>NC_059542.1:5000000-7500000 GCF_905220415.1 Colias croceus
CACACACCCTACTTGTGAATTTTTGAACAACTCTCTACTAATGAGTAATAATATGACATCTGAAGATATCAAAAATTTATTTGATGAATAATTGAATAACTGAATATGTAAAGTTAAGCCTGCCATTTATTTAATGAAACTAACAAAATAACTCGAGATATTTAATTAATCACGCTACCCATATTTGCGTGTTCAGTAGTACAAATCGAGTTGTCAACTTATTACCGCATCAGTAGAGCGATATATTATCTGACAAGTAAACCTATTAGTGCAGTCATTTTAGGAAGTTCACCTCAGAATTCGAGATACCCAGCTGTACGTCTATATATACTTGTATATTAACACCCTAAAAGTTGTCTCAAAACCTACATATGGTAGGGTGTAAGTGTGTATTAAATTTCAAGGTCACAAAAATCGTTTTTTTGGAAATATCTCATTTCCTATGGGTTTTTTGCTATTTGTATTTATTTTCAATATTGTAGAATAGAAAATTCTCTACAAATTTTGTTCGAAAATTTTTTTTATACGATGAACCGTTTTCGAGTTAGAGGGCGGAGAGCGCGCGGTCACAGCATCATTTCAGATCAACCGGAACTATCAATGATTATAAATATTTGTCAATTTTTCTTAACTATTATATTATATTTTATCATGTTTTTCCTAACTTATCCACTTTTTATTCAGTATTAATTTATTTAACACTTACCTGCCCTTGTACCTAATTGCAGAATTGTTAATGAAAATATAGGAATTTATACAGGGTTACCGGGAAAGTCGTACAGAATATTGAAGGAGGTCATTTCTGATCGAATTGGTCCCATAATATGGTATATGAAACCTAACCGTTATGGAGATATTGAATTTTAAAGATATATCATAAAAATCTTTTTCTTTTGGCTTTTCTATCACTTTTTTTGGATTGGAGCTACTAGGGCCCGGTTTATTTATGTTTTCAATTAGAAGACATGCCAATTAATAAAAATGACCAACAAAAACTGAACCTTTTACTAACAGCTTCATAAAACTGCTCGACAACAGTTGAAATTAAAGGATTTCCACTAATTGTTTATAATTTTGAAGTCCTTTTATAAAAAAAAATGTATGGCACTTATCCTGCAAGTAATTTTATAAACTTTTACGTTTTTTTAGCTATTAAAAAAGGTATAACACTTGCTATTAAATAGGCCAAACATTGACAAAATAACAGTTAAGTAAGCCAAGACGAGTCAAAATTTGGATGGGATTAAAATGGGACCAATTCGATCAGAAATGATCTGAATAATAACGTCCTTCAATATTCTGTACGACTTTCCCGGTAACCCTGTATTTGAATTTTAACCTAATTAATATTAATAACTTCTTACATGATGAAAAAAAAACAAATTACGAATTAATCTTTTTATTAAGAAATATCGTTTATTTTTATTGAAAGTAAAAAATGGAATAAAGGGTACAAAAACTACAATTTATAATTTTAATTATCTTCTTCCTCTTCATCGTCATCTTCTGGCTGCTGGTAAATTTCAAACTGGTCTTCATTATCGTCTTCAACGACATTTGCCTCAAGTTCTTCCATGATTTTATTCCATGATATTATCTTCTTCTTCTTCATCGTCATCTTCTGGCTGCTGGTAAATTTCAAACTGGTCTTCATTATCGTCTTCAACGACATTTGCCTCAAGTTCTTCCATGATTTCGGAGTCAAAGGTTCCATCTTGGTTAATGTCGCTCTGATATGGTAGAGCATTGAGACAACCTTGCCCATTACATTGGCCACAAGCTAAAGAGCATTGCAAGCCTGCATCCGCATCGCGAACCACAACCACTCTTGCAGTTGCAGAAAATTGCATTTTCGACCGGAGGCACCGGTTGACCTGAAATGATGCTGTGACCGCGCGCTCTCCGCCCTCTATCTCAAAAACGGTTCACCGTATAAAAAAATTTTTCAAACAAAATTTGTAGAGAATTTTCTATTCTACAATATTGATAATAAATACGAATAGCAAAAAACCCATAGGAAATGAGATATTTCCGAAGAAAGCGCGATACAACCGATTTTTGCGACGGTGAATACATTGACAAGTCGTCGGTGAACGACTTGATATGTCTGTTTTTGTTATGATAAAAATCAAAATAATTAAATTCTATGTAATAATCTGAAACGTCGATTCTTATAAAATATAATGCAATGAAAAAAAACAAAAATACAAAAAAAATGGATTTACCAATAAAAAAGTAAACTTCAAAAGGCTGCCCTGTAAAGTATGCATTTTCGACTTGTCAACCTATTCACGCCATGTACGGATATAATACGTGGAACGTAATTCCACAGGAATTCAGGAAGCTTAAAATCTACCCGCCTACGCTTAACCTTCATCTTATTGCTTAGTTTGATTGCACAGGCGCACTTAAGTTTTAGATAAACATCTGTTACAAAATTATAAGAAGCACGGATTAATTAAACTTTCGCTAACATTCTAAAAGGGTATTTGAGAATCAACGACACACTGATAAAAGGGGTTGGGTATCAGATAAAAGTAGGTCAAATCATGATAACATTTGCGCAACGAATAAAATATTTAGCAGATAGAAGCTGGCGCATTCAAAATTGTGGAGATGATTCGCCGACGTGGCGCCTTTCAATTCTGTTTCATATTAACATTCACATAACATGAATAACATGAAATCAGCAGCAATCTGTATTTAATATAGTTGTACACCCACATTCACCACATCCTTACGATGTTTTGATGTTTATTTTTTTCGTATGAATCCAGACAACAAATGGGTCACGCTCACACTGGGGTATTTACCACACCCTCTAAGAAGATTGAAGTAAAGTAATGACTACATTTTTCTTTTAATGAATAAGGATTTTATTATTCTACGATAACTTCACCCATTAGAACATCAGTTTAAAAAACATCTATTTTATCTTAAATACGGTGTCCTTCTATGGTAGAAGGATAAAAAATGAATCCTACTAAAAACTACCTACCTATTCTTCTTATTTTTTTCTATTCTTTATAAATTGATAACTACCTACCTTTTTCAAATTAGAATCCAAAATTTACAATTCTTAATAAGTCATCATAGAAGGAAAAAGCAAATTGGACTACTTTCCATAAATATTAGATAACTGCTAAAGAACAATCGAAGGAATTCTTGTAATATTTGCAGAATTCGTCTGACTTCATAAATGTTATGAACGATAATGATATTGAGGGATATGACAAAACATTTTGTTATCGACGAATATTTAGATGTAGCTATTAAAATACAAAATTTGTACAAAGCAAAATGTTCTTTATCTCATGTACGCATATCTATTTGTTGAAGAGCATAAAACACTCAATATGTGGTCTGTATAACAACTACGTAAGGTTGTAAATGTTCATGTCATTTCCATTCATTTTGAACACAGCGGTTGTCGTGCCTGTTGATAATGAGTTTCCAGTAATACACGACTGAAGTGACTGTTAATTAACGTTTGGAAATGAACAAGTTTCTGTAATGAAGCGACGAGTGACGTTTTTCTAATAGAGTATTAATCTCGTAGATGGCTGGCGGAGGCGACCCCAAATGGCCGAAGGAGGCGGCGGACCAAAACTTCGATTACATGTTCAAGTTGCTCATCATTGGAAACAGTTCTGTTGGAAAGACTAGGTATTTTATACAAATTATACATTCTATTACTATTCTTCATTTGGACACACTACGTAAATATTTTAAATTTGAACATATTTAATTTTCTGACTGATGAAATTATGAAAAACTTAAAGAACACAAGTCCTGTACATTTTCATCTAAATGTTCGATAAAAATAAGGAATTTTTATACAAGTATATGAAGTCAATTTCCATACAATGGTCATAAATATAAAAAAAGAAACTCACGATGATGCTTTATAATTTATATGCTATTAAAATTTATTTATTTTCAGTTTTCTGTTTCGCTATGCGGATGACTCTTTCACTTCAGCATTCGTGTCTACTGTAGGCATTGACTTCAAGGTCAAAACTGTCTTCCGCCACGACAAACGTGTAAAACTCCAGATATGGGTGCGTTAACCTAGTTTTTGTTATGTTTAAGTACTACTAGTAACTAACTTAACCTATTAACCGTTTTAATTGCTTGAAAACTCTACACATTCTTAGAATACCGAGACAAAAGCTTAGCTACTCAATTTAGACTATCGTCTAATCGTATTGACGTACGCTTTAAATTTTTATGTCTGTATAGTTTAGTATACGAGTTCATAATTTATAGTTTTTTTATGAACAGAAGGCCCTCCTCTTTTTTATTTAAATCGTCATAATCAATGAAACAAAAAGATTTAATAAACTTAATTTATTAATTTACTGATTTGTTGAAAACATTTCACGCTATATCTAAAATACATTAAATACAAACTTCCATCACTATTGATATATTTATTGACCTTATATTACAGGACACGGCGGGCCAGGAACGTTACCGCACAATCACGACGGCATACTACCGTGGAGCGATGGGCTTCATCCTCATGTATGATATCACCAACGAAGAGAGTTTCAACAGTGTTCAAGACTGGTATGAACCTATATTTTTTGTTGCAGTTTTCGACAAAAAAAATTGTTTTGGACTTTCACAAATTTAAGAATATGATTTTCACATAGTACGTTAAAGCCGTTCATCTGAGAATTATGAATCTATAAACTAAGTATTTAAATTATTATCTATTTATTACTATTAACTAATATACTTACTAAAAAATCATAATGGTTTGTTTTCCCAATGCGCATTATAATTCTAAATGGTATGGTAGTAAAAACTTTAAATCCTTATCTTATCTCTTCCTTTCTGCTTCTGTCTTACAATACAGTTAACCATGCGGAAAGGCCTACATACTTTAGATTTTCCATTATGTTAATTTATTAATAGGATCTCTATTTTATTGTATACGAAGCATCATGATATTTAATCTCCTGCTTAAATAAATAGATGCGTGTGTTTTTTTTTCAGTTTGATCTCAATTGTCCAATTTTTAATCAGAAAATTTAACCAGTATAATGTATTAAGTAGAAGCTAAATTCATAACATTTTCAGGGTCACGCAGATCGAAACCTATTCGTGGGATAACGCTCAAGTGATTCTGGTGGGAAACAAGTGTGACATGGAAGAGGAACGCGTGATCAGCCAGGAGCGCGGTCGGCAGCTCGCTGAACAACTGGGTGTTCAGTTCTTCGAGACCAGTGCTAAGGAGAACATTAATGTTAAGGTAAGGGTTCTAATAAATATGTATCTAATAAAATAAAATAAAGTGAAACTACTTTGGAAAGATTCGAAAATACCAAAATCGTTGCCTACTACCATGTACAACGTATTGCCATGACGTGACTTTGAAATTTTACCCTCAACGTGTTTAAAGTTTCACTTTAAAAAAAATCTTTATTGACATTATTTTTATATCTTATAGTAATTATGTCTGAATTCTAAACTAAATATAGAGCTTTCCGAAATGACAATGATGTGAAATCAGGATTGTATTATCAAAATTGTTTAAAAAAGGCGAATAGCCCAGGATATAAGCTTATTGGTGTTGATATTTTACCATAAGACCTAAGCATTCATTTGCCATTTTAAGATTCACATATTGCCCTGACAATATACACAAGCATTGCATGCATTCAAATTTTATCAAAATGATTGTTTTCAGGCTGTATTCGAGAAACTAGTGGACATCATTTGCGACAAGATGTCAGAAAGTCTCGATTCGGAGCCAGCCATGGTCGCCGGTGGAGCTCGCGGGCAGAAGCTCACAGAGCAGCCGCAAGGAAACAGCAACCCTAACTGCAACTGTTAATGACATAAAAAAAATTATTCCTGCCTTGAAAATACTGGAATTGACTCAGAGTATCATTTCTATTTCTCTTTAAATTCAATAATTGAAACAATCCGCTGTAACGTCACAGAAATGTAGAGATTTTATTCATTTTTTTATCCAGTATCTTCAAGGTTTATTTTTATAAAACTATTTCTTTTTTATCCGTAGTTCCTAGTAATGAGTAATTCTACGTGATGAACTATTCTTTGATAATAAATTAATTTAAATCTTGCGTACTTTACGTGATTCGCGTTTAAAATGAATGTGTCGAGGAGAAAGCATAGTTTGTTAAAGGTTGAGTAACAATAATGGAAAAATATGTATTAGCTTAGGTGTTAAGTAGCCTCTATATATTTCGAGCTGGAGTAGGGATCTGACTCTTCTGTAGTTGTTAATATATTATCTTTTATGATAACTGTATTCGAAGTTTTCAATGTAACGAAAGTTTGCGCAAGCTGTTAAATATATTAACCGCAATTATTGCTTTTGGTGTTTGCGTTTAGTTAAAATTGGTTAATGAATGAGGTTTACAACGAGATAAATGTAAGCTAATGACGAATACTGTATTGATTTTGCGCAAAGAGAGAATCATATGTGCATGTGCAATAGGCGAGGAAGACTTGTGGAAATCGGACCAAAGTCAAATTCATTTGCTTTTTCACTATGTAATAGGCTTTTTAAAGGCGCAAAATATTTTTAGAAATAATTTATAATCTATGTGTGCATTTAAATGGACTAAAGCTATGCATTCCATTATTTTATTTGCTTTATAAATAAATTAATTTCTTTATAAATTCATCGACATATTGCCTAAAAACGTTTTGCATTTTGAAAGAAAAAAGGCAAGTCATCATTCCCAAGTCCCTAGTTCATGTTTCATATAATAACTATGTGGTGTAAATATGTTCTCAGTGTATAAAAATGTAATTGTATAGTATTATATCTACGTACTAAATATGTTTGTATTCTTGTTACCTGTGCTATGTAAAGCTCTGTGAAGTAATATACCTAGGCTTTATTGGAACGCAGTCGTATTATCATATAATGTGACGTAAGTATGACTTCTAAACCGCTAATTACTTACATCTCACAATTTCGGGTGTATTTTAATGTGTTTTAAGCACACTTATTATTACTATTATTAGACTTATCTGTAGAAGACATAGACAATACAATATATATCAAATTCTGTTAAATCTCTGCACATAAATTTTAGTGTAACGTTTAAGTGTAATATTAGTTCAACATCGTATTTCATACGTATTTAATTTTAGGATACTTTTGTGTTTAGATCAATGCTTTTAGAATGTAATATAACATAGATGTTTGTACCTTTCCACACCTGTTGTTCATGTCAAAACTTTATTTCTAAAAAAATATTACTATTATCGGCTCTACGACTTTATTTATTTATATTTATATTTACAAGTACAGATTATAAGTGACAGACTACTGAAGTGTAAAGTATGTCAATTTTTATGTATTCAATTTATTTGTAACGAATGGAACATTTTTACTGTAGCATGAAAATGATTGGAAGCTTTTCTGATCTTATAACCAACTAAAGAGACAAACAAGACAAAAACATACAGGACAAAGTTAATGATCAAAAAGTACAAGGTAACATTTCAAAATAATGACATAGAAGTCCGAAAGGCCCGAAGTCCGAAAGATATATTATATTAACGTTACCTACTGAAAGTTTATAAGCATAAAAAATTGCCCAGAAAATATTATATTTTAACAGTTAAACCTGAAATGTTCCAAAATATAGAACAAAATATAATAAGTATTTATATGACAATTGAAGCTGTATTTGAATTTGTTCGTAGAAGATAGTTTGAATTATACTTATATTAAATATTATTTTAACCTTAATTAGTGGACAATTACTAGGATTGGAATTTGGAAAGTTGTTAATTGGAAAGTGTTGTATGGATTCGTAGTGTGTGATTCTATGAGGGGTATATTGGCATATCGTAGTGGAGAATTTAGGAAAGGTCCTTGAAAACTTATGTTATTTACGTAGAGAGGTTATACTTTATTGGTTATTTCTTTTAGGTATTTACTATTTGTATGCAACTAAATTGTCTAATCGAGTACCTATAAAACTTGTCATTGGATTCAAAGTGTATGCTATAATAGATTGTTTTTAATTCTTCACGAATACTGTCTTACAAAATGTTTGGTAATACATTTAAAACTAATCTGTCTCATCTACAAGCAGAGATTGCTACTCGTACTTAATTATTATAAATGTTACATAATATTAATAGTCATATTCTTTGTTTAAGTGTATAATTTTAAAAAGCTTTGGAATGGGAAGCATCAAAAAAATTAATCAATTAGATGTATAAAATAAATAAATGTTATTATATTTGTTGTGCGTTAATAAAGGAATTATTTAAAAGATACCTACACATGTGTAAAAGGTTTATGAATAATAAACGTATACAAACTGCGTTTTATTTTCCTTTTATTCTCATATATGATTTAGTTTCGTTTTAATCACTGAATGAAAAAACTCAATTAAATTTTATAAACACCTTATGCACAAAAGATTGTTTCAGGAAAAGAAAGTATTATTTTTATAGAAGTTTACCTACCAATTACATTTTAAAAATATTCCAATGATATTGCATAGAATAAAATATTTAAATGAAATATCTAGATACTTATTATTATTATCAACAGTATTAAGAACCACCGCCTAGCCAACCCATACGCACTTTATTGATCGTTAATTTTATATCAAAAACAACTAACATGTTTTAAAGGACAAATTTTACTCATAAATTAGTGATCTTGATGTGAATATCATTTATTTTGATAAATATTCATGCTTCGTTCAAAGGACATGTCAACAGCTTTAGATAAAAAAAAATATTTTTTTCATATCTAATAAATAATTAGAGAACAAACAGCACAACATACTTTTATGTTGATACTAGCTTTCTGCCCGCGGCTGCGCCCGCGTTTTCAAAGGAAAACCCGCGGTTCTCGTTCTCTTGGGATTTCCCGGATAAAACCTATCCTATCATCCTATGTGTTAATCCAAGTTAGCCTCTATATGTGTGCTAAATTTCATTGTAATCGGTTCTGTAGTATTTGCGTGAAAGAACACATACATATCTACACATATGCATCTTTCCTCACAAACTTTCGCATTTATAATATTAGAAGGATAGGATTATTGTTTTTAATATTAAATCTACTATGAAGTCATAAAATTCTTCGAACCCGTCGACACCCTTCACAAAAAAACATATATGTACACGAAACATAATATACACAAAGTCAGAAACTTTAAATATTTATAATATCTTTGTTTTTTGATTGGCTCTATTGCTTGCAGTAATATTAATTCAAAGTAATAACCTAAATAGGTACTGAATATAATTTAGAAATCGTATTATTTAGATTTCAGCTCTATCTATCGGTATTGGCATGAAACAAGCAAATTCATAGTTTAATTCCTGCTGATGCTTATAGGAAAAGCGAATAAAATTACCCTCATGAGCAATGATTTTAAGTTCTTATTTTTTACATAGATGACGCTCTAATATATTCAAGAATGTATTTATTTTTCTTCGGTTGTAATAATTCGTCAACGGTTAGTGAAAAGGTATGAAAAAAGCTTATAAATTTTGTTAGTGCATTTAGCATTAAATTGTGAATCATTATTAAATTTTTATAACAACATTACTATATTATTAAAATTTTAAAACAGATTTAGATGGCAATGGTATTTACCATTAATTAATTATTATTTATTGAAATGTGAGAGATACAGTTGTTTTATAAATGAAAGTAAGATATTGTGTTTAAGTATACCTACCTACGTTCGCGTTGTGACAAAAGCTTTACCCACCTTTTATGTTAGATATTTTATTTAACTAGCTTACCGCCTGCGGCTTCGCCCGCTTTGTCTAAAACCTAATAAATTATATACTAAAACCTTCCTCTTGAATCACTCTATCTATTTAAAAAAACCGCATCAAAATCCGTTGCGAAGTTTTAAAGATTTAAGCATACAAAGGGACATAGGGACATAGGGCTGTCCCTTGAAAGCGACTTTCTCTGTAGAAAGCGACTTTGTTTTATACTATGTAGTGATTATTTATACAGGATATATATACCTACCTATTAATAGATTGAATACAGAGAGAATTCAAAATTTAAGTTTCTTAAATAAATTGATATTAAAATTTTAGATTTACCACAAACACTAATAAATGACTTAAATGTTTTATTCTTCAGAATACGGAGAAATCTCGTGCATAAATTAATAATGTCGTCAAAATCTACCAATATATAAAATATTTTGATGTGAATCCATAAAATACTTGAATTTTTTAGAACTGTGTAGGTTTTGTACTGCGTAGGTATGAGCCGACATCTTTTTCTTATTATTTTTGTTCAATCACTATTTTATTACACCCACGACCCACATCGAACGTTAAGAAAATATTTTCTGTTTTTATTTAAAATAATTTTTATTTACTCAATGGTTTTTTATTATTTTGCTCTGTTAATAGAGTCTAACCTGTGATTTATGTTAAAAGGTAAATTATAACAGTTAAGTTAAATATGTAGATAATATAAAACATAAGTTTCATTTCTATAGAATAATTTTCTTTAGTGTGTTCAGACTTTATTATGAATTTAAACTTTATACTCTACGTGCTGAGTTACTAAATTCTCGAAAAAGTTAAACAGCATGCATGAAATTATATTTTGTCTTCATATAATATTATATTTCCTATTCTATGAAACTGTATAAAAAAGGTTAAATGAACGAACTGAAATGTACACATTCCTAAAACATTTCTGGGCTCTCACGTAGATAGGTAATTGACATAATTGCTACAAATAATAATTCTTTGTTAATGCTCTTCGCTTTCCAGAAATGAGTTGCCTTATTTTCTCAGGGCATAAGACATAAATGAAAATTACTTAACTTACTTTACCAAACAAACATTTTTTAATAATTAGTATCTTATTAAAATACGATAGTTAAATTTTTTGTTTTATAGCATTTATTGATATGTTTTGAAAGAATTAACAAATAAATCATGTATTAGTAACACCATTATTTGTTACATACATTAATAACCCTGGCTCCTAACATAGTAAAGTAGAAATCTCAAAAACTTTTTGTTTACATTTAAGACGTAACAATTTAAGCTCACCCTTAGAGATTTGTAACATCCTTAGAACATCGTTTATCTTTTGTTACGTTTACATGTTACGTAACGCGATGCACGTTCAGACAACATTAAAGTGTTTTCTTTTGATATTTGCTGTGATAAACTTGAGGAAAGTCCTGTTTTAGTTAGGAGATTCAAGCAAACGCGGCTAACGTAATTTAGAACACTTTTGCTCGTGTAAGCGGAAAATATATTCCGACTGACCTGTATTTACTGCATTATAGTGATTTTATTACTATTCAGGTGATATTAAATTTTCAATATTCTTCTCTATTTATTTGAATTAAATATTTATGAGCGTAAAATATTATTGATAGAGTATTTCTATGAAAGTAGCCAATTTTTGGTATAATATATGACGTCTAAAATCACTTAAATCCTACAGATTCTAAGCACAGTTTGTAAGTTTTCTTCTTATTTCCTTTTCTAACATGATACATTTTAAAACTCTTTGCAATAGTCAGGTTTAAACCAAACATATCTCGTATAATCAATTCTGAAACTGTTAAAGGATTTAATCCATCTATCTATAATAACATTGTCCAGTGTTTGTTTGTATAAGCTTGTAAGTCAGAACTCGGCTAAAAGCCATGATAGCACTTTGAACTATGTCCAACCATTTGTTTGTGAAGTTTGAAACAAAGAAGTGACGTGGTCATGAACTGTTCACTAATTGACTATTTCTCTTTTATACTGGCTTAGTGGTTTTATGTAAAGTTGGACGCTTTTGAATAAAGTTGTTGAGGAATAATGATTGTTACTTTGTAATTATTCATTTATTTTATTTCCAATATTTTTACCTAATACAATAATAGATAAAAAATATAATACAAAATTGAATATTCAGCTGTATTTGAGGTAGGCTACTTGAAGTACCTACGGATCACCAGATCTAAACCATCCACATAACAATATAATAAAATCATTAGACTTAGCGTAATGTATTTCATAGGTACACAAAATATTGTTTGATTAGGTACTACTCAATTTCTATATTTGGTAAATATGCATTTCCATCTTTTAGCTAGAGACTCTGGGAAAACTAAAATATAATGTTTTATATATTATTTAGATAGGTAATAATTCCATTTATGGTTTTAAAATGATATCTCATACAACATAGAAATCAATTTTGTAATAGCACTTTAATATACTTGGAATGAAGCCAAAACCGATTTTATGATTCTAACAAGAGTCGGATATGTTTTTAAACTGGTGAATCTTGCTTAAAGTAGATACGTGGAAGCCTCTTAGGAATGATAGGTACTGGTTAAATAACTTATTAAGAGTCTAAATAGGTTTTAAGATTATTTATATTACATTTATAATGAAAGTACTTCTATAATAGGTACCAACCTATGTCGGTTAAATAATATAAAACGAGGACGTTTTTATAAATTCTTTTCTAAACCACTCTAAACCAAATGAATGTGTTATATGAATGGTCCGTTCAAAGCGGTTATACCCGGGCAGAGCATCTGCAAAATTTTATTAGCTAACAGGAATTAAAAGGAAAAACGTAAGCGTTCGCGGAACGATACGTCTCCCCAACGTGACATGTTCTGGGAAGTATAACAAGGAAGACAAAGAAAATAGCACATTGTGTACCGTCAGCACGAATCTTCAATAGGCTTCTTTATGCACTGTGACATTAGGTGGCATTGACTGGAATACTCCCGAGAGATCAAACCAGAGGTGGCGATTCAATTGCCGACGTACACAAACATAGACAAACATCCGTATGGATGAAAATGTGTGTTTTTTTAATTCTAATGCTGTTTTAACTGCTTTTACATAAACTTTTCCAGCTAGTGCGTGATCTTAAGTAGCCAGATTGGCTACTATCCACTTTCCATTTATGCAGTTTCATACTTTTTAATTCTTTTCAAATTGGCGATCAAACGAGTCATCGAAACAAATATACGTGTATCTGACAGCTGATGCTTTCACGGTAATGCCGATAATCCGATTTGAATGGAATTTGGCATGTAGATAGAGATCAAACGGGCTTTATTTTAATTCGCCTCTATGGTGGCAAATCCCCGTAAGAATAACTTATATATATTATAATAATAATAATATTTTTATTGGAACTTTTTTCCACATTTTTTTGTAAGCATGTGTACCTTAATATTACATTTGATATGCATCAACTCTTCCTCGGTCAACATGATGGATTATTAGGAGAGCTGTGCTGTTAATCAGTTTTTATCAAGTCTCTACAAAAAAAACATAGTTGTCACACACATTGATTTCAAAGTCGAAAATAACAAACAAAAAAAAAGAGACAACAATTTATGTTTAATCGTTTTGTTTGGAATATTATAGAAATTATCCTAAATGATGTAAAATATAATGACGTGTTCGTAATCCGTTAAAAAGTCTAAAATTCTAAATGTACAACGGATTTAAATTTATTTAAGTATATGAATAACTAATCAAATCAAAGGATACCTTCTGATTATTTATTTGATTTTATTAATCAATAACAATAAATCATGAATCGTATAATTTATTAGTCGTTCAAAATTCGTGTTTTATAGATTGTCATATTGTCGTAGCGACTCGCGAACATAAATGGGTATTACTTGATATTTTGACTTAATGTCGAGGGCTTCGGACGAGGGTCTTTGAATTCACCTTTACTATTGTTTAACATTTGGGTATTATTTAAGATTAATTGCCAGTAGCGTCGTTAATAACTGAACTTCTTCACGACACTTCTATGGAGCTGTTTGCTTTCGAGTTAAAGCAAAATATCATTGACAAAGATGCCTATAATGTACATTATATCAATGTCAATAACATTATGAGTTTTCTGAAGGAAATATCATATAGAGGGCACTTTGAACACGTTTTATAATCACGTTTAATAAACGTTGAGGATGCGATTTTATGACTCGCATAAATAACACCAGTAGAAGGGTAAGAAAAAATAATTGGTCTTTTAATAAATTATCCTTGTGAACATAACATAATGAAAATGAAAAAAATATATTAGCTTCTTTGCTTTAGTTTTATTCATTATGTTCTAATTGTATTTGCTCATAGGAGATAAGAAAAAATAAAATTATTCATAATCATTAATCACATGCGAGGAATCTGCAATAATAATATTATGTATCTCATATACATATTTTATATGTATTTTGTGTGTCATTGACCTGTAGTATTATTTAAAAAACTACAAAAGCGACAGCTGAGATTTTATTGTTCAAGTCAATGATTATAAAACATAATTCGTACTTAAACGTAGCGATACAAGCCAGTAAGTAGGCCTACTGGTTTGAAACCCTTATACCTTTATAATTATCCTTTAATTTCATACAATTAAAAGTAAGAGACATCAGTGGAATTAGAGTAAAATTTTTATCTTAAAAATCTACAAACCTCAACCCATTCTGAAAAGCGCGTATAACAGTAAATAAACCAAATAGAAAACTGATATGTGACTCAAAAGGCGGGTTTTTAATATTTTTGTACTTGAAATACCCAGTATTTAATATCCAACTGTATTTGTGTTCCTAAGTTCGGATAGAGCGTGTATGTAGATTTGAATCAAACGGCTTGTTATGCAAATATACAGACCATTTGAACTAGAACGAACGGATGATCAAAGGCAAATGCAATAATATTTAAAACTTTGTATTGGTTTGAAATACCATTTCAAATATGAAGTTTATTTAATTAAAGTATTGGAATGGTGATTCTTTCTCTGTCAAGCATTATAAAATGAAGCTTTAGGGTCTTGCAGATAAATATTTAAAACAATTAAGCTGTATTTGTTTGTGTTGTTGAATATTCAGGTCTCAATGACTACAGATTTAAATGGAAAATCTCTTTTTGAGCTATATAATCCATTTATCAGGGAATACTATATTACATCACGCTTCGACCATTAGGAGCGGAGCATCAATGAAAAATGTTGCAATATACGGATAAAAATATTCCATTTGACAGCAGATAAAGTTGCGTGTATTAGCTACATATATTTTGATATGAAAATTATACTATGAGATCCCAAAATGTGATAATTAATTATTCTCATTATAAGTTCAGTGATTATGAGTCAATTTTTCAATCCATCCATTTCTTATTCGATGAATATAGTACAAACAAGTTACAACCATTTCAAAAATGTGTTACTTGCCCGTTTGACATTTTACAAGTGACATCTTATATTATTGTGAATACTTTAATCGGCCCTAAAATTAGAAATTTGTCCTTTTAACTAAAATTCCTACCTACTTCGGAACAGTAGTAAAATAGGTAAATAACTTTATTCATCTACATATTCCACGAGATTTATAAGCAATGTTTTGCGGTTACTGTTATAAGTTATGATCGTTCCTTCCTTCCAAAAAGGGTCTAAAATTAAATTATAACTTTTTGATAGATCGCCACGTTTTGTGGTAGGACATAGCATATGATTCTTTTGCAATTTTTCAGCCAACAGATTTGTATATATCAAACAAATTATTATTAGTTTACCTCTAATAGCAATTGATCAAAATGAAATAAAAAATTGATATATTAAAAATGTTTATTTCTTCTGTGATGCCGTTTCATCGTATCTTTTATTCCCTAGCGAACCTTAACGCGTTGATACCTAAGTTTATTGGCGAATAAATATAAATGAAAAATGAACTTATACAGTAGGTATTTAAATGTTTGTAACGGGTTAAAAGCATTAGGTACGTCAACAAGTTGTCGTATAGAATTGAAAAAAAAAATGTTATTTCCAACTGATTATTTTCTACAGAGAAATTTTCCAATATTAATTTAATTAGATAAAACACATTTTATTAATAAAACTTACCATACACCAGGTATTTCTGTACTGAATATTAAACAAAATATTTACTATTTAATTCCAATATAATTTAAAAACATTAAAAATAAATTCGAATCAACGTATTCTTGAAACTAATTTATTTGATTGAGCTTTCAAAGATCGGTTCGCCAATTGAGCTGTGATTGCGAAAAAGATAGGTTAAATTGAACGCTGTTAATAGACCTGCCATTGGTGTTTAATTTTCGCAGCATGTTTCCACCGAAACGTTTTACTGAGATACAAAATATTATCCTTTAACGCCCAGGTATTTTGTGCGATGTGTGGAACGAATTATTTATTATAGAGTTATTTACTCGTATTTCTTTTTATCTTGGGAAATTTACTTTGAAATAATTATTGCAAAAATATATTACAATAATTAATAGCTAGCTTCAATAATTAATTGTTACTTGTTCGCTATTCATAAGCGGGAAATTTCATTTAAATATAAAAATAAAACAGGTCATAATCACAATTTTTTTGTATATTTGTAAGCAGAACATTTCGAATTACTTAAATAAATATAAATACTCATAAATATATCACAATTTTTTCGAAGTCAAAAAGCTAAAAAGTTCAAAGAGATGTTCGATTCCCGATTAAGGAACATAGCTAAAATGTTTTATTTTCGTACCAAATAGTTGTTGGTTGTGACTTGTGTAAAACATTCTAGAATTTTCTAGACAGCATAGGAATTAAGTCTGTTTGTATATACATAAAGTTTTGTGCAATACATTGCTTGTTTGAAAGCCACTGAAATCCAGGTGGACACAACTATGAATAGATAACAAGCAAAACTGCTTTTTGTTGTATACGATAATTCCATCAGGTACATTTAGTAAATAGTCAGCCAGCTTATAGAGTCCCAAGAGCAACACATTGTACATATTTAATTTGTGTTTTCAGCAAATTGAATTACAAATTCTATGTTATTACATGTTTAAGAAGGTTCATTCAAGATCAACAAGCGTGTTTTCCTAATAAGAATTCTTGTTATAAATAGTTCTTTACTCTAGTTGTAAATTTCTTATTACTTCAAAATAAATAAAATTAAAAAAGTAAAGCACGATCTATCATTTCATTTCATCTTAGTATTAGTATTATTATTTACTAGTGGTCCGCCCCGGCTTCGCCCGTGGTACATATTTCGCAATAAAAGGTAGCCTATGTCCTTTCTCGGGTATCAAAATATCTCCATACCAAATTTCATGCAAATTGGTTCAGTAGTTTAGGCGTGATTAAGCAACAGACAGACAGACAGACAGAGTTACTTTCGCATTTATAATATTAGTATGGATTCCCAATCTCACACCAAACAAAATCTATTTATTATCAGCTGATAGAGAACGTTCAACTCTAAAGGGTAAAACAAGTTTTTCGTAATAAACTTGTTTTCGGACAATTTTATACTTGAGCCGCATTATTTCTATACTAAGTCATTTCAAATGTGTTTATTATTATGAATAATTGAGTGATTGAATTAATGCGTAAATAATGAATTATTTTCTTTATTAATTTACTAGTATTTTATACTTTGTATTGATAACTCTTGATGAAACTGCATTTTTCATAGTTAAGATTTTTTAATAAATAACTATTTGTAACAAAACAACTTGTCAATGCTTACGTAATACGTAGGTATTATGGAAGCAAAATAAACAACCTTTTATTTTAAATTTCATACAAAAACTGTAAAAAAGCTGACGGTTGCGCTTTAATTGTTTTTCGTACACATTTCGTGTACCAACTATGTAGCTGCAGTTTGTGAGAGTCACCTGAACAAATGTTAAACTGTGGTTTAAAATGTTTATTTTTCTCTAAAAAGTATTCTATTCGTTTTGCATACTGTTCACAGTTGAGCCTTTGTGGAAACATTAGGTTTTTATAGCTACTTAGCATCTGCTTAGTGAAAAAAAATATGTCAGTTTAGCAAAAGCTAAAAGTTTAAGTAGTTTTTGTACTAATTAAGTCATTGAGCTTTGGTTTTAAACCAAAGCAAAAGACCAAAGAAGTCAAGGGTAATTCTCGTTGTACTAATGTAATTCGTGGTGTTGTCTTCGTAAAACTCGTTGGAATTAACTTTAAAATAAACATAATGTATTTATTTTATACCAATATATTCCGGTATGGATTTATTATAAAATGAAATTTTTATTCATTTTAGAAATAAAAATACTCGTGATCAAATTTTATTATATTATGAATATTAATTATAAAGCATTTGAATGCCATAAAATCAAAAATATCAAATTCAATAAAAATACTGTTAAATATTGAATTGTGTTTTAAAAGAATTATATAAATATTGTTGTGTTGCTAATAAGGTAAAAAAAACTACAAATTAATACTTATTTATTTATTTCGTTATATAACCTACATACACAGCACTGATACGACACAATCAGTAAAAGATTTAGGGCAGATATTCACAAAAAATGAGGTCCACAATGAACGAGTTCAATTTGTTTTCGACTTCAATTCCTGCCAAGAACACACGCCGTCTCCACATAACGATCTTATAGGCTCCTCGTTCATGTAGAAAACAACGCTGTAGTCATCTTCCTGGCTTTCACTTTTACATCTGCAAATTTAATTGTTATATAGATTAATAGTTAATTAAATTAAAAAGAATTTAAAATGGAGCTTTACTATTGTGGCTTTAAATTTTTCAAGAGAACGGAACAAAATTTCAAACGGAAATTAACTTTAGTAGGACCCAAATATACCGCATACCTACATAAATAATGTATTATGAGAGATTATTTGAGATATTAAGTAATTAGCTCTACCAAACAATTTTAAACATCCAACTATAATTAGAACAGCGAGTTTATGAAAAATGAGTAATTTTAAATTTGAGAGAAATTTTTAAATGTGGTAAGAAGCTTTAAAAATATCATAGAGTGCTTTAATTTTTAATACGCTCCAGCGAGTTCGTAATCCTTATAATTTTAACAAAATACTCTTTGCACCGACCTGTGTAATACTGCTAAGAAATTTCCTGAATACACGGACATAACACTGGTCCTCCATTTTCTCTCTGGGTCTCTTTGTGTGCCTGTTAACGGGCTGTTATCTTTAAACAGACCAAGCGCGGTGTAAATTTGTTCTAGAGTATCTGTATAAGTAACATACGACACGAACTTCTTCCCTTCCCCGAGTTTGACCTTCTCGAAATTTCCAAAAAGGTCCGCCAAAGGCACACCTCCCAAAAGTGCGCTGACGGGAGATCCGTAACCATTTGAATAGAAATGTCTCAAGTCTTCTTCATATTCCAAAACTTGCAAGTCGTCTTTCGTGAAGAGTGCACACCAGGGACTCGCCTTGCCGTCGATCCCCGACCACGTGTAGCGACACAGATTATACAAAGCCGTAACGTTGTCATCTGTGAGAACATAATCGATCCCGGTTCGACGCTGAATACGATCCTTAACCTACATACAAAGAAACGTTTATGTATCTAGAATGTATATAGAAGTCTAAAACACATTTGTACATAAAATTGTGAAGCACTGTTGTTATTAAAATAATAAAATTTATTTTTTTATTTCATTAAGAAGGCAGTACCATTACTTTTTATTTTGAACATACTTACAACAAGATAGTCTGATGTGTTTAGATATTTACTCATTTCTACGTCCAAGACCACATTATTTTTCGTAGACTTTTCACTAGTAGCTGACGGCTGAAATAAAATGAAATTTTAATATATATCATGAACTTAAATTTAATTTATTCAGACATAAAAATTAATCAATCTTTTAATGTTGCTTACAGCAATATCATCATATCCCGTTTTGGGCTTATCAATGGCGACATTTTTAAGTCCCAATCCTTTGACAAATTCCTTTAAACTATTTTCGAACCATTTGCCATTCGCAGATCTAAATGTTGAAGTACTTGTTTGTACATCATTCAAAATATCAGGGAACGCTTCCCTTAAGCGTTTCCCCAGAAATAGCATTTCTTTGCGACCCTCATCAGTTATATCCTCCTTGTTCTCAAACATTTTGCCGTCAAATTCCCAATTGCGTAAATTTTCCACATCTTGAGCGCATAATGAACTGTGTCCCTTTTCGTAACTCGAAAATATGTATTTTCTAAGAGATACTGCTTCTTTCATAGCTCTACCGGTAGTCAGATCGGGATATGTTTTACCATGTCTGTATATTCCCCAGACACTTACAGGTTCACAACCTAAAAAAATGTAGTATTTTTATTTTTGTTCGACAAGGCAGAATATTTGCATTTTTATTTTATGGATTCACATAACAGTAAATAAAATGGATTGCAAAAATTAATTTGCATTGCGATTTCGAACGATTTGTTTGTTTATGACAATATGATATTTATGATGTTCGCAACTACTCGTATATTAAAATCAAAGTATATGTACGAGAGACAAATTCTAAGACAAATCGAGTAATGATTGCAAATAAGACTTATCTATTAATAGATATTATAACAATATGCTCAGTTTCAATA
The DNA here is from genome assembly GCF_905220415.1 of Colias croceus. Classification (NCBI taxonomy): domain Eukaryota; kingdom Metazoa; phylum Arthropoda; class Insecta; order Lepidoptera; family Pieridae; genus Colias; species Colias croceus. Next base: position 5,020,396 of record NC_059542.1, read on the forward strand.
TCGTTCGCAGGGTTCGGTTTCACGTTTTGATAACTGAGACTTTGATTAATTTAGATCCGACCAGATACCGACCCAAACTTAATTTTAGCGACTTGTCATTTCGAGAAACTAATTTACTAATACTAATTTGCAGCAAGACATAGTAAGATATAAATAAACTATTCAACTGAATACTAACAGTCAGAGCTTGGGAAAAATGATGAAAAGTGCATGAAAAGTGCATGAGTTATATTTTGATTAAAAAATCCATTTATTTTTTTAAACGAATTAACCACATTCGAAGGATAAAAAACAGATATACTTACCTTACAATTTAATTTAAATACCGACTTGATTTTCAATATCAAAGTCGATTTTTGAAATCTAAGAATTTTATATATAGCAGAAAAGTTTCAAGTTATGAGATACTCAACTTCATTGAATCTTACCTTCTAATTTGACTACTGAGTCGCGTATATCACCTCTTACTAAATTATAAGGCGTTTCACTCGATAAATATTTGTATGGACATCCCGTATTCCAGTAACAATAGTAGGAAATTACAGAATTAACGAAGCAACAAAGGAGCAAATTTAATAAAATTATCTTCATCTTGATTTTATTATGAGATGTCTAACTCTGAGAGCGCATAATCTTGAAATGGAAGCCTCACCATTAGTATTCGATTTGAGAAACTAATGTAAAATAAAAACAAATATTTATCGCTGGTTATAAATTTAGTGGATAAGAGGATCGGCAAAAAAACACTTGAAATGCATAAATTAGTTTATTAAGTATAAACTTGACTAGGTTCAAGGACAAGTCGTACAGAATTATAATCGCTTGAAAGAGAGTTGACGAACCGGTAGATTGCTTTCGTCTCTTATAAGTCCATTATTTCTTCGTCGTTTATCATCGGTTCTATGTGTATTACAACCTCTTTTGAACACAAAGGAAAATCATAAAAGCAATCGTCGCAAAAAAGTATGAATTATTGTTACAAGTAAGTTTTGAAGAATTATATTTTACTTATATAATAATATTATGAGTCTCCCGTTGATGTCTCCTCTTCAAGTGTGCTTTTAAATCCAGGCTTTTTGAAAGCTCTATTATTTCTTAATTTTCAACTTGCGAAATGTTACTCGCATTGGAGAAAACAACTAAAGCTATTATTGGATGAGTTTATACTTTGATACAAATTAAGCTTCTCTCACAATTCTTCAGGTCGTCGTTTTTCAAAACAGACATATTTTAATAACACATATTATCAAGCGTTACGTTTAGAAATGGTTTCAATTTATTTTCAAATTCTTGCCACGAACATATTCCGTTATCACACATTGATGTTAAAAGCTCTTCATTTAAATAAAATCCCACTTTGTAAACGTTTCCTCCGCATCTGTAAATTTATGAAAATTGTTAACGACCTCCATTTGTGAGCAAAAAAGGGATGTTATTTAACTTGTCCCCATAATGGTTTTACTGACGATTTGATTCGAATAGGGTTACTTTAGTTCAATAACTAGGATGAAAAATGTCGTCCTTTCTCTACTAGACAGTTAATATCCATAATGTGAGACCCACATTTTATGTATAGATACTATTTAGTGTTACGTTATTTTAAGGTGATCAATTAACAATTGGAATTCTCACGAATACAATTATATCCTACACAAACAAATTTTGATCATATGAATATATACACACAAATAGAGAATGTCATAGGTTGGGATTACATATGTAAACAGTGTAACTTTACCCGTCTCGCGTTTGTATGTATGTACGAGTGTATTTCCCCCTGTTACTTTAACAATTGATCTATTTAATGGAAGTAGACAATTTAGAACCCCACCATACAATAATTAATCATCACATTCTATCAGATCAATTAAATGTGATCATATCAGTTACATTCGTAGTATATTAATAATGTTGAGTATTTCACATATCTAACGTAGAAATGTGAGGAGTGGGGTTTGATTCCCGAAACTTAGAACAATAGGTATCATTCAGGAGATTGATAAATGAAAAGTGAAAAAAATGCGAAATACATGCAAGGATACTGGACTTAGGTAACTTAAAATATAGGTAAAGGAATACAATATCAAAATTCAATTTATCGTTACACTAAAGTGAAATATCCAAACCAATATATTTCTATCGTAAACATCCCTTGTATTCCAGTAACAACACAAAGCAAATTCTGCGTAATCGCACTCAGAACATGCATTCACGAGAAATAAAACTATCACAACTTTTTTTCCCAATACTAGAGTTCAAAATCCACCTACTGGCACAAAAACAAGGTCAATCTAACGTGCCAATTAGGTCGGCCAGCTTTCTCAATTAGCAAGTATTAAACATTTATCGTATTTAAAAGACAATACCTATACAAAACTGCAATTAAGTTCGCTGCGAATGCAGATACTTTTGAAGAACGCCATTTTCTATTCACGTTACGAAATGTACCCGTGAGCAGCATTTCATCGTTAAATACTCCGAGAGCTGATACAACCATATCCATCATGGTAGCATGGCTAAAATTCGCTACAATTTTGACACCACTTCCATTTTTTGCTTCTTCGAACTTCTTGAATAGATCAGACATGACTATCTCTCCCATGCGTACATTAATTTGATTGCCAAAGCCGTTCCTGTAATAATGTCTCAAATCTCCTCCGTATTCCATAATTTCAAGGTCTTTTACTGAGAATAAAGCGCACCAGGGACTTGGTTTATTGTCGATGGCTGACCAGGCATACCGACAAAGGTCATAGAAGCCAATAATGTTATCATTTGTAAGCTCCGCGCCAACTCGATTTTCTATTCTCTTTTTTGCCTGAAACGTATGGTGGATCAATATTCAAAAACATTTCATCTGTTTCGTATCTGAATACATTTTGTTTTGTTATTTGAGTATTTTGTTTTCGTGATTTTTTTATATTTATAGCAGCAAAGGAAACAATTTAATGTTAGCTATATTCTATGAATCTAAATTTGGTTAAAATATTCATAGGTAAATAGTACCTACACTTTTTCATTTATGCGTTTAGAAAAATGCATTTTAATATTCTATAACTTTTCTGATTGTCTTAATTTTATCAAAATAAGTGATGTAGTAAATAATGTAAAAAAAAACTAGCATTGCCAAAACTTCTACTAACAAATAAACTCCCTACGGAGCTATTACGAATTCATCTTCCAAGCAATAATATAAAACTGCAATAAGCAGTACTTTTTAAACAATAACATACACCTTTATTTTGTTACATTATTACTTATTTTAAGGAAGCGAAGTGATTCTCAACTTATATACGTAATAATTTTCAGATAAGCATCATTCATCTGTATATATTTATTATTTACTACTTACAGAGAGGTATTCCTTTGTTTCAAGATATGTATTAAATTCGATATATGTTTCAAGATTTCTTCGAACTTCCTTCATGTACTTCGGACATCTATAATAAACCTGTAATAAAGATTGTATTTTTATGCACAAATATTCATAGGACACTTGTTTTTTTAGTTACTACTAAAAAAAACAATTACTACTCAGAACATACAACTTATCAATTGTATAAGTACAATAATAGTAACGCAACAATATTTAAGGATAAAAAATATATCTAAAGGGCCTTCATGTGTATGAAAGCTCTTTATGGATTTGTATTTGATTTATTAACTGAGAAATTCTTCCGCAACATGCATGATACAAGGAACTTTTAACAAACTATGATGCACGTATAACATACCGCTAAACTATCATTTTGCTGAGCCAAATACTGAATATCCATACTCTTGTTGTTCGACAAGCCTTCAACGAATCCGGGCACGCCATCTTCAACCCAATCTCCATAGGCCGATCGTATAATATAGCTTGCATTTTCCACGTTGTCCAACAGTTGTATAAAGGCCTCTCTTAACCTCTTTCCAATCCCGAACATTTCTTGATAGCCCTCTCTGGTTAAGCTTTGAGGTTTATCAAACAATTCGTTGTCAACTTGCCAATTAATCAAGTTTTCTACATCTTGTGCACACATAAACCTATTTCCTTTGTCATAAGTGGATTTAACTTTACTTCGAAGTAGTATTGCGTCTTTCATAGGGAGGTTATAAATTGCTCCTGGACTTCGCTTGCCGTGCCTTACTATTGTCCAAATACTAATAACTTCACATCCTTAAAAATCCAATATTATGCTATAGACATTAGACACCTCTACCAAGCCTCTACCATTGTAGAGGTACATTTTACAAACTAATTATTTCACGAGATGTAATATAAAAATGTCATTTTTGAATGAATATTAATTATGAGATTTTTTTAAGAAGAAAGTCTCTATCGCTATAAAACAAAAAAATTTAATAACTTAAAAGTTATTCAATATTTTCATATTTAATTGTTATGTCATACAACACGCTACACATTTTAACGTCATATGCGGAATTTAAAATATTGTAGTAGTTTAAAATTGTATGTTAAAAAAAGGTCTATCACTATGATAACGAGGCATGGGTGTAGAACGTACATCCGGGCCCAATTATGCATTTATCAGGTTGATAACTAATTTATGATTTCATCATTCATGTTACATCAACTAGATACAACTATTAACATATTCCCATCAACTCATAAAATATCTTTGGGATATAAACTATTCGAGATCAGTAAACTTGTGTATTCCACCTTGTGTAAAATTCCACCGTCCATTTGATGCTTGTAAGGAATTGTTCATATAAATATTATCACGCTAACGGCTAAACAATATCGTTCCCCGTTCCGTTGCCCCGTTCGTGGCATTCTTTGGGGGAGGCTTTTACCCGTACGGGGTCCATATAGAAACCTACCTAGTACTTAAATTAACTTTATTTAATTGTATTATCTTGATTGGTATCTAAACTGTTCTAATATTGTACTTAAATTGTAACTGAAACTGTAACTATATCTTATGGACAAAATAAAGCTTTATTTATTTATTTATTTTATTTATTTTATTTAGTGGCTTTACTAAATGAGGCAAATGCATTCAGTTCAGTCATTTAATTCACTAAGTACTTATGCTTATATGTTTATTATTATTAATTATTACACTTACTTAAATACTCCATTCGTTTCAATGCAAAGAACATAGAACGTACTTATTTTCTATTATGTATAATAGGAAGGTATTATTTATTCTAAGTTAAGTAAACTTTTATAATACAAAATATTTATTTACAATAATTTAGTAGGTAGATATATTTTTAATTAAATCTCATTTAAAGCTCGATAAGATAAAGACAATTTAATTATGTAAATTCTTTAATAATTTACGTAAATCAATCAATAAACAATCTATATGCCTTTATATAAAAGATACAATTTAATTACTTTGATGTACTATATTACATCAAAGTAATTAAATTCTCTCTTTTTATAAAAAGGCGCATAAGTTGCAATAATTTAACTATTACATTATGATCGTGTAAAACAAACAAATTAATAGATTGACTTAGATTGCGTAGAGTATTTATGGTAAGTAATTAACAATAGCTTCATCAAGGTCCGCTGAAAACCCTAAGCAATTAATTAACGCACACTTTAATTAAATAACTTACCGTCAAGCTTTACAGCAGAATCCCTGATATCACCCCTAATACAGTTATACGGAGTTTTACTTGAAAACTTTGTATATTTACATGAATTCCAAAAACAGTTCAACGACATGGAAAAATGTACACAATTGAAAATAAAAATAAACGCGTAGAGTTTCATATTTTCTCTCTAAAATGTAGACAATTTTACACAACTCGGCCGTCAAATGATATGGTGGGTACTAAATTGATAGTGTACGAATGTCACAACTCATTATTCTCATTACCAAGATTTTTATAATGACCTATATACATAATATTATAGTATAGTGTATATATTTACCATCCATTGAGCATTAGACACAGTACATTAACAATTTACTTGCATTCATTTCTCATGAAAATTTTACATTAATATTTATTTTTGAATACTATTATTATCTGAATACTATAATAGATATGAACTATATTTTATTTGTATAACATATTGTTTGCATGAATGCTATTAATACGTTGATATGGTTTGCCCGGTTAGCGAGGTTTGGGTCGAGGTAAACCAATCTTCAGAATACAATATAATTTACGATAACTATAATTGCAAGATTATGTTTTAATTAATGAATGTACAAATATGAACTTGTCATAAGTTATAATTTATTAATTTTTAAATATTTTTTGGAATAAATATCTTTCTATTCTATTCTATTGTATTAACCCTATGATTCGTGACCTTTGTACTGTAATATTAAACGTACGTCACGTAAACCTTTTCATGAAATGAAAAGTCTTTTAATAGAAAAAGGGAAATGAGAATAAAAATTGACTATACTTGGTTACTTATAGTATAGCCAACACTTGCCTTTTCGTCTAACTTTTTCAGCAATCTTAGAAAAAATATATGAGCCAGGTGTTATCAGACTCAAAGCAGCGAAGAAAAAGTTAAAATTATAAAATCACACAATATTCCAAAAGTATGTATGTTTAATTTTATACACATGCGATTCTTTCGAAGTTATGAAAAATAGGTCAGAATAATATTAGTACAATTGAAATGAAATATTTTTTATAGATGTTATGTAATGTATGCTATACTTATATAAAAATAAAACAAATGTCAATTTGGCACAAATAATATATATTTTCTTTATAATTTACAGGATAATTAGACACTCGGACAAATAATTTGATATTTACTAAACAAAAACCGAAAACTATTCAGCAATTATTAAAACTTGTTCTTTTAAATCTTTCAAATATATAAGTAAAATAATTCGTAGTATATTTACATTACTTAACATAGAGATATTTTACTTTATTTTTTTACATACCTTTAATTACTATAAAATTGGCGTTTCATTTAAAACTCAATTATATTTTGTATCGCCCGATTAATTTATTTTATTCATTATACTCATAATATCTATACATTTAAATTATTCAATAATTAAATACACAAAATAATTTTCCGGTTCAAAACTTAAAATGAAACTGTTAATATTATCTACGCTAGCTAGCCAAAAGATTAACAGAGTAAAACTGGATTACCAGCATGTTGAAGATAATTTTATATCTTTTAAAACAAATGCAAAATTTGTCTACGTTGCAACAAACAATTCTCTATTTTAGGACTGTTTAGTAAAATACAAAATTCACTGTTTTTATTACTATAAAACTCATAGTTAGAGCTAAAATTTACTCGATTTTGATTAGAATATCTGACAATTAGCTAATTACGATTGTTTTCTATCAATTCCTATTATTTTCTAATTCTAAATATCTAATGTACAATATTTTATAAGAGAAATGCATAAGACATTAATATCACTAGATGAATCACATCCAATAGATCTTTACGAGCCATACTATATAATAAATAATTTTATTTTGGTCCAAAATTCGAGAATAAACTAACCATAGAAATCCAGAACTGCTCAAATTTATTTTTGACTAAGCAATGTGGAAAAATAATAAAGAGTATTAAATAGTTTTGCTCATAACATTTGAAGATAGCTAGCATAAGACATTGATAAAGTTATAAAGGAATATTACTAGTCTAGGGTGCAATCGTATGTTAAGGTTAACTTATATTACCTACTCCTATAAGGTAATGTGGCAGTATTTTTGACCATTTTTATGATATTTATTATCAATAAAATATTTTATTATATTTATTTCTATGCGAGTACATAATATATTTTTTTACCTCAAATCGAAAAAAACTCGGTTTATTTATCCATTATGCAATAGTTAGTAAACTAAATAATTATAAATAAAAACGTCTTGTTCAAATCTCAAAATTGTTAAAATTGCAGAAATTCTTTAAATATTTGATAAATAATAAAATGCAGAAATTATTATCTCAAATGATGTCAAAGAGCATTATATTATGTGTGCTGTATGTAAAAGATGTACATCGGCAATCTAAATAATACATAAATTACAAATAATATTTTAGGTTGTATCATATGAGAAAATAAACTGACTAAATAACACATATGAGAAAATAAACTGACTAAATAAAAGCTTTGATAACACGTATAAGGATACAATGTGATAAATGCAACAAAATTATTGTTTATTTTTTTTTAATTTCAAATAGTTATAACACCAACAAATAAAGCACAGAAACTTGAAGCATGATACGCATTTTTATCAATGCATAATTGGATATAATATATTTCTATGATACCTAATATATTTTAATTCATTTCTGAATAATAAGTCGTTTCGAATAGACACGTTTATTTATCATTAATTTTGCATTACAACATAACTCGGTATAATGCAATCTACACTAATAGTAGGATAAAGCACTTTAAATATGGTCTTAGCCAATAACGTACTCAATGCACACTTAAAATTTTAATTAATATATTTTATGCTAAATTTTACACACATAAATATTCATACATCGTTTCTTAAAAACATACTGGACGTAATTATTTTAAAATCATCGCACTTTTATTAAATTATTTGATGCCGATTTACAGTTAAATAAATATTAAATGTAAGGCAGCACCTCCAATACAATAACAACAAGACACTAAAATGAACACCGATCGTTAAACTAACATCTGTTCGATGTATCCGCATCAAACAATTTAAGAAAGCCGCAGCTCAACTACTCCGTGCGGTCGCGTAACTACACTCCTTATTATTCACCACGTGAAGAGCTGCAACAATAAGGAATACGAAGTGATTTCCAAAAAATTTATTTCCTTTCCGTAACGCGCTATATTAAACCGCTCAGCCCGGATCTTGTTTGGGGTCCAAATTTGCTCTTTTTTCTTGGAGCGCAGCTAATAACGCTTCCTTCACTTCTCGGTCTGAACTTCGCCACAGTCTTAATAATTCCTCTTCAGACAGTATTGACAGTTCGGATTTGGCTCCCGTAGGAGATACACGAGGATAAGGTGGAGCCGGAGGAATGGTTTCACTTTCCTGAGAAACCATAATTTCTATACTCGCTCGATGACTTGGAGCGTCTATTGTAAGATAGTTGTGATTCTTTTCGGAAACATCTTGATAGGACCTAGTGGAAGAACCTTCAGCTCGTCGTACCATTGGAGAGGGCGATCTCAATCTTGTATTAATATCTGGAGGAGAACTGGTTAAAAAACTGACGTCTCGACTCAATCTCCTACCTATGTTGAGACTTGTCCTTTCGTATATTGAAGCAGAATCTGAACCGAGAACTGAATCTGTACTAAAACGTCGAACGTTGAGTCCAGCGAGACTAGATCTTTTTCTTCGACTTCTAGGGGACCGAAGTTGTCGGGGTGACCTACTTTGGCGAGGTGACCGGCTAGATACATCGGGCGAAGGCGATAAGAACTTTGACTCTGTCATTTCTTCGGATACCTCTGAGGTTTCTATTGCGACATTTTCTTTAATCGAATCCAGTGAATGATCTCGACCTTGTTGAACTCTGATAGAAAAGAAAATCTGTCATTGTAGTTTAACAATAAATACTTAATTCATGTAAATCATGTTATCAAAACAAATATAGTTTATACACTTTTTAGCTACATACTCGGTGAGAAATGCTATCACACAAAATATTCATCGTGAATTGATTTTCAAATAAAATTTTAAATACATACAATTATACTAAGATAGAAAAGGAAAATGAAAGGCTCACCTTCTGATTTCTTGAATCATTTCAAAAAATTGAGCTTTGCTTTTTCTTCGTCTGCGTTGTTCGTGTTCCTTCTGAAACAAACGGCTTTCCTATTGCAATCTGACTTATAAAATAATAAATTGCCATCGAGCCACTCGAATCGTCGGCAAACCCGAGCTAACCGATCGGCTCGATCCATTGGCACTGCGGTGGGATGTTGCATCTCTGTGCGTATTCTACCGCCTGTACAATGGGGAGTGTTCCGAGGAACTTTTTGGCTTAATACCGGCTGCCAAATTCCACAATCGCACTGCACGACACAAGCTCAAGTACCATCCGCACCACCTGGATGAGTGGCTATCAACAACTGTGCGTTTTTCACGGCATTTTCTGCCCCGAACAACAAAATTGTGGAACAGCTTGCCTTCTTCGGTGTTTCCATCTACCTACGATATGGATGCCTTCAAAAAAAGAGCCTACGCGTCCCTCAAAGGCCGGCAAAACAATCGCAAAGTTACCTAACGTTGCAATTGCTATGGGCGGCGGTGATCACCCTCATCAGTACACCGCCCGCTCCTTTGCCGGTTTTAGTATTAAAAAAAAAAAAAAAAAAAAAATTATGTTTAAAATAATTACTTTCTGCCTCGAGTATTTATTAATTCCATCACAAAAAATATTTATTTATTTAAATACTTTATTGTACTGCCCACAAAAATTACAAAAAGAAAACTTATACTAAAAGAAGACACAGCACAGATGACGGCCTTATCACTTATAAGTGATTTCTTCCAGGCATCCAACTAAAGGTGTTATGACATAATAGAAAAAGGAGGTGGGTAAAAAGTATACGCAAAAAATTATGCAATATAATATCTCGAATTTTAAACCAGATACCTATACTATCATGATTAATGATAATTGGACTAAAATGATTAAGGAATAAAATTATACCATTACCCTTTTGACGCTCTTTTGGAAGAGTGAGGTGAAATGCCCTTGACGGATGGTGTTTACAAGCTCTCTCGCTGCATGATGCGGAGACACCAACTCGACACAATTTATGAACCGGTACAATTTCTGAAACAAAATGCAACCATTTAAAATGTAAACAAGTTGTTTCTAACACAGCATACGAATTCAGAAAGTCGCAGTTGTGAGCAATTTGCATTTATATTTGAAAACATATCCCATAAAACCGCACTAACCTGACTAAAAAACATTATGTTCCTACTTCTCCATATTGTTCCCTTCGGTTGGTGGCGTAATATCGGCAATGTATATTTATAAAAAAGGTGCTCCAATATCAATATTAAACAACCTACGACCATTCCCACTCCCAAAAGTATAAATACTCCAGCAACCGCGGCCACCCCTGAAAATAAAAATGTCTCTAAGTTTCAAAAAGTTTCAATTCATTTTTCCCTCACTTTACATTTCCGTTCAATCAAACCTGTTCTGGTAATAAATTTACTACGAACAAACTGGTTTAGTGTAGTTAATGATCTATGAAGTCCACAGCCTTAGTTGTTAGAAATTTATGGCACGTCCGATCGAGCGGTTGCCAAATTGACTGGTGATAATGAAATGGCTTAGCAGAATTGGTTACAAGGACAATTATATGAGCTGTAATTAAGACGTTTCACTAATGAAATAATAATGCTTAGAAAAGCAAGCATTCAAAACAAAAATGTTAATTACTTAATTGGGCTGCGAAACGAATGGAAAATAAATTTTAAAAGTTATTCATAAAGGAGTGCCAGCGTGTATAACAAGGGTAATGTGATAAAGTTTTCGCAGTTCTAGTAAGGTAGATTAATGTCTTCTACACCGTAACGAGGGAAGATGATAAACCGCAGTAAAATTTTCCAACTCCAGTACTAAAGGTACCATGTGACCCAGTTCAGCCATTGACTATAATACACAACACAAGAGGTAGGCACGTAATAATCTTGATTGAGATTATTATCGTGTTCGCTGTTCGAGTATTATATATCAAGTCTATGCATCTTAGAGGAGCTTATTTAAATGCACTTGAAATATAAATCATACATATGTGAAACTAATCCTAAACAACATTAATGTTAAGCCATCCAACTAAATTTGAACCCTGAAGCTTTGTAGCTGCCCCGGGCGAAATGGGACATAGGGGTAAAGTACAAATTTGACCCACCTCAAAACAATATCGTTGAGCAACATATCAAATGAAATATATACCTAACAAATATTAGTTTAAACGAGTTTAATGTTGTTTATTTAATAATTAATTTCAAAACAATGGTCTAATGTATGTTTATGTAGGTATCTAATTATTCATGGCATTTATATTTTTATATTTTCTATCAACAAAAGATGAATGCTTATAGTGTTTCGCTTTTTAAATTCGTAAACCCATTCTTTCTCGATCTTACAGGAATTTATTTTACGAATAAATAATAATCATAGTTTTACCTTTATTTATTGAGATAGTTTTAAAATATTATTATATTACTTACTGTCTTATGTGTTCAACTAAAAATACAGATCAAGTTAAATGTTTCAACAAAAAATATTTTTATAACAACAATTATCGCGGTTTTATTATTTTACTGTTTATATAAATAATGATGGTAACAATTCATATTATCATAAACGAAGGTAATGCATACCACTCAATTCTCGAGTTGAGTGCCCATTTCAAGAGAAGTGAATCGTTAAAAGAAAAATGTAATCCACTTGGCAATCCACGATAAGTTATTCTGTTCCACTTGATACTATATTTGCATTAAGAATATTTTATACTTTATATCGAATACTTTAAAGTTTCATGAATAATCATCGAATTTAAAATTTTGTACTCTCGAATAAAAACCGTGTCATTAAAAAGGAAATGGCTTTATTCTGTTGGATGAAAATGTTTTCACGAACGAGTTGTACAAGTCCTTTCATGCAGATCTCGGATTTGCGACACACAAATGTAAGCGCAATGTCGCCGAATTTCACCTTGTTTCACTTTTAATTTTCTGTGCGTCTATTCTCCGGATTATCCTGAGTGAGAGGTAAATACACTTTACGTGCCATCTCATTTTTTCAGCGATAAATTCCATGTTTAATCTTTTAGGTTGACTCGTGGTAATATCGGCCCCTCGCGTGCCGAGGGGTTGGATTAACGTAAGGGTGGTGATAAATCCTAATGAAATTTCCGCCAAAGAAACAGATGTAGACGTCGTCGAAATATATCAACGATGTTCTATTTAAATTCATAGAGTGTGACTTTCCGTTCGGCATAAACAAATACATGATTCCATTACATGATTTATATTAAATCCTAGGTTTAAAATAGAACATAAATAATAATAATTATTTATGTTAAAAGTTAAAGTATAATTATTATTATTTATCAAATGTAGACATTAAAACAAATATATCACTATAATGTTCACGCAATTCATAAATTTTAAATTTATAGAAAAAGTCACGAGTCTTCTACTTATAACTCGCATTAAACCATTACATTACCAAAACCTACTTAAAACGTTATAATTGGTACATATAACACAAATTAAAATTGTGTACTCAGCAGTTATAAAATATTGATCATGAAATTTCATTTACGACTAGAAATTATTAATCATATTTGTAAACTTAGTTGTAATCTTACCCAGAGGTTTCGGTTGAATACCATAATCCGGACTAAGCTTGAAACACGGTAATGCTCCATACCACTTTTCTGTTAATATGTCCATGTAACCATTCGATGAATATTTAGCGATCACAGCTGATACACTGTCCTAAAAATATACAACGTTTATACTGAAGTTAATCATTATTTAAGGAGAAAAAAATTGGTACTACAAATATAGCCCCCCCTTCTGGCATCTAAAGTTGAGCACATTTTCTTACAAGATACGAATGCTTATGAGAGTTTAATATCTGTGGGCTGGAAAAGTTATTTTGTGGATAAGATAAAATGATGTATAATCTTGCGAATGTAAGCTATATGACATCGACTATCGATCACACCATTAGCAGCCTTGCGTCATCAATCTTTCCTTGCTAAAATCCGAAGTCGTTCCCCTGTCACTCAACCGGCCTATTTACGTACTTCGTCAAAATATGCCTCACTTAATACTAGTCAGTAAAAGTATTTTATACCTTTAATGGAAAGCCCTTAGCCATGCCGATAGCATAAGTGTCGTCGGTGAGGGAATGCTCTCCGACCCGCTGTAGTTTACATCCGTGATCTGTTGCACGGTAATAATCTAGCACAGGTGTATCAGCTATCAAAAGGTCCAATGTTCCATTTCTGTACAACGGAAAATAACGTTATTTGTTTGCAATTTAATTGTAAATCTTCTAAGAAGTGAGGTATGAAGTGTTTTAACGTGGGTGTGAAAGTTCACTACACTTTCCACCTACGTAGAAAGGATAATGAATCGTATATTTCACAAATATTTACCTAAGTCTTTCTATACCCTCTTCAATGTCTTGAATACCGTATCGTCGCATTTGTTGAGCCAATTGAGGATTATTTCTCTGTACATAGTACTCGGCTGCAGATGATCTTGGAGTACCCACTTTTAATGTTAACCACTAGAAAATAATAAATATTTATGACAAACTGCAAAAAATAGTCATAGTGATATATCGTATGTAAAATCACTTACGTTACTTCGTCCTTGAAATTCATCGACAGCGTTGTGAAAAAATAATCCTGCTATAAGAGCAGCTATGTTAGCTGTATAGCTGGCTACGAAAATAACAGAGAATCCGCCCCAAACATTTATAAGAAATTTATTAGGCCAACTTTTCGGTGCCTTAAATGCAACTAAATGTCCACAAAGTAACCCCCACATGACCCATAAAGCACTCGATATACTAAAGTTTTTAGATCTTTGACGTCCCCATGGATTCAGGCCAAATGGTGAAAGCCATTCGTATATAGCTACAGCAATAGCGGTTATATTTAGTGATGTGAAAATTGCAACCCATAGCTCTGGTGAAAATGGCAAAAGGAATGCGAGTAACGGTATATCAGGCCTCTGGTTGGGTGCAGCTAAAATTGATATCCCGCTAAAAAAATACGGCTGACTGAAGTCTACAACTTCTGCTCTTGCTGATGAAACACTCAGGGCGGCAAATGACATATGTGCAGCACCAGAAACCAAATCCCCAATTATACCATCCCATTTTTGTCGATCTTCGTCAAAACTGTCTTCTGACACATATTGTACATTGCCTTTATGCAATGTCTCGTAACCTCTACGATACTGCGAACGATAATTTTCCTCATTGGACATGTATTCATTGACTGTATTTGAATTTTCATATATCTTTTGAAATGGCTTCATATGCTTTCTCGATCCGTACAACCCATCCTCAACTATGTATAAATGAAAATCAAATTCAAGTTCTTGTGCGATATTTTCTAAAAGATCCATTGCAAGGCCGTAACAACAATGCGTTGCCATTTTTGAATCTGTATCTGGCTTTGGAGTAGGCATAAAGAAATCTTCTCTCATAGGTTCACTTTCTCTACCCGGAACAAATGCAAGAGTAAGGTTATCTCTATCGGATGTCTGCGGTCGATGACAAGGTAAGCCTCTGAGACATTGACCATCTTCATCAAGCTCGCCTTCCATAACAAATGGTGGAGCTAGGGCTGTCACAACACGAAATATGGTACGAGCGCCTGTAGATTGTCCATGTGCCACCAATCGACCGCCAGGCCAAATAATAGTATGCAACTTAACTGTACGACCAATGATATGCCCAACCTGTCTCCACTTATTACCTCCTTCTGGATTCGGTACCAAATTAAGAAACGCAAACTGTGCCATTAATGATCTTTCTGGGTATTCTGATCCACCATCTAAAACTGCAGCAGTATTTATCCTCATTTCTCTGAAAATAAAACACACATTGAATAAAATTGCAATGCTATTCGTACGCTACAGTAAGTCAATAAAGACGTGCGCTATAAACTTTGATTGCAAAGTATATTTTCAGTTACAAATAAGATGCCATGTCAAGTCTTATCACAGATAAACTTTTACGCCAACATTACCAGGAGTGTAGCGCGAAGTTGAAAAGTTAGGAATGAATGGGTTAAACTAACAGGGGCAGTTGTTGAGGTAACTTAGCTTTTACAGTGGGTTAAAAGATACGTCTGTAATTCCTCGAATACTTTTAAAGTAAGACCATTAGGTACCCTCTACATAAATCTTAAGTTATCTTCATATGGAGATAGCTACGTTATTTATCGCACATTCGATTTTGTTAGAAAATATTTCGCAAATATTATCATCATACAGGACGCACGGTGCTTCGAACGGTGGTTTGTATCTGACATATTCAAGCAGCTTTTGTCTGTAACCGAAAGGGGAACAATGTGCGACGGCTATGAATTCAAACTTTTACGCTAACCTAGATTTTGAGCGGTTAATTATTCATTTTGACTTCGACGTTACTCAGGACAAAAGGTCAAAATTTTCTTTAATCTTCTATTCCTTTTCTTCGGTTTTATTTTTTTACCTTTAAAATTAAGAGCGATATAGTAAAAGGAAAGGGTGGAAAATGTATTTTAAGTTACTTAACTTCAGTTAGAATAATGTCGATACTTTCAATTTAAACCCAAGCAAAGGCGATCCAATATATTACGAAATAAAAAGTGCCTAATCTGTTTTACAAAGCATTCCCGAGCTGACCTATAAAGGCGGCCTAATTCCATGATAAACTGAAAAACTATTGGCGTCAAGTCATGTCGATGGTCCGTAGTCATTGTGTCGAGTCAGCGGGCACAGCCTGGCTGTCGGCCAAAATTAGCTTCCGTTACAACCATCGTTTTATTGTAATACAATATGAGCAAACTGCTTTTTATACAATCGTTCATCATTACTTTTATTAATAGTTTATTAATTAAACAATTAATTTTCACTTAAATTACATTCCTGTGTGTTTGTGGTCTCATCATCATCATCAGCCCATATACGTTCCCACTGCTGGGACACGGGCCTCCTATGAGGGTACAGGCCATAATCCACCACGCTGGCCAAGTGCGTGTTGGCGGATGACATATGTCGTCGAACTTTTTAATTCTTCGACAAGTCGGTTTCCTCACGATGTTTTCCTTCGCCGTTCGAGCAGTGGTGATGTTACAACATACGCAGATAAATTGAAAAATCAATTTATTTCCTGCGCGCTCGCCTGGTCTCTAACCGAATTCTGGTCGATTTTCGAATCGATAAGTCTTCGGTCCGAGGTCTCACCACTGAGCCACCACTGCTCAGACTCAGTTTGTGGTCTAGGTACCTACTAACTATAAACAGAGGACATTTTAAAATATGTTGAATATACCTACGTGAGATTTATCTTGGACATTACTACATACAAACATATTGATTAATTAAAACCGAACGGAGAATGAATTTTATCGAAATATATTACGATACTAAAAGCCTTTTTACTCGAAAATAATTAATCTATAAAAAAATAATGGCTATTTTGAATAATTTAAGGTGAGTAATTAGGGAGAAAAGACAAAAAGTTGATAAGTTATTCATGGACTAATTATACGTTTTTACTATCTCAGAATAATATTTAAGTAATTTGATAAGGAAAAATAACGTAATTTTTATATAAGTATTAAGTAAATTATTTTTTTACAATTATAATGCAACAGTACCTTATCCCGAGGAAAGTCAAAACAAATGAGTAGTCGCAAATGCTAAAATAATATTATCTGAGGCATTATGTTACAGAGGTTCGCTAGTCAAGATAATATTGATATTATTTTGAAATAACGGTCCAATATAAATACATAAAGAATAATTTATATTCCATTATTATGAGCTTTCAGCGAAAGCTATTTATTACATCTATATAAAACAAACATAAAAATTCAAAACTTTTCACTAAATAGCTGTTTTCAAACAGATTATTGGCAAAAGAATTTATCAAGCCACCGAAGTTTCGAAGTGAAGCAATCTAACTGCCAACTAGTACAGAAGATGCAATTAATACATGTCGCCAAGATAGGAAATCCGTTCCGAAGCGATAAACTTTTATTTCTCTTTTGACGAACGTGCTTATCATTAATTCACTTTTAGTTTTATTTATTGGCTGTATACGATCCAAATAGATTTTGAAAAAAAAATGTTAAAGAACCAAATTCTATTATTTAAAAGAGAATGTACAAAATGGCCTACTGTTTGCTTTTAGTGGTATTTCTGTATAGCCGAAAAGAAACATCATAAAACTTTTAAAGAGGTATTGAGGCTGCCTCGCCTTTGTTAAAAGAGTAAACAAAAATAACGCTCTTTATAAGTCAGTCCGCCGTTCTTAAAAAGAAATAATTGCATTTTACGATTTCCCGCGAAGGAAACAAATACATAACAAATCAATTATGTTTAGGGCTGATTTTTCAATCATTGGTTAAATCTTATCCGTCCAATAAAGTATTACACAATAATATACAGATGACACCTAAAAACTTTCAAAAAGTGGGCAAGTAACACATTTTTAAAATGGTTGTTTAATACGATATTCGATGAATAAGTTTTAACTAAGGGTTGAAAAATCGGCCCTTAAATAAGTAAGTCGTTATTTGTGAATTAACTACAATGAAGAAATATAAATACAAAGCATTACAAAAACTCAATAGATATGTATTATTTCATAGTCGTGTTTTTTGCAATTTTAATGCGAAATGAAGTAGAAAAATTTTACAAAATTTTAGTGACGTCATTCAGCAAGTTCCGACCAGCAAATAATAGAAATGCTATTCGATTTTAATGAAGCATTCTTTTCTTTACAATTACAATGACAATATTTTCAATGCCTCCTCCTAAAACATTTTAAGCACAAAACGAAAGCATTAATTTCTTAACACACTACAAGTAAGCAACACGGCGAAATCCCACTTTCTTGTTTGATATTCAAGTATTTCGCTATTCATTCAAAATTCATAAATCAACATCATATGTGCGAGTAATTATATACAGCTGAAACCACAAACCTCTATTGTGCGTTAGTAAATAGGTAACGGAGCAAAAGTTTCATGCAATACAAGCAACCCTTTTTACATATTTTATAGGCCGTGAAACGGAGGCATAAATAATGTAATAATGAACGTGACATACGTGGGATATAAATTACATATTTTTATACGAATCTTGAAAAATAGGTGTGAAATGTATTTAGAATTCTTTTGCGCTACCTTATATTATTTGTATGTGATTTTTTTTCTGCTATTTTATGCTTAAGCAATTTTGAATTATCAATAGGATATCTATAGCCTAGTTAGTTTTATTATTAAATGAGGTAACATTACAAATTGTATTGCTATTATTTTCATATCTGTATTTCGACAATGGAGTTAATATTAATAAATATAAATTGTCCGTATTTATGCAAAATGGAACCACTCGACAAATTTGCTTTTTTACGTTTCTTGAAGAATACTCATTTAAAAGTGGTCTAAATTTATATACAAACAAGAACCACATGATTTTTACCTTGGAAACAAGGTATACTAAAAGCAGAAAGGAACCACCAGCAGCAACGAATAATACATATGAAGCAAAACCGAACCACAGCACCACGGGACTGCTTTGTTCAAACAAATAAACGATATTACTATCATGTCATTTTATACAAAACAGATCCGCACATACTTGGTACCATTATACATTACACATATTTCTATTAATAACAATTATTTTTAATACACAAAATGGAACCAGGTTTCTGTGGTATGGTTATGCGTAAAATAAATTCATAATTTAATTGTAATTTTTTATTGCAAAATAAAACCACAAGCATTCGGTTCTATCATGCATAAATAAATATTGTAAAACATCCAGAAACCCATCATCGCTATACGGTACCAAATGCCTTGACTTGTGCACAATGCAGAATGCTTCTCATCTTTAAACAACGTATTTCATTACGTCTTAAATAGCTCAAAGTGCAAAACTCCAATTTTTAAAGTAAAACGTCGAACATCTGTCAATATAGGTGACATTCAGCGAAGTATTTCGAATACGTGACGGTCTTTATTTTATTTTGTAATCTAAGCGTGACGGCCGTTTTTTTTTCTCCGCGAAGTAGGTAAGTTCTATTGTTTTTGTTAATTACCTTTAAAATTTAATGTGAAAATGTTTAGTAATAAATAAATAAGGAAGCAATTGGTAAGAAAAGCATTGGAGACGAACACCGAAGATAATAATAAAGATACAACGGGTAAGTAGTTTTATTTAATGCATTTAAGTACTTATTGAATCTATGAGATGCAGGTATGTACGCTTTATCCACTTTTGATTAATTCCCGAGTGTGGAGTGATTTTAAAAAGATAATTCATTAATTAGTAAGTACAAGGGGAATCCTGTGTGGATTTACGTATTTTAATTTTTAACGACACTGTTTTTGTTCACGAAGGCGAGTCGAATTATTAAGAGTCATTTTGTTACGATTCATCTGTCATTGTGAGATGAAGCTACTAAACCCTGTTTTAAAAACAACTGTCGATGATCTAGGTATCTACCTACTATTTTGGTAAAATACGTTTAGATTCAGATTCAGTACAGTACATTCAGCGCATAATATATTTATTTGTTTGATTTTAAAAGTCGCGCTGCCACTGTTTTGACCGGAACAAGGCCCTAGCCCGCGAAATTGAAAATTTTAACAAGTTTGTTTAATTTTTTGCTAGGTTTGGTCACTGTTGCGTGTGATTTTTAGGGTTCCGTACCCAAAAGGTAAAACGAGACCTTATTACTAAGACTCCGCTGTCCGTCTGTCCCTCTGTCTCATGAACTGTGATAGTTAGACAGTCGAAATTTTCATAGATGATGTATTTCTGATGCCGCTGTAACAACAAATACTAAAAAAACTGAATAAAATAAATATTTAAGAGGCTCCCATACAATAAACCGTGATTTTTTTGCCGTTTTTATGGATAATGGTACGGAACTCTTCGTTGCACGAGTCCGACTCGCACTTAGCCAGTTTTTTGTACATGGCGCATAACCTATACAACATACTTAGTCGTCTAGTAGGGACACGGCTTTATAAGAACTAACGTCTACGTATAAAAGCCACACGGCTTTATTGTTTTGATTTAAAGCTTTTTTCTTTTTATTACAGAAGATAACGAAGAACCTTATACGTCGATGCCTCTGGAGAAGCTTTCTTCACCTTCAAGCGATATTCAGGCCATATTACATCTCATTCCACAATATGCACAGAGTTTTTATAACAATCTTATTAGTGATGATGCAATAGAAGACCACATAGATGGACTAGACACGGTGGATTTTGAAATCCAATTTGATGATAACGTCGAATAAACGTCCTCTATATGTATTATTTTATATATCTTTTTAATTAAAGCTTTATTCCGATATTATAAATACATAGTTTCATTTATATCATTAAATTCCTGGGTTGTGGTTCTTTTTTGTATAAGAGAAAACCTATCAATTGATAAATGTTAAAAGGAACCACATGCACATTTTCTTAATTATCTAGAAAGTTTAAGAGTATTCAGAGCAAATTTATATACACATACTTAAATAAGTAATTTATCAATGAATTTAAATAAAATAAATATTAATTTTACTTCATCTAACAGAGCTGCAAATGTTTTTGTAAATCCTTTGATATCTCAGAAGTGCGTTTTTGCTGGGTGGTTCCTTTTTGCTTAAATACGGACAATTACACAAATGTTCTTAACGTACCATGTTTACTTTTTATAAAATATAGCAACTAGAATTAACAGAGTTTATTCAATGTTAGAAATACGTTAGCAAAATTACAGGCAATATTTCGTTGTAAATGAACTGACCCACGTTGTAAATTGAGAAAACATTCCCAGTTCGTGTCACATGCATGTAAATGGAACCAGGCTCGCCACTTATGGAATTTGTTTTTGTGAGCCTTGTCTAGTTTATTGTTTTTTGGAAACACGTGTCTTTAAATCGAGCTAACCTTTATTCCGAAACTGGAATAAAAACTCAAATTTTGCAGTGTTCTGTTATGATTTTTAAACGTAGAGTAATAATCTGTAAAAATATATAAAATAGCATTGAAATGATGAATGATTAATGATGTATGAAAACAACATACTGAAAAATGCAGTTGAATAAAATATATTAAACTATGTTTTTGTTTCATTTTCAAAGCTTAGCATAAGTGGCAGATAAACTAACAAATAAACAACAACATAAAGAGTTTTCCGTAATATAAAATATCTAAAACAAAAGTTTCAAGATTCTACTTACCTCATTAAAGATAATTTGAACTTTTCTTTATGATAATAGGTATCAATAATGAAATCCATACTAATATTATAAATGCGAAAGTAACTCTGTCTGTCTGTTACTCAATCAAGCCTAAACTACTGAACCAATTTTCATGAAATTTGGTATGGAGATATTTTGATACCCGAGAAAGGACATAGGCTACTTTTTATTCCGGGAAAATGACGCAATCCCGGAAATCCCACGGGAACGGGAACTATACGGGTTTTTCTTTGACTGCGCGGGCGAAGCCGCGGGCTGAAACCTAGTATAACTATTTACCTACTAAACATAAAAAAAACAATAAATTTTCAATTATAAAATTCATTAAACGTTTCACATTATTCCACATAAATCTATTTCCAGATACAAAATAATCAAATTAGACGCTCACGCTATCATAGTACATTATATATTTTATAAACATATTCACGTAGAACTCAATTTCACTTTGTTAAGTTCCACGAATACAGACTATAGAGAATTTAATAGAATAGGATTAAATAAATCGAAAACAACTCTTGTATCTATAATATAAAAATGAGTCCCAAAATGTGTTGGTAAGCGCATAACTTTAGAACAGCTGAACCGATTTCTTTAATTCTTTTTTTATTATATTTTTTGAAGTACGAGGATGGTTCTTATGTAGAGAAAACGTGAATATGTACCACGGGCGAAGCCGGGGCGGACCGCTAGTTCAAAATAAAAATGAGTTAATGAAGATTCAGTACATTATTGTATAGTTATTGTGTGGTTATATCGAAAGGAAAGTCCTGAAAACAAGGTTTTATTGCGTAATGCAAGGCTCTGATATAAACCGGCCATCCTTCGACTAGAGATAGAGGGACATAAAAGTAATCTTGTGTCGTTCACGGACCAGCTAGTCAATTTGCTTTTACGATGATGCTCTACGCTTGTTTCCATTCCATTTTCTACATTATACATTTGGAGTTAGCGGTGAGAATTGAATGGTGATTAAAAGATCCTCTTGATTTTTTGTAATAGAATTATGTACGATACAGGAAATAAGGCTTGACAATGGAGGAATAAAGAAAATAGCATTGTGACTTGTACAATTAATTGCATTATGCATACTCTCGTAAATGTATAAAAAATTTATCACGTCTAAACACGATAGTGTATATAGATATACATATTTATACGTAATTTTCACTAAATTATAACAAAAAAGAAAATAACAAGATAATTAATATTCTAAAGATATTTTCTGTTTTATTTTGCTAGAAACACCTCATTTTTTCTTTTTTCTAACCAAATTCCGCAATTTTTTCGAAATTTGTACAACAACATACTAAGACCTGTTATTTTTAATAATTTTTAATAGATACATATCTCACTTATACATAAAATCATCAGAAAAACCGTTCAATCTTATTTAATTAAATGTCGAGTAATATAACGAAAAGAGGATCAAAGCCCGAAAAAAGTTTCTCATTATTGTCATAATAAGAAGCCGCAAAGCAAAATGATCCATCAAGCGCAACGTAATCAGTCAGGATGGTCCTTAATTTAAGGCTTATAAGAAAAAATCCCTAGATTATCAGGATGGATAACTATTTTTCTTTACGATAACGTAAACATTTTTTGTTTTCAATTAAGCAATGATAGATTGTACTGTAAACTTTATGGTAAACTTATACTTTTATTTAATTATGGCCAGGTAATACCCAAATACCCTAAATTTTCAAATATTTCAAATGTTTTGTGCGTTTTGGGAATTTATTATTACCTGTTATTGTTTATTAAATATTTTTCATATTATGGAAAAAAATTCATATTATACTAATGTTAAATAAATCTTAAATAATTTGTACATACCTTACAAATTCTAATGAAAAATCGGTAGCTACATCACTAGTTTCTTCCCAGCAAGAAGCAGTTGCGTCGCTTAGGAATTGAGCTTGGGCGGACCACGCGTCGCATGCGTATAGCACTCTCCTTAGAGCTCCTATTATCAGTCTAACTGCATTGTGTATGAATACTTCATCTATTAAATTAAAATTTTGATTAGTATCCAAAACAAATTATAAAGATAATATTAATTAAAAATTGATAATCTTACCTATTTTCATAGGTTCTGGATGTAAAGCCAAGAGTCCTATTGGTAAACTGTTCAACGTTTCCGTTACATTGTCTTTAACATCAATAATTGGTTCATCCATTATAGGATCCTCAACTAAAGGATCGTTCCTCTTTTTAGCCGTATTCCTAATATTAGTCGAAGTATGCACCGTGGGATTCATCAAGAAATCACTAATATCACTTGAAAAAGATAATCTACTTATAAGATCTCCACTACTTCTCTCCTCGCTTCGTTTCAACACATCATTACTTTCATACATATCACGTACACTTATACTATTTACATATTTATTAAATGATTCATTTTTTAACTTACTAGAACTAGTTTGCCTACTTTTATTTCTGTCGAGGGAAGACTTGCTTTCCTTCTCGACAGAATTTTTTTCAATTTTAGAAGTTTCAACGCCTTTATTATTTACATTATAATTCCTTATACTCTCAGAACTAATATTGCTACTACTTTCATATGATTGACTAAAATTTACATACAACGATTTATTATTAATGTGCGTTTCTGTCTTATTAATATTCCTTATAATACGACGAATGAAGGAGTTACTAGATTTATTCATTACAAAATAACCAGCATCCTTGATGAGCGTTTCGCGGGAAACCTTTTTCATTAACGTATTGACAATTCTTGTTTCCTTCACTGTGTTATTATTGTCAATATAATCTTTTTTAATGCGTTCGAAGCGATCAAAACCAATCGTCTCGTCTTCAAATTTTTCAGCATCTGAATAGTTTTCGGAGCGCTGAGCATATTGCGTTCTATTATAACTATCGTGAAAAACATTAAATTCTCTAGAAGCATCAATCCAAAGCCAAAAAAAATGTCCATCAAGCATGTTGAGACGCTTAGCTTCATTTGTTATCAGCTTGGCATATTTCACATCGCATATCATAACGACAACACCTCGTGTCAACCTTGATATATCAGCCAACCGCCTGCATAAATAAAAAGTGTTACTTATCACCTCGTAGATAGACCTTTTATTGTATTTTATTTTTATGATTTGATGAAAATCACCGTGTATTCACGATTTTTCATGGCTGCATAAAGTTGTCGCAAAATTTGTAAGTTTCTTTAAACAACTTCACACTCTAACTTGTCACGAAAATAAATTTATGGAAATTTGCTTTCAAACTGCTCTACAGAATTTAAAGTTTTTGCCACGGCTGCATTATTTGACTAAGAATTTCATGTATTGTGTTTAAATTTTTTGCTTTTTATTGGATAGAAAATGAATGTACAGTTATAAACGTACCTGAAAACAGCACGACGTGAACGACTTGAAGGAAGCGGAAGCCATTTAGGATTAAGCGGTTGAGCGTTGAGTATCGAAGATAGATCTTTCCTTAGGGACAAAGTTAAGTAAATATCCTCCTCGGTAAGTAACGTGAAGGCATGCCAATGCGTGTGTAGGAGAGTTGCCCTGTGGGGAATAAACTTTTTGAGTTTGCCAAATAAAACATACATTACGATTTATCAAAAAATATGGAACACGTATATTTATTACGGAAAAATATTAAAGGTATCAGATACTTACAAAAAATTAGAGTAAACATTTTTAATCAATCCAATTTTGGTTCTAAAGTTATTCTGAGCGATTCATATAATAGAAACAACAATATAATATAAAAATTACCTGAGTGCATGTAATGTTTCCCTTATTGTGATTTCGAGACGAATTTCCAAAGTCAGCATATCCTAAAACAAGTGGTAGCGATTATTGTAACAATTATGACGTGACACGCCTCTGGTGAAAAAGGTTATTAATTCACGTCACACTGTAATCGTCGCTAAAGCACGTTATGAATGACTGTCATTTTTTGTAAAAATTCACAATTTTTTCCCTGAGAACACGTTTGTATAGTACAAAGTTTTATAATAATGGAGCTCATTATTGAACTAGATGGTTTGTAGTGAAATTGTAATTACATTCAATGTCTTTTAAATTATAGTGATACAAATAACAATTTCAAGTAAATTGAACCAAATGTGGTTACTAATAGATTCTGTAAAACACAACCACGCATCACACATGTCATTGCCGTAACCACAACGTCATGTTGTTCAATTGGCCAAATTACGAACGACGTATTTTCGCCGCATAGTATTAAACCTCATTTTCTTTAGTATACGGAAGTTTGTAAATGTATTGTGAGACATATGAAGTGAGAGAAGAATAAATAAGTAATATATAAAGTCTCTCGACGTTGCAAGTAAATAGATTGTCTCTTGCATGTGTGTATTATTAAAAGAGTATCAGAATCGTGAAACTAGATTAATCTATCAAAATCAAGGGTTTAGATTTTAGGCTCTTTTAGATAAGTACAAACGTAGGCTTGATATGTAATGAATTAGTGACGATCTTGCCGAATAGTATCTTCACTACATACCTAGTATAAAACAAAGTCGCTCTCTCTGTGCCTATGTTTGCTTAAATCTTTAAAACTACGCAACGGATTTTGATGCGGTTTATTTTAATAGATAGAGTGATTCAAGAGGATTTAGTGCATAATTTATTAGGTTTTAGACAAAGCAGGCGAAGCCACGGGCTAAAAGCTAGTAATGCATAAAATAAAAAAAAAACAATAAACAATTAAAATAAAGTTACTTTATAATCTTTAATGTAGTTATTCAGAACTACTAAAATAATAGAATGTTTCAATTTATAAACATAACAAAATACAAGGATTCCTCTCGAATGCAGACTGAATTTTTGAGGTTTCGAACAAATAACTTTCATACAAAGGAGCTAGCTCTCACAGGAAGCCTTAAAACTTATTGCAACATGTTACCTATTTAGTACCTATACTTAAATTAAATTCTGTATCCTGGGTATACATAATATTTGCGCTAATTGAAATATTAAAACTGCGCAACGTGACCAAAAAGACCCGAATAAATTAGATATTATTTTTTATCTCCTACTATTTACCTCCGTACAAACTTGTAACGGCATTACCATTTTTATTCTCGTAGTAACATTCATATTACGCGGTATTACGAGCCAGATACGAGTACATAATATCACTGCAAATGACGAATAAAAAGCATATCACGTTTTATGTGAAAGATATCCACGTTGGAATATACTATCAAGCATTGTTGATATTGAAGCCACATTTAAATTATTGTCTCTTGTGTGTACAAAAATAACGAAAAATACAATATTTTTCAACATTAGTTTTTACTTTTTATTACGAAAATAAATTTACATTTCATTTTTCTGAATGAAATAACAACGGCTTTACATAAAGAGTTTCACACTGTTTTTCCTGCAGATAATAGGCAAAACCTTCTCGCTTTGTTTACCACAAATCACAACCTAATGAAAGCGAGAAAGTACTCCGCCCCCGCAGAAGACCGGCGCCAATTGAGTTTTAAAGGAATAATTACGTTTTGCCTGGTCAATGGAAACGGGGTTCAAATGCTATTCCCTTCCTTGTCGTTTCCTGCAATTCCTTTTTTCCTTCGATACGACAAATTGCCGACGTTTATTCCCTACCCTTATGTAACATGCTTGTTTACGCTCCCATCCTTGATATAAAACGTAAAAGAATTTTATGTCTGTATAGAGATAATCTTCTTTTATATCTGGTAACAGAGAAATATTCCTGTGTCAGTTAAGTATGCTTGTGCATTTTTTATACGAAACAAATCTCGTGGTAGTAAATGATCACCAAAATTTACGACAATTCAGTCGAAATTTTCTGAAGAGAAACAGAACAATCCTACTAATCTCTGTAGTCGTTCCCTCATTACTGAGGATCGTGACTCCCACCAGGGTCGTTAATTAGTTGTCGCCATCGAGTCCGGTCCGTGGCAAGATGTAGTGCCGTATTCATTGGTAGGTCCATGTGTTCGGTAATCTGATCAGACCAACGCTTGGGACTCCTACCTCGTAGCCTTTTGCCTTCAACTTTACCAGTGATTATTAATTTTTCGAGATTGTCGGGATTCCGGCGTGAAACATGCCCAAAGTAGTGAAGCATTCGCTGACGGCATATGGTCGATAAACGTGGCTGATTTGTTAGGTGTAATTCTTTCAGTATTGAAACGTTGGTTCTACGAGCAGTCCACGGAATCCGCAACATTTTACGCCAACACCACATCTCAAAGGCATCAATTCTCTTCCTGTCCGTCGCCTTCAGCGTCCAGGATTCTGCTCCATATATAAAAATGGAGAACACCAACGACCGCACGATTCTTGTCTTCGTCCGATTGCTTATATTCCTATCTTTCCAGAGCTTCGTCAGCTGCGTCATAGATGATTTTGCCATGCCAATGCGTTGTCTTATTTCAGCTTCACAGTTGTTGGTGTTGTTAATGAGGGAACTAAGATATCGAAATTGTTCTACTATTTCATAGTTTTTGAGTAATTCCCTTGAGTTAAGACAGTCTTGGCGGTCCACAATCATGATTTTGGTTTTGCTTTTATTAACGGTCAAGCCATAATCTTTACTGACTGACTGATTCTAGACGGGCTAGTAGGTCGACCATTTCGGTTTCAGAAGATGCAAAAAGCGTGGTATCATCTGCATATCGTAGGTTAGAGATTTTATTACCGCCGAGTTTTATCTCCCCGTGCCAGCCTTCTAGAGTCTTACGCATGATGAGTTCTCCATATATGTTAAAGAGAATTGGTGAAATGACACATCCCTGACGCACGCCCTTAGAAGAGAAACGCACGCCCTTAGAAAATTTGAAGCTATTTGATTCAGTGTTGTCTAGCTTTACGGTGCCATAGCTGGATTCATATAACTTTTTTATTAAGAGCACCAAGTGATGGGGAACCCCAATTTCGAATAGAACCTCCCACAGTTTCGCCCACTTAACACAATCAAACGCCTTATGATAGTCAACGAAGCATAGTACTACAGGGGTATTATACTCATAAGTTTTTTCTATTATTTGTCGAATATTGACAATTTGTTCTCGCGTACCTTTGCCTTTTACAAAACCCGACTGCTCTTGTGGTATTTGTCGATCAAGAAATGATTTAAGACGGTTGTTTAAGATATGAAGCATAATTTTGCTTGCGTGTGATATTAAAGCAATAGTTCTGTAGTTATTACAGTCCCGAACCGAACCTTTCTTGTGAAGTGGAAGTATTAATGAATGTGTCCAGTCTATGGGCCATTCCAAAGTTTCCCAGATAGCATTACATATTTTATGCATTACAGATATGCCATGTGTACCCAAAATTTTCAGTGTCTCTGCAGCAATATTGTCTGATCCAGGTGATTTGTTCCTTTTTAATTTACAAATAGCATCTTCAACCTCAGAGAGTAGAATATCTGGCTCACGTTCGCTTAAGTCGAGTGTTAACGTGGTTTGGTGAGGTGACGAGGACTTGTCATCATAGAGATCAGCACAATACTCTCTCCAGCGTTCGGCCGCTTTTCCAATGTCAAAGATTGGGTTACCATCCGTGTCGTCAATTATCCAGGAACTTGGTTTAAAATTACGCGTTATCTGTTTAATTTTCTTGAAGAGATCGGCTGTTTGATATTTATTAGCATGCGATTCTATTTCTGTGCACATTTCGTCGAAATATTGGTTCTTATCTTTGCGACACATTAATTGTATTTGACGATTTAGCTCAGAGTATTTCTGTCTTGATTGTTCGTTGATTCCGCTACTCTTTAATTCCTTCCTTTCCTTTATAACTTCCCATGTTTTATCTGATATCCAGTCTTTTTTGGCAATGCGTGGTTTACGGCTGAGTCCTTTTAAGGATTCTGTAATGCAACGTTTAAGGTTTTGCCATAGGACTTCAGGGGTTTGATGTGATTCTGGGTTATTTTTCAGCAGTTTATTCTCAATTTGGGCTTTAAAGGTTACAGATTCAGTGATGTTAGAGTGGGTGGTTTTTCTTTTTATCTTAGGGCATTTCATGCGAGTGCGGATATTCACAGCTAACAACTGATGATCGCTTCCACAATCCGCACCTGGGTATGTTCTTGCGTTACTTACAGAGGATCTCCATCTGTGACGGATTGTGATATAGTCAATTTGATTTCGAACACGGTCACCTGGAGATATCCACGTATACAATCTTCTTTTATGGTGTTGGAAGCAGGAATTTGTTATTGTCAAGTTGTTTTCAATGCAGAAATCTATCAGTTTATTGCCGCGCTCGTTTCTAGTGCCAAGACCGAATTTACCAACAATGTGTATTATGTGATCGTCATTTGATGTGTTGCCGATCTTGGCGTTCCAATCTCCCTGCACAATGAGAAGCTCTCTATTAGAAATATTATTAATTGTTGACTGGAGTGTGTTATAAAATGCTTCGATATCCTCTTCAGAAGACAGTGCAGTTGGTGCATAGACTTGGACGATGTTCAGTGGTATTGGTTTACATTTAATGCGAATAGTGATGATTCTGTCTGAGACTGGATTGTACGCGGTGACACAATTTGTTAGTTTGGTTGGAATCAGAAAGGCTACACCATTTTTGCTATCAGTCTCATGTCCAGAGAAGTAAACGGTGTTGCCTGCAGTTTTGAAATGACCCTTTCCTTTCATGTGAGTCTCGCTGAGACCTAGTACAGAGATGTTGTAGTTGACCATTTCATTTTCTATAATTGAGAGTTTACCAGTTTTTAATAACCCTCTTACATTCCAAGAAGCAATTTTATGTTGTTTTCGAAGCAGTATTTTTTCTTTTATCTCAGTAGCATTTACTACCACAGGAGCCTGATGATCCACTCCCGAGGAGTCATCGGTCGCATATTTCACACCCAAGGACCCGGAAATCGTTGGGCGCCGGCGGTCAACCGGGGCACTCGACGTCTCCTACCCTACTAATAATGATATCTATTATTATCAGTGTTTTTAAGGATTGAAGAATGGATGGACATTTGTTATTCTTTCACACAATAACAGTTGATGATATTTGTATGAATTTGTATCAAACATAGATTAAGTCTAGATTAGTAAATAGGAATATTATCCCGACACCACATGAGTAAAGTCACAGGCTCTAGTACTTTCTATAGCAAGAACTACTTACATTAGCAATGGTATAGGGTAGATGCAGATGGGTGGGTGATGCTCGTATGGTGGGGACGCCAGCGTGCGTGGCAGCAGAGACCAGGGCTGTGGCGGCTGCGCCTCCGCTGCAGACCAGCAACGCGGCCACCCGCCTCCCCTCGAACGCTGAGCACGCTTGCTCCAATACTCGCGAACTGAATCTGTTAACAAAAACCTTTATTGAAACATACAAGTTAAGATATTTGAATAATACATACAAGAGTAATGCAGTGGAAAACACTACCTTACCCGTTTCTTTGTATCTTGTAACTACATTAAAATACATCCAACTGAAATAGCATAACATTTAAGAACAATTTACATTATGCTGTATATTTACAGATATATAATAAAGGCAAAATATTACCACCAAACAGATTTCTTCACTATAACATTCCAATTATTATTTCTTATTAATTATTTATCTTTCAGCCTTGGTTAGCAAAGAAAAATTGGAGTGGATAAAATAGGGGAACGTTAAGTGCATGCAAACGATACCGCGAATAAGAATGTAGATAACAAAAGAAACAAAATAGGTACACAGACTATATTATGATAATCTATGCCATCAATAGATTACGAATCTTGTATTCCAATTTATTAACTGTGCAATCAAAGCTTAGGGGAATAAAGCTTATCTTTGAACATGCATCATATAATAAAATTGATGCGCTCTTTTGAATGTACATTGTACACAAAGGTTTACAATACTCAAACAGTTTTATTATGAATATAAATTGTATTTATTTTATCCTATAAGCTGATTATTCAATAATAAATACGATTTCATTTTATTTTCTATAACTGAGACAACTCTAAGAATACCTTGGAACTTCAACTCTGTTTAGACATTTAGAAATTGTGGCGGAATAAAGAAATTCACATTTTTATAAAAATTAACTTTGAAAACATTTTAATCTGCCTTTGGACAGTCGTGTATTAATTAACGTCGTTAGTCGTGTATAACTAATACTAAAGAAATATCGTTTTCTTTCTCAATTTAAATTCAATTATATGTATAACATTTATCGACAAAAATATTACAAAGATATTTTATAATTTCGTCAAGAATTACCTGTAGGTACAATGTTTACAAAATATTCAAGTGTCTCGATAAAGGAAATACAGCAAGGCATCTTCTAGAATGTTCCAGCATTCGTAGTTCTGACCTATTGTCCCTTTTACGTTTTTTCTCTCCAAAAAATCCTTCCCACCGGGAAAAAAAATCCGAAGTATAATAATTACTGATGATTATTAATTATTTTTTTGTATTACGTAGATTGTAATTCACGCAAATATTGAATACGTTACTAATTGTACTTACATCTATATATTACTTATTTATTACAAATACGAAGAGTTACTGAATTTCAAACCTACCACTATGCTTTGAATGCAGACATCTATTGGTTATATAACAGATATTATTATAATTTTAAACGTACTGGCATTGTTATTGTTCACAATTAAAACTTTAGGGAGCCAAATACCTTAGGGAGCAATTAGTAATCATATCTCGATTGGAGGCAAGGACAAATAATTATTAGAAACTAAATATAACATAACTATTAAGTCAATTTTACCGATTTTTCAAAAAAGGCCTATATAACAATGAAAAAATGTACTTTTACAAAAATACTCCCAAAATTAAAGAAATTTAACATGTGTCATAAAACTTATATATGCCATGGCCCATGCCCCACTTAAGTTACATCATAACCGTGCCTCGTTAAGCATCCAATTACGCTTGTTTGTTTTTCACTTCTATCTCTATAAGTAAAAATATAACATAAAATATTATATCACTAATTTAACGCTTAATACAATTCAAGAATTAAGTAATTAATTCATGAATTGTTTTAAGAGTTATACACAAAGAGTTAAGAGATACACAAAAGTAATTATATAATATTCTCAATCGCTTTAGAAATATAAACCAATAAAAAGCTCTTCTAAACAAACGATTTTTTTCCCGTTATTAATCATGAAATTATCCCGTTTATTTATTTGTTATTATGATGATAGTACCTTTGCATCCAATAACACCGCAAACGTATCGCGGGATCATTAACAAATATTATATTACCACACATCGATTGCATTGCTTTGCCTACAGATACAGTATGATTAATTCAAATATTAATTAATTTGCGTTTAATATTAGCTGACGTCTTCCATTCATTGTTCTCTATGGTTCTAATTAATTACATTTACAAATAATGTCAAACTATACCAGTGTAATAAAATTCGACTTATGTGTAATTCGAGTAAGTATGGGCGTATTCAGAAAGAAAGCTTGAAACTTATAAGCGCTTATCGGCGCTTGTCAATGCTCAAACCAGCTTGTCAAAACCAGCATTGACAAGCTTGTCAAAACCAGCATTGACAAGCACTATAAGCTTCTTGACAAGCACCGATAAGCGCTTATAAGTTTCAAGCTTTCTTTCTGAATACACCCTATGGGAGTACAATACACTTTATTAAAACCCTGATATTGTTTATACACTGCAGAAATAGGCTTTAATATTAACTAAGCTTTGGGAGTTAATAATTCAACTGAATTATTATTATTTAAGCAATCTTAAACACATCAAATAATTTCCAAATAAACACAAAATGTATTTCGGTTGCTGTGAAATTCTAGGATATGTTAACATAATATGGGAATAAATGTTTAAATCCTTCGAATTTAAAATCGAGGCGAAACAATAAACGAGAGGACGACTCCATCAGTGAGCTAAATTAGAATTTAGTGTGTGTTTCCTGCAGTTAAAAATGTATTTTGATTAACAGAGATGAAAAAAACCGACATTCGTAAATGACGTGCAGCAATTGAATTGGAATACGTAGCATTTCGAATTACGGTACCATAAAACTTTATATCAATATAGTCGGTAGTTACTGATGACTCTTATAATACGATGGAAGTTTCACAAAATATGATTGTCCACTCTTTATATGCAATCCATAAAAAACTAAAAAGAACATCCTGTACAAGAAACATTATGCATCTATTCAGTCGTATCTAACTTGTAATAGATTCCAAGCCGTTGTAAGGAACCACATTACGAATACAATTCAGTATCAATCCGTACTGCTGGCGTTTTAGAAGTCTTTTCAAATTCAAGCGCTGAAGAATTATTGAGCGACATACAATGTCTCCGCGAGAATATCCCAAGATTTGGGGGAAATTCGAGCGTAATGTTGAAGGGAAGGGCACATTATCCTTTGTAATAGAGGATGTCCCTGAAGCTATGTGGGATTCGGCAGTGGAATTTATGCTCGGTAATTACGTAGAAGAGGACGTCTGGTGGTCGACAGCTGGTAAGAGCAGATTGCATTTTCAATTTGCATTTTTTGACATTAAGCCGTTATTGCTCAATAGCTAAATCCAATTTTGTCCGGTGTTAAAAAGATAAACAGAATAGAATTTAATAACCATTGTTGTATTTTTGTACTTCCTAATTATATGTTAATGGAGTTCGTACATAATTCTTACTGTGAAAACTATTTTGAAAATTATGAATTCTATATTAATACCATTCAGTTGAATCTGAAAAATAAATAGTTAGCAAGTTAATATTGAATAGAAATATGTATTACAGAGTTAAACTACTAATCTTAACGAATGTAAGGCTTTGCAATTAATTAAGCCTTTAACGTAGTATGGAATTAACTCAACTAAATGCGTAAGTCATTAAACATAATATTCAGTTGAGCAGTGCATACAGTTATACGAGTAATACATGGAAAAGTCACAGGCACGTAGTTTCATACAAAACTTTATTTCAAACAAAATGGGTTCATTTAACACTTTTAATTACTATATTTCCATGTAAAGACAAACAGCGCACAAAAACAGATGCAAAAAATTTTCGCATTTGTGTCTTTCCATGTTATATTTTTAATATACGCGCATTAATTATAAACAATATTATAATCTTACTTTATTACTTGCTACAAACGCAGCGTTTTGTTTATAAGGGTACATTTATCATAATAATATTTTATTTTATTAACCTTTTTACCTTTGAGTGCACTCTATTTTACACCGGTGAAAACATTTTTAGAATCGGTTTCCCAATTCAGAAATATGGTCACAAAGGCATACTTTTTCGTAATAAGTAAATACCAACAAATTTTGTATTGTTCAAATAATTTCATAATACATTAAATAGAATAATATTAATGTTATTATAACATAATCTTATGAAAATTATACTACTTATTCATAATCTAAACTGAACGTAGTTTAATGATTTATTGGGTCCCCAAAGTCAAAACTATATGCAAATACGTTTAGTCCAATATCTACCCTAACGAATTGTATTTATCTTTCCCTTGTATTTAATGTTACGCTATTGTTCAGTATTATCACTATGGACAATTCTAGTTGGAAAATAGAGTTTGAATTTAGTGAACTAATTACAATTGGTCCATAAATAAACAGTACAACTGTAAAGTATTGACGCTATTAAATAAAGTTATCGAATAATAGATATGTTGTAAATTCGCTAAAATCTAGGTCATGGGTTGGGATAAGTAGAAAGTTTTCCTAACAGATATATTCTTTGAATATCGATGTCGTAGCGAAACCACGCGTAATGCTATCATTCTATAAAAGATGCAAGTAAGGAATACCTTGCAAACAAAGGTATATTTCAAAACTTAAGGCAGCTTCAAGCCCGAAATTGCGCGTATAATGTGAAGAAACTAAAACATTTATTGAGTTTCAGACTATTAGGCATGTTATGCCCAAAATAATCTATCTAATACCGACTAGTATTAAACTACATCTAAAGTTCTTCTCACAACTGTTTTCATAAAAAGATATTAACAAAAGATAATCAATTAGTTGAACAAAAACCACACTTTTTAACCGTTGTTCCAGTCTTTTGTAATTACAATACTAAATCAAAGAACTTACTTCTCAGCTTACTCGAATACTCCGAGGAAATCTACATCGGAACGATGTTAAATGTTAAAATCGATTTTATACAACAAATTGATTTATGAAGCTCCATTATTTTAGACTTTTGGCGGGAAGATGATTAATTAACGTCTCTGAAATTGATAGGTACTGCGCAAGACCAAGATGCTATACAGGAATACCGAGTGCTTTGGTCGTCTATCATTCGACAGAAAATGTCTCTGGCCTGTTTTCTGCTCGGAGAAGATGGTGCAGAGAGGAAATTGGTGGGAGTCAATATGTGTATGCTGCAAGAAAAGAATCATTTCGTCGAACATAACCCCGTAAGTTGTAATTTTGTACAATTATTTGATGTATCTCCTTCACAATTAAATTAACAAGAAAATACTACTCCATATTAAATACACATAATAATATATTTCACATGGTTTCATTGTAAAATATTTATTTGTCGATATATTTTTTTAGTAGTCTACATTACTTATTTATATTAAAAACAATGTTCTTTCTGTGTTAATATTTTAAATGTAAGTAGAGTCTACTTAGAATTAAAGACATTTAATATTTATATAACGATTTTGAAACCATGTAAGTTTTGGAATCAGCAAATTTGAGATCTGTAACTATATTAAGTCCAAGCACATCCTATTAATCTGTTTTCTATTTTTTAAAAAGCCTAAGACGAAAGCAGGCTTGCTATCCCTTCGAATGTTCGCTGAAGCAATGAAAGTGACAGCGGTGTACGATAAATACGACACGGCGTCCTATCTCATGGGAGCGGGCCTCTCTGTGGCTCCGGAGTTCAGGAGACTCGGTATATCTGTTGAACTGCTCAAGTGCAGGTGGGTATTTACTATTGGAATGTAAAATATTTCGATGCTCAATAGAGTTTATGTATAGAGTGGTTGAGCTATTTCTAAACGTACGTTATATTTATGGAACTGAATAAATATTTGGGATATAATTACGTAAAAATACTTATGAAAAATTCCTCTTTACAAATTATAAATAGTATATTTTTACTATACATTTTTGATGATATTAAATGAAAATGCAAAAATGTAAAATTTGATTATTATGTAAATAGGTTTCGATTATAAAAGAAAAAGTATTGCAATAACAATTAGAGTAAGATAATTATATTATTTTTATCTAAAAATCGAAATTATTTTTATATTTGTGGCTATTTGTAATGATTGCAGTAATTGCGATAAGTACCTACTCTACACTTATTCAAACTACAAATAACTTCTCAAAGCTCTTCAATTAAGAAAAATTTATAACCAATAATATTTCAATATTATTTTACGACTATAACAATAATTATGATATGACTTCGGATGCCCAATAAGTCTTGGGCTATTAAAATTATTCCGGTCCAATTATTATTTGAAGGAAAATAATGAATCCTATTTTCTAGTTGATAGTAGGATCCCATTTCTCTTACACGTGCGGAAATTTTATGCAGTTTTATAATGGATTTTATTATCTTAATACAATTAAATTTATAATTATATTATTTATTTAATCTAATGAAAGTCATTAATCTTAAGTATAGGTAGAAATACCTAAAGATAAATACCCGTAGAAATACCTAAAGATAATAAATTCTCCCAATAACCCACAACGGCTTATAATAAAAACTGTATATTTAATTCCAGAATGTTGCTAGCAAAGGAGCTTGGCCAACACGTAACTGGTGGTATATTTACAAGTACCGCCGCCCAACGAGCAGCGGAAAAGGCGGGAATGGAGTGCCTGTACCAAGTACCGTATAAAGAATTCGGAGAGCAATGCGAAATCGATTTTAACACCGACACCGAGTCCTTAAAGATTTTCGGTAAGAGAATCGAATAGAATTACAATAGCACTATAAAACGAGTCCGGGAAAAATCTTTAATATTAAAACGCTCTTCCTTTTAGTATTCTCTCTCTTTACGACATCATATTACAGGATTGTAAAACCACTTCAAGTTTAATGTTCGCCCTATTTCGAACACATTTTGTATTTCTTTTGCGTCGCTTGAGTATCGTAATAAACACTTTATAAACGAAATATGTTTCATTTCAAATTACCCATTCGGTTTATGTTTGTTGTTTCATTCTGCTTTATTTGAGCATTTAAATAATCATTTTACCTAATATTTATTCATACTCAATTATTGATTTAATAACCCACTTAGACAAGATACCGAGATTACTTGTATAAATGTGCCACGATAATTATAACGAATCTTTTGAGAACGTGATGTACATACAGATGCCGTGAGATATTTGCGTTTAATTACCTACAGTAGCTTTAAGCTCCAGCCTCGTTTGTCAAAAGGACTGCGGAATAGCCTATAATTTCTAACTGTTGACGACCCGTAGTTTTGTTCGTATCACTCCATGAATTCTGACTGCCAACTTAAATTGAGCGTCATAATGTTTTGAATAATATTCTCGTTACGTGTAAGTGCAGCTGTCGGATAAAATGTTTTATTCCAATTCAGCTGAACCTTCCTGCTATATTATTTTTAACTTTGTGTGTTTTCAACAATGTGACTTTAAAACCAACTGAAATACAAACGTCCTTTATTTGTGGATTTAACACTATCCATTGAACAAAAATGAAGATTAACAATAATATTTTACCGAATTTCAGATGAAATTAGGTATACATAGGTATAAAACGAAACGCAATATTAATATGTATTACTCATTTTATCATTACTTATTAGATAACAAAATGCAGAAATATGATGAAGTTTAAAGTAATTGAGATCGCGTAATCTCCCTTGCTAGTGAACCATTAAATTAATTGCTAATAAATAATTTCCCCCTACTTAGTGCGAGCTGTGAAGCTTCGGAGTAATTACCATCTTCGGTGTTTCGGCGAGGCTTTATAGCTAAAAGGAGTGTGTATTAGGGAGCTAAAAAAATCGACGGGACATCTTCAATATGTTTTAAATGTTATTAATTTTCTTACAGAACATCTTTTTACTATATCATTAATTACGTATACGGTATTTTCTTGGAATTACGTTACGATAAATTTTTGTTTGTAAATTAATTAATAAACAAGGATGGCTACATAATATTCGCGGCTTGTATCATGTCCCAGTAGACGCTCTGCTAAATATAAAATTATGAATGTCCTTATGTATCATTATAATATCCCCTTTATAACAAAATATTATTAACTAAATAATTGTAATATTACAAACTTAGAAAACTTAAAATATATCTCTAGAGATAAATTACAATACACTTCGGTCGATCAATCTCAAATTTGAATATTCAGACGCGATCAGCATAGTTAGAAGTGAAGTAACGGTTTTGTAAAATGCAATCACAAACTCATTCACCTATCATCGCTGGGATTACTTGAATTGCCTTATACAAGGCATATATAGGTTGGGGACGATAAAGTTTATTTAATGCGATCATGTTATAGCCGCTCATATTTCACAGTTAACTGTTAGTTATAGCTAGCTTAACTTTCCCTACATGTTACTGTACCAGTCTTAATAAAACTTTTAAATTCCATCACGTCTGTCCATCTGTTACGGAGTTTAATTTGTTTGAATTGTTTTAGAAAAATCAAAAAATTTCCTCTTGTGTTTTCAAACTTTTATATTAGATTTTCAAATTGGTTTTGGTTAATATCTTAAAAATGTCATTTTTAAAGAGGTCATTCACTTTTTAACTCATATTTATAAATTATATCACAAAGGAAGGTCAAAGGATCTCTGCAGTTGAAAAAGTTGTCCATAATATAATGAGCTCTTTTATAACGTGACCTAAAAGACTAGAAAAAAGATGTACCTAATATACTGAAACTGAAAAGTGAAATAATAAAATACACAGCCAGCTTTGTAATTTCATATCCGAAGCTTCATTATGTTTTCATTTTAAATATTGGCATATAGCCTGGTTGTAGTTTACATGGAATTAAATTAAAGGAACTTTTCATTAATCAACCCTTACGCTTTCGAGAAAAATCCTTTTAATACGAATATCTAAAGCGTCTAAAAGCAGACTAATTAATCTGTTGGCTTCTGCATTTATCATTTTTTATAGAATTCTCATTTCTGTTAAAACAATTTAATACCCAAATACAATCGAGAACCAATATAATGCAACTTTAAAACTCTGTATATTATTACCCCTTACAACATTTACAAAAATATCTCATTTAAAATAACGTTCAACTAATTGTTTTTTTAATGTTTTTTCATCAACTAAATTATCGTCATAAAATTGCTGGCCGATCATCTTGCCGTCAACATTAACGATGTCATTTGTCGAGCTTACGTTAAGGGTCGCCATTTTAGTGATGAACACTTTGAGGTGGAACTTGGATCTAGTGGTAATACTATTGAGGTTTAGGGCTAAATCATTAGTATAGAAGAGCCCTTGAACTGTGATAAAATCGTTATCATATGTAGCGGTTACCAGCTACGGTCGCGTAGACGCGGGCTGAAAGTAATAAATATCATAAATTATGTATTGGTGGTTATTTACCTTTTATATTTACACCATAATGATAGCTAGCAAGTTATGTAGTGCAAATTCAAGAGCGGGCACATGTTCCGTATGTATTAACATAATATCCATTCACTATGTGCTAGCTGTGTGTTGGATATATATCCGTACGGTAGTAGTGTTGCTCCTTACATATGTAAATATATATAATATAATATATTTGGGTGGTTGTTTATGCTGGTAGTTATCAGAATACATAACTACGTGCAATACCATATTTTTATTATTTGAAACTGTTGTTGTTAATGTTGATTATAAAAAAATCACACTAATATTATCCACTTAAAATAGTAAATACAAGTATTGTGTACTAACAACAAAATCAATAAACTGTATGTGTCCAATTTTTTTTAAATTGTAACATACAATGAGAGATGAGAGATTTGATGATTTCACTGCATCAAATCTCTCTTTATAATTACAAAATTTAGATACTCATTAAAAGTTATTATACATTTAACTTTCCTTGGGAAATTATTAATTAAAACAAACGCAGAACAAACTAACTATAAAATAAACGAAAACATTAGTATCTCGGATTAAAACTGAAAACAATTATTGCGATTGCACGTAGAGTAAATTGAAATTATATAATATTTTGTTGGAACCCTGGGTTCTGAATCAACTTGCGTTGTTTTACTTTTGCCACTTTTTCAAATGCTTTCAAATAAACGCAACTTTGGTTTGTTATACAATATATTCTCCAAATATTCTATCTAGTCTATAGAAATCCTATAGAAAATACAGTCTTCAAATTGATATTTTCTGAATTTTGATATTCACGTATACATTCCCCAGATTCTTTTTTTTTTAAATAGTAACTAAGCTTTTCGCCCGCGTCTTCCCCCGCGTCTCTAAAGAAAAACCCGCATAGTTCGCGTTCCAGTGAGACTTCCGGGATAAAACCTATCCTATGTGTTAATCCAAGTTACCCTCTATGTGTGCTAAATTTCATTGAAATCGGTTCAGTAGTATTTTATAGTAACAAACACACACACACAAACATCCTCACAAACTTTCGCATTTATAATATTAGTAGGATAGGATGATTTCTTATTACCGTAATTTGACGTTGTTATTTAAAACCGCTTCTTTAATATGAATTTCTACTAATTAAATACATTTTAGATAGATATTAGATACTATTTTAAAGACATTCCTAAAATACAAAGTGGTTTAATTACTTTGTCTAGAATAATTATTATACAAGCTTAGAATAAATGGTTAATTTGCATACATTCTCCGCGATGTACGTTAAATTGAGTTTATAAGCATTGTTTCGAGGCAGGTGAGCTAGAACTATTTATATATAGCGTAGGAAGTTTGTAGGAAGGTTTCTTGAACTTCCATAATCTGCGTAATAAAATCAATACGAGTTCCTTCGTAAATATTAATAAGAATTGGCGCGATGACTACGCATATACATGGAAGTAAGAAATAATTTCATCTGTATTCTCAGTGTGCCAAACAGCTCTGTAACGAAGAGATATTTTATATGACAAATACAAAAGCCCTGGTGAATATTTACCCGCTTAATATGCAAACTAGCTGATTCTTCGTATAGAGTGATATGGAGATTTCTGTATGCTTATATCATTAGGTTATAAACTTTATATTGAATATGCAAATGCGGCATAGTAAACAATAAATATGTTTGCGGTTAGGTATGTATTGGGATATATTTTGTTTGCACAGGTACTAGGTAAATGTATCTTTATTAATCCTAACACTCTCGATTTCTGCTTATTTAATTTGTTACATTACTACAGCTACATTAATACAGCGAAAATTACACTACTACATTAATACAGCGAAAATTAGATATTAACTTATACTTCTACCCATCTCTTTCTATAGGATCACTTTGTATCGTACATTTATCTAATTTAGTAATATACAGATTTTACTCGTTGATCTTATGGTGGTCTAATAAATAAGAGTTACATGGTAATATGATATTCATATAATATTGTATTGTTGTATTTTATTATAAACTAACCTTTCATCTTCTGGTAACTCGATGTAGAGCGGCAGCAGCGATATATTGCGCAGGTGCAGCGGGAAGTCGCCAGCCAGGTAGGTCTGCGCGACGTCGGCCAGGGTGCGGTTGAAGGCGCGCACGGCGCTTGCGGCCGACGGCGGCGCGGCGATGCCCACGTAGAACGCGGCGGCGTCGTCCTTGAGCACGCGCAACCTCCGCCCAGACGCCGCCAGCACAAGCAGGGTCAACAGCAGCGCCGCGCGCCGGTGCATCGCACCCGCCTGCCTCACCGCGCCCGTGCCTGCCGCCGCCCGCGCCGCGCCATCCCAGCCCCTTCAACACCATCCACGTCAGCGACACCGACCCGCTCTAACCATTACATGCGTGCGATCTAGATCTTAGCGGGAAGCTCCAGCTATTCCTGTATCATTTTTGTGCCTCTTTTGAAGTTTGTGTCTTGTGCCGTCTGTATGAGACTTTCTGAAAGAAGAAAATAATTTATGTATAAACATTATAAGTTAGGTAGTACCTACACATCGCATGTTTAATGACGTTCGATAAAAGTTCTTAAAGAATAAAGATACGACTGAGTTTAAACTTATCAAAGAACAAAGCACTATAAAAATAAGAGTAATATAGTATACCTATGCATCGTGATGTCTGTCTAGCGTAAGGAAAATTAAATTAAAATAAATAAAATGGAACAAAGGGTATCCATTATCTAAACTATTTTAGATAATGAAAATGTTCATCGTCAGTGCTCTGTGAACTCGACCCGGTCAATCTGTCTGAG
Organism: Colias croceus; assembly: GCF_905220415.1. Lineage (NCBI taxonomy): Eukaryota > Metazoa > Arthropoda > Insecta > Lepidoptera > Pieridae > Colias > Colias croceus. Next base: position 5,063,727 of record NC_059542.1, read on the forward strand.
CGTTGATTAATCTCGTTTCAGAAAGATTCGTTAATTAATTTATGTTGGGTGCTATAGTTCAATTTCGCCCATTCCAAGCCAACATCACATCCAATTTAGTGGGGGCCTGCAAACGAATACTTGTCATGATATATGAAGCTGCGTAAGATACCTAATTAGAGGTTACGGTTTTAAAAATAAGATTATGTGGGGTTGCGTAGGGCAGTACGTTGTAAATTCATTTGAGTAGTACCTATTTTTTTCTTTATTGCGAAGTTCATGCTATTCTACTCATCCAAAATATGACATGTATACCTACTATGGAGTACCTAAATTTACTTTCATAAAATATTGTAATTCTTAAATAAGAATTAATTACACTGCATTTTTGTGTTTCCAGTGTATGTACTTGTACCTGTCACTTTTTAATTTGGGACAAACTGCGCAACTTTATTACTGCTTTTCTTACTGCCCGATATATTTCTAGGACGGTGCTATTTTTATCTTCATAACAATAAATAATAATATATAATATTTAGTAGACTCCTTTTATACGTTGTTTTCATGTACCATGTTCACTGTTCATTTCGGAGTATATTATATAATTCAATTAAATTGAATTCCGAAACTGCAAAACATGTTAATTTATTTCTTTTTTTTTTAACCAAGTAATAAAAATAATTAATATTTTGCTCGCGTATAAATTCGAATACCAACGATGTTCTGCCGCGTTGAAATAATATTTCACCCCTAGAGAATTAGCATTGATATATTTTGCACCGTCAGTTGCGGTTTTTCGAAGTATCCGCGATATTTAAAAAAAATCTTCCCAATTCTAGTATGCTCTGGGTATTTTAGCGGATGCATAAAATATATATTTAATATTATTGAGACTGTGATTATTTATTTGATAATTTACATTTATAATTACAACATATCATAATATAAACATTTTCAAATACAAATAAAACACAACTATAAATAATATTAAGCCAAAACCAGAAGAAGTTAGGCATAAAGCATTTTTATTGCTTATAAAAGAATATAAAACTATGAGGATCTCATAGTGAACTTGTAACTATTCAAGCTCCCTGGCCCTTTTATGGCAAATGAAACCACTGTATTAACAGATAAACTTGCTATAGGATGAAGTGTGATACATAACATTTTCTTTATTACTATTAACTTCGTGTTCGTTCGATTTCATGATAAAATTGTATTTCGCATTCTTAGCTACAATATTATCAATCGATCATATTCGACGACAACCATAGGAAATTAAAAAGAAACGTGGCTCATGACTTGAATGCTAAAATAATATTTTTGCACAGAAAAGTAACCACCTCCAAATGGTCACAGCTAGACAAAATTTAAGTGGGACCAACCGGAAGGCTATAAAAATATCATCAAAATTGGTTTGCCCTGTCGAAAGTTCTGTGAAAACAAACCCATATAAAAACAAAAAAGAATCAAGAACCTACTCCTTTTTTGAACATTACAAACAAATAGATGATGCAAGTACAAACGCTAATTTTAATATCATAATAATACCTACGAGTGTATTCTGCAGGCATAGATCAATTCTCGGAAAACACAGTCGGAAAACTTAAAGTCGAAGAACTTGTTAGTTCCAAACAGCTAGCTCGTTTAACAGCTTAATTTTATCGAAAGGGTATTTAGTTAGAGCGCCGTGCAACTAAATCCCTAACTAGGTAAGGTTTTAGATAGGAGCCTTAAAACGTTTGTCTTCAGAGACGCTACACAATTTTGTGAGCTACTTAAATTACTTTTTCACCTGGAACTCATGTTATTAATAAGAGAGTTACTCTATTTAAAAAAATGAATTCATAAAAAACACAATCACAGGGTTTTAGAAATGTAAAATAACTCAGTAAAGAAATACTATTAGTATAAAATATATAGGAATAAATTTTTCGTATTCAAACTGAAGTTTCATGTTTCTATTCATGTTTAATACTAGCACACGAAATATGAGTTTTATATGCAAATAAAAGTTTATAGGCCAGCCATCTCTGTACCATATCTTCAAGGATGATCCAATTCTAAAAATTATTTCACTAATAAAAACTCACTTCATACCCGATCGCTTATTTTTTATTGACATAATAATATGTGATGTGTCGGGAAACTACATGTTCCAGTCCTTGGTAGGTAACAAAGGTTCTACTGAACTATGGCTGCGACCGCTTTTGTCGTAGTGATTGCATGAATCTTTACAAACTAGCCAACTGCATAGGATTTATTGCTAAGTCCTTTTAGCTTAGGACCTATTATCATAATAAATAAGGTAAAAGAAGAGAAAAATCAACGTATGGCATTGGTTTGCTTCTGAGTTTGAAAAATCCAATATTATATTTTATCCCAAATCAAACCTGTCGAACCAAATTTTCTAACGACATACTTGACAAAGAAGACATCGTTTATTCAGTGTTGTTCGCATCAAATCATTTTACTGTTCAAGTTCCATGTTACAAATACAATTTAGATAGAGAAGAACATTTTAAGAAAAATCTGACTTCAGAAGGAGAAATGTTTATCGAAAGCTATTGCTATCAATCAGTCATTTATAATACTATACTCTGAAACAAGTCAATACCCTTATTGCGGATTGTATGTGTAGTGTATGTGAGTGAAAGAGAGGGAAGTATTATGTCATCTCTTGCGCACATGCAACGGTGACACCGCTCACACAGCTCAGTTGGCTGCAGGCGGTCGGAGTGAGAGGACGTGTGCGTCTAAGAGCCGATAATAGGGAAGGACATACACTACATTTTGGCGACGAGGTAAATTGGGAATAAATGTAAGTAATTTTTTTGATAATAAAAAAATTACAAAACCAAAAAAAAAGGGAGGAAATAGGTGTGCTGTGATAACTATTGAACTAATTATATCCACAGTCGAGTTACATCGAAGGGAATATTAAAGTTTATAATAATATACACACATACTTATTTCATTATGATATTTTGTGCCGCTTACATAAAAAAAAAATACCCGCACAAAGTAGATAAATAACATGTGCGTGCCTTTCGAGAGGCCACCGCGCCGTAGAAAACGAAGGTTTCGTTTACATAAAGATTTAGCAAAACCTCTTAAATAATTGTAGCCAGAAGGATAAAGTAGGTGTTGTAAATTGTTTCTTGTATACATAACTACACTGATACCAATGCATACGCGGGCTGTCTTTATTGCTCGAGCGTATGGTGCCTGTATGATAAATACACTGTACAGTGTACGGGTATACAGCTGCTGCTAGCGTCGTCCAGTATGTACTCACGTAGTCATGCATAGGACTGTAACTGCGTTAAGCGAGACTAAATGTGATATTTTGTTTAGTCGAGGCTGTAGATTATTATTTTGGGACATTTGTTTACATATAAATTTATTAATACTGATATGTAAAAACCTGCTTAGAGGATTGGTTAAACATGATTAAATGAGCTAAGAAGGTTCGATTCCCGATCAGCTTAGAATAGATTTGTCTGGTTACAAAAATATAATTATACCAAATACCCACTTATATCTTATTTAATTACTCGATGTGAAGTTGCATGAGTATTATTTAAGATTACTCATTATTGCATAAAGAAGTAATAATTAACACGTTCACTGCGGCACAGAAATATCTGTACTTTCCATTACTGCGTTACGGGTCGTTTTAAACCTTGTCCTATACCAGAGATTGTGGCGGCACGAGGCATATTAAACCCCACCGCCCGTAGGAGACCAAAATCGTTTTTTTGGCGCCAAATAAGACAAAGTGTGCGGCTTTTGTCGTGATTATTATTAACAATGAGTTCATTAACCTAAGTCTACCGTCGCCCGTGGTTAGATTAGTTAGTTTAGATTCTAGGGGTAAAATAAAATGTGGGGTCTGATGTACCCCATACCGCACTGAACAATAGCAGTTTTTCATATAATTTAGTGATGGGAAAAGAAATATCGATTTTATTTAATTGTATTTATTTATCAAACTTATGGATGTTTTTCATTAAAACAGGCCAAACAACAGGTAATATTGTTTGCAACCAGTGCATTCTGTGAGAATTTTCTTTACTTTTTTGTCAGCCTCACGACTTGTTAAGAAGGTGCGGAGTTTTTAGTAACATCCTACACGTCTCCTCTTCTTTGATCCCTTTAAGAGATGATGTGCCTTGTTTGTTGGCTTGTTGACTTGGGCAAGAGTTAAATTTTGATGAGCCATACACCGATTACCGGGTGTTTTGGATTTGCCGCTAGTTGATTCAATGAACAAACACACTAATAGTAATCATGATTATCAACCTATTTGAAGAAAGTTACTCAACATGTCACATTCACGTTTCTATTAACGATATTTATTATAACGAGTAGTTAGGATGTTTGTAAATTACCTGTATCTACATTCAAGTCATTCTTTGTAAAAGCTTCAATAAGTTGTTCCACAAAATATAGTCTCGAATGCGTTGCACAACACTAACCGCGTGAGCTAGCTTAGGGTGCGGTACGAGGTGCACGGTGGTACGAGGTGTTCGCAACCTCGTTCCGCACTGTGTTAGAATTTTTATTTGTTCAGTGCGGCACGAGGTCTAAGAAACCCGGTATTAAGGTCGGTATACCATTGAACTAGGAATCAATAGCACATCTCAGATATATAGACATCACTTTCCTACACTGAACCAGATGGAAGTTATGCCTCCCGCACGACAGAGAAGTTTACGTTTTTTCCTACCGCTATAACGACGAGACACGGACAGGGTGTTTCAAGCCCTGTTTCGCAGCTAACGTGTTAATGGTTATCATGCAAGGAACGTAAGTTTCCTGGACAGGCTAATATAGTAACATTATGGAAGTTCTGATGTATGTGTTTCGATGGTGATGTGGACCACGACAAGGGATTTCTAAAGTTGTTGTTGTTAAGCTATAATGTTACAAGATGAAGCCTGACAAAAAAAAGGGTAACGCCCGTGTACGTACTTTGAAATGTGCTACCAGATGATGCCTGGTAGTACAGGAAAAAACGGGTGATGCCCGTGTGTACCTTGTACTGTGTTACCAGATAATGCCTGGTGGTCAAGAAAAATCGGGTGACGCCCGTGTGTATTTTGTAATGTTATACCAGATGATGCCTGGTAGTAGAAAAACAAAAAATCGGGTGACGCCCGTGTGTATTTTGTAATGTTATACCAGATGATGCCTGGTAGTACAAAAACAAAAAATCGGGTGACGCCCGTGTGTATTTTGTAATGTTATACCAGAGGATGATGCCTGGTAGTGCATAAACAAAAATCGGGTGACGCCCGTGTGTACTTTGTAATTTCATACCAGATGATGCCTGGTAGTCGTAATATAATTACAATACAGGTGATGCCTGTAGTGATGTGATACGGGTGATGCTCGTATAAAATGTTTATATTTTGGGTGATGCCCATATTGCGAATTCATGCGCTTAAATACGCGATTTTAAAAAAAGATGTGATAGTTAGTCATCATTTCATAGTGTTTCTTCTAAGATGGATTGTATCTTCGAAAATACTTACGGTTAGTATTGTTATCCATATTAAAAATGGAATAATACAATTTTAAGAGTATAAATAGTAAATGCTAAAATATTTACAGTAGTTTTTATTATTCATAATATCTAAAAGTGACTTAATATTTTCACAATTTCATAGTAGATTTTGTTAAACAACGAAAGAATAATCATAATGATAACAATACCTAAAATATCTGCGACTGTATTGTACATTTAACCGACAACTATAAAGTTAGACAGGTTAAGTGATAATATAATAATCATAAACAGGGTAAGGTAATAAAACAATGAATATTCGAAAACAAAAAAAAAATTAATGAGTGACATACAGAGTAGTCTCAATATTCATTATTTCAAACTAGCCACCTGGCAGACGTTATGCTCTTTCGCCCTTTACCGATACGCCGCGCGCCGAGGTTTGAGTTTTACACTAAGCAACATATTTGGCTATTCATTTTTATTGTATATACTATGTGGCGTTGTAGGTGAGGTGGAAACAAAAAAAAAAATAATAATAAGAACTACTCACCATACATTCGACAATTAATTTAGTTAATTAAAAAAAAATACAACTATCAGTAACAATAAGGGTCGTGGTGTGCCTAGGTCCAAACCTTCCGGTAGGGCTCTTACCGATGATGGAATGCGCGTCTCGTTGCGAGGGCCAGGTGGTAGGGTGTCTTTAGGGTTGGTCGCTGAATTCCTTCAACAGGAATTAAGGAGCCGAAGCAAGCAAGACGTAGAAGGATTTCCTCAGCGGCAATCGTAGCAATGTCGTACTTCAGTAATACAAATACAAATGTTATCATAAGCACAGACTAATAATAATATACTACGTATACATCATAAGTAACAAAAAAAATAAAAAATAAAAATGTCTTCAACAAAATGATACATTGTGATTCGTTTTAGGTACGTTACATTAAAATTAAATTTTAAATATGTGTTATTATTAATGTAATAACCATACAATGAACAACACCGCGTGTGTGTTGAGGTTACAAATATAAAATAAAATAAAAGTAATAATTAATCACGCTTTACTAAGATATAATATATTCATTATTGTATTGTCAATAAATTGTTGTAATATTGTCACTGAAGTTAAATCTGTACGGTTTGGATAGGTCATTAGCGAGTCGAAAAGAATCGGTTGCATACAGTCATACGAACATACAGGTGAAGCTAAAAGCGGTTCAATAGTCAATGTCACAATAAACTACTATGATATTGTACTGTTGCAGAGCAAGCTCCACATTGCCTATAATTCTGTCAGAGTGGTTTATACCCGGAAGTTTGTATTTATATAATTGATAATTATGAACCTTAACATTGTAATACATGTGACATTTTAATATTGCGTGACCTATCGGAATTTATAAAATTAGGAATTCAAATGCGAACCATAAATGCATGTTTCTGTATGAATTAAATATTTTTAATGCGCTATAAAAAAAAGGCTGCCACTTTCTAGCCTCTAAACTATCACCAAAAATATATCATAAATCACTATTGCGATATGAAAGAGAGACGGACAAGCAAATAAATAAACAAATCTTCCCTGTGCCTAAGGATCATAATATTATGATAACTGGTTGTTGCTTAAATAAGAATAAATAATGAACCAATTAATATGTTTGGTTAAAATTTTGCCGTATAAAATTTATTATATTATTTAGGGTACAGATATACATATTATAATACATTCCGATTTTATTAGGCATATTGAAATTTAATTAAAATTGGAACAAATATTGTTTTAGTAACGAAGTACATATATACAGAATATAGATATTAGATAATAACCGAGCATTTAAGTATGTACCTAGTCTATAGGCATTTTACTTGGTAATAATTGTACCGAAGTTTTACTTAGATTGTTACTAATCCAATTATAAGGTCTTTTGCAGCTATTGTTTAATAATAATTTTAATATGTGGGAAAACAGTGGTTACTTAAATGGTGCAGATGCCGGTGCAGGTAAAGTGAATTAAATTTTGCGTCAGAAGAAGCAGCATTCACCTCTTCTAAATGACCTGGAGTGCGTCATGATAAATAGTGAGGAAAAAGACAGATGATAACCTATGTTAGTTCCACATCAACAAAGTAGTGCAATAGTCATGTAAGGAAAAAATAAAACAACAGCACAGGATTTATTCTACAGGTACAGTACAGGATTTAGTCAAAAGTATAGTTAAGATACAGAAGGAACATAGCTCAAACATTATACCTTACATATACAGTAAGTTACTGAAAACGATTTCGTTCCATTGGTTATTAAATAAATAATGACTTAATAAACTTAAATATAAGTTTACAACTTATTCATGATAGATTGTCGTATACTTAAATAAATTGCCATTATTGTTATTATAAATACCTATGTAAGATGTTACATTTCTATGATTTTGAAGGAGCAACTATGCCTATATATTCTTGTCGGCTCTTCTCTGTCGAGACGGCTTTCCGAACCAATGGTAAATTCATATTTTTTCCTTATACTGACTATTTTAAAACGTTTCCGGACGAAGTCTGGTTGATGAATGAAGGTTTGAGTTTGAAAAATTATTGATATCGATTTTAATACATATATTGTAAAAATGATTATAATTTGAATATACATATACGTATTGGAAAAAAAAAATGAAAAGGAGAGATGTTGCATATAGATAGAATTATATTGCTAGGCCAGGTGACACATTCTACTCTATCGCTGGTATGGGCGGACGTGTCCCTGAGTTGTGTGTACTAACTGATACTGGTGTTTAGGTATGGACTAGCATACCCGAATGGAACATAATATTTTATTTTATTTAATAAAATTAATTGAAAAGAATTAAAAATTTCTAAAATAAAGGAGGGATGTAGTGTATGTGAGTGAAAGAGAGGGAAGTATTATGTCATCTCTTGCGCACATGCAACGGTGACACCGCTCACACAGCTCAGTTGGCTGCAGGCGGTCGGAGTGAGAGGACGTGTGCGTCTAAGAGCCGATAATAGGGAAGGACATACACTACAGTATGTTATTGTTTTCGTGCAATTTATAGGGTAGATTATGTATTGATTAGTGGTTTGGTTGGAACATAATACAGAAATGTTGCTTTCTACTTTGTTCGATTTCAAATGTATTAAATACGAGTTATTTGATGTTTTATAGTGGTGTAATATTTACTTGTGACTTTGTTATGAGTTAGACATTATTCTTTATGAACTCTATAGGTATTTTGAGTATAATTTTCATCTTACTATGTTTCAATTTACTTCACCGTAACGTTCTTACAAAGTTCTTTATTAATATAATTCATGGCTGCCCAGTGTCCTCTATTCAAACAGCATGCAATAAATAAGGAATATTTAATATATCTCCCCACAGAACATTCTAATGAAGAGCTCTTTGTCATCGGAATACTTTATCTGATCTCATAAAATATAATTCACCTCGTATATCGGAAGCTAAGAACAACACAATGTAGCATCTCGGTGAAGCCGCGATAAAGCAGGGCAACCTCAACTAACAACTAATTTAGAGCCAGTTAGTACATAGAAGTTCTATTTAGGAACAAGTTCCAACGTTCTAGACATGCTTCGCTATTTACTCGCCTTCATGTCGAAGATAAATTCGACACTTTTCCTTTTCTTCTTAGTTTATATAAAGTTCATAGCTCAAAGAACACATTTCAAAACGTAATATTACCTACGTAAATCTCCCTGAGTATATTCTGAATATAAATAAGAAATCTTAACACCTACTGCACTTATGAATACAGAATAGAAATGGAGAATGCTTTCGTTTTGAACACCGCTCATTATAATATTCTAAAAAATATTCAATTTTGGGGAATCTCATTTTAGTAAAAAAAATTAAATTCAAGGTATGGGTAGGTAGGTACTAAAACAGTAGCAGTAAGCAATCAATTTAATCATTTGCTATTTTTATCTCCTAGATTATGTACTCATCAATCAACAATATTATATAAAAAGTTTTATGCAGCAAAGCAAAGCTTTCCCTCGTCCCAGGAACTCCATACGTGAATCCAATCCAATAAGGCAGGAATGCGGCGCGTGTCATATTATTCACGTGCTGGCGAAGTATGCATAATGTAGCCGAGTTAATGGTGTGACATACCGAGATTATACCGCCTAATACCGACCCTTGGCCTGCAAAGTGCTATATTTCGCACAACACAAAAGGGATTAACCGTTTTATTCTGTGTTCATGTAAAAAGTAAAAAATGTATACCTCTAACAAGTGTAAGTCGCTGTAGTATGCCAGAATGTAGCCAAATGTAGAAACTGTTTGTTTAGTAAACACACGAATTTAATAGAATATAGGCATCAAAGATATAAACTCAAATGTTTATTCGTTCAACAAGGTGAGTGAAGCATTTTGTCATCAAATAAAACAATTAGGTATCGTAGGTATGATCAAATTACGTACCAGAAGTAAGGCCAGAAGTAAAAACCTTCTTATTCTTAAAATAATACAAAAAACCAACATGCCAGCAACGAAATTTCTTCAACATAAAGCACACAAAATATTATTTCACCAAATAACTGAAATTATGTTTATTACTTGTTTGGTCGGGGACCGGAATTTCCCCTCCTAATAAATTTCTGCTTACGGCTGCCATTTCAACTATAGCTTAGCTGCCTTCTGTAGAATAGTAATTGATATCACATGTTAAACATAATACTAAGTCCAAATATTTCCACAATGCAACCTCAAATGTACTGGTAGCATGCATAATATTGCCTATTACGTATCGCTGCAGACCGAACTTCGCTAAGTTCAGAAAACTACTATCTGCAAGCTATGGTTTGTATTTGAATAACATTTTCATTTCAAAATAACAATATCGGACAACTTCGGGTTTATATCTTTATTATCGAGACGTAGTAAAGGAAGTAAGAGTTCATTACAGATTTTCTTGTTTAGCAATTCCATTAATTTACATATTTTATGTAAATCTCAATTATTTAAACTCGCAATCTTCGTAGGACGTACTAATTTTATAGTATCAATACACGGTTATTAAAATATTGTCATTATTTTGTTATTTCAATTGTTTACTACTGTTATAAATATTATGTTATTGAAATGCACAGTAATAAAATAATATTATTATGTACAGAGACTACTTTAGAAAAATAAAATTAAAATAAGTATGTTGTGTCTTCTTTTTTTCTTTAGAAATATAGCAATTCTAATTTCGCAGCTACAAAATTTTAACGATCAAGGTATATATATATAAAATATATAGATGTATATTCTAATAAGTGGCAATTCATCTTTGAAGAATTTGGACAAAGCATGCACCCCTGTCGAAATCTGTAAAAAGTCTGAAGCTTTTACAGTGGCAATTAATCACTCGTAGCTACCTACTAAATTTCGAGAAGAATTTTCATTAAAATACGAATAAATGCAAGTGGGAGTCGTGTTTTAAGAGATTTCGTGAGTAACTACATTATTAAGTGGTCGTTCATCTTTGAGAAAATCCATGTTTTTGTCTTACTATTAGCAAGAAATAAAAAGCAATTCTGTCACTTGTCTGGAAGTATCGCTTTTAAAAATACCTATGTAACAATAACCCTAGTTTCTAACCCTAGTTTGAAAATACGAAGAAAAGAAGGCACAAAAATGCGTAACCCACGTGAAATTCGTTAAAAATTCTTTAAAATTATCATTTTATTCCTTCTTACCTCAATACATAAAGTAGACGTCACTATCTCCGTAACTCGATTTAAAAAAAATGATCCTCACTTAAAGGTAAATGAAACGATTTCTACTTCCCTCCATTTGCTACTATATCTTCGCTCGTTTGCAGTTGGCTTGCATCATTAACTGTGCAAACATTTTGAATGCAACATGCCGAAGCTTGATTCGAATACCACCTACATCCATTTATTATTCACACGATTTGGTCTTCTTTTGAACCATTAATAAAATACGTGTCATAACGTAGTGATTTATGCAGAGTACCATGCTCTTACTGTTACTAATCTTACAATGAATTTCTGATTGTATTTTGATTGTATTATGAATTATGATGTAGTTCCGAACTATACCTAGATATTATTATTTATTTGCTAGTGCAGCTTCTTAGATAGTATAAGATCAATAAAATGTTTATGTGGTACCTACTTGATTTGTTTTCTTGATGTAACTTTGAATTAAATCAACTTTTTGTATTAACTTCTTCTTCTGGTTTTTACAGCACGGATCACCCTTCTAGAGTTCGCGCGCGCGCCATTACTGACAGATTATGCACATACCACCATCATACCACAGATAATAGATACAAAGAAAAAAAAGTTTGATGTTGCCAAACTGAAAAATGATAGTTTTTTTTTATTTACAATTTAATAATTAATGTGAATATATAAGTGAGTGAAATAATCGCAATCCTTTAAAAATATATTTTAGTAAATAATGAATGAAACACATTTACCAATGCTAAGACGAGTTTATATTTACATACGTTGTGACTTGCGACTAAATATCTGAAATAATTGCATCAGAGCAAAAATGAATACTTAGCTCAATTTAATTTTTTAAACCGAGCCATAGTAACTTGACCCGTATTAATTGTAACGGTTAAAAAAATGTTTTAAAGCGGTTAATCACAGTTGCAGCAGTGCTTGATAACAGCTTGTAAACAAAAGAATTCAGTGCGGCCGTAAAAATGAAGAACATACTTTGTCGAATTTTATTAGGAACTCCGGCACTCAATTTCAATATTACAGCAAAGGACACCCTTCTTGATGTTTCTTCAATTGGATATTTCCGTAAAAAATAAAATATCTTCCATGGGAAATTGCGCCACATTTTTGGCTCTACAATGCCCCGCTGACGTCTTTATGTTGTTTTACAATCACCTGCCCCTTACTGTTATTGGAATTTGGGTTTGTGTTGATGAAAGTGCGTTTTTATTTTTAAAACCTGATGAGGATTACTATTTAACCATACTAAAAAACTATTTTTAAATCATACTAAAAAACACTACTTTCAATATATAAAGCCACAAGTCCTATTTTTGCATTTAACTGTTTGTTTGATATTTTAGTTTATAGCTAAGACTGAGTTTTACGAGGGATAAATTACGTTGGAGATAAATTCTCCAGAGAAATTACATTTGCGAATAACAACTGATGATAAGTCAGGAAGTAAATAATTTTGTAGCGAAATGTTATACTGAAGTTTATACATATTTGCATTGGGTCGGAATATAAGAAAAGGTTTTAATGAGATTGATTTAGAAACTAGTAAAAAGTCTAGTAGCTAAGCAGGTAAGTAAATAAATAGAATATAGAATAGTATCCGCAAGACTGTCAGGAATGTCGTGTTTCCATGACAATTCAATACGATCGCCTGATTCAATTCACCTTGTTCTGGATTGGTTCAATGACGAAGATAGTCTGGAATTGTATTAGTTTTATAGGAATACAATTTTATATTTTTCACTTTGTTAACTAACAATCTTACCGTTGCAAAAATATTCATACATAAATTATCACTTATTTTGTGTTTTTTTCTAATGTTATACCTACTTTCTATAATAATAAAAGTTTAATGGTTTTATTACATGTTTAAATTTTTATTAAATAATAAAGCCATTAAAATTTTATCTCTATTTTATCTATAACCGAAGAATTAAAAAAAACTTATCTTGGTTTATCTCATAAAATATTAACGGTGTCAAAGCTTCGAATTCCCCGGGCATGGGCAGGACATTGACAGCTGAATTTTAATATCCAATAAGAGTTGAATGTACTACATTATACTTTGTAATAAACTTGTGAATACTGGTAAACTAAACACATAAAATATATAGCAAAATAATTGGAAGCAACAAAACTACAGAGTTTAATTAATCCTAATAAATATAAAGTTAGGTGACATTTCAATCTAACTTTACAGCCTCAATTCAGAACGGAAGATACGAAATTACGAGGCAGACATTAATTCCTATTTAAATTTAATCTAATTATCCTTATCAAATTAAAAGGTCCCCATTTTTGGACTTTTATTTAAACTAAACTAAACTTATTTACAGTAATAAACATGATTTAGAGAACTAACATATCAAAGAGATTTAAATTAAATTCGTTTAGGAGAAAAAATGTAGAAGATACGTGATATCGATCGAGCTTGCAAACCAAAATGTCTCAGCTCCTGTAGGGCATAGACATTTGATTACATCTGGCGCGTAATGAAAAATCGATCCGTGTTTCAGACGCACGATTTCGTATTAAATTTCAAACTGAAAACACGAGAATCTAATTTTAAGTACCTACTAGAAAACACAGACGACTTATTTATATTCATTTAAATGTAAAGCATTTTATGTTTGCAAGTTTTATTTTTTAAAGTTATTTTCATATCAATTTAATGAAAACCAGGTAATGAAAAAATAGTATAAAAATAAACACTGATGGTATAATCCAAACAACGACCAAAAGGCATTGAAGTCAACAGACAATAAATAAAATGAATATAATAAATGTAAGTCTCAGATGCGCTCCATTTTCCTCTATATTCAATGCGAAACTAATCCTTTGCAAATCAAAACTTAATGCCAGAGCTCCTTAGGGCTTTAACTTGGTTTAACTTTATAAAGGTGATTAAGGGCATACCAATATTTGTACATGGAAATTGATTTTATATAAAGAAATTACTTTTCAGCCTTAAATTTAAATTTATTTAGGTATCAGATGACTAGGTGTGACCCTTTAAAGCAATATTTCATATGTGAAATAAATCAAACAAAAAATACAAATTTTCTATAAAATAATCTCAGTCTCGTTTATCACGAATGCTTTTATAATGTCGTAAGAACTGGATAGTCACAATAATTTCAAGGTTTCACGTGTCTAGGAGTAACCTTCAATAACCTCTAATGTAAGAAATAATTCAGCCTTGTCAAATAAGAAAATCTTTTTATACGTGGTAATTTCTTTATCATCGTAGTTTACACGCGCCGTGATTTAGAAAACGTTTCACTTCTCCAATCTCATTATTTCACTGTGAGAACGCATTAACAGGTTTATACTATACTAGCGTACCGCCCGCGGCTTCGCCCGCTTTGTCTAAAACCTAATAATAAATTATATACTAAAATCTACCCCTTGAATCAATCTATCTATGAAAAAAAACCGCATCAAAATCCGTTGCGTAGTTTTAAAGATTTAAGCATACAACCCTTTGTATGCTTAATCCTTAAACCCTTCGTATGTATCTCTGTCCATATGACCCTACATAGGGACAGAGAAAGCGACTTTGTTTTAGACTATGTAGTGAAAATAATCGATATTCACAAATCACACCTCTAATTAATCATGCAGGAAATCCGAATTATCACCAAGTCGGAGTTAACTAATGAAATCAGGGGAAATACAATGTATTACCCTTATCGACCTTATCTGAATGTTCTAAATCTGAGTAGCTCGGGTTAATCCGTGGATGATTGAAAATGCTCACCGTTTGTCATCCCCTAGGGCCGTCAGGTACGAATCTGTGTTCAATTGGTTCTTATCGTTCAACGGTTTTGTTTTAAGTGAAAAATAAAATGCTATTTGTGCGTATTTAAATATATTTTTTACAGTGGGTAATATAGAATATAATAATGTTAATGGTTCAGCAAATTTTAAATTGTTTATTTAACAATATAAATTAGGGTTATGCCTTGGTTATGCATAATTTTAAATATCTTTCTTCACATGAATGACATGGTTGACGTTTCCCGCGCAAATTGACAGTTTACATTTGACAATTGTGGGGAGAAGGATTCGCTTTTTGAACTTTTTTATTTGCATATCAAAGTATTGATTTCAAATGTTTAAGTGGATAATATGTTTTTTACGTGATGATACATCTATAAGCAGGACCCATGCGGTGCTAAAAACGAAAGGAATTCGAAACGAAACGAAAATACTTGTTTACTTTTCAGATATGAGCTAACATCTATTCAACAGAATCATCCTGGTACAAAGCATAACGTCTATCGATTTTACCCTCGCTTGTTGTTTATACAACGTATTGTTTTCGACGTGGGCATGTGATATTTATTCCAAATTTGAATTTAAATTTAGATAATTATATGAATCAACGATTAGAGGAACGAGAATTACATTATATTATTATTAGTTATTCCTCTTTGAATAAACATGCATTTTACCTAAAACTATATTATAATACCCACTACCTACTTAAATTCATGAGTGATGAGAGCGCTGACCTATTTTTCAATAAGATTAAAACACAAAGTCTTACGGAATAAATAAGAACATTCAACGCTTTATAAATGAAAATTCTTACACAATCTAACTGCCTTTGAAATTACGTCGCACGGCGTAGAGAATTTCATTTCCTTCTTTACATAACAATGTTATTAGCACGTTTAAAAATTCAAAGCAAGAAAACTGGGATGCAGAATGCAACAACGGACGAGAGTGCTCTAAACTCCACAGGCATTGTCCCTCTATGCAAGCTAAATAGCTCTCGGGTCTGTCACTTAAATTTTAGTTAGCACTGTTTAGCGGGCGATTAAACTGTTTAAACCTTTTAATTCATGGTACGTTTTACGTGAACTTAATCGATGTATTACGTTTCAAATGAGATGGTTAATTTGTGTTTGTTGTATTCCTCTTGTCATGTATTGGTACCTATATTCCTGTTGTTATGTTATAATAAACTTCATATTTAATATTCTAAATGGGCAAAGCACTTTTATGGATAGATCGTTCTACTATTCTTGGCATGGCAATATTTGCTGATCTATGGTCAACACGACTCCTTTTTTCTTCATAAATCAAGTATATTCGTTGCGGAATACAAAGATGTAATTTTGTATGTCGATTGTCGAACGACTTTTAGTGATATTACAAACGTCAAAGGGAATTTCGGCGAAAACAATTACAATCGGTGTATAGCAAGCCATAGTTTTAATCGGTTTTCATGATTTAAAAAATTTACTACCTACATTATTTATTAAAATACACCTAATTCTAATTATATGAATTACCTAATTCTAATTCTAATTTATTTGTAGAAAAGTTAAGTAATATTAACTATACTGTAAATAGTTTATAGCATATAGGTATCTGAATTTAAATATTCATTACAATATTACTACGAATATAAGCTTATTACATTTACATTGCTCCAACATCTGTATATTGTGTTATGTTTTAATAAACCGACCTCAACTTTTCCGAGAAATGGAGGGTCATGCCTCTAGGTGATCTAGAAAGATTTGAATATTCATGTTCTAGCAGAGACATAATGTACAAAATGTATAGTGTTCAATTTAATTAAAATGAACCTAAATTACTTATTTATGTTCACTGTTGAAAGTCTAACTAGTAAAAATAGGATTGTACGGTTAATTTTATGTTGTACATAAAATAGGTTTTTTTTTATTTCTTCAGCGTGATTCAATTGTAAATTCAAATTCCATTTTTATCTTTTTCTTTATTCAACATTTTTCTTACAATTTCGTTGTAAGCTCTTTCTTGACACTAAATAATGTTAAGAACAAAAATAACACCTATAAATTATTGTGTTCATGCAAATTAACGTGATCATTTTAATGGTCATAAATCTCTATCAATTTGATAATTGATGTTTAGTACTTCGCCCCTCATTTTGGTAAATTCGAATATTGACTTATTAATCATCATGGTTTCGTTATTTATTGCCAATTAATAAATTGTATCAGATTTCCTATTTTCCCAAATTAACATTTAGAAATCCATTATTAAAATTTGATGAAATTGGGGGGAATAAACGGGGTTTGGGTTGGAATGTGAGTTAGTTATAGTTATGGCGACTCAATTCGGAAATTGTTGATATTAAAAATTAAATTAAAACTTAAGTACATAGATGCATATTTATAGTACACACACTACACAGTTGTATTATATTAAATATATTTAATACACGTATGTATCTCATTCATTTTATAAGACTAATATCCCGTAACCCAACCAAATACGAATTTTAAGAAGCAACAAAACCATTATGGAAATACTCAACAGTATAATATATTAACTGAAGATAGTTTAAATCCATATAAGTGTAGCGAGAACATCTTAACAATCTCGGGTTACCAAACAGAAGCTAACCACAACAACGATATCTATTCTCGGAGAACCATTACTTGCTTTAGTGAAAGGTCATTTATGTATTGTGTATTATACACTAACCTGCCCTGGCTTCACCTGGATAGGTTTCTATGAAATTGGAAAGATATTTATACGAATTATTAAAATCACAACGTTTTTAAACGCATCGCGATCAAAGAAAGAAACCGTAACGGCAAAAAGCCGTTTTATAATATTGATTTATACCTGGAATTTATAAGCTTTACTCTGATTCTGAGTGAATATTAAAATACTTCTATAATATAATATTAATTATTATGTAATATCGAGGTGTTCATTTTCGTTATTTCGCTAGCTTTAATGTTCCTGTATGTAAATTCTTACTGCGTATTTGTAATTAAGAAATTCTGATACTAAAACACTTTGTTAGCGCCCCGATAAACACGCAAGAACGCTCGAAAAAGTTTTAATTGCACCAACTTCTGCATACCTCTCCGTGGCGGTTAAGTGTTAAACTTACATTCTGTACCCATTTCTATCCAACGCTTATTAAAACCATAACGAAACCGAAAAAATATTCGAGCAATGAATGAAGTTTTTCAATTAAATTTTTTCTTCTCGCTGCGCTTTGAAATTGTGCTATTTTTTAATTTTTAATTAAACTACGGAAAATTTATGTTAGTTAGTTTGAATGATCATGACGTTTCAATGGTTGTAGAATTATGTGGAGAACACTGGTTGTCAGTTCAAACCAAGTGGGAAAATATGTTACTTGATTGCTTGGCTCACGTTAATTACTGCTTCGTCATTGTACAGTCACACACACACAGAAAGTGATGCACGTGTGCCGTTGTAATAGAGTTATTGCAGGAGGCATATTAATAAGATAATATAGGAATAGTATTTATGTTGTACTCGTAGCTAGGTACTCGTAACTCATAAATGACAATTCGACAAATAGGTGTACATAATTTTATATTTTCTGAACGATATCGAATAGCGACTCGAAAAACTTTTATATTAAAATATCCGTAATCGTTGTCCTTTAATGAGATAAAAAACTTTAAAACTTAATATTATTGCAAAAATGATGCATACCATGTTAACGCGAAAACTATAACTTAAATAAGTATAAAAAGCAAATGAAGCTGTGGTGTAACCAAAAATATATTATCGATAAATAATAACAAACAGAAACAGTGAAAATACCACGCCTCGGGTATCTATAATTTGTCTATGCAAAATAATATTTACCCCACTGCATGGAAAGTTTCTCGTGTCACACCTGTAGCTAAAAATAGTAATAACTGTGATGTAACGAACCATCGACCAATTGCTGTTCTCTCAACATTTGGTAAATTATTTGAGATGCTAGTAGATAATCGCATCAAAAATCAGATCGGTACTTACTTAAGTGATTGTCAGCATGGATTTAGAGCTAAGCGGTCGACTGTTACTAACCATTTAAATTTTACAACTTATATAAATACATGCCTAGACGAAACCCAGCAGGTAGACGTCGCATATTTTGATTTTCAAAAAGCTTTCGACAGAATAGACAACGATATCCTCTTAAATAAACTTGCTTCATTCGGGTTTTGCCCTAAACTTCTGCAATTTTTTGCGAATTATTTAAAAGATCGTATGCAGTATGTTCAAATTGGCAATCATAAGTCACATATTTATTTTACTAAATCAGGAATAAGTCAAGGATCGACCTTAGGACCTACCCAGTTTTTAATCTTAATTAATGATTTACCAAATGTTGTCAATAGTGCTCAGTGTTTAATGTTTGCAGATGACCTCAAAATTTATATGGGAGTAAATAATCATACCCAGTATCAGGCTTTGCAGCGTGACATTGAGTCTGTTTTGAAATGGAGTGTAGAAAACCGTTTGTATTTTAATATCGATAAATGCAAAATTATGAGCTACTCCCGGTCTCGAACGCCAATCAACTATGTATATTACTTAGGTGGACAGTGTCTGCAGCGCGTTACAACAATTAAAGATTTAGGAGTTACTTTTACTTCTCGGTTAGAATTTAAGGAGCATATCGTTAACATATGCAATAAGTCTTTAAAAACTCTCGGTTTTATAATTCGTACTAGTAAAAATTTTACCGATATAAAATGTACTACTTCTCTTTACGAGGCATACGTCCGAAGTACTTTGGAATATAATTGTATTGTTTGGGATCCACGTGAAAAAAAATATGTATTAATGCTAGAAAAAATCCAAAAAAAGTTTTGTAGGTTTGCATTTAGGCAGATGTATGGATACTATCCATATATGTACCCTTCTCTGTATGTATACGGTATGACAGGCTTTTTTAGTCTTGAATCAAGGCGCAAATACATTCTACTAGTGCATGTATATCAGATGCTAAATGGTAGAGTAGATAACCCATATGGACTTGAACGAATTTCCTTCAAAATTCCTCCAAAGTTTATTTATAGCGTAGCGGCTCCTTCTGGGTTGGGACTACGTCGGGGTCGTGATTTCCTTGCTGTGCAGCAAGGCGTAAGAACTGTTGCTGGCCGTAACGCCCCCTTGGTACGCTCGGTAAAATTAGTAAATGAGTTACTCGCTCTGCTACCGGAGACAGATTTATTTAATACTTCTTTAAATGCGTATAAAACAAATGTTTTTAGATTCTTAAGTAGGTAATTTAATGAAATTTGTATACTATTTTTAATATTATCTTGTATAAAACTAAACATGTAATGCTTTGGGGTAAAACCTGTCAATTACTTGTTATAGAATAAATAAATAAATAAATAAATAAATAAATCATAGCACAGTTTTTCCCACAATAATTGAGTTACTTCCTCGGTTAAATCCACAGCAACTGGAAAATCATATTTTATACAACGTGCCGAGCAAGCAAAGTATGGACATCAGAATAAATTTATTGATAGGCCATACATGGCTGTCGACAGGTATTCAAACCTCGTGCTTCGTATGAAAGTAATAGTAATTTATGACGTGAATCCGATCACAGTTTTAATATTGAAAAATGGAAGTCGCTATTGAAAAGGAATAACGCTTGGTTGGTATTTATTAAATTTATACAAAATATTACTTTTTTGACGCACAGTTGGCTATCATCACAGGCTTTTATGATATTTTTTTTTTTTTGTTTTTAGACCACAAAATTGTATTTTATACATTTACTATAACCGTTTCTATTTCCGAAAATGTATATTGTAAGGAATACCTATTAACAACAAGAAAACATTAAATATGATTTTAATAGTGTTAGCACACAATATACATCTTGGCGCAAAGTGAGAAGACCTTTAGTTACTTTGAAAATATAATTTTATCGTGGAAGTCGCTTAGCATAAAGTAATTTAAAATATTACTTTTATGAAAATTGTGAAAGATAAATATTTTCACAATGTTATAAAAAATATAATAGTAAATTGTATACTTATCTAATGCTTATTAGATAAGCAGGACGTAGGTAGGTTTAATAATATTATTTTATTCTTAAATAAAATGTGTTTATTAATTTCTTAACCAGATAAATATTATTGAATACAAATATAAACACTACAGAATGATATTGATATAAGTAATACAACAATTTTTAGCAACCTAACATAAAAATAAGTATATGTTTAATGTTTATTATAATACACAATATATAGATACGAAATCAAAACATCCCCTAGCAACAGCACCAAGTCACGTAAATTAAAAGTTCCAATAGCTACCTCCAGGCTTCATTATCATCACACCAGCCAGGGACCAATGCGATAATATTCCATTGTTATTCAAACAGCCTCATTATACCACATTGAAGCTAATCGATGCCTACATTCACAAAAAAACAAAAGATTCTGATAATACAAGAATACGGTTCTCCGTATATGAGCGTATTATATAAGCACGACGGATATAATTAATATCACACACGGATCTTTAGCGAGGCGTCTACAAATTAGCTTGATTAACATAGATCTAGTAGGCAATATTTAATTATTAATATAACAATTTTAATAAACGATATACTTGGATAATTACATAATCCTACAAGCGTTTCAAAGAACATCACGCTTATTATCTACAAAGTAAATAAAAAATTATATCGAACCTGAAGAAAGAATCATGACTAATCTTCACCATAAAACTTGAAAAAGGAAATTCCCAATTACTTTTGCTCGGATAAGGGGTATGATTGAAGAGGATTTTTATTGCCCTGTCACAAAAAGATTTTAAAGCGTTTTAAAAGATTTTTATATTGATATTTGGTGTGTTTTAAAGGAGAGAATGCAAGCGTATAGATACGTGATGTGATGAGTAAGCAACCCTGTCCTTCAGCTGTGCCCTTACACAAATTACGATGGGATTGCAAGCTCGACAGGACAAGTTTTAGGGATTTGGGACCCTCGACCACGGATTCCCAGTATGAATTGGTTAACATACTGTAAATACACTACATCTTAACGCAATATTCTGTAAGGTTAGTTAACTTGTCTGGCGCAAGTTTGACCCAATTCAAACTGAAGCATTGCTCGGCTACCACTTTCAAAACTCAATTGCTAAACTAGGCTTATTCCTTTGTGTTTTACAAGAGAATGTTCTTTGACGGTAGTTCGATAATTTCAACTAAATTATAAGTGACGTTATAAAAGTACTCTCAACCTCTCCTTTGCCGATTTGTTCAAAATATCGCTTTGAACGTAATTTCATCGTTCTTTTATTTAAATAAAATAATTGTAGGTACTATTATAAGCATTTTTTTTTTTGTTTTTAGTCATCAAATTTCTTGGTTTATATAGTTTGGTAAATAAGTCATTACGTGATGATAATATATTATAGTTATGTAAAGTAATAATTTATATTCATACTATAATATTAAATCATTATATTGTTATGAATTCAAGAGTATGTTTATATATTAAGAAAAGGTTTAGCATCTCTGTCGTAATGGACTGTACCTAAAATACTTAAAGCATTACCGCGTTGAATAGCTAACTAGCTTTGTTACGTAGAAATGATAAATATTTTTTAAATATATTTCAGTAAAATTACTCATATCAGACGAATATAATGAGACAATTTTAACGACCCATTTATTAAAATTTTGATCGTTAAATGTGTACACAATAGAAATCAATAAGATTATAATGGTATGTTTTCTGTGTGGCAAATTTAAGAAAAATTAGTGTTATTTTGTTAAAATTATTAGCTAATAAAGCCGAGTACGCTGAAAAAAAGATGACCATCTATTCATGTTTCTGCCTCCTTTGATATGAGAATTCAATTCAATCATTTCGAATAATACTATAAAGCTTAATGACGCGCAATACTTTCTATAAATCAAGACAATTTATAAATATACCAGAAGAAAATCCGGTAGCACGTTTATTTTCCTCAACAGCGAGGTAATATGGTTATAAATAAAATATAATACAAATAAACATTTCCTTCCTTTAAGATATTATGGGGTAAAGGACTAAGAATATTAGGGTAGAGATCAATTCTATTTATATTGATATTGACGCTGAAGTGTAATGGTATAACGGGTATCAAACCAATCATTAATTCTATATTTTTTGTTTTGTTGTAACTGATATTGACTTTTATTCTTTAAATATACTTAAGAAAGTCGTAGCCAAAAATATAGCAACAATCACTAATACCTCAAATTAAACTAATACCTCGTCGTACTAATACCTAGTCGTAGCCAAAAATATAGCAACAATCACTAATACCTCAAATTAAACTAATACCTCGTCGTACTAATACCTAGTCGTAGCCAAAAATATAGCAACAATCACTAATACCTCAAATTAAACTAATACCTCAGGCATAAAATATCAAGACATTTAAGCCACATGCAACACAAGTTATAAAAAGCGTTAAAAACAAGAACATCAGGTGTTCGCTTGCAGTGGTCTGCAGAAAGTATAATAACAAGGGGTGAGAAACATGTTACGAAACAATCTGATCGTTTTCTTTGGACGAAACTTGTGTACTGAGTTTAAAATCAGACGTGAACATGAAACTGACGTACACGAAGATTCTTTGATAACTTCATCTCATTTTTCTCTTTTTCTCAGCTGATAAACCTCCACTAGCCTAATTTTAAACATTCAGTGTTGATATTAGTTAAAAAAATATCTGTTAAATTTACAACGTCCGTCTACAATTAACAATTACTGAAACGTAGCACGCGTAGCAACTTAAATTCTTTCAACATATCAAGTAGTTAAGACCCGAACTAATGAGAAAGATCATATAAATAGATCTAGATTTGACTTCCATTAGTAGGATTATAAATCGAAATTTAATTCGTTATTATAATAACGATCGATATTCAACGATATTGTTATCAATTCAATAGACATCTGGCAGTGAATCATATAATATATTTACCAAAAAAAAAACTGTGACAATGTACCTAATAAATGTTTCTCTGTATAAGAACTTAAAAGCGGTTTATATATCAAATTCATTACCTGAAAAAATACATCTTACTTAGTTTTCCAAAGTAGGTTTATACTCGTAGTTATTATATATATTCATGAAAATATATTGTACCCGGCAGACGTGTTTCTTACATTGTAACAGTAATAATACGAGCAGTGATTTATTATGTTTTCCAGGTTTCAAAGTTGAGACACCGTTACTATGTTACAGAATAAAATGATAACTGCTTTCATAAAAGGGCTTGATACATTTTAATACACGTAACAGACATAGTATAGTAGAACGTTATAAAATATTTTTAATATACAACCTAATATATAATATACATAAAGAGATAAAACCTATCAAACATTGCAATTATTGAAAATATATTTACAATAATGTTCATAATTTAGTTAAATGTGTCCTTAACATTTAACTAAATTATGTGTTACTAGAGATTCTACACATAATTTATTTTACGCGAGGCCAGACTCAGTCTAACTACGTGCGGTGAAAACTTTTCGACACGTCGGAATAAATAATACAAGGAATAAAGCCCGTTACAAGGCATCCTAATTTGTACATTTATTCACAAAAATATCTTATCTCAGTTTCTTCGTTAAAACAACGTAATGAATTTCTATGCAATGTTAAATATTTCCAAAATAGAATCGAATATATTTTGTTATCCAAAATTAAATGTTATACTACCTACTACTGAACGCAACTTCGTAATTGGTTTAAAAGCTTTTCTGTCATTTTGTGCAGCTTTATCTAGATTTTACGCCATAACAATAATTGCTTTCTTTAAACTGGCAACAATTCATTTTACTTACTGTTAAATGTTTTGTAACAAATGAAATATTAAATGTAACTTCTCGTAGTTACATTTACGTTCTAATTCCTTGGGGCAAAGACATTATTTTCTACTGCACTAATCAATCGTTTAAGTTTATCAACACATTGTAAACATTTATACGAGCATAATCATTGATATTCTGTATTGTTTACTTATTAATTATATTATAATAGTTTAAATTGGATACAATATCAAAATAAAACCTTTTAACCTCTTAGATGCTTGTATTTCCAAGTAAATTGAACATCATTTACGAGTTATCTCTAGGGTTATATTAATTAACATGGGAAATTAAGTGGTCGTTCAAGATACCTTTGAGATGACAAGGTATTTCTAGAACGCTACGAGATATAACTCTATTACTCGCCGAGTTATTATATTTTCTAGGTTTCTTCCAATTACTTAACTTTTAAAATTAAACGCAGAGTCATACTGATATGTTTTATAAGAGAAATAACGTTTCATAATACATACTAGAACACAAAACCCATTCGTTTTAACTATATAAAATGAATGCCTCACCGCAAATGCAACATATATGATGTTTTGACTGCTATGAATTTTACATAGAATTTTACGTCCGATGAAATGTGCTTATGATGCTCAAATAAAGCTAACGGTCCAAATAAGGTTTAGATGAAATGCGAGTTTCCATCTGATGAAACGATCGACGAATTTACAACGCTATAAAATTACATTGCTGAATCGTTTTGATTTGGTTGGTAAAAATTTATTGGAAATATATGGCGATTACTTCGATCCACTTCGTAAGAAAATATCTGCAGCTGTGAGCTAGTAACAAAACACGGGAGTTCGTTTAGTTAGTCCTTTTCCGTATTCTGTAAATGTTAGCGGCATACTTATCCAGGGACGTGACTTAGTGTCTATAATGAGAAAAGCGCGCCTTCCATTTGATTGGCCTTAGCCGTTAGCGTCAAGTATATTCTCGACCTAAAAACTCTTTCAGTCGACACCTCTCGAACTTAAGTGTATGGGATTGACTACGGAAATAATAATTGATGAAACGAGAACCGCGGCTACTTCAATGTTACTATTAATACTTTAATTTTTAATTAACATGTAAAATAAAAATATACCGTAACCAAAAATAAATTTAAACAGTCCTATTTCTTTGCATTTAACCTTCCATATCAAAGAGATACAGATTAATATGTTTGAAGTCAGACAAGCAATAGGTAATCCCCTAATTGACTTGATCCCAAGACAATCGGAGTATGACGTGCTAATAAATCCTACGGGGATCACAGAGGTAGTTACTGTACCTGTCTTAACAAGTTCCCGATAACGGTTGTTGGCATTGAATCCGTTAGGTTCTCTGTAATAAGTCCTTGCGTATCAGCCTCTCTTTCAGTACCAATTGATTTTATTCAATTCCAAACCTGATTTATGCGAATCGCTTCTCGAATGTAACAAAGTTAAGCGACGATAAATGCGACAACGGGATAATACTGGCTCTAAAACGTATGCTGAAAGGAGAAAACATAAAATATTTGCGTTATAACTTTTTTATGGCGCATAATAAATATTTAAATATTCCATTATTTGTCAATATAACCTTTGGAAGCTATTTTTACATTTAAGGATGATGTCGTAAAGGTCGTGTTTTTATTTATGGAGTTCAGGTGTTATCCAATTGTTGCGCTTGGCATACTTGGCTGACCCGCGATCCCAGGAAGGTATGGAAAATTTCAGAAATAATTAGTTCCTCCGTTTCTATTTCATGATGTACTATTCTCTTGCTATTTTTCATTTTTACCCTTTCCGCGGTATGGACGTGATTGACGGACAACAATAGCAGGGTTAGGTGAAATATTTTTGCGAAGCGGCGCTAAATCTCATTATTGTTCGAGCAATATTCTTATATGAGTAGTTATTCCAGACATTTACTGAATATTTAAGTAGTTTTTCCTACGAACCATTTTCTGCTTTAATTCGCATTCGCTTCCATAACAAATGTTTTACATTTTGTGTAATATATTGGAATAATTATTTTGAATGAAACATTGTAGTGTGCAAATCATTGTATAAGCATTATTAGGCTCAGTTAGCCCGCAAATTCGTGCCACAGAAGTGAAAATATATGACTACATAAAAGCCACAAAACCGTAATCAGGCCAATCAGCTTTATGACCCGTGAAGTCCTCATAGTTATAGGGAATTTAATATGGAAATAATAAAACGGTAGGTCGTTATGATAGATTATTACTACACAAAATTTAAATTATTTAGATAATATTATTATGTACATAACGTCATTCAACAGCAAAGCAATATACCTATTATTATTATAGACGTTATTAATGTAGTCCTGCTGGTAGTAAATAATAATAACTATGTCGTACATATAGGTATTAATATTAAAATACTAAAACAAATAAAAATGCGATTTATTTTAATACATATAGCGTTATAAATTTTCCAACTACTGCTTCAGTGGCCAAAAAACAGGCAATCAAATAGCGGGTTTCCTTTTATCCTACAAAAACACAGCGTCCTTCGAAAAACAAACGTGGCTTTTCGACAATGTCGTACTTTTTACTTTCTGTAACCGGGGACTCAATATCATTATTCATAGTTATTTCTCCTGTTATAACAAACTTTTGTCTTTATTATAAAATCAATTGTGAACGTAAATACGTTGTATAATAATGTATCATGAGTTTACCTACGAATCAATCATATTACTAACTAGCTTCCGCCCGCGACTCCGTCCGCGCGGAAAAATTAAGTTTTATTTTTTCTACGCATTTTTCCGGGATAAAAAGTATCCTATTTTATGCCCAGGATAATAAGGTATAATTATACCAAGTTTTTAACCAAATTTTTTTAATCACATATTTGGGCTTGGTATCGATCCAGTAACACCCCCTGCTATTTATTTTTTCAATATTTTCAATGTACAGAATTGACCCTTCTACAGATTTATTATATGTATAGATGTGAACGAAAATATTAAATGCACTTTATAGAAGTAATATATCATGTCAATTCTGCCTTGCTACGAATTGATCATTTTGTTGTACGATATTGATCACCAATCGCTACCTTTTCTATTAATTTCTTAAGGCTTATTACTCATGCAAAATAACATTATTTCAAAGTTAACAAATTAAACACAAATAAAGATAGGAACGCCACTTCGCACGCGTCACTTGGTCGCGTAGATCTCAACGTGTGAAGGATTTATAGTCCAAGCGTCCATCACACGCATGTGTGCGTGAGATCGAACTCTGCCCAGCCTTGGTAGGCGCCAGACACTTATTCAAGCCGAATTGTTCCTAGCGACACTGAAAAATAATACGACCTGTATACGTTATGACGGTGGAACTATTTATATAAGTGGGAACGCCTGTTGGTATCGGAAAACAATATGTTAGCCCGCATATATTTTGAATAAACGGTACTACGATCGTATTCGTTAATATCGGTGGTAAAATTCCACCTTGCAATGAAAGCTGGAATTTATATATGTAATATGAAGTAGGATAAGTAAGTGTGGAAAATAGTAATCTATATATTTAATAAGAGTAATGTTTTTAAAAGCACATCGTAGATTTATGCCCAAGAACTTAAAACTATTCTTAACAAAAAACTAATAATATTATAAAGAAGGGGCGTAGGGATGTGACGACCCCATCGCCCACGGTTGGAATATCTATTGTCTACGTTACAGTAGATATTTCACCCGTGCAATCAGTCAACCCGCAGGACACCTTGTGGCGGAGTGTCGGGGAGTAGCGACCCCGCGGGAACCGAGTGCTCCCGGGGGAGGACCCTGTCTTCATCTCCGGCTTGCCTTTACCGGCCGGTCGGAGTGAAGCCTGACGAGGACAGGACCCCCCCACCTCTGGCTTGCCTTAACCGGCCGGCCAGAGTGGAGTCGCGAGAGCTTAGCTCGAAGGGTGGATGCGAATCGTAAGTGGCGAGTGGGCACGTGATGCTGGACCCTCAGGGAGCGCGTGATCGTAGTTTAAAGTCCAGGGACGCCTCTCCACCCTTAGCTGCTCACAATATGTTGCCCCCTTGTCGCACTATTGCAGCGACTTATTTCGGGGGCCCATACAGTGAGAGGGCGAGTCACCACCTGCCAACAATTTTTTGCTATATTTTAGTAGAAAGGCAGGTGCCATAGTCTTCCATAGTCCTAAATCCCGGTCCATTAACATCCCTTTCCATGGCCCAGTTTATTTTGTTTCCTTATCTTGCAATAGTCCTACATCGGCCGCGGACTGCCCAGGGCTGTATCTCTATAGTGCAGTCATGGGCAGGCTGCGGCTGGTGTCCCACAACACAGTAAAGTTCTCGAAAGGGCCTCTGCGTGTTGGATCCGTGTCCCCACGTAAGCCTTCCAAAGGACCGGGCACCTTCCTTATGATGGTACCCGTGTATTATGGAATTGTTATAAAGAAGATATATTCGAACATTTTTAAGTTTATTGTAACGGATAAACTCAGATTTCTCACCAGTATAAATATGAATTATTCCTGAGTGATATCATTTATCCCGGATCAGCTCGGGCGAAGCCACTGCGAGAAGTAAGTGTACTGCGAACATTTTGTCATTCATCTTAAACATCCTAAAATAATAAAGCTTATAATAGATATGAAAGGGGGCGTCCTATATTTAAATACCTATGCCTACATACCTATTAGACTGCGATGGCTACGAATAAATTACAAAGCATAAATTAAATAAACAGTACAGTTATAATAAAGTTGCAATATATTTTAATCACTTATCAATACCATATTTATTTTAATATTTAATTTGTGCGAACGAAGTCATAACGCGATTACTTTAATTTAGTTCTTTCATCTTCTTTTAAATAAAATAGGTATTAAAATTAGCTAATATATAAAGGTAATTAATTATCAGAATGCTACGAATCGTAAGTTCTACACTACTAACTAACTATCATCTATTAATTAAAAATTATTCTTTTAATAATAAAAATAATTTTGTAAAAATAATTTTGTATTGTACTCTTAAGAAATAGCTCTGTATAATTGGCGCATGCTGTGTTAACCTCTAATTGTTTGTTACTTTATCGCAAGAACTATATGTTATGTAATAATTATATTAAAGAATCATTGGAAACAAATGTTGGTTAACCAAATAAATAAATAAATAAATAACTACAAACTTATATTAAACATGCTACTCATTTATTTTATAGATTTTTGGATAATTTATAAAACTTATAGACATCAAATTCAAGTAGGTAAGTATTGCTTTTATAATAAACAAATTAAATATGATCCAATATCTACCTTTTCAATCTCAGAGCCGTATTTATATTGCCAATAGCTGATGTTAGTCTACGAAATTGAGTAACATTGTGTTTCGACTTCGTGAAAATCGTTTTGTAAAAACCGCTCATCTAAAATTAAAATAATTGATGAATGGCAAACAAACCGCGATTGGTTTTAAATTAATTGAGCCGAATGTTAAAAATTTATTTCAGACAGTTTTTGTATGGTATAATCTGGTACAATCAATAAAATCATAATTAATATAGGTACATAATATTACAATATAATATTAAAAAAAACTCAATAAAAAGCTTATTAAATATTATTAATGTTAAAAGGAATATGAATACCTAGTCATATTGTGTGAATATAAATTTTGCAACATCTAGCATACAAACGAAATAAGTTTAACAGTAAAAACTAGTAGAAATATAACCGATTCCCTCACACAAAGCAGGATATAACTTTTATTTCCACCATTTATATGAAGTGAGTGCCTTTTATTTAACCTTCTATTTCTTACTCGATTTTTGGCGCCACGGTCCTCGAATAGATGTTAAAAATATAATAAAACTTCGTTGCAACTTTTTGTATCAGAAAACGGACTTTATTGTGGGAAGTTTTTATTTTTCTCTTCGGTTTAACACAATTTTAACAAAGAACCGTGCATTGTTTTTCTACAATTTAATACTACATTTATTGAGACTATCCAATATCTCGTCATATTTTTCAAAAATATTGTAAACTTTATTATCAGTGGAAGACCTTGAAGTTATACCCTTAACTGACAAAAACACAATGTTCATAAAACACATTTCACATACAAAATTTTTACTCCGCTTTGATTCATGAAAATCGCGTCGAATTGAGTTCTGTTTTATTTGGAGGTTGGTTAAAAGGAACACGAAGCAATTAGAGTGACAATGCTTTTAGAAAGAAAGAAAGAAATTTACCATTTCATGCATTGGATATCTATTAGCTTTATAACCTATGCAGTACCATATAAATTATTTATTGACTTTGATTGTTCCATGGCAACCGCGTTTCTTCCTTTTATCGAATGCATTTCAGTATTGTCCAGTCCTTCTGTTGAAAAAGGTAAAGAAACAATCATACAATCTTCAGTCTTTCTACACATATCAAAAATTTCAAACCTTACTTTGTGAACAGTGAACACAACAATAGCAACGCATGGCCGTGCCTATGTCACTGGTCACTAACTAAATTTTCCATATCTGTAGCCATTCACTTTACGTACTTGCGCCGCTAACCAACCGTAATGAAACTGAAATGATGTTACGCTTATCACTACATAGTATAAAACAAAGTCGCTTTCTCTGTCCCTATGTCCCTTTGTATGCTTAAATCTTTCAAACTACGCAACGGATTTTGATGCGGTTTTTTTAATAGATAGGGTGATTCAAGAGGTAGGTTTTAGTATATAATTTATTAGGTTTAAGTCAAAGCGAGCGAAGCCGCGGGCGGTAAGCTTATACTTTGTATATTCGTCTAATCCGATTAAATCCAACGCTTTACTGAAATCTTGTATCGCGAAACTTGGAAAACGTCCGTGTGATTTATGTTGACGTATTCTTTGACCAGCGTTGAGATAAAAATGTTAAACTTTATGTTGCTCTTATCTTTGTTATACAAGTTCAAGCTGTTATATGTAAAATATGCATTTATTTTTTATATAAATAGGTATAATATGTTATATTTATTGATTGTATTTTTAACTGGAAGAAAATTGTATGATAAAAGATTCGTCAGCACAAAATCTCGATTTTGCTATCTATTAAAATTAATAAATTCAAAGGTATGTTTGTTATGTCAACTTACAAATTCATATGATATTTAAATGTTTACATAGCAAATAAATTACTCAAACATTTTTATATTTTACTAGACTACCCTCAAAAGCGCTTTTGAATCGTCACACAATATTGGACACGACAGTCGGTTTACTAAATGTGATTTACAAAACAGTATAATATATTTATTATAAATCTTTTACAAGAAAATGTTTCTAGTATAAGTATTTTCTATCACAAATTATTAAAAACACATTCGCAAAAAATATTTTTATGAAACATTTCTTTTTGTATCGAATTTGCGTCATCCAAAAATAAAATACGCCATAGACAACAAAATCAATCATTGTTCAACGTAAATAAACGCAAAACCAATGAGGTGCTTTTGTTAAAAATATAATAACTTTACCCTCAAGTATTCGGGGTCGCTCATCCGTATTCATCCCAAAACCATGAGATAAATAATTGACAAAAGACTTTCCGAATAAACTGTGAATTTTATCCTTATTCATCACGCGATGGATACAACCTTTCCTCTTTTAAACTTACCTAACCTTTAAAATTTTTATCTTTAAAAACAAAAGACTAAAAGATCATTAAGCTTACCTCATTAAATGATATCAGCTATCGAAAACAAGTCTTAAAACCCTTCGTCGTTCATTCAACAAAAGAAAGTGACAATTCTTTTTTATCTCGCTATAAAATCTTTTGCTTATTAAAACTGCTAACTGACTCAGAGCTGCTGCTCTTTTCTTAAGGGAATATTATGAAAATTGTTTCTAAAATCATTACATGAGGCTGACGGAGAAATAATTTTCAAGGCTATAAAGACATACAATAAACATTATTACAATATTATAAAGCTGAAGAGTATGTTTGTTTGTTTGATCGCGCTAATCTCAAAAACTACCGTTCCGATTTGAAAAATTATTTCGGTGTTAGATAGCCCATTTATCGAGGATGGCTATAGGCTATTGGTATATCCATAACGCTAAGACCAACAGAAGCTGAGCCACGCGGATGAAACCGCGGGACGCAGCTCGTACAATATAAAAACTGAAATCTCCGTGAGAAATCGTAGAGCGATTATTACTATGAGCGTGATAAATCGAAAGAAAATCAACAAAGTGGATAGGTACCTCAGCGAATTCTTTTGTAAAGACAAGAAGAAAAACTAAATTCTCTTGAAAACGGAGGGATTCACCCAATTTCGTCTGATGCCATTCACATCCAAAATATATCTTCTATTTTCCACAATGTACGGAGATGGCTTTGGGAACAATCTATTGTATTTTTTCTTCATTTCGCATTGAGAATACCTTTTGAAATTGCATATAAAATACATACACTAACTGTATCGCGTATGTTTTTATTAATTTAGAAAGTATTAGGTACATTTTGTAAATAAATCTGCTAGTTACTTTTATAAAACAAACTGTTTAATTAATTGAAGTTTTGTAAAATATACCGAGTCTAATCAAATTAAATTATTTCTCGCAAACTAATTAGCCATAACATAAATTCTGCACCTGTTTTTATCTTTTTCCTCTGCTAAAACGAACATAAACTTCCAATTGAATTAAATTTCAAACAACACCTTGTTATTTGTTAAAACGTACGAAAATATTTGTATAAAGTTAAACCAAAGAACATACAACATACCTACTTTTCTGAAATATAATTAAAAATATAAATGAGTAACTAACTAGATACTTTTATCGTATAATTTCTTGGAAATTTGATAGTACTTACATTATATTTCCTGTTATATATTTACCCTTAACCATACAATATAACGTTACCCAGTAATTCCATACTTGTCCGTTCACCAAACGTCATACTTTATTATTCAAATTAAAACGTCTTCATCCAGCTTAAGTATCTGGCAAGTGAATAATATATTCGTTTTCCAGCAAAATCCATCAAAATAAATCACTTGTGCCTGCGGGCCGTATCTTCCATTTATGTCCGTCCCATTTAGAGGGTTAACCCTTGGGATACCAAAATAACTAGATCATTTCATACCTAAATCAAGTCCTAACAATCCGTCAACGATTATAAATGAATTATACTTGCTTCAACAAACTTCTAACATTTAAATACAGGAACATAAATAGTAAACGATACTCTTATATAAATATCAATTCAAATCTATAAGCTTTGTTCATATTTTATATGTTTGTGTTAGAAAAATGTTACATTTAACTTGTTGGTTAAAGTCTAATGGTCTAAAGTCTAAAGTCTAATAGGTACATACATGATCAATTTTAAAAAAATAGGTATAGGTAACAGTCTTCTCGAAAAACATTATTTATAACAAGCTTATCCGTTATCGAGTTTTGGAAAATGATAAACTTCAGGTTTAATACGATTATACTAATCTTTGAGAAATACCTTAAAAACATAGATTAAACTTTACACACGAAAGCGTAGCTTTATTAAAGAAATTCTGCTACCATAAATAGATATTAGATATCCACCATTAAATTACTCTACTACTTTCACCTACTTATCCCTAAAGAAATATTATTAATTAAAAAGTGCCTTTAAGTACGATCAAACGATATAAAATAGTTATCTCTTCGCACGTTAAATGAGGTATCGACCCTAACACCGAATGATTCCCCATTCCAGCATAATTTAATATTGGAAGTTATCGGACACTCATTGGTAGCCTTTGCTTATATTGAGTGCCATTAAGTACATCCAAACCGTAACTTTCGTGGAGGGACAATTTCAAACAAATGTTTCATAAAATTCAATTTATTTCCTCAAGAAGCTTCATTATTCTTTTGTTATGCGTATAAATTTCACATTTAAGAAATGTTTAAAATATTCCTGGAGTCGGTTTCTGAAACTCCCTCATAACAAAATACAAATAAAAGTTCCTAAACCTTTATATAAAAATTAACCATAACAAATTCCACGCCCTTCAAACTTTGAATGTCCAGAAACGGCTCTAATCCCGCCACGGTAAATATTTTGACGAATATTTCCTTCAGAGGTCCCGGAAAGTTTACTCATCTTTTGGAGAACTTGACATAATTCTATAAAATAACACATCCCTCAAAGAATTTTTCTTATCTGATGGCAATAAAAACTTTGAAACTCCTATCACTCGTTTCAAAACTCGAGGGTGTCAATGACTTCTGAAATCCATTCGTATAATGCGAAACTTTATCGTTGTTTAGTTCATTCTACTCTAGTACAAATATGTAAAATAAATAACAGTAAAAATTATATGGAGATATATTTTTCTTCTTATAAAGTTATCATACTTTCTAAAGTATAAACGAACGTACTTTATAAACAAAGTTGTGTTTCAGAATTATTACCCTTAACGATGGCTCTATAAACAGTAAAACCGCCCTAATAATTCGCTGATTCAAGCGACAGGTATTTAATTTCACAGACTTTGCTTAGACTCGTTTTATTTAATCTGGTATCTGTCCTCTGCGTAAATAGTAATGTTTACTCAGGCTCAACAAATCGCGTAAGCAAATGTTTTACAAAAACCTTCTCTATCTGTAGTCAAACCAAAGAAAATACACCCTCATTTAATTGTAATTATATTTGGAGTGTCGAAAGTCGAAACGACATAAATATCTTTAAATTATAACTTTACTTTGTATAACAAAAATTATATTGTACTAGCCTACTACCACGGTTTTACATTAATCTGCTTCTTTTGGTATTGGCGTGATAATATCTTATAGTCTTATAGCCTTACTAGATAAATGGGCTATCTAACACCGAATAGTATGTAAATGTAATTCATTTTTAAATCGGAACCTTATTTAATGAAATTAGCACATTAAACCAAACAAAATCTTCAGCTTTATAATATTATTAGTAGAGATAAGTTGTATTATTTTCAAAATGTATGAATAGTTAACATAATACATACCTCGCGGTATGTTCCTCTAAATTGTTGAAGATGTTATTAATTAATTAACGATACGCTTCCTAAATCGACAATGAATGAATTAAATGCGGTTGTTTGCGATTTAGTATGAGGCCTATGATTAACTTCCGATGAATTCCATTCAGCTGAAAATTATTTAAGTAAATCTATAGATAATGTTGAGTGTTTTGGAATATCTATAACATTTCAGTTCAAATTTATTATTCATTATAAATCCTCTTGAAATTAACCGGACGACTTCGCTAGCTATCAAAAGTATAATAAAATGAAACTTGCTTTTAATCTAATAAATTAATACAGAGATTAATACTACAACGGTTTTGCTATAATTGTATTTCATAGAAAACTGTTTCATATTCCATCTCAATAGCGTTGAAATTGGAACAGACGATTATTGTAACAATGAATCCTGTGAAGCCTTTAATTGCATTCGTTATAACATGTTCTATTGAAAGCGTTTAACGAGAAATTTAAACGCAGCCATATTTATACTTTCTCAGCTCTTTGAAAGGAAGAAAAATATATTAAAAAGCAATATAATAAGGCTTCTGAATAATCTGATAGATAGTCAATTAACTCTGTAATAGCGCAAAATGCAATTCAACCCACTAGATAATTGCGATTAATGTAATTATGTGATAATAAACTTCATAGTAATTAATTATTAATTAAGTTCAGTGTATTCATTTAAATTATTTACTGCATAATGAATATTTTACGTTTTAATTTGAATACGAATTGAAAATAAAAATTCAATATTAATTAATCAAAACGGTCAACGGTAAAGTTTGTATTTCCCAACAGACGCTGGCGCGTCTAACTATTGTAAGATCATAAGATATCAGTTTGAAAGCCCGTGACAACTCGCTGGACAGCTCACGGGAATCGTGACTCGAGTAAATTCCCGAAGAAAAATCTTTCTGATTACTTTTCTGGTGCCGTAGTCAATTATCTTAAGATATCTGTTACAATTTCCGTTCTTTTTATGAAGGTATTAAATGATTTTACAAAAAGAAAACACTTCTATTTTTTAATTCGGAATAGCAAAGCAAAATTAAAGAATGTGACGGTTAAGAATGATTAAAATGTAAAGTTTTTCGATTAATATTTCTGAAGACTTCAATATCTTCCAAACTAAATTCTTATTGCAAGTTCATCATTACTTTCGCCACAGTTTTGCATTCGAGATTTATGAATAATAAATATTCCTAGAAACGACAATTTTTGATATCTATCATTTAAACCTTTCAAACCGCTTTCATGCATCCCGAACTTATTGTACAAAATACAAATATTTGAACTGCTGAATAGTTTACATGTCACATCGTTTTAAAATCATATAATTAAATTTAATGAATATGTAATATCCAACAGGATCCAATTATAACGAAAGAAAACGTTTGCTTTTCACTGAAAGCAGAAATCCGATCCATACAAAATATATATTCATAACATGTTCATAAGGCAGTGGAAGATTATTCAACAGAGCAATAAAAAGAACGTAATCCCTATTCGTAGAGGGAAGTCGACTATGTCAACTACGCAGGCCCTAATTATGGTTTCACGTTAATTACGGACTTCGCTGGGGTTGTTTGAACGTTAAGAACTTTTATCTTTCTACCTATAGAAGAACCCTGTTGTTTTATGACTTTAGCGAACACTTCACTTGAGTATTTAAAAGCTGCGGCGAATAAAGCTGCAGAAGACATTATGACTTGCCGTGAACTTGATGAATCCTTTTAGTTTATACACTTTGAAAATGAAATATCATTTTGATAGTCTAAGACATATACTAGAGGAATGGAAGATAGAATAATTAATAAAGATGGGAAGATAGCTATCATTAGCGCTTCTATCCATACTACATAACAACTTCAAGTTCTTTAAGTTGCCGAATTTCCGTAATTATAAACTAATACAGTGTCTATTGCATCTAATTAATATTCTATTAATTATTATGATATTATACACCTACATATATACATATGTAGGTGTATACTTGTTAGAACAGAACGGAATTAATAATTAACAAAATATTAATGAATCGTCCATCGGCATTATCTTTAATGGGAACCGTGCCATTATGAGCTCATTATTAAATTAACACATTCCCCAGTTTAAGCTTGTTAAAATACTTAGTATAATATGAAATACATGTAATACTGAACATAGCTTTTTTACTTCATGTCTAAAAGGGAATACGAAAAATAGTATACGAATGAGGTTTTGAGAGGAGTACGTAAGGACAAGTGCTTTACATCGTAGTTACATGAAAATGTTCTCAGATAGCTACACATTGGATAGACTGTTAGGTTATGTAAATATGAACATGGGAAAAGTATCTATCCATATATTTTTAGTGGCCTTTTTACCGACATTCCAAAAAACTAATCGACTCTCAATTCGTAGTTTTTTTTTTCATAATAATAATTTTTAACAGAAGCAAAACTACTATAACGTACAAGGTATAAAAATATGTTAACTACATTGGTTAGGCACAAAAAACCATGATATAAAATGCAAAAAGTTATGAACATCATCTGAATATTCATGTCACTCACGAAAGTATTACCTTAATGCGGTTTCACTCTGAGTGGGGAAAGCTGTTGGATGTTCTAATTGTATAATGTATACTATAAAACATATTCCTATACGGTGCTAAGTGATTTCCCGCTTGGAAAGTGAACTTATGGTTTATGGAATGATCTATATTCATGTTTAACTATTACTACTAATAGTGCAACTAAACCTCAAAGCAAAATCTCATGATTCATTTCAAACAGGCATGCCGTCTTACTGAAATAGAAATGTTCATAAGTATAACCTACATAAGAGAGGAATTTAAATCTCATCATATTATTTTAATATTTGATTGTCCGATCATAATCCATACTAATATTATAAATGTGAAAGTAACTGTCTGTCTGTCTGTTACTCAATCACGCAGAAATTACTGAACCAATTTTCATGAAATTTGGTATGGAGAGATATTGTGATACCCGAGAAAAGACATAGGCTACTTATTATCCCAGGAAAATGACGCAACCCCGAAAGTCCCTCGGGAATGGGAACTATGCGGGGTTTTCTTTGACTGCGCGGGCGAAGCTGCGGGCGGAAACCTAGTATATTAATAAACTTCTCTAGTCTTATCTCATACAAAAGAGCAGCAAAACTTTGTAAAATTCCCGAAGGCTCATTTCTGTCTTCGTATCCTTTTACCTTATCCTTCCTTACTATTATAATATTCTGCTAAACACCCTTTACAGAATTAAACAATTTAATTACAGAATATGAGCATTCTAGAAACATCGTTCCTATTTCTAGAAATATTTATAATGAATTGAAAAAATAACTCCAACTGGTTTTGTTCTCTCTCATTAACAAAATGCTTTTTACCCAGTGTAGAAGTTAAGTCCATACTAATGAGACGACAAATGAGCTCTTAAATTTATACTGCAATAATATATCGTTACGAACATAAACAGTTTGTTAAATACGAAGTTAAAGTAAATAACTGATGATTATAATAATATGGTAGACGAGATCAATCACATTATATGTTCTATAAAAAGCCAATAACATGCGTCCGCAATAATGAGTATAAAAATCCTCTTAAATGGAATTGAAAGCCAAGAAACGAGCTAAGTAAGGATATGTTCGTCATACTCGTGAAGTTCTCTGGCGAATACAATAGCATTCGAAATGAGTGTGCTTGTGATCCTTGCAACGCAACGGCGCCTTTTCATAGCGACTACCTAAGATACCTACACAATATAAAGCTACGTATTAACAACGTACAAAGTAACGTATTATTTGTAAGTATGTAAATATATCCACGTTGGGTTCAAAATTGAAAAAGCTCTCGGGATTATTGT
Source organism: Colias croceus (assembly GCF_905220415.1). Classification (NCBI taxonomy): domain Eukaryota; kingdom Metazoa; phylum Arthropoda; class Insecta; order Lepidoptera; family Pieridae; genus Colias; species Colias croceus. The sequence goes on from NC_059542.1 coordinate 5,103,513, forward strand.
TCATAAATAAAAACGTTCGCTCCAATTACTAACGCTTAAATGATTATGTATGGCATTTCAGTTTATTTATCTGTCCTGAAACCTCTTTGAATACGCTCGTGCTACAAAGGCATTCACTTTAAAACGATTTACAACATTTTTTATTCATGTGTACACGTTCTCTGATGACGTCATTAAGGCATGCATCAACCACTTCATTGACCAATTGATCCGCCCGTATTGACCTAAATCCTTTATACTTTATCACCGCGCTCGCGCCTGTCAACTGTCAATCATACTGCCCTTCGGATAACATCTACATGCTGCCAATCCGCTGACAGTGACGACATTCTACTATACCCTCAGCAAATGTATTTTTTTTCCACGAGTGATTGAGTCTGTTATACATTTTTCATTTTTAAGAGTTATAAGGCCACTCCGATTTAATGGAATCACTATTGATGTAAAATAAAAAAGAATAAATAATATTAGAAGTTAGTCTTGTAAAATGTGCGGAAACTGATTCGACAGATTTCAATCTATTAAAGCACTTAGGAGAACAAGGAAATTGGAAAAATGGGATAAAACAAATTGTAGATACGAAATGCACTGATTTATCTAAAATGTTTTTCCTCTAAATCACAAATAATACTTATAATTTATGAATGTTTAGAATTGCTAGTCATGACGTTGTTCTTTATATAATTAGTGATTAAGTAAAACCAACTTACAGCTTACACAACCGAAATGCAGGACAACAACAGTATTTACATAAAGTTCTATCTCTAAAATTGTCTAGCCTCGAAATTACATTAGCCGTACGAAGTCATTAGTATAAATAAATAAATATTTCAGGACAATTTTCTATAATTTTAAATAAATACTTATATAGATTATTAACACCCAGACACAGAGTAAACATCTATGTTCACATATATACAAATATTTATATGTATACAAATATTTGCCCTGGGTGGAAATCGAACCTACGACCTCTGGCTTGAAAGGCAACCAAGCCAACTGGAAAGTTAGTATTTCATACAACTACATATTATTTAAACAAAAAAAATCAGTATTCAAATAGCGAAATAACTCAGCCATTTAGAACTTACACAAACTTTTGCATTCCCGACGTTTTAGTAAAGAGCTACGATTTAATGAAATAAATCTTCAGACTCTGTAGCCGATTTGTTGAAACAATCGCCAAGTGAATTCATCAATGTCTTCACGGTCACTAAATAATGTAGTACTTTAGCGACGATTTAGAATATATTTCTTCTTACAAAATGAACAAAAATTGTATACGAATGTCGATATACCTGATTATGAGATTCATATTCAATGTGAAAGGTTGACAAAACTTTTTCATCAACAGTAAATGCATTTTCTTTTTTGTAATTTCAGTTTATTTCATTTTATAGGAAAAAAGTAGGTACAACATTCCATAGAATCGCTTTCTTAACCTTATAGCGACTATTCAATTAAAACATAAAAGCACTCCCTCTGTTAACTTTGACCATCTACATTATACTTAACTTTCTAAAGAAGAAATACTTGCCTATAAAGTAGATATTATATAATATGCTGAAGTTCAAAAACCAAATATGGAAAATATTTTTAACAATTACAAAGTGAATAAAAACATACTGATGCGCGCTTTCCGGTTGAAGTGGAACATATTTTCTATTTAACAAAACCGAAATATTATTCGTTTGTCAAGCCTTGAAATAACTTTCCCTCAAAATATGAAACATCCAAAACTGAACAAAAGCCCAGTGAACCTAGTTTTATGTAATAGGACCATTTGAATCACACGCCTCCAGTTTCATCGATATTCCGTGCTATTTGCTTTGTGCGAGACCACATATTATGCAAACCTAAAATTGAAGCTAGCTTTTAGATTTAGTTTTAGCTTCAAAGACCTTTCATTAGAAAAACCTTTTTAAAAAACTGTTGTTTTGCATAAATAGTATGTTCGGCATAACAGGTTTAGATGTTTTTCCCAGAAAATCCATTTAAAGGTTGTTTCTTAGAAATATATAGAAATATACGCTTCAGATAAAGCGTAAAGAAGAAAAGTATAAATAGATGATATTCAATTTGTGCTTTGATTATTTAAATGCAAACAAGTCAAAAGAATAAAAAAGATGAATCCTTAAGCTGATTTCAAGCAGCTTAATATAGACGTAAAAATGTGAAAATACCTTTTTAATCGTATATTAGTTCGTGCTGTTTAACATAAAAAATAAAGCGGTATGTTTAAAATTGATTAGGTGTTTATAAATGCCACATTGGTTTTAATGTAAACTAAGCAAAACAAACATCCATTTTGTTCAAAACCATGAATTATTAAGTCTCGCTGAGTGTAGTAAATACTTATTCTGTATCTACTGGTGATAATTTGGAGTATTTTTCGGTCCGTAGTGCTCTATAAATTACCCTCAACAGCAAGATTAATAGGCTGGCCGGTAAAAAGTAATAGAAAACGTACTTCGGTGACGAATTGTTTATTTTGCTTGCTTTTAATTTTGTTTCTCGCAACACCACTAAAACATGAATTATGTAAGTTTCAATTCTCAAATTGCTCATAAAGCGTTGAATGTTCGACGGAAGGATAGCACCAAGACTCGTTAAGAAATTCTCATTGTAAACACCTAATAAAATTTTGGCGTAATAATTGTTTTTAAATGAAGTGTTTATTAATGATGACGTAATTTGCAGTCTCACTAACTTTGAAGAGCTAAACAAAGCGAGTATTTTATCTCCATCCCGCTGAATACAAACTATACAGGAACTTCTGGGTCTTAAAGTCTTTCAATGATAATTAAGTATTTGAAAGTAGTAGACGATCTTCGCAAATAACTCCCACATTTTCATGAAAATAAATACCGCCGGGAGATTTATTACCCTTACTTGACCCTCACATAGAAACTGAACAAATATGTCAAATAGCCATTAAATGAAAACATCACGGACAGTCTATTATATATACGTACATAAAATATCAAGTGTCGTCCATTATCAGTCGCCCTTGAGAAGGGTCCGGCTTACACAGCAGGTTTTGTTTGGCAGTGAACAAATTCTCAGATATATTTATATGGACGCCATATGGTGGGTTCGAGCTGCAGTGAAAATATATTCGATTGTCTGCAAATTTATTACTCTATTTGTTAGGTGTGCTCCGCAAACACCGTGTGGATTATATTTTCATAGAATATAATATGTACTTGTATAGATTTCATTAATTCTTTGAATAGAAACCTTCATCTCATAAATTATTGATCATACAACAAAAACATTCTCATTTGTGTAATTGTTAAACAACATTTATTTAACTCATTAACTACACAAATTTAAATTCCAATCCCCGTGTAGGTACGAGAATACTAGTACTACTTCATATATAAAAATAAAATAAAATAAATACAACAGAACTACAAACGAAGAACCCATTCTATACAATCTTATCAATAGATTTGACTTGATATCTATCGCTAGTTCCACATGACCCGTTATCTGTAGAAACCCTCGGGCTACGAGACAAGCTACGGTCGTACTTGACAGGTTTTTGTATGAAAATGGGGGTTATATAATGGCCGGCACTTGAATACCGGAGTAGGGAAATTGCGGTGCCGTCAATGTCAACAATACATTACGCCGTGTGCAATTTTTATTTTATATTTATCAATTTTGAGATCCGGTTCGATTTTATTTTACAAATTGAACTGTGTATCGGGATGAGTGAAATGTTTTGTAATACATATGTGATTGTTATAGGGATAATAAAAATCTTAACACTTGATTGAATATAGGAAGTTTCATAGTTGAAGAAAATTATGTGAATGTAGTAATGTCGAGGAACTAAAATCTCTTTAAAAGGGTTAATAAATCTTCGTTATACCTTTAAATATAAACAATAATTCCTACAGTAATAAGTAAAATAAGTTCACTTCTGTATGAAGAATTCTACATGTATACCTACATGTAAGTATCATCAACTTCGACGTGGCTGGAAGTTTCATTATAAGTTGCATATAGGTTATTGCAAACAGCGATAATATCCTGTGATAAATCATATAATAGAATTTGTGTTTTAAATCATAAAATAAATATTCTTTGATAGTTACATTTGAAATTTCATATTCTGAACGTTAAACTGTCATTGATATTGGATAGATGGCAGATTTATTTGCAAACTGCAGAGCATAGCAAAAGTACCATCATATTGTTATTGTCCACTGAATTTACTTACTCTGCGAATCAATTTACAACATTATTATTAAATACTCGACTATCGGTATATTAATTAATCAGCCTGTTTACCAGATATTTGTTGATTATTGTTTTTAATAATTGTAGTTTATCATTAATATTTGAATTGAATCATGTTTAACACTTATTATTTTTTTATTACACCATAATATACCGATGGAATTGACTCTCTGTTGTCCATATAAACTTCGAAAAACTATCTACGATGAGAAAAATAGTTCTTGTTGTTTTTCGTTGCCAAGTCATTTTTTCTTTCGTTGTATCTATACTAATATTACAAAACCGAAGCTTGTTTGTTTGTTTGAACGCGCTAATCTCGGGAACTACTGGTCCGATTTGAAAAATTCTTTCGGTGTTAGATAGCCCATTTATCGAGGAAGGTTTATATATCATCACGCTAAGACCAACAGGAGCGGTGCCACGCGGGTGGAACGCGAGGCACAGCTAGTTCTTAATAATGAGTAAATCATTTTAACCACTTGTCATGTTTTGCAAATTTTCTGTGAATACCATAAATTAAAAGTAGGTAATTGTATAAGTACATATACGTATTTAAAAAAAATGTAGAACTTGAAATTAAGCTTACGTCATTTCTATATCCAAGAAAATTTTAATTAGTTATAAATCATTAACGCAAAAGCTCAAAATATTTTCAATCTCATAGTGGATTACGAAAACTATTTGGATAATATCACATTTTTGGACCAACATGTCAAAATGCAATGTGCTTATATCAATTTTACGAACAAATACTATTCTGAACATGCATATACATTATGCACTCGATATAATAAATATTTTTATAGGTAGGTATTAGTTGCAAAACAGCAGTGACCCATATACCACGATTTGAACGTAGTCAAGAGGATATAAGGTAAGGTTAATAGACCATAAATAAGTATAGGAGTAACAAATCCAATTGAATTTTCAGTACACTAAGTTGGATGCAACTGTAACCGTTCAATCAGACACAGCTTTACTAAATCGCTCTGTATCGCTTTCTAGAACATTTCAACTTAGTTCCCTTAGAGATTTTGATGTCCAAATTTCGTATAGAGATTATGTAGTTATTTAACACTTCAACTTCAATAAATTTGTACAGACAGGAAACCTTGAAACTACAGAAAAAGCGGGAGTACAACTTATTTGGTGACCTTATCGCTTAGTAATGATTTCTTCCAGGCAACCACGGTAAAATGTAAACAAGCAAAAGATCACTTTCGGCGGGACGAGAAATAGATTATCTTTATCTTGTATTGAAATTAGACTATAATAGAAATCTATACCTACTTACTATTTATGAAATATTGTGTAGAAGTTACTAGTAACGGTATTTGTTAAACTTGAGAATTAGGTTCAATATTACGATACATGATAATTATAGTAGTGTTAGCTTTAGAAAGCAGACCAGTCTAGTCATTTTAGGAACATTCCAGACTCGTTTGAGTGTCTATATCGTCCTCCAAACTTTAAATGATTGTCGTCTGTTTTGTGAACAGTGTCATGGACTTCTTCGAGTATATCCTTTAACTATCTTGTGATATCCCTTATTTAAATATAAGAATGTTTTATATAACATATCACTGCCTTATTTGTGGAAATAAGGTATTATAGTTTATATATAATATTTTAAATGGAAAATAAATGTACAGATTTCAACTAAGTCGTAACAATCCTCACAAAAAGAATCGAAATAGAATACTTACCACAAATAACACAGAAAGAAACCCTTCTTTAATATATCACAACCTTTCATCTTCAACACTGACTACAATTTACACAAAACGCAGCTATACATAAAAGAAGCGAGATTAAAAGTAAAATTCGATTACGCAGCAGACATGTTCATAACGTAATATTCTTCACGACTTCATGTGAAATTTTTGCACAGAACCATAAATCTTCCGACGTAAGGAGGGTTATAATCCAAGATGATATTTTTTACAAGTGTTTGTTTAAGACATACTTACAACCATATCAAGTTTTTGAGTTGTTATAGACCTGTATTTTATATGTAGATTTTGCATTTTTACATTTAATGAAATCGAATCAGATTTCCAAGAATCGGGAGATCTAAATCATTAATATATTTGGCTAGTAAAGCTCAATATACCAAGAATTAATACGTTGATATATATTAAATATATATCGGAGAAAAATTTCGAAGAATTGAATACAAATTTACCTTACCGTATTGGCTGTATAAGTTGTTCTTCGAAGTAATAAAAGCATTATTTATATTTTGAAATCCTTTCAGCCCATGACAGCCTTATCGATTGAGCTCATTCACGTGAAAAACGCTACAATTAGTTAGCGGTAATACTATTCATACGGTCAATATCGTTAGATATTCTATTTATTTCCTTTATGTTCAGATAATACTTGGCGTATTGTCCCTTAAATAGACGCAGCGCAATGTTTTCTTTTCACATTGGATGTTAATATAATTATCTGGAATATTATAGTAATTTCATTATACATAAAAAACACACAACGTTCTAATCTAAAAGTGGTGAAGAGTTCATAAGTAAGAACATGTTGAATGAAATATCAAAAAAAAAATGTTAAAAAGTAACGTTTATTTGAGGTCAAAGATAAACGTTACAAATTGAGGAAAGTATATGAAGTAATATTAATAGGTTACCCGGGGTTACGATAGAGATCGAAATAGCGTTTTGCCTCTACTTATCTTTATACCAAACCAACCCTCACCCCCGTTTGACCTCCATTTAAGACGAAGTATTCATCCATATTTCTTACGAAAATATTAATTTTCTTATTGTTGGTAAAATTTTAAATGAATATTTTGTCGAAACACATGAAAATTATTTTCTTATGGGTAATTATTCATTTTCAATGTGTAACAGTACAATACCAAATTATCGAATATGCAGTAAAAAAACTCCTCATCAATTTAGTACAGTCATGAATCATGTCATGAAGTCAATAATTAATAATAATTTTAAATTCATATTCGGGCCTCAGAGAAAAACAACTTTTTTTGCCCTAAATGCAATGCGATTTTAAGCAAATCCCTCAAGATGAACTTCCTTAATTGTTTCCTTAAAATAATCCGCAGGAAGGTGTTTTTAAACGCGTTCTCGACGACCTTAATTTGCAGTGTGATACAACTTAACTTTGTTTCAGGCTTATTTACGGTCAACGTAAATTTACTTCTAATTAAGTGAGTTTGTGCCGAAACGTTTCTGATAAATAGTTCCATTTAAAAGATCTAATCAATATGCAAGCAACGTCACATTTTTGTAATGTCTTGTGTTTTTGTTTAGTATTGTCTTTCAAAACACTTTATATTAAATTTTACTACAAAAAAAACTTCGCTAAGAAACTTTCAAACAGAAAGCAAATGGTGATAAAGATCTAGAAGTTAAATACATTTTTAACGGCAGCCTTAATTTCCATTTACTGAATTATCATCCAGTGATTCAACTAAATCATACCTAATTAGAGTAATGGAATAAAAGCTTTCAAGAGAGGTATGACGTAGAAAATAACAATAATGATATTTCGTCACATTTTCCTTCGTTAGTATTATATATTTTTTACTAGCTGACTCGAGCGGGGAAAAAAATATAGCGTCAGGATTGTGGTCACGAGACGAAAGCTTCGGCCATTAATCACGAAGATGTCTTTTTTATCTGACGTTATCTTATCATTTGTTTTAATAACGTTTTGCAGTACACAGAGCATGTGTCCATTTGGGATCAGTTTGACATTCAATTCGTCTAACGGCTAGCCCAAGTTGCCTTTTCGCCCACATGCTCTTTCCCACGCTTTATTATAGATAACGGAAAATTATGTGTCTGGTTTGTTTTTCTGGCCGCCCTCCTCGGACAGAACTGAATTAGAACATTTTTATAGATGTTTGCTTTTTATGGTTTAATGTAATAAGAGAAAAGATATTACATTTCTAGTGTTTGGTGTAGTAGGTACATATGAATGCTAATATTATAAGTTTATATATTATTATTTTCAAAATGAATCTGTATTTACGCTTCTACTTATCAAACCAACCATGAAGTGGAAATCTGTGGATACTTTTCGAAATAACCTTGTTACTTTTTTTTTATTCATAGCATATAAATAATAAAATACTAAATCAAAATAGGATTTCGTCTAAAATACAAGAATAAATAATATTACCAAATTTACCAATTTGTAGTGATTTCTTTCATTGGACAAAAAAAGATCAAGTCATTGAATATTTCGCTAAAAATAAGTAGAACTCAAAGATAAAGCAATAATTCAAACAAAACTTTTTACATTGCCTAAAACATAATACCTAAACTAATTCAAGATCCGCGAAAATAGAGTTTATTTTTAACCAATTCAAATGAAAGTCAAAAGGTTTTATTCAATTATAACATCAATTTAGTACAATGTAATAAAATAAAATAAAATAACAATGTAACTTATGTTACGGCAATATGGCGCCAATTTTATCAACTTTTATTGAGATTAATTAAAATCACAATAAATGTCACAAGTGGCTCTTGTGTTCGCAAGTTATAAAAGTCAATTTTGAGCTGAACGTCACAAAAAGACATTATAAAATTAACAGGGTACTTAACAACATGATTGCTACTACATAGTGAGGGACTTGCCTCATTCTGACGCACTTTTCTGTTTTATGTATTTCAAACTCAAACTCAAACTCAAACATTCATTTATTCAATTAGACTACTATTTAGTAGCACTTTCGAATCGTCATTACATAATTATTTTAACATTTACCACCACCACCATATTCTTTAACAATTATTTATAAACTGTTAAATTCGAAATAAACCGCGACTTTCAGGAATTGAGAGAAATTATCTTATATTAACAATAATTATCGTATCGAAAACATAATTGAATAAAGCTTACTTAAAATATGTACCTACACTACTTCACAAAGAGATCGTTAAATTGCGTTTTCAAGCGATGTCTGGCGCGTAAGTCGATTTTGCAAAAAAAAAACAAGTGGATTAATGCCTTTCGTTTTAAATGAGCTGGATTTCGTTCAATCATTACTATTTACTTCTTTCAAATATTAGTATGTTTCTGGTATGACAGGAATTATTAGATACGAAAAAACGAAACGAAAATTAACCTGATTACAAATTATATTAACTTATGTCTTTGAACTTAAATAATAAACAAAACACGTATGTTTCGTGCATCATAAGTAATTTTGCTTATATATTTAATTATAGTTGGCAATGTACATCATTAATAATGCTTATGAATGTATATTCTATCGATCAGTTTATTGGAGTAAAAGAAATATCTATGCCTCGATATTATCTTGGGATGTGCGTTTGCCAAGTCGAGATATTATTTATATAAACAAAGATATGTAATCAAAACAATTGTTTAATTTGTAAGAGAAGGCCTTACTTATTGGACACACACATATTATTTTTATGAAGTGACAGTTTGATTGAACGCCTCCTTGGTAGAATGGTTAACGATGAGCGTAAAAAAGTGGTCATGGTATTTCTCGGAGGAGTTTTCAAAAAAATGTATTATGTTAGCTCTATGCAGACGTAAATACTACTTATTCATTAAAATAAATCGTTTGCCCCATACCCCACAAGGAGACATGAGACTTACAAAGTTACCATACGAAGCTTGCTATAAATGTTAATTATATTTAAGTTTTTTCATAACTGAAATAAACAGATTAATAACGCGAAAGTGGATTCAGCGTTATTGGAATAATCCGGTTAATTAATATCGGTCGCATATTTTCTCAATAAATACTACAATAACAGACTTGTTACGAAGCCAAACAGCTTCACTCGTAAATGTGGTTTATTGCTGCACTAGAACGCAGCCGGCCCCAAAATATGATACTTAATGGAATCATAACTATTAAAAATATTATTATATCATTTTATGGAATGATGTGACATGAAAGCCTTTCAAAACACACTAATAACATGTATAAAAAATAAAAATGAAATGACTCTGTTTATACTTGAACCGATGTTTTAATAAAAAAATATAAAATATCTAAATAATGATAATGGTAATAATAAAATTTCCATTTGCGCAGATAAAAAAAAATATGACAGTTTTAAAATATGTTTTTGTTGATCCAAGAAGGTATAACAATATTTGGACGTTGATACATTGTTCATGGGCTTCATAATAACGAAGGTAACAAAAATATTATTTTGTAATAAAGCGACATACCGTATTATAACTCGTAATGTATAATAATATTTCTGGAATAGCCAAAGTAATAATACGTCCCATGTTGTTTTAATATATTTTTTAAGTGAATGTATGAATATCGTTATACTACACTAAATAAATCGTATGATTTATCATATTTCAGTACAAAAAAGGAATAAACTGGTATCCTATAATAATACAAGACAAACACAATTATTATAAAAACAACATTGCCGACAAAACGATTTCCGGAAAGGATAAAATATTAGATGAAATGACGAATAAATCAAAACTCAAAATGTAATACCTACTGTCAACTGAATTTTGTCTCAAAGATCTTTTTAATGTGAGATTAAAACGATTTCAAAGAAAATGCCTCGATGGTCCCTTGACAACAAAATAGAGGACTTTGTGATTAGATTTTTTTATTCTTTGATGTCAAATTGGAAACAATAAAATGAAATAAAAATCGGAAAGGTTTTAGATTTCTAAAATTAAACTTGTCGTCTTATTTAATTTATTTTTAACATTGATGTTAAGCTAGGTACATTCACAACAGGAACCGAAAAACCGAACCGAAATTCGTATATTGTTTCAACATATTCTGAATTGCAAAAGGCGAATTAAAAATTTTTTTTTTTTATTTTTTTTATTCAAAAATTAAAATATTAGCAAAAGCCTGCACTCCCTCAAAAACCATTAAATTCTATAGAGTCAACCGGCATATTAGAAATGTTAACAAGAAAACGGTTCTCCCTTGTAAACCGATACCGTGGATTCAGATAACACGAAGAAGTTCAATTTAGCTTGAAAACTACACTAAAATGTTTAACAGCAATTATGAAGTACAATATCACAACAACTACGAGCTTATATTGTTCCTTTATAACATTAATACATTTAATATCGAAACAAACAAAAAGCATGAAATACCTACAAGAATCTCCGATCAAATTTTTTGTTTATAAAAGTGACTAAATGCGAGAATAAAACATTTAGAAAACCAGTGTCATATTTCCTCTGATCGTATTCCAAAATTAGATAGGCAAGACTTTCAAGTGATGAAAAACACCGAAATTAGTGAATTAGTTAAACCCCATATATCAGTCATATACACTAAAAGAAAAAAATTGTCAACCTGATTTTATGTGTAGGATTTCATAGTCATGACAATGTATAATATTATCAACTTTATTTTAGTCCCGATACCTACCTATAAAACAATTCAAAAATCTAAATTTGAAAAAAATGTAAGGAACAATATTTTCAAGCATAAATTAAAAAAAACGGTTAAAAAAACTCCGATGAACCTCAGCATTTCTTTATAGAACGAGAAAACTTCCATAAAACTTCTATTCAAGATTAGCACGGACTAATCACACAGAAAGTTAATCCTACAACCATAAACTTCATAATTATTAAAGTTGAAGGCGAGTCGATTTTGCAGATTATTTCATACCTGGCATTTATCGGTGTTAGACTTGATTGAATTAGAATTTTCAATTAAACCTGATTCAACAGTTATTGAAAATACCGTTGATATTAAAGAAGATGAAAATAAAATAAGAATTAATAAAAGAGTATTTCATTAAAAAAGCCCGCTGAATTTATTCATAAAACGGATCATTCCTAGAACGACGGATGAATCATAGAATGACGCCGAAGGTAACAGAAACAGAAAACACGGTTTAGAAAAAGAATTTATACATTTGAATCCACCGTTAATAAAGCAGATGATGTTCTGTCACGTAAGCGTATAAATGGATTAACGGTTAGACAATTGAGGGTCGGGATTTTGATCTCAGCGCAGCTAGTTACGCAACATCGCACCCGATGCACTTCAAAGCGAATCTATCACAATTTGTATTGTGCATTTTAATTGTTCCATCTCGTTGATCGCGTCGAGTAAGACTATCGGAAAATTTATTTTATTATTTTTTTAAGGTTTCAGTTTTCAGGTTTACATATTACCCATAGGTACATGGTAAGCAAGTAAAAAATTTTCAGGTTTGGTGGATTAGAAGAAACCTCCTTTAGCTTTAATTTTTTTTTTTTTTTGAACGCGCAGACTTTTTATTTTTAATTTTCATACCTGTACCTACGTTTTGTCCTTGATTTAGGTATGAGTTACAAACAGAAAAACAACAATAAATAACATTCTATTTTTGCGTTCAGCGTCTTACCCGAAAAATGACATCCACGGACATCGGCAGTGTCAGTTCAAGTCACAAAAATGGTCCATAAGTCCGCGTCCATAGTCACACGCACTGGCGAAAGTTCGGATAAATCGTGCGCGGGTAGCCGAAAGTTGTGAGACAAGAGCGACCGGAGTTTGTGCTCGCCAACCGAGTAGTGTCGGGCGCGCAGCCCTGGAGCGGGGGAAACACAGCGCATGCGTTGTCCATCCGAGCCCGGAGCGCGATGACGTCACTGGCAATCGGTTCCACCCGATTCGCAGACCTCGTTATCCTCACACGCTACACTTAACTAAAACTTCTCTACTTATCTCGTATATCCATGTAATCAACTCACAAGATATTTTTTTAAACAATAGCACATTTTGTTTCTGAGTGTGTAATGTAAGAAAGCTCTGACGTTTCAAAGATTAATGTACCGTTTAAACATAAACAGCTTAGCAGGATTATCACGCAAGGATAAGTGCTCGAGGGGAGCTCTTTGCGAGTTATCGTCCTGAAGATTCTACAAGGTTATTTATCATTTAGACTCCTGGCAAAAAAGTTCAAGGTTAAAGCTTATAATTAAAAAAAATATAAACAATTTATTTTACTAGAATTTTATATCAATTTTATCCAAACTAGATCATGATTCTTGAACTAGATTCCTTTAAACCGACCAAATATAAAATTCTGAGTATGGTAACCAGGTTTTCAGCAGCTGCAAGCATCTCGCCAATGGAGCGGAGTAGTGCATTTAAGATGATCCAGAAAAATCAAATCCTTCGTCCTCCTAAATAGTAAATAGTGAAGTTTACTGTTTATGAAAGAATTTTCATGAACGAATCAGTACTACCGAAGAAGAAGAAAAAGGCAGAGTTAGAAACTTTACGTTTTTAAAATAATAGTGCTGTAGACTACTCTTAGACCAGTAAGTGTTTAGTACTCGTAAAAACAACTATAAATGGCCTGTAAAAATCTTTCAAAAAAGCCTGAATAATAAAATACATACTATACTACTATTTTACTAAACAACTCTAAAAGAATATATCCGTCATCTCAAAAAGTTATGGTTTTCAAGCCTCGCGTCACACTTCGTATACTTAGTGATTCCGGCGGCATTTTACACTGAAACATTGCCAAGAAACTTAACAGGAAACAATTTATCGAAAACACCCGGGCAATATAAATAGAATTATACCAAACATCGTGATTGCTATATATTATGTACTAGCTTACCGCCCGCGGCTTCGCCCGCTTTCTCTTAAACGATTTGAGATTTAAACTACCCTATCTCTCAAGTTGGATCGAACTGCACATGGTGTGCGAATTTTATTATAATCGGTTAAGTGGTTTAGGATTCCATTGAGGACAAACATTGTGACACGAGATTTATATATATATTATTAAGATAGCTTACCGCCCGCGGCTTCGCCCGCTTTCTCTTAAACGATTTGAGATTTAAACTACCCTATCTCTCAAGTTGGATCGAACTGCACATGGTGTGCGAATTTTATTATAATCGGTTAAGTGGTTTAGGATTCCATTGAGGACAAACATTGTGACACGAGATTTATATATATTAAGAAGATATTGGTTGGACCGGCAATTGTCACAACTGCACATCTTTTTTTGTTTACAAAATATAGGAAAAACTACAAAAAGCTCTTCTTATGAAACGTAATGTAAAGTTTTATAAACATCATTGTAACTATATTTAAAAAGCAACTACCATAAGCTTAATTTAAAAAAGCAATACAACAAAAAACATTTTTTGCGACTTTTAACCCATTGAGCCCCAAGCGGCCCGATCGGTCCACGACACAATAGATTTTCTATTGTGTCTGTGAATCCGGGGGCTGAGTTATTTGCGACTTAGAAATATATAAATCGAGTACCACAGTATAGCAGCTATACAGTATCGGATTGAATTAGAAACACTTAAATCTTGCAGCCTCATAAAAGCAGAACATCCAGTTACTTTTACGAAACTACCTTTCCTTATATCTGTTCATTATACAGCTCGATAAAATAAAAATTTCGTTTTAAATATGAAAGTGTTTAATTTAATATTTTTAACTCAAGCAATAAGGTAAGTTGTTATTACATTTAGAAAATGTGATGAAGGAACTAGATTTATGTAGGAACGTGAAATCCTGGATGAAACCTCGGTAAATGTTTCCCAGGTAAAAACACAAAAATAAGCGTGAAAAACTTCTTTATTTTCAGCATAGGTAGTGATGTAGTCGGTGGGATGCCAATTACACAGGCTTAGCACCCACTGAGACTAACTTAGTAAGTATATAGAAATAATAGCAGCTTAAATCTTTTACGAACTACAATATTTTTATTGTAAAAAATTGGATTTTAGATTTTATTACTAGCTGTGCCGCGCGGTTTCACCCACATTGCTCTGCTCCTGTTGGTCTTAGCGTGATGATATATAGAGGTATAGCCTATATATAGCCTTCCTCGATAAATGGGCCATCTAACACTGGAAGAATTTTTCAAATCGGACCAGTAGTTCCTGAGATTAGCGTTTTTAAACAAACTCTTTAGCTTTATAATATAAATACTTATATTAAATATACTTATATTATCTATACAGATAATATAAGTATAGATTTTATCTTGAAGCGCACATGTGATACTGTTTCACCGATATAACAAACTAACTCACCCGTTGAAAAATATGAACACAACCAGTCATGTAATCCCAAACCATAAAAATAAATCAATAAAAACAACATAATATCATTAAATTTTAAAATTATCTTTTGATCAATTACAAATATGAAGCTTTCCCACGAAAAGATCAACGACCTTTTAGCTACCGTTTCCGATAATTAATTAATCTGTAATCCGTCTCTGGAAATGCAATTTTGAACATAAAATTGAATAAATGTAGGTTTTCTTTCATGTTAATAGCTGTCGTGGTCCCTTAAATAAATATTGTAAATTATATTGTATTGATACATGTAAACATTTTAACCTCTCTTTAATTTGAATTTTAACAAATACTAATAATAACGGTTTCTTTTTTAATTATTGTATTTAGTTGTCCATGCTTGGTGTATATGTACACTAAAGTATCAAATAAATAAAATAAATAAATAAATAATTTTTCCACTGTCTGAAGATAGTGTTTTATTAATAATGGACTTAAAACTGTTTAACAACCGAAATAGGTAATACCTGCATCAACTAACTATTGTTATTGTTTCTCAACAACACGAGCACATATAATTGTTATTTTTATCAGAAAAAAACGACGCGAAATAAGAATATTTCTTCTAAAAGTATATTTTCAAACTGGTTAGCCTTTTGATATCTAACTCGTCAAATAAAATCTTTTAAATAATTTAATACAAAGTTTGATAATATGACAAAATAGAGCAATGGATAAACGTTAAAAAATTTTAACGCCTTGTGGAACTCAACAATGTTATAGTACAGTATAGGTATATTTCTGAAACACTTCCACAAGAATGCATTCTTTCAGAAAATTGCAATGAACGTTGCATCGCATGACCATCCTTTAACAAAGGGTTATTATAGCTATTTCAATAATCGAGATAGAACACGTAACTACGGTCTCGACGAGACAGAATAAAACTATATGAACGATGTCTAAACCCACACACCAACCTCCTACATCTTAAGAAAATCTTTGAACTAAAGTCTAGTGCTCTTAGAAGAAGGTAGGTACTCTAAGAATAGCGAGGGCGAATTAAATAAAAAACACGATCATTTACAATGTTTTTACGGCGCTATTGTTTAAAGAGAAATGTTTATTTTTAAGAATTATTTCCACGAGAAAAATGTTTGTTGTGAGTAAAAATATTTTGTCAGGCGCAAGCTTATTTATATCTCGTAATGGCCGCGAACTCAGTTATGATAAATACACTATCCATGTTTTGCAAACAAGATACAAACATTCACATTTTAGGACGTTTACACAGACATAAAACTGGATCTTTTACCCTTGTGCTATGATGTTTTTCCTCTCCATTTATTAGTTTATACACGGTGCGGAGATGCAATTGTAAACTACAGCTACAAATTGCAACTCTCTATTTGATTACTTTACATTTGGATTCTCCTTGCAAGTAAACAGAAAGCTCTTACACTAAACAGAAATACTTGAAGAATTTGCTCAAAATAATAAGTTCTGTTTTTCGGAGATATTCGTTTTTGATGAGACATATTTCATGCGATTGATATAGGTATCTGCCTGTACATTGTGATTTTCTTCATAACGCTATAAAACGTAACGACCAAAGCAATCTTTACATTCTCTAAGCTGTTTACACTAACAAGTGGATATGGCTGGTATTTAAAAGTGAAACCCATTATGATTATTTATCATTTAACTTTTAACTAATCAACATGTATCTACGAATTTTTCTGCGATAATTATCACCTCTCTGCTGTGGCCTGTGGGCCAATCACACGAAATAATATAAACAAAGAAAGAAATGGAAGCTGACTAAGGTAATTCTTGCGATGGGCGAACTTCGATAACAACCGTAAAGTATTCAGTTTGTTTAACACATACGAGAACAACTTTGTTTAGCGTCGTTTTCTGCTTGGAAGTTTAATACAAATTTTTCTACCAAGTGCTTTTGACGTTAAGATCGATAGCTCATGCGTTTCGTATCGTACATATTTGGTGGTTCATGCGTGGTTTAGCAAAAAATAAAGTATATTGTATGTGTTATTTTACAAAGGTACAAATGTAACAAAATTGTAGGGGAGTTTCGAGAAATTTCCACTACAACAAATCCTCTAAATTGAAATATTGCATCAGTTCTGAATCGGACAACACATGGACAATGAATAGAATGCTGAATTTGAGAGTCAATGGGAAAATTTCTCGGAGTTGGAAGGGTGCATAGATTGTTACACTGAAGTTTAACACGAGTTTTAATGCAACTATGGTAAAGTTTGTTTCTTTTTATTTATAAATAAATTTATAAGTTGTTAAATTAGGTATCTACATCCACACACATATATACGAAACAATGTTATCTTCGTCTTCTTCTTCTATCGTCTTTTATTTATTTATATTATACTACATATTTTAAGGTATATTATAATTTTAATAATTAACAATGGTATGTATTTGCAATATTGGATTTGGATATAATCGAATATAAGCAGTTAGTTGTTTTTACTAATATTGTGCAACAAATGACATTCAATTTATTCTTTTAAATATAATAAAACAAAAAAGAGCGACACGATATAATTCGTTCATGCCTAAAACACATAACCTATTTATTTATTTTTAAAAGAGCAAATATAAATACCTAAACGACATCTACATGAATTTTCTAAGCGAGTTTATAAGAGCTACAGACTCCAGACTCTATCAGAAGTCGGAGAGCATTGAGGCAGAATAAGTAAAATTATATCGGCTACATTTCATAGATGGCGCTTTTATCAATATTACGTATGAAGTATCGACATTTTATAATCATATAATTTTTTATAGTTAAAGGTTACATTTTTAGCACTTTATTCGGGCGATATTTTTTATTTCTTCTTGTCCTATTGACTTTAAGGACAAATGAAAGGTTTACTTTGAATATAAGGCGCCACAGTGCAAAATATTATTCACCGAGTACCTAGGCTTCAAATAAAAATATTTACCTATTCATCTCTTACCTCCTTATTTTTTTTTTCAGGAAGTAGAAGTTCCCTTTAATTAAATAGATAAATTGTGTTGCTATTCAAAATTAATAGAAAATGTACTAATTTCCTTTACAATAATTAATAATTATCCCTATGATAATAATTGTTCACTCTCAAATCATTGAGAGCCATTTCGGAATGTTACCAATATTTGTTCCATTTGCATGATTATGAATTGTTACCTCAATTATTGAACACGAGATTGTATTTATTATTCTATTATTTAATAAGTAGGTAGGTACGTTTATTTTCACGCTTTGTTTCAACCTCCAGCTAGTTTTTCCTACTAATGTAAAGATACTTTCATATCAGAATTTTTTTACGGGTTTATTTATTTATTTCAGGCAACAAATGTAGTTTTTAATTTTTATAATCATCTTTTTTTTAATATTGCACGACAATGTCTGAGGAAAAATTTCAAGCAGAGGCATTACATAATTATCCATCTAGGTACAACCAAAAAATCATAAAATGTTACACTTTACGAATATAGTCTAAAATAATGATCTAATATTAAAAACAATGTTTATTTGCATATTGAAAGAAACTTAAGCCCATCGACCTTGACGAACAGAATATAATAAGATTTAGCCGGTTTCAAGTTTTTTCGATCTCCGGTTACATTTAAATTGCCAATATTCATATGAATATAACAATAAAATCGAACAACTCGTTCACGCAAGTAAAATAATGTCACGGTTGAAGCCCTGAAAAATTGAGAGCAATTTCTTTTATTGAATATTTAATAACGTATGTACATCAAAATAATTTCGAATAAAGCGAATAATTCGCTCGATGTGTACCAAAAGTATTAATTATTTACGCGTAGATACACTCTGACGCCTTAATTTAAGTATTACAATCAAATATTTTAAATGAAACAGAGCGTAAATAGTGTTGTCAAATCGTATTATAAATATTATAATGATTTATTATTTCTACATGGCACTTGACCGACCAGTCACCATCATCGTCTCAATAAATGAAATGAAGGCAACACAATAACCTGTAATTATTTATAGTCTAATTAACCCTCTCTGACAGAGATTACATTATTAAAATAAGAGATATAAGTACCTATGTCAGAGAGTTCAAATAAAAATTTAATTGACATTTGATGGTGTAATCTGAAATCTGAAATTGAGCTGAAAAAATCACAATATCTGCATCTTTCTTTCTTTTCTTTACAATTTTTTTAACTTCAATTTAAAATAAAGAAAACAGCACATAATAGAAAGAAAACCTTTGATGCATCTTGAATCCGAAACAAAGCAAAAGAGTTCCTTTAAAACATTATATTATATTAATCATAGGAGGCAATTAATTATGAAAATGTAATTAATAGCAACACATTAATCGCAAAAGTTTGCGTATAATTTATATAGAATTCTATTTGAAAATTCGTAAAAATGTCACAGTGAGGCCTTGACTTATATATCTACCCACAATTATATAATACTTATTGCTGTTTCTAAATAAGATTAATCGTCTTCATTACCTTGATGTTATAAAAATATTTATATATCGATATAGTTTCTTCATTGCCTAATGTAATATAGATGATTTTTTAAAATATTGAGGCGTTATTTTATAGTGTATTCATGATTATTACTGCAATTAAGATTTCGGTCTTTGAACTTAATATGTTTGACCCATAGTAATATACTTGAACTTTAGATCAAACAGCATAATATATCAATTTTTACTGCGTGATATATGAAATGTATTTTGAAATCAGAATTCTTTAGAATTAGTGTATCAGTATTATGCATGTACTTGGAAGGTAATTGAGTGGGGTATATGAGTGACTCCTTTCTCCTTATTATAATCTTAATTTTAATTCATTAATATACAATCTAGAGTGAATTACGTGTTAGTATATATATACTATATTTTGTCTAACTATTTAGTAAATAAACTATACCTATTATATTAAATAATGTATGGTAAATAATAATATTTTACCGTACGCGTACTCATAGAAACATGGTATGAACACATACCTTTAAAAAGGCATTAAAAAATAATGTATTAAACCTTACTGGAGATCAATATTTATAATTAATATTATTGATTCAATGAAAGGAGTTTGCCTTGTAAGATAATAACTTATATTTAAGCCACTTTTAATAAAACTCCCTTATTTGTATATTCAAACAAGCTCTACAAATAATTTAAAGACTATAACAAAACATTTTGATGTTTATCTTAAAAGATGCTTCACCTACTACTAGCGTTAGCTACTATATTAAATATACTGTGCTACTACTGAACTCATTTTGATAAAATATTTTTATCATTAGTTAAAGGTCAAACGTCAATGTTAGAAAATTCGTATGAAAAAATATAAAAATGTTGTAAATTTACAAGAGTTCACCTATAAATTTCCACCAAATATATTAAAAACTTTGTTATTGTATTGTACTTTACTTAAGTAAAATATTCGTACTAACCACCTTGAACCACCTAACTATTGATCTTTACATAATATTTAATAAGAATAATGAACTTCTGTGACAACAAGTGTGACAATACAACAGACAAAACCTCTCATACTAACTTCTATTAGGATTTAGAGCTGAAAGCTAAGCTGAAAGCAGATTGTATCATGCAAATCGATACAAATTACAATTCATACTTAAATATCAGTGTGGACATATTTAATGACGCTACTTAGGTTGGACGCAATGAAAAAATACTTTTAGCAGTTGCAATTTGCAATGTCATATTGTCCAAAAATGTATGAACTAAAAACCCAGAATCGACAGGAATGAAATTTGTAACAATGGATTGACATTGAAGAATTATTGTTACAATTGATTGTCTTGACTGACTGGATTTATCTTGTTTACGTAATTTTTGGGATGGGCGTAGAGTTTATAATATTCAAACGGAAAATTAAATTAATATTTAGTTTTGTATGAAAATAAAATCTAACAAATTATCAAAAGTCGTAGAACAAATGTTGTTACTTATGATGTTAGCTGTCTTGTCCTGCGAGGTTGCTGGTGTTTTACAAGTAACCCTGTATATGTATAAAAAAAAGCACAAAAATCTGAGTTTTTGTTATGTTCCGCTTCAACGTTTTCGTAAACTGATTTATATTATTATTGAACGAATTTCTTACTTATTTTATTTTGCTCCTAGCTCTTATACTATAACGATTTTAGATTTGCCGCTTTAGCTACATTATATTATATTTAATTTTCAATCCAATGCTACACATTTTATTCCTGTCGATTCTGGGTCATTTTTGGACACCTCCTTTGATCAAGATACTCTATTTTTTATGTGATAATTTTTATTAAATCTTTAGAGGAGGCTTATATGCCTAAAATTCTACACCTTATGACTATAGAATATTAATAGCAGTGATACTGCAATATTATATGTGTATCAAAGTATTTTTTTTATTTAGTATTAAAGATTTAATTGACAGTAAATCTTGAGAATAAGGCGTTGTACAAGTAGGCGACGTCAATTACCTGAATATAGCTCAACCATTTTGCAATGATCCTTGACAATATTAAACTTTCTGTAAAAAACATTGCAGCAAAAATTTAAATCGTCTAATATTATTAAAAAGTCTATTTTAAATTACTGCAACAATAATTGTAACACACGCTTTTAGTAAGATGGCATAGTTTTTATAGCAATGTAAATTGATTACATTCAATCGTCTTTAGTATAATATGCAACTATAATTCTTCAGAAAATAAGTTGGCTACATTATGCTATTTTTACAATAGCATAATGTAGTCAACTTATTTGATTTGCATTTCATAATGAGCGAGGAGGTAAAAAACTTTGCATAAATGTTGTAATGATTTATTGTCCATTCACCCTCACTACCACGCAAGGAAGTAATGCAATACTCGCCTAAAATTTCAATGAACCGTAGCCAATAGCCATAATTTATATTTAAGTATACAGACTCTCGATAAGTAATCTTTTATGAAACTAGCGCGAAAATTCTATTTTTCTCTTTCTCATACGCGCAGTGGCAAAACGACGCAAAGCAATGAACGAGGTCTCAACTCTCAAGCGAACTGCCTAGAGGTATGAACGAGTCTTGCAAGTAAAAGTAACTTTTAACAATACCTTGGCGGCGCCTGCGCGCTCCGTACGTCAGTTTTGCCAACTCGAAGCGCGCGGCATTACGTATCTCTATCGACCTTTT
Organism: Colias croceus; assembly: GCF_905220415.1. Lineage (NCBI taxonomy): Eukaryota > Metazoa > Arthropoda > Insecta > Lepidoptera > Pieridae > Colias > Colias croceus. The sequence goes on from NC_059542.1 coordinate 5,125,998, forward strand.
TCTCGATAATCGATATATCGTTACGAGTGATATTATCCCATTTCTTTATGTGACCTTCACTTCCTGTGGATCGGAAACACATTGTGAATACCGTGCATGATTTTTCTTAACGTTGAATATTAACGTTAATGAGAATTTAAATATTTTATAGTTCTTTATACGCCGCTTTTGGATGTTACGCTCACTTGAACGTAAGTTATTTTTATTATTTTTAGTAAATAGAATTAGTTAAGTAGTAAGAAAAAAATATTCTGCTTACGACACTTTATATTTAAAGACAAATAAGTATGTATAAATAAAATTTTGTTTGATATCAATAGTTTTAGAAAAAATCTGCGGTCTTTATAGTCCGAGAGATTGCGAACGGGTGTTGTATCTTATAGGCTTTGCAAATAGAGTGACGTAAGTAGAAGTCAGTTTACCAATAATTGGTCACCAGGCTACTCGGTACCTGTGATTACGGAGTTGCAATCGAACCATCGGAACTGGTTTATGTTATCGTAGATACGACTATACGAGTTACCGCCTTGGAAACGTAGAAGTCCACTGTCGATATAATATTACTGGACCTTATTATTATGTTACATGCAATTGGTTACGAGATAGCTCTGCAACTATGACTTGATCTATTTAACGCAAATACTGAAACTTCCTGGCAGAAAATATACGAGGATTTTTTAATGAACGCTCAGAGTAAATTGTTTATTCAATTAGTCTTCTTCTATTCTCGTTAACATATTCCAACATTTTAGACGTTTTGGCATTTCCAACGACCTTGTAGTTCGACGGAAAAATATTTATCAAACCTTATAGTGAAGTATGATTAATTACCGTACTGTTTATAACTAATTAATAGTATAACAACATTCCACTGGACAAGTAGTTAATTATTCATATTTAATGGAAATAAATATTTTAATCACAACAACTCAGCCTCATTTTAATAACTGCCCATATATTTTATTTAGCAATATCATGAAAACATTGAGTGACTTGTACATAACAACTTTTACTTGATATAAATTAGACCAAGAATTGTGTATGGATAGAGGAGCGTGATATTTGAAAGTTACATAGAAATGTGGTTAATCGTACACTCGGCATGCGTCTGATCAAAGGATGCAAATATAGAAAACCTCGAAAGTAAACCTTATTAACGCCGGCTGTATATTTTACTCACGAATTACATATATACGTGACATTTTGCTTTCCCTATCTGATTTGCAATGCACAGGACGAAGTAATATTCAATACATTGACACTGTTAGAATGATCTTTAGTATATAATATATAGTTAATAATGTATTCGTCTTGCGGTACTAAATGTCAAGTAACATTTGGGTTACATTCTAATGAAATTTATTCTTTACACAGCCATAAAGAACTTAATTTATTGGACTGTACATTGCGCATGTATTAAGTACTCACTCCAAATAGATTATTAATGATAGGTTTGTTGAATTTAATTACATTTACATAATACAAATTTCAACCATATTAATTGCTATTATAATAAAAATACTTAAAATATAATACATTTAAAATGTACCAAATCGACAAGATTACTGAGGTCATATTTGTATAGAGTGTGGAATGCTGAAAAAGTGTAAAGTTTCTTATTTTTAAAAACAATATTATTATTATCTAATCATTATCTGTTCCTCGCCTTAAACATTTATCTGACGATTGGAAAATCTACTAACTTAGCTCAAACAATATTGATTATTTAAATTATAGTTAAATACCACATGATATTCTTTGAAATCGTCATTGAGTATATTTATTTTTATCGACGTATATAAAATGCATAACTAAAAATATATAAGCAAAATGTCTGTTTATTAAGATAAGATGTAGGTAGCACGTGCGTTTGTCATATAGGTCATGCAATTAATACATAATTACAATTATCTAAACTTCGATAAAAACGACCAAAAAATGTTTCAATTTTCCATATTTTCCACCCTTTCTTACTTTAATTGCACTAAACATCACAAAAATTACACTTTAAATTGCTTTCTGCCATTATAATATTATGCATGGCAATTACCAGATATTATTATGAAACTTTATGGACTTGGTGAGCTCGTAAAAATATTTGCTAATTGGGTTAATGACATTGTTGTCTAATCGGTAGCAAAAGTTTTATAATAACATTATTGATAAATGATTGCCGCTCAAAATTAATTTACGCTATTACTTTAGGAAGTGTTGAAATCAAGTCATTACGAGCAATCAGGCTTATACTTATTTAAAATACAAATAAATTAATTATTATATGAACTAGTGAATGAATTAGTATCGGAGATAAATATTAAACAACGTTACGTATAATTCAATTCTTAATTGATAAATGCTACTGAGTTTTAAAATTGAACAGCGAACACAAATACTAAAACTCTTAAACAACGTTTTCATACGTAAGTAGGATTTTTCTATGCGTTTTTTTTATGAACAGGTTTGCCAACTTAGTGCATAAAAGAAGAAGACAGTTGTTGAAAGTGTGGGCGTTTGCCAAATGCCAAGACAGGAGAATCCATAAGTACCTCCGTCCTCCTCGTTGCTTCACTTTTAAAACGCACACAATATTGCTTCCAAAAATAAACGCGTGTGAAGTATTATTTCTTTATTTGAGTTGAGTATTATTACGACACATACTTTACTTCTGATAGAGTTCCCGCCGATGCTATTTCTGACAACTGACATTTCCGACCTTCACATTTGTAATCGCTGCAATCAAAGTGCACTTTGACGTTAGCAATGAGGCGTAACGAAATATCACAATGACTACCGGCGGTGGTAATCAAAGACACTTTTTATTATAATAATTATCGTTTTTGGACGGGCGCTTGCTGACGTCATTGGTTTGGCTGCACTTTATGCAAATTGATGTTGATTTAAATTTTTGGCCACACTTCAAGGTGAACTCTAAGAAAAGTTCGCTAGATCACGGAAGTACAAATATAAATCTGTTATTATTACCGCTATTTTCTCTAGATAGTTACGAATTCTGTATTCGTTGATTTGGAGTAAACACTAAACATGCTGGCTAATTGCGTTATATAATATTTTTTAGATGAATTTATAAATAATAAAACTAGGTAAGATAGTCACGTAACGCACAAACTATATTATTGCTTCTTTGCAAATTTAATATTAAATCTTAACATTGTGAGTAAAACAAGACACGACGCGACGGTGCGTTAAGCTGTGTCACAAACTTAAGGTCTAATTATTTCGTGTTGAAGACTTTGCAATATTAGATTTCAGTTTATTATCTTAAGTCGGTCACTTGTATATTGTGCTCGACTTACAGTTATTTGATAGTCGTCTTCCGTAGATATTCGTCAACGGCACGTAGATTGTACACTATGATATAATATGTGATGGGGCGTGTAAATCGCGACCGTCTGTAAGGACTATGATAGTACGATATACTGAACATGGAGTGAATACAAAATACTGTTATACATTGAAGTGGAAATATTTCTTCAATTTATAACTGTTCATACACAATAGACGTTAAGAATTATTTATATTTTATATATTATATATACTAGCTTATATGTTTTTGGCTCTAGCATCGATGTAAATACAGAGATAATAATATGTCCATTATTGTATGTGTTAAAAATTAAAATAGAATCACCACCTTAAATTTACACATAAAATAGTATGTTACTTTTCTAGTCGATTTCCCAAGGTAGACACTACACAGCTGCAGCATGCAAAAGACAATAAAATAAAGTTTCAGTGTTTATACCGACTGAAACCCAAATAAAAATGAAAATCCCCATTTTCATCTGACACAATTAAAACATTACTTCAATTTTAAATTAATTGATTTTAAATTTTAATGTAATAAGTAGGGAGTTATTAGTCCGTATATATTACATCAGTGTTATCGACTGTTAAATCATAACATTTCATCATCATCATCATCATCTGAGGCTCTACAGCCGCGAGTGGGCCTTGGCCTGGTCTAGTATTTTCTTCCAGACATCTCGATCCTTTGCCGGGGTTCTCCAATTTTTCACATCTATCGTCTTTAAGTCCTGTTCCACGCCATCCAACCAACGGAGCTTTGGTCTTCCACGATTTCTACATCCATCTGGTTAATAGTTAAATCATAACATTTAGACAACAAAAAATAGATAGGTAGACCTTTCACCTATTATCATGGATTAGACTCAATTCAAATGAGTTTAAGATGCTGTTTAACCATAGAGGTAGCATTCCCAAAGATACCCAACCATAGAGCATACCAACAAATAGAGACGCCGACCAATGTTGTTCGAAGGTATGTGTGGACATCATTACAGTACGATGCGCCGCGTGCAGTCTGACGCAAGCAATGAAGCAACATTGCAACGTAACATATGTGAATATATACACTGACCTATTTACTAATTGTTGCCAAAAACGGCTCGTTCTAAATTGCTAAAGTATCAAGGAATAAGTCCTTTCGAACACGTGTGTATTTCATAATACACCCACGGTAACTACGCAGGTACTGAATATAATATCAAGGTTTTTATCAAACTCGTTTACTTGACTGCCTGTGAGAATAAGAGTTCTTACGTATTTACACGACTAGTTTAAACTTTTATTAAAATAACATTATCAGGCAATATTTAGTTTAATACAATATTACACATTAAAAATAAATTACAATATTACAGTGAAAAAAGGTTATGCTAAGCTCTAATATCTTATTCACATTCACTGAAGTGTGCTATCAAACGCAACATTGTAACAATAAAGCTCTATTATGTATTTAAACATTTTATTATTGTACTAAATTCGATACAATACTACAAAAGCGAATAAGTTTTTATCAATATAGATATTACATCGCCTTTTTTATTACGTTCACAAATATTCTTTATAATATTGCGTACATTAATCTTCCACATTGCACTGTTCCAAACAAAATTCATTAATCTTCGGAATTTATGCCTCATTAATTAATAATTAATTTATTCGAAAAGTACACGTCAAACTGCATACTTCGCGGTAACCAAATTTCTAACAAATCTGCGGATAATTACGACGTTGCCAAATGTATAGCGAATTGAAAATGTAATTAAAAGTTACACATAGTAAACCCTACCACAGGAGTTAATTACATACAATATAATGATTACATCAAAATAATAGCGCTAATAGTCAGAAATGAGCCTAATCACAAACGATATGTAATCAGAGAGCTCTCACGCGACACAAGATGTGCAGGTCAGTGCCCCTTGCATGCGAGTTTAAATAGCAATATATAATAATTTATAGGCTGTGCATGCATATGCACTACAATTTATTATCTGTGCCATGTCAGGTAATATTTGTAAACTTTGTAAAGCCCTGATTTCACAGCATAAATTATCTGTATTACATAAATCGGTATGTGAGTGAGAAATTAAAGAACCAAGTCTACTTGCTTTATTTTTTATATTTGTTGATGTCCAAGGTGAAACAAAATATTTTTTTAAAAACACTCTGCAATTAAGCATTGCACACAAAGGTTCGTTGTCTTTCCTTGATTTGAAGATTAAAATATGGCAAAGAAAAACAGAACTGTTATTATTAATGGCTTCAATGTTATAGCCTTGGGCTGTAATGTCTATTAGAAAGAGCTCATCATTTACCACAACTTAAAGGTTATATTTCGTGTGTTTTAAATCCGTAATAATAAATCTTAAATGCTCTTTTGTATGTGAAGCTCGGTGTTCCTTCTTCGGATATCTGATTTTTCTTCAGATATTCAAATTTTGTCCCATCGGGCTGTGTAGAGGAATAGAAAATGCACCTAAGTTTGAAAATACGCATAAAGATACGCTTTTATCATAGTTCTCAGTTAGTTTTAAAGAATATCAAATTTATAATAAATAGCCTGGTCTATAGGTATGTGTAGTGTGCTTATATTGTAAGAAGTTTAGAATTTATGACTTTATATTTCTAAAGAAACACTGCAAAGAATTCGCACATTAATGATCAAATTATTAGTTTAGTTTCATATCTGCTAATTGCCCTTGTTAGATTGAATTCGAAGTGAAATTCACTTCAAATATCACGATAACTATATAAGTAGACATTTCCGACGTGTTAAATAGAGACCCGTATATTCAGAAGAACATTGAAAAAGATTGTATACTTCCGAAAGTATCTTGATACTTTCAAGAATCAGCCAGTGATTTTCCTAATGAATATTTATTGGAGTTTTGCTTGCTGAGATTTTAAGTGATAAAATATAAGATTGCCTCTTTATAACGTCATGTAAAAATTCCTACTATCACTCCGTAACAACGTAAAAGATGAAGAAACAAACATGTGTCCTTAATTTTATATTCATTTCTATAACATATTTAATTATTTTTAAATAACAAAGTTGATGGCGCGGCGCGGCGGCGCGGCGACGACCCGCAAATGTCGGAAAAGCGTGTGCAAGCTAACCTCGTGATGTCTCCTCGACTTGTTTTCAAACTTGTCTAGTTGAAGAGAAAATAATAAATGCACTTAAAATAATTCATGTTAAGGAATGCATTCATCTGCTTTACGTGAATAGAAAATACTTTAGTTACGCTTATCATGTTTAAAAATCGAATCTAAAAGTATTATTAAATTCCAGAAATTCTTACCGCAACCCCAAAAGTTAATTTAATAGCGATTCTCAAAGTTTATTCAGTACATTTTACCCGAAGCAGCAAAGTTACATTTAGCTAAGAAAACCTTTTCAATACCTTCTTATTCCATACCATGAGGGAAGTTTACCTTCACTTCAATTAAGTAGTGAACGATTTGCATATTATAATATTAAATCATCGTATCAAGTCATCGTTTTTGAATTGTTGGTCTAAATGATATCATATAGTTTTTATTATAATAAAAATAGTCATGAATAGATATATAATAATAGCTAATTAAGGAGTTAAAATACTTAGCATTTATATCTGCATCAGAAATTACATTGAAATGTCTTCATAATAATACGAATAACTTCATAAGTGTAGGTACGAATTTTGTATGATGATGGAGAGGTTTATGATTACAATTACAAATATAGATATTTTTAAACACCAATTGGTTCCAGTACTAATTGGTTTGTTTATTTAAAAATCAAATAACTATACTCAACAATTCCAATAAATTGCATAACATGAACGTCCTAGAGCAGTTTCTTAAGAGTATTTGCAAAGGTCGTGGAATAATGAATCGCCGTTAAAGGGTAAGGACTAAGGAGCTAGTGATTCAGGAATTCCGATGTGTGAGGCTAAATTACCGAACAATAGAACTATGGATCGTGAATTCTCTACAACGTAGCTGTGCGGAATGCGGGATTTTGAAAGTGGTACGTGCAAGGTCAAAGTGCAACAAGTTTACTAACTGTGACATGATATCCGTTCTAATGCATACTTCAACATATTTCAACGTAAAAACCGTTACTAAATTAAAATAATTACAATCACTACGTTCAGCACGAACGCTATGTGCAGGTGCTAGAACGTTCCAATGATTTCGTATCCCAGGTATAATAAATAATCCACATTTCGTATTGATATTTGACGCAGTACCTACCTATTTGTAATCTTTCTATCAATCTAGACTTATCGGACTTATTAAGAAGGTCACATGTGAATGAACGAGGACAATAAATGACGGCGAGGTCCGCAAATGTCACTCGATGCTCGTAATGTAGAAAGTTACGAGTGGTCTGGCTAAATCGTGACCAGAGTGATGTTGATAACTTATCATTCGGACACTTGTACAATTAGCCGCCTTCGCAATACCCCTGTCACAAATGGGATTATCGTGTGACGTATGCTGAGAGCTAAAAGCCCATCATTCGAATAAAACTTGTCACGGATTTGCAAATCACCGTGTGCATTCCTATCGATGGTATTCACGTCTTCTTTTTATTTATTTTATTATAAAAGGTTACATTCCTCGCAGTTCACAAACATGAATATTTAATTACATGATTTCCTTAATTTTGAACATCCTGTAAATATTTTTATTAGAATGCATTAGTCTATGTTAAAGTTGTTTAAATGCTTTTTTTTTTGTTGAGAAATAAATTATTTCATTTTCCATTAATGTATAATGCAATAATGTATAAACAGGAATTCGGTGAAATTGATCAAAATGTACGAAGATGACGCACGGTGATACTTTCTATTTAATATTTGCTTCATTCTAATATATGCAGAAGAGAAAATATATATTTACTTATTTTTAATGTACTAAAATAGAAAATATTGCATAGTTTTTATACCTACTATTATTTATCTTTTTTTAAACATAAACACAGAAAAGTCGTAGTTACCACATAGTTACTCTAAACATAATACCTATGTGTTGTTTCATAATATTATGATAAACAAATGAATTTATATGAACGTAATCCATATTTTTGCCCCTATGTTGGACACGCCAGCAGATAAAACGAAAACAAAACTCTTTTGCAGCCAAATTGTCCTGCTAGTTTGTTTTATATCAAAGAGAACAATTTTCAAAAAGTGCTAAATTCACTGGCACAGCTCGTTTAACCAGAATATAAATAAAACACAAAGGGTTCTTATATGCATTCAGAATGCAGATCTTGTCTATTGTGATAGTAACTGCGAGCCGGTTCAAGAGTGTAAGTAAAAATGCAAATGAGGCAGTTATGTTAGCGCCGCGTCGCGGTTTGCAACTAAAGCGAAATCTCTCGACATAACCACCCAAAAATCAACCTATTTACCTATTGCATAAAGTTTGGAATCGTGCTTGTTACGAAGATTTAAATCAGCAGCTACTTATAATAGTTAGGTTTATTCAAAAATTTGTATTCAATCGATAGGGTAGACGTATTAAAATTTCTTATTATCCATTATGCTACTTTAAATATTATCTTTCTGCAAAAATGTGCTCCTGAATGCTCTCCTATTTTTCTTGTTCTTATGTGCTTGAATTTAAAACTATTAATATGTTATTTATAACAGTTACGTGAAAATTCAAGATTGACTAATACACATCTAGAAACACAGCAGGAAAATGTAATAAGATTGATATATATTGTTTTGTAAAACCAATAGCAGCTGTCTGTTATAATAGCTATATCGTGCGTAACGTGACTATTAGCTTCCGGCAAGCGTAAAAAAATCATCAAATTATTACATTTCTACATGGTTTCATTCACATTGGTAGTATTGAACGATAATGTTCATGTTCCGCATCCATCAGGGCATGATACTGGCGAATTACATATTCAAATATGCGTACGCAAATGTACCCCTCATTATGAAAGTTAGTTGCAATTGAATTTCATTCATTTGTAAACATATCTTCATGATACAATAATCTTCTTTGCTATGTTGATGTTGTAATATTATTCACGTTTGTTCTTATTTCATTAGAATTAAAGAAGTTTCGCTCAATTAAAATCGTGACTACAAATGCTCAATCGAAATTGTGGTCGGTGAAGTATGCTCTATGGCCCAATATTTTTTATGAAAAAGTGTTAATTTTTCCGTTCCATTTCACGCTCTTCCTAGCTACCTGTGTGTTTTTGTGCCATTTCATTTTGAAACATTTATTCCTTCACAATACGAGCTTAATAGGTAGGTAGGTACTGTAAATGTTATAACTTACAAGTCAATAACTGCGTTAAAAACAACCGACTTCAAACTTGCACTTGCAACATTTACAAATACAGACAAAAATGATCAAAAAATAAAAACTCCTGGGCCTATCCGAATAAAATTTTTATGGGACCAATTCGACACCATCCCACATCGAACAAAAAAAGAATCACGTAAATCGGTTCAGAAACCTCGGAGTAATCGGTGTACATACATAAAAAAAACATAACGGCCGAATTGATAACCTCCTCCTTTTTTTGAAGTCGGTTAAAAATACAGGTTCGAGCAGGTACGGTATTGGATTCAGTATCTTTCAAATGGACAATCAAAAGGCTCATTTAGATAAGACCGGATTAAAACGAAGAGACCTTCCTTGGTCCTATATCTTGTGCTGTTTCAGTCACAATTCAACTGCATTGGTTTTTCTTAACATCGTGTCATTTATTCGTGTATAATTTCTGATATCTATCTACCCAGTATCTATGTAAAAACAAACTGAAAAAAATATATGTATTTAAAATACTCATTTTGGTTCAATTTATCCCGCCATAGTCCCTAAAATACCAATACAGGACAGAATTTTGTTACGACACCGGAGCTATTTGAACTAAAAAGTATTTACAATGAGTTAATAAAAATGATAACAACCATAAACAAAACAATTTGATAAGTTACATTAAGAGAAGCAATCGCGAACATTCTTTCGCAAATACGAATGGAAGCGATCAAAACGCGATTAACCCACTATTTTCCTTTTGACCTGCTTAAGAAAACATGACGAAATGTATTAACAAGCCAATAATAATTACATGATTCGGTATTTCCTCGACTTCGTTATGATTATATGATTATCATTATCATATTGTACATAAATATATAGATCAATGCTGCAATATCAGACATAAAAGAAATAATGAACACAATAAAGTCAAATAATTATATCTACGTATAATAAATATGAATCGAATGGGTTGATAAGCGAAAAACTCGAGAACGGTTGAACCGATTTCGTTAATTCTTTTTTTTTATAATCTTCCTTGAAGTAGCGTTTAGCTACTATTATGTATTCTGTGCTTGAAGTACGAGGATGGTTCTTATGTAGAGAAAACGTAAACATGTACCACGAGCAATGCCGGGGCGGACCGCTACTTTTATATAAAATCACACGTACAAATAACAAACTATAGAGCGGTTTCTGAGCTCTACCACGAGTAAATCATAAACAGGTATTTTATTTTATTAAATATGTGTTATATTTATATGAATAAAATTATACGGTTGTTCTAGCTTAAATATGAGTCAATTTAAATCAAATCTGATAAGAGGATTGCAATAAATAATTTGATGATGTTATCTTAACTTTTGGCAACTGAAGCAGCTTCCTTAAATAGCATATTTTAAATAATTATCCATACACACATTAATAGATTTAATCGAAACACGTGTAAAAATAACAATACAAAAACTTCACTGATTATTTTTATCAGTACGATGTAAAGTATTAAAGCTATTAGGTAAATATATAATGTTCTATGCTCTTATTTTCCTCAACGTGTTCTTATGTAAAGCAGTTTGATGACATAACATATACATGACATTTATATGTATATGTAGAAACAAAGTCTAAAATATGAAACACAAATATCAGCACATAATTTAGGAAAACCCGTAGCCGAGACCGGTCGACGAGTTTTGCAAGGATTCACACTACACGCTGTTTGGTGACAACTCATGCTGTGAACTTCATACGCTGAATTATGAATAGCTGAATAACGACATTTTTATACTCTTTTATAAATTACCTAGCTTCTTAATTTTATGTATTTCTTTATCATGGCATTTAAATTATGTAGGTAGGTAAGACTCTGAAATTAGATTTCTTGAAACAAGATTTAGATGAAATAAGAAAATGAGACGATAAATTAATGACGGCATTTGCATGCATTACATATTTTGTATTACATATAAAAATGTACTAGTACATTTAAAAAATAACCCAAATCCTTAATGCTTAACTTAACTAAACATCATCAATATGCCAAATCTCTATAAAAAAGTATTATAAAATATTATAATTCCAAACAAAAGTAACGCAGTCTGTAACAAGTTCACTGCTCAAAACCGCCTCCAATCTCTACATTCCATATAAAAAGACGAAAAAAACCTTCAAGTCATCGTGCTATCGCTTACGTATTCGGTAGTTAGGTAATCGAAGATGCGACACGTACATACATAGCTAAATGCCACCGTCTTTCCCACGCTACTATTGTACGCAATGTGTGTCTAGTTCAATAATTAAGCACGCTTTATCCATGCGTGTACGTTGAACAACGGTTTTTGGTGTTGCACGTACTATTTGAGCCGGATTTCAATTATGAAACGCGAAACATTTTCTTTGGGAATTGTGTGTGAATTAAAAACTTGTTACATATAAATCTGCTAGAGATATGTACGACTGTACGTTCCAGTGAATGATAGGAAATGGAAGTTCTCAGTTCTTAATTTTGGAATCATATTTATCTGAATCTATAATTAGTATGCTGTATGTATCGCAATATTTATTTATGTATAGTCGCAAAATAACTTCATGGACAGAAAATATAAATAATAAACTTTCTTGTTAATAATTGCGATTAGTCAAATATTTCGATATACACATACATATAGCAATAAAGTTGTATACTAATTCCTACGGTAATAAACAGCTATTGTTCGAACATGTAATGCGGAACCACAAAGAATTCATAATACTAACTACGTATTCTTTCGTCAAGGCTTCAAACAATGATCATAATGTCGAAATGCAATTCGCTCCACTAATGGATATAATTGGTTAGTAATTTTATCTCTAAACAGTATATTAACTTGCTGGTAGCATGTAGGTGGTCTAAAACAACCTTCATGTAACAAGGTAATTGAATAGTTTGGTTTAATATTTCGTTCGATGTGCTTTAAAATCCATTAGCAATTTGGTTTGTTTGTAGGACACAATGCAGTAATGGTCTGAATTGGAGTACAAAATAATTATATTCCTACATAACGTAGAATTTGTAGAAAACTTTTCGGCTCAAATCTTCTTATCGGTCCTCTTCTATCGTGAATTAATTTATTATACCAATATACCTATTATATTATAATCAGTCTCATTTATATGTTATCACAGATTATCTCTAGTAAATGTCGATCATACTCTAAAAGTTCTATTTATTTTTCAATTGTATTAATAAATTTGTTAAATATTCACTTTTGATTGATATAATTCAATAAACCTAATTAATAAGATAAAGCATAAGTAAATATAATCAACGAATGAATGTCGCACTGTATCAAACTCTACATCAATAACAATGAGCACATACAGTTTTCAATGAACCTAATTATTCCGTAACGTGCTGATTTTATCTGTCACCTTTGATTGGCGCCAATTGTATTGAACCGAGTGAGATTTTATTATAAGTCCAGTTAATTGTAAAGTTAGTTATTATTTCGTTAAAGCGAGGCCGCGGCGTGCGGTGTGCGGCCCCGCGGAATGCCTTGAAAGGCTGAATTTTTTTGCTCCCTGGCGACAATACTCAATAGTCATCAATATTTAGCACGCTTTCATTTCACTGTCGCATTTATTTCTATACTAGCTTCCGCCCGCGACTCCGTCCGCGCGGATGTCGGTCTTTGCGTGGATGGTTTATTTCTCCATTTTGAGTAACTCGGACAATGACATCTTATAAATATCTATTGGACCCAAATACGGCTAGGTCTATAATAATACGCAACGTGTGTTCGCGGTACCTACTACAGATCAACGTCTATGGATAACTGAAAAATTGAGATTAATTTTTTTTCTACGTATTTTTCCAGGATAAAAAGTATCCTATTTTACGCCCAGGATAATAAGGTATAATTATACCAAGTTTCATCGAAATCGAACCGGTAGTTATGTCTTCACATACAGACAGACAGACAGACAGACAGACAAAAATTTTTTTAATCACATATTTGGGTTTGGTATCGATCCAGTAACACCCCCTGCTAGTTATTTTTTCAATATTTTCAATGTACAGAATTGACCCTTCTACAGATTTATTATATGTATAGATATGAACGTTGATCGACACTTCTTAACGCTCAGTGTCGGCCACAACTGTCACTTGCAGGATATCATGCTTTCTTTACGATAAAACCCTTTATGCGATTCTAATCGTATTCAACTTTCTTCTCCTCTCGAAAGGAAGTATCTGTCACACATATTAAAATAAAATGCATATGTAGACACGATAGGAAACAAGTCAAATAAGTTTAAGAAGGTATTGGATAATATAGACATAGCAATGACTAGCTTAGGAACGACTCATTCTTTTGTCAATTTGATATTTTAGGAGGATCATTAACCAATTATATCATCCGGCACTAGACAGGCGCAGTGATATACCAAACCGGTTACATGGCATTTGACGACTTATCTATTTAACATTCTAATACCAAACATTAATGAGGTGACCTAAGGCATGTCGCGAGGTGAGGATTAATAACACTGTCTACCGTCATGGACAGACTATACCTACATTATTAAAGACATATCAAACAGTTTAGATAATATATAATTAACGATTTCTATTGAATCGAACAAAGACCATATAATTTAATGTCGATTTTTGAACTATTAATTTTATATTACAAATTTATTTATCATGATCATCAAAAATTCTTGGATCATTCATGTTTCGACATATCCTGTGTCAAAAAGTTAAAATTTGACCTATTACATAAAGCAGATGGCATTTGGTGGAGAATTTCATAGATTTAACATGAGAGGAGCAATTGTATGCGCATCAAATTATAATTACATAATATAAGTCTATTTATCAGAATATAATACGATTTCTATCATCAACTGTCTGGATACTGGATTAAATAGAAATACATTACTAATGCTTCATCATTACGCATGAATGTTAATGTTGCCAATGGTATTGGATATTATTGAGAGATATAATATAATATGTTCAATAACTTCTTTGGTATGCCGTTAGCGTTTTTATTATACATAATGATACCTAATCATATTGTTTAACTATTCAATTTTGAAGTATGTTTATATTTCTTATTACCCTTGATATAATTTTCTTCAGGAGATACCTACCACATAATTATTTAAGAATACAAACTAATGACTTAAAAATTACCAACATTAATTATTTTGATAAATTTTTTCACGTACCATATCTGTCATTGACTACATGCATTGTATTCGAAGCAAGAAAAAGGTAATAAGCATATATTCGATTTGATATTTGAAATTACATATTATGTAAATGCCTAAGCATTTAAAGAATAATATTTTTTTATTCCAGAACATGGACATCAATGCTCCGTAGTTAGTGAGCGAAGTGAGGGGAAAAGCGCGCCATCATGAGGTGTTCACCACACCGTACCGTTTAGCCGACACGCTTGCTGCACTTTACTTTGGAGTGAGGTAAGTTAAACATCTCAAATCTTATCATACTTTATCCACAAACTAAGAACAAGGGATTCGTGATATACAGAGGAAAAAACAAAAGTTGTAAATGTAGAAATCAAACTGATGGTACAGACTATTCAAACATTCGCTTAAAAATGACGCATCTGTCGGTGAACGAAGTCGTTTCGTAAGTGTTTACATAGACATTGTAATGCCAGGCGACTAGTTAATGTCTGTCGCTATTAGGCCTTTCCCGCCAATTCATACTAATAATTCAAACTATGAACAAAAAGTTATGCCCCCATTTAGTTGAGTGAAACTAACACGCTTGTGTGCCAAGGCCGTCGGACAAATTGATATTACATCGAGCGAGAGTTTGCGCCGACCTGCCTTTACAAACTCACAGTTTGTCACGTTTTTAATGCGACTGCAATGTCCTACAATTATACACCCCTCTGTTGCGAAGCCAACTCATTAAATGTTACGAAACTGGGGAAATAAGGAAACAAAGACTTTGTATCTCATACCAATAAACTAGAGAATCGAAGAAATAATGCACACAACTGCCAATTTGCAAATTGCAATTGATTGATTGTCGAGACGATACCGGCCTATAATTAGCTACTGGCAGTGAGGTTTGAGATAATTGTTCTATATTAGTAGTCTGATACGAATGCTATTAAACCAAAATACATTAAAGATATAATTTATAAGTAATCGTGAGGCGCCAGACGTATTCAGAATAACCACAGGGTCATAATATGACGAATTTGATAATGATATTACTTTCGAGTGTTCTAAGAATACATTATCGTATATGACTGATTAATTGTAAAGCCCAGGAGGCAGTATTTTATTAGTTACATTTTTTAGTAGAAATTATTACTGCTTAAGGTCATCATTGGATTGTTCTGCTTAAAAATAATTATAAATGAGAAACGTATTTAATGTATAAAACTATATTATTTTAATGTATTTCCGATAAGATTCATAACATTTTCTTTACCTCTTGATTAGTTAGATGTTTATGATATTATATTCTATTTTATTTTTTGTAAAGGCACTTTCTTAGACGTTATAATGGACATGTACTGCTAACATTTTATTGTTGAAACTACTATACACATCATATCCCTTAAAGGTCGCCTTCTGGTTTTGTGTTACAAAGTAACTCTTACCTAATCCATGATATTTGTAAACAGAGATGATTCGCTCGTATTCCATTATCTTGACGATCTCTTTTGTAAAGCTCAAATTAACGGTTACTACTAGTAATAACCAACATAACCCTACCTTTAATTAATATACATATATCTCAAAACAGGCTATTTTGAATATTATTTATTCTTGTATATTATGTTGTTTTCCTTACCAATAGACTTAGATGGTGGTCTCATAATTCATGTTCTTCGCAATATTTTGCAATATATTCGTTATCCATCAATCACTGTAGACTGCAGTATAACGAATGTTTACTAATGATGTATCGTAATGATGAATCAAGTACGTTCACAATATTGCATTGTTTACAATATTTGTTATTATATATTTGTTTTGTTTATTGTTTACAATATTTGCTTATTATATTTTCCCTTTACAAGAAAACAGCATGTATACTATTTCCTGTGTTCCGATCTCTCACTATTAACGTTTATAAATATAATAATAATTTATTTCCTAGTTAACATGCGAGAAATAAACTTTATACAATCCTGTTTTATTATATTATCGATAAATTGGAATTGATATTCATAATTTTTAGTTGAACAAAATATCTATCACAACTTTAATAATTCACACAATATTAATATTAAGTAGGTAGGTATACCTAAACGTAAAGTTGGAAGCCTGCTTTGACATACAACATAACCAAGGTCAAAATGTAAATCCTTATTTTTTATAATATTGTAGTGATTTATCAATCACCATGATAATGACTTGAACTATTCCTTAAACTCGCTTTTATTTCTATTAAACTGTATACATTATGTCAATTTATTCATTTTTTCAACTGATACTTCCTCATTTTTAGTAATTACTTTAATTATATATGAAGTATATATGATTGAGCCTCTTGATTATGGAATATAGAGCATTTAAAATTATTCAAGCTACATAGTTTGGCGTTATACCTGACCACGCGTAATTCTTAAATGTCGTCGATTTCATGACGAGGGTTATAAATATGTATGTTATCTGCAATATGCAATGTTTAAACCTTAGTAAAGGTCTGCGATGCGAGCAAATGAAGGAGTGTAGGAAATGTCAAGGGCGGTACAACGTCAACTGTTGAAAGTTACACATGACTTCACATAGAAATAAATAATTACGCTAAAAGCGCCGCGCTGTTAGGAAAAAACACAAGTTAGGTAAAGCTCTACCGCAGCGCGAAGTGTTCCTCGTTACGTAGTAGGTAAAATGCAAGATTTCTAGCTTAAATTTGTCCTAAACATATATCCAACAATTCAAATTTCAATTCATTCCATCTGTACCACCTAAGTGAATAGATTCGAATATTTTATGCATGATAATAGGATCCTATACTATATTTTCAAACGATTTAAGTTGATACGTTATCTCGTGACAACTTACTAGTAGACGATTTCTTTGTGTTAAAAACAACATAAATCATTAAAACGTAAAAAGATAATTACAATGTTTTTCTTTTTATGTGTATTTGTCCAACGGAAAACGAGAACAGCGTGGGCGTGTTGAAAGTAAAAGCTATTAATTCACTTGCGTAAATAGACAACCATTAAGGGAACCTGTACCTATTATTCATTGAGACGAGTATTTATTAGCTTTAAAATGTCCGAGATTTAAAAAGGCAATGGACGTCTATGATTTTCACAATACAAGCTACGAAGAAATGTTTGCTTGTAATTATTATAATGTACTTATTTCCAAGTGTACGAATAAATTTGCGTACTTTTTTCTTTCGTAAAACATCTAGAAAAAGTATCTTAAAAACACATTTAATGTGATCTTATGTAAACAAATGTATCGTTTTCCTACATTGCAACGTAAACACGCTTGTTCTACGTGAATACAAATTTTGATACACATTTACGTAATAGAAAAAGCGGGTTGAATGCGTTCTTGTGCAATTTAGCTCGTCACGCGCCCCACTAGCGGTATGCAATTCGCAAGTTCCAGATGTGTGACGTCATTGCAGCGTTATTATCTTGCCGGAAAACATGATAGACTAAATCTATCGGAAAATGTGATTAGTATAAACACCATAATAGGTATATAATATGTAAATTTGTCTTAACTACCTCTTCTTGTTGTTTTGAGTAGCGCCACAGAATACATAATATTAGCTTATGATGATGTGGATATTTTCATTAACTTTAAATTTTAAAAACATAACGCAAATGACAGCTCGGAGATCAACTAAAAACTTGGTTAAAAGTATTGCTACGTAACTATGTATGTATTTGTAAATAATATGTGAATTCTACGAAAGAAATGAGACAGGATTCTGATTGACAATTACACATACAAGAGAAGATAGAAGTATTGTAACATTATAGAGTACCTAGTATTTATTTTTATAACCCACACGAAACCGGGACAACATCTAGTTATCTGATATTTTTTTTTTATGGTAGAAGAAGGCAAACGAGCCGACGCCTTGCCTGATGGTAAGCTAAGTGCGCCGCCCATAGACTACCGTAACTAGGTTACGGGTGTTGCCTACTGGTAAGGGATTTGGAAAGAGTTAGGTAGAAGGGGCGAGGATGGGAGGGAATGAGGATAGGGAAGGAGAGGATGGGTAGGGGATGGGAAGGGATGTGGGCCTCCGGACCCCTCACTCACCGTACGGAACGCGACAGTAAACTGTCACTATGGCGCCGATATTCTGTGAGGGTGTGGTACCTTCCCCGGTGCGAGCGTGGCCCAATTCGTGCCGAAGCATGCTCGACTCCCACTTCAAAAATATCTGATATATGTTTGCATATGGTATAAATATTGTATGGTCAAATATGGCTCATAATTATTGAATAAAAAATACCTTCCTTAAATGTAGAAAATTATTAATTTATGCTTTATAACTTGGTTATAACTGAAGAGGAAAAGTTATTACATAAAGTGCATTAACAAGGAACTATGCTCATATAATAATCTATATTAAATTAAAATATAAATAATTTATAACACTTTATGAAGTGCAAATCATAAAAACGTTTGAGTTATAACTCGTATATCCATAATATTAATAAGGATAACATGAAAAGAAAAATACATACTTTTTCACAAGAACTGTGATTGTGTATCCTTTAATGTTCATAACTACACAGTTTCCGTTGAGATTATGAGTTAACATCACATACATGTAGCAAAGGCTTACATATATTAAGATAATCTTACGATCAGTATTTATAAGGAAGAATGCCCTTGAAGATTAGAATGAGGCATAGAAAACGTAATTATTGCCCTTGGAACGCGGTAACAATGATTTGCAGTCGATGCATGTGATTCTACGCACCACCCACTGAAAATGCCAATTCGGTAAACGTTTGGTGAATCATCTGGAATTTATTGCGACATTAATAAAGAGAAATTTTCTATTTATGCAATGGAATTGGGAAGGAAGTGGAAGTGCTGTACTTGTACGTTTTTCTTGACTTTTATATACACTGTGAAGGATAGTGCGCAAGGAAAATCAATGATTAAAGTAGGTAAATTAGCCATATAAGACGGATTAAATTACTCTTAATTCAGACGATAGTAATTAAAAGAAATCATTATAAAAACATTAATTAGAATTTTTTAGAAGCATAATAAGCCCTTTTTATTAATATGTTTAATATAATAAATGTATTTCGAGTCTCGTCCCCGTGTACCCTAATAAATAAATAAATAAAAATCATCAAATAATTTCCAAGGAGGCAAGGGCTAAGCATCATTTTTAGTACATACACATAACGCAAAAAACCGCATTGTCTATTTCATAATTTAAAATCTTCATTAATTTGACATTTAATATCCGTTAACATCCGTCAAGACAAGAAAAATGTCTATTAGGTACATGCGTGGTACATGCTTTCTCCATTGTTACTATGTAACATAGCTACTATTATTATGTCGCGCTATCAACACGCCCCACTATTTTTAATATTTTATGTATTATGTATTATTGTTTACAACAAAAAGCATTGTGTATTCTGTATACTGTATACATAATGCATAGATATTATGATTGAAAGTTAAACTTTACAAATGAGGTCACGCTCATCGGGTAGATTTACCTAACAAAATTATTATGTTCAAGTTGTATATTTTGCGCTTTCAAAAGAGCAAAGGAATTTTCCAAATCTAGAATGCCAGAAAAGTTAGAGTTGTAACAGAATTTATTGCCTAAATATTAATTATTTCTTAATGACTATTTGTTATAAACATTTTAAATTTAATGGCTTGCTTATCAGCTGTAATCTGTACTATCGTGTTTAATAATTATGTAGAACCAGTTTTTTGTTACATATTTAACAATCTTAACCAAGATTATCTATTAATTCTAAAGAATCAATAATCTTAGTTGAGAGATATACTAATTTAATTTAAATTTGAATGAAGAGTCAGCTGAAAATAAAATTAATTTAATTTTTAAAAAGATATAGGTACCTATCTGACACACTAAAAGTTGCGTTCCTATTCTAAATAGATTGATTGATTCATTCAATGTTTTTTTTAATTTTTCTAATCACACGAAAAAACGAATCGGAAGACACAACCAGAAACAAACGCTATTTAACACACGGCCAACAAATAAAAGGTCATGGGAAAGATGCGGTAGAATATGTGAGTATCACGTCTCTGAATGACAATTTGATTTTTTATTACCACATTGAATTTATGAAGATAATTATTAGCTTCGTAAAGGTCGATACACTGCACGCCGTGACGCGGGATGCACGAGCGTGAATACGAATAAACAAATCTTCGTTCAGGATTTGATTGCATGACGAAATTCGATTTAGCGTTAGTTCAGCTCTTGTGTTTTAGCACAGTATTTAATTGCTCAAGCTACTAGATATTTCGTGCTTATTATGCCACTTTAACAAAAACGAGGATTAGGAATTAGGATTTCTGCTGAAGGTTGAAGTCATAATAATGTTTTTTATCCTTGGAAATACATTTACGACGATATCTAAATTAGTAGGTATATCAGATGTCATAAAAATGTACTACGGAGATTTTAGATACATTTTAAGCACGTGTACGTCTATTGCATTAAAAAAAATATAATGATGCTTAAGCTAACATTGTATTACCTATAATCTATATAATATATCATCTACTCTAACATCATTTCAGACTGCATTTTCGACAGTAGCAAATTATGCCAATCATTCAAAAAGTTAATAGAAAAAAATCCGGTATAACGTACACTAGAACTATTATGCTATTAACACGTGTTACGAGTCCATGACATAACTCATACAGTGCGAAATATCAACTGTTTGATATTTTAACATTATTACATTAAAAATGCCATAAAGACATCATAACAAAGCCTTGTTAGAATGAGTGTACCACAGCTAGAGGTCAAACGTTCTTACATCTGTTGAGATAAAGTTACTTAGTTACTGTCTCAGATTATATAACTGTTGTGATGAAACAGATCGTAAATGCCAACGGTGGATCTGCTTTATATTTCGTAAAATTAAGCAGTGAGTAATGAATGTTCAGGATGTTTACAATTTACATATTCAATAGACACATGTATCATAATATTTTGATTATGTGCTTCAATCAATTAGACGCGACACATTATGTATAAACAAATTTTAGACGTTAGAAACATAAGAACAGCAATATCCTTTACATATTTGTTATCTTTTACGCCAATATGTTAAAATTAAAAGAAGAAGGAAAACGGATTAAGAGCCTCTACAACTGAACACTAAGAGCGCCATAACCCATGTTTCTTTTGTATTATTTAGAAATAAAATTCAATTAGTACCTAACAAGGATATTGCAAACGTAATTATCATATTAAACACGGCTCCGTCGTTTATAGCGACTGGTAAATTAACAACAAAAAAATTCAACGAACGTCAATGAAAAGGAAACGGCGTGGAATTTGTCGGAGGCAGACAGATATTTAGCAGAACCATTTTACAATTAATATTATTACACACGCTTGCACACGGCTTCGCCCACGTTTCTGCTAACAATTAACTTCCTGTTTAAATATCATAGCTTCTCATTACTCTGATAATCTTTAATTCACTAACTGTCGGTTACGGACCTAAGTTTCTTGACTAGTTGTTTCAACGCGATGATATTTATTTAAAAATCGCTCATATTATTATTTAAGCGCTCTATCAGGCAAAAGTTTTCTTAAGTACTTGTGTCTATATAGCTGGTAATACTTGTAAAATGTAAATATATCAGATTACTATATGTACTACGTATACGGTTTATATAATTTAACTTCTATAATCTATAGGTAATTATTATTTATATAGACTATCGACTCTACATTTCTATTACAATGATAATATGGCTTCTTTTTAAAACACGTATACCTACTTACTACGTGTTTTCTAAAATAAAGTTATCTAAAATCTTTTACAGTAAAACATTTTAGTCATTGGTGTATTTCGTGGTAATTGCGATAGAAAAGGAAAACGTTTGCAGTTTTCCTAGTAGCCGTGCAAAAATATTCGTTCGTACCTACTACTGCATATCTTATTAAGCATTTCTCTCTTAGATAAGTAAAAATACCTTTCAAAAACGAAATATTTATTTATGAAATGTTTAAAAATTCTGCAAATTCTGCTTAGAACTAGAATTGGTCGACTCATTGGCCATTGTATCCAATCATAGAAAAGGATACAGGCATAATTCTTGAGTAACTGCTTCCTTTCTTAATAATTGATTCATACTTTGATTTCAATGTCTATCAACGACACAATAAACACGTTCATTTAGCCACTTCTTTATGTACATAGAAATTCACATTGTTACATTATTTTTCTTTACTAAGTTCCTTATCGAGCTACGACTGTTGAACGAAACGGTGTTGTAATCTAAGATGATGCACAAAAATTTTTGTGTCCATAAAAGAAACAACAATTGAAGGCACTTAAAGCGTAGGCGAGGGAGACACACGTAATTGATAAGCATAATCGTACCGTGAATCAGATTTTACATTGTGTGGAACGGTTAAATAATCCTAATAAAGGTATATCTAATAATATTATTCGTAACGCGCACTCTCATACGTCACAGTTATTACAGCAATTGAATGTGGTGAGGGGAACCATTGTTTAGAAGTTGTTACATGCTACTCGCCATTTAAACACGAGTTTAACAAATTTGCTTACAAAATATTCATTTGTCATACAAATGTTATTTATGTAGCACCATCTACATAATATGCAATGTGGATTCTATTCAATTGTAAAGAAAAATTCGGACCGCACCACAGAATACTTAATATGTAGTAGCTAACGCTAACCGCACATAACTTCATATTCAAGATAACAGCTAGATTTTAATTTTACATTGTAAATCATATTTATATCATTCACAATCCTGAATATGAATTAGTTTTACTTTTTATATGAACTAGCATTTTAAATTATTAAAAAATGTATCTTTTAAGAATTATAATATAAGTGAATTCTGAGAAGATACGAATCACAATATAAATCAAGCTGTAGACACAAGCGAGTTCGGAACTCGGCTAAAACAGGTGCAACTCTTTCTGTTATTTATATTCATTCAAAAGTTTGCATATAATATCAAATCTATAAATAAATAAAAATATATATATATTTTAACTCTACCTTATTTGTAATAAGGAAAAGATAATAATGATACAGAGCTGCCTAATATTTAAGAATCGGCTTTAAACTGGGGCGAGCAGTTTATTAGCTTATGTAATCATCACCAGACGATTTTGGATGCTATACGAATGCTGATGGTTCTAAATCATAACAACTGTTATGGTTTTGTTTTATGGAGCGGAAGTTAGCAAGCCACCTAAAGAACGCTTTCTTTTTCGTTAACGCATTCTTCTGTTATATCATAGATCTCATTTAAGATTACCTAGCTAAAAATAAAAGATTAGTCTGATATGGAATTAGAGATATTATAACTAAAGATGTTCTTCAAACATTTAAGAATTCACGTGCAATTTTGTTGGCATTTTTTGTATTTTTCCCCGTACTCGGGGAAACATTTAATAGCTAAAAAAACATTTAGCTCAGAGCCCAAGGTACCTATGTGATATGATTTATTTACTTGAGGGTAATTTAGCTTATGGGTATACACCTACATATTCACATTTAATATCATTTCACAATCAAATTACAATTTTAGCGCAAATTGAGCCAAATTGTTTCAATGTTACCCCTACGCAGATAACAGCGTAACGCTATTGTTTTGTAGATTTAATGATCACCTCAATCCTACAGTATTGGAATGGTTGGGAACGAGTAAAAGCCTTCTCCACTCTGAATAAGCATTGAAAACACGCAGCTCTTATGAAAGAAACTTAAGAAGGTAGAGCAAAAATATGTGAAATTAATTATTTCAATAAATCTAAATAATATACTATAGGTATACATCCACTTTTTAAAAGCATTGAGAACACGCTCTACTTCTAACTTCTAGGAAGGCAACAGCAGCAAAAAATATGAAATTATAGACCCAACCGGTTGAAAAAATCTATATATATGTATGTATATGCTATACCTTTATGTATACAGATATAATAAAATGAATACAATATTAAATGTACTCGTAACACACTGACCGCTATCCGAGTCTGACATAACGGAGCTAAGGCCCGTTATATTGCAGGGGCACTGTTTAATTGCATATTATACCTTCGTGTTGCTTGTATTTAAGTAAAATCGTGTACTTGGAGTAAAATATTATGTCGAACGATTTTACTATTTATTATTTTAAATTTGTTTGTAAACTAGTGAAATTAACTTTATTAATAAAGTTCGGCAAACTTTAAATAAAATTGTCACCTGAATTTTCTCACCTTAAGAGTAATTGACATCTTTGAGACACCCTCAAATAGTTCTGAAGATTTTTAAAAGTTAATTACTTGCCTGTAATTGAAATTAACATTAATCAAGTCAATAAACACAACAAAATCAACAGACAAGTCTATAAACATTAATCATAACAACCTAGCTACCAGCTCTCAAATACTACCTGTAATTATTCGTTAATTAAATATTGAAACCGCATGACTTCTGCACCTGATGTAGTAGGTCGAAGACGTAGCCTGCCGCAATAGGATGTCTGCGACCTTCAATATAGAAAGTGATCGAAGTTTATTCTGATTCTAATAATCTTCATTAACTTCTGATACTGAGAATTGTTTATGAGTTTCCGTGATATCGTTGCCTTGAAAATTAAAACCAAATTAATTATAATTATATACGAACTAATAATCCTAATTAATAATACACATGTGCGTGATAGTATAATGTAACCTACGTAAGGTAGATTTAAAACATATTTTTTTTTAATTCTTTATTGCACACACAAAAGAAATAGAGACACATAAAGACAGGTGGCCTAAAAATAGAATGTTTAGAATTAAAGGCGGTAAACATAAGAGGACAAATTCGTAGCCTAAGCGTTCAACTATAAATAAAATTATTGAGAAATAAATGTAACGTTACCACTAATCTTATCCTAATAGGCGATTGTCAACCGTTGCGCTCCAGTTTCTTGTCGGTCCACTGGGCTTAGTATTACAAAGTACGCCACACCCTAAACCAATCTGAGCTACTTTTTGCGATAGCTTTCCCCTTATAGCGTTATGTTCACAATATATCACAACTGGTACTGTGAGATAATACATTATTAAATAATATTTCATATTAAAACGGATTTAAGACTTTAGTTTATTAATATTTCACGCTAGCATACATGTGTTGGTGAACAACCTACTTCCTTAGCTATTAAACGGTGAAATGTAGACCATTTTACACATTCTCTAGAATTTAATTGGTATCTTGCATAATTCGCATAATTTTGTGTATAATTTTGTTAATTTTGTCTTTATATTTATTTACCTATAGTTTTAATAAATCTAAGTTTAAGGTGCTAATACTTATTTTATTTACACCGAATTCTGTAGTATCGAAGGCTTTTACTGTAAATTACAATATAAGGGTCAAAATTTTGTTAATTTTCTTTTTTCAGACTAATATAATATGTTCCATTTAATAAATTTCATATTACTCTTTTGTAGACTGACATGAAAAACTACATAGGTACTATTCACCACGGTCAAAAGACTAGTAGTTAACGAGGACAAATAAAAAAAAAACAATTGATGACTTAAAATATAAAGCTTAAAATAACAATCGCTATTTGAGAAATATTCACAAGCGCATCGTAAATTCAACAATAGTGTTTCATCATTATTATGATACACTTACTGACATCAAATACTTATTATTTCTCAGAAGCCAATGAGTGCTCTTTTACATGAAACAATATTTCAAAAAATATGTCATACCCATGTAAATATAATAGATTATCAACGAAAAAATAGGAGTACTAAAATATCAATCCCTACATATACTGTACTCTAAGGCTCGTTTTACTGCCTATAGGTACATAGCTAATATATTTTGTAAATTTAACTGGTTGATTTAAAGTAATTCTTATATGGCACGTTGCCTTGCAGTCGACAATAATCAATAATTCATAATAACTAAGTATTAATAAATTGCTCCATAGTTCAATTATTTGAAAACCAAATAAAAAGGCAGGTTTTTCATTGCATAATTCATATCTAAATTATAGGGTACATCATTTATTGAAACTTATGACTACTGTAGTTACCTTGCACACATTGATTAATAACAATTTTACATAATATGTTAATGTTTAATTTTCAGATGCGGCGGCAGGGTCGGCTATCGGCCGGCGGCGCACTCGTAGTGCGTTCCGCCTCTGCTTTACAAGGTAATTATCGTCAAAAATATACAATTTTGATCACATATTCACGTCATATTTAGAAATATTTATGATATCATTTATATTATGCAAGAAAGTCGTGTTAGTTACTCTACTAACCTATTACTCAAAAACGATATTTTGGAACGAAGTTCCTTGTCGTGCGATACGCCGGCTAAGGGGGCTAGGCGAGCATCACGAAAATTCTTAGGACATAGAAGTGTATTTAGCATTCCTTCACTTATTTATTTTTTTTATTTTTAAACACTTTATTGTGCTGCCAACATAACAAAAGTAGGTACAATAGAACTTAAACTAGTACAAACAACACAGAGGGCGGCCTTATTACTAATAAGTAATCTCTTCCAGGCAACCAACAGATTGTGTGAAAAACAATATTACTACAGCGGAGGTAGGTAAAAAAATAAACATAAATAGATGATATTAAAAATACATAAAATACACACTAAAATAAGATATAATATACCATACCAAAAGATATATACAATATATACATAATAATAATTATAATGCTATAAATAAAATAAATATAATAATATATTAATACATCATAAAAATATAAACATAATATACTATAAAATATACTACAATTATACAAAAAAACTATATCGATTCAAACGCAAGATTTAAAAAGTGGTCACGTATGAGGCTCTTAAATTTAGACAGAGTTTGAGCTTGCCTTATGGGTATGGGTAAGGAATTCCATAGGTTAATGGCCGTAATAGTAAAAGAATCACCATAAAAGCGCGTGCGATGGAAAGGTGTGCACAGGACAAGCCTATCCACTGAACGAAGGGAATAGCTTTCACAGTGCAGGAAGTCAAATTTATTTTTAAGGTATGAAGGAGTCTTAGGGTCAAACAGGACACGATAAAGTAACTGCAAGTAATGCACATTCCGGCGAAAGCGGACTGGGAGCCACTTGAGCTTCATGCGGAAGGAAGAGACATGGTCGTATTTGCGAAGACCAAATACAAACCGGATACCATAGTTCTGGAGGCGCTCAAGTTTTTCTATCTGCTCGACTGATAAATCAGGAAAGCAAGCATCAGCGTAGTCAATAATAGGAAGGAGAAGGGACTGTGCTAGCATAACTTTGGTCGATATGGGTAAGAAATTACGAAGACGCCGCAATGAACTGGAAGCAGCATAAAATTTCCGACTCAGTTCCTGAATGTGATGCGACCAAGATAGTGTCTGATCCAGGTAGACACCTAAATTTTTGACGTGCTCGCTATATGGTATGATTTCTCCCCGAATCTGTACAGAAGGCAGTATACCCCAATCAACCTCCGATATTTGGTAGGGACTACCGATAACGATGACCTGACTTTTCGACGGATTGATTTTTAGGCCAAATTGATCACACCATGTTACTATGTTGGTTAGTTCGTTGTTGATGGAATGAACTGCGTTAGGTAGGTTATCAGGGGTTGATTGCGTGTAGATCTGTAAATCGTCGGCAAACATATGGTAGGGAGAAGTTAATTGAGATGTGAGATTGTTAATAAATATGGCAAATAGGAGAGGTGACAAGACGCCACCCTGTGGCACACCGGCGGGTACTGCACACCAAGATGAATGTTTATCATCCATCAGGATACGCTGCCGCCGGTCGCCCAGGTAACTTTGAAACCAGTTAAGAACTGTCGAAGAAAAGTTAAGAAGTCGTAGCAAACTCAGAAGGATGTTGTGATTTACTGTGTTAAAAGCATTGCTAAAATCTAAGAGAGTGAGAACAGTGAGTTGCTTGTTGTCCATACCATAGCGAATGTCATCGGTAACTTTAACCAGGGCTGTCGTCGTACTATGACCGGGACGAAAGCCTGACTGATAAGGACTAAGGATGTTATTAGTGTTAAGGAAACTACTAAGCTGGGAGTGGATAAGACGCTCGAGTACTTTAGAAAGGAATGGTAAGATGGAGATAGGACGAAAATCAGGTAAACTTAAAGGATTCGATTTTTTGGGCATGGGAATGACATGAGCGTCCTTCCAGGAACTAGGAAAAGAACCGGAGGTGACTGAAAAATTAAGGATATGTGTTATGACGGGAATAATGATATCAAGGATAGGGATGATCATATTACGACTGATATGGTCAGTACCAATTGCATTCGATGATATGGACAGGATTGTCTTCTTAACTTCATCTACAGAACTTTTCTTGAAAATAAACGGGGGAAAATCAGGAGTAGAAATGGTAGAAAGATTTTTAACAGTAGAGGCAAGTTGTACATTATGATTAAGAATAGACGAAGAAGCAAAGTGTGAATTTAAATTATCGATATTAATGTTACAAGAAGAAAAGGTGTGGGAGGCTTTACCAACTCCTAGAGATTTTAAAAATTTCCAAATTTTAACTGGGTCGCCGTTCTCGACCGACTTATGGATATGGCGTCTTTGTGCATCCCTACACAATACGTTGCAACGGTTACGGATATTTTTATATTTGACCTGTACCTCAGCAGTTTTAGCAGTCTTCAATTTAGACTTGGCACGATGTTTTTTATTTAGAAGCGATTTAAGTTCTGGAGAAAGCCAGGGTGCGGGTGTGTGCTTTTTCTTCACAGGTCTTAATGGTGCGTGTTTATCATATAAAGCAAGCATGACATCGTTAAATACGCTCACTTTTAAGTCCATGGTGTCTGCATCATAAACTGCCTGCCAATCACACTCAGAAGCATCCAGTCGAAGTTGATCGTAATCCATACCGGCAAAATTACGCAGCAGGATAGAGGAAGGTTTGAACTTAGGTGGGCGGAGTTTGTAGGATAAGTAGATCAGGTCGTGATAGGAAAAAGCATCAGCAGAACACTGCCCATGCTTGGATACGGAAAGAGGGGAGGAGACAATGATAAGATCAAGAAGGGATGGGCAGCAGCCAGGAGAGAAATGAGTAGGATTAAGTGGGAGTAATTGGAGGTTGTGTGAACAAAGGAGAGAGCATAATTTTTTACTACGGTGGTCATCTTTGAGTAGACATGTATTGAAGTCACCCATAAAAATTATGTGATCATATTCAGGAGTTAGGTCATCGAGGAGATTCTCAAAGGAAGGGAAGTAATTATTGGTCAGGGAAGGGCTATAGAAAACACCAAGGAGAATTTTGGAGTTAGGTAGTAGGACTTCGATGAGGAGATGTTCAGTGGTGTTATTAGGAGGGGGCTGAGAGGAAGATCGAATCAACTTAAACGGGATGTAAGACCGAAGATAAATCGCGACTCCACCACCGCCTTTGCCAATACGATCATTGCGGATAAGGTTAAATCCAGGAAGGGAATAATTGGCTGAAGGAAGGGAAGGCTTTAGCCATGATTCGGAGATCAGGATAGCATGGATATTATTTTCTACGAATGATGCAAGCATGTCAGGAAAGTGGGCCGGAATACTCTGTGCATTAATGTGAGTCACGTTAAAATTTTTATGGGCATCATTAAACAAGGAAGAGAGGACAAGGTCGAGAGGAGAGGAAACACTTATTTCATTTATCATTTAATTCCTAAATATTTTTAATTAATTTAATTATACCTCATATAATACTTATTTCAAAATGGAAGGAACTTCGTTCCAATCGGGTGTCCCACATGTGACACCTCAGACATAGTCTAAGATCCCACCGCAGGATTAGTGCGTTCAGAGTTTTTTTGCTAAAACCAAACTTTTATGTATATTTATAATTGGGAGAATATATACTACGACTAGGTTGCCAGTCAAAATTTGGCCGCAAGCATTTTTAATAAAAAAAATTAATTTAAAAATTTTAATTTAGCTATATTTATTCTGGTACGAAGTTGGTTGAAACTAATAGATTCCTCTTTTTTCATTTCAGTGTGGCTCTGGTTGCTGCTCTTCGTATTTCAAAATGAATTCCGGATATCGTGGTCCATTCAACCCGGGGTATGTATCATATATTTATAAGTATTATTTAAAAAAATTATTTATAGAAATGTAATTACGTTATGACCTGTTTATATTTATTTCTGAAATACAAGGAATCTCATCATTTGCTCTTATTATTATATAGAGAAAATTATTATTATTTTCTTCATAGTTAGAAGATAGTAAAATCACTATGCAAATACGATCCTTATATTATTGAGCCTTACTACATCAACAACTATTTCTAGTGTCTATATGCAATATATTTCTAACTTAAAACCAATTAAAATAAAATTTCTTTCTGCGTTATTTCATTTACTGATATCTGAACTTTGTTTTTTCCAGTATTTGGACTTCGACAATCTTCCTGAAACAAATTTCACGTGTACTGGCAAAGTTATCGGTGGTTACTATGCAGATTTAGAGACGTCTTGCCAAATGTTTCACGTTTGCACTGTAGGACAACAAGATGAACCCATGGATATAAAGTTCCTCTGTCTTAACGGCACTGTCTTTGACCAGGTAAAGATTTAATATAACCTAATTCAATTATTAAATTTATTAAACTAATCAAATCTGCTCAGTATTCAATCAAAGGTTTTTAGGTATTGCATAATTCATTTTAAAATATTCTTTTCTGTTAATATTTTAGTATGTCTGTAATGTGGGTATTTAATATAATTACAGGAGACTCGAGTATGCGAAAGGGTTGACGAAGTTGATTGCACAAAGTCTGAAAAATTTTACAGTTTAAATTTAGAATTATATGGAAGTACTGTACCACCTATAATAACGCCAGAACTGAAAGATGAACCTAAACAAACAGAACCACCTCAACAGCCATCCAAATCGAGCACTGAAGGTACTTCTGATCCATTTATTAACGATTCGTCTACAAACGCTGATAAAAACCTAAACCAAACGACCGATATTATTGATTCCACTGAAGATCCAATACAGGAAACTAATAAAGATGAAAATCGAAACCAACATACTAATAAACCTATACAAACTTCAACCTTGAAAGTTGAAGAGGAAGGTAATGTTTTAATTAAACTAATAACTTAGTCGTAATCACTTTTATACTTAGAATTTATTTATTATTGCCATTTATTATAGTCCGTTTTTTAAACTTTTTATTTTTGTGTTTTCAGAGTACGAAGATGAGGAGGAAGGAGTAGATGGTGAATATGAAGATGATTATCCTCAATCTGTTACGACAACAACCACCCATCAATCGATAACGACCATATCTTCAACAACCAAACATCCTCCTAGTACTTTATCACCATCAACTATTCGTCCTCCTATAGCCCACATTATTTCTTCTTCTCCTTCTCCTACGCTTTCTTCGATTTCTTCTCCATCCTATTCTACTATTTCACCTTCCTTAATTCCTTCATCAACAATAGATCCATCGTTATTGTCACCACAAGAGTTTATATACCGCCACCGTGGTCCAGGGTCTGAAGCCATATCCTTCCAAAGACAAAGTTTTCGACCAGCTGATGGTGTTTATATAACGCATGCTCCACCACAGCAGTTTGACCACTTTCAATACGAATCATCCAGAACTGTACCCCGCCCTACCGCACCAAGGCCAGTTCCATTTGTGCAACGCCCACAACCAGCACCCTTTAGAGCAACTACTATAGATCCACGGGATCAATTGCTGCGACCAGGACAATCGCTACAAGCCCCAGAACGACATGAAATCTCATTACAAAATAGACCACAACCTTATCCTTCTCCGCTACCTTCACAACAACCATTACCATTCTATTATGATCGAAAGCGAAGTGAGGACTCTAGCCCTGAAGAACAGTCATCCTTGTCAGCTCGATCTGTAGCGCCTATAGTTGAAACAGAAAGGCCGCCCGTAAAACCCAAAAGTCCTCCTCGAGTTATTGTGACAGCCAGTGCATCAGTTAGTGACAGTACTGGAAAGCGATTGAACTATACTGTGGGTAATGTAGTTAGTGCTGTAAAACCAATTGTTGCTATAAATTATGATGACTACAAAGAATCCGATCTTATATTTGATCCATTCTTTCTTGACGTGCCAAAACTTCAAGCAAGACGAAAAACAAGATCTAATCGAAATAGACAAATATTCACAGTGCCTGCCACCGCTACTATATCTTCACTTGGAACGTTGGATACAAAAATAAAGGCTACTTTATCCCCAGTAACATCACGAGCTACAACGACAAAATTATATCCTACTGAAACTCCAACGACCACAACTACGATGGCATGGAATCCAGAAGATTATGTCGACGATAACTATGAACCCCACGCATACATACCGCCTGTTCCACCATTAGCAGTGTTGGCTCGTGATACTTTCAATAGTAGAAATCAAGACAGGCATTCGTTTAACAAAATTGTTGAGAAACATAACCAAGAAAATAAGAAAACACATCGCATGGAGCTGTCTAAGCCGACACATTCTGCTGTGCAGACAATCTCTAGTCAAAGCGCGGGTACCGAGGCTGCAGATATTATCACTTCACCGTTGCCCATTGAAGCACCCGCTTGCGCCAAATCGCGCTCCTATGACTGTCGGAATCGTGCCTAATAAATATAGGAATTAGCTCACTTTATAAATAGATAAGTAGATTCATATTTAAATAGTTAGTGAATTTTAAACATAAAACTGACTTTCCTGCTGTATAAATTAAATATTGTAACTTTAAGTTTGATTTACATAAGTAGACAATTTAAAGTTATTGAAATTACAACAAGATGATATTGATAAATCTGCGTTATACTTTTATACCATAATATTGTAAATGGTTATTATGACACCTTTTTAAATGGATATTTAGAATAC
The DNA here is from genome assembly GCF_905220415.1 of Colias croceus. Taxonomy (NCBI): domain Eukaryota; kingdom Metazoa; phylum Arthropoda; class Insecta; order Lepidoptera; family Pieridae; genus Colias; species Colias croceus. The sequence continues at coordinate 5,159,758 of NC_059542.1, forward strand.
TGTAAATATTTTAACGTAAAACAATAAAAACTAAGTTTCGTATAATTGTTTCATTCATTCGTTTATTTCGCTTACCTAGTACATTACATAATACGCATTATGAAAAGATTAATGGGAATCTGAAACTGACTAATCACTATATTAACACTAAATGTTAACATTTCCATCTCTTCCTAAACAACTTCTCGATAGCTATCTTGTTCTTATAATCTCTAAGTATATAAATTAATCCCTATTTCCCTCGGTCATGGCATCACGCCTGAACGGCTGGACCAATTTCGATAATTCCTTCTTTGTTGAGTGATTTTGTCCATCTGTGTCTATTACATGTTAGGTACCGACCTAAAAAGAATAATTTCTGTAGAAGTATAGACAAAATCATACATAAGTTATTAAATATAAGATTGCTTATTAGTTATTTGTGATAACGAGACCACCACATAGACCACAGACCTCAGGTTATTAGAATAAGTCCACATAGAAAAATATCGAACTCTATCGAACTATCTTTTTTTCACTTTATTTTTCATTGATATTTTTGACAACCATGTGTCATATAACAAAGACCATCTTAAATAAAGGTGAAAAGTGTATGATTTTATGTTTAACTATACAAAATAAAATATTCTTTCTGTATAAGGTTGAGACTGATAAAGACAGAAATCTTTAAAAATATAAAGACCAATATGTCGAACTCTAGTATTATGAGCATCAGAGAGATGATCGATACTGCTTTTGGGGAATCTGATGTAAGTTTAAATATCAACTTAACAAACATTATAAAAATGCTTTATTATTTTTGTTAATTTATGCTTTTTCTGGTCTACTTTTTGAACGTATATGTCTATATATATATGTACTAGCGGTCCGCCCCGGCTTCGCCCGTGGTACATATTTCGCAATAAAAAGTAGCCTATGTCCTTTCTCGGGTATCAAAATATCTCCATACCAAATTTCATGCAAATTTGTTCAGTAATTTAGGCGTGATTGAGTAACAGACAGACAGACAGAGTTACTTTCGCATTTATAATATTAGTATGGATATATATTCTGATATCGTATACTACTATGTTATAAATTGTAACTATCCCGTTTAACTTTTAACGGTCATTTTAAATGCTTTATTGCAGGCTAATGTTGTTAACTTTAAACTTATACAAACAGTATTGTACATACTTGCGAGACAACTCAGAGTATTGGAAAGACGAGTACAATTAACAATACAACCAAGTGTGTATCCCTCTAGCTCTGGCTTATCTATTAGTGAAGTCAAAATAAAGGCAAGCATGCCTAAAAAGAAAAAAAATATAAAGGCCCCAGCTCCTAGTCAGGAAAAATCATTGGCAAAGCCGATACCAGGGCAAGCTAAATCTAAGCCAGAGACAGTAAAAACACCTATAGACTTGTCATCTTCGAGCAAAACTATATCTGATCCAACTAAATCTTCCGTCAGTAAATCTTCTTCTAGTAAAACTGAAACAACCAAAACTACAACTGATCTATCATCTTCCACCAAAACGACTACAGAGCCAACCGAATCATCTACCAGCAAAACAACATCGGACTTTACCAAAACGTCAACTGAAAAATCTTCCTCGAGTAAAACAACCTCGAATTTCACAAAAACTTCAACTCTTTTATCAAGTTCTAGTAAAACGACATCAGATCAAACAAAGACATCTACTGAGAAATCATCTTCCAGCAAAACTACTACGGAACCAACAAAAACTTCGACTGAATTATCAAGCACGGAAATGTCTTCTTCCTTAAAAACGTCTACAGAAAAGTCTTCAACTGATAAATCTTCTTCTTCAAAAAGTAGATCTACCTCGGATAAGTCTACAAGCGACGAAAGAAAGAAAAAGGTACATGTTTTAGCTTGTATTGTTTATTAATTAAAAATTGATAACGTGTTGTCTCCGAATTTTTATTGAATTAGTCTACATAGTTCTTCTCACAGGAGTTCCACAACATGCTACAGATCATCGAAGAGCAGAGAGAAAGAGAAATTCGAACTATTCACCAGGTGCAATTAAAATAATAAACATTATTTTGTTTGAATTGTTTATTTTTTTACAGCAACACGTCAGCGGTGCTACGTTTTCTTTTTATTTTATTTATTTTTATAGTATAGATAAACATGGCCGGTAAGTATTTCATATAAATTGTTACACTTTTATTTAAAAACTTAAGTGAAGTAACATTTTCTTTTAGAGAGCAAATTCAAAAGAAGAAGCGGCAAGGTCACCCACACCAATGGCTTCACTTGATACTATGGGTATAACATATTTTTTTAAACGCAGAAAAATTAATTATCATTTGAACCTATACATATTTATTTTTTATACATTTTACAGAAACGCAATACGAGAAGTTACTAATTGGTAAGAAATTTTTCCAATGAGACTTTGCTTGCAATCTTGACAAACATTATTAGTAAACACTTAATAAAATTTCAGTTGAACGTGTTCCCTCTGACGCTACAAAAACAACTAAAGGTATGCCATTAGTTCAAACTAATTAATACAGACAATCGTCTAATAATATTTCCTGATCCTATTCAAATTGTTATAGAAAGAAAAAAAAGTCACACACCTCAGGTTTCCGTTGTGACCCAGGAACAGTTTGAAAATTTAGCAATAGCAGTGCGAGAAATACAGAACAAGTTTGGCGCTATTGGCAAAGCCACGTTTCCTGAAAATCCGCAACTTATGCAAGAACTTCGCCGTGGTGCCTCATTAACCAATGCTATGGCTGCTCTGCAATTATCTGCACGTTTAGAAGCTGCAGAAAAAGCTTTGGACCTAATGATGGAACTAGTTACAGAAATGGCCATGAAAAAAGGAATAAATATAAATTTCGAAACAAAACAACAGGTTCGGTAATGTTTACATGTACCTATTTGATATTGTCTAGGATCCTTTTAATTATTTTGTTCTAATTCTAGGGTACTGCTGAAACGCCAGAAACGAAAATAGTATTTGAAGCTAACAGTACAGTATCACAAGAACCTCCGTCGCAATCACAAAAACATAAGACATTGGATGTAAAATCTAGAGATAAAGTATCATCAATACAAATGTCAAAATCAGCTACTTCAACGTTTGGTTTAGAAACAACTCTTGATGCGAGAGTAGAAGAAGCAACAGAACGAACTGTAGAACCAGCCGAAGAACAAACTATAGAAATTGAATTAAAACCATCCATACAAAAACCTACAAATTTAATAAAACCTATGGATCTTGAGTAAGAATAGTACAAATATTTGAATCTGTATGTACATTTATTTGTGGTGATTTTACTTAGCTTCTATCCTTCACAGACAAGCTATGAAAGAAATGTATGATGGAATAATAAAAGCAGTAAATAATATCACAAATAAAACCTCGGCTACTGCTGAAAATGCATTAAAAACATCGAACAGACTCGGTACTATTAATAACTCATAAAAATTTATACTACTTTGATTAATAAATCTTGGTTTAAATTGCATTACATCTAAATTTATTAGATGTACTTTTATAATAATTGTTTAAAATTGCATGCATTATTAGAACATACTTTATTCATATAAATTTATAAATAATAGAAAAAATTCGATCACGAGGCGGGACTCGAACCCGCATCCTTCGCGCCATTCCGGGGCGGATGCCGGGGCGGATTTATAAATTTATATTTATAAAGCATTTGAATGCCATAAAACCAAAAATATAAATTCAACATATGTACTTTATTCGTTAAAAAAGGTCGTCAATTTTGGTGAATTAAAACTTTATATTGTATGTTTTATTTCAGAAACTAAATTGGAAACGGCATTAAATTTGGGTGACCGTATGGATAATTTAGATGCTCTTGTATCAGAATATGTAGAGCAAATAAATATAATGGATACGAATTTATCGTCACAGGTTTTATTTCTTATTTGAACCCATTGAGCCCCAAGCGGCCCGATCGGTCCCAGACACAATAGATTTTCTATTGTGTCTGTGGTTCCGGGGCCTGAGTTATAAAAGAACTTAAAAATAAGTATATTTTATTAATACTATACATTACACACAGATGACCAACTATCAAGAACAATTGACACAAATGCAGCATGACTTAGAATCAGGATTAGAAAATATGGCTGAGGCTATGGCTAATACTGGCGGTGATACAGTTGGTAGGGAGACAATATTAATTAATCCTTATGGGAGAAATGGAATTGATTATGGAATTCTTGAACACAATTAATCAATTTTGTCATTTTCATAGCTGTTGCTGAACTAAATGCGCACTTTACTGACTTGCAAGTTGATTTCGACAATACAAACACGAGACAAAAAGAATTGAAAGAATATCAAGATTGCTTGTCACTAGATTTACAAGTAAAGAAATTTATTTTAAGATAGATAAAATAAAATTATTAACAAACCACGATTAACGATTCTATTACAATATTGTTTAAAGGCATTGCAAAAACAAATTGAAATACTCCGTGAAACAAAATCTGATCGAGAGGAAGTAGCTGATGCTCTCCGCGACAAGGCAGGTCTTGGAGCACTAAATGGTCTAGTAACCCTGCAACAATTTAACGCTGTACGTGGAGATTTTGAAAAACGTATTGGAGCAGCTTACGATAAATTCAATAACCAAGAAATAATCTGGCAAGTAAGTAAATTATTTTTCCTTACTTAAAAAAAAATACTGATATTACGATAAACTATCCAATCCGCATGTTGCTGCTCAATTTTTAGAAAGCAATAGATGATTTACTTCGTGAACTCAATGAAAAGGCCGATTTAGTTCAAGTGATGTGTTTACGTGATGATGTAAATAACAATCTTGATAAACTCAATAGAAGATTACATACAATGATGGAAATTGTGGGCGAACCTAGAGCAGCGGCCGTAGCTAAAAGGCTATTTCGTAACACTGCATGCTTATCATGTAATACGCCTGCTAACATGGAGATAGAGGAGCCTGGATTAATTCCAGTGTTGCCTGCCTTCCCCAAAACCTCCAAACGGCCTCCTACTATCGGTGCTGAGGGTGACTCCAATAAGAATAAAGAAGACATTAAGGTTTGCTACCCTGGACAACCAATTCAACACCCAATAGACGAAAGGTAACTATAATAATTTAAATATAAATTGGTTTGCAGGCAATTATATATGCCATTTCATTATAGGGCACAAATATGCACGCGATATTGCGGTGGATCGCACACAATTGTCCCTAACACACTGGGTCGCGCTCCAGGGGGTATGATTGTGACTTCGATGCCTCGAGACCTTGCTACAGGCGTAGGATCGGACGGCAAAGTAATTAAAAATCCATAATATTATCTATTCTTTTCGTATTCGTATTTACATACATGCATACTTACCTACTTTAGATTTTATAACGAAAATTAAGGCGTACATTTCTTATAAAAAGTTTTTATTACAGGTTTATATTATTGACGAAAATAATAAAATAAGAAAACCTTGTGTTCCTTGCAATCAACCTTATGTTACAATCCCTCAACCATCTGAGGCTGATCAAGGTGATATATTTATTTTTACGTATTTACCTTTTGAACTAGGTACTTACTTAGCGAAAATAATTTTGTAATATAGACAGGTAGACTGAATGATTCTAATATGATGCGAATACAATAATCACGAATCATGGCAACAATAAATAAGGACATAGGTACTAATACTAGGTACTAAATTTATTTTTTAATAGCACCAACCGAGACTTATGACATGGTACCGTGGGATTTTATGCAAGCTTTCGAACCCGATATCACTGAGGACGTGACTCCACCGCCACCAACCGACGATTTAGACTAAATTACTCTATATTTAACAATTACCTATATAATATTTTTATTTCAAAATTTGCATTTTATTTCTTTGAGATACACGAATTTATTATTATACTCATAGTGGTAGTATTCATTTTATAGAATAAAATTTATATGAAACTGAAAAATCTGTATTATTTCATAAACAATAAACCTAATAAAACTTGTGTATTAGCAGATTTTCACGTTACAGCAGTTGTGGCTCAGTAATTAAAAGACGGGGGCTCGAGACAAGATGAGCGTAGGTATAAGAAATAAAGTAATAATAGCTCAATGAGAAATAAACTGATTTTTCAATTATCTGCATACTAGCTTTCCGCCCGCGGCTTCGCCCGCGTTTTCAAAGAAAAACCCGTTCCCGTAGGATTTCCGGGATAAAACCTATCCTATGTCCTTTCTCGGGTATCAAAATATCTCTACTTATACCAAATTTCATGCAAATTGGTTCAGTAGTTAAGGCGTGATTGAGTAACAGACAGACAGACAGAGTTACTTTCGCATTTATAATATTAGTACTTAGTATGGATTACCACATCACCACTGCTCGAAACGTGCTAGAAACGATGAAAGATCGGTATGCCCAACAATCAAAAGTTCGATGACATGTTTGGAGTGGGAACGTAATAATAATAATAGTGGAGTGCCTGTAGCATTCAAAACCGTAAAACCTCGGATTAGAGTTATAGCACGTTATAGTGAATGAATTATTATGTTAATTTGTAATTTTTTTCGTTGCCACAAGGCACAAACAAGGAAAAATTTATATTTGAAGTTTGACAAGTGACAACTGACAACTGACAATTGACATTGACAAAATGACAATATCGTCACCATTTCGAACTTTCAAGTGTCTACTTTTAACAAAAAATAATAACAATTTTGTTTATATAATATAACTATTTTAGTTTATTTATGGTTCGTAATAAAATATAGGTAAAGAATATAAACTGAAACTGGTTCAGTTTACAAAGAAATATCTACGGAAAAAACACTTAATTTGAGGTTAGAAATGCATAAGATTCTGGAGTTTCAAGCTGTTGTTTTAGCAGCAGGAAGAGGTTCTCGCATGCCTGATGTTGGTGGGACGGTTTCAAAATGCCTCCTTCCTATCGGCCCTTATCCATTACTATGGTATTCATTGAATTTACTTGAAAGAGTTGGATTTCAAGGTATGATATTATCTTGTTTTCTTATTAGTTATTGGTATCAATTGATTATTGTTATTTTCATTCCATTAACGAATAAATAAAACATGAACCTTTTTAAAAACCTAAACTAGTGATGAGTGTATTAAACTAGAATTATGAGTTAAAATTCTCATGTAAGTATGTTGAAATTCACCATACATGAGAATTTTAACATCATGTGTAAAATTAATGTATATTATGTGGAATGTGATTTAGCCAATCATATACAAAACATAGATATGAATTCAGCATTAAAATTCAGTTATAAAAATATAATATGAATAATTGTCTCATTCATATTTGATATCAAGCCCTTTTTAATTAAATAAAAAATTTAATGTTTAAATTATAATTATATTTTTCAGAAACTATGGTATTGGTACTTGATGAAGATAAGTCCAGTATTTTAGGTGCTTTAGAAAAATGCCCGTTGAAAATCAAATATGAACTCATAGTGATACCTGCGGATGAAGATTGGGGTACTGCTAACTCATTAAAACACATCAGCAGCAGAGTGACCACAGACTTGGTTGTTATTTCTGGTGATTTAATAACTAATGTCAATCTAAATGATGTCTTGAACCTTTACAGGAAACATGACAGTGTTCTTGCATCATTATTCTTCAATAATGGACCTGAAGAATGGATTGAGTTGCCAGGAATTAAAACAAAAGCTAAACCAGATAGAGACCTTGTCTGTATAGATAAAGAAACAGAAAGATTATGCTTTTTAGCGAGTGCGAGTGATTTTGAAGAGAATGTTTCCATTCCTAGATTACTTCTAAAGAAGTTTAGCTCTATAAGCATGTACAGTAGATTATTGGATGCTCATGTGTATGTTATGAAAAAGTGGGTTATAAACTACCTTGTTGATATGGATAAGTTTACATCATTGAAAGGGGAGCTGATACCACACATTGTGAAGAAACAATTATCAAAGCCTAAAAACCCTCTAGAAAAAAAGGGGACATCGGAAAAACAGGTGGAATTGAACAAAGATATATTTGATTATGCTCTGGACTATGGTTATGAAAATAAAATAAGGCAGATGTCAGCATACAATGATCATAAACTCGGTAGCAAAGGTGTTTATTACAATGATGCAATAAAGTGTTATGCTCATATTCCTGACAAGAGTACTTTTGGGATGCGAGTCAATACTTTATCAGCTTTTTATCTATCTAATAGCAAGGTAATTAAACTGTAGCGCACTTTTTACACTTAAAATTGTAGCTTAGTACGACAATTGTTGTGTCAGCTGTGGGATGTCCACTGCTGGACAAAGGCCTCCCTCAGGGTTTTCCACCATGCCCCGTCACCAGCGGCCTGCATCCAGCAGTATCACATTATAATATATATAATAAAAACAATGGCATAACACAACAATAGCTGTTAGGTTATACACCAACAGTATTGTATTGAATTTATAATACACATGCAGTACAACAAATACAAGTGCCCTTAACAATTATACCTGTGTACACTTAATATTTTGTTTATAATTACAGATACTATCAAGATGGGAAGAAATAACTGGTTCGCCGCTCACTGACAGAATACATCCAAATAGTGATGTAAAGACCAAGCAGATTGATGAAACAAGTACTGTCGGTGAAAAAAGTTTCATCAGTGAAAAAACATCAATTAAATGTACCTTCATTGGATCTAATTGTACAATAGAGAATAAAGTCAGATTAACTAACTGTATATTAATGAATAATGTAACTATTAAAGAAGGGTAAGTTTTATTTTTAATTTTTAATTTTAAATACTTAATATTCAAATGCTTTTAAAGCGCGAAAACCCATCGCCACCATTTAAAAATTATTTTTCAGATTACAATATTGTACTGTATCATAAAAAATCAAAAAAGACTGCAGAGCTTATAAATATTTTTATATATACGTGTATAAAAGTTTAATGAGCCTCTGTCGAATGTGCATCTGTCCACTACCTTAGCCACGGATTACGATTAAAAGATCCAAACAAAAATTATGTACATAAACCTGAATCAGATTATGCCATGTGTGAAAATTGTCCCGGAAATTTTTGACGTGACAACGTCTTATAATTCGATAGAGCCGGCTGCACGCACGAAAAAACATGACTCATGCGGCGTTACCTCGCTCTGAGGCGTTCCGTAAGGCTTGAAGTGCGAGCAAGAGCGCGGAACGAGCGACAAAGAAGCACAATCGTTGTCACGTTCAACTATCGTCAGTAAACCGACTTTACAGACAACCAATTTTTTTTTTTTTAAGGAGCGTACTTCAGGACTGCGTTGTATACACAGGAGCAACGATTGACACAAACTGTGCGATGCAATATTGCATTATCGGCCCCCACCATGTCTTACCTTCAGCTGTCAAAGGAAACCACCAGCTGTATGCAGAAACAACTGATAATATGATAACACTTGGATAATTTATAATAAATGATACTTAATATTTATAGTATTTTATTTTGCACCTTTATTCTTTACTGATAATCCAAAGAGATAATTACATTAAATTATTTCATGTTAAATTTTTGACTGATTCTCGTTCTATTTAAAAAAAAGTTATTATGTATTGTCATTTTACTGAGTAGGTTAAGTCCTTTTTTTATCATTTTAAAGTTTTTTGATATTTGTAATAATTACGGAGCAATCGCCACATTTGACGACTGCAACCTGTATATGAAAAAAAGGGTCAAGTGGCTGTTGTGGTGGCTGTCGCTAGAAACCCGTGGCTACTGGCTATGGCCGGTGGCCCGTTTGTGCCAAACCTAAAGGTACCTACATCAAGATAAAGAATAATTTATAGGTATATGTTTTAACTAATATTTATATATAAAATGAGTTTGAGTTTGAGTTACTTAGTAATGCTCAAATAAATCAGCGGAACTAACACGCTAAATGCGGTATTGCACAGCACGCCACCATAAATCTTATTATCTTAAGTATTATCTAGAGACATAATAATGTGATGTAAGCACATGTAAGAATGACATCACATGTGGAAGAGTGCTTAATTTGATATTAATGGGTTACTAAGCTACATGCACGATTACCGTAAATTGCTCAATAGATTAAATGTCATGTAGGTATTTCAATATCTAGGAACTCACACTTAACCGTTTTTTTAAAGCTAGAGATACAGACCATGAATATTTTTATAAGGCTACTTATTAATCTATTTATATAAAAAATAACGAATTCCACTTATTTCCCTAAGTAGTTAAGAGTGTGCGAAACGCATTTTGTTTAATAGTAATAAATTAAGTCTTATAACTACCACAGAAATTATAATATTAATTACTATTAATCCCTACACTAAACACTACTAATTTTATTTTGAGAGAGAGATTAAAGTGGGTACGTCATAGAGACGAAGAACCTAAAATGTACAGGGACCTGCAGCTATCAAGCTACTTACGAGCTACGATAAGATAATAAAATAAATACCTACTGAATTCATCTCTATAACACTATCGTGTTATCGATATCATAACATAATTGTTGCATAATTCATAATATTACGATGCAACAGACATAAATATGTATTTCGAAACCTGTGACACTCCAGCTTTTCGCGGTTTTTCGCAAGCTTTTAACAACCACAATACGTACAGTGGCGCTAGCGGTTTATATATGTACTTATAATTATTATAGGTACTGTATATTGGCTAATTTACGCTAAGTAATTATACGTGTATGGGAAACAAATGAAACAATATTCCTTTATTTCCCGGCTCCGGCACGGCCCGTTCCCGGCTCGGTAAAAAGTACCTATACTTACAATAAAGACGTTTTATCGCACCCCGGACGGGGCACGGCCCAGTCGCGACACGGAGTAGGTAACGTACCTAATTATGGATGCATTTATGACGCAAAACCTCGTCACAGTAAAATCGCGTCGTAAATTCTAAATTCATTTTGCACACTTGTAACTAATTTTGAATATTTGCATATCTAATAAATTAGATTGAAGTCTAATAAATAATCCCATGTTAAATTCGTTATTTAATTTTGCATTTTAAAATCGCATTGCTTACATCAAATGCGATTTCTACTTTAAATGATAGGTTATTTGATGTTATCTAATTCACCAGTTTGGAAAGTCACCAAAGGCTTGTTGTATCCAAACCAATTTGTTTGGTATCGAGTGTAGAGCACTGCAGTTAGTGTGTAATACGAAAACATAAAACCACAGAAACTTGGGTGGATTTTATTCTCACATGTCGCAATATTTACGGTTCATCGCGTGTTTTGGTTATATAATTGCATTCTGCACGTAGGTACACCTTGACGGTATACATCATTCGATCCGCTATCAGATACGAAAAGCAGAGCTTGAATCTTTGTTGTTCTAAAATGCCTGGATTACTTTCTAACGTTTATAATTTATACCTTAACGTTATATAATTTTCGCAATTAGTAATTATATTACAACGCTGGCTTTCAAAAAGCGGCTTTACTCTCTTGCACTTGTAATTTTATCAAGGTTTTCACTTACTTTCTTTATAAAATGTCTTCTCTCCATATTTTTAATACTGTATCAAAAAGTTTGCTAAATAAAAGTACAGGGTTCAATTTAAACAGATTTTAGTCCGTTCGAATCCCGTATGTGGCAAACAAATTTTCAGGAACCTCGCAACCTTGAATGCAGTTTTCTGTATTTTCAAAAATAATGGAATATTTTCTTTGGGTATAATATTATCTATCTAACTCAAGTATTTAGAGTACTTTCCTACGTGTAGGTAGGTATTTACAAGAGTAGAATTCAACGTAGGTAGGTAAGTATTTTACTACTCGTACACATTCAAAATTAGGTATTATATCAATCTACGAACAAACTTATTTTTACTTCAGCAATTTTGGAACTTATCATACACATATTATCTATAAGTTTATTATAAATCTTTATTATGGTTATCAGAGTTTTTATTTAAATTTCAGTGAAAAGCTGTGGTTCTTCTTCCCTATTAAAATTAGAATATTATGAAGCTGTAATATATACGTAGGCAGACATCTATTATATTGATAGAGCATATTCAAAACACAAATTTTGCAACGTATCTAATACTAAAGTGGGTCTTGGCGCCATTCCTTTCGTTGCTCTTGCTGCATAAGATACAGATTATTGCGTGTAGATTGGGACACAGATTTCAGTTGTAGCAACACATATATCATGATAGTTATATTTTGTGTGCCTAATATCGTGTAAAACTCTTTCTTTCGAAATAATGCATTGCAAGTTCCACTTTCGAAGGCGCTCGTACGTTAAAATTCAGTTTGACGGCGCGTTTACGCAGTGATTAGTGAGTTAGTGACCCTGACTATTGCACCAGATAAGTTTCCCCATTCCACTGATGCAAAGAAAGGTTATAGCAAATGTCTCTTGGTTACGTTGATGTTTGTTTTACTCTTGCAGTAGGTATATAAAAAAATCGAAGAGTATAGATAGTAATATAGATACTAGATAGGAACAATGTACTGCGAATTTAGGCTGGTTCAGGCTAGAATAACTAGATGGCGAAAACTTATTAGGTATCAATTTTTTATATTTTTTTTAGTTATTAAAGCATTATCATTTTTATGAAATTATACCTAATGTAGATTGCATGGACATTAATCTGTGCATTGTCAAAGCACAAAATAAACGGCTGCATCACCAGAATCCAAAGACCAAAACACGGGCTCAATCCAAAACACGGGCTAGGGAGGTTAGGACAGAAACGATTAATCAATCACTAATCTCTTACATTTAACCCCAGCTTGTTTGTCGACATCACATAATTTATTGATGGCTATCTAGTTAACACTTCGTTCGTGTCAAGGCCACGAGCATATTCGGCGGGCTTGGCTCGGAATTTACGCTCTGTTTGTGACACGAAAATTTCGACATGATATGTTTATAGTTTATTCCACTGCATTTTTCATGTGCAATATTATGTAGATACAGAGCCTTGGCTTTTGTCTTTAATTCATGAAACAAAATGTTGAATATGTTTACATAAGCAACCTAAGGAATAATATTCATTAAACTCTATGTTTATACTTTATATTAGTTTACATATTTATATTATTACACATTAAACTCGTGTTACGTATAGAGTCAAACCTGTTAAATTAAACATAACAAAAAAACAAAACTCAGAACAATACGTTTTGAGAAACAATTTTAAATTTACTTAATCACTAATCTTCCTGCAATGTTACTAAACAGATGATTACTTAAAGAAACAAAGACAAATTTTGAAAGCTAACACTGGTGTTCAGCTTACAAAATATGAAAGCTAAATCTAGTGCCCAACTTTTCTTGTAACAGTGATGGCATCGACCGTCAGCGTCGCAACCGAACGATAAACAAGAGTGGAGACAAACCACTAACCAGCAGCAAGCACAGGCAGTTAACATAAAACTTTCCCGCGCAGCGCACGCGGACTCTTACAACACTTGAAAACGTTCCGAAATTACGTGATTCCATTTAAAGCAATTCCCATTCAAAGTGTACATTTCAGCCCTACTGATACATATTTAGATATTATAAAATCAGTTATAAAACAGCTAATAGAACACTATTATCCTGTCGTGTTTGTTTATGTGAGTTGCTAGCCTACCTTTGTAAGAAAAACTAAAATTGCTAGTGTGTCAAAACAGCTGTTTTATATTTCGGTGAGTTTAAAATACAATATATCAAGCATTATGTTATGTAGGGCACTTTTTAAGGCAACTGAAACATGTAATAAGTATGCGTTCTAGAAGCACGCAGCCGGCAATGTATGTTAACCATATGAGGTAATTCTTTCTTCATCAAGTAAATAATAATTATACGACCTTTGCTATTCAAGTGAGAAATCTATTGCTGCCGATTTTAATTATTGTAATTTTTTAACGAAATACTTACCTCGAATTATACAAAATTGCCTTGGGTTTGTAGCTCTGCACCTGAACCTACCTAAACCGAGTTTAAAAAGTATAAATAATTGAAGAATAAATAATAAATAAGTCGACTTTATTTTGTACATTAATCGAAATATGATTAAAACATAAATTAATATAGAACTGTTGAATAATCTTAAAACATAACTGGCGCACTTTTAATTTAAACTATTACAAATTTGCAAGGCAATTAATCTTAAATAAAGTGTTAGTAAAAAGCACTAACAATCATCCGAGGAGATTATTAAAGTTAACTTAAACAACCATTACATCACCTAAATTACGACGATAATTGTTCGCAAATGGTTACAATAATATGAGAGAATAATTGCGTGCCTTACGTGTTAAGCGTTTGTTATTAAAATTTTCTCGAAAATGGAAATGGATAATTCAAGGAAACACTTCCGAGTTCGTAACTAACTTTATTTTGCGATTGTAACGTAACTGCGGCCATCGATGCATGCCTCACTGCAAACTGCAATTATATGCAGCGTAATACATACTTTAAAATTATGATTAAATCTTTAATATATATAATTTACACTTCGTCTATTTTAATTATAATGCAAAATTCTTAAAGTAATTACATCCAATAGTTTCAATTTAGTTGTGTTGAAGCGTAAATAGATATTTATTAAAAATTACGCTTTAATGTAATTTTATCTATCTGACCTAGCACTTAAATGTTTCGATTAATATCACGATTAGTGTTACCCAATACATATTGTCTCGAAGCCTTGGTCCTCCACTCTGAAAGCCGTGCACGTGCAATGTGTTAGGCAAGCGGGTTCCTCCTTGTAACGAACTGCTCATAGATTTACAGCACGCATCGCTTTCTAAACACTAGAACCTTCTTAAATTAGAAAAAAAAAGACGGGTTGCACTCCGGGAGTGCCAGCAGAAGTGAAAACTTGATTATTAACGATCAGCATGTTTGATATTTTGGAATGGTATCCGTCTTACGCAATACGCATGGAATATAAGGGCTAAAAAAAAATCCGTCTTACGCTTTTTCGATCAGGCCACGTGTCCTGACGCAAGTTTAAGATTTTATACCCAACGGCGCCGCTAAAGAAGTTTTCACTTCAAAAATAACAATTCTTACAGACATAAGATCTTCAAATAATAATAACGTACGATTATTATTTGAAGAAATTATAGCAAAACTTGTTATAAATTGTAAAATGGTGTATTTTTGTTGTAAATAATAAATATTCTTCAAAAGAAATTCAATTCCAGACTATAAATGTTAGTGCTGATTTACACAGGGTCAGTAGACATGTAAACATTTAAAGTCAGTCGCGGCGCCGAATTTCGGCGCCGCGACTGACTTTAAATGTTTACATAGGCTTCAAGCCTCTGTACTGACTTCAAATCTGTTTACACAGGGTTTTTTTTCGGGTCAGCACTGATTTGCCTCGAATTTGTAGTCAGTTACTGACCCTGTGTAAATCAGCACTTATATTAATATAATATTTCAACGCATGTAGCATAAAAACCAGTTCACTCGCACAGTCGCGTTGTGTCATCCCGGCTTAAGCATTTATTGCCTCAGTTTTGCCCCAACTGGTATATAAGGTGGTCTTAGTACTTCCTCGGGCTGCAATTTATCCTCCATACACATACGTATATAATTTACACAGCTTGCACAGCTTAGAAAATGGTAGAGACGTAGAGGGTTACTTGATCATTCAAACATATCTAACATTCACAATATCCTCCTAGATATTATAATGAAAACAAAGACTTGTGATACAATATTAATTATCTACACATACAATTTTGTACTAGTACGTGATAATTTTTTTAATAGAAACAAATAGATACATAAATAGAAAAAAACAAATAGATATTGTTATACTTTACTATGTATTTAATATGGAAAAACCTTCAAAGAAGATTGTTCCAATGAAAGAATCTGTAGTTCTTGGTAATTAATCCATCTCATAAGTCATAACTTTTAATTCACCTTTGTGCACTCTATCATCTATGTTACATTTTTTTGTACTAGCACTTACAGTTTGATGCTCTCTGTGTTTTCTTTAATTTCCCAGAGTCCACATTATCAATACAAGGAAAACTTGTAAGACCACAATTATCTTCGACTCACCCATTTATTATGTGTGAAAGCAACAAGGAAACAATTTATTTATACTGCACATTCGTGTTAAGAATTTTTACTAAACTTTACGCATTAGTATGTTATTATTAAAGAAAGAATATATATAATTATACGAGAAGAATGAATTGCAGATTTCATACATTTTTATTATCAGATATTATTTATGAGGTAATTACGCTTCGCAGCTTTCGCTATTATTCGACCTCTGATAATTATGAAAACGTTAATGAAACTAAAGCACGATACTATAGAGCAAATAATGGATAGGTATGCTTATAATAATTGACGTAATTTGACTAATACATGATCACGAACTTTACAGCAGGTAAAGTAGGTTAAACCACTTTTGTAAATAAAATAATACCAAAATTTATAGAAAAGCTAAAACTACTTTTAACTTTAAGATGCTGTAATTGTCAGGTAACCCGTAATAAAGATTCTGTTCATTTCTCAAATAAATTGTCTATTAAAAAATAATTATCTAGGTCTAGAAGGTATCATTATTATTATCTAAAGTACCAATAATTTACATACAAAAAATATTCAATTTTTCATTTATAAAAATATTTTATTGACATAAAATCATCCAGTACAATCCATAAAATTATCCCCTGATTACCGAACTAGTTGAGAACACTGTGAGATGGGACCTACTTTGATTGAATATAATCTATAATATAAAAATGAATCGCAAAATGTGTTGGTAAGCGCATAACTCGAGAACAACTGAACCGATTTCGTAAATTCTTTTTTTATTACATTTCTTGAACTACGAGGATGGTTCTTATGGAGAGAAAACGTAAAAATGTACCACGGGCAAAGCCGGGGTGGACCGCTAGTATAATATAATATCGACATTCTTAAGCAACGTCTCTACATTTCGATTTTTTGCATTATGCGAATCCAAACAATTATTTATTTTTAGATACACAAAACATATTTCTACATTAATATATAATATTTCTACACATTAATACTTAGTTCTACCAACAATTTAGTATTATAATGTATTACATCAATGGCAATAAGAATTCGCATTGTATCAAACGCGTTTTCGCCTGACCGGAAGAGCGCGTCACTATACATTACAAAACCCGCATTAATATGATCGACATACAGTGATCCACAGCAGTGATCTGAGGGCAAGAACTGACTTACAATTAATAATATGAGTAATAAAAAAACTTGGCAAAGCCTTGACCATAGTTATGCAATGGACTGCCAGATTCGTTTATTATTTTTAGCAGATATCAGTGCGTCTTTGTTGGTTCAGTAAATATCTTATAAATGCCGGGTTGGGATCACCAGGAAGAATCGGTAAAGTGTAAAGATTCAATAGTATGATTTGTACAATGGTATCATTTGATGCGGCAGCTATGCATTATGCAGTACACATACAGACATAACGCATTACACAAGAGCATTGGACTGTGGTCCTTTGAGATCTCCGTTCAAACAATACGTACGGAAATATATCAACCTTTCATACCCCCTCTAAAATTTAATGGACACTTGGATTTGTGTTGTCCATTTTTCATTGAATATTTATTATTTGCATAAATTCATGATACATAAATATTGTAAGTGTAAAGTAAAGTGTAAAGGTTTATGAAACTCAAATTTTCACTAACACTAAAATTTACAAAACAACATAAATAATACAAACATTATCATCATTAAAAAATCGTAAAATACAATTATGTAAATTATGCATGATTATGCAATAACTCTACGTATGAACAATTTCATACGGGAAGGCTGCCTCAAATGGAATGTTATAAATTATGATTTTATATCACTAAGCCAATTGGAAAGGTGTAACACTGAAGGTAAACAATGTTTTATTTAATTTAATAATAAATATGACTTGTACATTCAATGAATATAAACATTTATTCAGTGTCAGTTTTCAAAATTATAGATCACAGAACACTCTTTAGTACTTTATCAATTTTTTCCCAATTCGTGAAAATTAAATGATGTGAAAAGACACAAAAATGCAATCAAACAACTTGAATATTTTTAAAGCTAGATCTATACCTATTCACTGAAGATTATTAAACTATATTGCACTCACCTCAATACATAATTTTGATAATAAAAATAATTTATAGACGTTTTAGCTGATGGGTACTGATTTCAATAATTATTCCATTTATTGCAATATATATAATCTAGTAATATTTTTGATATATGATTATAAAACATAACGTATAAGGGCAACAATAAAACTGAATACATTTGAATAGAATAAACTGGCCAAGATAGGGAACATTAGATTTGCGATATTCTACTTTGTCAATGTTAATGCTTATCCTATATTATTTTTGACCTTCCACTTTACCGTAGCGAGCACTAAATATACGTAATTATATACCATCAGATTCGCAACCATTGCAACGCATTTAAGCAATACTTCATAGAACAATATCACATTATATTTTACTGCTATCTCGCTACCAAAGTGTCTACTGTCTTTTGTTTGTTTAAAAATAAAACAAGTGACGTTGTCACGGTATTTATTCGCTGTAATAATATAGCATTATGATTATACGAATTTATTTTTAGGTTCTAATCTGGCTTTCAGATGAAAAGCCGGAATACGATGTATATATCCTGACTTAATAATGCATTATAATTAAATTTTATCTAAAATGTAATAATTTTACTCTTAGCTGTAAATTGTTGCATTACCTACAATTACAAGGCTTCTTTTTATTTATTAATATATAAACAAACAGCCACGTATATTTGAAAGACAACCCGGAATCACCAGCGCACTCATGATATATATGAATACAAATATTAAAGATGTTTATTATGAGGAAGACCATTCCCGTTTTCAATTAAACTTCATTGTATAGACAAGACCTCAAAATATTGGCCTAATGACCACACTACCGACCGACTGCTGACCTCAATGTACAGGTAACTTCGTGACATAACAGTTACGTCGTGTGAGTTCTAGTTCGGCGCTCCTAAACTATTATACCATAATACCGCTAACAAAGACTTAATGACACATTTCTAACGATGTACATGCATGTCATACAGTATAACAGCATAGGAAGTCTATTGACTTGCAAGCTTGTAACGGTGCCCGTAAATTAAGCAATTGTCATGTACCTGTGATATTTCTTGTGTAACAGTATTAAATGTAAACAAACATTAACATATACAAACACGATAGCTAAAAGAATTTGATGATTGCGAGTGCAATGTGTATGCAATCGTGATTTGTTCGCAATATAACAAGGGTCAAGATGTCATTAGATTATTTTTAATAGAAAATGTGTCGATGGACTTGGATGTTTACAAAATAAATATCAAAGTGGACATAGGAATTGCAACAAACATAAACATACAATTACCCACACTATGTACCATGACAATATATTTATATTTTTTGTGTAAAATCCTATTAAACCTCTTTCATAATTTAGGAACAAGTTATAAGGAAACACAGTCAGCTCAGGTCAGATATATGTATATATCACATGAGAAAAACATATGAGTAATGAATTCTTATAGAGACAAGAAATACAATATTCCGAGCCTTATGGCTACTATGATATTGTTATCATAGTAAACACAAGTAAATGAAATTTAAATATGATCAAATAATTTAAACTTATTTAAATTAAAAAAAATACATTTACCGATGATGTGAATCATTGGTAATTAAAAATTTATCAATAATTCGTAAGTAGAGTAAAGAATAAAGATGTTTCTAGGCCTGACGCTACATTTATTAGAGCGTAACGAACAAGCATTAAAAAAATCAATGACTTTGTCTTGCAATAGGTTTACCACGGTATCGATATAGTTTACACAATGGCTGCTGATCATTTCACAATAAACAATATTAATTTCACATAGCGCTTGATTGGCTCTATGAAATGATATGTTAGTATTGAGAAAATGACAAATATTACAAAATTTAATCAACCAACCAGAAATAAGAAGATACTTTTGTGTCTACAAACTTATTTAAGGTACCTACAGGCTACAAGGTTCCTAGTAAAATACCATCGAAACTAATTACTACTTCAACGAATGCTCAGTAATAATTACCTACGTTAACCAAAGTAACAAAAACTCTTTGCAATACTACAACGTATTGTTAGTTACGTTATTCAGTAACACTAAACTGGTTATCTAGCTTAATACCTCAAGTGTTATTGCACCCAATAATTTTCTAATAACTTTCATTTAGTAAGTATCTATGTAACTCAATACATCGCTAGTCGAGGTAAATCGAACTCGCCCTGAGCAATGAGACTTGAGAGAAAACACTTTCGTTTAATCACAACTACAAAGATATTAAAATACTAACTTTCGTATAAAATTTAGACATGAGACGTTTAGCAACTTATTATACTAGCTGCTCCGCGCGGTTTCACCCCCGTGGCTTCACTCCTGTTAGTCGTAGCGTGATGATATATAGCCTATAGCCTTCCTCGATAAATGAGCTATCTAACACCGAAAGAATTTTTCAAATCGGACCTGTAGTTCCCGAGATTAGCGCGTTCAAACAAACAAACATACAAACAAACAAACAAACTCTTCAGCTTTATAATATTAGTATAGATTATACATTTATAAACTCCTTCTACACTGGTTTATTTTAACATACTTGACACGTAGATATAACAAAAAATAAGTAACAATAGATACATATTACAATAGGAATCCTTAAAGATCCTATGTCGTTTGAAGGCATTTCAAAATATAAACTATGTTACATATTATGTATTCACATAATGTAACGTTCCATCGCAACCGAGGAAGTTAATACTAGAACGTTTGTATTGTAGCCAATGGACCATAAAAAATATCCGATTCATCAGTAAGCAAAACGATTGCTAGATTATATTTATGATAGACAATGCTATAAAATTACTATTCAAGATGATGAAAAAATGAAGTACGAGTTTAAAATCGCATTAGTTTTTGAGACCGTATGTAAAAAAATTAAATTAAAATACGTTTTAATGAGGCAAGGATAACGCTCTGATATCACGTTATTCACGTATATTCAATGTTCTGTAAAAACGTATAAATCCATATTAAAAAGGTTATTTAAACTAAAATCAAATCTATTATTTCAATTTTTCATAACCTTCAAATAATTGGTTAGATTTAAACCATATGGCTGGTTCAATAGAACATGTCAAGGATTTTTTTAATAATCCTACAAAATCAGTGTCAACCTATAGTAAATATTGAACTGTTAAATACATCGAACACATAATCAAGTTAAACATAATACCTAGAAAGGATTAGTGTGTGACATTTAAAATCTACTTTAGTGTTTATTCTATTTTAATGAACTCTATGTAAATTTTGATAATTGTATTTGACCTTCGGAAATATTGTGATAATTTTTAAGTTGTATCTTTAGTAATGTTGTAGGTATATTATATTACATTACAGTAAATATTGTAGCTTTCAAAATGAGACAGTACATTTTTAAATAAAAAAATAATGAATTATTTTTGATTAAACCTAATATAATCGGATATTAATAATCGGACATTAATTTGATACTTTACATAACATGATAAAATTAAAATAAATATAAAATACATTAAATTTAATTAAACAAATTCAATCATTTTACTGAATTATTTTAAAACTCTTATTTGATTTTATCATGAAGCAGGTGGCCGTTCTTGATAATGACCGCTTTGATAAGTATAGGAAAAGCTGCAGACAACTTATTATGAACTATTAAGTATTATTTATAATTATTTATGGAAAATGCATAAAATAGATTCTAAATCATTCGTTCGTGCTTTGCTGTAACTGTCTAATGTCTTAGATAAAAAATAATAAGATACGTGTGGTTATAAAAAAACAATTAGGTAAACACAGACAAAGCTTTGGTTAGTGTTAAAGATTTGATTAATAAAATAATTATATAAAACAAAACCTTTTTTTGCTATACACAATATAATAATAATTTCACTTTTACACAACAATAAGAATACCTTATTTAATGGGACACGACCTAGAATGTTTGTATTAAGACCACGTACATCTCCAACTTTGATAGCATCTTCATGAGAGCAAAAAATATTTCTAAGATCTACGCAGAATAATGTTATTCGAGACCACAAGAATCACTTCCTTATATAATCTACTTTTACAAACAGCTTAAAAGTCACATGCTGAAATGACTGTTATACATAAAAGAAAATTAAGCTTATGACGCAATATTTGCCTTTTAAAATAAAAATATCATATAAAGATAAGGAAATTATCGTCTGAATGCTATTTATATAGTCTAAAATATGTTTTGTCGAATAAAAATTACATCGATATTTACATAATAGTTTTCGCATATAAAGCATATAATTTATACACAACTAGTGGTAATTACACTCCATATAAAACAATCGAATTATGTTGTACATAATAGATAGATACAGGTTGGTCGATCGAATTGGACACCTTTCACGAACCAGTCCTACCACTTTCGCTTCATCCACTCGAATCGGGTCACTATAGTCGAGTTCGGGATTTCTCCCACATATATTTTACTACTTATCTTGTATTTAGATTAGATTTTACTTTTATAAGGAGCAAATGAAATACTATGTGTATTTAGAAATTAGTCAAATATTATTGAATAGCCTACTAAATTTTAATATCTCTACAGTCTACATAACAATAAAGTAAATTTGAAAAAAAAGTTCATTTAAAAAGGTGGGTTACTGAATCCTCATTTCTGTTATAAAGAAACGGTTAAATTTGTCCATGTTGTATATCTTTTTCCATTAAATTTTATTTAATTTGAAGTTCAATAGTGTTTTTTTTTTGTTAAAAATTATAATAGACCTTTTTCATCTCAATTCGTTACACTGATCTATCTATTAACCTATTACATAATTCCATTTTATTTATTTTTTGTTAAATTTTCACATAATTCAATTATAATCTACTTTATATAAAAAGAATAAATAATATTAATTGTGTTTATGTAACATGTCTGATTCTAGAAAGAATGTGCGTAACTGCTAGGGCTGCCAATAGACATATATATAATATTTATTTTAGTAATAGAGACATATTACTATTAGAATATGATTAAATAAATTATATTTAATATATTTAACAATAGATTAAAAAGAAACATAGATTTACATTCATACAGATCTTTAATCGAATAAAATAATTTAAAATCGAATGAGGCATCTACGTTACAGTAGTTTATATCAATATCTTTATGTAGGAGTATCCTTTAATTTTAGTTTTAATACCGTTAATAATTTTATTGTCTTTAAAAAAATGATAACCCTTGCATAGCGTATACCAATTACCAACGCGTTGAACTCTTTCACTCGACGACTCTATGTGCATAAAGAAATAGATTTTACGTAAACATTTTGTTTTATTTTATCAATTACTTTTTTGGTTCATATTATAAAATTGCAGAAAAGCTGTTATTTATTTGATGTAAAAAACTTGGCTGTGAATTCGAAACTAAATTGTTATCAGACGAGTCGAATTTATTAGTTTCTGTTAGAAATTTGATTAACCACGAATAGTATATTGACTTGATAAGATCATAACTTTAATTAAGAAATGCAGGGAAAGCTGACCTGCGAGACATTTCGATATTTACTCCTACCAGTCACATTTACCCACTTTTTTTCGAAGTTTATTCGGCCAGAAAGGTCAATGATCGCACTACAAATATAGATTTGACCATGAGACTAGAAGAGAAAGGATGATGTCCATTATGACTTTTATCTATTGAATACATAATTTTCGTAATATTTTTCAAGGTTTAATTCCTTATAGTTAATTGCTATTTACAAATATACAACATGAAATATGTATTGCATGACATGGTACTTTTATTTGTTGCGTGTTATTTATTGTTATGGTTGCTGCAACAAATTTGATGATAACAAAGTCCGTAAGCGCTATTATAACCATTGACAATTTTATTTTATCTATGTTCAATAAAACTAAAGACCATTACTAAATTTATAAATTTTAACTACATCTTAAATCATATAATTAAGGAAGGTTTATGATCACTGCCTGTACTGCAGGGAATATACATTTAATCACGTGCAATCTACCTTTTAATTTAAATACATCTTCTATCAAACAAATAAAATGTATCAAAGTTATTTCTTGTTATGATTTACTATTCTTATCATACCTCTATAACTTTATAAATTTGAATTGAATGCCATAAAACCTAAAATATAAATTCAATATTATTATCATATTTAACTACTCCAATAATCTGTAAATTCTAGCGCCAGCCCAATGTAGTTACAAACTTTTGATTTTCATTAACATATTTAACAGATTGATTGAGATTAAAAAAATAGAAAACAATTGGATAACCTAGTTTAATTAGCGGAACATCATCAAGGAATGTCATGAATAATACAAACTCAAACATTTAACAAGGTCTTAGAAGTATTTTTCGAAAACACGTCTATTTGTATGCAAAACACAAGTAATGCGTAATGAGCTTTTGATGTTTGTTCCATTCTAAAACATTGAAAAATATAATGAGTGTTGTTAAACATTTGTTTTGACATATTTTAATCCCGCTGTAAACACTAATATGACTTTAATTTTTTATAAATGGTATTTTTAATCTTTCAATCTCGAATGACCTTAAGACAAAATGTAGGTTAACCAGTAGTCAAAGAAGGCCAGACAGAAATGCCTACGTTTATAAATTTAATAAACCTTTCTTATATAATTATAGGTTTGACCTTTCCAAATACATCATTTTACAAATTTGTAACAAATAATGTGTAGCATCAATATTTGCAACATTCACATAAAACAATTCGTATTGTTAACCTAAACATATTTTATATATGTATAAGCTATATAACATAACAACAGTAAAATATAAATTTAACATTTGATACTTGGAACTTAAGTTTCGTTTATATGTTTTACAAAGGTGACCTATAACATCGAATTGTGTTGATTTTTATTTTACGATCTGCCGTTGAAATGCAAAGTAAATCCTACATTTTATTTACATTGGCAAATTCAATAGTGTGTTTAGTACATAACTTCAAGGTGATTGTATATGTTTCTCTGTGCTTCTAAATGTGTGGTTTTTATGAATATTTTTCTGATTTTATAGATCTGCAACCCAGAAATACTTCCTGAACATCTATCCAAGCCAAGATTCTGACTGCTTTGCTGCATGCACTCGATGGGTTGGACTATAAATGCAGCGATCCTTATGTACTATTTTTATTACCTTATTATTTTCTAATACGCATTTCGCATTAACAAATGAGAAATCGAACCGGTAACGTCGAAGGGCTTTATTGCACACTTTACATTCTAGGCTATCTGTGACCCAGTCTGGTTGTTAGACTTACACTCAATAGCCACTTACGGTATGAATAGCATACGGTTATCTGACCTCAACGTATTCTTGCAGCATGCATTTTAAGCACTTTACTGTAAATACATATATCTTCCATTTATTAGTTAGAAAGTCTTAACTATTTGCTTTCAATATCTCTCTATTGAAAATATTTTCTTGTTTCAAATTGTTATGTTTGCTAATTTTTTACGGTTATATAATTTGTAATTACAAGTGTTACTAAAAAAGCCAATTTGGTCTGAGAATTAAACTTGCATATATGTATTTCTATAAGGTAAATAACAGCATAATTAATGTTATATGAATACATGATACATCGCTAACTATTGATAATGCGGTAGGATTTCATATAGAAAAACTTAATCCCTAACTGAAAAATGTTGTTTTCTTTTTAACTTTAAAATTTCCGGAGGTTTTTAGTTTATACAAATCCTGTCACCATAATTAAAACTCTTAATAAATCAGTGTGAAAAAAATATTGATTCATACGTTTTAATGCAACAAAACCTGCGGCGAATAAACGAATCGAACTATCATTACTGACCTATCGCATAACCGCAGTTTCCCTATTCTTGCATTATATCAGACCATCAACATTGCATCATATAGGAAACACTTCCGTAATGCATAATAATAATAAGATTATAATATATAATCAGAGTATTTTTTTCAAAGCGACAACGCGGTAAGATTTTATCAGACTCTCTGATCGAAGATTTAATCAAG
The DNA here is from genome assembly GCF_905220415.1 of Colias croceus. Taxonomy (NCBI): domain Eukaryota; kingdom Metazoa; phylum Arthropoda; class Insecta; order Lepidoptera; family Pieridae; genus Colias; species Colias croceus. The sequence continues at coordinate 5,185,936 of NC_059542.1, forward strand.
GAAAGAAGCATCTGAAACAATATTAAAGTGAAAGTGAATTATATCATGAATTAATATCAACTGTTATAATAAGCATAGTCGCTTTCGAAATAATTAATTAATTCAGACTCGCTCGCTCCTGACCTTCTCGTAACCTTTGTTGCTGTAGCCACAGTCCATCCTAATCAAAATTTGATAATGAAATAAATTGAGAAGCTATTTAGGCACGCAAGCAAGCCACTTTCATTTGAATATTACGTAAATTAAATTAATATTTGTTCTATTGCGGTTTATAATTTGATTGGTAATAATATAATAAAGTTTATCAAATTTATAATTAGACACTAGTCTAGGAGAAAGTAAAGAATAAGAAGCAAGATAACTACACACAATAACCGATACTTTCTTAAACGTTAAGTACTAAGAGCGTGGTAAATTCTAACAAGCTGAACAAATTCTAGAAAACTTAGACAACAGGGGCATTGATGTCATCGGTGCCATCACTAGAGTACTCAATTATTGTTTGAATGAAAGTTTTTGTCGTCACTTAATTAACATGGACGATATATTTGGACAGATCCGAAGTTATTTAACATTTTCAAAATATGCAAAGAGCTTTAATAGTCATTATATTAGTCATTTATCTAAACTATCGGTATGATATGACAAACTATTCATAAATATAATAATGTCCCATCATTATTTCATAGTTCAAAGTCAATTTCAGCTGAAGTCTCAATATTATCGGTTATTACAGATGTAAGCTCACATGAAAATATTGTCAATTAGCACCAATGTGTTATTATAACTGTTATTAACTAATTCTGAAGCGGAAATTCCTGATTTTAGTATTATCGTACATAGATGTATCGGGCATGCTCTATTAAGTCATAACTCGTCGGTTGTATAATAGTTAAATCGGTCTATCGGTTGATAAACAAATTGCAGTCATTAATAAAATTTACGCAATCCTTAATAATTTCAATGTTTTCAAATTGTTCAATTTAATTGCAACAAATCATTTAGTCGTGACTTGTGTTTGTATTGCGTTTTCTTTTGTTATTAACTTGCAACTATGATCCTAGCGCAATGATCTCATAATTCTTTGAAAAATTCTTTCTAAATGAAAAGTTTTGTAAGATGAAAAAATAGTTAAGAAAAACGAGATAATTTAAAAGAAGTATAAAATTCCATCGATATGTTATTTAATAATTATCACAATCGCTAGAATAATAAACGTATGATATTCACTCACACAAATTTAGAAAACCGATACCACTAAAATCGCATCCCAATTTCATTATTTACAAATATTGTAACATTAACATAAATTTAGCATAATTATTGACATGATTTTTTTTTTCAGTATACGTCCTTGAAATGTTTAAACGATCGCTCATGCTTGCTTATAAACATATTCATTTTTTTATATAAGATCATTCATTTTTACTACTACATCACTCATTTTATTTTAGATATACCATGCGGAGGCTACACTTGACTGACAGACATCTCCGAGTGATGCTGTGGTGCATACTGTTGGGATTACAACCTGCTTTCGGAGGAATCCTTGACCCCTTCAACTGGGCTCGCTCAGACCGCATAGAAGTCAACATACCTTGGCTACCCTGTTAGTTATGTAACTGTATTTCAAATGATGCAGATGCAATTGACCATTAATATTTATTGCAAGAGATTTTACATGTTGTAATATTAACACATACATAAAGCCTTTTTATGGATTTGCATCATCAACCTTTTACCGTAGCTGCTACAATCTCACATCAGTGTATTTTTGTTTTCATAATACGATAATTATTGTGTTTATCACATCTAATATTATATATTATAAAGGCGAAAGTTTGTAAGTATGGATGTATGGATGTTTGTTACTCTTTCACGTAAAAACTACTGAACCGATTACAATGAAATTTAGCAGACATATAGGGTAACTTGGATTAACACATAGGATAGTTTTTATCCCGGAAATCCCACGGGAACGGGAACTATGCGGGTTTTCCTTTGCAAATGCGGGCGAAGCCGCGGGCGGAAATCTAGTACTGAATATTTATAATAATCCAATCTCTTTAATATTAAGATTAATTAATGTATTGAAATTAAAAATGCACTTTCTACAGGTCTTTTACCTCGACCTACTAAGTAAACAAAGTCTGGCAAACCAGTATTACTTCCCGTAGACACAGTGAATTTTAACACAATCTAAAAGACTTGAAATTAATAGATGAAGGCACAACACCCTTCGGTCTATAATATTGTTGATTTAATTGTCTATTGTCTATTTTACGATCATTTCAGTTCGTAATATTCGTTTGTTATTTGTTGTTTATTTACTATTTTTTCCTGATGTCATAGTTGAGAACGAAACGCGATGTTATGATGAACTGGGTTGTCTCAACATCACCCGCAGCTGGTACCACCTTATTCACCGGCCTTTCAATGTATTTCCACTCCCGAGAGTCGTAATTAATACCAGGTAAGTTTATTCTTTTGAAGAATTACCCTCTACTGGCCTCTACAATAGTTATATCCGTATATGACTGAAAACTCACCTGATATAATGAACCCCGTGTCTTGAAGGACACTGAAACTACACTATTATAAACTATTAATGACCATAAAGCTAGATTCTATTTAACTCTCCAAAAAATTACTCTTCTACTACTCTCTAACAGAAATCTAATCTATAGTATTTATTCCAGGTTCATCTTATACTCCAAGAAGAACCCAACGGATGGACAACTGTTAAATGTCAATGTTAATAAAACTATAATAAAGTCAAACTTTAGCCCTCGACGTCTAACTAAGATGATTATACACGGCTTTATCGACACACCTTTATCAAACTGGGTAAGACAAGAAGAAAAAAAATTACGATACACGATATTTTGAAATTAGCATTTATATAATTATATTATCATAGTAACGTAAAAAAAGCATAACTGTTTCGTGTGTATGTAATCGAAATGGAAAGTTTTTTTAAGAAGTCAAGTTGAAAAGAGGAGGCTACTTTATTATTTTTCGTAATTATTGAAATCAGAAAGACTTTAGGAATTTGGAAATTTATTTTAAACTAGCTTCCGCCCGCGACTCCGTCCGCGCGGATGTCGGTCTTCGCGTGGATGGTTTATTTCTTCATTTTGAGTAACTCTGACAATGATATCTTATAAATATATATTGGACCCAAATACGGCTAGGCCTATAATAATACGCGACGTGTGTTCGCGGTTCTACAGAACAACGTCTATGGATAAAACTGAAAAGATTAATTTTTTTCTACGTATTTTATTTAAAAAGTATCCTATTATACGCCCAGGATAATAAGGTATAATTATACCAAGTTTCATCGAAATCGAACCGTTAGTTTTCACGTGATGCAGACAGACAGACAGACAGACAAAAAATTTTTTAAACACATATTTGGGTTTGGTATCGATCCAGTAACACCCCCTGGTATTTATTTTTTCAATATTTTCAACTTATTTTCAATGTACAGAATTGACCCTTCTACAGATTTATTATAATATGTATAATTACAAATACAATGAAATGAGATGACAGAGAGAATTATGAGTTTAATGAATAAACCAATTTACGGTGAAAACAATATTAATATGTTAATTATTATTATTATGCATACAATATATTTTATTCCATTAAGAACGACCGCTCGCCACACTGGACACGTCCGCTCGCATCAAAATTCATAAATTTTATGCGTCGCGCGGCTTTTTTTTTTTTTTTTTTTTTTGTGTGGTGTTTCTCAATGTTAGCCAGAAGGGCTTCTACATTTTAACGCGGACGCGGGGGTGAACTGAAGGTTCACCCTGGTAGCGACATGCACAAGGGCGTCCCCCCTTGACGGGGACCACGAACCTCGGCTTGAGCTGTCGCTTGAGTGGAGGAGGCCAGAAGGGCCCTAATCGGACGGGGCGTCGCGCGGCGCGGATCGCAGTCCTTATATAGGAGTCGTGGCAGGCGTGGCATCGTGCGGCTCTCGTGTGACGCAAACGGTTCAAGCCAAATCCGACTTTCGGAGCTACATGTTACGGCGCTGAATCCACTGCGGTATAGAACAACGTCTATGGATAAAACTGAAAATTTTAGTTTATTTTCTTTTCTACGTATTTTTCCAGGATAAAAAGTATCCTATTTTACGCCCAGGATAATAAGGTATAATTATACCAAGTTTCATCGAAATCGAACCGTTAGTTTTCACGTGATGTCTTCACATACAGACAGACAGACAGACAGACAGACAGACAGACAGACAGACAAAAATTTTTTTAATCACATATTTGGGTTTGGTATCGATCCAGTAACACCCCCTGCTATTTATTTTTTCAATATTTTCAATGTACAGAATTGACCCTTCTACAGATTTATTATATGTATAGATTTATGTGAAAATTATTTTTTAAGTAGGTAATATTTTAGTTAATTAATATCTATTTAAGGTCAGTGAAATGAAGGATGAATTAGTAAAAGCTGGAGATTTTAACGTCATCGTAGTAGACTGGGCTGGCGGGAGTCTTCCGCTCTACACGCAAGCTACAGCAAATACTCGATTGGTTGGTCTTGAAGTGGCGCATTTTGTCAACACATTGCAGGTAATTCACAACTGAAAAATTAAATATTTACTTAATTAAAGTTAATTAAAGTAAGGTAAAAATGTAGAAAGTGGAGTGAAAGTAGTATTTTGTATGTGAAATGCCCGTGTTATGTACTTACCTACGGTATATAAAATAAATAAAAAATTTCATTTTACAGAAGGAACATGGTCTCAATCCTCTTGATGTACATATTATTGGACACTCGTTGGGAGCTCATACCGCTGGTTACGCAGGCGAAAGAATACAGGTATGTAGAAAATACTACGACAACAACATGTTTGTTATTTACTCAAGAAAAAAAACTATCACATACATCATATTGTCCTTGATTTAGCTACTTTGTTATTAGGATTTAGGAAGAATTACAGGACTCGATCCTGCTGAACCTTACTTTCAAGGAATGCCTACCCATGTGCGTCTCGACCCCACTGATGCACAACTAGTCGACGTCATACATACAGACGGAAAAAGCATATTCCTTTTAGGTAACTACTTATAATATTATGATATAAACCTTCACATGTTAAATAACACAATATATATACGCTTTTTAACCTGCACTATATAACACTCATACAAATTCATCAAATAGTTAGATAACGTGATATAATATTTTATAAGAGCTTCCTTGCTATTTTCCACTAACAAATTAACATATTTATGTATATTATCTATGTGTAAATATGTGTGCTATTTTGCTCGTAGGTCACCCTCCATTGTATATATATATTTATGTATAGTATATTTTATTTATTTATTGCTCTAACTAATCATCCGACGTGTTTATTCCACGCGTGCGACAGATTTTGTGTTTATGGCAGGATATGGGATGTCGCAACCAGTTGGACATTTGGATTTCTATCCAAATAATGGAAAGGAACAACCCGGTTGTGATATAACTGAGGGACCCTTGATACCTCTCACTTTGGTCAAACAAGGACTTGAAGAGGCTTCTCGCGTCCTCGTAGCTTGCAATCACGTTCGGGCTATTAAGCTCTTTACAGAATCAATCAATGGGAAATGTCCATATATAGGTAAATATGAAAACTCCTAATTTGTGATATAAATGATATCTCAAGTATTAATGATCTTGTAAACAATATTTTAGGTCATCAATGTCCGTCATATCAACATTTTCTTGATGGCAAATGCTTTCACTGTGGACACGGCTGCGCAATAATGGGGTATGTTGTAATATAAGCTTACAAACAGTTATTTTAACAAGTAGAATTTTTATTATAGTTGCTAATTAGATATATGCATATATTGTACCTTACAGCTGTTCACAGCATCATTTACGATACAAGTAATAAAATTCAAATATCTGAATATATTTAAGATTTGAAGATAAAAGATATTTTATGCATCCTTCTAAACAAAATCATTTTGTTTATACTTCGGACCAAAGAATTGAGACGCTGCTACGAAGAAATACTTTATGTACCTTTATTTGCAGATTCCATGCAGATAGCTCACCTGGACTAATCACAAACAAGAACAATCAAACAGAAAATGAAGTTTATCCTTCTGAGGAACAAGAAACAATTGGCGCGAAATATTTCCTTAACACTGGCAAGGAACAACCATACTGTCGTAAGCATTACATCTCGTTACTAGCAAATAAGTATTTCATATGTTGTAGATATAGATATCGTAACTTAAACGAATTTAAATTTATATTTTACAGAAAGGCACTACAAAATCTCCATACATTTGGCCAATCCTAAAGGCGCTGAATCGTGGGTTCAGGTACATGCAAATAAATATTATAATTAGTACTAAATACCTACCTGTTTACGTTTTTATTTTTATTGTTATCAAACATATCTTCTCTTTTACAGGGATTTTTGAAAGTGACTTTATTATCAGATAAAGGTGTGATCAGAGGAATGGATCTTACACCTAGCAATTACGTCAAGTAAGGCATAGTTATTATAATATTATTTTAATTAAAATGTAGTACACATAATATTTTTTTAATTAAAATGTAGTCACAGTATGGCAAATGTTATCATAAAGTCCTCTGTTACAGATTGGAACATGGCACTTCATATACAATTGTTGTAACACATCCAATGGATTTAGGCGGCAAAGTTCGAAAAGTAAGCACATATTTTTAAATACGTATTAAATGTTTAAGCACCTTTGATCTGTTTTTTTTTTATTTACACGTAAAAATACTAGAATAAATTTAAATACAAATATCAAAACTTCACGTTTGCACTGCTAAACATATCGATAGTATATTATAGCCTATAGATACTTATTTTAAGTATTAATAAAAAAAATCTTTATTTCCAGGTAGAGCTATCGTGGGAGTACGACATGAATGTACTAGAACCACGATCTCTGTGCATATTGTGGTGTAATGACCGGCTGTATGTGAAGTCTGTTATCGTCGATCAAATGGAGCTTCCTAGTAGAGGGTAATCTTTTTTAATATATCTATAAATTACTAGAGTACTTTAATATGTCATTTTAAGCAGAGCCATTGTTTATTTTTCAAGTTTTGTATTCTTCTACAAGCGGTCCACCCTGGCTTCGTCTGTGGTACATAACGTCCCTGAAACGAACCTACCTATCCAACAGTAAAATATTTTTTGAAAAAGGTCCAGTAGCTCCTTAAAACAGCGCTCTCTAACAAGCAAACTCTTCAGATTTATATTATTAAGTATTAATTATATTATGTAACCTAACAAAAAGCAATTTACTTTTTTTACAGGAAGCGTAATGTAGACTTCACTAGCAAGCTGTGTACACCAAAGCGAGAATTTGCCGAAATTCCCAACAGAGGTTCTGCTAGTTTCTATGACAACTGCAGCAGGTAGCTGTGCCATAACATCAAAATTAATTGTATTAGATGAGAAAATTATCTTGACAAAGCTTTAATGGAGAGGCAATTTGGTTGTGATAAAAGAAAAACGTTAAGTGATTGTTGTATTACAGGGACTGGACTCCATCTAAATTATAAATTAATTTAAGGCGTGTAAATAATACTATATTGTAACTATTGTATGTGTAATTATATTATAACTATTTAAATTTAATTTTTGATCGTGAAATATTTATTTAATTAGATAAGTAAGTGCCCGTTATCTTTAATCTGTCCTTCAAATTCGAAAAAATGTCTCTACAAATGGTAAATTTACCTTTATATGGCTAAGGCTAAATCCGTGAGGATTTTAAGCTTAGTCTTAGCTTAACAGATAATAACAGATTTTTAATCGATTTTATACATTTAATAATGAGTTATATATTCAAAAAAATATAATTATTGATAGGTAATTGGCGTCTTATAACATTTCTATATCGAATACAAAATAAGAAGGTAAATAATAATAATTAGAGTATCTATTCTACAAAAATGTACATACTTTTGTAAATAATAATTAGGATAAGGATGAGAGTAAATGAAAAATAAGTGATTAACAAATAATTATACTTATTTTTTATTTATTGTGCATTGGAGTACAGAAATATCAAATTTTTTTTTTCATATACTTAAAAGTAAATAGTAATTGCAATCACTCCATTATGCACTGACACTTATTTAATAATATGTCTCTTTAAAAATAAAACTGTTTTCCATACCTATATCGTTGTTATTTTATTATTTATATCAAAATAGTATTTATACCTATTGTTATTTAGCGAATACTAATAGGTATATCTCGCCCGCATGCATTGTGCATGCACGCATGCAGTGATAATATTCTCTTTGCCCGCATGGTCAAAGGAAATTCCCAGTGGAACGAGCTGTTTCACCGCGGTAACTAAGCAACAATGCCTTCCGGTTGGCCCACAGGGTTGGCCTCATTCAAATTATGTCCAGTTGTGACTTGTGACCATATTTTGAAGTCGGTTTAGCTTTTTGTATTCAAACTAGGTACTTATGATTCATATAAAATTGGTTGCAATTAAATAAGGCGTTTAAGAAAATTAGGTACCTACATTATCGACGAATTATATTCATGTAGGCTAAACTACCTCAACTGAGTAAGTATGAACCTATACATTTTTTATTATCATTATTTTATTTGTTTGAGGCTGGCCTCGCACAGCTAGAATTCCTCTCTGAATTTAGATTCTTAATTCGTATTCTAGTGAATAAATAGATAGGAGTAAATTACATTTGAATCGTCTCAGTTGTGCTTCATTTTTTATAGTGAGGGGCATGTTGTCTGTCTGATTTTATTATCTTAGTATACCTACTATAGGGTGTCCCAACAAGAACGCAAGATTTAAATTTGGCGCCATTCGAAGTGTCATTATTTGACATTGACATATCAACAAGTGTTATTTTTTTTTAGTAGAAGGTATTCTTTTATGCGGTATTTTTTCATAAGACGATTTACTCGCTTTTTAGGGTCACCCTTGTAGTTCATTTTTGATAGGTTTTTGGATGTCAAAGGGCTCATTATAGTTGACTGTTTTATCGTTATAGAGCGTTTTTGAATTGGTTTAACGTTCAAATGATTTTGCACATCAAAGGATTCGTTATCATCATTCTTGATTTCAATAAAAATTTAACGCTAAACGAAGGATCAACGCATTCTCATTGTAAAATTTGTTTTACCAAAATAGTGAAAGTTTTGCGGCGTACAGTACGCAAATTGCGATCAGTAAAGAGATGAATGAAAAATTTGCTGAAACTGGGTCTGTAAGTTATGTAAAGACAACAACGCGCCTTCGACCAGGTCGATCAACCGAAAATATCGCAGCTGTACGTGATGATATCGCTCAAACTCTATCCATCTCAATTCAACACCGAGCTCCAAAAATTGGTGTTTCCGAATCACAATGCAGCGAATTTTAACGAAAGATTTGCGTCTTGCATGCTGGAGGGGATGTGGTTTCAACAAGACCGCGCCACATGTCATACAGCCAGAGAAACAATACAATTGCTGCATCAGTCATTTTCGGTCGTGTTATTTCACGCTTTGGGGACCATAATTGGCCACCTAGATGCGATTAAGCCGACGACGGCTCAAGCCTTAAAAGACGAAATTGGACGCTGTATTAATGAAATACCACAGCATTTATGTAAAACGGTCATTGAAAATTTCATTAAAAGATCGCGTATGTGCTAGCAAAGCCGCAGCGGCCATCTCCCTGATGTGTTGTTCCAAACATAACCTCATCTTGTCTACTTTATGATAATATAATATAGTTTTCACAATTTTTTTTTTATATCTGCGTTTTATGTCAAATTTAAATCTTGCGTTCTTGTTGGGACACCCTATATAAATCTCGTGTTACAATGTTTGTCCTCAATGGACTCCTAAACCACTTAACGGGTTATAATAAAATTCGCACACCATGTGCAGTTCGATCCAACTTGAGAGATAGGATAGTTTAAATCTAAAATCGTTTTAGAGAAAGCGGGCGAAGCCGCGGGCGGTAAGCTAATATGTGTTATATAGTATATACACACGTTACTGGACTTCTACTAAAATCAGATTTTGAAAAAATTATCTGTATTCAGTCGGGCATTTAGTGCCTTTTGTGTCACCTACCTAAAGTTTGACATGTGTCAAAAAGAATAGATTGACAGATCAAATAAATACGATCGAATTAAAATTTTATCATAATTCTTAACAAAATTTAATACGTTACGATATTGGCTATTGCATAGCTTTTCCTCTAAAATAATAATCCAACATACAACTTATTATATTCGGAAATCATATTATATCAAGCCTTTTAAAAACTTACTCAACCGCAAATCTTCAATCCATAATTCAAATGTCGTCCACTTCTAAAATCGTACTTGGTTTAACCTGTCTTGTTACTACAGGAATAGTTGGTTATGTACATATAAAACAACAGTCGGACAGGTAAAATGCCCTGAGTAATTATTTTAACATAGGTATATCATTAATACAGCAAAGTTCTTGAATGCTGCATACTTACATATACATATATTAATTTTATCCTCCTCCTCCAGATTTTTTATTGATAAATGTTCATACATATAAAGATAGACTTGTATACCTATGCTGTATATAGCAGACTAATTTTATTCAATACTGCTATATACTGTAGCCATATGCCGCAGAAGGTAGTCTCTATCAAGGATCACATGGTATGAAGTCCAGTCATAAGACATGTAGAAGTAAATTAATGGAGCTGCTGATACAAGTGAAAACATATAACTTATAATTTTAGTGTTAAAATTTGGGATATTATAACATTGATCATTTACAAACAGGAAGCAAACTCAAAATTTTCTCAAGGAGACTCATTAAATTTTCACTTCAAAAATTATCAACCATATCCATTTTTTATCACCATTAACAAACACTATTAATTTTTATCAAATCAACCAATTTAACATTCTGATATTGGATGAAAGTTATTTGTTACATCACAAAAGAGTAACCTTTCTCATACAAACATAAGAGACCAATAATTCATTTTGTCTACTTTACAGTTGAATTTTTCAAACATAACTTTTTGTATTCAGCTAAGGACAAGGAGTATTTAATTATTATTTTTTTTAGAGAAAAGATGCATGAAGGTGTTTTAAGAGATACAGAGCGGCAACAAAGGAGAAAAATAGAAAATGTATATATCCTGGAAAAACAAAATGAATTGACAAAACAACTCAAAAGGGACTTAGGCAGTAGTTAACCTCGTAACGCCCAGGCTATTTTTACCAAACATGGGCTTGCAGCCCAAGTACCTTTTAAAAGGTTCACATGGTGCAGACCCGGAGGTGTTGAAATCTAAAAAAGTGCCTTATTATTTCCGTATGAGCGTGGGATTTTTTCTGCGTGTAAATGTATATCAGTGGAAGGTTTTGAGACACTAAATAACCCCAAATTCGTTATTCTTTATTTAGGCATATGGGCTTTAATGTATTACAAAACTCAATTTCGCAAAATTCGTATTTTTTAAATTATTGATTAGCGGTAGACAATATAGGGTTTATTTTATATTACAAAAAACAATGAACATAAATATTTGCATTAATAGATGTCTTCCAAAATTTTAATGACCAAAAACATATCTCACACTTACAATCTGAGAAAAAAATATCAATTTTTGAGCAATATGATCATTATTTTCTGTACTTATTATTTTTAAAGGCTAGTTTATCACGTGTTTTAGGATTTCTATCAGAAGAAATCCACTTCCAACAGATGACAGAAGCAAAAATTAACAAGTTTCTAAATTGGAGCCAAAAACACGATAGCAACCCATATACCTTTTAAAATCAGAATAGTAAATTGATATATTTCTATAGAAATTTTAAATAATTTTGCAAATAAGAGTTGGTTTTTAATAAAAAAAATATTATTTTCAGATTCTTCAGAACTTGAAGAGCTTTCTTAGTTTTGGTTTATGTTGAAATCCTCATCTCCAAATAGTTCATACTCTTCTATATCTGACTGATTTAATACTTCTAAAGCTTCTTCGATATGCTCATCTCTCATTGGGTTACCTGAAAAGGATAGGTACTAAAATATTCTGTAACGGACTCAATAATTTACTTTATATTATGAAGGAGAAAACGGTCTAAATCATAAGTTGCAAAGGCAAATCAAATTGATTAGTGGTTTATTCCCTTATACCTTTTAAAATCCAATAATATGTTAATACTCTTATACCTTCTAAAAGGTATCCAGATTTTACAAGGTTATTTCACACGCATATTCTTTATTTTCGCGTAAATCTAAATGTAATTCTAATATTTACATATTTGGCAACAAGCAGAGTAAGATACTCTCAGTTAAAAACCTAAGATTGCATCAATAATCATGGATTGAACTTACCACGTCCTCTAGTCAGTCAAGATGGCCAGACTTTTCGCCGGAAATTACATATATTTTCTTTTTCTATTGGCACTATTGCTTAACCATAGACAAAAACATACTTTCCAGTAGCCGGATAAAAAACAGTAATTAGATTTGGCGCGTAATTTAAAATGTTACGGCGTTTTCAAATCAGATACTGTCAGATACCTTTAAAAAGGTACCGTGGGCGTTTAGGTCATAAAGTTGGATAACAGCTTGGGCCGGTACCACTATCGAGCTGCATGCCTTTTATTAGGTATCTGGGCGTTACGAGGTTAATAAAACATTACTAGTTTAGCTAATTACTATTTATTCTTATAACTAAGACTAATAAAATGTTAACAATCTACTTTCTTTCTTTTAACCAAGCTTCCAACATTACATCTTGAAGGTTTAAATCTACTCCAGTTGGTTCCCTTCTATCCATATTATCAACAGTTCCATCAAGCCGTAGTTTTTCCTTTGCAACTGCAGCAAGGCATTCAAATGTTTTTGGTTCCCATGAAGCTAAATCAGACAAAGATTTACGATCAAGCATCACATTGGCACGGTCCAGGCCTTCTCTCAAAGAAAATTCTGTTATATTATGTTGTTCGCAAGCTGCCGTTATTCGTGTATCCCATAAAGCTTTCATATCTTGTTTTTTCAACTGGCGCGCTTTTGTAGCGTATACCAAGGCACGATGAACATTTCGTACAGCTACAGAATAACAATTTCGGCGACGTCCAACATAATGCGCTGCTAACCTGAATATCTTCCTTTTTCTCCAAAATTCATCTGGCCCCCGACATCTTACGAAATTTACAATGCTCAAAAATACCATTTCAAATAAGTCAGCTAATTCCTTTCTCTTATTTTAATTTTTTTTATTTACATCGAATGATTTCTAAATCATAACCTCAATCTTTCGTTTTATTTTACCCTTTGACATTGACTTTGTCATTTTTTGACATAAGAGGATTAGTAACAGATATGCAAGCATACAACAGAGTAAGTAATAAGCAGTTATAGAGGAATAATACGCATCGCATACAATTATTATAATATTATTATAAAGAATGTTAAAAATTACCTTTTAAAATTTAAAGACAGGCACCTACCTTATTTTTTCTTCTGCGCAGGTGCAGGTGTGCAGGCCAGCTCTTAAGAAATTTGCCGCTAGACATACCTAGTGAAAATAAATCTGACCAAGTGCGGGTTAGACTCGCCACTCACGGGCCGGGGGTTCCGATCAAAGCTTTTTTTTAATTAAATGTGGTAACTTTTTGACTATGCTTTTTACATTGTTTCCTGTTCTTTCACAGGTTCAAGGGAAGGTAGACCTGAGTATTTGATTTAAATTTCAGCTTCAAAGCCATTCAAAGCCACTTCAAAGCCACATAGGTACCTCCGTCCTCCACTCGTTCCGCGTTCATAGCTGTTAAGAGTTTCATTTTTCCTTTTGTTGTTCGGAAAAATAGTCATCAGCATCAAAAGCAAACAAAAAACCATTAATTATATAAAAAAAACAATGTTAAATGGAATAAAGTAGTGTATAATCTAAATAATTATACTACGATCAATATATGAAATTTGACTAATAATCGTTATCATTGAGAGATTTTTCATATTGTACCGCATCATCACTGTCTTGAGCAATATATTGATATGATCCACTTGAGGCATCAAAATTTTCATTCACCGACATAATATGACTTACGTTTTTATAATTCCTTAAATTATCAAGCATACTTTTTCGTCCGTCTATTATTATAGTTCTTAGTATGAATACCTTTAAAAAGTTTAATTTTTATTAGTAAGTAAATAGAGTCTGGCCAGCCAAAGCTGAACCCAGTAAAGGGCGGCAAATTTAAAAAATATGGACCTGCTAACCAAAGAGGATATAACCACTACGTTTACTGGTAACATCGGCTTTAGTAGGAAAAAAACATTTTGATACTTTTGATATTCATAAAGGTGATCATAATATTATATAGGTGCATTACGTACACAACACAGCAGGATTTAAACATTATTAAAGTAAAGGATTTGAACCCTTTTCAACAAAACTGACAACTAACTGCGCCGAAACGCCATGTTGACATTCCATAGTGTGGCCGCTACAAAAAACACTGGGTTCAGCTTTGACTGGCCAGACTCTACCTGTTGTAAAAAAAAAGATACGCAGAGACAATGAAAAAATATCTACCATAGCTTGTAAATTTAGAAACTACATTGTAGGTAATTTGTATGTGACCGTACTACGATTTATATAGGAAAAGGATCAGTTCAATTACCTCTAGAAGTATTACTGAGACAAACATCATAAGGTGAGCATTCACGGAAATCATAATAATGCGGTACAAAATTTGACCACATCCGCTCGTATTTATTGAATGAGTTCCTAACTCTTTCAGATAACTTGATACACAAGATCCACTTTTACAACAACTGAAAAATAGCATTATAAACACAATATAATAAAAGATATAAATAATAAAACTGTAGATTTTATTGTGCCCCCGGGTTATTTTAAATTTTAACAGTTAAATAGAGACGAACCGACCAACCAACCCCTTTATTCTTCGAAAACTTCATAATTAATATCAGTCAGAAAGTTTTTGATATGTAACTAAATGCATATTTCTCACGTTACACAACAAAATACGTATGTACCTATGTATATATTTTTTTTTTACTTCTTGCCTACCTCCTCCTCCATAATATTACCCACACAGTAGGTTGCCTGGAAGAGATCACTCTTAAGTGATAAGGCGGCCTTCTGTGCTGGACTAGTTATACGTTTTAATTTGAATGACTTAATTGTATGCCAGCACACAAAATTAGTGTAAATAAATAAATAAAATACGAGACTAAAAACTATACTTACCTAACTTAAAAAAATTTAGATCTGATAATGAAGTTGTAAAGCAGTGGCTATCTATAACGGTATAAATGCAGATTTTGATCAAAAAAGGAAATTTACAAAAATTAACGCCTATAAACAGAACCCCATGAAAGCAAATGTAGAATGTTGTTTTATTTTTAAAATTATACCTTAAAGGAACACTATCCACTTCATTGACATTCTTTGCTTCCCTTTGCTTAATAGTCGACGGCTCCAATTCGTATTCACTTACTTTATCATGCCAGTCTTGCTTATACCAATCCTTGTACGAAACTAACTAAAATTTAATAATATTTTAAAAAGCATTGAGCTTCGTTAAATGTATACGTAACGATGGGTTATTTATTAATAAGAAGTAAGTACCCCACAACATTTAAATGTCCACTGTAGATTATCAACAAAGTTTTTATATTTTGGCACCGTTTTATAATTCTTCATACAACTTGTAATGAATTTCATGGTAGTTTCTTGGCATACGTATATTTTATGTATGCACAATATAACACCAATTACGTTGATAATTATTATACAAACAATGCAAAGCCATAATGGGCAACATAAAACTTTATCCTTGTGGCTGTAAAGTAGAAAATTACTCCATTTGTATCGTTTTTATAAAAAATATTTTTTATAATTAAATAACTTAATTATTAAGTAAAAAAGGCGAAATATAATATTAATATTATTGCTTTTAAAAAATGATAATAGTAAGTATGTACTTAGGTACTTTATTTTTTTTCCAGTTGCAATAGAATTCAAAATAAATAGAGTTGTGGGCATCATTAGTATTCCAGATAGTAGAATAAGCGCATTCACTAAATCCGTTCCCGTAAAAAATAACAGGTCGCTTAAACCTAAAATTTTCATTAAATAATAATAAAGACTGATAAGATTCAAACCATCATCTTATCAGTCGTGCCATCGTAGAACTCCAGTCGAAAAATCATGTGGTGAAACAAGCCGAAAAATTGGCTTATTTCAAACCATGTGGTTTCAGGACAATTTATTAATGCACACTACGTAGGTAGTTTAAAAATGTACAATGATGAAGTTTAGTAGCACATTTCAGTCTTTGATCGATTGAAACTGAAAGCTAGGTACCTGTTAGGTAGCTTGTGGATTATTTAGGTAATTAAAGCGCAACTCGTACCACCAAGGAGGTTAAAATTATAATATTCTAAGAAATAACACGCGAGGCCGAGTTAAATATTAGTTTGAATGTAATAAGAATGTAGGTACTGCGATTCTACACAGCTACCTAATTGATGTAGGTAGTTGATAACAAATCGCAGCGAGTCAACGACTATTAGCAAAAGTGAAGGTAGTTGGGTCAAACGTCGTTTAAACAACAACTATTCATCCACAAAAATATTAAATCAAAAGTTAAGTCTAACAATATCATATTAAATATAGCACATCTTGTACCTACACAGGCAACTTCTGCTCAACATCTTTTCCCATTAAATGTTGAAAATTTTAAATCATATAAACTTAACAGTTTTACTGTTTCAATAATTTTTGTCTATGATTTGTACAGTATTTTAATTCATGATTTAAATAATTTATGGTATCCCATGAAATAGCTATAGCTAAAGGTTATTATTGGGTAGATTTAGTGAAATATATATATTCGACTTACACAAAAATAAAAGCAAAGACCATATAATTGAAAAAACTGATATAGCCCATAGGAAACAAGACGCCCAAACTACAAATGGGTGGTTTGGTCCATTCCACTCCATTATACTTTGTTTAAGTATATCTATAAAATATATTACTTTTGAAATAAAGTTGTAAATATTTATTTGTGTGACTGTGGTGACATAAAGAAAAATTCTTTGTCGTGGATTTGTCAAAGAATTTTTTTTATCTTTTTTACTTTATTGTCAGTCAGTAAGCAGTATTGACTTGAGCCTATCAATATTTATTATCATTCACTAAACCGCGAGCCGAAACCTAGTCGTTCTTATGCGTGAACAAATCCTTCATCATCCACCCACTTTACGAGCGCGGAGCTCACGTTGTACATTCACACGCAGATTTATGATTGACTAGGTCTCCCGCGGCTTCGGCTAATAAATTATTAAGTTAAGTACTACAACCTTCTCTTGAATTACTCTATCTATTAAAAAAAAAATCTGTTACTTACGTAATTTTAAAGATAGCGCATATAGATCCAGACGGCGGCAAGCGACTTTGTTTTATAGTGGTTTTATACTGTGTTTTATACAATGTACTCCAGTCAGTCAAGACAATCAATTTACAATAATTCCAAAAGTTTTGAAACTTCGGTCAAGCGAATGGTACACTGGGGCGACAGTAAATCTCATTTTGCAACCTTGTCCGCAGTCCGGAACAGCAATTAAATTATTTTTTGCTGTATGGTCGTGAAAAAAATTGCAAAAGTTCTGCAAACATGGGGAAGTTTTCGATATAATATTTCATATCACGTATTAAATTTGCAACCAATCTCAGTGTACGGAACATCTTTTTATATTGAATATTAATGTTTTTTTTTATTTATTAAACTGAATGAGGTTGCAAATTTGTAAATGCATCAGAATATATGTTTTCGAAGTTTGCAACCAAGTTCCAAAACTTCTGTAATTATTCCGAGACCACCTTACTCGAAAAAATGACCACGAATTAAAAATAATTATAAATAAACATGTTCCGGTCTTTTCGTTGACCGGAACATGTTTATTTATAATTATTTTAAAGGTTGCAATTTATACAACCGTTTGGTATATATTTCCGATATCTGTGTCGAGTTTGCAGAACTTTTGGAATTTTTTTCACGACCATACAGCAAAAAATAATTTAATTGCAATTTTAACAATGTTCCGTACACTTAGATTGGTTGCAAATTTAATACGTGATATGAAATATTATATCGAAAACTTTCCCAAGTTTGCAGAACTTTTGGAAATTTTTTCACGATCATACAGCAAAAAAATAATTTAATTGCAATTTTAACAATATACCGTACACTTAGATTGGTTGCAAATTTAATACGTGATATGAAATATTATATCGAAAACTTTCCCAAGTTTGCAGAACTTTTGGAATTTTTTTCACGATCATACAGCAAAAAAATAATTTGATTGCAATTTTAACTATGTTCCGGACTGCGGACAAGGTTGCAAAATGAGATTTATTGTCGTCCCAATGTACTATTCACTTGACCGAAGTTTGAAAACTTTTGGAATTATTGTTAAATTTTCGATTTCGGATGTCGATTCTGACTGATGTAATGTAAGAGCTAGCGCGCAAGAGCAACTTTTGTCTCCGCAACTATTTTGTCTCTCCCATCAACTCTATGGGCTAGTAAGAAAGTGTGCGCACGTAGCGACGCAACTCCCCATAGAGTTGATGGGAGAGACAAAATAGTTGCGGAGACAAAAGTTGCTCTTGCGCGCTAGCTCTAAGAAAGATTCACGCATGGGTAGCCTTCCTGTCGCCAAATGTTTGATGCACATTTGCTACACACATATGAATAGTTACAGTGATTAATTTAATAAAATTAAAAACAATAAAACGATCATATTAACAATAAACTTTATAAAACATTTATAAAATGCATAACATAAAATCATGGCAGAATACACAGTAAAAAAATATATAATATTATATAAAATATATCAAACATTTTTTCAAAATACATGCTTCTTACATGGTTAATTTGAGATTATAACTTAAGTACAAGTTCTTAGTTGAGTATATTATTCAGAATTAACCTCTGTTATGTCTCCCATTTTCTTTAGATTAGGTGAGACATGGAATTCACATCCAGTACTAGCTACAACATCTTCCACTGTAACGCCATCAGCCAACTCAGTTAATATCAATCCTTTTTCTTTATCTACCTCCATAACACACTGAAAATAAAAAGTATTGGAATAATAATAGGGCAAGATTACAAGATAAGAGATTACATTTTAATTGTAAACATAATTTAGATTACATTGATGTAGCAGGTACATAAATTAATATTTTAATTACATGTTGAACATGGTTGAACTGAACATCTTGTATAACAATTATAAATGCTATAATATATTTCATTCTAATTATTACCTTCTCAGTGATGATCATATCGACGCAATGTTTTCCAGTAAGAGGCAATGAGCACTCAGGTACAATTTTATGTCCACCATTTTTAGCTGAATGCTCCATCGTGACGACAACCTTAGTTCCAGGAGATGAAACAAGATCCATGGCACCACCCATACCCTTCACCATTTTACCCTAAAAAAAGTTTATTATATAATAGAAATATATAAAATAATAGTTAGATAGAAATTTACAATTACTTTAAAATAAACTAAGTAGGTAACTATTTTAATTATAAAATTTGTGATCCCTTCGAAAAAAAAACATTAGAATTAATCATATTATGTTATTATTGAAGTGTCATTATTATACATTACTTACAGGTATCATCCAGTTAGCAAGATCCCCAAATTGTGAAACTTGCATAGCACCAAGCATTGTCAGGTCAATGTGTCCTCCGCGGATCATAGCAAAACTATCGTCGGAAGAAAAGTATGATGAACCTATACATCAAGAAATATGTTAAATACAAAGTAACTATATTGATATAAATACAGAATACTTATTATGTTCTATCCAGATAAGACAGCAAAAGGTAATGTGCTAAGTACACTTTAAACAGGCTTAAATTTTCAAATCATCCATTATATATATAACTAGCTGTGCTCCGCGGTTTCACCCGCATTGCCCTGTTG
This sequence comes from Colias croceus, assembly GCF_905220415.1. Classification (NCBI taxonomy): domain Eukaryota; kingdom Metazoa; phylum Arthropoda; class Insecta; order Lepidoptera; family Pieridae; genus Colias; species Colias croceus. The sequence goes on from NC_059542.1 coordinate 5,205,980, forward strand.
GTCTAAGCGTGATGATATACAGCCTTCCTCGATAAATAATTTTTAAAAATCGGACCAGTACTTCCTGAGATTAACGCGCTCAAACAAACAAACCAAACAAACAAACTCTTCACCTATAAATAATATTAGTATAGATTTATGAACACCTAGATAAAAACTTAATTGTACGGTTTTAAAGTAAATTATAAAAGGCTTTAAAGGAATTAAAAGTATTTCATAATAATAATATTATCTGCCTTCATTATTTAGAGTGTAAATAATCAAAGATTACCTGGAAGAGTTGTTACAGTCTCCTTTCCAGCATTTATAAGGTCAGCGTCAATTTCATTTTCCGTTGGATATGGTCCTAGACCCAGGATACCATTTTCAGATTGCAATAGCACATTCATATTGCTTGGGATAAAGCTACTTGCTAACATTGGCATACCTGAAACATATTAGGGTTATAATTTTTTATGATCTTTTTGTAATTTATAATATGAAAGACTAGCTGTTCTCTGCGGTTATACCCGCATTGCTCCGCTCCTGTTGGTTTTAGCGTGATGATATATTATATCCTATAGCCTTCCTCGATAAATGGCTCCAACACCGAAAAAATTTTCAAATCGGGCCAGTAGTTCCTAAGATTAGCGCGTTCAAAAAAACAAACTTTTCAGCTTTATAATATTAGTATAGATAGGACTCACCAATGCCAAGATTAGCATGCATTCCATCTTTGAACTCCAAAGCTGCCCTTTTAATAATCCTTTCTCTGACCAAGTCTGAAGCCTTCTTTTCCTTGTTTTCTTTCGGCTTGGCTATCGTTCTCCGTTCAATTCGCTTCTCAAATTTGTCACCCAACACAATTCTGTGAACATATACTGATGGTATGTGGACAAAGTCTGGGTCAATTTCATCAACAATTTCCTCAACTTCAACTATTGTAACTTTGGCCGCTTTACACATAGTTGGGTTAAAATTGCGTGCCGTTTTTCTGAACAATAAGTTGCCAAATCGATCAGCTTTCCAGGCTTTGATCAAAGCAAAGTCACCGGTAATGGCTTCTTCCATAATATAATTGATACCGTTAAATACTTGTGCGTGACGTGGTGAACTTGGTATTTCTATCTGCAATTTTTTTATATAAATTACAAAAACAATACATTAAAAACTAATGTGTAAAGGCATCTATAAATAACACATAAATATGCATTACCTTTCCATCTTTATTATATTTTATTGGTGAACCTCCTTCATGTATTAAAGTTCCATAGCCTGTTGGTGTAAAGAAAGCAGGAATACCAGCACCACCTGCCCTTATTCTTTCAGCTAACGTCCCTTGAGGAGTAAGTTCAACCTGAATGGAGAAATAATAGGGTAGGTATGCAATGTTATGAAAATGAGAAATAAACTGAAATAATGTTTACAGATTTTTGTTTAGAATGAAATACCTGGAAGATTATTATTTCATTATAAACACAGATGCAATAAAAAAAAAATTGTCTAACAAATATGTATAAAAAATATTTATATTAGTCACATTTACCTCCAACTCTCCACTCAAAAATTGTCTTTCAAATTCAGCATTTTCTCCTACATATGATGATATCATGCGCTTAACTTGTTTACTCTTCAGCAAGATTCCAAGGCCAAAATCTTCAACTCCTGTTAATTAAAAATCGTAAGTATTCATTCCTCAGGGATATATTTATTCAGGTAAAATATCAGACAAGCACCAAGAATATGAATTTATATAGGTTGATTGAATATCCATACAAACGTAGCATTTAAAGAAGGTAACGAACCAAATATATAAAAATCATAAAAAAATTTCACTTACCAGCATTATTAGAGACAACTGTGAGTCCGGTAACTTTCTTATTGTTAACTGCTTTGATAAGATTTTCTGGAATACCACACAACCCGAACCCTCCCACCAATAGTTTTGATCCATCGTTAATATCTTTCACTGCTTCGTTGACATCAGCAACAATTTTGCTCTTTATAGAAGTACTATAAGCAGCACAAGATATAACCTGCAAGTTTTATTTAATTTTTATAAAATTTAAAATTTTAGTGATATAAAATATTAAGAAATTTTATTTCTAAATAGTTTTATCCCAACATTATCCCAATAATTTTTTATGTATTTATTTTAGTGCAATGTAATATTAATAAGTACATAATTAAATAAACACGTACCTAATACAAATTTTTCTTACCTTAGAAATTGAATATATCTTAGAAAGACCAGTTAATTTTGTGGTAGATCTTAAAATTAAAAATGTCTTAATTCCATACATATTAAAATACCTAAGTTTTAACTTTTATGTAAGAGCAAAATCACTAAATAACTGAGAAACTTTATCAACGGACTGACAATTGTTTGCGGCTATATAATTTGATAAGAAGTTTTATTTTAGATGTTTGTAATAACAATACTCGTCGTCGTCACATCGCACTTAGCAAGGTCAACTACACAGAAAACAAGAATATTATTTACATATTATTAGTTACCTACCTTTAAACAAGTTGTTTAAAATATATTTAATTTAATTCAAATCGAGTGATAGAATAGTAGGTACCTAAGTACCAACTGGACAACTGGTTTAATTAAAATTAAATATAAATACTTCAGCGAGTATATTTATGTAATACTGTACCATAATATATTACTTTACTCATTCACGACCAAACATGCATTTTTAAACATATTTATAAACTTTCTATAAATTAAATTAGTTTCATAAACAAAAAAGGTATAATTAATATTTATTAGGTCAATAATAGTCTGTGCTACCATATATACATAGTAGTCTTTGTGTGCTACTACTCTGTGATTACTACGTATAGAGAGGACACAACTAACAAAATCTGTGCGGCCGCGGCGCGGTGCGGGGCGGCTAGTGAGCTGTGAGTCATACACTTGATAGATTGCCTCTTTTACTTATAAATTAAAACCAATCAATATAACAAATAAATATTGTTTATCTTATTAAAAAAAATATGAATAATAGACTTATACAAATAAAACCACAGAACAGTAAGAACATAATAGAAGTGCGATGTGGGCGTGGCCCACGTGTCACTAGTAAGGTAAGATCACCTAACTCGCTCTCAGTTGTGCGCAGAAAAATATTCGAGTCGGTTGTCAACTGTCAAACCCTATTGCACGCCTCATAAGCAACTCATAAGCGAAGCGTTGAGGTGGGTACTACTGTCACTTCGCGCAAAACATCTGATTTTTCAAACTTAAAATGTCTTTATGTATCATACATTGCACTTGTAAGATAATACATACACACACATATTAAGAAAAAACACTATTTTTAACGTTCATGATATTTTTGATGTCATTTTTGTTATTTAAACTAGTTAAAAAACAGTTTAAAAAAGTTCTGTCTTGGACGTCCGTGTGTCTGTATGTGCGGATCCTTTTTCTTGTTAACACGATAGCGACCGAAATACTTTACTAATCGAGTCTTTTTTTTTCTCTTACGCTTGAGTATGCTCAGGAATAGAACCCTTTCATTTTTCAGGGTCTGATTCGATGTGGTTTAATTGTTATTAAATAAACAAAAAAAATATCGACTTTTTTTTTTTTTATAGGGTACTCAAAATTCACCATTATAAACTCGATTCTTTATACTATAAGCCAAGGTTTAAAAAAATAAGTTGGTAGTCAGTCCCTTAAACCTGCGCAGTTTCACATCTATAACACAAGAAAAATAGCTCAATTATTACGGTACCGCTTTCTTTACTTTTCCAAATGTTTTATTTTATTTCATTTTTATATTTATAGTCACGTACTCTTTATAAATAATCAATTTTATTGTAAAGGATGAGATTATGAGGCGTGCACTTTTGGATTTTCCAAACTATTTCCATATTTATTCATTATTTAGAGCGTGTTGTTCGGTATTAGAGTGGAAAAATGATAGCAGACGAAATAATATCAGCAATCGAGGCATTTCATACCATCGGTAAGTCTTATTTTAATTTATTTTAAATATATTTTATGTTACAACTTCGCTTGTCGTAATTTGTCAAAAATATTAAGTCAAAATGAACCTTAATCCATAAGAAATAAGTACTAATATAGATTGAACAGCAAACAAGACTTTCTGGAATATTATTGAAATAAACAAACGAATGTCGGATTAGTGATGCATGTGGCGCATATCGACAGTATCGATACTTTAGAAAAGACAAACATTTTAAATATTAAATTTTATTCTATTTTTCCTTAGCTTTCATTTGTCCTATTTATTTATAGATTTTCGAAAGAGCCTAATTTAAAAGAGAAATGGATAATAAATGCAACGTGACGAGTTAACTGGATGCCGAACAGCAATAAGCAGTCTAACAAAGGCCACCGATACATCAAACCTACGGCAGTTCCAAGATTTAAAATAATGCATATTTTCTGTTTGTTTTGTAAATATAGATTTATACTATTCTATTCCGTTTTTTATTTAAATATAATAATATGAAAAGACGTACTTAGTAGTAATAAACATACTCCAAAATGTGACACATTATCCTGTACTCATATAATAGAAAGAAAAAAAAAATGCACAAAAATATATTTATTTGTGTATTATCGATAACAAGGCTGACATCCTTTAGAGCATAGCATCAGATTAATGTCAAGTTAATGTCATTAATTTAGAGTGACACAAATTTCAACCTTATCTTTATGTGTAGAGGTTCAAAGTTATATGTATTGAAAACCAACGCCATCTGTTGTGGAATAGCTGAATGTTTTCGAATTTGGAATTTCTGAGCAAAGAGAAACAAAACAGCTAATATACCTAGGGATGTTATACTAAAATAAACCGTAACTTGGTTCGTTAGGGTACATATTGAAATGCTGAATTTATAACCTAAGTCAGTTTTTACTCAAATTAAGCTGTCCAATCAAAGGCATAGTTTACTTGTAGTGTACTGTATAACTATCGGTTTAAATGTGTGGGTTTGGCTACACTGGTTTTCATACTAATGATGACATTATAGCACTTCTATTATGTTCTTACTGTTCTGTGAATAAAACCAATCAATGTAACAAAAAAAAAAATGGTTTGAGATGATTGACTCTAACTCGTGTTACAAATAGTGTAGTAGCGATGTCCTCTCTAGTATGTACGTAGTACATAGTAACCCAATGATAAATGATAATACATTCGTTGAACTTGCTATATATTATGCTTGATTTTAGAGAAATATCTAATTTGCCCTATAGAATAAGTAACTACGCCGCTTTATACATATAAATTTCGTAAACTCCGTTAAAATTTAGATTACATTTTTATACGTGGTCTATTAGTAATTACCAATTTTTGATACAAGAAATTATAATTCTTAACACGTTAACTGTCCAGTGCACCGAATTCAGTACACGTACGACAAGTCTCACAAGTCCGTGTACCGTAACCGGTACATGCGCCCCTACCGCGTTTTATGAGTTCTAACTCGGTGGACTTGTAAGTTAGATTGCTGTAACTGCCGGGACTTGTTGATAGAATACCAATGAATAGAAAAAGCGCGGGACATGACGTTTTTTTCACCCAACTTCAAAAAAAGGATGTTATTTACAATTCGTCAAATATGAATATGTTTTCATGAATTGTTTATTAATTTATCAAGATCTATAAATCATAAACAAAAGCTAACGGACCCTAGAAATATGAAGAAAATTTTGACAGAAAAGGTGTTTAGCACACTACTGGACAATATTTGGAAAATTTGAAAGATACCTAGATACTTTATTTCTTCATACTTGTCAAATTGAAAGCATGAGAATGAATGGTTCTTTCTCTCAGTGTCAAATAATATAGAAAAAAAACGTGAAATAATATAAAAAATTAAAATGTTTTTTCTAAGCAACTGATTCACAAATCCTAAACGGTACACGACAATTCAACTTCATAAGTCCGGGTACCGAATTCAGTACATTTACTTGATGAGATTTTTGGGTCGATTTGAGTATTTGAGACCGATTTATTAATTTATTTATTTATTCAGTACTAACTATCCCCTTGAAACCAGAAAATTACAAAAACTAACTTGGACATAATATGGGGTTGGATTTTTTTTTGTATGGGGACAGCTAACGTGTTAATTCAATATATCAACAGATCAACAGTGTATCATTTAGTCCAAGAAGCTTATATCCTCTAATACACCGGAGATTGCACTATGACCATTAACTTGAAACAAGAAACTATGACATTCAATGACGTCAGTCATGTTATTTGTCTCTTTCTGTCGAGTGACCACGCTGGTTTGTAAATTCAGGATTTTTCAAAATAGAAAAAACTAAAAATCATGGTCTATAAATAATAACGACATATATTTTTAACAGTATTTATATTATAATATTATGGTCATACTTTATAGGTAGGTACATACAATTTTAATTGGTATAGAATGATAGTTATAAATAACTTTTGGCTACAAAGCTTGGATATGAACCGATATATAGCATTAACATCCTTTGTAAATAGAGGAAAGTTGTGTTTTGCATCAGATGCTGTTTACCAAATTGTTAGCTACTCAGATCTTCTTTTTAAACGCGTTGCTTCGACGGGTCAATTTCAAGCCAGAATCATCAAAGAAAAACTGTTTATAGCAGCCTTGCACAAATTTCAGCTAACTTTACAAAGTTTATTTTTCAAAAGGTATTTTTTTCTGGGTCGTAATCCTCAGTAACCTTGATGGGCACATATATTTCTTTTTATTTTACTTTTTGGAAAGCTGAAATACGTAAAACAAAAAAATATGAGGTAAGTTAAAAAAGTATAAATTTCAATGTAAAAACGAACAATCTTATAACTACATGTGAGTGCAATACCGATGTCATGTGTTGTTTCATTACCAGTGGCGTAGCTATCATATGGCCAGGTGGTGCAGTGCACCAGGGCCCCGGAGCTCAGGGGGCCCTCAAACCTCAGCTTTGAAAAAAAATTTTTAAATATATTTTTTTAAGTAAATAAAAAAAAATCTTGTGAGCAGGCTCGAGCCATTTTTTTATTTTTTTTTCAAATCAACAATTATAGAACTCCTTATTCAACACTTCCAACCTTGTTTCCAACACATGCGCCAAGCGTCCTCGATAGGCATGTGCTGTTTGTTATCGTTAGTTCGGTTATTTGGTAGTTTTGATGAGTACGCCCGTAGTACATTGGATCAGCGATAAGCTCACGTGCTTGACGGTAGTGAGACCAATTCGCCAATTCCACCCATCAACTTTTTAATGAAACTTTAATTCGATCTTGTCTTGCATGAGTTCTCATTTATGATATTTGTGGCGATGTTTTCAACTTTCTGGGGTCTGGGACGTACTACAATAGTTGACGCTAGTTGTGACTTGTGTCGCTGACTGTTGTAATCGTAATTCCCTACTACCAGCCTTATTTCATCAAGTATCACCACTATCACCACTAATGCTAATGATTTCTATTCCGCACATCCATCCATCTGGCACCAAATTCTGCTAGAACTCATTTTCGCTAAAAAAATTTCCGATGACAAAATGTGTATTCGATACCGGTTGCAGCACAACGGTAACCGTATAATCTATGATAGCTCTCAACATGATCGACAACAAAAAATAAACAACGTTATTCTAAACTCAAATTCAAATTTACAAATGAGCTACTTCACGGAAAAAAGAAACAGTAAATATCGCAGTGTAAACTGCTTAAACAACGGGGTACCCACTTCATTTTACAGTGGAACAGAGAATTTTCCTGTCCAAACTGAGATTTTAACAGTTACACTGGATTGTTTACAGTTCGATACTTTTGAAGGCAAATATAAGTTCAAACTACGCGGAAAGAGGGGAGGAGGAGGGCCCGATTCTTTCCCTATGCACCAGGGCCCTTGTCCTCCTAGCTACGCCACTGTTCATTACTAGTAACAATCTTTAAAATGGTGTTCTAAATTTTCATCATAATATTGTTATTACAATATATTCTCTTCGCTATCCATAAAAACTCGTCATCATGGTTACCTTACTTGTTAAATCTGTTTATTGAAAACTTGTTGAAAAATGATAAAGTATTAGGGAAATAACAAATTTAACATGACTGCTTACTAAAATGATGCTAAATTAGACAATTTTTGCCATTGAAATGATTCTAAACAGGTAAAGGCAGGAGTATTGAGGAATATTGTAAATAACGTAAATATACACTTGCCTGTGAAATTCTATGCCAGAATTTGGTGTCCAAACACTTCTGCAATTTTGCACAATACAATGCATTCTTTATATTCGGAAAATATTCATTAAATAAGCAACAATATTAACTTAAATATTCGAAGCGACGCAATTTTTTTGACACACATGCCATATTGACAAAGTGAGAGTTGCTACAATTTTATTATGGTGACTACCCATAATCAGGGAGTATCGCTTTTTAATAATTGGTTCAGATACTTAGTTTATTTAGCATAAATAATAATTGTCTCATCCAACAATGCTTCTGAATGACGTTGTTGGCAATTTATCAACAAACTCATGTACAAAAACTAACCTTTTGCACAGAATATTACAGCATACATAGTAGCCTTGGGAAAACTTCGTATTAACAGTGGCAATACCAAGTTAGGTGTGAAAGTGATAAAAAACATGAACTGGGCAATATTTTCTTGTTACACGTCAATGTTCATACCGAAATCTCCAGTGTATTAGATATAAGCTTCTTGATTTAGTCTAAGAATCTAAAATCAAGCTAAAATCTAATCGAAATTAAAATCAGTCCGTTATCGATATTCGATTAAATTTGACGATTTTATTTTGACTTCTGTCATTCTGCATTCAGCTGACGCCTGACAGCTGTCAGCATTCTATACAATCTTCAGGAATCAGGCGGCCATCAGGCGGCAAAGCAAGTGAGCTGCGGACAAAGAGTCAAAGAATAAAGCACAGGAGGTAAAGGCTGCGGAACGGACCCAAATATTTGATATATTTTGCTATTTGTATCTACACTAATATTTTAAAGAGGAAAACTCATGGAAAACTTTATTATATAAAATACCCTGGCAATTTTCAAAAAGTAGTAATCATTTCTTGTATTTTAACTAAGCACATCAGTGAAACAATTGACGCATCAAAATTCAAAATGCACAAGACAACAGTATTGCAACGTAAGAACTATATTTATTTCAAAAAATTCGGCTATCTACATACCATAAACCATTAGGTACGTATTTTAGTTTTGCAATAATTTTATTATGCTCAATAAAGATGATTTTTACACGCTTTATATTAGCTTCACCTGTATTTTTGTATGTTTGTAACCGACTTCTTTGGGCGCGATTTTGACCCACTTTAAACGGCCAGATTTCGTTCAAACTTTGTAGATTTATTGAGGACCGATGACAATACACTAATTTGATAAAATTTTTTATTTTTTAGTTCGGTTTTCTATAAAAAGCGTGTTTTTTAGTTTTTTTAAACTATTATTATTTAAAGTACCTACCTACCCTAGGTTCATACGTATGCAGCTATAATTGCCTGCCAGAATTACGTATAGTAAGCTGCTCTGCTTTTGAATAAGTTTTGTACTTAGATTACAAAATAAAAGACAGATGGAGCGTTGCCGAACTAAACCGAATAATTTATCGTCATTTTCAATAAAGCTATGTGTGCTGTCATTTCGCCGCTGCACTGTACGTACACGGTGCTTCTGTGTGCGTGTAATGTTGCCAGATATTGAAAAATTTCCCAAATTTTTCCCCGACTACGGAAAAAAGAGGGTTATGTTTTTCGAGTTTATGGATGTATGTATAATATTTCTTTGACACGCCCTGCAGTATAAACCGTTGGACCGATTTTGAGTTGTGAGGTTTCATTGCAATGATCTGAATTATTATGTTAGTGGCGGTAGTGACGTAGGCTATATATTACATAAATGAGAAGTCAAGTTTTAATTTTTATTTAAATTCTTTTATTACATAAATTACCTGCCTACTAAAGTTATATATGGACAAAATAATTGTATTCAATTTTTTATTAAATAAATTACATAAAAAAAGTTTCAATATTAACTTATTAACTATAATAATTATATTATTTTTTATTTTTCATAATATATGAATACGAATAGCGGTAGTTTTTAGTCAAGAATACGGGACATTTTATTTTCATCATATCCATCATGGAGTTCACATAAATTAAATCGCTAGCGAAAACGACTATGACGTTTTTAAGCTTTATAAAAGTAACAAAATAATGTTTTATGCTTATTAAAATAATCTAATAATTATTATGAACCTTTAGTGCACTATACAAATAATCACATTCACGATCGAAAAATCCAACAGCATTACCCTGAAGATCTTTTAACCATTTTACCGTTTTACCAATAAAAATGGCAAATTCATTTTCAAAATACTGGCAACATACGTTGAAGTTTTGTATTCCTTCATATCTGTAAAATTATTATTCGTATTAAAGAAATAAATCAGCCAAATAATCTACAGAAAACCTGTGAAACGATGTTTTATCTTTTTTTTTGTTTTCGGGAACAAATTTTACAGCGTTTTATTATCACAAGACGGCATTTTTTTACTAAAATTGCAAACCCTTTTTGACGTATTGCATGACACCTTAGATTACAAAATAAAGTACAGATGGAGCATGACAACCGCCCGTCGCCCTTGTCAAAGAAAATACGAAATCAAAAACAAATACGTCGCTGCACCAGTGCTATAGCGCATATATTGTCATGCAATACGTCAAAAAGGGTTTGCAATTTTAGTAAAAAAATGCCGTCTTGTGATAATAAAACGCTGTAAAATTTGTTCCCGAAAACAAAAAAAAAGATAAAACATCGTTTCACAGGTTTTCTGTAGATTATTTGGCTGATTTATTTCTTTCATACGAATAATAATTTTACAGATATGAAGGAATACAAAACTTCAACGTATGTTGCCAGTATTTTGAAAATGAATTTGCCATTTTTATTGGTAAAACGGTAAAATGGTTAAAAGATCTTCAGGGTAATGCTGTTGGATTTTTCGATCGTGAATGTGATTATTTGTATAGTGCACTAAAGGTTCATAATAATTATTAGATTATTTTAATAAGCATAATACATTATTTTGTTTTACTTTTATAAAGCTTAAAAACGTCATAGTCGTTTTCGCTTGCGATTTAATTTATGTGAACTCCATGATGGATATGATGAAAACAAAATGTCCCGTATTCTCGACTAAAAACTACCGCTATTCGTATTCATATATTATGAAAAATAAAAAATAAAAAAATAATATAATTATTATAGTTAATATTGAAACTTTTTTTATGTAATTTATTTAATAAAAAATTGAATACAATTATTTTGTCCATATATAACTTTAGTAGGCAGGTACTTTATGTAATAAAAGAATTTAAATAAAAATTAAAACTTGACTTCTCATTTATGTATATAGCCTACGTCACTACCGCCACTAACATAATAATTCAGATCATTGCAATGAAACCTCACAACTCAAAATCGGTCCAACGGTTTATACTGCAGGGCGTGTCAAAGAAATATTATACATACATCCATAAACTCGAAAAACATAACCCTCTTTTTTCCGTAGTCGGGGAAAAATTTGGGAAATTTTTCAATATCTGGCAACATTACACGCACACAGAAGCACCGTGTACGTACAGTGCAGCGGCGAAATGACAGCACACATAGCTTTATTGAAAATGACGATAAATTATTCGGTTTAGTTCGGCAACGCTCCATCTGTCTTTTATTTTGTAATCTAAGCATGACACTTTATGCGCTATAGCCTCTGCTATAGCACTGGTGCAGCGACGTATTTGTTTTTGATTTCGTATTTTCTTTGACAAGGGCGACGGGCGGTTGTCATGCTCCATCTGTACTTTATTTTGTAATCTAAGGTTTTGTATATATAATAAACATGGCGATTTGGTGGGTTTTGAAATCGGTATTTCTTTAGAAATTTGCGGCACGAATTAAGGGGGGGGAGGTAAGGGGAGACCCCCTATAAAGTGGGGGGGGTGCGGAAACCCCCCCTTCTATTTTTTTTAATTATGTATATTTATAAATGTAGTTAGAAGTATATCGAAGATTATGGGCTTTCTTGACTGCTCAGCCCCCCTAGCCAAGTGGCTTTCTGTTAGCGTAGCGTTCAATAGAATAGACTACGAATGTATGAGATTGACGTAAGCTGTAGATAAACGTATCTACAGCCTACGTCATTCTCATACATTCGTATCTACAGCCTACGTCATTCTCATACATTCGTAGTCTATTCTATTGAACGCTACGCTAACAGAAAACCACTTGGCTAGGGGGGCTGGTGCTGCAGAACGTGGCGCTTGCCCCCGTGTACCTCGTTGCAGGCAGGAGTCTTCACTCGCCTTCCGCGCCTTTTTTAATACACTCTAGTGTATGACAGACAATTAGTACCACGTGGATTTGGGGTGGACAGATTCAGTTCCATTACTACGAATTTGTGTGCAATAATATACATACAATAATATTTTTTTTTATAATTATTTATTCAAATCTTGTATACATGTTTGATACAATTTACAAGGGTAATGAATGGATCCATTTTAATTTTTTCCTCCCAGCGTGTCTACATTATATTATTTTAGAATATCATCGAATTTTGGGTGGTTTTAGTTATTTTTTTAAAAAATCTTTTTACAACACACCACTGGGACTCAATTCTTTGAGTATGAGTTCCATCAGGGGCAACAAATGGGTTGTCTGGGTCTGAGTGATAAACTTTTTTATGAACATACCAATGTTGCCCCAATCATATACCTACTACTCGCCAATAATCCTTAGTCCCTCAGCAACATGCTTTTGAAGGAACTATGGTTTTGAACAAGAAGCTTATATCCTCTAATACACTGGAGATTGCACTATGACCATTAACTTGAAACAAGAAACTATGACATTCAATGACGTCAGTCATGTTATTTGTCTCTTTCTGTCGAGTGACCACGCTGGTTTGTAAATTCAGGATTTTTCAAAATAGAAAAAACTAAAAATCATGGTCTATAAATAATAACGACATATATTTTTAACAGTATTTATATTATAATATTATGGTCATACTTTATAGGTAGGTACATACAATTTTAATTGGTATAGAATGATAGTTATAAATAACTTTTGGCTACAAAGCTTGGATATGAACCGATATATAGCATTAACATCCTTTGTAAATAGAGGAAAGTTGTGTTTTGCATCAAAACACATCAGCATCTGAATGCTGTTTACCAAATTGTTAGCTACTCAGATCTTCTTTTTAAACGCGTTGCTTCGACGGGTCAATTTCAAGCCAGAATCATCAAAGAAAAACTGTTTATAGCAGCCTTGCACAAATTTCAGCTAACTTTACAAAGTTTATTTTTCAAAAGGTATTTTTTTCTGGGTCGTAATCCTCAGTAACCTTGATGGGCACATATATTTCTTTTTATTTTACTTTTTGGAAAGCTGAAATACGTAAAACAAAAAAATATGAGGTAAGTTAAAAAAGTATAAATTTCAATGTAAAAACGAACAATCTTATAACTACATGTGAGTGCAATACCGATGTCATGTGTTGTTTCATTACTAGTAACAATCTTTAAAATGGTGTTCTAAATTTTCATCATAATATTGTTATTACAATATATTCTCTTCGCTATCCATAAAAACTCGTCATCATGGTTACCTTACTTGTTAAATCTGTTTATTGAAAACTTGTTGAAAAATGATAAAGTATTAGGGAAATAACAAATTTAACATGACTGCTTACTAAAATGATGCTAAATTAGACAATTTTTGCCATTGAAATGATTCTAAACAGGTAAATGCAGGAGTATTGAGGAATATTGTAAATAACGTAAATATACACTTGCCTGTGAAATTCTATGCCAGAATTTGGTGTCCAAACACTTCTGCAATTTTGCACAATACAATGCATTCTTTATATTCAGAAAATATTCATTAAATAAGCAACAATATTAACTTAAATATTCGAAGCGACGCAATTTTTTTGACACACATGCCATATTGACAAAGTGAGAGTTGCTACAATTTTATTATGGTGACTACCCATAATCAGGGAGTGTCGCTTTTTAATAATTGGTTCAGATACTTAGTTTATTTAGCATAAATAATAATTGTCTCATCCAACAATGCTTCTGAATGACGTTGTTGGCAATTTATCAACAAACTCATGTACAAAAACTAACCTTTTGCACAGAATATTACAGCATACATAGTAGCCTTGGGAAAACTTCGTATTAACAGTGGCAATACCAAGTTAGGTGTGAAAGTGATAAAAAACATGAACTGGGCAATATTTTCTTGTTACACGTCAATGTTCATACCGAAATCTCCAGTGTATTAGATATAAGCTTCTTGGTTTTGAATGTACATTTTGACATTTGTTATCTCTTTCAAACACAATTCTTGTAGTTTTGTCAATGTAACTCAAACAATTTTGAACATAACCTCAAAGATTAAAATTAAGATTTCTCTGTAATTACACGTTTCCGCACGAAAAGCCGCTAATGTATGTTTCAGGGCATTATTATCGATCGGAAAAAATTAAAATCACGCCGAAATTCGTGCCGCAAATTTCTAAAGTCAACCAGAGTCAACCCTTGAAATCCAAGACAGGTTATAGGCTATCTACATTTATCTGACTTTGATATCATAAGAATTAAGAATCCACAATGGAAAGAATGAGATTACTTATAATAAATCTTTTGCTGTGATTTTTCTCTTTTTAAATAGCACCGTCTTTTGTATTAGTAAATAGGAACAATACCAGTGCCTATATGTATTTAAAATTTTGTGTTATTTTGTCCAAGCCATAATAAGTATATTCAAAAATATTGCAGTGTCTTCATTTTAAGTTTCCAGGTGGCATTATTTTTCTAGAATCTTTAAAAATCATAAACATAGATAGTTATTTCAATTCATCTATAGAAAACCTAGATATCGCTAATCGCGAAAATACAGTCATATTTTGGTAAAATAATATTTGCTTAACTACTGTCTGTGTCTAAGATGGTCATAAATTTGATAACTCCGTTAATCTATACATAGGTATTTTAATAAAATAGTAGGAAATTCAAAACTGTACATTAATTTTTTTTTAAAGAATACTTGAGGTGTGATATGTATACCACCAATATCGAAACCACAAATATAGTTTTTAGAATTTCTGTCTTTCAAAAAGTACTGCATGGATTTATTTTAAATTTTGCATTAATATTACTAACAGTTTGGTCAACTTATAGGCTATATATCATCATGCTAAGTCGTGGCTTAGACCAGTAGGAGTGAGCAATGTGGCTAAATCCGCGTTGTTTAGTAGGGAAACTGAAATAAACTACCACATTTGATTTTTTTAAATACAAACAAACTCAAATGGTTTAAAATTTGATAGCCTTCGAGATGACGACTAGGTAAGAGAGACTTCCTGCCGTACCTAGCGTAATCTGTTCATTGTGCCTTCTATCATTCAAGTTCACCTAATTCACATCTGACATCATCACATCTTATAATAATTTATGAGCTAAAGCTAAGGTGCATGTGGATATTGAAAATAAATAAATTGTATTTATCTTAATGTAAATCAAGGAGGCCTTGATACTTAAACAGTAATAACAATTTTAATTTTTACCAAAGCTTAGAAGCCGTCATATAAGTACTAAAATAAAAACAAAATCATAGAACAAAATATAATTTTTATTTATATTAGGTACAATCTATTTTTAAAATTAAATTTATAAAAAAATATCAACACAATTTAGACGATTTTGTGAAGGCACACATTTTATACATCAGAATAAAAAGACCTCAGTCAATCTATATATTATAAAAAAAGAAAAAACTTTAAGAAGTTACTTAGTTAATCTAATTTCTTAGTTATTTCTATAATTAAATCTAAAATCTGACTTTTCGTCCCTAATTATGTTAACTAAAAGCTATCATCAACAAAGTTTCAATAGCACATTATACAATACTTTCAAAGTTACATGAGTCTAATAATTATCTATATCTTATAATTTTCGAAATAAATAATTTATTCAAATTCCATTTTCAAATATGACATCATAATAATTGAGTACATATAGGCAAATATCACAAAATAAAATAAAAAATGCATTTCTACTACTTTTCTCTATCCAATAAACGATTAAAATCTGTTCTCCTTCTTTATAATTATTCAGCAACATTTGTACATGTTTGTACTATACATAAAATCTAGCTATTGTAAGTTTTAAGCAATCGTTTTGTTGGACCTTGTCAATGAAATAAATATAATAGATCATTTCTCAATAGTTAACATCCCCTAAATAGTTAAATAAATCACGAAGAATGGTAATACATATTATGTACATACATTTACCTTAATACATAATAAATGAAATGATTTGTGACGACTTACACATTAATTATTTAGAATAGATTGTTCTAAAAGGCACTTTAAGCAGGTCATAAATGCTATTAATATTTATGACAATTTTTTTTGTTTTATTATTTTTTTAATTGGTTTATAAAATAAATCAATCATCTTAGAAAGTTCAAATACAAAATAGATAACTACTTGTTATAAAGATGACCCTTAGTTAGGATTTAATACATCAGGACTTCGTTTTATAATGGATTATTTTATCAACAATACATTTTAACTTACAATATAAACAAAATGGCGTTTTGTGTGGCGATACGCAAAAGTTTGGGAAACTAAAGTAGTTGAAAATCTTAACTCAGTCTGCCAGATCTCGCATCAGTTATAGCACCCCATAATTCTATGATAAACTCGTCGGTAAATCCAAACTCTTGTAAGTCGCTATTGTCTATAGCTTCGGCTAATTGCATGGAATTAGTTTTTCCTTCAGCGAGATCCCACATTTGTGACGCCAACTCGGAATCATTAATTCCCATAAATGACTCTAGGAGCTCATTGATCTTCTCTATTCCGGCCTTTGATTTTTCGTCATGCTGGAAATGTGTAAATTCATTTTTAATTAAATAGATCTTATTACATAGGTATTAGTCTTAATATATTTCCTTTTATAATGCTCGTGGACTTTTGGTAGGCTCAACTACGTGGGGACATAGTTCAAACTCAACAAAAATATTTTAATTAATTTTATAATTTATTAATCTATACCTCTCACAGTGCTTTCATGTAACGTTTACATTTTGATTTCTAATGATAGAAAAGAAAATAATTATTAATCACCTATATAATAAGTGGCTTTTAGCAGTTTACGTCAACATACAAATCTATCAGTCAGTAAAAAAGTAAAACTAATACGACTAATTTACTAAGTGGTAATCACCACAACAAATGCACGCAGAACATTTATAAGACTTCAGGGTCGACTTTTGCTAATCAAAAATATTTAACGGAATATAAACAGGAATTAATCAAAATTTTACATACTTCATTTTCTATTGTGGCTTGTCCATTTGCTTTAAACCTTAACGTTTCCTTGCCTGATCCATAGCTTTGTTTCTTGCTAGATCTTGCACTACCAGATTTCGGACCAATGCTACCAAATCCGCTTTTTAACGGTTCTACCAAGCGAATTGTGAACGTCTTGCCTTTTGGTATTTCCTTCAGTAATTTCGCTACTTCATAATGCCTCTTACCAACCATACTCTCACCTTCTAATCGTTCAATGTGATCTCCAACCTAAAGATAGAATGAATTTATGAACATGAACAGTTTAACTCAATAATAGATAGTTTCCTGTTGTCAAGAGGTCAATGACTGCATGTTTAAATAACCCACATAATGTATTGTGCGCTTTATTAAACACTGCATTCAATGCAGAGACATGCCTCACAAAAATTGTATAATGAACTCCAGACAATATAGGATAACTACATTAAGAAATCATAAACGTGTAACTACCTCTATATGTTGTATCCTTGATACAATTGAACCTTCTTTTATTCTCTTGATAAATGAATAACCAGCTCCATTGTCAGTTATTGTTAAACCGAGTGCATCTTCCGTTTTAACGATTTCTATTTCTTTTGGCCTGCCTTTCCGGTGTGCGAAAATGAAGTCCTCCAATCCTATTTGGCCACCTAAAAGCTTTTTCATATCTACTTTGTGAGTATTCAAGGTGCAAAACAGGATCTGGAAACATAAAATGAAGAGGTTATTTGTAATAGGAAATGTAAAATAATTAAATATTAATAGGCGTTCGGACAAAACGTCGATGGTTCTTATTCTGAGAAGGAAGTGTTACAGAATAATTATTTGTTGTGTCATAATATAATACAATGTACATATTATATACTAATCTACATTAGGTAAGCCAACTACTAACTTGAATATTAATGTAATGTTTCTGTGGTTAGTGTTGATAAGTTGATAAAGATTCGTTATAACATAATCTGCAGGATGAATATGAAAATTAACATAAATCACACATTGCATTACATTACATAATCTGATCATTTCCACAAAACACTGAAATCAAATTTACCTACGCCGACAAGAGTAACAATTTTATTTCAAGACGAATTCTTGAATATTTGTAATACCTATTTTTTTATTAGGTAACTACTGTATAAGTCATGAATTTATTTTATTATTACATACTTTTGATCGGAATTCGTAGTAGGTACCTGTATCCTAGTAAGCGTTTGTAATAGTTAAGATACTTGCTATGTTATAGAACTAAGATAAATTTACTAAATTTATTTCTCCACCCGCATATCTTTTGTTAACTAGACCATTCACTGATAGATTAGGTAGGTATATTTCGAACGCCCAGACTTAAAAACTATCAAATTAAATAGGTAATTGACTGCGGACCGATGGCTACCATTTACTACGTCAGTGGGTCATTGCTTTACCTTGGAATGTGGGTATACTGACAGTACGTTATCAGTGACCTTCATGCTAATTTACACTTTCATGTCGGAAAGTTTAGAGATGTACGAATTGCTTTGGGTTTCGACAAGCAATAAACGACCTTGTTTAGTAGAACTAAATGCTATTTTAGAGTAAGCAAAATATAAATCAGTTTAATGCGGTTTCTGCACTAAGTTCGACTACGCCCCTGGACTAAACTGACCCGTTTCCTGGAGAGTCAGCCATGCGTATATCCGAAACGACACTTGTAAATCTAGTTTATACATATAAATTAGACATTACATATTTAAATTAGACAAAAATCATTGTTAATGTTTCTGACAAAAACAAACACGCTTACTTTTGCATTGCGTGTTTAAGTTATTAGCTGATGGATATAATATGTATTATAATATTACCTACTACGGCTAAGTAGATTAGTACTGATTGAAGAATAGGAAAAAATAACCATCTTTACTTTCAAATGCTAATGAACATAATAGGATGATAATTATAGAGGCTCGATACTTTATCTATTTTAGAGCTGTATAATTCAATAATGAAAATAAAAAATATTAATGTGATGTTAATATGGGTAGTACTAGGTACGAAACTGACTCTCCCTTGAAGAAAGCGCCGAAACATAATTAATTATATGCGAAAACTATCAGAATAGCGGTCACGCCATTTTCACTCGCCGACAATAACCTTTAGAATGCGCACAGCCTCGTTTCAAATTTCATGGCCACGTATTGTCATTTAACTCTAAATTTTGTTAATAAAATACTGGCTTGTCTACCCACGAATCGCTTACACTAAAAATATAGTTTTCATTTATTGCCTGGCCCTTGTTTTTCAAGCAATCTCCAATGTCTCCTATTAGAAGAAATAAACCTATTACCTAATATATGCAATATATTATTCACATCAGTAAACGCATATTTTACAATGTGGCTTAGGTTTATCAACCAATCACAGATGGTTTCTTTTATGATTCAGCACATACTCACAGCTATTGAATAAAATGTTAATGACGTCACGTTATTATTACAATATAATAAACAACATTCTAAGTTTGCAAACAAAGGAAAAAATATTAATCCTACGCCTTGTTTTATTACATCTCAATATAACATTTAGATACAATTTTTTGGTCAATCTATTTATGTTCATGAAAAAAAAAATCATAGAAGGTAGTTTCAGTTTATAAATAGATTTTTGGACACGTTTTCTAACTGATATGCAAAGTATATTATCCTTAAAACAAATGCTTCGTCATTATCAAAGTTTACTGATCGGTTATAAGCAAACAAACGTCATAATATATTGCAGGCCTTTTTTCGGAAAATTTTTTGAAGATTCCATTGATTGATTGAAAATTTTATACAACTCATAAAAGTGTTCTGATATAGTAGGTTATAATATAATTTACAATATTGTTGCGCGAATACACACGAATCACAATGGACGGCTTTAGTAAAATAGAGTAGATGTAGGGATCACGGATCACCTCATAAAATATATAAAAAATAGTTAAGTTTAGTTTAAAAAAAACTGATATTTTCTCTGTGCGTAAAAATATTCTGTTTCTTCTTTTTTTCTCTTCCGATAACTTGTTACCATTCTTGAAATCAGTTAAAAAAATGAAATAACGAAGTATCTATACTTAGTTAAATATCTCCGAAATGTTATTTTTTTTTATAAAGGTAATTTTTCATTTATGCAGTACGTGACCGTCGTCGCACATTTAAGGTTGTATTATTTATACCTAACACATCCTGTATAATGTAGGAGTATAGGTCAGGTACCATTAATTCATTGAAAATGAAAGCAAAATAAGTATAACAATATCTCATTAGAATTTTAAATTAGTCTTGAGTTTCACGGTATCTTTTAACTTTAAATAAAATTGAATTAAAGTTAAGTATTATTCACGCAACGTGGAAACTAGGTATGTTGTCAGTAGCCACTGACTTACATAACTTCCTTATTAATCAGAAACTTAATAAGTATTTTATTATATTCCTTTCTATTCTATATGTGTACCTCATAACACATAATATGCTTCACTTTATCTTTTGTATACCTACATGCCAACGTTAACATCAAAAGTTTTTTCCTCGCGGTTATAATATAAGTAGATACAACTTATATGGACATGGTATATTTTCTAAAGTTGATGATCGATTATCTAATATTGATTATTAACTGTCATATTAATAATTTAATAATGATCAAAACAATCAAGGATGTGGAAACTATGCAACTGTAAGAACGCGTCGATTGAAATACTTATGTACTCTTTTTTGGAAATTTTTCATTGTAGGTATCGTGTATGAAACATTAGACTGACCACCAAAGAGCATGGACAACTGACAGACTCGGAAATAAATAAAATCACGTGGTATCGAACAAGATAATATTATGATTAGTCGACATTTTACATAGCTTCTATCGCGGGCCTATAGCGATTCGGGACCGAATCGAGAAATTCCGTAACGAAAAAACCTCACGCTCCCCACTCCGACGGGCGGAGGTGTGGCTTGAAGGCATAGCATGCAATAGCTTTACCGCGGCAGTCAGTCAGTGTTTTTTTTAGTTTCAAATAAGACCACCTTAAGAATTAAGATATAAATTCTTAGTAAAAATAAGCAGATAGGTAAGGGGCCATCCATTAATCACGTGATGTTTTTTTTGGTATTTTTTGATCCCCCCTCCCCCTTGGTGATTCGTGTTGAGGTTTAAGACTACCCCTCCCCCCTCCCCCCTATATCACGTGTATTTTTTCGTACCTGCAAAGAATCAATTGTTTTATTTATAAAAAAATATTGGTATAAGTATCATCTAATTTTATTATAGTAAATTAAAGACTACTATAATAAACGTTCAGAGGTAGACAGAAAGCTTGCAGTTTGTTTTTGAATGACATAAAAATAATGAAAGATATGCAAAAAAAGTTGTATGCGTTTGACTAAAAATAAATACAATATGTAAG
The DNA here is from genome assembly GCF_905220415.1 of Colias croceus. Classification (NCBI taxonomy): domain Eukaryota; kingdom Metazoa; phylum Arthropoda; class Insecta; order Lepidoptera; family Pieridae; genus Colias; species Colias croceus. Next base: position 5,227,818 of record NC_059542.1, read on the forward strand.
TCATGTAACGCCGCTTTTCGGTTGAGCATCGCGGCGCTTGTCGAAAATTAAACACACGTGATATATTACTTTACCCCCCCTCCCTCTTGTGATATTTCGTGATGTTTTGATGGACCCCTCCCCCCCCTTTCGAGCCTCACGTGATTAATGGACAGCCCCTAAGTATGTAATGTGTAATTGCTGATTTACACAGGGTCAGTAACTGACTACAAATTCCAGGCAAATCAGTGCTGACCCCAAAAAAACCCTGTGTAAACAGATTTGAAGTCAGTACAGAGGCTTGAACTCAGCGCTGAGTTGAATATTCGGACACGAATATTTTAAAGTCAGTTGGCGCCCCCCGCCACCCGCGCACCCCTGTGTCAGCCAAATAAACCCCGTGTAAACAGACAAGTCAGTGCGTGGTTACTCACTGCCGCTGCGTTGTAGAGTGACCACGTTTTTTTGGCTTGCGATAAAAATGACCCGTAAGCGAAGACGAAACCTTAAAATTAGTGCAATTATATGGCAAAAACGAGTACCTTTGGGATATTAAATCCCTAAATCCATTTTCTTACCCATTGTCGTTTATTTTTAGTTATCTCATTTTCTACAATTTCTATTAACTTATTCAACAGCAAAATTGAAAAATTTTTAATAAAAAAAAAACAAATAATGAAATCGTCGTTTCAGTTGTTTTCGTGAATTCATTTTCCCACTGACTTCACAAACGTGTGGTCACCGTGAGAAACGCACCACTACTACTTACTTCATGTAAACAGTTAAAGTCAGTCTTGGCGCCGCGACTGACTTGTCTACTGACCCTGTGTAAATCAGCACTAACAACTAACAAGTCAGTAATTAATCTGATAGACTCGCAATTGTAATAGGTCAATTGTTTATGTCTTCAGACAATAAATTTATATTATTTTCCTCATTAATGTGTGTTTCATTTCATGTTGTTAGTTAACAAATGTTTCAAGAACGTTGCTAATAGTGAGTACCTACACAGAAGTTGTAGGTAGCTATCATTTTTCTAAAATTAATCTTCTTTATTATGTAGGTTTAATTACGAAATATTTGTGAAGGTGTAGGTAATTAAAATGTAACACAATACGTGTACAAAAATATAACAGTATCATGAAATTGTATACTTTTCCGTCACACTCACAGATATATACCTAGATCAACATTACTAATTAAGAAATACTTAATTGCAAAATAGGTACATAATGTGAATCGCAAAAGGCATTAAAACTTAGGTAGTAGGTATTTGAGTAGAATGGCGACGAATTAGAAGAAGTTTCAATATTTTTTATCAATAATTGTGTGAGTCAGAATTAATTTATGTTACTTCCTTGAAAAATTGATTAATTTCAGTATCTTTATAGAGACTATATAGATATATCAATTTGCATTACATAGTTACACTCAGTTTAAAGGTAAGTAGATATAATTATTATTTACTAGCTTACCGCCCGCGGCTTCGCCCGCTTTCTCTAACACGATTTGAGATTCAAACATCCTATCTCTCAAGTTGGATCGAACTGCACATGGTGTGCGAATTTTATTATAATCGGTTAAGTGGTTTAGGAGTCCATTGAGGACAAACATTGTGACACGAGATTTATATATATTAAGATTGTGGGACCCACCGTTCCCTTATTGCCAATGAACTTTGTCTCCACCGGGAATCAAACTCATTACCACAGACCAAGATACGATCAGAATGAATATTATGACTAAATGTTACAAACAATGAAACAAATGATTAATCGCAATCTAATCTTCAAAATAGAGAATGTAGGTATGTAAGTACTTACATCTTCGGGTGGGAAATCGTAACATTCTGCTATTTTTTGATAGAGCTCCTTGACATTTGAGAATCCAGAGATAAGACCAAGGGGGCTTCCTTGCGCCTGTTGGCAATGAAACACTAACTGTGACTTTTGAGCACCATTGTTGTTATCTACACCGTTAGATTGATTATACACGTCTTCAACTGGAGGCGGTGGTACGGGAGGAGACGTGTATTTCGTGTTTTTCTTCTTAAATAACGACATTGCTGCTTGATCACACGAAGTAACGGTAAATTAAGATTTTCTTTGGTATTAAGTTTAGAACACACTCATTACACCCGTACACAGTAAATTTTAATCACCACACAGTCACATTGCCAGCAAGAACTTGAAATGTCGCTATCGACGCGTCATACTTCATGATAAGTTATCATCCAATGGTTGATACTGGATAAGATTATGGCGCACTCTATACTTGAAGGTACAACATTATCAAAGTACCTATTTTCGAGGTTGTACTGTATAAATGATAGAACTACACGTACACTCGACAACCCGACTGGCGAGTGACTGAGGAAATGAGGGGGACTGGGGGAGGGGTGCCGAATGAGGTAACAAAATGTGGATTGTGCAGTTGAAACGAATGCCGAATGGTTGACTTCATATACCCTGTAACTTTGCCGTCATTTTCAAATTTCAAATTAGTTTGCGCTTCATTTAAGAATTATAAATGCAAGCATAATGATTTGTCTTTAATTATTATAATTAGTTTCAAATTAACTGATTAGATAATCCTTAATTTTATAGGTTCATTCATAATATGTATTAATATTACTTTTGTATTCCAGGAAATATCAATTCTTTTTGACCTTATACCTTTTCAACGCAACGCCCGCCACTTAGCACATACATAATACCTACGAGGCTACGACTAAGAAAAAAATAATCTAGGACATAGAACAAAATCGTAAGAAAATGTGAGATTTTTTTATACAGGTATTTATAATGTTGTACCTACTAGGTAGCTAAAAGTAAAGTATTTATTTAATATACATATTAGTTAACTATGTACTTAAAAAAATATATAATTTCCACGATTTTTGCAGATAGTTACACAATTCGTACACACGAAATCATCTGTCTTATTTCCATTATATAGGTGTAGATAATGGCTTGCATTTTCCCTTTGTTCCATATTATTTATATACAGGGTGTAATCGTTAAGTGTGCACAAGCGATTATTCCGTAACTATTGCAGATACCAAAAAACTTTAAACTGATATCGAAAGTACTTAACCTAATGAGTAAAATGGCCATAATAATTTTTTAAAAATAAAACGAGAAATATCCAAAAATGTTACATTAAACGCTCCCATACATTTTATTTCCCATACATTTTGTATTCATAGCAGATTTTCGAAGTGATGTCCTCATTGTGCAATACAATGAGGAGCTCTATTTACAGTTTCTAAATGAACTTCCCTTCAAATTTGCGAAGTAATTAAAGCAGAAAACCAAAAAAAGAAAGAAAAAGCTAAAATCTTTCATATTAAATGTACTAGGTTGATCCAAAAGTAATGATAATTGGGTATTTCCTGTGCACATAAAAATATAAAATAAATGTTTTTTGCTTGCTCATGTATTCACTAAGTAATCACAAAAAAATCATATCAATAGTCCACGTTTCCAATTATTTACATTAATTTGCATGTGAACCGTGCGTGCCAGAATGTTTCCCGACGCAAAGAAGAAACAACGATTCGACATGTAGAGGGTAAATTTCTAAATTTTTAATGATATCAGGATAATTTTTGGTCACGTTTTGTGATCATAGACGTTATCCGAGTTCACCATGTTAATGCTGAAACCAAAAAACGATCAATGTCCTGGATGCGAGCTTCCAAAGTGACGATGAAGAAATTAAAGCGGTAGTTTTTTGGGACGCTGAAGGAATAATTATGGTGGAATATTTTAAAAAGGTAGCCACTTTATTGGGCTCTTACTAAACAGACCAAATTATAAGATTGCGGTAGGTTAGTAAGGAAAAGAGACATGGCAAACTGCGGACCTGAACGCTGTTTCACCAAGACAACGCACCAGATCGCAAAGCGTCAGTTGCGATGGCTGCCATTCAAAAATCGGCATTCCAAATGCTTGAACACCTACCCTATTTTTTAGATCTAGCTCCTATTTACTTTTATCTCTTTCCTCGGCACAAGAAACACTTTCTTAGCAATAAATTATTTTAAGACGACAGCGAAGTGATGGCCGCGTGGAGGGGTTTTTGTGGATGAAGTCAAAGTTTTTTTTTTTAAGTTTAGGAAAAAAATATTGAAGTATATTTTCTAGTTAGAAGACTATCTAGAGAACTACATAATTATTATAACTGTAATGACCTTTTTTAATATTGATTATCATTAATTTTGGATCAACCCATGTACATAGGATATTCGTATCTCATACTAAATGTATGGGAGGGTTTCAAGTTAATTTTTTAGATATTTCTCGTTTTATTTTTAAAAATTTATTATGGCCATTTTACTCATTAGGTTAAATATTTACTTTCGATATCAGTTCAAAGTTTTTTGATATCTGTAATAGTTACGGAATAATCGCCTGTGCACACTTAACGATTACACCCTGTATAGTACCTAGATACACACTCCTTTATGTACCCGTACCACCTGTATCACATACAAGATTATAAAAATGTTATCTTAGTCAACGCGAAGCAAAGCGTGTAGAATCTACTTCTACCATTAATTATTTTTCACCCATTGTTACTAATTTTGACCACCATTTTAACATTTCTGTTGGCGACAAACTATGAACTGAAGCTAAATTCCAATAAAATTGTGTTAAAGGCAGCCATGGTTTGAATCCCCGTAGTCGCGGTTCATGAGTTAGCCGTAACCCCAATTTCTTTTTCGCAACTAAGAAAGTAAAATAAATATCTTCTATATTGATAACAGGAACTGAATATGCCGCTTTCAAAATTTGAAGTATATGTTTTCCTGTAAAAGAAAAAATATTTTGCTTACAAGTTTTAGGTACTAAGTTACATACCAATAGATTTCATACACACTAATTGCCAAAAGTAGTGTAAGTAGTATAGTTCAGGATACATCGCCCATTTTTGCAAGTGACTACTATCAAGCTAATTTTCCGTTTGTAGCTTTATTTTGATGAGACGCCCAATAATTTCGTGTACGAAAGTCTCGATTGTGGTAGCTAACAGAGATAACAAGGATAAAAATTTTTGATTTGATGGTTCTCAAATATTTATTACTAACTGAATTTTTTTTTTGTTCAATTTCAAGATTGAACTAAACTAAATTATTCGAAAAAATATTTGTCCTACAAAATCTATGGTTGGTTGAAAGAGTCCCCCTTTCCAAAGTGTATCGACAACGAGGTCATCATAAATGATTACTAACAAGCTGATTTTTTTGTTTTCACGTAGTTAATGTTTATATAATTCAACAGACATATTGTCCTACAAATTGCGTAATAAATATTTGAGAACCATCAAATCAAAATTTTTTATCCTTGTTATCTCTGTTAGCTACCACAATCGAGAGTTTCGTACACGAAATTATTCGGTGTCTCATCAAAATAAAGCTACAAACGGAAAATCAGCTTGATAGTAGGTAGTCACTTGCAAGAATGGGCGATGTATCCTGAACTAGTACTTAATACAAAAAATTGAGTATGAAATGGGTAAACTACCTAATTAAGCTTTACTGATGTAAAAATTATTTCTTTTCAAAAGCTTAAATAGTCTTGAAGACATAATAATTAATAATATGACTTATGAGTTATACCTGTGGTTATACCAAATTTCATTAATCGTTAATAATAGGACGTCATGTTAGTACCTATCAGTCACAGGAATTGAATCTGCATCTCTTTTTTATTTAATAAGCAGGCAAACGAACAAACGAGTCACCGTTGAGCAATCGAGGTCACCCACAAAACTCCAAATAATTCATCTAAATAATAAAATCCGGCCAAGTGGGAGTCGGACTCGCGCATCTACGCGACGCGACAGTTTTTAACAAAACTATTTTTTATTTTAAGTTATAACAAGACGTCGCTCGTCGTATTGTACCAAATTTCAAGATTCACGCTAAGTACTCTGTAGGCTGTAGGTTTTGATTCCCTTGCGAATATCGAAAATTTACAACATATTCGGCTGTATCTTTTATTTTTTTCAGTCATCACACATATAATAAATCTGTAGAAGGGTCAATTCTGTACATTGAAAATATTGAAAAAATAAATAGCAGGGGGTGTTACTGGATCGATACCAAACCCAAATATGTGATTAAAAAAATTTTTGTCTGTCTGTCTGTCTGTCTGTCTGTCTGTATGTGAAGGCATCACGTGAAAACTAGCGGTTCGATTTCGATGAAACTTGGTATAATTATACCTTATTATCCTGGGCGTAAAATAGGATACTTTTTATCCTTGAAAAATACGTAGAAAAAAATTAATCTTAATTTTTCAGTTTTATCCATAGACGTTGTTCCGTAGAACCGCGAACACACGTTGCGTATTATTATAGGCCTAGCCGTATTTGGGAATTGGGTACAATAGATATTTATAAGATGTTATTGACAGAGGTACTCAAAATGGAGAAATAACCATCCACGCGAAGACCGACATCCGCGCGGAAGGAGTCGCGGGCGGAAGCTAGTAATATATAAAATTCTCGCGCCAAAATGATAGTTACCGTATATATGGTGACCATACCCCTCCGAAGCTGCTGGACTGATTCCCATGAAATTTTGTGTCTATTATGTAGGTCTGAGAATCGGCCAACAATTATTTTTCACATGTCTCAGTGATAAGAGTACCTAAGGCAAAACGTTTGCCGGGACAGTTTGATATAAATGTCAACTTGATACATTTTTATGCGTTCATGAAAGTGACTATAGGGGTTTGCGTTTTTTTTTGAAAAGCTAAAAACTCGAAACCTTTAAAATGCACAATATTTTTTGCATCGATAAAGGATTTCCCTTGTTTAAATGACACAGGAAGCGTAAGCGTAGGTAGGTATTGCATGTAACAAACCACTGATTTTTTTTTCAAACAACAACAGGACATACATATTCCAGAGCAATGGTAATAACCATATTATATACATTGAAAATTATTTACCATTTATTAAATACGCATTGCCAGAAAGATATTCAGGAACCATATCATCTGCGTATAACCAATGAGGAAGGAACCATTTTTCGTCTTCATTATGATAAACTGCAGCATTTTCATTCTTATAGCCTGGAATAAATTGAAGGTGCTATAATTTTAATAAAGCCCTACCATTTTGAATTTCATATGAACCAAGTTTACATTTAAATAACTAAAGGGGATTTGGGATTTAAGTTCAATTGGCAATAAAGACGACTGTTAATACTTGAAAAACTTTCAAAAAAGTTCTGTTCCTATATTTATGTATACTGTTACCGATAAGATCTGCATCCAAATTTTCTTTAACAATTCTTTCTATCTGCCATGGATTAATTAAAATATCGTCGTCAGTCTTGAGTAAAAACTTTATTTTTGATGAACATTTCTGTGCCGTCCATTTTAGCATGAGAGCCGTCTTCAGTGTGAGATTCTGATAATGTTCTTGAAACTGGTAAACTACTAGATCACCTTTGTGCCTGTCGGACTAGAAAAAATTTTTTTTTTAAAATAACTTATCTTAACTACTTACTTTAGTAAGTAAGTAACTATTAATTTTGTTTTCATGTTGTATTCGGAATTACTACGGTCTACTTCGTTGGAAGTCATTAACAAATTATCGGCACCATATCATAAGGTTGATTTAGATAATTAGATTATGTACAAGTATTACCAAATGATCAATTTCTTTGGCATTATTTAGGCCAATAATGAACAGAGTTCGCAATCGAGTGGCCCATGTAATCCTTATTGCCTCACGTTGCTTGACATGGAAAGGAGAAGAAGCAACGGTAACCAGAATTGAAATATTATCTCGACATGGTAAAGTTGAGGGTTCTTGTAGAAGATTGCTGAAATATTATTACAAATTTAAATTTCAAACCACCTCAGCTTTTTTTTAAATATCGCTAAGATAGTTAAGTACATAATTTCTTAGTCTCGACATAATTTTTCTGTAGACTGTAGGTACCTATGTATCAAGCAGCTGAGAGAGTTGACTAAGAGGAATAAAACAGAACTTGAACTTTGTAAAAAACGTAACTTTACCCATTATAATGCTTTTTTAAAAGTTTTTTTATGATGCAACAAAGAAGTGTGGGTAATTATTATAAATAGAATAACAAACAGTTAAAAAAAAAAACAAAAGGTATAACGTACATTTCTTTAATGTAATCCTCCAAATTGCGATTACGCTTGAAGTGATCGAAATAGTTTACGTCATGATGTAAATCATATGCCTTGTAGCTAATTAATTGTAATTCCCACCAGCAAAGCAGTGATACTGATAATATAATAAGCAGTACTAAAATATTTTTCGACGTCTTAATCTGTGTTGAAATTTTGAGCACTGTAATTTATAGTGGACATAAATAAGAGCGCACACCAATAGCTGTGCCGCGCGGTATCAGATGCTGCCGAGTTAGCTGCCGAGTGTCGCGATAGAACCCATGCCACAGATTAGAGAATAGTTACTTCGTAACTTGCCCATGCCACGCAAAAAGAATAATTGACAAGTATTATCAGAATCCGTCCAGTTGTTTTCCGGTAAAAGAGTATCAAACACACATCCTCACAATCTTTCGATCATTTAAAATATATGTAGTTAGTTAGTATTATTAGTACATACTATATATGTAGTTAGTAGTTAGATAAATTAGTTATTATAAAATCTTTTCAAATTAAATCTAACATAACTAACTAGGTAACATATAAAGAACAACTGATTCAATGCGAACGCTTTTCATTTTTTAAATGTAGTTTAACATCAATTAAAGTGCATCAGTAACTGATTTGTTGTTTTATAAGTTTACCTTATATATAAAAATCAGTTATGTAGCGATATTTTTTTTTACTTCTTCATGCAATTTACATAGTAGATAAGTTAGTTAGTTACATAAATAGTATCTAGTAACTACTTAATCATAATAGTTACTCGTAACTTAGGTACTATTGAACTATCATATCATTAATATTTTATGTTTAAGACAGCAAAGAATTATTATGTACCTACTATCATCAGTTTTATAGTAGGTACCTATTATATTACATAAGAGTAACTATACGTACCTAAAAAATATAATTTCCCTCGCAAGAAAACATGGGTTTTGTTTTCCATAGTCACAATTGAAATAATCAGTTTGGCAGGAATAAAACCAAATGATTTAAATTTTTAACTGATTTATCAAACAAACAAGTAATTTAATTTCAACGTATGGTAAGTGAACCATACGTTATAAAAGGAAACTTCTCTCTGATAATGTTAGCGTACCTACTCGTAAGTACTTATCAACTCGAAACGAGTACCCATTCGTAAACAATAATATTAAGTAGGTAAGTTTCGTTTTGATATCAGTGAAACAGACATTAATTACTCTGTGCATCAGTAGGTAATAATAATTATACCCTATAGGGCTATAGGCAGCTATATAAATTGAATGTAGGTAGGCGGGGGTACATCTCGCGAGGCCCGTGAGGCCCTGATTGTGTTAGAATTTAGAAGAGGTATGTTCTAACATACCTCCATAATAAATTCTAATTTATGACATTCGTATAGTCCGTCAAATGTTTTGTCTATACTAATATTATAAATGCGAAAGTAACTCTGTCTATCTGTCTGTTACTCAATCACGCCTAAACTACTGAACCAATTTGCATGAAATTTGGTATAGAGATATTTTGATACCCGAGAAAGGACATAGGCTACCTTTTATTGTGAAATATGTACCACGGGCGAAGCCGGGGCGGGCAACTAGTTTTTTATAAGTTATTAACCTTGTGAAAAAGTATTAAAATTAGAATTTTTATTCTTTTTCAAATTTATTTTCGACTGAGAGGCGCGAGGCCCCAAGGACCTCGAGGCCGTCTCTGCCTGTAGGTAGGGGAGAGCGGGGATGAAAGTCACATTTTTTTCTTTTTTTATGTAACTTCCAAAATACGTTGTTTAGGAATGATATTTGTATACCAAAGGATAGTGTAATTATTCTGGTACAAAATAAATAAACGTATTTTTGTATAATATTATCAGTTGTAGAAATATTTTGTATTTTCACTCCAAAGATAAATGTGACTTATAACCCCGGGTCAGGGATGGTTGTCACAATGCCTAGGGTAGGTAGTCACATACTAAATAACAGGCAATTTATAAATAAAAAGTCACTTTTTGGTCTTATAATTTTACGGAATAGTTTTTGATTAAGAACTCTTAACCTAATGAAACCGTAGACAGTCTTTATTTCAATCTGAACATTAAGAATCACAATTTTAGCAAATGTAATTTATTTATTTTATTTATTTATTTATAACTCTTTATTGCACAAACTAAAATATGACAAAAATAACATTAATACATAAGAAAGGCATAGTTTGTACAAGAGGCGGCCTTATTGCTAAGCAGCAATCTCTACCAGGCAACCTGATGGAAAGGAAATGTATGAAGTTAATGGGATAGTGCAAAAAGAAGAAAAAATTTAGTAGACCAGATGTGCATGTTCTAGAGCCCAAAATATACATTATACAATCCTGGCATTGTACCCAAACCTCTAGATTTGCTTGCTGGGTATGGCGACAAACAGACTAAGCAGAAATCTTCATTCTCTTTCACTTCTTCACTGTTGTCAGATTTCTTCTTGTTTTTATTAGATTTAGAAAACTTCTTCTCTTATTTCTTCTCACTCAATACAAGTTTTGATACTTTCTTTTTCTTAGCATCTTGCTCCTTCTTTTTCTCTTCTAAATAGGTCTTTTCCGGTATATCTGTCAGAACGGCCGATTTACATTTTCTTTTATCACCTTGCTGTGACTTGCGTGGAGGTGCTTTTGGTAGTGGTTTCAAAATAATCGGGGATACGTTCAGAGTAGATTTTACACCACTAAGACCTGGTATCGCTAGGGGCTCAAGGGTTCTTACTCCACTTGGACCTGGTATCGCCAGGAGCTCATTGGGAACTTGATTCTACAAAGATTCCCCTAGCATCGGACTTTCTATAAAATTTTCTGGCGTTAGGATAGATGGACTTCCAGCAGGTTCGTTAGGGCGATTTTCCGGTGTTGATTGAAAATTAACGGCTGAAACAAACAACCTCAAAACGCAAATAAAGTCAGCTCGCATACAGGGGGCTGGTTGTCACATGTGACAATTAGCCCCCGAAAATTTGTGACAACGAGCCCCATAACACGTTTTAGAAAAATAACATTGAAAATAAATTCCGATCAATGAATATCTAAAAAACTATACTACGATATTATAAAACACATTTCATCATCATCAAATGAACTGAAAGATTATTACTGTAAAACAAGAACGTATACTTAGGAGGTTCGACACAGCAGCACAAAAATTTACTTTTGCTATGCGAAAACAATAAACACTTGTGAAGCCCTCACGGCAGATCGGAGCGGTCTGACGCGAAGTGGGGACAGCGTTGTCACTATATCGCTTTTGCCACGCTGTTCAACAGACTTATTCGATAGTTCAGTTTTGTGTTAAGACCGCTGTGACAACCAACCCGTGAGACAACCAAACCCGGTCTCCCCTATGTATAATTTCTCTTGTAATTTGCAAATATTGATCAATGATATCTGGGTGATAAGCTGTGGATTTGATGATACTAACAAGGTATTTACTCGGTAATATTACTATAAATAATATATATAATAAGATATAAAATTGTAGGGGTATCATTGTAGGTATATGGATATCGATAAATTTTATAGATAGGTAGCTTTTTTAATAAAAATGAATTAAGTATTACAATAGTAATTCACTGTGGTAATTCATGCTTATCTTGTACGTTCGAGCAACTTATTAAATCATTAATTTTTATTAGGAAACAACACGTTTTGGGACTTTCCTAAAAATAACTGAAACCTGAAGCAGGGAAATCCTCTCTGCTTCGATATGTTTCGCACGTATTTTTTTTTTGTTACATTTTATCTCATATTTATTGGATATATACCTATGTTACACGGGTTTTAATATATCAGCGCATATAAAATCACAAAGTACTTATATTTTAACTAAGTACCTATTTAGTATTTTCTAGGGTATGATTATACGCGAGTATTATAACATTTTGAAATTAAAGACTTTTTAACGGATTTTAAACGCGATTTATTCATTATATTGGTGAATCTCACCTTGCCAACTAGCTTCTGTCGGTAAATCTTTGTTTCAGAGAGCCCGCCACCTCTGTGATGCCTTCAACGGGGAACTGCAGCATGTCAAGCGGGTACTACGTACCAAACAACAAGCTGCAGGCGCCTTCACAGCATCACAGGAGTCGAACGAAGCCACACACAGTTGAAAGACAACCGGCTTACCTACCATAATATGTGAAGGGAGTTACTGACAGAATTGGAAGAATCCTAAGACGAGCTTCAATTAAAACTACGTAGAACCTCGATAAGTTAAAGTCCAAGGGAAACACAAAATATTTTAAGTTATAGAGGTTTTAAGTTATCAAGGGTCTATCCATTTTTCACTTCTTCTATAGCCTTTATTTTATCAGCGTAGGTGAGGGTTGTTAGTTTTCTTTTTGGACTAATTTTAATCAGCCAGTTTTATCACACAGTAAGTAAAGTGATGTTTCCAGGACAACGATCAAAAACTTATGATGCAAGTAAGTCGTTGTCATAAAGCTAACCACCGCAAAGCTTTGAAGAATTTAGATAAAGCAAACAATAGGTAATGTATTGTTTACGTTAACAATACATAGTAAACACGTGCAAGCAATAAATACCGAAACTCCTTGTTTTGACACTCTTTCAAAATGACTCATTGACAAAAAATTTTATGTAATAGAGGTTGTGGAAACATTTTTTTAAGTTATTGAGGGCCAATACAGAGATTATTTATTTAAGTTATAGAGGTTGCGTATTTTAAGTTAAAGAGGTTTTGGGCTCTGATGGGAAGGGAACATATTATTTTGTGAAGTTACAGAGGTTTTTATGTTATCGAGGTTTAAGTTATCGAGGTTCAACTATATAAGCCGTACAAGAAGATAAACCAATTCTTGAGACCAATTAAAAGTAATAATCCGCTACAAGAAGCAGGCGTGTACAAGTTAGACTGTGACTGTGGTCTCTCATACATCGGCCAAACAAACAGAAGCATTGCTAACCGACTGAAGGAGCACATTGCGGATATCAAGCATTGGCGTCACAAGAAGTCTGCGGTATGTGAACACACACTGGACAACAACCACTTCATAAGATTTGACCAACCACAAATCCTTGCCAGAGAAAATAAATTTTTTCCAAGACTTGTACGCGAGGCTATTGAAATTAAAAAACATCCAAATTTCAATAGAGAAGATGGTTTGAAACTTTCTAACACCTGGGATCCTGTTATTAAGAATTTAAAATCCCATGTCAAACGTACCAAAAGACTAGAAGACACGATCAGCCAATACTGCCAACATCCGGAAAAATACTCCACATACCAACTACGGAGGAATAGGTGGAGGTAGTTTACAAATAACAATTTTTGAATGACCGTCAAGACGTACAACATCTCAGTCTCCCCGTGACCGCGCTCGCTGTAAAGTGTTCGAAACGTCGGGAAAATAATATACTTAATGAATAAATCGCGTTTAAAATCCGTTAAAAAGTCTTTAATTTCTATAAGTACCTATTGTCAAATATGAGTTACATTCTTATATTTTACGTTTTAAAGATTCCCTACAGCAAAGAAAGCTTTTAAATTTATATACGTTCCTGTGGGATTTCCGGTGTAAAAAGTAGCCTTCGTCTATTTTGGGGCTTCAGCTACCTTTCAGCATACTTACCAAATTTCATTGTTATCGGTTCAGTAGTTTTTACGTGAAATACCTAATAACAAACATCCATCCTTACAAACTTTCGTGTATAAAAATATAGTAAGTAAGATAGGTTACCTTCCCATTCATTTGTTTGTCTATTTCTTAGAAACTATTTGATGAACTTCTTATCTTCGTATATTATCGCGCATTATTATAATAATTGTTAGTTACCTATCTAAAACATGTATTTTTATTTCTTTGTTATTATATCCTCTTTTAAAAATATTGAAAAAAAGAATATGAACAGACGATTGCCGAATGTTATTTTGTAATAATTATCACAAAATTATTCAAGACTCTTGTAATAGGTAATTAGGTAAATACCTAGTTACGTATTTTATACTCAAACTGGGCAACACTGAATGACGTAGATCTATTAAATACATATTGTAAAGTAGGTACATACCTTCTTGTAAAGTACATACTGGTACATAGGTACACATAAATTAAATATAGATGTACCTATTTAAAAGTTTCTACTTATGTATTATATTGTTTTGATAATTCTATATTGTACACCTTCCTTAACTTTTAAAATTTACGATACCTATAGTTTTTAATCAAACTATTATGTTTGTAATTTCACGAATTTTAATAACCGCAACCAGAATTTCTCGTGTGCAGATAAGAAAATGGCACTACATATGTATTATTTTCCTTTATTATATTATTATTTTGTTTTGTTAATTTCAATTTTTACAGTTATAATATGTGAGAATTTAATACGTTTTTAACTAATAAAAAATAACCTTGTTTATATAATTATTAGTTTAACGTTTTAGGTTCAGAGGCATCGGTAAAAAAAGTACACCATATAAAATGTATCACGACGGACTCGTATTCAAGATTCCATGCAACAAAAATAATTGATCCTCAATACGAAGTTAATTATGAGGATGTTGATGGAAGTATAAATAATCCTAAAACCCTTATTATTGATGTAAGAAAGCCAGATGAAGTTCAATCTACAGGCCAGATTCCATCCAGTATCAACATTCCATGTAGGCAATTTGCTATATTTTTCTACTTTTACTCTTGAACATAATAAATTCAGACTTTAGAGTTAATTATAATAATATCCAATTAGGTACTTTACGTACAACGTAATTATTGCCTTAATTTTCAGTGGACAGCTTACAGCAAGTTTTGACTAACATGTCTGAAGAAGAATTCAAAAGGCACTTCCATCGATCCAAACCAACACATTCTGATGAAATTATATTTTATTGTAAATCAGGAAAAAGGGCTAGCAAAGCACTAGCAACTGCTCTTAGTATTGGATATTCAGAGTATGTATTAAATATTAATTTTATATTGCATTACAAAATATACTCAACTCTAGTAAGTACATAATTATATTAATTTTAATTAAAATTTTATTAAATTTCAGGTCGAAAAAATATTTAGGCAGTTGGGATGAATGGTCTAGTCGACAATGATTGCATTTACATGTTAAAATATTTTTGTTTTTTATTCACAACCCCAATTGCAATAAATAATAAAATAATATTAAATTAAAAAATAACATTCTTGATGGAAATAACAAATTAAAAAAAAGATTTTGACATGGTGCTATAGTAGTTATTATCACATTATTTATTCTGTGACATGGTGTCATTTCGAAAAAAAATGCAATTATAATATCAATTTGTAAAGATCAATCAACTGGACAATTTAAGACGCAACAATATTATTGGTTGCACTTTTTCTTATGTAAAAACAAAATGATCATGGTTTTAGATATATGTACCTAATAAATTTCTATATATACAAGTAAATTTAGGAGGACAATAAAGAATAACAAACACATTTTTTACTGTTTTTATTTGTCACAACAATACATCTACGAGGAGGCTACAGCTTTCTTGGGTGTTGGTTTGCCCTCCTTGAAACCGTTACGGAAACGCCTTCTGACAATCTTGAGGTGACGCATGCGGCCAGTGCCTGTTGTCTTCCTCCTCTTTGCCTTCACTGACCAGTGGTCTGAAAAATATTTTCATGTTTCAATATTCTATATTACATTTCATACACAGAAATATATACATCTTGCTACACCTAATAAAAAAATATTTTATCAGGCAATAGGAGGTAACACCAACACAATCTAATGTTAAGAATCAGAATTCTGGAACTGACACTAATTATTCAATATCACTTTTATGTAGTAAGAGATTTCAATGATTTATTATTTTTGTAGAAGATATGTATTCTACACAGAAATATGTATGTATACATCTGCATAATAATTACATACCTTCAAACTATATACCTACATCTACAAGGAAATATTGCTAATTGACAAGTATCTCCTCAATCACTGTAGGATACAAACAAATATATTTGAAAGTGATTTTATTAGTACATAATATTACGTTAATAATAAAAACAAATATCATTTTCATTAAATTAAACTTATTAAATATTTAATAACAAGATTAATAATCAAGGTTTAGTTTCCCAACAAATATAAACAAAAAAATTGATATAATTATGCAGTTTTCGAGTATTGATAAAATTTATGATAAAATTACATTTTACACACAAAAATATGAAAAGTCGCATCCAGAAAGCTCAAAATTTGTCGCTAACCTCTTAAAAAACTGCATACACGTTGTAACTATACCTTTACTAAATTAACCCTTAGCAGGTATCGTGGGTCAAATTTTCGGTTATAATTCTTTAAATATTTATGCAACGACTGTGCGCTTCTAAGTATTCTCAGTGCGTCACTAGCTGCAGCGGGGGGTGGATGTGCAGCACCGTGACTATCTTAGGAGCGGAGGTATGTAGCTTTCTGGGTCACGTTCGACCCACGACACCAAATAAGTAACTTTTTTCACTGAGTGTAATTACTTACTTTTTTGTTTTATTGTTTATTTGTACTACATTGGAGGGCTTTTTGAACGACAGACAAATCGAGGAGTTGATGGACGACTTAAGTGATGATTTGGAATTGAAAAATGAAAGAATACCAAATGTAAACCAACTTTGTGACGACAAAATCATCAGCGATCGAGACAATCCCTAATCTGTTAGTTGCTCAGAAGACAGTGTATTTGGAGTAAGTTCTGACGACAGTGAAAACGAAGAGGAAATACGAGAATAATAGAAAATATACGAGGAACGAAAATACGAGAGATGAGAGTGAAGAAGATGAGGATGATATTTGATGGTAGAAGTCATTTTGGATTTGGTTGTCATTTTTTTTATTTTATGCTGATTTCAGAAGCAATTTATTTTTTTGTTATAATAAAGATATGAGAAGTGCCATAAATATATTTTAGTTAAAGTTTTTCTAACATTTCTATTTTTTTTTTATGTTTTAAGTGCACACTAACCAAAAAGTGCCATAAAATAAGGTTAATTACAAATCCGTGTAAAACATGATATTTTTTATATATTCTAAAATTAAATAAAGTTAATTTTATAAAAAAATATTTTTTTATTTCTTATCTAACCATATTTTATACAAATAATAAAAAATCTACGTTCTACAACAGATTGTTTGGTATGGGTAGAATTTGACCCACGATACCGGTAGTGTTGCCAAAAAAGGCGATACCAGCTAAGGGTTAACCTAATTAAGTACTTACATGAACGTAATTTAGCGGCTGGGTATCCACATTGTGCACATTTGGATTTCTGAATATGATAAGAAGATCTTCCACATCTTCTACATAGTGTGTGTGTCTTATTTCGGCGTTTACCGAAGCTTGACGTTCCCTTCGTCTGTAATAACGGAGTTAAACACCATTAAATAAACACTTTTTTATAAAATATATTTAAATTTCATTTTACTACACTCAAATGTAATCCACAAAGATTTAAATTTCCTATTATATAGAAAAATATCATTGATTCATTTCGATTTGTTTTACAAACAAAAAGTACGCTACCATTTTCGCCGAATTTGACAATGAAAGAAGGAAGAATTTCAGCAATAACCAATGGTAGTTATTTTGACATTGACACTTGCTTGACAATTGACAATCTAACAATTGCGTTCATGGTTAGTTCTCGTAGCGTTCATTATATTTTAGTTATGTTAGAAAGACAGGAAACCGTCGTTCAGCGGTTAGGTAAAAATTATCATATAGAAATACCAACGCAAACTTAGCACCCCATCAATGGAATTTTGGGTCGAAAATGACCTTGATCGATAGGTCTCCGTTAGGTCCTTTAAGGTCCCACAATTTTTTCGTTAGGTCCCCTTTAGTTTTTTTATAAATATTTTCTTTTTAATAGGCATGACGAAAGATTTTGAAATCCTCTTCCATAATGTGTGTATACGTTTACTATACAAGAAAAACCCTATATTTCGGTAATATACTTAAATTTAACGAAGATAAAAGCCATTTTTCAAAAAATATTTATCAACTGTGCCAAAACAGCTCGGAGGTGTCATGGCGTAAACGTGACGTCACTCTTTAGTAAATACGTAATTATTTGTATGCATTGCGAAGAAAATTAAAAAAATATTTATGTTATATGTGTTATAGAAACGAATTTAAAAGTTTATAAGTGGTGTGTAGTATTGCAGTGTGAATCCACATTGAATTAATACTCAAAAATGTGTTAGTAATTATTTTAAGCGAGAAAATAATAAGAAATGATTGTATAAAGTTGGCGCGGAGAACCCCGAAACCACGTATTCGTGAATTCGCAATTATATTTCTGTTCTGAGTCGATAAAGCATACGTGAAACAATAGAAAATAAATAAAAATGCGTATTCTCAACATATTCATAACAACAAAATACATCTGACGTGAGTTGTTTACTTAAGCGTGACGTCACGCGTGTTTTAGTCAAAATGGCCAACTGCAGAATTTCAATGTTTTATTTTATTGATAATCTCATTAATCTTAGTGTTTTTAAGATTTTTAAGTCACTATATTGAATTTATTTATTATACATTTTCCCTTAAAAACACTAATACGATCATTTATGGATACTGTCGTCATGCCTATTCTGGGTATAAAACAATTATTACACTTTAGCACCTCATCCATAGCAAAATTGGCAAATTTTATCAAAATCGTAATCGTAACCGTTAGATCCATATAGGTCCATCATTGAAATTGTTAAATTATTTGTTAATATGAAATACCTGCGCATATCGATAATCGTCGATGCATCGTTTAGCGATATGATCAAGCTAAGAGCAATAAACCTATAGAGTTCTTATATTAAGACAGAACAAAATACATATTTTCTAATCTACTTACTCTTAGTCAATAATAGTCTTTTTATTTGTCAGTGTGCTAAAATAACTATTGTATGTTTAGCAACCGGCTATCACTAGTCGAATGGGAGTTTTGGATAAAAACAATGTAAAAATATCTTTCCATCGGTAAGTGATTTTCAGCAAATTGATAAATATTTATGTTTTAAACCTATTTGAAGGTTTTATCAAGCGCTTTTTTGTAATTTTATGTTGTAACTGTAACATTTACCCACTTTATGGGGTTGTGGAATATAAAATAATGAAATAATTTTTAAAAAACGTCACAATAATATCACGTTTGGCATTTTGTTTACCACCGTAGTGTTGTAACACATCTAGCGTATATTATCGATTTATGACAAAAAATCTATTTCATATTAACGTTGATTTATTTATTTTGTTTCATAAATCAGATTTATATGTAGTTGTTGTTGCAAATAATAGATTTAAATTTTTTACCGCAGGAAAATAAAACATACCACGTGGTTGTTTTATTTGCCCTATGTGTTTTAGTTTTCGTTTGTTGTTTATTAATTTCTCTTTCAGATTATTAATAAATTCATTTTGTTTTAGATTTCCAGAGCTAAATAAAAAATGGGTATAAAACGTGAGACATGAGTTGATTGGACGCCGCCACAATTTGCAATATTGTGTTCACTGCATTTCGAGCCTACGTGTTATCAAGATGGATACTCTAGAAGAATTGTGCAATCTTACGCTTACGTTTTTTTTTGTTCCTGTAGATAATAAATACATTTGATTAAAGAGAGTGAATTTTTATTTTGAAATTTTTTACACATAAGTTACCTACTTTAAATGTGTAACTATGTGAAAATTACTACTATTGAAATACATACTTAATATACATGCGTTTTAAGTAATTTTTCCAAATTTCATTGTAATCGGTTTAGTAGTATTCGCGTGAAAGAGTAACAAACATCCATCCTCACAAACTTTCGCTTTATTAGTAGGATGTTAGGAAAATGTTTTCATTAAGACTGTCCTTTTATTAACTTGTTAAAATGCTGCATGATTCCTTCATGCTGACTGTGCCTTTCTCCTCACTCCTTTAACTTTATCATCATTTCCTTCTTTATTTTAAATTACATTTCAAGTTTTAAAATTTCTTTTATAATGTACTAACTTTCCGCCCGCGTTTTTAAAGAAAATCCTGCACAGTTCCCGTTCACGTGGGATTTCCGGGATAAAACCTAACCTATGTGTGTATGTACAAAATTTCATTGTAATCGGTTCCGCAGTGAAAGAGTATCCCTTCTCACATAATTTCGCATTTATTATATACGTAGGATTAAACAAATAATGTATTCAACTGAAATTAATTATAAGTTTTGTTTTTTTTATTATTTATTATTTCACGAAACCGTAAATGCAAAATACATTCACGATTTTATCGATTGAAGCACATCCCATCACTATCACCTTCTATCTATCTAAATACATACCTATAGTAAAAATGGTGCCATGACTATGTTGAAACGTAGCTTGTTGTCTATAGCTGTCTCATTCTTTCATACGACGTTTTCTTTAGATAGAGAGAAACAAATATATGTAAATTGTATACGCTCGATACAAGTACTCTATGTTTATTGCTCTTAGTGATCAAGACAAATAATCGAGTCATAATATTTACTCGATCATTGATGTGGCCTCAAGAGACTGGAAAAAAAATATAAGTACTCAAATTTAATCTTTATGAACTAAGCGATAAAGTTGAATTTAGAACGTGATATTGAACCGCACTCCAAACGAGACTATCTTGGAAAGAAATACAAATTTAATCTTTATGAACTTATCGATTGAATTTAAAAACTCGTCGCTTAGAAGGTCGTAAATTTTTACGACTTTCTTAGCTACTTCTAGCTATAATTTGAAATGAGATGAGAATTAATAATCTTTATTATATTAAAATTTTACACAACTGCACAAAAAGGAGTATAATGTTTATTTTGTAAGTACATATATATCTAATATATAAAAATCAATGCCACTTTTCGTTGTAATTCCATAACTCGAGAACGGCTGAACCGATTTCGATAATTCTTTTTTTATTATATTCCTTGAAGTACGAGGATGGTTCTTATGTAGAGAAAACGTTAATATGTACCACGGGCGAAGCCGGGGCGGACCGCTAGTTTATTATAATTTTCGCTCCGTTACTTTTAACTGGCAGAAAATTTTAATGGTACGGAACCCTTCGTGCGTGAGTCCGGCTCGCATTTAGCCGTTTTTTTGTAATGTTAATAATAATTAATCTTCACCTTTCTATTATGTAATTTGTTTATATGTATGTATTAATATTGCGTATGTTTCAAATCTGAAACATACGCAATATTAATCATATATTTATGTCATTTCGTTCAGACTGTCAAAAACTTTTAGTACTACTTTTGTGCTTTTGATAATGTTCTTATAGACATATTTATTTTATTGAAATGTGCTGGGATGAATGAATACATATTCAAATACAAATAAAATGGCTTTTTATTGTTTTTTCGTATGCATATAATAATGATGAAAACTTTACAAATGACCTGTGTTGTAGTTTTTATGAATATAATATTAATGTTATTTCTAATTTCAACAAAATTATTATTTTGTAATATCGATATGGTTACATCCTTTTCGAGCGATTGTATTATTACGTATATGTACAGAGATTTTTCTGTGTGTTGCAATGTGTGCAAAAATATGCTAGTGTGTCAATTTTGTAATAGTTTGAGTTTGTAAAGACGCAAATTATTTCTGTGAATGTGTGATTGTGTTTCATAGTGTGAGTTACCCTCTCCGCACCAAAATCGGCAGAAAGTTTAGTTAGAACATTTGCCAGCGTACTCCATCCATTACTTAATGATCTAAGGTTGAAAAGTAGGTTTTTAATAAATAAGCACTCTCAGAACAATAATTGATTTATTTAATAAATTAAACGATACCAATTAAAGTTTCGCGCTTATGTATGATGTGCGCATGCCTTAATGCTCTAAGGCGCATGCGCAGGTTTTAATTATTTTATAATTTTAATAAAATAAATAATTTAACAAATTCAATGATGGACCTATACGGACCTACCGATAAAAAATACGATTTTGATAAAATTCGCCAATTTAGCTATGGATGAGGTGCTAAAGTGTAATTTTTTTTTAACCCAAAATTAAAAAAAAAAACTATTTATAAAAAAACTAAAGGGGACCTAATGAAAAAAATGTGAGGCCATAAAGGACCTAACGGAGACCTATCGATCAAGGTCATTTTCGACCCAAAATTCCATTGATGGGGTGCTAAAGTGTATTTTTTGAATACCCAAAATTTAAAAAAATATTTAAAAAAAAAGGGGACCTAACGAAAAAATTGTGGGACCTTATAGGACCTAACGGAGACCTATCGATCAAGGTCATTTTCGACCCAAAATTCCAATGATGGGGTGCTAAGTTTGAGTTGGTTATAGAAATCGTATCTCAAAAGATTTGTCGATACTAAATAATCTTTAGTTCAATCGTAAACCGCTAAAATGTTCAAAGGAAAAATGCAGACATTTCTCATATTATTTTATTTTGTTTAATAGTTCCGGACCATGACCAAATTTATGTGAAATTTTCTATATCTAATCCAGGGGCAGTAATATGGTCTCTTATTTCCAGACAGTTTACTAGCAGTGGTATGTGTATAATATGAATTTGCCAGTCAGTAAACTATCTGGAAATAAGAGGTCATAGTATGGCCCCTGAACATTAAAAACATTGGTTTATTTTAGCATGTACCTAGCATTATCACAGAATCGATGACCAAATAGTTACTATAGTATAGGCATTTTACACAGTAGCTAGAATTTCCACCACCAAATAAGTGCGGGACGAGGGTAGGACGTAGGAACAGTTAGATTATATGCCGAAGCCATTGTATAATTTTTGAGCTGCTCCTCTACAACATATTATGTAGTAATTAATACTTAATCTGTGTTTTCAACTGTGAACTTAGAGCATGTGAAGGATTGTATTGAATTTCAATATCACATTTCAAACACCAGCAGTACCAACTGGACTATGAGGGTGAATTAACTGATAGCAGATAGTTCTTCATCTTTTAAATAATCTGGCACAAAATGAATTAATCCGCAGATTATATGAAGCGGTATTTTCTATATTTAAAATTTTTCTCATATATTTTACTCAATTCTAGGGAAAATTATAATAAAATAATACTGACAATATTATTTTGGGCGCCGACAACGCCGTATCTACGAGTCTTTTTTCGCGGCCCGCACTATAAACTAGTACATAATCTGTGTTGTAGTCTGTTTAATTTTATATCTGTGCAAAGATCAATTGCGGACTGCGGTTTGCGACTTGTTTCGTATCCACAGAATACATAATAAACGCTACAGCTCCCGGATGTTTTGGAAAGGGTAAATATTTTTAGGAGCAATTAAATAAAACCAGATAAGAGATTTTTCTTTTGTCTTTATAATCAATTTAGTAGATACAAAAAAATATAAGCAGATTGATTATTGATGACGAAACAATGTTAATTTCGTGTACACATTTCTTACTTTTTCATTGGCTTGTTCATATTTTACAATATTTTGTGAGAATCCAATCTTTTCTCCCACTTCGATCCATTAATTACGTAGGTCTGGATCATCTGGAAACAAATCGATAAACATAGGTTAATAATAATTAATGCTCGCAGGTAGTTCAGGTTCTCTAAAATTATAAGTGTAATTTTATGTCAATCACAATTATTACTATGAGAAATAATAAATTAAAATATGTTTTCGATGCCGAAGTCTTCCCGAAACACTGGGTTATTATGGGATTTCATATTCATTTACTTTCGAGTTTCGCCATATTGTCAAATCAATATTTTTTTATTGATGATCGGGGTATTATTTTTCCCGACACTGGCAACACTTACTTGTTGATGTTTATAGGTTATTGAATGTAAAAATCGATATTACGCTAATATTTTCCTTGTTTTAACGCGACTTGTTGTTACTTTAGGCTAAAATATAAATAATCATCACTGAGAAACTATAAATAAGGACAATAAAGTCGTACTTACGCGTGAAAAGACACACCGGCAATTTTCTTCTCACTATCGCTTATACATGCAATAACACGACAACGCACCATTCTATTTACTTCGATGTCTATATTAAGATAATTTCACCGTCTTTTCAATGTACTCGTATCGATTTTTTACTAAATAATATCCAAAATTCGAACACCAAGCACGATGAAGGCACGAACTGTCAAAGTTTGTTTCGCAACTCAAGTTGCGGATCTTGAAAAACAGGTTACACACTAAGGGACAAAAAATTGGGTATTTGTGTCTTTGTCTTATGCATATGTTATGGTATTTTCGCTCTCTTTCTTGTGTAAGTGAGAAAGGTATCGTCATTGGGTCTATTAGTTACTCTGTCTACGAGCTAAACGCTACAGAACGGACACTCTCCGCCTCCCGCCAAAATTAAACACTTACCTCACCCCGCACGATCAGATGTTATGGTACCCATTTTCCCGCAAGGATGATACCAACGAGCAAGAAGCTTATATCTTATAGATCACTGGAGATTTCGGTATGAACATTTGACGTGTAACAAGAAAATTGTTGTGTTTTATCACTTTCACACCTAACTTGGTATTGCCACTGTTAATACGAAGTTTTCCCAAGGCTACTATGTATGCCGTAATATTCTGTGCAAAAGGTTAGTTTTTGTACATGAGTTTGTTGATAAATTGCCAACAACGTCATTCAAAAGCATTGTTGGATGAGACAATTATTATTTATGCTAAATAAAATAAGTATCTGGACCAATTATTAAAAAGCGATACTCCCTGATTATGGGTAGTTACCTTAATAAAATTGTAGCAACTCTCACTTTGACAATATGGCATAAGTGTCAAAAAAATTGCGTCGCTTCGAATATTTAAGTTAATATTGTTGCGTATTTAATAAATATTTTCCGAATATAAATAATGTATTGCATTGAGAAAAATTGCAGAAGTGTTTGGACACCAAATTCTGGCATAGAATTTCACAGGCAAGTGTATATTTACGTTATTTACAATATTCCTCAATACTCCTGCATTTAAACCTGTTTAGAATCATTTCAATGGCAAAAATTGTAAAATTTTGCATCATTTTAGAAAGCAGTCATGTTAAATTTGTTATTTTCCTAATACTTTATCATTTTTCAACAAGTTTTCAATAAACAAAATTAACAAGTAAGGTAACCATGATGACGAGTTTTTATGGATAGTGAAGAGAATATATTGTAATAACAATATTATGATGAAATTTAGAACACCATTTTCAAGATTTTTACTAGTAATGAAACAACACTCAACATCGGTATTGCACTCACATGTAGTAATAAGATTGTTCGTTTTTACATTGAAATTTATACTTTTTTAACTTACCTCATATTTTTTGTTTTAGGTATTTCAGCTTTCCAAAAAGTAAAATAAAAAGAAATATATGTGCCCACCAAGGGTAAATTTACTGAGGATTACGACCCAGAAAAAAATACCTTTTGAAAAATAAACTTTGTAAAGTTAGCTGAAATTTGTGCAAGGCGTTTATTATAAACAGTTTTTCTTTGATGATTTTGGCTTGAAATTGACCCGTCGAAGCAACGCGTTTAAAAAGAAGATCTGAGTAGCTTACAATTTGGTAAACAGCATCTGATGCAAAACACAACTTTCCTCTATTTACAAAGGATGTTAATGCTATATATCGGTTCATATCCAGGCTTTGTAGCCAAGAGTTATTTAAAACTATCATTCTATACCAATTAAAATTGTATGTACCTATAAAGTATGGCCAGTAATATTATAATATAATTAATACTGTTAAAAATATATGTCGTTATTATTTATAGACCATGATTTTTAGTTTTTTTCTATTTCGAAAAATCCTGAATATAGAAACCAGTGTGGTCACCCACAGAAAGAGACAAAAAACAACACTGACGTCATTCAAGGTTATATTTTCTTGTGACAAGTCAATGGTCATAGTGCAATCTCCAGTGTATTAGATATAAGCTTCTTGCCAACGAGTAACGACGTCAGACGAAACGCAACGAAGATTGACAACATTAATCAAAGTGACTTAAAGTAATTTTATTATTTTGGATTTGTGATTATAGTTTTTCGTAGAAAATGGTTAAATATTATGCTGTTTACGGATGTATTTTCATCAGAAAAACGCGAATTTTTTTTACGCTAGTCACAAATGTGCCAACCATAAAGCGTTAACACACACATTTGCAGTCTCTACAGTGTGACTGTCAAAACAATAATTTTGTATGGAGTGTCCGGGGTGTGTTCGTATCTGTGGTTTCGGTGTCCACCTGTTATTACGCAAACATTAATTAGGTATTCATTGCTCTTGTTTTCAATTTATGTTTCTATTTGGAAAAAAACAGTTCAACGTTTTCCAAAGAGTTCGTTATTTTTGAGTTCCCAAAGTTGATAAATAATCCACAATCGAGTATTGGTTTTACCTGCATCTATTGTATTGACCGAAGGTTTGTCTTTGTTTATCCACATTACTTGCAATATTACATACCGGTTCACTTAGATCCTTCTTTTATCTATACATCTATACAAATATTATAAAGAGGAAAGGTTTGATTTTTTGTTTGTTTGTTTGTATGAATTGAATAGGCTCCGAAACTACTTGGCAGATTTGAAAAATTCTTTCACCATTCGAAAGCTACATTATCCACGAGTAACATAGGCTAGGTTTTATCCCTGAAATCCCACGGGAACGGGAACTATGCGGGTTTTTCTTTGAAAACGCGGGCGAAGCCGCGAGCGGATAGCTAGTTGATCAAATAAATAGGCATAGGAATTTGTAGTAATTTTCAATGATCTATATTTTGTTTTACTTTTAGCATAACAAAAATATGGAACTGCTTGATGTTATGAAAAGTTTAACCATTAAAAATGCGCGTCAAGAAAATGATCACAATTTTTTCAAATCCATTGCTGCCAATGTAGATGGTGTTTCTACAGAAATAGTTTATGCTGATTACACTGATAAAATTATGCTTATTGTTTCTCAGTATCAAAAAATTGGTAGTATGTTAATGATACAAAAAGACCAAGTGCACAGTCCATTAGGTACCAATGATATTTATACAACAAAAGTTATTTTTGGTGCTTCAGGAGAAGAACAACAAGTAGCTGCAAGACATCTGGCAGAAGCAATTGAAATCAATAAACCTCTTTGCATATTTATAAACTTGAAGTCATATGATATAGAAACAGTAAAAGCTTGCAGGGACATTATTCTAGAATTGAAAAAAGAAGATAAGTAGGCATGTCGAAGTGTGAAAATAAATTTAAAACTGTTCAGAAATATTATGGACAGTTGGTTATTGGACCACCAGGGGCAGGCAAAACAACATACTGTAATGAAATGTCCAAGGTACTGAGAAAGCTTGACAGAAAAGTGATAATAGTCAACCTAGATCCAGCTAATGATAACATAACCTATCAACCTGGTATAGATATTCGTGAATTAATTCATTTAGAGGATGTAATGGCAGAATATAAGTTAGGACCCAATGGTGCTTTACTTTATTGCATAGAATATTTGGAGAAAAATATTGACTGGCTATTAGATAAAATAAAGGGAGAACATTCAACAAATTTTATTTTTGATTTACCAGGTCAAGTTGAACTTTATAGTCATCATGAGTCCTTGAGTAACATTTTTACAAAGTTAACCAGTCTTGCTAACCTTCAATTATGTGTAGTTCACCTCATTGATTCTCACCACTGTTCAGATGCTGCCAAATTTATATCAGCATTGATGTTGTCCTTAAATGCTATGTTAAAAATAGGCCTTCCACATATCAATTTACTAACTAAAATAGATTTGCTCAAAAAACATTCAGATAAGTTACAGTTTGGAATTGATTTTTATACAGAAGTTTTGGATTTGAATTATTTACTTGAAAGTTTGGACTCAGATATGTTTACAAGCAAGTACAAGAAGTTAAATGGTGCATTAATTTCCATTATTGAAGATTACAGTTTGGTAACATTCCAATTGATTAATATGTACCAAGAAGAAAGTTTAATCAAGATTAAGAATTTAGTTGATAAGACAAATGGTTATGTATTTAAAGCAGAGGAAGGAAGACATATTAACAGTATGCTAGCCTGTGCTATGGGGGTACCAGATAATAGTAATGTGTACAGTGACTTTTAGTGATTACAATAACATTGTATTGTATCTTATATAAGCTCCTAAAGGTGTAACAATGAATTAGGTGTGCGTTACCCAGGCAAAATGTTTTGCTTTAGAGAGATGAGACTTAAACAAATAATTAGTGTATCATGAGGAGCAATTTGTTTACTAATAGCAAAATTTGTTTGAATTGTAGTTTTTAAGTTATTTAAGAAAAACAAATTTTGCTGGAGTAACGTTTGAAACGTTACCCAGGCAAAATCGTCTTTCAAAAATTAGTTTCAGCACGGAACCAAATACATGAATAGATAGCTTTTGTTGAGTAGTAAATGTTTATAAATAGCAAAATTTGTGTGTGGTATAGTTCTTTAGTTATTTAAGATTTTGCTGCGGTAACGTTTTGGGATTTCCCAGATCTCGAAAACGGCTCAACGCAGAAGTTTGAAAAAAATACCAATAAAAGACCTTAATTTGTTTAAATTTGTTTAATCATTAGTTTTTGATTTGGTTGACGTAAACCAATGTAATTAAATGGTTTCAAAAATCAGAAGAAGCGGGTTTACATGTAAACCAATACACTTATAACCAAATAAACAGCTGTAAAAAATACCCGTGGTTCGACGCTTGTTTACAGCAGACATTTTAGATTTCATACTTTACACGTTAAGAAGATAAAAACAAATTTGATTTATTTTAGACTGGTCGTACTTTAGCGATCGAATACGCAGTTCCCATAACATTAAGAAACATGGCATACTTTAAACAAATTAAAATGATTCATGAAAATTCTTTCCTGTTAATTTCAGCCTTGAATTACGGCTCTAATGAAAGTTATCTCAAAAACAAGAATATGTCAGCAATTCTCTAATAAGCCGACCAAATTGAAAAGGTCACGTAAAAGCGACTGCACCGTACGTACGGGTAATCTTCGCAAATTAGCAGCTTGGTAACCGATGTTTTGTACAGTTAAGCAGAAAAACGTTATTCGTGAAGCCGATTTTTTAATATTTTTTAAGTGCAGTACCAACTACCATATTACACAATTTTTACTAGTTAATAAAAGTGTAATATCATAGTGTATAATTTATAGTGTGATTTAAAACAATACAAACATATATACATGTAGCTATATTTTTAGTACTTAATTTGTTGTTTCTGTTAAACCAAATGTTTTATTTTGATACCACAACGCAAAGCCACGCTAAAAACGTTTTAACGTTCTTGATGCTAGTCAGAGCAGCGCGCATCGCTGTGTGCAATGCAACGCAACAGCTATATGCCTTGTCTTACTTACTCTTTAGCTGTGAGTAGTTGAGTACGCTCTATCTATGGGTACGCTAGCTCCGACCGAACCAATGAAACAATCAGTCGTGAACCAAGTGTTTTGGAGAGAAGTGCTTGTGGTTTATGTGTGTGTGTACGACGACGTCTTTGAACGATGTGAGTATTAAATGTTTTTATTTTACAGTACAGTTGTGTTTCAGTATGAAGTAAAAATAATTAAAAATCATTAAAAAATAAACGATTTATTTTAAAAATTAAAATAAATTAAAATATTCAAGTTAGACCATAGGAAACGTTATATTCCAATTAGACCTTTTACCCTTACCCTTTTCTATTAAGTATTACACTTAATAATACGAGATAATCGGAAAAAATAAATATTTTTTCAAGCAAGTCGTAAACAAGTAAACAAATGGCGGCCATTTTGTGTCGATCACTATAATATTGTTATTGTTTTTGAAGTGAATCTTTATTCTTTTCATATCCAATGGGCATAATAATCATTAAGATAATATTTGCTCGATTATTGTGCAGGAACCATTGAGTTAATAAACTTATTTATACCAGAATAACAAAAAATATTTTCAACACGCTTTGTTTACATGTTTGAACCGTGCCGCTAGAGAAAAAATACAGAAATTACCAATGACCTATTATACTAGTAGACGCGGCATACGCCAACATCATTGCACTAAAAAACAGCGTAATTAATACATACCTACTTACTAACGCATTATCACCAATACAGTTGTTCTCTCTTTCACTCTCACGCACGAGACATAATACATGTCTCACTCATGTACTTCGTAATAACAACTGCCGATTAAAATACAAAAAGAACGTCCAGCCACGACGCTGAATGGTGCGTGACTAAGTGAAACTCGGGCACTTACCTGAGTTTTTTCTTGCCAAAATAGAGAGCGGGTAACGTATCTAGCTCTTTTATATATCATAGGAAATTACGTAATATTTTCACTTACCGACTTGAATCTTTACATACATCCTCATTAATGGTATTATATTTAATACACACAAACAGTTTTGACATGGTTTTAGCATCACAATACACACAAACAAAGATAATTTTGATTCACTTCCGACGCCATGACGTATAGTGCGTTTCACCGAATAGTACCTAAAAACTTTTGTATTCAACTGTACTAACAAAACATCTATATTATCCTGTTCATTTCAGATGGTTGCGCTTATGTATGGTGCGGTCGCTTTTATGTGACCTTTTCAATTTGGTCGGCTCATTAGAGAATTGCTGACATAATCTTGTTTTTGAGATAACTTTCATTAGAGCCGTAATTCAAAGCTGCAATTAACAGGAAGGAATTTTCAGGAATCATTTTAATTTGTTTAAAGTATGCCATGTTTCTTAATGTTATGGGAACTGCGTATTTGATCGCTAAAGTACGACCAGTCTAAAATAAATCAAATTTGTTTTTATCTTCTTAATGTGTAAAGTATGAAATCTAATATTTCTGATGTAAACAAGCGTCGAACCACGGGTATTTTTTACAGCTGTTTATTTGGTTATAAGTGTATTGGTTTACATGTAAACCCGCTTCTTCTGATTTTTGAAACCATTTAATTACATTGGTTTACGTCAACCAAATCAAAAACTAATGATTAAACAAATTTAAACAAATTAAGGTCTTTTATTGGTATTTTTTTCAAACTTCTGCGTTGAGCCGTTTTCGAGATCTGGGAAATCCCAAAACGTTACCGCAGCAAAATCTTAAATAACTAAAGAACTATACCACACACAAATTTTGCTATTTATAAACATTTACTACGCAACAAAAGCTATCTATTCATGTATTTGGTTCCGTGCTGAAACTAATTTTTGAAAGACGATTTTGCCTGGGTAACGTTTCAAACGTTACTCCAGCAAAATTTGTTTTTCTTAAATAACTTAAAAACTACAATTCAAACAAATTTTGCTATTAGTAAACAAATTGCTCCTCATGATACACTAATTATTTGTTTAAGTCTCATCTCTCTAAAGCAAAACATTTTGCCTGGGTAACGCACACATGAATTAGTTAGGGATACTTTTATATTAAAGAATCGTTTATAATAAAAAATATATTGATAGTGTATGTACCTGCTTGTTTTATTGTACCTACAAAAATTTAACACAAAAGTGAGAAAACAGAATTAATAGTGTGTCTTAATATAATATATGTACTATACTTTGGTTACAGATGTCTATAAGCAGGCAAGAGGTTTATAATAAATTATTGGAGGAAGAAATGAAAATAGATAAACTCTTGATAAATGAAACTGATAAAAAAATAAAAGTCAAATTGTTGCATCAGTATAATAATATTAAAGATGCAACTCAAATAGTCATCAATCACTTAGCAAATCTGGAGGAAACAACAATTACCGATATTCATAAAAGATTAAATTTGAATGAATAAATAAAACAACACATAAAAATGGAACCTTTTATTTGAAGACAAATACAACTCTTTACAATTTAATTTCGTCCAATAGTTTAATGTTCATAAAGTAAAACAGTAATGAACTTTGTTTTAACATCTTTCTAACAGCAAGTTTATAATTTAAGTTATAAGTGTTTTCAAAAAGCCACAGTTCCATGTTGCTACTCAATTACGAAAAAGGTATGAATATGACGAATACTTCTAATATATTTTATATGTTGACAAATATTAAGTGACCGTTGTCAGCAAATAAGTTTATAAGATGGATTTAAAGGTATACTGTTGAATATTCTAAAACTATACGGAATATTGGTTTTAAGATAAAAATAAAAACTACTTCCTTCTCGGAATCAGCGCTAATATTATAACATTTTGAAATATTATATGTGACATTTAAACATTTAAGCAGCACACATACGGTACATTAACATAAAAGGAAATTTTATTATACAATTTCCGTAAGATTAAAAGTTTGTTGTAAATAGTGCCCATTAGTTATAAACCGTCTAATCTTATACATGCATCCCATGAAATATAACCGTCCCCACTAAACATGCTTTTGACGTTACACAATTCTCTTAATAAAATGAAATTACATTGAAGTTAAAATTCTAACTCTACAATATTGTGTTTATGAATAAGCAAGCAATAATATATAAATGTTTATATAAGTTTGCGTCGTGCGTAACGACTGCTAGCTACTCGCGAGGGGGCGGCGCGGTTGCGTGCCGCCCGCCGCCCGCCGGCCGCTCGCCGTACGAGCTATTCCGATCGCTTCTGCGACGGATATAAAGTCTGTTGCGTAATTACATTATACTTTGTTTGGCGATCACTTATAACGACCGTATCGTCGCAATGTATATTTTCGACTTGTTCTGATCATATTGTGTCCTTTGTTAAAATCAATATGTTATTCTGGCAACATATTTGTCTCCGTTCCGGCCAGGGAATAAAGCGTTCCAAATTGTAAAGTCTTCATTAGTTCCATTCTCTATTGGTGTCAACTGTTTAGTACTTTACAGGTATTACGAACGTTTTCATTGGATAATATGGAATGTTGCTTTGAGATGTTAACAGTTTTATTCACCAATCGAGTAAACGATAAGACTTTGTCTTATGTGTTTCTTGTAAGTCATTCCAGCTAAATTTAAGTATAACAATATAACAAATTTACAAAAATACATATAAATTGAAGAACATTCGCAGTTTTGAGATTCCTAAAATGCATATAAATATATCACTAACAACTCTACGATATTCTATCGAAATAATACCCTATAGGATGTGGAAAACTCAACACGCGAATGTTCTTTCAGTTCCATTAAAGGTCTAGCGTTAGACTTATATCTATAAGTTTCAGACTCGTTTCAGGCAGTCCCACAGACTAATTTTCAAAGCACCAACCATCAATCAATAAATGCGATTTTTTAATCCTAATTTCATCATCCTCCTACCACTATGTTATCAAATGTCCGACAAACAAGTGCATATGAAAATAGTATATCAAAAGATATTGGGAGGACAAAATTTTCAACAACTGTAACAATATACGCAATATCGTTGTAACATGCTTATGCATAAAAGATCCATATATTATGCAATTTCTTATCCGTGCATTAAAGGCACGTATTTTAACAAATAATAGTTTATTGCTCATAATTCGCAGGAGTATGTTACAACAATACATTTACAGAACAATCTCACATTCATTCAATAACGCCTAAATATACACCAAGATTTCCTAAAAACAAGTCTGAATACATAAGGTTTAATCTATGAAATCGATTTGTAAAGAAACAGATTTTTTTATCATCGATATATATATAAAAAAGGAGAATATTTTAATCGTTAAACAATATTTGTAATATGGAATCAAGGCTTATACAATGCACATAGGTTATAGAGTAGGTATATAAATAACAATCATACAATTTGTAGGTGTAAAAGTGAATCAACCGATAACATTATATGTTACAAATAATATTTTATTTAATGATAAGAAAAAATATAATATTTATTGTTATATAATTTATAATGGATTTCATAGACCAAACCGAGCTTAAAAATAAGACATTTTGGTAAATTGTAAATATACTATGTGTAAATAAATAATGCCGACTCAGTTATTCATATGCTAAAATAAACACATTACCTACTAAGTCATATCACTTTTAATAAAACATGACTTAAGAATCAACTTGATAATTTAAATATATATTCACTAAATATCACTTGTCACGTAATGGATGTCGAGGCGTTTATCTTTTTTAAAGACAATCTATACACCTCAAAAAGCTAATGACTCGTTATTTTGTCACTTTTGAAACGGATATTTTTTTATTGTATAGCTCTCGTCACAATATTAGACAAAACACCCTGAGCGTAAAGTCGTGTTCGGATAAAAGCGTTAAAATTCGCTCTTTTTGTCAGATTCTCTTCGAAATTACGATTAATTTAACACTAAATGTGTCGAATTAATATAAAATCAGTCTCAACATCGGGAAGTCTTTTAGATGTTTAGGCACGTATACTTTAGTGTCAACTTATCGGCAACAATATTAATTCTTATACCATTGTAATGTTACATTGCTAAATTACGAGATACGTGCTATCTTACTGCAATAGTGTTGCCCAAAACCGGTGTCTTAGTATATTGTTCTGGCTAAGGCCAGGTATTGTTTTTACAACTCGAGATGAAACAAGTCAATTGTAATGATCATTGGCATTACAAAACCTACAGAACTACAGAAAAAGACGAAATAAATATAGTATGCTATAAAAAGACTGTAAATAAATACATAATAATTACCTCGTTAAAATAAAAATAATTTAATTAGAAACAGGCGCGTCACCCTGACCAATATGTTCCTTATCAGAGATATTAGTTTGCTCCGCCACCTAAAATAAATTGGAATAGGTCATCAATAGATACTTGAGGATTAATCGGAATGGTCTTGCAGGTTTTATATTACGTATGCTGAAATTTGATATTCATTCTGATGTCACCTTGTTCTTATCAAGCGGCCCATTGGCTTCCAAGGATTGAGCCACATCAGCCTTCCCAGCGCTCTTCTTTTTACCCTTCCCCATGGTTTTCTTGGCATTTTTTCCAGTCTTTGTTTTTTGTTGCTGTGCTCCTGTAGAATATATAATTGTTAATAGGTATATTGTGTATGACTTGTCTCGCTCGCTTAATTCACATGAGATTATTCTCCAAAGTGCATGGTACCTTCGGCGTCATTGTCTAAAACATTGTTGTCTTCGTGCGGGCTTCCATCGTCGGCTGGAGGACTCATCTCGTCAGATCTCACTGTTCTCCTGGAAAGAAAATATTGAATGTTTAAATATTAAACATATTATATATATACAATATTTTGTGTTCATGATTAGATTTATATTGCATCTGTATTAAAAATAAAATTAAATACCCAACAATTTATGCATTCATCCTTAAGGTTCATCCGTAAGTTGAATATGTAATTGGTATCAGTTCACCCAGTCAAAAGTTCTGTGGTAACAATACCAATAAAAACAATATAATATAAAAATAGTCAAATTGTGAACCTCCTTTTGAAGTCTGTGACCACAAAGCAGATACAAAGCAGAGATGCTGTAGGCAATGTTGCCTTGATGCCATCAGTGTTGTCCTGACATTCTAGTTTAAGCTATTCAAGCGATTCTAGGTGGCGGTAATGGCAGTGCATTGCGTAACGTCCGGTGATCAACCTTCTGTCCTACCAGACCGACCGTAAGCGGACTTGCGCGGACTTGGTCACACCCACAGGCGACACCGGTTCTTATAGGAACGGCGAATTGCCATTCAAACCTCTTTTATATGTTCTGTGGTATAGACTCACCCATTAACCGTGAGCGTGGCAGGTCGCGCGGGTTCGTCAGTGTCGCGTCTCGCGCGCCGCGCCCGCCCCCCGCGCGCCGCCTGCACCGCGCCGCGCCCGCGCCCGCGGCCCCGCCCGCCGCGCCACCCGCGCCCGCTGTACGCGTTGCGCGGCGGCGGCGTGTAGCCCACGTAGCTCACCTGACACAATAGTATTACATAATAATTGATCGATAAATTATAACAACTCTTTTTAGCATATCAAACTCAAACTCAAACATTTATTTATTCAATTAAGGTACAAGTCCGAGACGGGCCGCAGACCGCAAACTGCAACCGCAAACTGCAAGCGACAGCACTTGTTTCTATGAACATCTATGAAATTGATTCCAAGCGCGGCGACACTGCTGCCTGCAGACGCAACGCGCAGCGATTCATAGATGTTCATAGAAACAAGTGGTGTCGCTTGCAGTTTGCTGTTGCAGTTTGCGGTCTGCGGCCCGTCTCGGACTTGTGCCTTTAGACTACTTTTAGTAGCACTTTCGAATCGTCATTACATAAGTATTTTTAAAATTTACCACCGATTCGGAAAGCAGTA
Organism: Colias croceus; assembly: GCF_905220415.1. NCBI lineage: Eukaryota > Metazoa > Arthropoda > Insecta > Lepidoptera > Pieridae > Colias > Colias croceus. The sequence continues at coordinate 5,264,224 of NC_059542.1, forward strand.
TCTATAGAGAAGAACCGACAAGATAATATGTCAAATAATATGTAAAATCATGTCAATATTACATAATCTGTAACTTTTATCTAACTACATAATATATCATCCGTAAAACTACAGAATATATAAATATATCTTTTTAAAGATAAGAACACACTTCTGAAACAGATTGAATTGAATTGAATGCTATAAAAAAATAAATATTAATTTTACACCTAAAGTGTAACATCAGGCAAACAGGGACATTAGCAACGAGGAATGAAACTCGGATATGAACATTATGGTTGTTTGTAATGTTGGTGGCATTCATACATTTTTGAAAATTTATTTAATTTTTCAACACAGTTAAGAAAGACAACAAAGTTAAGTCATTTCAAAAATCAGTCAATATTAGCAATTTATCTAAATCACCTGTGGGTATCGTGTAGCGCGTGGTGGATAGCTGCCTCCTCCCCACTGTCCCACAACAACGCCGGCGATCTCTAGCCTCGCACCACGACCACGCCCACGCCAACCGAGCGGCTCACCAACCACGCCCACTAGAGGGAGTGGGGGCATAGCGAACTCCACTTCTAGACCCTCCAGTATAGCTTTTCTCATACGCTCCACCTAAGATTGATAGTTAAATGTACTTATAATAAAACTGTTACAAAATACATCATAGAACAAAATACAGTTAATATTTTTACACAAAACAGCCATTACAATTATATTTATTTTGTTGAATAACATGGAGATGTAGTCTATGTCCTTTCTCGGGTAACAAAATATCTCCATACCAAATTTCATGAAAAATGGTTCAGTAGTTTAGGTGCGATTGAGTAACAGACAGACAGAGTTACTTTCACATTTATAGTATTATTATATTATATAATTATATAAGTATGGATTACCTTGTCTTTTTTTACCTTAAACCTAAATGTTATACCTAACAAGAGAGCCAGAGCCTCATTAAATTTGTGGAACAAAGGTGAAATAATTATTTTATATGTATCACCAACCTTAACAACAGTATCCAGGTGGTTATCACAGAGCTGCGCGAGATGCTTGCAATGGTTAGCGCGGTGCAGGTTGCGCTGCAGCAGCTTGCCGTCGAAGTACAGCCACGGCGCGGCCACGAGCCACGGCACGGGCGCGCCGCACGCGTCGTTAGCGAGCAGGGCGGCTTCAGCGCCGGCCATTACTAGCGCGCCGAGTTGCACGCCGCGGGAGCTTATGCCGTTCACCTGGTATTGTTATGTTTCATACTATAGTGGAATATTTATTATATTGAGCAATATGTAAGGAAAGAAATGCACATGTAAGTTTATATCAATATGTAAATTTCAGTGATACTAATAAAACAAAGATTTAATAATTTATGGAAGTAGAAGAATAAGTTAAAGAGGAAAACCTCGAAGACTTAATTTATTTCATTAATTAGAAATTAATGAAAATCAAATATGTAGATGGATTATATATAAAAAATTCAGTTGGAATAACAAATATATATTAAAATGTGCATGAATTTAAAATACGTCAATACACCACTCACTGTCATCTCCTGCAAATGGAGAGCATTCATGAGATCACTAGAGAAAGCTGTAGCTAAAAATGCATCTAACTCCTGTCGTCTTAATATTTGAATCTGAGATGTCATGATAAATCTGTAAAAATATAAAGATGTGAGTTTGTTTCACTGTGATGGAATTAAGGAAACAACCAATAAAATGTTACTTTAAAATTTAAACATTACCTTAGCACAGTAGCTAAAATGAGCAGATGTTGTGGAACATAAGATGTATTTAGCATGAGTGGTGTATCTGATTTCATGCAAGAGAGGAAAGCTCTCATACGACGACATTTGTCATCTTGCGCAGTTCTGTAAAAATAGACAAAATTATAGATTTTTCTTATTATGACCCTTTTATGAATATTAAAGTATAGCTTTAGGCTTACCCAAACCAAAGTCTTTGTACAGTAGGCACAGGCCAATCGAGCACAACACCTGGTACAAATTCTGGACTTTTACCTGGATTTACTTTTGAGTAAATCCATTCAGCGACTTGTACTGTGCATGGGCGTTCACTGCTAGCAGATGCTGTACCTTCCTCTGGAATTTCAATACAATATGAAGAAATGTAAAAAAACTTGTCACCAATATGAAGTCAATTACAGTGTATAAAATAATGCAATAGATGGGCCAAAAATCAATATGCAGTAAAAATTGAATACACACATACCTTTAGCTTTTTGAGCCATAAACCGGTGATGATGCATATTATATAATATAGCATACACGTTTTGGCGTATTGGTCTGTAGAAATGGTGTATGGAGGGTATTTCCCTGTGGTTGTCATCCTCCATTAATACGGGCAGAGTAATTTGCCTGTGAGTTAGTATGGAAAGCATCTGTGGATGCATCAAACCGCGGGTATGGCGCTCCGCACAAGTACGGAGTACCTCCGCTGGGGCACTGGGACAATTATCTTCACTTTGCAAATTAGCACTAACAGTTTGAATTCCCTAAAAATGAAATCAGTTTTCAATTACAATGTCTGTTTATTTGTAGTATGGAACACAAATTTCGTTATTTCATGATATAATACAAAAAATTATATCAGTATAGCCTAAAGTATTAGCCTGAATTGTCTCTGTCTAGACTAAAAAGTATGGATTTGTTATCACACCTCCTTGGATGCTGATTTCTCGATTTTATCGTGTGTTTTCTCAACTGGCTGTGGTTTGGTTGGCTCTCCATCTGCTTCAAGGGTCATAGCAGCCACTCCATGACTCAACTCATGACAATGTTCTTCTAAGCTATAGTCTGCGTTCATCGACGCGTTTGCTGTGGCCAATTTGTAATCTTCCAAGCCTTTTTGCTGCAATTTACCGAGATACAATTTTGACAACTATCCAAGTGCTCAAACAACATACATAACAAATAAGATGGATTAGTAACAAAACCAAGGTGTAAATGATTAAAACTCACACAAAAATAATAGATACACAAATTAAATATGTAGATGATAGAAAACATAATTAGAAAAAAAAAACAGACAAGCCCCCAGCACATGGTAGTTTAAAATGATTTCTAGTGAAATTCTAGTATTAAATTATTTTGCCAATCAATATGATGCCAATATAAATGGACATGTAAAAGGCGTGGATGACCACAGCAAAACCACCGCTATATTAAAAAATTAACCTCATGCTCTGATGACTCTGCTGCTAGTTTGGAAGTATCCAGATCTGTTGAAGTTGACTGAGGACTAATCTCAGGTTTTTGGTTCTTTTTGTTACTCTTTGGGCGACGACCTGTAAATTTAAAAATTAATATTTTCTGTCATAGTGACAGTGAGTCAAATAGATGTAGTACAAAATTGGGATTTCTCTTCTTTACCTTTATAGATAGACATGAAATTAGACTAGAAAGTCAACTAACCTTTCATTGGACAAACAATTTTATGTACTTACATAGTGTATTAACACAGTTTGCAAAAAAGTTTATATCTTACCAGAAGCGGTTCTATACTTGAGGAAGCCATCTTTGGTTCCATTAAAATAATACTGTACGGCTTGTTTAAGTTTAGCAGCACGGAGATCATTCAGATCACCAAAGATTTCAATGCAAGCAGCATCAATATCTGACGAAGGTAAGTCATGGACAAACTGGCCGATTGTTTTAATTAACGTCTCTGGAGGAACTTGTTGCTAAAAACAAAAGTTGCAAAATCAATATAACCCAACATTTTACAAGGTTCAATTTGATGATGAAGAAAATTCAGCAAACCTTTTTCTGATTAATTCCAAGACGTTTATAGAAGTCTGTCAGACTTTGTTCAGACAATATCACTCCACCAAGAAGTGCAGCAAAAAGGCACAAACGATCTTGAGGCACATCTAATACTTTAGGTAGTTCATGAACCATATACTCCTTTGTCTCCAAAGATGACTAAAATGAGAAATTAATATTTAGATTGGACTTTTAAGAGTAATTTGTAGTGATATATTTATGTTAAAATTATACTCACTCTGTATGTAAGTTTTAATTGCGATGAACTAAAATACCTTGGTGGCTGGAATACTAAATACTCTCCTGAACACCCAACTAACCCAGCATATGCCTTCTCTCTACATAGACCCACAACTTCTTGACAATGATCATCAGAAGATACCATCTGTATATAAGAAAAATTAAATTAACACAAATTAAATTAACCCAAAATTCTAACTACACATGACTAAAAAAAGTTTATACTGTATACAAAATACATACAATTGGAATATTCAGATATCTCAATGCAGTTCTGAGGCATGAGTGCAGTCCTGTAGGTGGCACCCACCATACTTTGGGTGGTGGTGTTCCCTTTGTGACAATGTGACGCAATACCTTTAAAGATAATGTTTGATTTTATTCAAGCTTTCCAAGTAACAAAAAAATAAAAAAAAACCATAATAAACATATTATGTAGATATTATAGTAATCAAATCATAGAAAAAATACTAACAGAATTAACTCTGTGTCTATATGTAGCCTGGGTTTGAATCCAGTGCTGAGGTAAGGCTGGTGGTGTTGGATGGGCCCCATTGAAACAAATACAAAGAGCAACTTGGTGTTCAGCTAGCGCCTGCGCTAATGTTGTTAGGAACTGGACACATCTAGCCCATTGGCCTCCACAAGCCCAATCTGAAATTTAATGAAAAAATAGTACCCATGTTTTTTGTCATAGAATATGTAATTATATTCCAATTAGGTATATGTATAGACCACAGTTCATAAATTCAGTTAAGTTACCACCTATTTATAATATATTGAAAATTGTTGATTATTTTCAATTGGACAGTATTAATACTTTATCAATATGGGAAATTTGTCTAAAAATATAGAAAACTAGCCGTGGTTCATTTTTACGTTTTCTCGTACTTCAAGAAATGTAATAAAAAAAGAATTAACGAAATCGGTTCAGTTGTTCTCGAGTTATGTGCTTACCAACACATTTTGCGATTCATTTTTATATTATAGATAATTAATATTGTAGGTACCTATTTATAGGCCCAAATAATTGAAACCAATACCTAGCAATAGGGCAAGTTAAACTGCAACTCTTTTAAACATGTTAATTTCATTGACATCATATAATAAATAGATCACGTTCAACGCATATAAATATGCTTTGCGGTCTACTTACCAGAAAAATATCCGCCGTAAAGACGGTCAAGGCATCCCTCGGCATCAAGTACTAATCTAAATCCGCCAGGATGAGATCTGGCGATTCTAAATAGATCTACTCCTACTCCTTCGTTTTCTAAAAACGTTTGTAGATCTTGTATACCCATGGTTATCGGCACCTATAAGTACCCTTACAAATCGTTCGAATGCACGTTCGTTTCGACTAATTGAACGATCTGAAATAATTTCATTTCATTAATTTTAATAAGAGTGTATTATGTTTCCAATTAAACTTTAAATGAATATAAATCGGATCTCATGATCGCTAAAAAAAACACACGAAAAAATTAATGCATAACCGGCACGTTTAATAGCTACGACATTTACCTGGAAATATATGCTAATACACTTTTAAATAAATATGAATAATTCGATAAAATATCAACATCATTATACAGAGCAATACGAACCTTATTTCAAAAAACCATGCCCTCAAATAATTACGGCAGCCGAAAGTTGGAAACGGAAGCCATTTGTAATTTTGTAATTTTCTAATCCATTCCCTGCCTTGCCTTGAACAATTTTTTGTCATAGACAAAGAATACCATAGATAATAGCAAATCAATAATATAAGAGCGTTTTCACATTATCCTGTCCGATATCGGTATCGGACGCCTATCCGATATCAGGGGTAATTAAAGTAAAATGTAAATGTATGATTTATGTACGGTCTGTCTTTCACATTGTCCGGTTTGATATCGGATATCGGAGCCGACACCTATATGCCAGCGGTAATATCTGACGCCCGTGAGCTGTCGGACGATAATGTTCAGTGGTGCCAACTCAATTTTTGAAAAGGCATTTAACCAACAGCAAAAAAGCACTAGTTTGTGTATTTTCAGTTATACAGGGCGCTAAATGTAAAAAAAAACTCCCTTACTTTACTTTCAACCTTTTATTAAGAAAACATACATTTAAGTATTTATGTGCATTAAAAATACGATTTATATGGCAACCATTTAATACCGTATTAAAATATACGGAAATTGGCTGAACTGATAAAAACAAAAATATATTTCGTTCTTAAATTTAATCGTATCTACAAAACATTAGTGTCTATCATTTTTATTTTACTCATTCTGCCTCGCTCGCTATTTAGTAAATAGCACATCAAGATTATATGCAGTCAAATATATAATAGTAATAATATAAAATCTTTCAAAAAGTCAGTTTTTTCAACGTAATTATTTTTACTGTATGTACAACTACGATCAATCAGATTTTTTTTAAATCATACCTTTTAAAAATATATATAAATAATATTAAGGCAGTTTTGTTTTGTTTTCTCTAAAGAATTCTGGCAACGCTGATGATAATATAGGATGATGTGAAAGAGCAAATTGTATCCGATATCAGATATCGGCTCGTATCGGCTATTGGCGTCCGATACCGATATCGGATCGGATAATATGAAAACGCTCTTATTGCCCATTGAAACTTGTCCTAACGGTATCGTTGACACAGTGGGTATATTAGCGAATTATTTTAGATAGGTAATTTAAACTCAATCAGTTCTTATATTTTTAAGTCTTTTTGTATATTTTGAGATTTTTTACGTGCAATTTCCGCCAGTCCGGTGCCATACAAGTTAATTAAAAAAAACCTTTGACATTCCTGCTGTCAGCAAAGAGGTTAAGGTAGCCGTCAGTGTCAACGTAGGCGTTTTACGATTCGTATTAATTGTACCGCTGTACTGCTTGGGGTATTTGATTGGGCGTTGTGAATTAAAAATAAGAATGTGTTTTTATGTTTCCGTAATTAATCCAAACTACTAATCAAATGTGTAACATATACGTATATTTGTTTTATAAGCATTAAAAATACAAAAGATGCTGTAAAATAGTTTCCCTCTGTGTCAGAACGAATTTTATGATTGATTTTCATAAAAGGCTCATTTATTAAAACTAGTAATGCCGGAGCAAAGCAATGATTACCGTGTTGTAGTTTTTGGTGCGGGTGGCGTAGGAAAAAGTTCTCTTGTGCTACGTTTCGTCAAAGGTACATTCAGAGAATCATATATACCGACGATCGAAGATACTTATAGACAGGTATGTTGAGGTATTTTTTTTTTATTATCGTAGTTATTTGTTGAATCTGTTGGTATTGAATAACAATTAATTATTACCAAAAATACGCAATTTCTTCTAGAAATTCGCTATTGAGGCTTTTGTTTCACATGAATCCTATATTATGTATCTGCTAACAGTGTTGCAAACAGATCTGGCCCTAATGTTTCTCATGCATGAAGTAACCTAAATCGCCGAATTTCAGTTGTAGTAACTAGTAGCCTAAAGTAGCCCAAACACCATGAATAAATTAAAATGTAGTTTTTATCAATTTATTTATAATATGTTCATAACACTCTGATACCGGCCGTATGCCTATTTACCTACTAGGTAGCATAAAAAAAGATTGTCCCTAGAGTAGCCTAATTGGCGACCAGTCGCCTTTTAGATATTTCTGTCGCCGATTCTCGATCTGAGTAGCCTAAATGGCGAAATGTTGGCAACACTGTCCACTGAAAGTATAGAAATTCAACATAGGTACCTAACAAATTAATATTGTGCCCTAGACAAACTTTTTTTTCTCTGTATCCAAAAATATTTTCAAATGCCAAGTTGAAAATTTTGATTTTATATAAAAATTAAAAATATCATCATTATTATTTATTACTTCATTGAATGTGACTTATTTTAATTTTTATATGTATTACTTAATTGTTTTTCTATATATGTAATAAGGATTTGAGTCTGCTAGATTTATGTATGTAATAAGTTTTAAAGCTTTATATTGTGTATTTAAAATATTCAATACATTATATGATGTGGCAATCATATTTCTGCAATTAAGTTCCCTTTGACCAGAATTGCTATTTATTGGTAGTTATACATAAAAAAAAATTGAATAGATAAAATAAAATGTTCCATTTGCGTTTCATTGGTGTAAAGTATACTTGTTAATTTTTTCCTTAAAGATGTATGTAACTTATTAACCAAAATTTGATGGAGGTGAGATAAAATGGTTGTAGTTAGTTGTAATTTTTTTAATAACATATTATACTGCACTTATGCCGGACATTTAAAATGTTCATATGATCAGTAATAAAATTTGTCTAAAACAATGAATTGAAAAAAATAACATATGTAATAATCTAATATATAAAAATCAATGCCACTTTTCGTTGTAATTCCATAACTCGAGAACGGCTGAACCGATTTCGATAATTCTTTTTTTATTATATTCCTTGAAGTACGAGGATGGTTCTTATGTAGAGAAAACGTGAATATGTACCACGGGCGAAGCCGGGGCGGACCGCTAGTATGTAATATAATATTTCTAAGGCTAAATTCTATCCTATGTTGCAAGTAATAAAAACCTTGCCCCTATTCTGGTTCTAAATCTTGAGATTAAAATATGAGTTTCATTTATAGTAAGACGTAATAATTCACATGTTTATTGAAAAATCAATATCAAAACAAATTAATGTACTATGGTGTGTTGCCAAAATTGTTTGGCATTCTGACAATATTTAGTTGTAAGCAAAGAATATCATATCATAGTCCACATAATATTATGTATAGTCAAGTTTTGCAATCATAATAGTTAATGGAGATTTTTTTGTTTTCATGATTATGATTCTGAATACACATCATCTCTTTATCAAGCTTTATTAATGAATATGCTATGTGATTACGATTATTTAGCCCGGATTTTATATCTGTCATTTATGTATTTCTGGATTCTAGGCGGTATAGTTATAATTTTTATGTGAAACACTGATTAAATTAATCAATCTCTTATTCAGTTTTTATGATCACCAAAAATAGCAATAGCGACAAGTCCGTCATTTCATTCTCACTACGTATAAAACAGTGTTGCTTTTTCTGTCTACGTATAAAACAGTATGCTTAAATCTGTAAAACTACGAAATGGATTTTAATGCAGTTTTTTCTAAAAGATAGAGTGAGGTTCAAGAGGAAGGTTTTATTAGAATATAATTTATTAGGTCTTAGACATAGCCGGCGAAGCCGCGGGCGGAAAGCTAGCTATTTATAAATCCGTTGCTTAGAAAATATTTTTTATTGCTTTCAGGTTATAAGCAGCAATAAAACAATATGCACTCTACAAATAACTGACACAACCGGTTCACATCAATTTCCAGCCATGCAGAGGCTATCAATCAGCAAGGTAAGTTTTATTTCGAAAATGTTCTATGTTACCTTTGTTATTATTGTTTGAATATTGTATACTTTTGTGTTAGTAAGAAATAACTGAACCAACTTTACATGGTACAATGAATAAGTAGGTTTTGATATTGTGGAAATAAAGTATGTTGAATTGTTGTTATTTTATCTGTGTAAGTTTTAATCTCATAGACGAGAAAGCTTTTTGTACTAAAGGCATTTGTAAGGGCATTCGTAGCAATTCAAAATCAACTCTCAGAGTGAAATTCATCCTAGCTATTGCCTGTTGGTGCTTAATGATAAAAATTTTAAATATGTATTTGATTTAATCGTGATCGGAGTTATATTGGAACGCCCATTTTATAAACTAATCCCTAGTTTATAAAAATGGTGATGGAAAATCGCCCTTTTCGACCTCAAAACTCACCCACAGTGCAGTGTGCACTCCCTTTATCGCGATGAAACATACCTACATTCGACGAATCTGCATTGTATGCTTGGTATCATGCAACCGGGAAAAACTCTTAAATACGAACGAAAAGATCACTGAATGATTAATGAAATAATACTAACTGAACAAAACACATTTCAGGGTCACGCCTTCATACTCGTGTATTCTGTGAGCAGTCGGCAATCGCTGGAAGAGCTGAAGCCCATATGGCAAACGATAAGGGAAATAAAGGGCGCCGATCTTCCAAACATTCCAGTGATGTTGGCAGGGAACAAGTGCGACGAGAGCCCTGAGATTCGAGAGGTTTCCGCTGCAGAGGGGCAGGCGCAGGCGCAAGAGTGGGGCGTGTCCTTTATGGAGACCTCGGCGAAAACCAATCACAATGTCACTCAATTATTTCAGGTAATAATTTTTTTAACAATTTTTTTACGTTTGGCAACATTTATTGAACAGACTGTTTCTATGGGAATCAAACACTTGAATCTTTAGAATATAGTTTGATTTAATAATATTATAATCAAAGCGATATAAGGTTTTTTATATTGATATATAATATAAAATACCATAGATGCATTCTCATAACAAACCAGCACAATTTTGTACCTATTCTGCATTCAGCGTAGGTTCTGTACCTATATTATTATTTATGAATGTTTGTTCCTAAAGTAACTAATTTGTTTGGAAGTTACAATTTATTCTCTTTTCTTGCAGGAATTACTGAATATGGAAAAGAACAGAAATGTCTCTCTCCAAGTTGATGGTAAAGGAAAAAAGAAAAAAGATAAAAATGTTAAGGAAGGAGGTGAGGGATCGGCGAGTGGGAGGGAAAAATGCCTATTGATGTAGATAAAATTTACTTCTTATGTAATATCCCACCTTATTTATAAAATAACCAGCAGCATTATGTTATATATATACATTTATAAAAAAAACGAATTACTTTATAAAAAAGTTAAAAATCGCTAGAGAGTACAACAAACGAGTTATTTTTTTTATGATATATTGTATATCATAATGTTGCCTGTTAGTGCTAACTAAGTCACAGTTCTAGTCATTTAAATCCATATTTTCATTAGTTAAGCACAGGACAAGTCGCATTTAAATAAGTATTATCATGCCTATTATAATGTTAGTTTATGCGATGTATTGACATTGTAGAATATATATTTTGCTATAACTAAAAATTATCTTATTTACACTAGTTACATATTTATCTATATATGAGTATAGGAAGACTAACTTATCTGTAAACTGCGCGCGACGTTTAAGGTAGGGTTGCCATATTTGAAAAACTTGTAATGTACTAATTATACAAAAGAAAGTAATGATAGTTTCTCTGTCAATAATAATAAAGAACGAATATCCAAAGCTGGATTGCGTTTCATGAATTGTATATGACAAACTTTTCAAATACCTATTGCTAAAATATACAAGACCGAGCCACGTTTCTAAAAAGGTCAGTGAAAAGATTACAGCTTTAGTAACATAATCGGTAGAATGGTAAATGTTACTTGAAGGGACATTTTATATATGATTGCCACTTCACGGATAAGTTAGTAGACCTATAATGACTGAGACGCTAAGGTCGTGAAGTTATTCCGAGTGTTAGTGTGAAAATACAACGAAATGAAGTCTCTAGGACTACTGTTATTAAATTATATATGTACGCTGACAAATAATAATTAATTAAATGTCATGTTTGCGTTAAGTATTCAGTACCTGAAAATCGGAATACTGATAGGAGCCCGTCAAATATGCTTCTCGACGTATCAATACATATTATAGCAACCGTCAAACAATTGCTATTGGTTGTTTCTTAAATAAGTATTAATTATTTCAGTGCCGTTATAACTTTTTAGTTTATAAACATAAAATATGCTTTAATAATTTAGCATTAACATCGTGAGATTACAAAAATACATACAATTTAGTATTATATTAGTCATAACATTAAGCAAATCATATGTGACTTTGAAATAGTAAACTCCACTTCTATCGTAGGAAGGAAAGCTTATAAGATGATTTATGTCATTGTGAGAGACATATTATGTGCCAAATATCTAAAATGTTTACATCGTAAAAATCATCTTGAAATTCCGTACACATGCCAGTTCCAAGTGTATAACTAAATGAAAAAAAAAAAAACTGATTCGTTTCTAAAGCGTGTGACTGATTAATTAAAGAAAATGACAAATTTAGATAGATTATACCAACAGCCAACTGATCTGGAACTCTTATAGCGACACCTTAAAGTAGTCAGTATATCTCACAATGACTAAACGCCATATTATATTCCCTATAATATTTTGACTATAAATTAAATTTTTAAATTTAATATATTAATCGTAGCTATCGCTAGTCATTAGTGCACATTATTTGATATCGTTCACTAACATATCTAATTAGAATTGTCCATAGTTACAAATTTATCTAGTCAGTCGATTATTATTATTATTATTGTGTATGCTGGTTATAGAGAGGAATAATTAAGAATTAGAAACATGATTGTGCAGTTGCCAGTTTTATTAAATAAGCTCGCATGACCCAAACGCTTATTACTAAAATATAATTTAAATAATATCCCTGAAATGTTGTGCATTTTTATAATTATTTATATATTTATAAACAATTTGTATAATTTTAAGTGTTGTCAAGACCTTTATTAACCTTTAAAGCAAGACACCCGCGTTGGAATTATTGTTACATGGGCACATATAATAATTAAGAATATTATGTACACATTGATGGATAAAATCATTGTTACATTAAATTGTTGTAACTGGACCAATGTTGTTTAAAGTTGTTTGATGTTTTCCATTATTGTAGAGATATCTTTGTTTGATGTGTGTCACTGTATATGTTAGATTATACTTGTTTTTATAACTTGTCTTCTATCTCTTGTCTATGCAAACTTGTAATTGTAAATTTTTATTTTTAATATGTAGGAATTTACATTTGATTCATTCCATAATAAATTTCCCAAATAACCTTTCCTGATGATGTTAAATATCGTAAAACTGTATATGGCATAGAACATTCCTTTAAAATTCGTTAATTCTTTATTACGCGTCGTTTTCATGTCTTTCCTGAATTCAATCTTCTTTCAATAATCTATAAGCTATCAGCATGTTCTGAAAATATGTAATATTAAAATTTCCATATTCTCTAAATTAGTCTACAGGTAGTGTAGTGAACAAGTGAGCTTATAATTCAATTTCTTACTTTCATGGATGCATCATTTTTATCTGCATTGTATTTTTTTATTTTATTAAATTTATATCAACAATGAACGGTTAGTTATTGTCATTTGATTAAATATAAGGTATGACTACATTCTATTCATAATGCAACGAAATAAATATTTTTTATATTCAGTAAGATTGTTACAAGATGATCCATGAAGGTAAGAATTTTTGTCAGATCTTTTAAAATTAAAATTTATCGAAATAAAATTAAATCCTCATAAAGGTGCAAAATAACGTTTATGGCAATAATATTGAAATAGTTTGAATCATAGAGAAGTCGTTTTTGTCTTTAAAAAAATGTGTAAGGAATAATTATTACCTATTTAGCATCAAGTCCAGCGAGTAGGGACTTTGCTGTGGTTATTTCGTTATTTATAGCTTTAAAGGTTTTCTGGAAAATAAATAGGATACCTATAAAATGTTTCTTTGTGTCTAAAAATAATTCTAGGATTATGTATCATGTTTCCGAGGCAAGGATATTTAAATAACATTCATTTTTTTTAATTCAAAAGAATTAGAATTGATAAAAATCAAGCGACTCTTTAATTTGAGCATAGCATTCATTCTCATTCATGATTTCTAACATTATGTATATTTTATTTTAAACGTCGCATAACGTTGTTAAACATCGCCAAGAGTCGTGTATAATCACATAATAGGTATGTAATACCTATAATTATTTTATTTTTTTAAATCCCCTCCATCATGATGAATTTTTTTCCTCCCTTCCAAATTTTGCAATATTTGTTGAAGTTTTACACTAAAATATTACTTTTTTTCGAATTAAACTTAAAAAAAATACCTGATATTTAAAAAAAAAACATAAGTATTGTTATGACAAACTTTTCAAATACCTATTGCTAAAATATACAAGACCATATTTCACGAATTTTTTTCAACCATTTCTTCAAACCTCAAGTGATTGATGATCCCGAAGCAACATTGAGCGGCAAATGGCAAGTCGCAAATTGCCGGTCACTCACATTCGCATGAATACGAAAACCTAAAAATATAAAATATTTTTTTCCATACATGAGTGTACATAACAAAATAATTACTTTGTACGAATATTTTCATGCAAGTGAGTGACCCAGGTCACACGAAATACTGCCAAAAGCCATCCAAAAGCACGTAGGTGTAGGTACTTACTATATAATTCGAATGTGAATCTAGAAGTAGTATTCACTCTATATTATGTACCTAATTATTATTTATGGTTAACAAAATTTTTGGTTAAAACACAATATTTACACTAGTTGAGATATCTTCAGTTCGGTTTGATAAAATTCATTCGAAGCTTTAAATTAGAATTAATGGCGAAATTTGTTTTTATTTTTTCATTATTAATAATTATACATACTTACCTATACATTTCTTTTACAAATCTTTGGCGTATGATTCGTGGTAAAATATAAATATATTTCTTGTTTGGTGATGTCTAATTTTAATATTCTGTAAATTTGTGAATTTAGTTAGATATAGGTCTACCAGAATCTGATGGCATATTTATATTTAAGAAATAAAAGATTTTCATGTGGCAACTTATTTGACAACTATCAAATTGTTTGTCAAATTATTTGTCTTTTTTGCAGTTGATGAATAATTTTTAGGATTTTGTCTAAAAAATCTTCGAAAATGTCGAAAAAGCCGCTGCGATCACAAGCAAGAGGTCTTGTTTATAATGTCTATAGAAAAACATTCGATGAAGAAGGGTCAAACACATCACAATTTTCAATTTTGAAGATTTTATTGGTAAATTGGACTTACCCGTTTTGATACTTTAAATTACAAAATATTATATGTAGGTAACTATAATATTGTTTGTTGATTAGAATATAATTTTATGAAAACTTATTACAGGAGTTTCCAATACGGCTATTCGTCAAGTCCAAGCTGTCCAAGTCAATTTTATAATGTGTGTATCTGTTAATAATTACGAAAATAAACATAGTTTTATTTTATTTTAAAAAATTATAAGCAGTTTTGATCTACATTATATCATTATATCGATATTTTCACATGGCATACTGGTAATGAATATACAAATATAGGTATGTGTAAATAATAATATGTATTACCTGTATAAAAGTAATATGTATAATTGTATATTATACATGTAAGTATGTACCTACATAATATTAAGTGGATATCTCATTATTAAGAACAGTATTGTCCACTTATGTAATGTGACTAATTATATTGAGATCAAAATAAAAAATAAGCAGTATCAAGATCGTTCAGTCCATTTTCCCCAGGGTTGCACACTCTAAATTTTGATTTCCCTAATTGCCATCAGATTCTGGTTTACCTATACCTATTTCATTTTTTCTGCGTTCATGCGGAGTGGAACTCAATGAGTCTACATCAAGTAAAACTCAAGTTTTAATTTCACTATTTTTTCTGTGATTTTAAAAAGCATTGTAAGATTTGTTATTTTAATCTTAACAATATGAGTTTTACAACTCACTTGTAAATTGTGGATTCAAACAATTCAATAATAATAATTAAAATTTATGAATCATATTTGTATATTTAGCGTGATCCATAAAATTGCGAGTGTAGAAGATACTGCGGTAGATCCTTAGACGTAGAGTAGGTGGAAGTAGGCGCCTCGGGGAAGCGGTCGAAGCTTGGCAACGTGCGACAGTTAGGGGTCTCTGTGCACTCGAAGTGATGTTGTACATATTTTGTTAAAATGTTATTTATTATGAGGTTGCGAATGTTTGTTGACCAATAGCATAGAATGTAAGATTAGAATTTGCTTCGTCCCTAGATACAGTTGTATCTTTTATAAAAAAATTCTGCTTCTTGTATCCGAAACGAATATTTCAATTAAATTATTATATTTTTTAATTTATCTTGTAACACTTTCTCAATAAGGCATCACGAAATAAAATATAAAATATTTTGCTGTTTATTTATTTACAAAATCCTTAAACATAAACATGATTAATAATTAATGAAGCGCATAATATCACAGTTAAGTACAGTTTATAAAAAACATAATTCATTATTCATTACATCAAATTTTTACACCTAGACAATTATAAACAAAGCTGTGCGTTGTGCAAAGTTACCACAATTTATTTTAAAATATCATAAATTTTGTTTTAGTTTGCCTATTTATATTTAATATGGCGCTTAAAAATTTCGTCGTGCTAGTCTGAATAGAAGATTCAACCAGATGACTGCGACATATACATGATTATCTCAACACAATATCTTGTGCAAAATTTGTACATGAAAATAAATAACTAATATCCAAGTTAATGGGATAGGAAGATTTTTAATACCAATCTATTCGAAAACATGATGGTAATGCTGCTTTTTTGTTTAACATTTCAAGTAATATTATTAACTAGCTGACCGCCCGCGGCTTCGCCCGCTTTGTCTAAAACCTAATAAATTATATACTATAACATTCCTTTTGAATTCTCTATCTATTAAAAAAAAACCGCATCAAAATCCGTTGCGTAGTTTTAAAGATTTGAGCATACAAAGGGACATAGGGACAGAGAAAGCAACTTTGTTTTATACTATGTAGTGATGTAAATAGCAGTAGGTACCTAGTCAAATATAAGAAGCACCATTCTTATTTTTTGAATAATTTTTACACACAATTTTTTCAAGACACTTGTAGAAAACAATTTTACAATGAAGCATATCATGCATCACCACTTCCATTATGTCTTGTTTTTTTAGAGAGACTTTCATTATTCTTAGCGTTACTGTTATTATTTATATTTGAAGGTAAGCTTTGCAATCTGCCAGTACTGGCCGATCTTCGTATAGAGCTATGCCCTGGGTTTGTAATGGCCAAATTATGACTATGTGTACTATTTGATTGTGTGGCAATTAAGGCTTTGTTACACAAATCCAAAAACCTATTTAATGTTTCGCCACTTATTCTATCGCCTTCTATAGTTGGATTTCTTTCCACGGGTGTTTCAACAGTCCTGTAGCGCTTGGGTAACACAATACTCAATATGTTAAAGAAGTTTAGTTGAAATGGTATGTTCAGTATGAAGTTGAAAATAATACTAACTAGCAACATTATGAGTAGGGCATTAAAAACTAGAAGGAGAATTCCTTGTACAATCTTGTTGAATGGGTACATTAGATCAGCTGAAACAAAATACAAGTATTATTATAAAATGATCATAGTTGCATCCAAAAAAAAGCGTGTGTGCCGAGCACACGTCTCAGAAGTGAAACTTCTTTGGCAAGATTCAAAGATACCAAAGTCCGACGATGTTGGTATCTTTGAATCTTTTCTCCATAACGTGACGGTATTGCCATGACGGGACCTTGAAATTTTACTTTCAGCGCTCCTAAAAAAGTTTCACTTCAATAAATTATTTAATAAATGTATTGCCAATTAGCTATTACCTGTGATCCCATTAAGCATAGTGTTCACAGTGGCACTAATCGTAATCATGGGTTCAGATATAATGGTTGTAAACATTCTGATGCCTATTTTCAAAGGATTCATATGTTTCAACATTATAAGTGGGTCTGGTGGTGTAACTTCACAGTTTGACGTCCAAAAGTACCATTTGCATGCATTTACAGCTGATAAAAACCTTGTTACTTCTTCTTTTTCTGCTTCCTATGACCAGAAACAAATATAACAGTTATAGTTCGATAAACTAAAAAAAGAATCAGTTAAAATCAAAATCAGTTAAAAATAGAACTTTAAAATAAAAATAGAATCAGTTTATTTTAGTCAATAGATATATTGTCAATAGACAATAAAATAAATCTCTTTTCAATGGTGACTAATGAAAAATGGTATGAGTATGAGTGGGCACAAGGTTGATCACAGAATTTAGTTTAAGGACTTCTTTGTCTTCAAGATATGAAATAGTTTATTACTGCATTTAACTTTTTAAATATTTACATTAATTATTAATTCATTAGTCTAGTTTTAAATGCCATTATATAGGGTAAGGCATCGCAAATTCTACTAACGACGCATATTATCATTTTGACCATAATTTGTCATTGGCTGATATTAATGAAAATAGTTGCATAAACTTTAAGATAATATTGTTATATATACTTACTTTATAGGAAATGAAAGCTTCATATAGGTACAGTGCTACAGCTAGACAAATTAATATGTGTCTGTAGGATATGTACCGCCACAACCAAAATGTACTTGCTACACATGCAAGAATACTGAAACCCCATGTGAGATAATCCTGAAATCATTAAAATTTTTTATTGATACAAATAGGAAATTAAAGTTTGGTTTATATTGATTACTTGGAAAGAACTGTTATTTTTTTTATTTTAAGCTCTCGCATAGTTTCTATCGTGGGCATTAAGCATGGAGAATGATTTCGATTCCGTAACGAAAATAACCTAACACCCCCCACACCAACTGGCACAGCAGGGATACTTTTTAAGCTATGCAATAGCTTTACCGCGGCAGTCTCCAAGTGCCACACATCTTTTTTTATTCATAAAAGGAAATCTTTACCTTATACTCTACTAAATATGTGTAAACATATTCACTCCAGGCCATTGCAATTTTTTCAGTTATTGAAGGTTTGTATATAGATTCCTCTACATATGCAATTGATCTCCGGAACATTTCTTCTGAAATAGCATTACTTGATGTTATGTACTCATCAAGAACATTCAATTGCTCTTGGCTATATTTCATTTGTAAAGATATATCAATTGTACTGTCGTCATTTTCCTAGAAATAAGGAAGTTCAAGGGATAAATAGATTTTAACATTACATTTAAAGCCACTATATGGGAGTTTATAGAATACTTGCCTTCTTTTGCCCGCTTTTCAGGATTATTGTCAACAGACGTTTGTAAAACCAATCACTCATTCCTTGGTTAGATTCCGTTTTAATTTTTATTACCTTTTTCGGCAATCTTAGATCTGGAGGAAGATTGTCTTCATTTATGTTTATCTGGTTATTTACTTCATCCCAAGGATCTGGTCCCATTTGAGCGGAACATTGTTGTGCACCAAGAATTAAACATACAAAAATAAATGATTTCAACATTATTAAGTTGTCTTAATACTTTTGTGCAGTGTTCCTTGATGTATAGAAATATAATTTACATTTAAAAATTAAACTTCAAAGTTTGAAACTATGTATTTTACAACTACGAAACCGTTTACATTATAAAATACGAATTTCAATTTTCAACAGCTGTGAGCTGTTGAAGTAGGTATTCTTCTTCTTTAATGAAAACATGCATTATTTTCTGACAGTTGACATTGACACTTTGATTTAAGGTTTGTACACACCACATGTTTTGGATTGAAAAAGTCAGTAGTGAAACTATGCCTAAAGATTGTTTCACTTCAAAAGTCCATAATTTTATTTAATGACTTCAAATTTCATAACACCGAGCTCCAAAAAGTTGAGACGTCACGGAAGTGAAGGAACGCCTGGTAGATGTGAAAAAATCGGTCATAATTTTATAGATAGTAAGCAGAAAGCGCCTACCTACATGTGTCTCGGATGATAAGGCAAATATATCGCAAAAAAGACACGTTCTGTATCTGTGACTGTCAAAACTCAAACTCGACTTTTCTATATGGCTGAGTCTGACGCATGTCTGACGCCTGACACTTGACACTTGACAGCCGAGTGGCGAGTGCCGACCATAATTTAAGCTTCTTGGTGCCGACGTGCTTATGAGCAAATTGCTCTGAGTCAGGTGCCGACTAATCACCTAATCACTAACACAGAACACATATTACCCTCGGTTCAACACAACCCACAATCTGCTGACACAATTTGTTGCAGTCGCGATTGAGCGTTCTCTACTCACGATTCATCCAACCCTCAATCTGATGACACAATTTCATTCCGCGATTGCTTGCCACAACGTGTGCACGTCACGTCACGTCACTTTTTTTAATTCTCTGTAAAAAGAGGTTCTCTTATTGGAAGATTTTTGAGAACTTTAACTGTAGCATCCTTGTCGAGATCTTTGTATATTTCCAAAATAATTCTGAATGACTCATTTCTCATCTCTTTATTCATACAATTTTTGTTTTTTTTTGTCCCATAAATGAGGCATGTCCTTATAGATTTCGAAAATCTGGGTCCACACAGTTTTTTCGACCCGGAGGCGCAAGAAACGTACAATCCGCCACAACGCTTGATCGCGATTGAGCCAAGATTGGAGCAATCACAATACTCACGTTTCAACACGCACACAATCTGCTGAGACAATTTGTCTGGTTGCTTCCGCGCCGATGCAATTCGCAACATGTTGGGTTACACCCCCAACGTGCCCTCAACTATACTATTGACGACACAATCTGTCGGCTCACTGCAGATTGTGTCAACAGATTGTTGCTGAAATTGAATCGTGAGTAGCTAGCATAATGTCAATTTTCACAGGTAATGTGAAAAGTTGAAATCTGAATTTAAAAAGTCCAAGTTGCAAGTGTCACGGTGTAAAACTTGGTGTTTGTCCGTGGTGTTTGTGTAAAGCACGTGTTAAGTGTGTGGTGTAAACTGATTACTAGGTAATGCTCTGTGGACAACTGTAGAGAAATCGCCGCCACGAAATAAGTCCCTGTCTTTCTTGTAAGGGCGATTCTCACTCCAACAAAAAAAAAAATACGTTGGTTTTAACCACGTTTAAACAACTTATTTGTATTTTATTTATGTATCGTACAATTTTTATTATTATCGTCAAATGCTTTCTAAATGAATTTTAAAAATTACTTTATAATTTTATTATGACGAATAAATCCTTAGCAAATTCTTTTTTTTTTCCATGTAAAGTGTTGAGTTAAAAGTCAAAAATTTGTAAAAGTATTTGTGGTTAAACGTATTTTCTTTCTTTCTTCTTTCTTTCAAATTGTACAGAGCGCGTAAAGTAAAAAGAATAGTTAAGCTGCGCATTGGCGATTTATCGGTCTATTTGGTGTTATGAGGTGGTATAAGAATAACAAATAGGTAGTTGCGAAGCCACAATTCGCGAGCCTAGTTCAAAAATAAAATAATCGGCACATAGCTTATGTGCAAAACTCGATCCATGCGCAAACACACCCCATCACTTTCATCCAGCGTTCTTTTTACGTGACGCGTACTGTATCCGATATCCGATATCGGATCGGATAATGTGAAAACGCTCTGAGAGTGACTGAGATGCGGCACCTTAGGGCGTATTCAGAAAGAAAGCTTGAAACTTATAAGCGCTTATAAGCGCTTATCGGCTCTTGTCAGCGCTGGTAACCTGCGCAGGAAAATATATGAACATGCGCCTATAAGCGCTGATCGGCGCCGACAAGTTCCGACAAGCTTCAACAATGCTGGTGGCTGCCATATAAAATTTGTGTAGAACGAACCAGCATTGACAAGCGCCGATAAGCGCTTACAAGTTTCAAGCTTTCTTTCTGAATACCTAGTGCACACTAAAAGTTTTGCGTTTCTGGCCATCCATAAATGTTTGAATTTCGAATGTTATATTTTTTTAACACATGAAGTCTCATTAGTTGAGGAAAAAAAAATTTGGCGGGTAGCGCTTATCAATTTTTTTTTATCTCAAGTTAAAGTTGGTTGTCCGTAGCAAAAACGGAACTAACACGAAACAATTTTAGGGCGATGATTTTTGATGATTTTAAAAGTTCGCTTTCTCCGAAAGCTTGCACTGCTGGCCTTCAAAATACTTTTGGGAGGGAAGCACCTCATTTGAGCACTGTAAGGCATTGATATGCTGAATTTCATCGCGATCGTGTTTCTCTCTATGATGACATTCGTGAAGGTCGACCCTCAACTGCGATCACGGAGGAAAATATGGCTACCGTCAGATAACTAATTTAAGAAAATTGCCATATCACTTATTAGGAGATTCGAGGACATTTGGGGATTAGTATGAGCCAAATTCAGAAAATTTTACATGAACATTTCAAAATTAGGAAGCTTGGTTGCCGTTGGATTGCTCCCAAACTCACTCCATTACAAAAACGACATCGAGTAGATTGGTGTTAAGAAATGCTATTAAAGTACAATTACGGACATTCTAATGCCGTGTATAATATCATGACAGGATATGAAATATGAATATTTGGTTATATTTCAGAAATAAAACACCAATATTCTTTGTGGGTGTTTGAAAGTGACAGCAAACCAACCAAATTGAGGCAGGCGAGAAGGGTCGGAAAACAAATGATTGCATTATTTTTCTCTAAGACGAATCCTGTCTGCACTATCCCACTTGAGTAACAAAAGACTGTTAATGCCGAGTGGTAAATCACTATTTATTTGCCCAATGTCTTAGAAAAAATAAGAGAAGCGACCTAGAAGTTGCATCTTGTTGCACCATGACAGTGCTTCGGCGCACACCGCGAACAAAACAAAGTCATTTTTGGCTTCTGAAAACTTAGAGCACGTGACTCATGCCGCACGCAGTCCTAACCTAGCACCTTGCGATTTCTTCCTTTTCCCAAAAATCTATGATTCAATGAGTGGTTCGACATTTACGTGGCCAGAAGAGGCCGTGGTTGCTTTCAAACAGCACGCAGAAAACATACCCTCGGACCAATGGTTCTCATGTTTCCAGAAATGGTTTGAACGGATGAAAAAGTGTTTTAAATGTAACGGAGAATACTTAAAAAAATAGTAAATATAATATTAGACAAATAAATTGTTTTATTTATTAGTTACGCAAAACTTTCAGTGTGGCCCACGTACGCCCTTAGAGTAATAAATTTCGGTGTCATTATCGTCGTCGTAACTTTTAGAGTTTAGGGTCCAGTCGAGTCGAATTGGGAATCTATTTATTATGGAGAGTAACTACACTTTTTCTTACTTCGTATCCTGTATATATTATTTACGGTATTATTTTAGAATAAAAAAAATACCTTTAGCTTGTTAAGTAATTTGTAAAACATAATTTTATATCTTTAATAATGCCGTACAAAGCACACACAAATAAGTCAAGTACGAGACAGACTCGCGAAAAGCTAAAAGAGTACAGTTCAATTCAAACTTATTGGCGGTTCGGAAGTTAGGTGCAGTACGGGTGCGCCTAATGCCGGGTCCAGACTGGTGAAACGTAACATGCAATGTAACATGCAATGAAAGAATTCACCGTCCACATTGCTGCAATGTATCATGAAAGGTAACACACTTTGTAACAATTTCTCATAGTTTGGACGTCTTGCGCGCGCGAATTGTGCATTACACGCGCATGCTACGAGCATTACAAGCCGCGCGCGGAGCGATCCGAAATTTGTCGGTTTTTCGACGAACATAAAGGGGCGCGTAGTGTGCGCAGAGCAGCCAATGTGGACGGTCGTTTGAGAACGCAACGAACATGGAGGACGAGACTGCGTGGAATTTTTGTTTGGTATATTTTGGTTGGTTAATTTATGTTTGGTATTATTAATAATGAAGTACTCGTCATAGCAAGAATGTGGTCTTCGGACTCCATGCTTCGTGTGATCTACCGGTTTGACGCGCACGAAAAAAACGTGTATCGAAGGGCCGTGTTCGCGGCAGAATAGCGGAAACAGACGAACGCGGGATGTTCGTAGTGAATGCGCGTTATGAACGCGCTATGCGTCCACACCAGCAGCGAACATGCAATGAAAGGCAGAATGTTACATTGCATGTTACGTTTCACCAGTCTGGACCCGGCATTAGGGTTCATACGCACTATGCGGGTAGCCGCATTGCGGGTAGCCACCAGTGGTACATAATTATTAATTACCTAATTAAAATTATTTAAAATTACATAAGATGATTATTATTTCATTTATAATGAGTTACTTATTTGGCTTATCGTCAGTAAAATAATGATGATAAACTTTAACATTAATGTTATCATCTTACGTAACGTAATTACGCCCAATACGCCTTTGTAATAGCGTCGTTGTCTAAATTGTAAGAACCAAACGGACTGAGAGCGATTTTTAAAGTGAAACTTTTATTACATCGTCTCAAACTTTTTGGTCTGTGTAGCGCATGTCGCGTGACGCACTATACGTACGATAATTATCGTACAAATACGATAATTTTAGTTTCACTTTTACCGTGGTTTCATAAATAGTCCATTGAAATGTTACATTTTTTTGGCCTAACCTTGTGTTTTTTAGAGGACGCAATTTTATTTTTTTGATGTGTAGGGGGGGTCAGTGTGAAGCTAAAACCAAGTTTGTGGGGTCGCCACCCGTGTCCCACGGCCGCCATCTTGAAAATAGCGGTTGAAATGGTTTTTACGAAATATCTCTTAGACTATTAATAAGATTAATCTGATAAAAAACAATTGTAAACATTATTTGTTGCAAATTAAATTCTCTACAATTTTGGTCCAGTAACTTTTTGTCGTAGAACAATAAATAAAAAAGTTATAAGAGAAAATGTTCAGAAATTAGAGCTATTTATATTTTTCAATAAAACTTTTTTTTATCATTTTACGAAGAAATGATATCAGACCATTTTTGTAGATTGTTTTTTGAGGAACAACTTTTATATACAACATTTTTTCATTACGTCAATAACTAAGGATTTACAGCGCCCTGAAGTGAGTACTATTTTTCAGTACTAACTATACATAATATATCGGCTATTGGCTCTTTTCCCAGACTCTAGAACAATGGAAGCACACAGCAGAACATTTCAGCCCTGCTTTTCAATGTAAAAAAAACGCGCTTCCAGGCTCTACCTCCTGGGTGATGGGGAAAACTGTCAATAATTAATTATTATTAATAATATTGCAAAATTAAAAAAGCAATTTACTGACTTTTAACGCTTGTGTAAAATCAACCGTTTATACTAGTGACCTACACTTTATGGCATTTGATTGTAAAATATATTAGGAACCATTTCGAATCAAAATTAAGCTCTATTAATAAGACATTACATGATAAAATTAAACAAATATTGAAAAAGTCCCCAGGGCACTATTATTGGCACTCGGTGGTATAGTGATTAACATAATGAAAGGTACAATGACTGGCACTGCCAATAATTATACACGTGGTATGCCAATCAATACGACGGAGAACAAATAGTGTTGGGAATAGGCTTGCAATAATAAAATGCTGCAACAAATAGTAGCTAGGTATCTATTAACTGTTATAAGCCATGCAGATTAAAGAATCGAATTGAAAATGGGCGTCCGCTCGCTTCGTGATTGATCCGCCTCTCATACGTTCTCGCTCTTCCTAATATAGATTGAAAAAAATGCAAGATGTAAAATGATTTATCTTGAATATCTTTGTTGAATTGAATAATAATAAAAAAATCTGGCTTAATTCACATAGCACCATCCAACATTGTGTTTACTACCTAAATTAAATACCTTTTTTTAATTACATATTGTTATACCTACATGTTTTAGCACCTTAGACACAACATGATTTTGTTACGAAGAAATCAAATCCAGGACCTTCTGCGTAGGAGGCAATGTTACTTTCTATCAGGCCTGTTATTGTTATTATAATTATTTACCTAATAAATCACATGAACGTTAGCACATCACTACTACTCCTCATTAAAAGTAGGTATAATTATTGGCACCATACGAGTATAATGATTGGCCCTGCCAATCGCCTTAAAAGTACAATAATTGGCCCTGCCAAAATTTGGATGCAGACTCACTATCACCATAATATGGCTTTTTATGAATAGAACTTTTAATGCACGTCATAAAAAGTCCAAAATCTAACATGGATAATTGTTAAACCGTTATCTATTCATTGGCCCCCGTGCCAAAAAACTGTACTCATTTGCACCCCGTCATTGGCACCCCAAGAACTCAATAATCAACAGATTTTTATGACAAATTTTGCTTTAAAACTGTAATATAATAACTCATTAACAAGTACAAACAACACACCAATCATTTATTAATCTAGTAACAAAGAAAAACAACTTACAAACTTACCCAGTATTAGAAAAATTTGTTAAAAAATCACGATAAAGTTGTTGCGCTCGGAACCATGACAGAAAAGATTTTTTTTCTCCGTGTTACGAGTTATTAAAATTCATAACTACCATTTAGTGTTGCCCATAAATAATGGGGGCATTATTTGGTAAATTTTATTTTTGATAATTAGTCAGCGAACCATAATAATTGCATGTTAAACCTCAGTACCCGTTACCCTACATAATTCCTAAAATCGTACGGAAATGTGTGAAATAAATTATTTTATACACATTTCCTAGGAAATCTATACATTTCCTAAATAGCTATCGGAAATGTAAAACATTTAAGATATTGATATGTCGCAGGCTAGTTGTCTATACATCTATACAAATATTATAAAGAGGAAAGGTTTGATTTTTTGTTTGTTTGTTTGTATGAATTGAATAGGCTCCGAAACTACTTGGCAGATTTGAAAAATTCTTTCACTGTTGGAAAGCTACATCATTTCTGAGTGACATAGGCTATATTTCATTTTCAAAAAAAATAGGCATCCTTACTAAAATTACGATAACGTAATCCAAGGTGTGAAAAAAATATCAAAAAACTACCTTACATCGCGTGCGCTGCGAAAACTGTTGATGATAGAACAAAATGATATACTACATTTTTTTAGAACACACCATTGTCTACAAAAAATCAGCGGCAGCATATCTCTAACTATTACAGTCATGTCACAATAAGCGTTTTTTTATTGAAAAAAAGAAATTAAAATACCACCGCTACAAAAAGCTCTTTATTTGTACCTTGGTATTAACCCTTATCAAAATAAATGATGTATTATTTAATATTATATAATATTTTAATAGCCATAAATATTACACTGTTTTTAGCTTTGTTGATTCTACACGTTGGGAAATGTAATACTTATAATAAATGCGAAAGTTTGTGAGGATGGATGTACCTACTCACTCTTTCACGCAAATACTACTGAAGATTACATTGAAATTTAGTATACATATATAGAGGGTAACTTGGATAAACATATATGTATATCCCGGAAATCCCACAGGAACGGGAACTATGCGGGTTTTTTTAAACGCGGGCGAAGCCGCGGGCGGAATGCTAGTATAATATAATCTAGCCGTAGGTGTTTAATCTAAGCAATCGATAATCTTTTGGACATCACTTCGTATCATTCGTTGACGGTTGAGCTGTCAATTGTCAAAAGGCTAGTCTCTAAGAGCAATTAACCTAGCTAGTCTAGACCAAGTCTAGACAGGCGGACTGCGGAGTGCGGACAGACTGTGTGCCTAGTGCGAGTTTTCATCGAGTACGAAACGTTACTATCGCGTCTGCGTCACAGCGAAATTTGTATGGGGAATCAAAGCTTCCCCATACGTCCGCTAGGGGCGCTGTTCGATTTCCCATACTAATTCGGCTGTGACGAAAACGCGATAGTAACGTTTCGTACTCGATGAAAACTCGCACTAGGCACACTGGTCCGTGGTCGGTCGAGTGACGAGTGTCGAGTTAGTAAATTTGGAATCTCAGTAGGAAGTAGTCGTGCTAAATACAAGATGTGTATTATACGATTTTTCACGTGTGAAGCGTTTAGTGCGCATAAAACTAAAGATATATTGGATAAATTGCGACAAGTAGATAATGATGTTTTGAATTTATCCACTGAAATTTGCTATCATGTGGAACTCGCGGAAGGATGCGACTTTCTGAATATCAACCAAATAAAAATTTTGCAATGGTTACTTAGCTCTCCCTTACAACCGCATTCTTTAAAGAACGAATCAATCTATAAATTCATTGATGATAATCAAATTATTATCGAAATAGGACCAAGGTAATACTTTTATTTTTTAGTTTTAATTTAATATATTTTTTCTTGAATTAAATTAGTTTTTACTCCATTAATTAAACGTTTTGTAATAAAATATTACTTGATTACTATCTAACTCGAAATGCAACTTGTATCATGCCACAATATTAAGTTTTTGGCGCAATATTGTTTTCCTTTCTATATTTCCAATAATATCACATTGACTGTTTTACCAAAGCAAATAAGTACATATAAGTAGTAGGTAATTCAACATAAAAAAGTCGTACTGCTGTACAATGCATACAGTGGACCCAATCATTCAGCTACTTTTAATAGTATGCAATCCATTCATCCAATTAATAAAACTCTGAAGTTAATAACATGGTTTTAAACTGTACATTTTCTTGTTTTGATAGTTGTATTATTAAGACTGCTGTAAAACTTCAGATTGTTGTAAGCTATATAATTATTATGTACTTAATGTTTTGTTATAGATTTAATTTCTCAACAGCCGACTCAAGTAACTCTGTACAAATTTGTGAAAGTGTTGGTCTACGTGATGTTATCAGACTTGAAGTGTCTACCAGATATATCATCACTTTCAATAATGCTAAAACTGTCAGCAAAAGTTTATTTGAAGAGTTGGCTGCACCATTACACGACAGGATGACACAGTGTATTTACACCAAGGAAAATCTTCCACGTTATAGTTTTAATGAAGGTTTACCAAAAGACTTGGAACCATGGTATGTTGTGCCTCTCCAAAAAGAAGGAATGCCAGCAATGGAAAAAGTGAACCAAAAACTAGGTATTTAATTGCACTAATTAAAAATATGCAAATTACATGAAATTATTTCCAATACAAGTTACAGTTACGCATTTCCTTAAACATTGTAAATTAATTAACTTAAAAATCGAATATTGTGATTTATACCTACTACCTTGAACGGAAAACTGAAATATAGTTTTCTAATTGTTATAATATAAGGTTGTCTAATGTTAAATTTTTGCATTGAATAATTGCCTATTTATCTCAATTCAATGTAGGTTTGGCGTTTGATACTTGGGACATGCAATTCTATATGGACTTATTTGTTAATAAGCTAAAGAGAGATCCAACTAGTGTTGAATTATTTGACCTTGCCCAGAGCAATAGTGAACATTCGAGACATTGGTTTTTCAAGGTAAGATTTATGAGTTAAATTTAAACTATATATAAACAAATGAAACTGGGAAATGACTAAACAAAAGAAAGTAATAATTGATTAATGTTTATCTATATTTATATAAAAAAATGAAACCCGTTTTGCATTGTCACGGCATCACGGCTGAACCGATTTTGATAATTCTTTTTTTTAAATGTTTGTAGAAGTCCAAGGATGGTTCTTATGTAGAGAAAACGTAAACATGTACAATGAGCGAAGCCAGGGCAGACCGCTAGTAATGATATAAAGTGGAATAAATGTTAGTTTATATCATATTGTTAATTTATGATAGTACTTGTCTGTTATAAGTAACAAAATTTTGAACTTGTTTACAATAAACTGCCATTGCTTATCAAAATTACTGATGTAATACCCACTACAGTAAATGGAATAGTTTTTCATAAGATAAATATGTATTATTTTTAACTACCTACCTTTTTATTGCTTATTGATAACATCTTACTATTAATAATTTTGTAGAACTGTAACTGTGTTATCTACTTGCATAGTAACAAAAAATCTTAATCTTTTAGGGTAAAATGATATTAGATGGCCAAGAAATCAATGAGTCTTTAATTGATATGGTTGCATCAACACAAAAGTTTTCAAATGACAATAATGTAATCAAATTTGGGGATAACAGCAGGTAATTTTATGAAACTATCTTTGACTTTCATTAAAAAAAGAAGGATTTTATGGTGTGAACTGTTTAAATTTATTTTGATATATGTATATTATTAAGATCTGTGACTTAGTTTGTTCTAAACTATTGGAGATAAAATGATCTAACTTTTAATTGACAAATAGTTAACTACTACATTTCTAATAGAGTTCAATAAGAGTTCAATAGAGTGACTATATTAAAGTTTTGTATTGTTAAACAATTCAATTTGATTTTTAAACATAAAAATAGATTTCGTTATCCTCTTGCTATATAAAAAAGCTTTAAGTTTATTGTACATGTTCATTTGTACTTATATGTTTTTAATTTTAGTGCAATAAAAGGTTTCAAACACACAAAATTGCGGCCAAGTGATGTAAAGGTTCCTTCACAAGTGATATCTGAACAAACCGAGTCAGATATAATATTCACAGCTGAGACTCATAACATGCCCACTGCGGTGGCCCCGTTCAGTGGGGCGACGACGGGTACGGGGGGCAGAATAAGGGATGTACAAGGTGTGGGCCGTGGAGGGCATACAGTAGCGGGTACTGCTGGATATAGTGTGGGCAACTTGTTGATTCCAGGTGAGAAATACTGTACAATAATTATTATGCAAATTGTGAAATTAGGAGAGAAATACATGCATGCAAAGCATGTATGGATACATCTTAGATTTTTATCAAAATTTCATATTCCTCCAACTTTAGGCTTTTAATATACTGACACTATCTTCAATGAGAGCTGGATATTTTAATGACATTCAAATCCGTTTTTCTTCCACATAGTAATTGAAAATAGATTTAGGTATATATTTTTATATTCTCAAAATTTCAAATGTTTAACTTTGACGGTTCATGAGATACACAGCCTGGTGAAAGTCGGATGGACAGACAGACATAAATCGAAGTCTCAGTAATACGGCCCGTTTTAACCTTTCGGTACGGAACCCTAAAATTACTCCCTTTCCAGTTTCCAATCTCAATGACGCAATATGGCGCTGTGATCTAAATACCGATATTATCTATTAATATTATGATTATCATTATGACGACATGTTATTATGTTTGCATAAAAACAACTTATTCATAACAACAAATTATTTCATCAAATTTACGACAATTACTTGTTTTTGATAAAATATTGAGTGGGTTCATAAATTTTAATAAGTACCTACCGTTATACATAAGTAAGTAAGATGTTATCTTAAAAGGTTGTTTATACATATTTAAAAGTACAATGGTAAATTATAGTTTTTGAAGTGAAACTTCTTTATCGGAGTTGGAAAAAAATTTAGTGTAACATTTTTTCGTTACGCGTGACTTTTTTCCGTTATGCGCCATCTTTTTCTTACCATAAAGTAGGTAATTATTTTTTGAAAAATAAGGTCATGCAGAAGTTTCACTTCTCACGCGTGTACACTAGTACACGCGTCACGCACACATTTTTTTATGTATCATATGTCTATCTACCTACACACATTCATGAATTTCATGTGCTTACATAATTTAACGTTATAATTTTATGAAACTAGGCTATGACTTACCTTGGGAAGAAAAGGACTGGAAATATCCCAACAACTTTGCTAGCCCTCTGCAAATTATTATAGAGGCGAGTAATGGAGCTTCTGACTATGGAAATAAGTTCGGAGAACCACTTGTATCAGGTATTTACATACCTATATTATTATGTCAATAAAGTATAGATGATTCAGGTAAATACAATAAACTAATAGAAATTAAATTTATTTGGTTGAATAGATAGATTGGCTTTTGTGAAACGATAGACGACGAAAATTTTATTAAATACAAAATGTATCTAAGTAAACATAATTTTAATAGTTTTTTGAATTAAATCATTTCTATCAGATGCTTAATATATTTTTATTTTCGTAGGATTTGTTCAGTCATATGGATTGGAAAATGGTGACAATATTCGCGAAGAGTTCATAAAACCCATAATGTTCAGTGGTGGTATTGGTTACATGCCTCACAATATGATCAAGAAGAATAAGCCGGAGAAAGGTAAACAATTTTTAATTTTAAATTAATTATTAATAATTTAAATAATGCGATAGAAGTTTCAAGCGCGTGTTCCTGAACTAATTAAAAAAAAGTTTTAGTTCTTTAGTTACTCATGTTATAAAACTGAAGAGTTTGTACGATTGTTTTTTCGAACTTTAGTATCTCAACAGCTACGGGCCGAATGTTTCGGTTGAATATTATTTTTATCGAAATCTTTAAAGTATTACCAATATGATTTAATATAATCAAATTAAAATGTAGCAAAAATGCAATTATCGCATAATTAAATGAAATGTTTTTTTTTTCGTGCAGGCATGTTATTAGTAAAAGTGGGGGGTCCAGTATATCGTATCGGAGTAGGAGGTGGGGCCGCTTCTTCCGTGGCTGTACAGGGTGGTGATTCCAGAGATCACGCTTTGGACTTTGGTGCTGTGCAAAGAGGTAATTTATAGAAAGATAATAATTTAAAACAAAGTTTTTAGTATCTAGTCAATATTGAGTGTGACCAAGCGGGAGATCGTAGGTCATACTAATATATATTAGGAAAATTTAATAGCCCAATATTTCTTACATCAGGCGGTAATTTTTCTGTGATTACTTATTATTCAATGTTAATGCTCATTGAGAGTAAAGCTTACTAATTATGATTACATAAGTGTGCCCTAAAATAATATTATATTTTCTTTCAAGGCGATGCTGAGATGGGAAATCGTCTCAATAGAGTTGTGAGAGGATGTCTTGAAGCTGATATTAATCCTGTTGAATGTAAGTTTCTTTCTAAAACTATTTAATGTTATCAGTACACTCTTTACAGACAACCGATATTAGTAAGCCATTAATTGCATTTTCAGTATTTATCAGTGTCGATCTTATTAAAACATTTTTATACTGCTACAACTCATAACTATAGAAAATAAAACCCGGAAAAGTGCTAGTCGGAGTGCTCGGGGCGCGAGGCCCCGAGCGCTCCGACAAACTTATTTTTTATTATGTTATAAATTTAAAATGTATTAAGCATTCATTTTGAGAACTACGGTTTGGAATTCGTATAATCTTTCGTCAGTTTGTCCTAAACTTTAATAAACAACGAAACATAGAATATTGACTCTTTCTAAATATTCCAGCGATCCACGATCAAGGTGCAGGCGGTAACGGTAATGTGTTGAAGGAGTTAGTGGAACCGGAAGGTGCTGTGGTTTTCACCAAAGAGTTCCAATTGGGTGATCCCACTATCACCACGCTAGAGCTGTGGGGTGCTGAGTACCAAGAAAACGACGCTTTACTGTGTAAGAAGGAAAATAGGAATATACTTGAAGGTCAGTTATTAAGTGTTATTTTTTGTGAATTTAATCTTTATTATGTCTGACAAAAGGATTTAAATAATATGTAACAAAAAGTGATTTGATGAAAGTACAGTGTAACATTGTATTAATTTTATGTTTTATTGCTAACTGATGTCAATTAAAGGACCGGTAAATGAGGTAAATATTACTTATTGTACTTACTTATTGTAAGAATAAGTCAATTTGTTAATCAACTTTCTTTAAATAAAGAAATAATTAAATGCTTTCGTCTAAAAAAATCGTTTTAGTCGGGTGACATGTTCAGAAACTTGTGTCACACCAAAACCTCACGAGCGCGATCGCAGGTATAACGAGAGAGAGACGGACCGATATCCCGTCTCATCTCGAGCGCAGCCAAGACTGCATTATGTTATCACGTAAACATCTCGATCGTAAACCTACTTTACAAACAACCAATTTTTTTTTAATGGAAAAAACATTTCTAATTTATTGTAGAAATATGCCGTCGTGAGAGATGCCCAGTGTCGTTTGTTGGTGAAGTGACTGGTGACGGTTACATGAGCCTTGTAGAAGATTCCTATAATGACGCCTATATACAGAGATCTAACAGACAGAAACCAGACATTGCTTCCAAAATGCCGTATGATTTACACTTGGAAGCCGTTTTAGGTATGTATTTTTTAAACTTGGTTATAAGAAATCTGCAACATTTGTATACATATTATAAGGGATATAATTTTTTTCATTGTTTTTTAATTGTTTTATTTAATGATGCGCCTATTTGATAATTTTATTTAGTTACACATTAAGTCAATAAAATTTAAACTTTATATTCAATATCAATAGTCGATACTTATAATATTTGCCTTTATTTCCTATGATGACTAAAAAAAATGAATACCTGGCCTGGCTTCTATAACGAATAAATCTATTTACAGGCAACATGCCAAGAAAAACATTCAACTTGCAATCTGAGAAGAGAACAAAACTGCCTCTTTCCTTGCCAAATGATATCACAGTAGAAAAAGCACTAAATAGAGTGTTGAGGCTTGTTAATGTTGCCAGTAAGCGCTATTTAACCAACAAGGTGAGTTTATTATATTAGGTAATACGTTTACATATTTACAGTTTTATTATTTTGTAATTTGCAAATTCTAAAGATTTTACATTACACTTACATTGTTGATACCTATATCTCATATTTTCTTCTTATATTATTGACGAATTTAATATTTCTCAGGTTGATCGTTGTGTTACTGGTCTAATAGCGCAACAACAGTGTGTAGGGCCGCTTCACACACCCCTATCCGACTATGCGATTATCGCCTTATCGTATAACGAACTTGTTGGCTCAGCAACGTCTATCGGCACTCAGAACATAAAGGGATTGTTGGATCCCGCCGCTGGTGCCCGACTTTCGCTTGGAGAAGCTCTCACTAATTTGGTAAGGAAATAAGTTTTATGCAGCTATCATAAATGGAATCTTCTATGATTAATAGAAATAGGATTAAATAATAATGGTAATTGGTTATTATCTAATGAATATTACATCTGAAGAAAAAATTCAATTCGAAAACCCTTTTTTACCATTTACGTTCAATAATTTTGACTCAAAGTTACGATGAAATAAATAATACAATTTATTATATAATTGTATAATATTGAAAAACTCTGCCTACGAGTGAGTTATACAGGCAGAGTTTTATACTGTAGAATTTGAATATTACTATCTTTTAACAGGTGGAGATTTATTATAACTGTCTATAGTACATTAATGTTTTTTTTTATATAGGTATTCGCGGGTATATCAGACTTGGAAGATGTAAAGTGTTCCGGAAACTGGATGTGGCCGGGTAAAACGGGAACACAGGGTGGAGCACTAGTGATAGCTTGTAAGGCGCTCACTGTCGCTATGGCGGAGTTGGGAGTGGCCGTCGATGGCGGAAAGGATTCGTTATCTATGTGCGCTAGTGTGGAGGGGAAAACAGGTAATTATTGATATAGGAGCGTTTTAATAGTTGTATCGCTCAACTAAAGTGATCAATAGATGGCGCGCGGTAGACACATAAAACTGAAAGAGTAGAATAAATTCGATCGCTCTGGCGGGTCACGAGTGGCCGAGTTGGTCAGGCATCCGCCCCGGAATGGCGCGAAAGGATGCGGGTTCGAGTCCCTCGTGATCGATTTTTTTCTATTCTTTATAAATTTATAAAGTGATACAGGTAATATTATAAACATATTAAAATAATTATTTGCTGTGATGGAATTTTATATGAAATTTTGGTGGCATTTTTTTTTGCAAATTACGAATTATTAGAAATATCTGTCAATTACTAATACTTTTTTTTATTTTCAGTCCAATCACCAGGAACATTGGTTATATCCACATATGCTCCTTGCCCCGATATCACAGTGAAGATAGAACCTGCTCTTATTAAGGAAGGTTCAGTGTTGGTTCACGTTCCCGCTTCTGCAGGACAGTATAGGTGATTATTATTTGATAAAATAAATAGTAATAATAAATACAGACTTAAGTTTTTTTAATAGTATACAGTTTTAAATTATTATTATTTATCAATAAAGGTATGGGTTTTGCTGGGTTCAAAAATAGATAGTCGTTAATCATTATTATAATTATTGACAAAAAATATTTAAAAGCAATTACATAATAATATGTTGTTTGCTTTTAGAATTGGCGGTTCAGCTTTGGCACAATGCTATAAGCAACTGGGAGACAATCCACCAGACTTGGACAATCCTAAAGTATTGAAATCGTTGTTCAAAGTAACACAGAAACTTCTCAAAGGTATTGTATAACATGGAATTTTTAATGTATTTTGCGAAACATTGTGAAAACGAGGAAAAGTATTCCCTTGATTAAAATAGGTAATTGATTTGTGAAATCTTTATTTTTTTTTAGAAAAGAAACTTCTATCCGGTCACGACATTAGCGAAGGAGGTTTTATAACAACAGTTTTGGAGATGGGTATCGGTGGTATCCGTGGTTTGGAATTAGATTTACAAGTAGATGCTAAAGTACCACTTATCAACGCACTGTTTAGTGAAGAACTTGGTATTGTACTTGAAGTTGACCAGAATGATGTTCAATACGTCTTGAATGAATATAACAAGAGTGGTGTTAGTGCTAAAGCGATTGGTAAAGCTGGGAAATATGGCATGCAATCTGAGGTAAGTTAATAATGGATCAAATATATCTAATGTAGTAAAAATTTTTGTGTATTGCCTGAAATACTATTTGTTGCATAGTTTTGGTCACTAGTACAAGAAGTGATGTCAAAAATCACATTGATTGATTTTAGTATACAATAAGTCAGCAGTTTAACTTATTAACCAGTTTAATGTTTAATTATTTGTTATCCTTAATACGTAATGTTATAATTTTTGTAGGTGATTGTTAAAGTGAATGGGCAGAAGGTTCTGGATTCCAAACTAATCAATGTGTTTAGAATGTGGGAGGAGACTAGCTACCAATTGGAATGCTTGCAAGCTAACTCTGAATGTATAAAACAAGAATGGGATGGTAAGATATAATTTTTTACATCATCTGTCGCATGAAATAACGTATTTAAATGTATTAATGTATTATAATGGTGAGTAATGTAATATCTATGTATTCAGTTTCAATTTTACTAGTAGAATTAATATTTATGCTACTAAAAACACATAAAATATTTTACAAAAATTATAGTTTGTAATTGTTTCTATATCTAGGTTTGGAAAAACGTAAGGGGGTAACATACAGTGTCTCGTTCGACCCCTCAGCGGCGGTTGTCAAAACTAAGTCTGTGAAAGTTGCAGTTCTCCGTGAAGAAGGTATTTAATATTTATCATCTCTAAAAATATCATATCTTGAGAAATATTTCTAACATATTTACTGAAAATCAGTGTTGCTGTAAACAGTAGCGGTATACGCTGAATATATGTAGTGCCACACACGTCTATTACATGAATATATGTAAATATAATAAAAAGTTATTTCTATATTTCTTGCATTAATTTAATTTTATTTGTATAGGTACAAACGGTGACCGTGAAATGATTGCGTCTCTCATGATGGCGAACTTTGAAGTTTTCGATGTTACTATGAGCGATTTGCAATCGAAGAAGATTACACTTGATGCATTCCAAGGATTGGTGTTCCCCGGTGGATTCAGTTATGCTGGTAAGTAAATACTATTAGTTTATTTAATCAATCAAATCAATAGAATTTTATTACCTACGAAAAGACAAAATTCCATGTTTATTTTTAATTAAATTTTTATGTATTTTATTGTTTTTGAAAATACTGCAATCTACCCTCTTTTTCAATTGTTATTCGTAGGTGTAAACTGTCCATATTTAAATATAACTTCTCTTTAAGTATATTACTGGTGTGTATACTTTATACACAACAAATTTATTATATTTCTGTAGTTTTCTAAGTTAATTACTTAAGAAAAAAAATCTAACATTGTTTTTCTGTCTATAGACACACTGGGTTCCGCCAAAGGCTGGGCCGCCGGTATCCTCTTCTCTGAAGCGCTATACAATCAGTTCTTGCACTTCAAGAACAGAAAGGATACGTTTTCGCTGGGCGTGTGCAACGGTTGCCAATTGATGGCACTCTTGGGCTGGATCGATCCGGAACAAAACAACACGGCCCTGCGCAAGACGCAAATATTCCTCGATCATAATTTATCTGAGAGGTACATGATTTATTAAGCTTTCAAAAATGCTTAATCGAAACACCTTTTACTACTAATCAAGCATTAAAATAATGTGTAATAGAAAATTTAATGCCGTTTGTATTTGTAATGTGGTTCTCGGCCGTTTAAAACTAATTTACAGAATTAATTTTGTTCTATATTTATAGTAGAGCCATTTTAATAGGCAACATTTGACAGTTCAACAAAATTCAACAACGTAACCTAGTAACAACGACATAGAATAAAATGATATTTCGTTTTGTTAGAACTGCACATTTGCTTAACTTTTTTCAATTACGATTACATATTTATAATAATAATGACCGATACAAGAAATTTTAAGATTTCATTTTACTGATAAACCATACTAAACATATTAAACAATTTCTGAATTGAAGAACTGACGTCGCTACAATTTTGCGTCAATAAACCTTTTTTCTTTTTAAATACCAGAGACGTTACTCTAAAAATCGAAATCTGACATCTAGAATCGAATGCATTGATTACTTGTGAATAAAAATCATCATAAATTAATAAATTCGATTGACAAATGTTACAAATCCGTATCGATTAATTCACTTTAATCGATGTTTTTAAGCAGGTTACCTCTCTTCGAAGATAAAATTGATAGACGTCAAATGTTGCCTATTAAAATGGCTCGACTATAATATTTATGATATTGAAAAAAATCAAGTTATTAAAGTTAAAAAAAATAATTCTATCATAGATTCGAATGTCGCTGGAGTGCAGTGAAAATTACCGAGGACACGACCAAGCAAGATGTTTGGTTCAAAGGAATGGGCGGCAGTGTGCTTGGCGTGTGGGTAGCGCACGGTGAAGGGAGATTTACTTTATCTAACCCTGTGATGGACCAATTGCATAAGAATAGACAAGTCGCTATGCAATATGTGGACGATGAAGGAACACCTACGGAAGTCTACCCAATGAATCCTAATGGCAGTCCAAGTATGTTATATGTTTTAGCAGTGCAAAAGGCTTTGGCTTTTTATTATTCACTTTCTTTC
The DNA here is from genome assembly GCF_905220415.1 of Colias croceus. NCBI lineage: Eukaryota > Metazoa > Arthropoda > Insecta > Lepidoptera > Pieridae > Colias > Colias croceus. The sequence goes on from NC_059542.1 coordinate 5,302,933, forward strand.
AAATAATGATAAAATATTTGAATTTTTTATAAAATTACTAGCGGTCCGCCCCGGCTTTGCCCGTGGTACATATGAAAAATAGATGTTGGCCGATTCTCAGACTTACCCGATATGCACAGAAAATTTCATGAGAATCGGTCAAGCCGTTTCGGAGGAGTATGCAGACTAACATTGTGACACGAGAATTTTATATATAATAAGATTAAATATTCTTATATTCCCCTTTATCAATAAATTATCAAATCTCACGAAAAGTTGGTTTATTATATCTAATTTTAATTATGAGATATTTCTGTATTTCATAAACACAAAGTTTAGATATTTTATGAAATTGTTCTTTAATTACCTCAAGATTTTTACTCAAAATTAATCAGGAATAATGTTAAGTATGAATAGAAAAAAAATTAGCTTTGATTGTTATCCATTTCAAACATGGGCGTAGCTAGCCATGGGCTCAAGGTGGGGCAACAATAAAAAATAATATGTAACTAGCAACTGTATGTACCAAGTAGGTATGTACCCAAAGTTATATCCAGGTCTTCAAATGCCGGCGGCTGTACCGCCGGCATTTCCGTAGGCATTCGCGAAGGCATTCGCAAAGGCACTCGCGAAGGCATTGATGCGCACACCTAATAAGGTGTTTTACACATCTTATTAGGTGTTTTGAATAATTTTTGAACAATAGTTCACCTACCACACTACGAAATAGACCCAAAAATCTTCAGCCGTTTGGTCGCTGGGCGTATGACACTTGTTAGGTGTTAGTCAGTCAAAAGAGTTAGTAGGTACTTACTTCAATTTTTAGATTTGGTTTGGTATCTACCTACCTTCCAGGTTAAAGCTAGAGTGGGGCAAGTGCCCCACCCTGCCCCACCGTGGCTACGCCCATGATTTCAAACAAAAAAATCCTTTCAAACATACAATTTTAATTTACATTTTCTTCTAGTCGGCATAGCCGGAGTGAAATCGCCCGATGGTCGCCACGTGGCGATGATGCCTCATCCCGAACGCTGTGTATTACGTTGGCAATGCCCAGCACCACAAGCTAGAAGTGTTACTACTGTCAACCCGGCTAGCAACGCTTCACCGTGGCTACATCTCTTCCAAAACGCTTACACTTGGGCCGCAACACAAAACAAGACTTCAAAAGCATAAATAGCGTACTTTATAAGTGCCACTTTTATATGTTTTTATGAAATGTTATGTTTTATATATTACTCATAAGTTTTATGTGATTAGCATGGAAAATAGCTATTTGATTGAATATCAAGTTTGTATTCAAAGTTAATCATGTAGGTAAGAAATGTTTTTACTGGATGTTAATTTTTATTCCAGTTTTATTGAAAAGAAAACTTGAAGAGGCTTGGCTGTATTGTTATGTATAGAACAAAGAGCTGGGTTTCTTTTTGCTCTTCTTGTTATTTGAATAATGATTAAGATATCTTAAGATTCATGGAATGTATTCTCGAATATTTGAGTGTCATAATAGGATTATAATATATCACTTCATATACAGAACTTGTGCAATCAAATGAGGCATTTGTTTGGAATATTTTACATTCCATTTATATCATGATCATGAGTTGTATTGCTGTTGTTTTTATAAAAAGAAAAAGCTGTTATAAAAATTAAAGAATATATTATGAAAATGTTCCATTCTAACATTCCTGTTATTATTAAGTTTTTATTATAAATTTTTTTATGTTAAAAAAAATAAATTTTTTATATTGTAACATGTTATTATTGTCTCAACAAATGACTTAAATGTTCATAACCATTATTTCCTGTAATGTTTTACTCAAGTCTTTTCTCCTTGCTTTTTCCAAAGCATCACAGAGCGCATAAAATCCCCTTTGTGGATCTGCCTTATGTTCATATATTTTAAGTAATTGTATGGCTTTTTCAGCCAATGTGTTATTTCGAGTATCAATTTCATCAATTCTTTTTTCTTGTATTTTCAAGTTTCTGGCAAGATCTCTCCAGTATGTTCCAATTTCTTCAACTATTGTTTCATTTATTCTTGCCTTTTTCCTTGCACTTATATTTCCGTATGGATGACCTTTTGGTATACTGTCTATGGATTCTGATTTTGATACATTGTGGTTAGTAGTTGCTGAGAAATAGACAAGAAGTTTAGATATTATTTAATGAACTGCTTCTCTGTTTATAACAAAAATCACCTATTAGTTAAAAATCAGTAGTGAAAATTATAGATAAAATAAGTATAAAGTATTTTCTCTTCTTTATTCATGTAATACATAGAGAAAATAAGAAAATGTTTGTTTTAATTTTGTGTTTATATGGTCATATTTTTACTGAGCAAAAGAAGTACCTATAGAGTGAAACATTGCAATAGTAAATCTATAGTGCACAGGTTTTTAGAAAATTAGAGAACATTAGTAGATAATATGAACAAACTCACCATAATAATTCATATACGTTCTAGGAACATGTGATAATTCATATTCACTAATACTTTTTAGCAAATCATTGCTTTGTATCAACCAAGCTATTTCTTTTAATGGTGAAATATTATCTTCTGATAAAACTTCTCTTATTTCTAAAATTCGGAGTAATTGCCCAATTGTGTTTATTTGTTCGAATCTTCTACTAGAATCGATATCGTCTTTGTAAAGGCTTTTTATCTGGTTGAGTATTCGATCGTGTTTCTCGCAGGTTCCCACATTGTATACAACTTGTTGTTTTAATTTACTGTACTCGGATAAAGTCATTTTAGTAAACACATGAAAACGTGAATTGTATTGTATTAACTATTTTATATTCATCTTTTTAATTTATCTAGTCACATATGTAATCAGTAGACAGAAATCCCGGAACAAAAACAAAAACAAACACCTTTTGGTGAGTGGTGACCCTTTATATCGTATGTATTACTCTACTCTTTGCTTTATATCAATTATACTCTTTGGTGGTGAGACTTGAGAACACAGATATAGGTAAACCAGAATCTGATGGCAATTAGGGAAATCAAAATTTTGAGTGTGCAACCCTAGGGAAAATGGACTGAACGATCTTGATACTGCTTATTTTTTATTTTGTCCTCAATATCATTAGTCACATTACTTAAGTGGACAATACTGTACTTAATAATGAGATATCCACTTAATATTATGTAGGTAGGTACATACTTACATGTATAATATAGGTACAATTATACATATTACTTTTATACAGTATACAGGTAATACATATTATTATTTACACATACCTTTATTTGTATATTTATTACCAGTATGGCATGTGAAAATATCGATATAATGATAATGTAGATCAAAACTGCTTATATTTTTTTATTAAATAAAATAAAAATAAAATAAAACTATGTTTATTTTCGTAAGTATTAATAGATACACATTATAAAATTGACTTGGACAGCTTTGACTTGAAGAATAGCCGTATTGGAAACTCCTGTAATAAGTTTTCATAAAATTATATTCTAATCAACAAACAATATTATAGTTACCTACATATAATATTTTTTTTAATTTAAAGTATCAAAATGGGTAAGTCCAATTTACCAATAAAATCTTCAAATTTGAAAATTGTGATGTGTTGGACCCTTCTTCATCTAATGTTTTCTTATCAACAATATAAACAACACATCTCGCTTGTGATCGCAGCGGCATTTTCGACATTTTCGAAGATTTTTTAGACAAAATCCTAAAAATTATTCATCAACTGCAAAAAAGACAAATAATTTGACAACCAAATTGATAGTTGTCAAATAAGTTGCCACATGAAAATCTTTTATTTCTTAAATAAAAATATGCCATCAGATTCTGGTAGACCTATAACTATATATTAGTCAGAGACTTGAGAAGTTGAGAGTGTAAATATGATGTTGCCAGATACAGAAATTGGAAAATACAAAATTCCTTTTTTGTATGTATGGGAATTGGGAGGATATAGGTGGAAATTGGGAATTTTTTTTAGGTCATTCCCAATTTTTTTCCCAAAAATGAATATCAGATTAATGTAATATTGGATTTGGAGCGACCATCAAATTTGGTGAAACGAAGTATTGCATTGAAATACCCAATAAATGCTAAATTCGTGGAATCTTACAAACTTCACATAGCAGTATTAGGGGTGTTAAATAACAGAGATAACCTATATTCATAAAAGAGAAATGCTGCGATTATTGTTTTCTATCTTTTCGATACTCTTGTATAAAATAAATAACCATGAAGCGGTATTAACCGTTTCCATATTATTTATATTAATTTTGGTTTAAATGGAAGAATACTAGCAACATTATATTAGGCGGCTTCAAGAAGCTTATATCTATATACACTGGAGATTGCACTCAGTTCACTTGTCACGGGAAGGTATGACCTTGAATGACGCCTGGTTGTTTTTTGTCCCTTTCACACCTAACTTGGCAAGTTGGTGCATAGTGCAATCTCCAGTGTATTAAGATAGGTTATGCTTCTTGGGCGGCTTTGACCTTGTTTTGACAGACGACAGAGCTACCACAGAGCAAGTAAGTGTCTACGAGACTCCTTTCGGGGCTTATACTCTCGTTTCAAATAGGGAATATATGGAAATATACATACATGATTTATTTTTTATACGATAGTTTACAACAATTTATGGGAGAAAAAATTCACAACCAAAAAGTAATTAGAAGTATATATGTAATTAAAAAAAAAAAACTCAAACGACGCGGTGATTTGGCGCGCTTCGTGTGACGTCACAGTTCATGACAACAAACAAATCAAGTCAAGAAAACAGTTGAAGTTGAACAATTAGTATTAGAGTGGTTTTAGAAGTTTCTTTGATTCAATAAGGATTCAATATCGTTATTCGTTTCTTATAATTATTGTTCATAAATCGTTATGGAACATCATTCCTCACTAGAAAAATACGAAAACCTACATACAAGTATTGGGTTGTGCCTAACTGCAAAAATACAATAAGAAATTCTCCAAACCACAGAATAATAACTTTGTTTTTGTAAATCGTAATTCATAGGTTACACTTTCCAATACTCTATGGGTTACACGCTCAGTCTGGCCTCAGTTCAGTCCATCAGTTTGATCCGGCTTAGAGCGTTTTCACATTATCCGATCCGATATCGGATATCGGACGCTGATAGCCGATATCCGCGGATACAATTTGCCCTTTCACATTGTCCGATAAAATCGTTCCGATATCATCATGAGTGTTGCCAGAAATTTTTAGAGAAAACTAAACTAAATTGCCAGTTGATAAAAAAGGTATAATAAAAAAAAATTCAAATGATAGATCATAGTTGTACATCAATATTGTACATACACATTAAAAATAAAAACTTCTAAAAAAGAAAAGTAAAATGTAAAAAAGATTTTATATCATTAATTACTGCCACAGAACAATAAAAACTAATAGAAGTGCTTGACACGTGGGCCACGCCCACATCACACTTCTATTAGTTTTTATTGTTCTGTGATTACTGCATATTATTTAGATGTGCTATTTACTAAAAAGTTTTGATATCGGTCATTTATATTATAGTATATGTTAACACATTATAAATTATATAAATTTATATCAATACCTACTAGAACCTAGTATTAGTTAATAGTTTTAGTAATACATATTAGTAAATACTGTAGCGACGACAAGCCAATTTATGAGTTATCGAATTTCAAGTGTAGCCCAAAGAAAGTTCACACGGTAACTCATATATAAACAGTTCGTGCGCTATGCACGGACAGTCAAAGAGTATAGTAACTATGTATAAGGACAGTCACGGTCTTGTCGGGACGCGGGTGGGTCGCATTAGGTCGAATATTAATTACATACGAATATATATATGTAATTTAACGAAATATAACCTTTTGCGTAGTTATTCATCTTTTATTACACCCGCACATAACAAGACCCTACAATACCTTTCAAAATCTATTAAATGTATTTTTAGCAAGACGTACCTAGTCATTTAGTCATTTTTTCACTACTACTATAACTATTTATAAAAGTTCATGTAGTACCTATGATAAATTTATTTAAGTGATACAATCTTTGTTCACATTTTCTTTTCTTTTTCTTATTACACTGTAATATCCTAAAATAATATTGCCATCCGTTCAAATATATTTGTAATATGATTGTTGTAATTTCCTGTAAGTAAAGATACATACAATAAATTGTTTTATTGTCATAAGCAATATAAAAATAATGCGTATTATTGCGTTGAGGTTTAGCATCAGGCCATGTGAAAATCACAGGACACTAAGTCTAAATACAGTACTTGCGCTCATTACTGCATTATGTTCTAGCGCATGTTGATTACTGCGTTATTTTTTAGTATTTGATACAGGTTTTTAATGTCCGGGGCTAAGTAGATGTACACATAATATCTTCTCACTTTTACACAGATTTAAAAAAAATGCTCTACGGTTGAAACCTACTGCGGGGATATTAAAATTAAACAATTTGTAGAAGAAAATTAAGTTTTATTAGGACAACATTTATTTTAACATCAGTTAAACTGACATGTACATGACTTAAAAAACAAACAGCGCGCAGGAGCAGCACACGTGCCGCACGTCTCACTTCACCGAACGACGACGACGCAGAGATTTGCTTCAACAAAACGCAGCACAGAGCACTGTATCGTACGGTTACGATCTCGCGAACTTTTACCTGTGCTTTTACTACACACAAATGCAGTAATGTGGAGAACTGCGTTTTGACGTAGCAATTGGTCTACAGACACTAGAATAAAATGCTACAGTAATGGCTATTACTGCACTTTGTTTTAGGGTATCTTAACAAGAACTGCATTATTTTTTAGCACATGTTTAATACGGCGCTTTTTCTTATCATTGATATAGTTTTCATGTAAGTACTGCAAAAATCGTTAGCTAAAAAACATACTTCCGGGTACTTTTTTATGAAATTATTTTTTTTTTCATGTTAATAAACCCCTTGGGATCCCATTTCTTGCAAAAAGTAAAAATCCCAAAAATGTCGATTACTGCATTCTTTGTTATCAGGGCAGTATAGTGAAAAAATGACTAAATGACTAGGTACCTACGTCTTGCTAAAAATACATTTAATAGATTTTGAAAGGTATTTACTAATATGTATTACTAAAACTATTAACTAATACTAGGTTGTAGTAGGTATTGATATAAATTTATATAATTTATAATGTGTTAACATATACTATATATATGACCGATATCAAAACTATTTAGTAAATAGCACATCTAAATAATATGCAGTAATCACAGAACAATAAAAACTAATAGAAGTGTGATGTGGGCGTGGCCCTCGTGTCAAGCACTTCTATTAGTTTTTATTGTTCTGTGGCAGTAATTAATGACTTACTTGACTTATTGTCCGATGTCCCCTATGTGGGGCAGAGGGCGTCCACAGTGCGCCGCCATCGCGTTCTATCTTGGGCTACGCTCTTCACCTCCGGCCACGTCAACCCAATCGCCTTAGCTTCCGCCGCCACCGAACGTCGCCAGGATTGCCTAGGACGGCCACGCTTCCTTTTCCCTTGAGGAGTCCACTCCAGGGCTTGCCTGGGTATATGCGATGTGTTTCTTCTGAGAGTGTGGCCGATCCAATTCCATTTGCGGCGTGAAATTTGGCGCAAAATCAGTCATAATTTGTCATCAGATATAATTTTCAAATACTTGGGATAAGTGAAGTGCGTAGGAACGGTTTTGGAGAGTTTAGAACACCAAAAGGCCTTACTTTTGACGTGACAACGTCTTATAATTCGATAGAGCAGGCTGTACGCCCGAAAAAAGATGACTCAAGCGGCGTTACCTCGCTCTGAGGCGTTCCAGTGCAAACGAGAGCGCGGAATGAGCGACAAAGAAGGACAATCGTTGTCACGTTCAACTATCGTCAGTAAACCGACTTTACAGACAACCAATTTTTTTTATTTAATTTTTCGCGTACATAAAAAATTACTAAAGAATGTTCTTATAAAATGATATTTTGAATTATGCTATTAGGTACGGATTTCAAACTAAAAACACCAAAAACTGAAAAACATTAATAACTATGAACGAATTGGATTTTTCAGTTTCAAACATTCAAAAATTAGTTAAACTATATAGGAAAGTTTAATCAAAGGGTCGTCTCAGGTCGTCTAATAACTGCAGGTTATAATCGTCAAACGGATAAGATTCAATTTTGACTGGTGCACGCAACGGTACGGTGACCGCACAAAAGATTACCTACTTGAAACATAAGAAGATGTCACTGCTTTGTTATGCACTTCTACCGCCTTCTATTTTCAAAAAATGAAAATTTTATAGCACAGCTATTCAGCTCATTTTTTTTAGGAAATTAGTAGTTTACTTAGCAGTCTGTATTATTAATTTTATAATAATAGCTATAAAGCTATAGACATTAAAGTAGACATTATAATTACATTTCGACCATACCTAGAACCTAGGTACTCCGACCGACCGACTCGAATTTAACATTTTTTTAACGCAATGTTTAACGCACGGTTTTCATCCAATATCAGACACTTTTTAAAGATCGATGACAATGCAATGATTTTATGTTATCTTATTATTCTGAATAGTTAGTGAAAGTAATAAAAATAAATAATGCTTAATTTTTTTTACTCACTCAGATGATTTTATCATTAAAGTTTGTTTTTTCTGTCGAAACTAATCTATATGTAAGAGTATTTCATATAAGATTCACTCATTTTCATTAAAATGTAGCTGTACATAAATATTGTGTTCTCGAATATCCTTTTTTTTAACAAATATTACATAATACCATAACTACATACATACTTTTCCCATTAATTCTACTTATCACAAAATAATAAATATACCTAACACGTAACCTTTTCTGTGATATTTGAAATCACAACAATTTTTCACGCAATTATAATCGAAAGTTAAAACACATACGATAAGAGGTCATTAATTGTAACAAACAATGCTCATGCAATACAAACAGAAGTGTGTATTTACTTATTGCTTTATCTAATTATCTATTTTGTGTTGTCTTATTAAGCTTTGACCTTATTATCAGTATATTGTATAGCTTTCATGCGAACGGACAATATTATGAATAAATCTTTTAAAAAATGAATCGATTACTAAAACCTGTGAAAATTTATAATCAATTACACAAAAAATTGGAAATTAAATATGGGAGTGCGTGTTTCCGTTGTTTGACGAATATAAGTTCAAAAAATGATCGTTTGTTCCCTGAGAGAATTGATTTCCCCAGTCGTCACATCGGCCCTAGGGATCAAGATGTAGTTACTATGCTAGATCTTTTAGGATATAAGGTAAAATTACTTTCTAAATTAGTTATGTAGATTTGTGTCATCGCAAGGTTGTAAAAAACCAATGTAATAAAGTACTCGCGAGGTCGCAAACTGTTAAAATTGTGACCTCTAATTTTTGTTTGCAATTTAACGCATTAGTTTACGTCTAACGAAAAATGCGAATATACGAGTATCATGCGAATAAATGCGAATATACGAGTATCAGGCTTAATTCTGTGTACCTAATTTTTCAATAAACAGTTATAAACGTAACTCAAATTATCGGTTGCTAGTTTTACAATTTAACTGTTTCATATCGATAGATACAAACCGAAATGCAGTAACTTTATGGATCATCGATAGATTACAATCTCGCGCAAGTTGTAAACTAACGGTGTTTACATTGTAAAAATTGAGGATTGTAATTACCTATTACGATTCTCAATTTAAGGGTGACACATAATATATAAATGATACAATCCTCATTTTACATACCTAACCTTAGTTCAATATTTAAAAGTGTGTGTCTTTCACGTGCCATTTATTTGAATGCGTAATGGGGACAACCATAGAAATATAAATCAGGCGCGGTCACAACATGCAATTTTACAAGACGTTCACTAAAAACAATAATGTAACATGTTGAGTTGGTAGGTAATAATTTATTGCACAATACACAATTATATGGCACACACTATATAATATAACAAATGGATATCTGCCAATTTTTTTTGCGAATCGGGTGATAATAATATATTTGCTGGGGGTTATCTCTAGACGAATATTTAAAAGAGCTACCTCTCGAACGCGGAACGAGTCAGCCTCTCTTCTAACATTTTTGCTCTGAACCATTTGTTTACACGGCTATGCGTAGAAACTGATCTCTCTCATAAAACTCTCTCTAGTTTTGTAGAAGCAGAATATGAAATACTTTTCGACTATGTGTAGGATTTATTTATTTATTTTGTAAAGCATAAGAAATTCAATTTGACCTGTAGGTACGATTTTCGGAGGTCATGTTAAACCCCGTGTAGGATCGCGCCTAGGTGTACGTATTCAATGTATGTGTGTTACAACCAGTTTCAACTTCAAACCGAAAGGAAAAAAAGCAAATTATATTCATCAGGACTATTTAAAAATCGATTACTCCTTAGCTAAACGTTTTCTATTTATACATTACATTTATTAATTAAGATTATACTTTTAGAGTTTAGATGAACTCACAAACGATGCAGTGCCGAAGCAAATTCAACTCAATGGGCTTATGGACATCAATGATCCAATGAGTAAGGAATTTTAAATATATTTTCAATAAATAATATGTAAATTGTAGGTATAAATAATTATAAAATATGTAAAAACATATTATCTTTTTTAGGTGAATATGATCTAATTGAAAGAGTGAGGAAAATTGCTGAAAAGAATCAAATATGGCGATCATACATCGGAATGGGGTACCACAATTGTTGTGTTCCACATACAATTATGCGAAATATGTTTGAAAATCCAGGATGGTATGTATAATAAAATAAAAACATTAAATTTTCTATAGCGACATTGTTGGAGATTTGTTTGAATTTTTAGGACAACTCAGTATACGCCGTATCAACCAGAAGTCTCTCAGGGCAGGTTGGAGGGTCTTCTCAATTACCAGACGATGGTTAGCGATTTGACTGGGTTAGATGTTGCAAATGCGTCATTACTTGACGAAGGAACTGCTGCTGCTGAAGCCCTATCGCTGTGTCATAGGTATCTTACTCACTATTAATTAGTAATAATGTACAATTTGAGTACTTCGATTTAAAATTATTCTTGTATTTTTAGACACAACAAAAGAACAAAGTTTGTAGTATCGGAACGTATTCATCCTCAAACGTTAGCAGTAGTTCAAACAAGACTGGATGCTCTAGGTTTAGAAGTCAAAGTATTACCGGACGTGCGGCAGGCTGATTTCGCACAGCGAGACATTTCGGCAGTATTATTGCAATGTCCTGATACTAGAGGTCTAGTATACGATTATTCTGGTTTGGCTGCAGCCGCTCAAGAACACGGTGTAAGTTTATAATTATTTATACAGATGTTTCGTTAAGCACATTGCGGTCCAGTTTCAGAACTTCTGGATATGTTCTTTTCAGCTTATTGGCCTGTTAAAATTACATGTTTATGAAATTATACGCAGCTATCAAAGTGTCTCTATCAGCAAGCGGTGAAATTTACCCTGTATTATAAACTTAAATTTTATTGCAGACGTTAGTAGTGGTTGCCACAGATCTTCTAGCATTAGCGCTTTTGAGGCCACCAGCTGAATGTGGTGCAGCGCTAGCAGTGGGCACTTCCCAGCGGTTCGGCGTACCGCTTGGTTACGGAGGTCCACATGCCGGATTTTTCGCCGCAGAACATGCGCTAGTGCGACTCATGCCAGGCCGTATGGTTGGTGTGACCAGGGACGCGTCTGGAAGGGATGCTTATAGGTTAGTACCTAATTAATACAAATTAAAACTATTAGTAGACCTTTGTATTCGCTTCATATTTTGTCTACGGAAATATGACCACGTCTCTGAGTTTCGTTCTCAGCTCAAGTGGCTACCCATTCGATTTCGCCGGGATGCTCACGTGCTGCAACTATTATATCAAGTTTTGTTTAACCCCAAAACACCGAAATATCTCAAGGACAATTTCGTGTTCAGAGGAGAAAACGGAGATTCTGTCCGCTCATCGGAAAAGCTCCGATTAATAATGCCTGCGCACCATACGAACTTTCTCGACAACTCTTTCACTGTTCGTGCAATCAAACTATGGAATGCATTGCCGGATCCAATCAAGAAGGCTCAATCTATAAATGCTTTTAAAAATATGGTTCGTGATTTTTATCTTTCTCAATGTCCCTAGTATGTTCATTTATATAATATTGTATTTATATATAATATATATTATTTTATTCTCATATGTATAGATATATGTATCTATTTGTGAACATATGTATATTATTTATCTCATTCTTGTGGCTTGTAAATTATGCTGTTATTATTTTATTTCTTTTTTTTTTTTGAACTAATCTATTCATTTTATTTTTGTATGTATGTGTATATTTATTTGTGCTCTGCCCTACTCCTATCCTTTCCTTAATTTCTCTGTGTATAACCGGTTGTCTGGAAGAAATCGCTATTTTAGCGATAAGGCCGCCGGCCGTTTGTTATAATGTATCCTAGGCAATAAAGCATAAATAAATAAATAAATAAATAGTAGACTGTGTTATATATTTCAGCGGGTGGCAAGAATTCGGCTAACCAATATGGAATAGATTTTGTTAAACTTTTGTGTATTACAATATTAATAAATAAGGTTCCCGATTTCAAATCAATTCTGGACTGATGTAATTTCATCGTTAATCAATCTATTACAGATTAGCATTGCAAACCAGGGAACAGCACATTCGTCGTGATAAAGCTACTTCAAATATATGTACTGCTCAAGCACTTTTAGCCAACATGTCTGCAATGTACGCTGTGTATCATGGGCCACAGGGCCTTAGAGATATTGCCAATAGGGTTCACAATGCTACCCTTGTTCTGGATCACGGTAATATTTTGCTACTATTTTTACATTATAACTTAAAAAACATATGCTTTGAGCTTAAATTTTTACTAATGCATGCAGGTCTCCGCCAAAGAGGACACAAACAATCAAACGAAGTGTATTTCGATACACTTCACATAGTCCCTAATTCAGACCATGACACAGATGCGATAAAATTAAGGGCACAGGAAAAGAAAATTAATCTGCGTTACTTTGAGGATGGTGCTATAGGAGTAGCTTTAGACGAAACAACTACAATGCAAGATATTGATGATTTGCTTTGGATCTTCGATTGTAAGAAAGTGGAAGAGGTAAAACGTCACAAATAACTGATTGATTATGCCAATAATTAATCGATTAGGGAAATTTATTTTCATTATTCAAAACCCAGTTGATCAAATGTAGTTTTATTTTAACATTAATTTGATTATTTTGCCGTCAAAAATTGGATTTATGTTTTATGTATTATGTATATGTGTATTTTTTACCTAATCTGCAGTTAGCTGCAGACTGTGTATCTTAGATTTGGATGTAATGTTGTATTTTGTTAGTGGTGGTTGCCTATAATTGTGACAGCACTATGTCTACGATTGTAATTACTTTAATGCTTTTATCTCTGTATCAGTGTATGTCATGTTGGTGATCCTTAATGAAATAAATAAATAAATAAATAAATAAATTATTTCAATACAGGTAATGCAATATGGAGATGTACGATCACGCAGTGTACAGAACGGACCATTTCGAAGGACATCACCGTATTTAACTCATCCCGTTTTCAGTGCTCATCATTCCGAAACAAGAATTGTACGATACATGAAGAGACTAGAAAATAAGGACATTTCTTTAGTGCATTCTATGATACCTTTGGTAAGAGCATTAAATAACAATAGCTTCTTAAAAGTTCATAATAATGTTCATACGTATAATATTTATAGGTATGTAATTATGTTCACAGGGATCTTGCACAATGAAGTTGAATTCTACAACAGAAATGATGCCTTGTTCTTTTAAGCATTTCACTGAAATTCACCCATTTGCTCCTCTGGACCAGTGTCAAGGATACCATACCCTGTTCGAAGAGCTTGCTCATGATCTTTGCGCTATCACTGGCTATGATCGCGTTTCCTTCCAACCTAATAGGTAAGCTATATTTACAATAAAATATATTTATTTTTGGAATGAATGAAGGTTGTTTTCAAAACAGATTGAGTTTCAAAGTATTCAAGTTGATATAAATGTTTGTCTTTGAAGTGAAACTTCTTCAGGATTCTTCAGGTCGCGTCATGGCAATACCGTCGTGTCATGGAGTAAGGTGACGATTTCGGTATCTTTGAATATTGCCAAAGAAGTTTCACTCCTGACAAGTGTGCACACACGCTCTTTTTATGTGATGTTTCATTCGCAATTTTTCTATACAGTGGAGCGCAAGGGGAATACGCTGGTTTGCGAACAATAAAGCGGTACCACGAGTTCCGAGGAGACACGGGTCGGAACATATGTTTGATTCCAGTTAGTGCTCATGGAACGAACCCAGCATCAGCACATATGGCTGGTATGAGGGTCTGTGCGATCCGTGTTACGGCCAATGGTGATGTAGATATGGAACATCTTAAAGATATGGTAAGTTTTGTATCTTTTATTTTAATTTCTCGTGTGTGTAATTTGCTATACTCATTGAAAACGGCTTGAAGAATTTTAATAAAATTTTGTCTGTTAAAGTATTCAATAGGTTTGAGAATATGTTGCGGGTTGCCAACTATTTTTTATACCCCTAATTATAAAGTCAGGCAGAAAAACGTTTACCGGGTCAGATTTGAGAAAGCGCAACAATATTAACATTATCATCCTACTAATATTATAAATGCGAAAGTTTGTATGGATGTATGGATGTTTGTTACTCTTTAACGTAAAAACTACTGAACCGATTACAATGAAATTTAGCACACATATAGAGGGTAACTTGGATTAACACATAGGGTAGTTTTTATCCCGGAAATCCCACGGGAACGGGAACTATGCGGGTTTTCCTTTGCAAACGCGGGCGAAGCCGCGGGCGGAAATCTAGTTGTTAATATTGTTGCACTTTCTGTTTCTTAAAATCCCTATACATCATGAATTTTTAAACAAACGTTTAATTTTGTAGATAATAATTTGTAGGTAATGCTAAAAGCTCATTTCATTCCAAGTATTATGCTTTTTAGGTCGAACAACACAGTGAAAAGTTGTCCTGCTTGATGCTAACGTATCCAAGCACATTTGGAGTGTTTGACGAAAGGGCAGCTGACGTTTGCGCATTGGTGCACAAGCATGGCGGCCAAGTGTATTTGGATGGAGCTAATATGAATGCACAGGTAACTTTTGTTGACTGTTGTTGCTATTTAAACTAAACTTCTGAATATATTGATGAATCAAAGGTCCGGAGTGTCGCGTAAGAAATACAGGACAGTTCTTTGGCATCTTTGTAAAATTAAAAAGGTAATATTGACATGATTTTAAAAGAGCAACTACGGAGTTTCTTGCCGGTTCTTCTACTTAGAAACTGCTTTCCGAATCGGTAGTAAATGGTAAAACTATGTATGACGATTTAAAGTGCTTCTAGAATTAGTTAATTGAATAAATAAATATTTGAGTTTGTTTGGAGCATGCTTTGTAAGTGTACATTTAATTCGTTGTATTTTGCAGGTCGGTCTTTGTCGTCCTGGTGACTACGGAAGTGACGTATCCCATCTGAATTTACACAAAACTTTCTGTATTCCACATGGTGGTGGTGGCCCCGGTATGGGTCCTATTGGAGTGTAAGTTGAATATTAAAATACTTTATTTTACATGCTTTGATTAATATGTAGGTAGCTGTAAATATAGAGCTTTTTCAAATAATCTAACTAATTTTGATGAGCATGATTTTGGTGAGCAGTGGTGGCTCAGTGGTGAGACCTCGGACTTCGAATCGATAAGTCCGGGGTTCGAGACCAGGCGAGCGCGCAGGAAATAAATTGATTTTTCAATTTATCTGCGCATGTTGTAACATCACCACTGCTCGAACGGTGAAGGAAAACATCGTGAGGAAACCGACATGTCGAAGAATTAAAAAAAGTTCGACGACATGTGTCATCCGCCAACCCGCACTTGGCCAGCGTGGTGGATTATGGCCTGTACCCTCATAGGAGGCCCGTGTCCCAGCAGTGGGAACGTATATGGGCTGATGATGATGATGATGATGAACTAATTTTGTTTCTGAAAAAAACATACTTCCAAAAACATGATGTTCAATTGTTCATATCAGTGGACGTGGATTTTGGAGCGTTATCGATTGTGTTTTTTATATACTCGCTTTTATGTTTGAATAGAAGTGACATGTTTGTACGTAACCGACTCCTTTAGACTCGATTTGATCCCCTTAAAAGGACAGATTTCATTAAAACTTTGTACTCTTATTGAGTACCGGTGACAATACAATAATTTCATGATATTCAACGTGTTTTTGAAGTGAAACTTCTTTATCGGGGTTGGAAAAAAATTTAGTGTAACATTTTTTCGTTACGCGTGACATTTTTCCGTTACGCGCCATCTTCTTATCCCTACCACGCGTGATTCGACGTATTTCTGTAAAGTTGCATATAGTAAATTATTATTTGAAAAATAAGGTCACAAAGAAGTTTCACTTCTTACGTGTGTACACTAGTATACGCACACAATTTTTTTTAGTTTAATGAAACTATATTATTCTTAGTTATAGATATGAATGTATTATTTCCGTATTATTTTGATATTATATTTTTCTTATACTTAGGAAAGCTCACTTAGCACCATTCCTGCCATCTCACCCGGTAGTGGACCCGCTAGCTGACCTCGGTGAAGCAGCTCATAGCTTCGGTTCAGTTAGTGCTGCGCCATATGGTTCTTCAGCTATTTTGCCGATTTCATGGGCATATATCAAAGTGAGTCAAACTGCATGTAAGATGAAAATGTATGCTATTAAAAGGAAAGAATATATGTATTTGCTGACCACCTCCCTGTAAACATTTAAGATTATTTTACCTGTTAAACGTATATTGTCTCTGATTGCTATATTTTATTTTTGATTCTATCTTGTTTTGACTTGGGAAGTGCCGTGCTGTTTTTATTAGAATATCACTCATAAATATTACAAAAACTTTCGTACTAATACGAATATTCATCTCTAATTTTCCTAGATGATGGGACCAAAAGGTCTAAAGCGCGCTACACAGGTGGCTATCCTCAACGCAAACTACATGTCACGAAGACTAGATGGTCACTACAAGACGTTATACAAAGGCGAAAGAGGACTAGTCGCACATGAATTCATTATAGACGTGCGAGATCTTAAAAAGACCGCCAATATCGAGCCTGGAGATATTGCTAAGAGATTGATGGACTTTGGTAAGCTATTGTTTATGCATATCTTGTGATGGACATGATTTAGAGTTCGGTACTAATGAGGATTAAGTTTCTCTTGTACTCACAATTGGATATTTTTATACGAACACATTTTGAGAAGAAATTAATAAAAAAGAAAATATTGAAAGTGTAACAAAACTCAATTTACAAAAAGTAAAATAAAAATTCCTAATTTGATGTTTTTTGATATTGACCTTAATTTCTATGTTTTGGTAAAAAACTGAACTTTTGGAAAAAAAACAACGTTATTTTCAGCTAAGTGTCGAAATTTTAAATTCTTAAGTATTTTGGATACGTTCAGGTTTCCATGCTCCAACAATGTCTTGGCCGGTAGCCGGTACCCTGATGATAGAACCAACTGAATCAGAAGATTTGCAGGAACTAGAACGGTTCTGTGAAGCTCTTATAGCTATAAGAAAAGAAATTAAGGACATAGAAGATGGTGTTATGGATAAACGGTTAAATCCATTAAAGGTAATAAATGCTGTACCTATTTATTGACGTGACAACGTCTTATAATTCGATAAAGCCGGCTGCACGCACGAAAAAACATGACTCATGCGGCGTTACCTCGCTCTGACTCATCTGAGGCGTTCCATGTAAGGCTTGAAGTGCGAGCGAGAGCGCGGAACGAGCGACAAAGAAGCACAATCGGACGATGTCACGTTCAACTATCTTCAGTAAACCGACTTTACAGACGACCAATTTTTTTTTCGCAATTTTCCTAGGTCATATAATTATATTTTGGATACTTATATCTAGCTTAATTTTTCAAAAAGTACTACCTAATAGATATTTTGTTGTTTTCAGATGGCACCCCATACTCAAGAAGATGTAATTACTGAGGACTGGAATCGCCCTTATAGTAGGGAACAAGCAGCTTTTCCAGCAGTAAGTTTTTTATTGTATAAACATGTTTTCTATCTTTTGTGAAAACCGTAGGTTATTCTATTCAAAAAAGATGAATTGATATATTTCTACTTGTTTTTGACGGTGTGTTTAGTGTTTGCAATATTTAACTACTTATAACTAGTAAAATTTTAGGAATTTAAACTCAAACTGTCTCTTATATTTATAATTCTTTTCAGCCCTTCGTAAAAGGAGAAACAAAAATTTGGCCTACAGTTGGAAGAATAGACGATATGTATGGCGACAAACATCTCGTTTGTACATGTCCTCCAGTTATAGATGATTTCTAAGTAAAATAAAAAGATTAAAACCTTTGCATTAATATATAATATGTATTTCATGACAATCTTCTCTTAGAATAAATACTGTCTCCAAATAAATTACCACATTAATCTTCTTTTTATCCCAATAGAAATTAGTTACATTAAGCTATACAATATTTTCATTGCCAAATGTCACCCTTTTCAATTTATAATAACATTGTAATTTTCTTTAATGTAATAATTCTCTTTTTGCACTAAAATATTAACACATTATAACATAATATTGAATTCAAGGCAACTTGTTACTTTTATTTCTACTTCATCCTTAATTAATTTGAAATATTATAGTTTTTATTTTTGTTTAAAAATACTCATATTTGGCTACGTAAATAATGGCAGTTAGCCACCTTAATCTTTTAGTATTCACATAAGATAAAACTAAAGGAGATTATTGCTTTCATTAACAGTTACTAGTATATGCATTTGCCAGTAGTAGTCAGTTCACTTTAAATTATTACAGCTCAGATTTTCTCATAAAATATTGCATACAAATTATTTCTGGGAAAACATTTTATAACAAACGTAACATAAAAAGTTTTACACAACAAGAAACCACGCATAGCTATAATAAATAATTCAAAACATGTAAAAAGTTAGAAAAGTTCACAGTTATATATTACTTATTTACAAACTATTTTATTGAAATTATTTTGGTGGAGAGCTAATTGTTTCTTTAGGATACAGTCCCAACTTCACACTGAAGTCTTTTGGCGTACGAAGTGCAGGTCGCGTCGGAAATGGGTAGTAAGAATTAGATGACGGGCTGCGAGGGTATGATAATGATGATAATGTATCAGTTTCTAGCATCGAAGTTATTGCACTACACGTATCGTCCGATTCCAATCTTGATTTATCACATTTTTCTGCAAAATCCTTAGGAAAAGATAATGTATCCCTATTTGGAAATATTTTTGGTGATATAGGCGTAGAAACCTGATCTAATGATTGTATTTGACATAGTGTGTCACTTGAATTGCTTTTTGCACCCATCGGCGAATCGTCTTCCATTGAAGGTTCATACGTAAAACTTATAGATGAAGTAACTTTTTGTGAGAAATCACTTTGTTGAACGCTTTCTGTGTTTAATCTTTCACAAACTTTTGGCTCCTTATCTATAGTCTTACTGCAAATGTCACTAACTTTAGACAAAATATAATCGTTATATTTACTGGAAGTTGATAAGGGGTAATTGAAATCGTCAGAAGTAAATCTTCGTTCATATGTGGATGTATCTTTAAGATCTGATGATTGATGAGTAATGGACGTTTTAGAATCACTTGTGTAAGAATATCGACTATAATCCGGAGTACGTTTTACTTCATTTTGAGAAAAAGTCTGGTTCCGTATTGACGAGTCGCTAGTCTTTCTCATCTTAACAATATCTTGTTTGTCTTCGGATTCCATAATTGTATTTTTATATTCACATTTTGCTAGAAATCCTTTGTTTTCCCAACCATATAAGTCAGTTTTATTACCCAGGCAATCCGTACTGGGACTTTTTAAATTTTTTAATGTGCCGTCTGGCGAAATTAGTTTTTTTCGCATTTCAAATGAAAATGGATCATCTATGGATATCGGTCGAGCTCTTATAAAATCATTTTTATCTCCTATTTCACTGCTAGGTTTTCTTCTGATACCGCCTATTAAAGAATCTGAAGTTGATTCTTTGAGAAAAGGTGAGTCTAATGACTTTGATATGATTTGATCTATTCTCATGTGATCCTCTTCACTATTCAACTCTTTATTTAATTGTTTTGAAGTGTTACTTATACTATTGTTAGATACATTTTGTTTTGTTAATATCCTGCTTAAAATTTGAGAATTTTCTTGGATAATTTGTAATGCTCTTTCACTATTTTTTCGGCCGGATTGTAGAATGTATTCTTTTGGACTGGTAATTGTTTGTGTCTTCTGTTGATCCAATTTACTTTGAATGTCAACAATGGTTTCTTTTTGAGGTGTCGTTAGAGATTGTTTTTCTGTTTTAGTAGGCGTTTTTAATATTTTGATAGTTTTGGATATATTTGATTCATTTTTTTCTGGGCTTACGGACTTTTTACATACAAATGTATGCTGTTGTGGTAATGATGAGGCCCTTTCTACTTCACTCTTTCCCATTCTTTCATTGTTGTTAGTTTTGAGAGTTAACGAATCTGGCTTTTTAGGTACACGAGAATTTCTTTTAGTAGGCCTTCGACTTGGAATGTGATCGTTATTTGAATCTGTTAATCTTGCTCCAAAAAATTCAGGACTATTTTCGAAATATTTATCAATTCTAAGTGGGATCGGTGGTTCGTCTTCACTTACTATGACACTATCAGAATCTGGACTTCTCGGTGGACTATCTATATCGGATATATATTTTTCAGATATATCGATATCAGGTACAAAATTAGGATACATTGTAAAACTATCAATTAAATCAGGTGGTCTTGAAGTTACATCTGATTTCGATGAAGAAGGCCGTCTTAAATTTGCTTCAAAATCGTAACAAAAGGAAGATTTTTGGAAATTTATATGGTGGTAAGGTGAAAGGTCAACAGGGCTTAAGGCAGTAAAATTAGTAGAGGAAAAATTTGATTTAATTTCTTTTGAAGCTCGAGTGGTTGGTGCAAAAGGACTAATGGTATCTGTTGTGTATATCTTATCAGGCATTAAGTGGGTTTCCGTGAGTTTTAAATTTAACTTATCGATATTAGCCCGTGTTGAACATTGTTTAAATATTTCGATTTGATTCGTAAAATTTTCATTGCGGGTAGAATGTTTTTTTTCTGGTTCGGAGTAAGTAGGCACTAATGAAATTTTTGTCGTGTTTGGTGAACTTATCTCGGGATTCTTGTACTTGGTAGTTAGTGGCTTGGTTTCATTTAACCTGACAGTTTTTTCATTTTCTTTATCATCATCAACCACTTCCGCTTCAGATTCGCTTGCGCCTTCGTTTTCATCGCACAGACTAGTATCCGTACTAGAACCAGAATGTGAGGAATATGATGAAGATTCACTAGAACTACGAGAACGAATTGAAGCAATCATTGCATTTGCCTCTAATTCCGATACAATAATACCATCTCCAGTTTCATCTAAATCTATAGATGGCTTCCTAACTAATTCTAAAGTCTTTTCTTTTTTTATGTCTTTCCATTTTACTGAATTTCGTCTATCTAATGTCTTACGTGATTTTACTTCTGTCCAACTAATTGTTTCATTGGAAGGTGCACGGGTATGTGAAGTATTTTTTTCATAACTGGTTGAGCTTTGGCGAGTTGGTGGTACAGCACCAGGAGGGGGACCAAGTCGCCTCCCTCTAGAACTTACTATTGCACTCTTTCCAAGAAGTAAGTTGTTTACAGTAAGTGATGTGGGCGATGTGGGTACACCAACTGCAAAATAATATTTGGTTAATTATATTTTTAAACATTAATGAAATATCGACAAAGCATTAATAAAGTAAATGTGTAACCTGCAGCATGACGGGCACACGCAGCTGCTAATATGACGTGTGCTTGTCTTTGGCGTTCGCGAAGTCGGGCATATTGTCTTTTCAATGCTCCAATATCTAAGGTTAATCTATCCCCTGTCCCTGATCGATTTTCTCGTCGAGGTATTACCTGTAATTGAACAATGTTAAGAGGGGTTAGGCGGTCAGCGAAAATTCAGCTATTCGCGCGTGACGTGAGGGGTGAGGATTTAATCAACGTGCTCTAAACTAAAAATCGTAAGCGCCATTCACATTTTTATCAAAAAGTGAATGAAAATATTTAGTATTTTCTAAATCTAAAACAGTCACGAAATCGAGAAGGTGTAATCGAGAACGTATTTGTGATTTTATACGAATTATTATCGTAAAATACGGTTGTAATGAGCATTTATATCATATTTTAGAGGTAACTTCAGGATTTTTTTTATCGAGCAAAATTTTTCCAATCGTGTTTTGGAAACAGTCATCTCATCACACATATGTTATCACACATATGTTGTGTAATACATGTAAAAATTTCAGTGCGAAAAAATTTCAATATTTTCAATTATAGCTCATAGATAACAGTCGATTTTGCCGTTTTCACCTACTAAGGGCCCTTAAATTTACTGTAAGTCTTACCTAATTGAAATTTCATCAAATGCTTACCGTAGCGAGGGCTAATTTATTGCCATCATCACTAGAATCGCCCTCATCCTCAGAATAAAACAAACGTAAACCTCGTTTCGTCATCGATTGCATCTGTAATTATTTAGAATTGTTATTATCTATTCCAATACATATTACAATACATTATATATTACTATGAGTATTAAACCTACCGCAGATTGTAAAGGTGGATGAGAAGTAGGGGCGTTAGGTGGTGCCGGAGGAGTAACTCTGTACCGATGTAGATTCCTTAAGCCCGGTAATTCAGGTGCTGAGTTCAGTGAGACTACACGAGCGACTAGAGCGTCACTCGCTTCCCAGATCGTACTGGCGCCACCTCCCATACAGCTGTAGAACTCGTCCGCAGATCGAGCTGATAGTATTCGGCTGGAAGCAACAAGTATTAAATAAGGAGAATAATATTGTATAATTTAGACATTAGAGTTAATACTCTAGAATCTACATGAATATAGAGGTATTTAATTTAAATTAAATTTATGGTAAATTACCTTTTTTGAATAAAGTGACGATAAATTACGTAAAACAATGTAGAATAAAATTGAATGGGAATTCAATCGATTAATGTCATTTTTAAAAGGAATGTTAAGTTTATTTTACACATTTATATCCTATGATTATAATCATATACCTAGTTATCGCATAAACGTAAGGAAAAAAGGGAAAATTCTCAAAATAGTTTTTTTCAATCGTATGTAACACAAAAACTTACTCCTGTAACATATCCCAAATTGCAAGAGCTGTCAAGAGAAGGATCTCATTTCCATCAAGTAGAATCAAGTCCCATATCCTGAGGAGGGCTTCTCGAGGCAACCACGTGGCATAGAGCGTTAGGAACCACTGCATGGTGAAAACGTCTGGCAAAGGCGGCTCTACGCCACCCCCTGTGATTGTAATAATTTCATAAATTTTTATTTCGGTATAAATAATATTGCAAAATTATGACTGTCTACAAACAGAACAATTATTAATATTATCTTTTTGGCGTTTTGGTGAGATGATTTTAAATAAGTATCAAATTCTAATTCCGTTGCGACTAATGTTTTTTTACTTTACTTTTATTAAAATCTGATGAAGAGATTAGAGAACATGTTGCATCTCGTTAAAGTTTCGGTTTTTACATAAATAATAATATTACCTACATCAAGTCGAAACTATTCGCCTACTGTAATAAAAGTAGAATCGTAGAATAAATAATACCGTCAGATATTTTTTGCAAATAGTCCATATGATGTGCCAGTCGCGGTAGCCTTAACCGAAGCAAGTCCCGAAACGCAGCCATATCTGCAGACAGACCACGCAAGTCATCTGCGAAATATCCCTCTGGTAACACAGCCTCCACTAAGTATATCATCACCTGTAACACAAATAATATATCTGTAAGAATTGTGTTTAACGACAATTTAAAATATAAGAGGTGGCTTTTCTAAGTCTTGGCATATTAAATCATATTAATTATTGTATGTATACCTACTATTCAGAAAATAAAGGTCGTTAAATATATGCAATATTAAGTCGGTTAAAAATCGTAGGAAGGTCAAAACTGTACATGGAATATTTTTTTTAAAGAAAACTTGGGACGTGTTCTACAATAGATAGGTACCTTTTTTTTATAGTGGGGAAATCTTCCAAAGATACCCACGGCCCCCGGGGAAGGAGCCGTGGGTTATGTCGGATTCTTACCGACTAAAACCCCACTGTGTTCCGTCGAGCCGCTTTAATGAGGGGGCCGCGGGTATTTGTTAGAATTCTTCCGCAACCCCCTCGGCATAGATAGGTACCTACAGTTTTTAGAATCTTTGTCTGTTTGTCTATATCAGCGAATCCTTACCTACAGTTTTTAGAATCTTTGTCTGTTTGTCTATATCAGCGAATCCTAAAGTAAAAGCTAGGTGTGTAGATGATGTTTTAAGAACATTGTAAATGATTAGAAAAAATGTTCGGTAAACTTACTTTTAAAGAATCCGACTCGGACTTTTCCATTACTTCTAAAATTATAGCAGCCATCATATTGAATCCTTGACAATAACCCACATCTTTGTTCCATCTGAAACAAAGGAAATAGTTTCAAATTAATTATTATACAGGGTGTGGGATGTTATGTTATTTTTTTCTTATATTATGTGGGCGAAGTAAGAAAATTTAAACGAAATTGATAGAATAATAATAATAATTACCGTGCATATGCAAGTAAAACCCGACGCAGCATCGCTTGATTTTCGCGTCCTTCTGTACCACAGAACAGGGAGCAGCCCGTACGATGAAGATCCTAAAATATCAATATGACTTTTTTCTTTATTCTATATTATTATTTATTTTAGTCTACCTATCCTAAAATCCAAACTTATGGGTTGATTTAATTCGCCAGAAGGAATCTTGCATACGAACGGACGGATCTTATTTGGTACATTTCACGAAAAATTGCACACAAAAAACTTTTCATGTAAAAATTTACCTTAAGTATTTGAGCACTCAATTCGGCGTCGTCAGGTAGGGCTGTGCCTTTGAAACAGGCGCGTTCCGCAACAGGCCAGTCTATGTTCCTTGAACTTAGGTGACGCTCTGCTAATGTTAGCCATAACTATAAAAAAACAACGTTATGAATATTTACATAATATTATGAGTATATACTTTTTGGATATACATGAAAAATATCATTATTAAAAAAAAGTAATGTAGTTAATGTAGTTATTGTTTTACTCATATTATTAAAACTGTCGAATATCGGGTTAATAAATTTTTGCAAGGGCATTTTTAACAAATCCATACATAAGTAGATGCAATTCCAGGTTGAAATTTCCAAAATAAACTTAAATGTGATATTGTAATACCTATCTACTAATAAAAACCTTATCATCTTTCTGTAGGCTTTTATAATCCAATGTTTATTATTTAAACGAAGAACTTTGAGATATTCTAAATATAGAAACCACTTAAACTCAGGTACTGACAATGACGTCAAACAAACTTTGGATGTTGGCAGAGCTTTCAAAAGAGGAAATTTTTGTAGGGCAAATATTAAGTTAATATAACTAATTCCTTTGTATTCCATTTATAGTTTCATAAATGAGTGATCCAGTTTTAAAGATATTGAAACAAAGGTTATTAACCACGAAGCATAATTATTCACATCCAAAGTTAATTTCCATAAGTTATAAGATTTAAGATACTGCTGTTTATGCATGGATAATGTACATACAGGAATAAAATATGGACAAAACTATTTACTGTTTTTATATAATACTATACTATGTATGTGTTTATATAACTCTGTATAGGCATACATCTATTAACTTCACTTCTAAAGAAATATGTAAATTTTATATACTCTTCTGCGAAAATGTTGCGGCACTCCAGCCGGGAGCCGAGCGACGAGCCGCATCGCATGCAGCCATTCTCCGAAGCCTCCCTCTCCTGGGCCTTCGTTCCCTGGCGTCACGCCGAACCGGGCATTTGTGTCGCCAGCTATAAGGGTAATGGACTATGATTTTCAGTCACATGCCTAAAATATGCTATTGTTACGTGACTCCTGTCTATAACGATATGCGAAAAACTTAATTATTCAACATCCCCCTCAAACCACTAATTAAATTTATTCACATATACAATGACACAATCGTTTCATGTTTAGTTTTATTCAGAAAATAATAAAATATAAGTAAAGGATGCATGTACCTGACGTGGTCCTCGATGAACCCGCCAAATTCCGGAGAGAGTTTATAATAGCACTCATCTGTTTTGCACAACGCGCACATTTGACAATGAATGCATAGCTTACAAGTGCACCGAACCAAGTAATTGATCTGCTAGCCTTGTTCGATCCATTATCACTGCGGTTTCATAAACTACTCGTCGATTAGATCGCTGATAAGAAGGACATTTTAGCTCTGGAGCATCCGCGCAATTCACAATTCACAAAATAAAAGTCGACGAAGATTAGAGACGTCATGTCTATAAAGCATCTAAGCCCGACGTCAACCAGCTGATGTGATGTTTACGGGGCTGGACGCGGAATGGATAGGCGGCGCTGCGCACCCCGCACTGAATCGCTATGGCTTTTTATTTAAATCAATGTTGGAGTAGCAGTAAATGCAGGGATAAACCGAGCTCGGAACTAGAAAGTTGGTAGTGTTTTTCGGACATGCGCAATGGGGCTTCGAGCCTGAGCATGTGTGCGTTGCATATCGATTTCACACCGCTGTATCTGAATTTTAGACATAATACCGAGGAACCATCCCAGTCTCTACAAACCTCGACGTCGGCATGTTATTTTAAGCATTGAATGAAACTTTGCGTTAAACTTTTCCCATTTGTAAAACTCAAATGAAATTTTACTTAGAGGATCTGTCATCTTTTTAATTATAACTTTTTAGGTACGTGTTAAATAAAGTAATTAACAAGTTATTATTACATATATATAGCAAAGAGAGAAAATTTTGAATAAGAACAGATTTTCTGTAAATAGTATTATAATGGGACGATTAAAAATATGGTTTGTTGAAAAGGAAATATGTTATCAATAGAAAAAAAAAAACAAGTTTATTCAACAAATCCACAATAAACTATATACAAATGAGAAACGATATGAAAGTCTACCGACTGAAAGAATCGTGATGTCTTTTCATAAATGTCACATAGGAGCGCTATTATCGCATACGTACTTATATGCCGCAAGAGTATTGTGAAAGCCGCACAAAGCTTCTTTTGCTGGCGTTTCAGACGATCTCGTGTTCGCAAGCACTTTGCAAGCCGTGCGCCTGCCGATTGTAAATTGTTCCCCCATTCTTGAATTTGATAGTGCAGTTCATTAATTTCTGAAAGATTACGTTTTCATTAGTGAAAAACGTAATGTAGAGAATGTGGAGTTGTTGTGTACAAATCGAATACCTTTAAAGACATGTATACTATAATAATATACTATTATAATGTATCATGCATTGTAAAATACATTAAAAACATCAAAGATATTACGGTATTTACAAATGTTAAAAATATACTTATGCGAATTACGATGAATATAGAATTTCATTACGCAATGATTCCAAATAACTTCGTTCTATGGCATCCGTCTGCTCTCCATAATTTGATTGAGACGATGAAAAAGATGGGGCTGTAGTTGATCTGTAATAAATTGTGTTCATATTTCTGACTCGCTATAAAAAGTTATGGGTATTTGTAGGGACATATTTATAACATACGAAAAATGGTGATCACACAAATTGAAGATATTTTCGTTTCAGTTTACATTGCAGTAAGGAAGTGATAGTTTAAGTCGTATAAATCTTTGAAATATGTTTATTTTCTAATTGTCGATTTTAAAACGATTTACCTCAAGTTGATCTCCCATAATAATATTGTTGAAGGTTTCTAATAAACGGAGAAGTTTTTAAAATAGGTTACGCAAATCCTAACTTACCCATGGCTATATGTAACATCACTATTGTGAGACCATTCGCGTCGATCTGCATATATGTCGTCTAATAGTTCTTCCACAAGGCTTTTTACATCTCTGCTCTAGAAAAAGGTCATCGAAGTTTACATTGTTTGAAAATTGCTCTGTGCAAAACTTTAATCAACAAATTTGTCTTAGACGATTTTATATGTTTCTTCCTATAGGTAATAGAAGTTAATTAACTGATGAATCAATTTAAGTCATGAAATGATAACGCTGTACATTATAACAAAGGACATACAATATAACAACAACAAAAAACCAAACTACCATTAATTAGATCTACCTTATAAATTTTAGTGTAATTTTCAAAATACAGTAAAAAGATAAAATAAATAAACATGCTCTATAAATTATTCATAAAGTTTGATGAAACAATACCTGTTGTTTATTTTTAATAACTGGAGGTGAAGGAATTGTGTAGTGCTTTTTCGGTAGCCTAATATTCGGTATTTTGATGTCTTTCTTTTTCTGCTTCCTTTCCCGTGGCGTAAACAAAGTAGAGAAATCTAACTCATAACTCACGACTTTAAGATTTATCGGTTCATTTATTGTTATTGTTTTCATGTTGTAGGGTTTGACACTTTATTTTTATAAATGAAAATTATTGCAAATTTGGCAAAGGAATTTTATTTTGATGCTGATTATTGACAGCAAGGAGGATAAACGTATAAATGTGTAATATTTAAGTGCAAATGAAATAAACTGTGGAAGGATGGTAGAGTGCGATAGACACCCACTCATTTATTGTCTGTTCCTCCTGATACTGCTGATAACGGCTAATATATTCACTGGATTGCATGCTCAATGAGTTTAAGGTCATCTAACACTAAAAATATTAAAATTATGTACTTTATCCATATATTTGCACTCGAGCGAGTGTATTGTAAGCTTGGAAATAAACAAACGTTTTTTACAAATAATGTGAATTCATTAAATTATGAAGATATATGGGTAATTAACATTGTGTACTAATAATGTATACCTAATGATAATTTATTATTATGCTCTCTAAACTGCAATAGATTTATTACACCTAGCGTAAAATTAATGGTCATACTTCTTCCGAGAATATAATATATCAAATTAATAATATATATTTATTTGGCCTCATTATGAATTACTAATTGTATATTATGAAGTGCTTATTTCAAAATCATCACTTCATGAAATTGTTTTACTATTTGCGCTATATGCTTTAAAAATTCACATTTCTGTTTAAGTTTTTCTTAAAGATGAAAATTACAATGAAAATAATACTTTTTAGTTGTTTACTCAATTCAGTGTATGACCACCTTTATGAAATAGTTTTTTAAACAGTACAAGTCAGATCGATAACGTTACTGAACTTAATTATGCAAATAAGTTAGCTAACAAGCCACAGAAGGATAAAACTACACAATATTTTCAGTTACAAAATTTTAAACACAAACTCCTTTCGATATAAGCGATATAACATATCATAATATTGTTGCCAAGGCTACGTATAAACAAGACAGTTTGATAGCAGCTGCAATCAATTTAAGCGTAATACCAAGCATCGTCCTCTCTTTCGTCTAATTTATTACTTTCATTTTCTACAAGAGTTTTCTTTGCCTCCTTGAATAAAGCATGAGTGAAGGTGGTAACAATCAACAATCACAGGAGAAGCAAGCAGGATTCTGCTCTGCTACTTGCATCGATAGAGCGAGCTTGCAAGAAGAGATCAAGAGGCCTGTGAAAACTTCCGATATCTTTGTGACTTGTAATCTGCCCAAAAGATTTGAGCATCCACGTAAGAAATACATGATAATCGATCTATTTAAAAGGGATAAGTATAGAAATAAATATAGGCATATTTATTTAGAATTTTCGAATCGTAAACCTGAAATCCGTGTACAAATACTTACACTGTATTTGTAGGTTCAAAAGTTTATCAAATACGACTGTATTGGCATTTCTTATAGCTGTGAATTAGTCAAGATGTTGTTCATTACTGAAAGTAAGCTTCAAAACGTTGCTTCAAAAGGTTAACTATTTTTAAATATATGCAAAGTCATGTTCTTGGCTAGGCTATACATTTATATGATAGATGATTCAAGTCACTGAACTGCCATTTTTAACTATGCGGGTTTGTTATTCCTATCTTATGTGGAATATCAAAATTCAATAGTCCTGTAGACTTTATTATTATTATTATTTAATTATTCATTGTACCATACCATTTAATATTAAAAGATTAGACGGGGAGAAAGTATGAGACTAAGTTTATTTATTACTTTATATTAAAAAAATTCTTAAAAATTTTCCCTTTGTACAACTGACACGTAAAGTATTCCTATTTTGTGCCTGATATGGTTTATAATTAACTCTGAGATAATATTCAAATTTTTTGCGAATTCTGCGAAGTTTGTTGAATCTAATTCGTGATGAAGCTCATTTCTAGAATATTTATTATGTGCCTGGCATTTTTGTCATCTTGCTTTAATAGTATCTACTTACTGCAATCCATTACCTGGTTTTGCTTTTCAAATTATCTGTTTAAATTATCATCAATACATAGTATAAAACAAAGTTAATTTTAGGTTTTAGTATATAATTTATTAAATATAATCTATGTATTTAAAAATGAAGCCCCTTTTTCTTTGTCACGGCATCACGCGTGAACGGGTGGACCGATTTCGATAATTCTTTTTTTATTATATTCCTTCAAGTACGAGGGTGGTCCTTATGTACAGAAAACGTAAATATGTACCGTGCGAAGCCGGGGCGGACCGCTAGTATATAATAAAATATCATGGTGTTATTTTTTATCATTTCAGTATTGCCGTAGTTATTTATTATGATAAATGTTCCTGTTAGTTAAATATAACCTTAGCACGATCAATTAAAATAGCTACCATTAATTATAATTTAGAATAATTTAAATCGTCTAATCGATCATATTATTAAGTATTTACGTAGTATATAATTTTATTTCTAGATTGGTTTAACGGATATGGCTGTCAAGTGAATAAACAGCACCCCTTTTACAGAACATCGGCTAGTGAATATGGTTGGTTCCCTCCAGGTAAATATTGTATTGCAAAATGAAACTTTGTTGTATTTAACAATAATATTTTAAGCCTAAAAAAAGCGTTTATTTTTATGGTAGCAAATTTAGCGGTAATAATAATTTAAATAATATTTTTTTTAAAATAATTTCTAAAAGATTGAAAATTGTAACATTTTTGTTCGGTGTGCTTATGTTTACGGCTTTAGTTGGCTTATAGTCCTCGGCGTGTTTCTATTAATTCTAAGCATTTTTCCTGATAATCTCTATCATAAATTGTTACTCAGAGTAAGTTCTTTTCAATCATTTTATATCCTATTTTATTTACAAGTATCTTATATGTTTAAATCTTAGTAATTTAATGTTTAAACATGAATTGTTTTATCTGAACTGTGATATGAATGTGTAGGTACGTGTGTCAGATTGACAAGACTTAGTTGGCAATGAAGTATATGAACTATTTTAATATTGTTATTAGGGCTTCATTCGGTACCGACGACATACTTGCCCAAGAACCAGCATTTCTCCAATCAGCTGGCCGGAGCGGGGATGTACAGGAATTACTCTCTCAACACCTCTATGGATCCTCCATCAACTAAATAAGATCGATACAATATTCTATATTCATGTTCGAGAATCTTCATTTAAGCTGAATTTTGTTTTTTAAGCGATTTATATTGTAATATCTAAGCGTTATGTTATGTTTACGTAAGAGTTTTGTGAGAAAATAAAATGTTAGATACTAAGTTTTTATGACTTTTTTTTTATTATTCAAGTGCAATGTATTTCGGCCAAAAGCTTAATTTGAAAAACTATATATCTACCTCACCTCATACGAGTATTTAAAGGGTTGTTATACAACATTATATCAAAGAATAATCCTGAATATGGAAAAAGGGATCGCTGAATAATTGCTCGCTCTGTATGACCTAAAGTTATTACAAATTTCTAATAAGTAATTATAGGAATCAGTATTTATAGAATACAATTAAAGCAATTTTGATTGAAGCGCGCTACTTAGTAATAATTGCATATCTCAGTTCCAGTAGGAATCAAGACTGCGTAAAGCGTTCAATTTATAATAATCTAACACATGTATAATAGTATTTTATTTCTAGGTTACCATTCAGTTAGCTCAGTGTTTTTCCCTGCCGGCCAAACGTTTACCAATCGCCTAGCCGCAGCCGGCATGTATCGAAATTACAGTCTCAACACTGGAATGGACCCAGCTGGTTATCGTTAACTATCTTTATTTTAGATCTGATATTTACATGTGTATTGTTAGCATTCGTTATTTTAGATATGTCTGCCTTATTTTAGATGTTCATTCATGTTATCTAATGTTTCATTATCAACTTTTCGTATTGATCAAATTTTTAATAAAGTTTTAATTCGGTTTTCAATTTTTTATTACTGACGTAGGGATAGAACTAGCAATAAAACACCAACATTTACTGACTTACCAAAAGAGGTATTTGGTATATATTTAATATAATATAGATTAACATGCATTCAAATTCCATTAAATTACAATAAGACATGGATGTCATAATATAATGAGAATAACGAGTAAGGTAATATTATTGCTTTCATCACTTAAAGGGATTAACTTAATTTACTGAAATGAACATACATCAATATAAACTAATTACAATTATTATTGACATCTACGCTACTTACACAGGGTAATTCTTTAATTAATTTAACACATATGACACGAGAAGTAAAATGAGAATAATTTATAAACAGTTATAATTACGACAGACCATGTCTCTTTAATATTATCGAATGATTATATCAAGATAAAATCGCGAGGTAAACAGGTGCCCGAGCCTGGTTCTCTTTCGGAGGCCTCGCGCTCCTTCGGAGGATATAATATTGTTAAATCGATTTTATCGTGATAAACCATTCGAGCATATTCATACGAGTGGATACACAATGTATAACTTGTTTAGCAACAACAACAACAGCATTATATTTAGTGTTTATATTATCTTAACATTTAATAATTGGAAATATGTTCTTAAATAAAATTTCACCACTTTAGTCATTGAGAACGCAAAATACATCAGTTCTTAGGTCCGGCATTGTGATGATCTAGTTGCACGGTTACATATTCTTATATACGTAATTATTAGAGCTAATGTTTTCGTGTCAAAATCTAGCTACGAGTGCATAATAATATCATTCATCTACGAATATCGTATTTCAATTATTTAACACAATGCCAAGGCCTCAGTAGTAAAAGACACGCTTCTATTGACTTCGATACCATAAACTCAACACAGCTTTTCCAATTCAGAAATTCTCCCTTCTATTATATACTTAATCTTGTACTAAACACGTAGCTATAGAAGTTATTTTCGTTGTAATTGTATGACAACTAGTAGAATAGTTATCGATGACATTCGCCCAAATAAAACTTCAAGTGGTTGCCTAAGGTGGTTGCCATTTCCATTGCATATAAATTCAGCTACTTAGGTACACGTTATAACTTTCTACTATATTTGCTAAAGAGTATTAGTTTAAAATTTGAAAACAGTTAAACAGTAGACAATGCGACGCACAACAATCTATCATTAATAACAACACAATGATTATTCTCATTTTATGATATGACTATGCGCAATAAAACTAATTTATAAATTATTGTAATTTCGGTATGAAGCAAATCATAGGATTAATAATATTTAACTTATAGAAATGTAATTTCTACTAATTATAAATTACGGCAGCATTAGAACCACAGAAGGTCTACTACAAGAAGAAAGGAAGCGAAGGATGTGTTAATAATAATTAACGCTTTCTTAAAGATTTACGTCTTAATCTACAAGATATAATAGGTAAGATACATTCTATATAATAAAATGTGGAATACATGTTTGCATTTAACAATATTGTCTCAAATAGCATTGCTTACATACCAGTTACTCACTCCGTCATCTTTATCGAATATCATGTGAGATATCTTCTTTTCTTTCAAATATATTTTTTCCTTCCAAATTAACATTCACTAAACATAATATATTTGAGTTTTATAAAAACTAATAACTTACGTAAATAATATTTGAACAATATTTATTTATTTTCCATTATTTAGTTGTATGAATAAAATATACTTTATAATATAAAATATGACAAGCGCTATTTTATGTAAATGAGTCCTTACGAGATGTAAGAGTTCTAATAACGTAGCGACATTAATGATTTTTATAGTAACTTTATAATTAATAAGAATATAATATTTGTAGCGTGACGACACAAGATTAATTTGTTTCCATCACAATATAGCTTAGATGATTCGTAAAGTCACTCATGGTAACTCACTGTAAAAAATCTACATTCACAATCAACACTTAAACTAAGCTTTTTCAGATTTGTATTGCTATTATTTAAGGTATTATAAAGGATCCTATTTCATTAGGTATTCAGTGCAACATTCGATTCCCTTACTATGTTACAAATCAAAATCCAATTAACAATATTCGAATGTATATAGCGAATACAGAAGTTGTTAACACCGTTTACGCTCTCTAACAACAAAGGACCTAATAAAATAAAAACCGTTTGTAGGTAACCTATCATACGAACTTATTGGCGTTCCTGCCAAAGTTTAAAAAATTCCAAACCTATACATATTATACTTAACATTAACAAAAAGCAAAATTACATTTTTGTTTAAAGCGTTAACCAATTCCAAAATGTTGAACATAACTTAAAATATTAATCAGAAATCATAAAAAAATCAACGAAGCCAAACGAAAAGTCTCTACAATTCGAAACGTATGGTTTTACATATCTCCGAAAATGCCTGCGAAGGTTTTCCTCAAGTTCTTCATGGTATCCTCCGCGTCCTCAGTGAGTGCTGCGCTGAGGGAGCCCTGCCGCGAGAAGCGACTGCCCGTGTTAGTGGTCGCGGTCGCCGGGGCCGCGGTCGTGGTCGGCGCAGCGGACGTGGACGATACCGTGGACGATTGGGATACTGTAAACGTTTTATATGAAGATATTATGAAGAATATTGAACTTGATATTTTGATTTTTATCACATTTAAATGCTTTAAAATTGTATAAAATAATCCACCAAAAATTACTAAATGAAAATACCGCGTTCATTTATTTTGAAAAATTAAATTAAAAGTCACTGAAAAGAAAAAACAGTAACAGTTAAAGGGGATTACTTTGAGAATCACGGCGTGTCAAGGGTGGTGGTGGCGGTTGCGACGGTTCTGCCGGTATCGGCGGTAGCGGGCGGTCGATGCTGGCGGCGGTGGCGAGCGGCGCGGGCGGCGGCACGCTCGGCGGGCCCGCCACGTGCGCGGGCGTGCGCTCCTCGGGCGACGCCGTGCCGCTGCCCGACACGGACGTGCGTGACGTCGTCTTGGTTATACCGGGACGGCATACGTTCTGTAACAGGAATATTATGGCTAAAGAGATGGTCAAAGTACTTCTGAAACTTTTTTGTGCTAAGGAAAAAAATTAATGGAAAGTTGCTAAACAAATGAAAGGTCTTTATTGTGCACCGAGACGTGCCAATATAGATTAAAAGTGAAATAAATGAAACAATCTGAATCAGAAGAGCAAATCAGTAAAACAGACGGTCTTATCGCTAAAGCAGCGATCTCTTCCAGTAAAGCTGAAAACTCGGCGACGTAACGTTACGGACGTTCAATATAAATAGGGCAGGCAATTACTAGAGATACAAAGAAAATACAGAAAAATATTTACCTGCATCCGCTGGAAGACCAGTTCGGAAAGATGGCGTCGATCCTCTTCTTGCGAATCGCCCATGAAGGAGGTAGCAGAATCGTTGAGCTCGATAATGTGTTCCCTTCCATCTTTACCGACTACCAATTCCAGAGCACATACTTCCAACCCTCCAAATATTTCGCTGACCTTAAATAATAAATGTTAATATGAGAAGTGCTCTACATACTTATATTCATAATTATAACTTTATTTTAGCTATAACAGCTCGTGTAACAAGAATAATAACTCCGACGGAATTATTCAATATGAGATATGGATTGTAATTTTAGAGATATTATTCTAATAAAGAGTCTCGTCTGAAAATGAATAAACATCTAGCGTTTGCAATTTATTATATTGTTTATATAGCATCTTATTTAATATAGAATAAACGAATAGCGAACGTGACCTTCTCGGAAACAAAACGGAAATCTAAACTCTCATAAATTATTTCATAAATAGAAAGAGCATGAACCATAACATTTCTATAAATAATGATGTAATTTGGTAATCTAAAGTTCGGTGAAATTGTGAGTATTATCACCTGGCAGTAATATATAACACAAATACATTGTAATATTCTATAATAAGAAATATCGATATAAGCGATTAAAATTGGGTAGGTATTATACACTATACAATTGATGGCTCTCTCTACTTCCAATGTTAACTATATTTTTGTATATTTTAGGGATTTGGAATGTGTTGAAGTGTGTATTAATGTGAATATTTTCCTAATTTTGGGAGGTTGATGTATTCATCGCATAAATATTAAACTAAATCTGACTTGAATCATCCTTAATTTTATAATTGATTCGATACGTTAGCTAACGCAATGGTAGTGTTTTCCAAAAAGCTAAGTCTTACCTCGTCAATCCACATCTTATATCTATCATTCATGCCGATAGCTTCGAGCATTGCAGAACCTTGATTGGTTTTCCAGTTTCCAGATATGGACTTGCGCCTAAAACATATACCTATTATTATTATTAATTACCTCACTTTTATAGTTAGGAAAACTTTGCAATTTCAAGTTACCTAAAATCTTAAAAGAGATAACGTTTGATCGATTAATTACTAGTTTAGTTTCTTGATGAAAAGATATGCTTATTGAATTAATTATTCAACCAATACACAGGAATTGTATTCAAATCATAAATTACCCATAATAATATTATTTGAAATCAAAAGCCTTAATAATAAATTGCCTTGTCAATTATTAAGACTTGAATAATCAAAATGAAAAACTTGTTCCTTTTCATCAGGCGTTTAATAAATGAAAACAGACTTCGAACATAAAAGATAATAATTTTACAAACAATGTTGCATAGAGCGAACTTAAAGTGACGAAACAAAATATCTAAGTTAAAAATTATTTATTAAATAGATCTATAAAAAGTTGGTGTGCTTGATGAAAATAGTGATCTTGGGCGGAAATTGCTCTCTATTACATATTATTTTTTTTTTCTAAAAGGCACAAGTGTGTACTTTTATTATTAAAGGGATTAGGGACTTAGATGAATAATTTAAATACTTACATGAAAGCTTTGTAGTTAGTGCCGATTTTTTGTATATGGATATCATATTTAGCGTCAATATACGGCTCCACGGTGCAGTAGGTGCCAAGCATTGAGACCACACCAGCGATGTCCTATATGAGGAATAATTAAATCATTTTATTGAAATGAAAATTATATTTTTATTACTTTTGTGGTAATATCGCTGTTTTATTTCCGTCTAAAATTTATAAAATACGCATTTTCTTGAAGTCTTAATAAATATTATCTACTTCGAAAACTTACGATACATAGAATCACATTGCTTCATTTTACACCCTATTAAATAAATCAAATAAAAAATTCTTAATTTAAATATGATTACACAGGGTTACTTGTAAAACACCAGCAACCTCGCAGGACAAGATAGCTAACATTATAAGTAACAACATTTGTTCTACGACTTTTGATAATTTGTTAGATTTTTTTTTCCTTCAAAAATAAATATTCATTTAATTTTCCGTTTGAATATTATAAACTCTACGCGCATTAAAAATTACGTAAACAAGAAGCGAAAGACCCTCTCTTTGGGGCGTCGCGTCGTCCTTTCGATAATGAATAGAACATAGACTTACAAATGTTAGGAGAGTACAATAAAAGTATAAAAAATCATTTAAAATAATTTATTGCGTTAAACCAAAAGTCGTAGAACAAATGTTGTTATTTATGATGTTAGCTATCTTGTCCTGCGAGGTTGCTGGTGTTTTACAAGTAACCCTGTATATAAAAGTAATCCTAGATAGATAATATACATAATAACATTACAGTGAACGAAAATGTGCAGGCGTGGGCGGTCATATTTCCATCCCATCGACTTTCATTAATATCTCATAACAATAAAGATTTCATTAGCATAGAACAAATAGAAATTAAACATGTATTCATAAATATTATTAACAAAATTATTTTTAAGTTGTTTCTTTTTAAGACACGTTCGCAAAAACGGATGTTTTCAATTCAAGCCGTATTTTTCTAATCCTCTCTACGTCAGACGAAAATTCTTGAAATTCTCAATAAAAAAAAATCTTATTCTATTAAACTTAATACCTTATTTATTCTTCTGAAATATACCGGATTAAGTATTTATTAAAACATTGGAACTTTACAAACGTATAAAATATGAGAAAATCTATTTTTTATACAAGAAGTGCAAAAAATAACCCGTTTAGAATTTATACGGGTTATTTTACACATTATATAGGTAATGTTATTATTTGTACCTAGGTAATTCCTTATTCAGCCTCGATAAAATGTCAAGCACGAAATCGACATTTAAAAATGAGGAAAATATTAAAGTTGAAAACAAACCGTTTAATAAATTGTTTGAAAAATCTTTTAAATAAATAAACAAATGAATATTTTATATCCTTCTTTTTGGTATACGAAAATAAAAACAAAATAATATCTACGAACAATGAAGGCACAAAGTGTTTCTGAAAACGGAAAAAACTTTCTTAGCGTGTGCTTTATTAAACTGGATAAAAGTTAAGCTCGGATTATAGTCGGGTGAAGAGCGTTTCACTGTAGCAGTAAGTAGATTAAATAGCACAGATTATTATAATAAAAGTGTACTTGTGTATTACTATTACTATTATCTCACTTTAGTTAGAATATCGCGGCTAATAATAATAGTAGCGGTGAGCTTAAAAAACAATGTTGCGTCCTTTCAAACTGTTTTCTTTGGTAACTGCTTTAACTTATAATTTACTAGCTTACCGCCCGCGGCTTCGCCCGCTTTCTCTAAAACGATTTGAGATTTAAACTATCCTATCTCTCAAGTTGGATCGAACTGCACATGGTGTGCGAATTTTATTATAATCGGTTAAGTGGTTTAGGGGTCCATTGAGGACAAACATTGTGACATGAGATTTATATATATTAAGATTTTAAATATTTATAGATTATATATACATATACTGAGGCCTTTAAAACACAATTATAATTTCATCTAGTTTCATTTCTAATGAATCATTTTTACACACGATTTTAGAATTTCTAACATCAAAATATCTTCTCTATAATCTAAACTCGTTATTGCATTTTCCATTATTTATGTATAAACTGTATACATGTGACGTAAACCGTGCAGGGCTTACCTGGAAGTCGGCCAAGGAGTCCACTTTCACCTTGGCCACGCCACTATGCGCGTGCCCGATCTTGATAACCACTGGGAACTTCGGTGCCGTTACCTGTCCAACAATAAACTGTGTAAAAATAACCTGCCTGGAATCCTTTTAATTAGATACTTTAACTAGTTAGGTACTATTTATAGTCGATCTCTTCTAAATTAGATGATTAAAACATTGTTTTATGTGTAGGTACACATTTCTTCCATCGGGGAAAGACTTATTCGGTATCTAGATACAGTTTCATATATCATTCAGATTTTTCGTAGACTGTTGAAATATTTTATTACCATGCAAACTATCAATGAATTTATTATATTCCACAACACTATATTTTAAGTTAATGTACTGGTAAATCATCAAAAGCACCATTAATAGCAATTACGCCATGACTAATAACTATATAGAGCACAACTATTAGATATTAAAGCCTTTATTGTGTTTATCATTAGTACTATCATAGAATCGACCATTAATTCTTAACGATTCGCTTTATTTTGTTGAAGCGAGGATAATAATTGCTTTATACAGTGATGTGTTATTTATTGTTACGTATAATTTATATGCCTCGATTTTAATTTTAGTTGCGGAACGAATTGTATTCTGCTTCAATGTTTGCATGAATACGTAAAGTAAATAATAATTAACAATGAATACGAATAAAAGATTACTAATTATTATTAATCATCAACGCTAATTTAAGCAATAATATTCAACTTTGATAAGACGGACTCTTTATGAAGTGGCGTCTCAAAAATAAGACAGCGTAAAGATTTACAAGAGCTACGAAGACGTTCGTAATTAAAAAAAAGTTTATTTGAAATGCTAAAATATTTCGTAGAAAGGAAAATATTTTGGTTCTGTTATGTTCTAACGTAAAAAGTAGAGCGAAATAATTTTAAATTTTTACTGATTTCTTTGGCACTACCCTGGTCACCCTGATTGCTTAGAAAAGCTCAGAGTGCCAATTGAGAAGAAACCTACAATTAAAATGGAAATGTGTTCTTATTAGAACAATAAAAATTTCACCTCACAAACCTCATAAAAATTGAACAGAAAAAGTTAATGTGAGAAGGTAAAGGCAAAAATATTTTTAAAATATTTTTTTTGAAGCTTAGTAACTGTAGAACTCTACTAATTAAACTTAATTACTAAATTTCCTAATATATCTAAATCATTTTATGATTTTAACAATATAACACAGCACCACGGACATACTGGCACCAGTTTAGAAACTAAAAGGCCGAATTGTGGGATAAGCTGGAATTATTTATGTCATCACCTTTATACATTATGTACAACAAAGTTATTAACAAACACAATTTGCATGATGCCGAGTTCCCGACCGTGGATATAATCACAATGAGATTTAATTTTTTGATTTCTGTAAATGCATGGGCGTAAAGGTTAAGAACTCCGATAATATGAGAGGGCTTTCGTTTGCCACTTAAACCAAGCAGGCGTTCAAATTGCGGCGAAAGGTCAAACTTGGCAAGCTAATTGGAAAATCTCGAGTAATTTCACGGAGATCTTGTATTAACGGGTAATCTTTCCTTTAATTAAATCAATTTTATAAATCTAGTTCAGAAATACTAGTTGCTCGTTAATGCCCCCAGTCTCCGGTCTCCCATGAGTGTTGCGCACATAAACTAGCCATAACAATCGTTTTCCGAAACTTATATTTACGCTCATGGGTCATAACTCATAACTCATAAGTTTAGATGGAATTGGCACGAATTCAATAAGCAATATCATTGTCTAAATGTAGGCCACTTCATGATCGATAAATTTTACATAAAATATCAAAAGCTCGTATTCACTGCATTTGTATTTTTTATTTTGATAACTTTTATATAAACGATATAAATAAATTTAATGGACGTACAGGTGTGATTTTAAAGTACAATAAATGCAGAGCCGACGATTTATTGAATGCTGAACATTTATACAAATCTATTTTATTTATTTGTCTATCCGTGTAGAGTTTTAGCCAGACAAAGTGAGCATTTAACGTGGATCTGTAATTATAGGCATTATTTATACGAAAATCGCTGTTAATGCAAAAAGCTAAAACAAATGTAAACTCTCAAGATCTCAAGTTCTCAAGAGCAATTTGTTATGCTGAATCGCAATCGTATTGAAGGCGGTCGTGGGCGTTGGCGGATCAAGAGTTCGGTCACAACTCGCAAGGTAGACTTCCGAGTGAGTGATGACGCACCGTCATTTGTCAACTCCGAGAAACAAACAAAATCATCAGTTGGTGTGTATTACTATTTATGGACCGCGGGTTAGTTTCGCGTCGTTTATGATTAAACATTGTTGTCCTCTTAATCATTATATCCTTCCAGTTCATATTTATTCTTCTCTAGACTTTACTGAATACACTATGCAAATCCAAAGTTTAAAGACTTGACATTTTTAAGATCTGAAGTCATGGGTTTCAACGCGTTGACAGCGTTCATAATTTGCACTATAACTAGAATTGTTATCTGCTGATGAATCGGCCCGATAGCTTTGCGGCGCCTGTGGAAGCATTCAATTCAAATATCGACACAATACCTGACAATAGCTCTTAATGACTATAAGTAAGCGAGAAATAATATTGCACAAGTCTCGATGGAACATATATTGTCCTTAAAGGACAAGACAATTGTCATTTATCAATATAATGACCGCCTTTGATGTTATCATTCCGCCACGCGCGTTAAGTACTATATAAATGCACAATAATAAATCGTCATCGCTCTATCATAGTTTAATGTGTTATCTAATCTATCGGGCCAATGCGCATGTGCGGATGCTTCGTTATGTGAATATGAACTCATTACATCTGCTATTGACCTTACTCAAGGTGAGAATATGTTCATCGACGAAATTAACACCTTTACCCCGCTGTTTACATTTTCTGTCTAAGTTTAATTCTTAGTAATGAGAGACTTTATATATTTAGCGTTTGCATTTAGTTAGATTATACTAGGATTAACGTTATATAACATGAAATGTACCGAGTCGATCGATCGAGTTACAGGAAACGCACTCAAAATTTTCGGTTATTTCCATGAAGCCAGGAAGTAACAATTAAACTAAATGTTATTTTATGGATCATTGTTTTATGGTGTATTTGTAAAACATGTGCTACTCAATATTATTATATTATACGAACGTTTAATGAATCGTATTTATAAATATGTAAGAAGTTTACATGGAACTGTTTTATTAAATTACGTCTTGTATACAGGGTTACTTGTAAAACATCGGCAACCTCGCAGAACAAGATAGCTAACATCATAAGCAACAACATTTGTTCTACGAATTTTGATAATTTGTTAGATTTTATTTTCATACAAAAATAAATATTCATTTAATTTTCCGTTTGAATATTATAAACTCTACGCCTCCCAAAAATTACGTAAACAAAAAGCGAACGAGAGGGGGAAGGGGGCGTCGCGTCGTCCATCCGATAATGAATAGAACATTGACTTACAAATGTTAGGAGAGTACAATAAAAGCTTAAAAAATCATTTAAAAATAATTTATTGCGTTATGCCAAAAGTGGTAGAACAAATGTTGTTACATACGATGTTAGCTATCTTGTCCTGCGAGGTTGCTGGTGTTTTACAAGTAACCCTGTATAATGAGGAGAATGTAAACGAAAAAAGGAAAAGCTAAAAATTAAGCTTCTTATAAAGTCGGCTTCTTATAAAGTTATTTGTTTCATACTAACTTTTCAATAAAGTTAAATTTCCTTATAACCTCAATATATTATAGAAATAGGGGATAAGGAGTAAA
This sequence comes from Colias croceus, assembly GCF_905220415.1. Lineage (NCBI taxonomy): Eukaryota > Metazoa > Arthropoda > Insecta > Lepidoptera > Pieridae > Colias > Colias croceus. The sequence continues at coordinate 5,346,275 of NC_059542.1, forward strand.
GCTATAACATTGCAACACAGCGGCCCACTTCGATAAGAGCAAGAGGCATCTACAAACAAGTGTGCAATACTGGGGCCTTTAATTGAAACCTATTTGTATGAGCTACCTATCAATTACACCACAACGTTAAGGAATTTTCCTGCAATTATTCATTATTTAAAATGACTTCATACCGCATATTTTATGTCTATAGAACTTATTTTATTTTTAGATCCACTTAATTTAATTGACTGTATCTATTTATGAGGATAGAATTTGCTTGTGCGATTTTATGTTTCTATTTTTGTTATATGTATTACTAGCTTACCGCCCGCGGCTTCCCCCGCTTTGTCTAAAACCTAATAAATTATGTACTAAAACCTAAAACCTTCCTCTTGAATCACTCTATCTATTAAAAAAACCGCATCAAAATCCATTGCGTAGTTTTAAAGATTTAAGCATACAAAGGGACATAGGGACAGAGAAAGCGACTTTGTTTTATACTATGTACCTAGTGATATGATAATGTTATACAGTCATTTTCCTCAAAGCGAATTGAATGAATTATTGTAAAAACGTACTTTCTCAAAACACAGAATTCTGGATTAACCTATTCTGTGAAGAGAGATATGGGTTCTTTATCTTTGTTTTTTTTTCCTTCAGCATTTGATTAAAATTGATAATAGCAATAGAAATTTATTTGTAATACTAGAACATTTTATAATATTTAACATTTACCATTTTTTTTCTACACACGTTTTAAAACAGAGCTTTATTTAGTGTCCAAGCCGAACGAACAGTTAGTAATTTTAAGTCATGTGTGTAGTTCTTTTATTTTTTAATATTGTAAAAAATTCCTGCATTAGCGTTCGTTCTTATTAATTTTCAGGTATTATTATTTTTCAGTATTTCCTCGTTTTTCTATACCTACTATTAATATTTAATCTATAAAATCAAATACAAAATTACATTCATTTAATATTTATTAAGTCAAAATTGTATTGCATTTCGTAAGAGTTACAAAGAAATTCACCAAACACAACAAGTAAACAAATACCTCTAACATAACTCTACATCTTATCTTATCAATGAATATTTGCCAAATTACTCATTTTTCTGATATATCTCATGGAATTTGCGTCTATATAAAGCTCTAGTTATGTCAGTCCACTCACGTTGTATGCGTAGCGCTTTCTAGCGCTTCTTTCGGGGAATGTCCCAGGATCAACAAGGCCCTTATGTTATGCATAGTTCGCTGATGTCACTCGATACCGAATTCTGATGAATCACTAGCTTTTACCAGCGCTGCATCGAGCATTGTATCCTGCATGTGTGATATCACGGCATACCGAGGCCCACGTGTAACTGAAGTTATTGATGGCACCAGTGGGCGCATAATAACTGGTTCGACTCTACCAAACGTTCAGTCACTGATTGCTCGCTACGGGGAACGCGTGTCGCTCGAATCGGAAAACCGGCATTGCGCGGGAGCATATACGATAAACAGTTTGTAATAGACGATTTGTTACCGTTTCACATAAATTGGACCCTAAATAAAGTGACAGTTGAAGTGTATGTCCTGTACTGGATGAAACTAAAGGAGTCTGAAAGTGAAACTGAAATATCTACGTGTGCAGGTGCAATGTTTACTTAGTTTACCTACCAATAAGTGATAACATTTAATAATTTTGTTTTAGAATATTATATTTGCTTATTATCTAACAAGTAATGTTCTTAAAAATAATACTGAAAATTATTATCTTATAAAAAATAATAAATACCAAAATTTTGCGGAAAATTATTTTATTTTTAACCAAGTAATTTTTTATGTCAGATTAGTAAGGTAAACAAACAAACGAAGTATTAAATAATATCTATTTTAAACTCGATAAATGATTTGAAGACAGATTGTAGGCACCTAGACCTAGCATATTGACTGCAAAGCAAACGTGACACATTCCGCAAACATAGCTCGCGTTCAGGCGTCCTTAGCACATAGTTTTCACTAACCTACCTAACTATTATCGCAATCACGTCTTCATTGGATTGCTTGGCCAATTAAATATAGGTTACATTTATTAACCACCTTGCAGCTTTATCTTTAAAGTGTTATTTAACACGCATATAATATGAAGTGAAGACGTCGTTCTAAACTGTTTGAATAAACGACGTCATAGAATATTCTAGCATCGAATGTTCAAACAGAATAACTAGAAACAAAACAAAAGGAAATGTGTTGTTAGTACGAACGGCAGCAGCCGGCAGGAGTCGGCAGGACCCGCTCTTCTCTATTGATTAATCAAACGCCTTTATTGCATAATGACCAAGATTCAAGAGCTATTGACCGGAGGAATCATTGAGAACATTGCGGTCTTAACTATATTATCGAACAAAATAACAAGGTATTGTTCTAAATAAATAGAACAATATTTTTGTTTAAGAGTAGAATTATTATTACAACTGTAATCCAACTGGATTTATAGTAAATACGAGTACTTACAACGCAACGAAATTTTCAAAATGTAGAGTCACAGCGTAGGTATATTTATATAAAAATGGGAATTCAATAATATAATATTTATTTAGTTAATATATTGTTTTAAAATTTTTACCTCTTATTATTTAATTAATTTATTTTATCTTAATTGCATTATATTTATTCAATTATAAATATAAAGAAGGATTCCAAATCAAAATGAGTTATCAATTTAAAGTGCACTTGTTATCAATCTAAAGTAATATAAATCTTATATATAAAAAGATTACGAAACATCAAACAACATTCAAATTTTGTCTCTTGAATAATCAAGTAATACGTACAATGAAAATTTATTATTTAGGTACATTCCGATCCGTAGCTAGGTAACACCAAAGTACTTGTGACCCTTCGTTGTTGACCCTACTCAAGGAAGATGTTAATCATAGCCCGCTCTCTATTGCCGTACAGTGTACCTATACATCTATGAAATATGATGACATCGACTATTCCAATATATATTTTTATGATTCATAAATATAACCTTAAAACACTTTTATTGTAGATCGGAAGGCCAACCTCTAAACTGGTAATCCACAAAAATAAAATAATTACAAAATTGTAAGGTCTCCCTGAAATAAACTGTAATAAAAACCGTCTAGTCGCATTTTAACTGTTTGATATTAATTGTTTCAATGAATATAATGCCGCGACATACAATCATCCGCTGTATCTATTTGACCCAATCTTAGACACATAGGCCAAGTTCATGAGCGACGCTCGATATCGACAAATAGAGTCATTGATATTTAGTGGTCTGGCCACTGCAGCTGATGTGTTCCGATAAACCTTTATCAATAATATGCTAATCTTTTATATCGGCTTTCCAAAATTACACGCGATAAAACTTATATCATAATGTATTTTTTATCTTTACTTAATAGTTTATGCAATCTATTAAATAATAATTTGTACCTATGATAAAAGCAAATGTATGTATTCAGGAAAGTATTTACCTGCAATGGTGTATTAAAAATCTCCAACTATCAGACGCAGTTATTACTATCGTAATATGGCATGGTAGGTACCTACCTGCATATCGTTGTTTTATCGATCACGTTTTCAACCATAAAAGTAACTGAATGAAAGCATGGTCACAACGATTTGTAATACTGATTATTTAATCTCACTTCGGCGTATAAATATTTTGAGCGAGCCCTTTCTATAGTTTACGATCGCGATAGCATATATAAATGTAGTTCCCATGTATTACCATAATGTGCTGCGCTTTTACTTAATGTTATACGAATCGAAAGATACATCGCATTAAATCCACAGTTAGGTTACTGCGTAGCGGCAATTATATAAGCCGATAGAATATTTACTACTTCAATCAAGATTGTAAACATAACGTCAGTCGCGTACACCGTAGTCTAATAAATAAGTGGCCAACAAAATGTATCGAACTAGAAGATACACGGTCTGCATAAGCTCAGTATTATACAATGTTACGTATCAGATTAACATTGTTGAGGAAATGTCGACAGTTTGTAGTATGGCCTGTGGTCCCACGGCTAGCCGCAAGTGCAACAAGCTCGCATTACTTCGTCTGAAGGTAAACAATCGCCGTGTCTACACAACACAGGTGACAACACGAAACGTGTGTTGATGTTGCCATTTAACACGCTTCCAGTTATCAGAGCGCTACGATTACGCTGAAACATGCAAATCTACATGAAAATGAAATTATATCTACAAATATGACAACTGCGAAGTAAATATGGAATATTTTATAACACAACAGCATGACATCATGGGATATTCGGTTTAAATATTTGTATTAATAAAGAGCAACACGTAAACATATTTTATTTCGTAATAACTCAAGTACAAGGTAAATTACATAGTTAATAAGAAGCACACGATTAGAACTACGTTTGAATGAATTACATTAAAATTATCTTAATTACGTCATTCACAATTAAATTACTGTATCACTTCTTACGACTTTGTATTTAATATTCATAAAAGTTTTTAGGTATTAACCTTCTATTTCTAGATCACTTAATACTGTTAAAGAGGTTACAATTTTTTAATTACTGAAAACAACATTGATACTACATATATTTAGCCTTTGATAAAATTACTAATATAAAGTACACATATCTTATACGAACGTGTATGTATTGCTTAAAAGAGCTTACAATTTACAGAGAGCACAATTCTAAAAATAGCGAATTTGGTGCCAAAGTTATTTGAACTTGGATGTCTACCAACTATAGCTAATGAACACAAGTATATGAAGTAATAACAAAGACTTAAAAATGTACTGAAGAAATATCATACTTTTAACGGTGCCTTTTGGAATCTAGAGCCGAAGAAATTTTTGATACAAAACTATAATTGTAATAATTTCGAGACATTTTGAAAGTGAGAGACAATCATACGATTCTGATTCCAGTGTCACTCTCCCAATCAAATTCAGAATTGTTTTTCGAATTAAGTAAATACAAGTTATTATTTTATATAATTAATATATCATTTTATATAATAGATATACCTAGTTACCTGGTTCGTTTCCATTGAACTAAGTCTAATTGACAGAATAATTCACAATGAAATCAAATCTAAAATCAGCAATTTATTTGATATAAATCAGCTCTAATCAACAAGTAAAACAAATTACATTAAAAACTTTGTAGCTATTTTTTGTTACTTTTATCATGTCGTCCAAATCATTTAAAACGTGATTCATGATTGCAAACATATTTAGATACATACCGATAAAGATAGAATATAAATAAATAATGTTTATTATGTCCGTAATTTAAAAGTCATAAATCGTTACTAAATAATACCCATTTCGATGCATATTAACTAGTACATAGCTGGCGCCTCTTGGCCGCTAACGGTAATACAAGATGCCTAGCTTAAGCTTATTCTAAACCATGGGAAGTACATCATGAGAACCGCATAGAGGAGGAGCTACAGTTATGTATCACGTTAGATAAAACTTATACCGCACCCGCCTTTGCATATATCAGACTATACATATATACAACTCAATTAATAATGAAACTTTTAACTTCCGTTTAGTGACATTCCAATAAGGGCAGATTTTTCAATCCTTGGTTAAATCTTATCCGTCCAATAAAGTATTACACAATAATATACAGATGTATATTATTAATTAAAGTAACACATTTCTAAAATGGTTGTTTAATACGATTTTCGATGACTAAGTTTTAACTAAGGATTGAAAAATCGGCCCTAAACAGAAAACAATATATTGACAGAAGCGCTTATATTCTTGGCAAACAAAAAATATATTGTATTCACTAACGTTACTTTGTAGAGCTTTTATTAAATAAATCTAACCCGGATATAGGTACAAGTATGTTTAGTCTAAGCGGTTTATAACATAGGTACTTTTTATGTCTACCGTAGCCGAAGCTTTATATGTATAGTTAAATTATGTCTGTAAGTTGTGTATTATAAAGAGTGTGTAATGTACTACATACAGTACTAAACCGCGCCGGCTCGTATAATAGGTTTAAAATTTATAATACACATGTGATTAATATTGATTTCATTTTAGAATCCGTAAACAAAGTTAAATATGGGATTGTAAGTGGTACTAAAATGTATTGTTGAAAGTTTTGTAGCCAAAATTCTCAGGCAGAATCTGAATCATGATCAAAATCGGGTCTGAGTATGCTTTTGGCGCCAACTACATACCTGCATTATGCACATTATTAGTATTCAGGAAAATAAACATAACATCTTTACACAATTCGGTAAATACAATAATAAAATTAACAGTCTCTCCTTCCTCCTTCCTAGATTATTAATTTATTATTGAATTTTATCAGTGGTCACCTACCTACATAATATTATAAATTGAAACTGAGTATTTCTTATAAATAATACATGCTACATATTGTAGTTTTTTTTTTTAAGTTTTTAATATTAAGTTCTTCATACAATTAAAATAATCAGTCACCTTATTTGAAGTTGGTAACAAAATCGTTACGATATTGCAATACCGCATCGGATTACAAACCTAGTGTTTACTTACTAAGGTAGTCTAGACATCTATTACATTACACAGCACATTTTTTGGTTTCAATTAATGATGTCAACTAACGTCATGTATAACAATGTTATCGAATTTCTTCAAAGATATTATGTGTCAGGCTTTCAACTGTTTTGAGATAGTAGTTATTTTGTTTAAAATAATAGAAGTGGAAAAGACTTCATTATAAGGCAAGATAATTTTTTAAGTGTTGTCAATAGTTTTGTGGTATTAATTCTACATTATTTGTAAGAATTTAGGAATTAAAAAGGAATGAATAGGAATTAAAAACTTATCATACACTTCACTTGGTGAATCATAAATTCGGTGGTTTACATTTAAAAGAGTCCTTTACACATTAAAATGTGAATTTGAATAATTGTTTAAGCAAGATCATTGAAACTGAAAACTCAAATTTTTATTTGTTATATCTAATATATAAAAATCAATGCCACTTTTCGTTGTAATTCCATAACTCGAGAACGGCTGAACCGATTTCGATAATTCTTTTTTTATTATATTCCTTGAAGTACGAGGATGGTTCTTATGTAGAGAAAACGTGAATATGTACCACGGGCGAAGCCGGGGCGGACCGCTAGTATTTTCATATAACAATCCGTAACTGCACAAACGAGTTAGGTACATTAATAAGTGTTACAATGTGACGAAACCTACCTTAATCGATTACGCTACCGTGCGACGCTCAGTACGCAGTAGTCAAAGTTGTAATTCCCGAAATAAACGTGACCGATAAATTTCGAGAAAGGCGTCAACCAAACGATCACGCTGATGCAAAACATAAATATAAAACGACGGATTAAATGATGCACCTCATTTTCTTGCTTCACTTCATAAAGAACCTACGCCTCGTTTAAGGAATTTGGCGACGTTTTAGCAATAGCGTCGTGCCGCCACCGCCGACACATTTACGACGCATTTTGTCTGGTTGCACTTTTTTTATTATTTTAACGTTTTTATCTGTTCTTCTTTACACAAAACACGTTTTACCTGAATTAGTTTTCTTTTTCGGTTCCTTTAAACAGAAGTTGTATCCGCACGATACTTATGAAAGTTATGAGGAACTATTGTTCCTTAGTGTCTTCTAACGAAGTTTTTAAAACTTTCTAATCTTTAAATTGATTTGAGCTGGATAAACGGTTGCTGTACTTCAACTTAAATTAATATTCTTCTTTTCTCCATCATCAGACTAAGTTGAAAAACTTTAAACTGATAGTTTTCGTTATATTACAAAGCTGTAGGTACACTGTAGAATTTATTTAGCAACAAGGATCTTAAACTTTGCCTCTGGCAAATAAATAATATATAACAATATAAAATAATTGCTGTCTATAAAGACTTATGTGGAGAATATATAAGAGTATGTAAATGTAAGGATATTCGTGTAGTAGTAGTTAATGCTGCGAACAAAATAGTATTCCTTGATATACATATTATTTAAACATATTTTATTAGCTATCGTAATTGCTACGGCAGCAAATGTATTTTTAACGGCACAGTCAAATTCTGCGTCGTAACTTTTAATTATAGACAGTGAGGTAATGAATGAATTTACAATTTCTTTTTTCTCAATGTCAGGAAAATAAGAACACATGTGTTTGTGTTGTTTACATTCCTATGTTCACCCAGATTTTTTAGTTATTATTTTATTATACTTGAATGAATGAAGAATGATTCTGCACAATGGTGTGTACCTACCTGTTTTCTTCCCGTAGGTAGGCTTTATTTTTGAACATAAAGCAAAGTTTACGATGTCTTAAATCTTCCTCATACACTCATCAATGAAATTGCGCCGAATATAAACATCCTGTTGAAAATACGATCCAGGTTCTCTAATCGGCCAAGGTTAAATGCTAAATTAAGTTTAGCACAGTAGTCTGTTTACCTGCATGTTTTTTGTAGGCCAATTTAAACTGGCCGCTCATCTTAAAACACACATTTGCGATCTGATAAGTTGTGTAAACAATACGATGTTAACAATCAGTGTTTTTTATATGTTTTACATTGATTCCTTTAATTTTTTATTTTATGTCTGGAAGGTATTATACTTATCTACTATTTAAAAAGGGTTTAACAATCGTGGAGTTAGTTTCATAAATGTAGATAAACTTTTATTTTAAATTGGATTCAAATTAAAAAAAATGTAATAGTACTTAATTGAACTGAGTTATGTACTGTTTTTTTAAAGAACAGTCATACCATAAGATGAGTAAAGCTCGTTTTTAAATTTTAGACAGTGCGTTCATTGCGAATACAAAAAGACAATGTAAGGTCAGAATCATTAACCATGTTTAGCTGTGTTAGTATCAAATCATACTTAGTATCATATTTGGTTTCAGCAATTAACAATGTTAATGTGTTGCTAAAATTCGCAGTAATGCAATATCACTTTTTAATTGATATATATTTTTTTTTAATGAGGGTTTAAATGACAACAGAAACACACAATTTATTTTATTACATACGTACTTGCTAAGCCTACTTGTTTTATTAAAATATTGACATAATTTTAGACTTTGCACCCGTGCTATTGCACATTATGCAATTTTACCGGATTTGTTTATATTTACTTTAACTCTGACAATTCGATATGGAGTTACATAAAAATAATAACTTGGTTTCACGCATGTTTTCCGTTTAAATAAATTGTTCATAATGTATTTTTTAACATACAAGTAGGTATCACTTTTTATACGCATTTAAAGTGTCTGATTATGGCATTTATGTTGCACAAAAAACAGATGTCGAATTGTGATAGATGTAGTGTGCAGTTGATCCGGTAATCATAGTAAGGTTGGATGGCGGCCAAAGTTAGCACTGTCAGATTTATTATCTGGCACATCTACGGGAAATGCGCGTACACGGTAAGCTTCCTAATTGTATTGCGTCATTTATGACTACGTTAACTTCAGTAATCAATCTTTACTACCGGCCCCACTGTTACGCTCCCGACTCTTCAAAATTCGGATTCAACGTATGCTAACAATAAATTCATCACCGGAAGCATTAAAATACAGCCTAAAGATAAAACATGTTTCGAAATGTGTACAAACGTAAGCAGGCTATAATGAATACTATCACTTAATGAGATATGTGAGCGTCGATGTTAATCGCCTACTTGAGTAACCTTGACCTTAGCGATGAACCAAAAATCCGTGCGAGTGTTTGATACAGAACAACCGCTGGCGTGCTTCCAAAACTTTCTTAAAACGATTTAACTGCAATGTTTCAATTAAAACCCACTGTCAGACGATTCGCCGAAGAACTGCATTAAATTGTTTTTAAACGCCTTAAGGCGTTCGTGCTTAAAAAGTCCGCAAATTAAGGTTGTAATTTATGTTATCAGTTGTTATATTTTATACGTTAAGTTGTCTTCAAACTTTTTTATTCCGATATGCCATGAATTGTAGATATAAAAATACGCTCCCTTACAACTTATTTATTAATATTGAATCTATATAACACGCAGGATCGACAAAAATTTACATCTGTAATTAAAATTATATAAATATAAATAACTTGAAGTATAAAAATACTAAACATACCAATGATTTATTATAACAACACCAATGTGTACCTACCTTAATCTTGATACATCCGTGATAATTGAAGCAAATAATCGATTACACATGAACGTAGGTATTTCATATTTATCTATAATAATAAAAGGTACATATTTAAAATCAATATTTATGTTATGTTTAACACAGTAGGTACGTGTTACATACACAATATGAAATGCATTATATTATGTAATACTTAGGTACGTACTTGAGGACAAATCGGTGAATCTGATGATAAATAATTAGAAATGATATCAACAGGTAGTACATGTAATGAGTATTTATCACGATACGCAGAATTACTAATGTTTAATTAACGCGGTCATGCTTAGACACAACATAACTTTTGTTATCAATTTGTAAGGTCAAACACTTCTACTAATAATTACAAAGCTACAGCTAATAGCAATTTATAGAAATACCAGATGAACCTGGCTTCGCCCTAATTGTCAAGATATTCATTATTCAACTTCTAAAATTGTAATACATCTCAGAGCAGAGACATACGTAATAAAATCTTCGAGACACTAAATCGTCGAGACTCGTAAATGTGTTTTATTGTGGTAATTCATATCACAAACAACCACTGGAATTTATACGGTTACCCGTAATACATTCAGAGCCTGGTCCCTCTAATCCGATCAATCACTGATAGGATTATAGCCATCTAACAGCGGCTTTATCTAACAGCTTTGTTAAATTTACTATACGGTCGCGTTACGTGAAACCGGGATATTTAGATTTTTTATTATTTAAAAACAGACAAAATTGTACGCTCATTTCTCTATTATGAGGCGGTAAACCAATGCTGATTTTTGAAATGATACGTGGATCACGTACACTGGAACCCGCACGTTTTGTGGCTTATGTAAAAAACCGAGAAGCCGCAGCGACTTATAGTTTCGAAAATGTTTTACTAAATGTTTGGATTGTGTTATGTCAGACAGAATATGTTTATAGAATAAATAAAAAGTACGGTTGCTTAAAATGCACTTTAGATATTTTTATTTAAAACAAAATATCAGACACTAAAAATAAAATTTTTTATTGGGAATAAGAATCAAAGATAACAAGAACAGATCGAGGTCCATATTTGGTCATCGAAACAATTCAAAATTATTATGCATAACATACGTGGTAATTAAATTCATTGAGCATCGGATGTCGCGTCAAGACCTACTGCACTATAATTAGACCACGACTCAGATTGCTTACGCGTCGGTGCTGAACATATTTGCCCCATTTATTACGTTCAATGTGTTTATTGTTATGTAAATGTGTGCATGTATCCAAATGATATAGCACAATCAACTTTATAAGCATTGTGGCTTCTTTTTATTTCTGAAATCCCGTCTCTCATCGACACTAGTACGTATCGATTTCTTTTCGTTCATTTTCTCATCCAAGTACGATTCCAGTCGTTCCCGTGACCTACAAATTATTGTAAGCGAGAAGTTACGATTCGTGAAATTTCAGTAAAGTTGAATGAAACCTTTCTAACGTTTAACAATAAAGGAAAACATATTCCACTCCATTTAAGGCCGCTTATAAACTCATACCTACGTTCTCACACCCACACGCGTATATCCATGTAAATATAACGAACGTTAAGGGTATAAAAGCAATAAGCTTTTACGGAATGTGATATTATGTGCCACCCAAGAGTTTAGATTGAATCGGAATCCAAACAAAACTTAACGACGAATTTAAAACATATGAATGAAGGTGCTAATCATTTTTATCACGCTACTCCCTATCGTGTTTTATCTATAGTGTTTTCTTAATAATGTCAAAACATTTTATGTCCACATCTTTAACTCAGGTGTATTTTATGACTCTGATTAGGTAAAATCTAGGGCACTGCCACCAACACTGGTCCGCCCACGTTTACTTATGTAAAATGACAAGAAAATAATTCACAAATTTTATCACACCATAAATTTATAATACGCTCAGGACATTTTACATCAAAATAATTGTTTTTAAAAGAAATCTCTACTACTACTTCTAAATTGCTTTACTAAATTTGTTATGAAACTATTGGTACTTCCAAATCTAATCACTATCTAAACGAACCGTGCTTTAAAACAAACTGAAGCCATATATGAGGCCACATACAGCGTTCACAGGATTTGTTTCTTCTTCATGAATATCCGTATAGTTCAGTCTTATATTCTTACGAGCATTTTCTGCGAATTCCATTGTTCGCTAATGCGTAGCGACCTTGCATCTAGACCAGATGCGATAAGCGCGGCATGCGGCCAGCCAATGTAACTCAGCGGTGCATACGATTAACAAGATAACGATCGTCAAAGTAATCACTGTTAGCACCACGTTAGCACACATCCTGGGACAACGCTAACACGAAAAGCTTATTAACATGAAGATGAAAGAAACTGAAATATATGCCCATTTTTTGTAATAAAAATAACTGGTACCAATTAGGTTAATACAGATTTTCTATATTTACTTAAGTATGTAAATTTTCAATTCTTATCAATTATTATTATGTTATTTTTCCTTTGTTTATTTAAAATTTGAAACGGGAACGTTCAGGTTTAATTGGACCAAACGTGGATTACATTCTGTTTCTGATTAAGCCGTTTGTGTTTCACTAAATATGGCTTACGGTAAAGTGGATCATACTACAAACAGTATTCGTTGAATATAAATGAAAATCTTTGTAGATAATGTTAATGAGTAGGTACCATATTAGGATTTCAAAATTGAGACATATACTTATATCAAAAGAAAATAGATACTTATTTTATATTCTTTATATTATTAGTCATCAAAATAATAATGTTTTCTTAAAACCTTTTAAGAAAATGTACATGATGTGTTTAATAAGATAAAAAATATTATTATTTTAAACGAGTCACTTTTTTCAGAATATCTATCAACTGTTTGATAAATGCTGATAAGAAATGAGAAATATAATTTGTTTAAATGTACATGACATACTATTATAAAGTGGGATACAGCATTAATAAAAATCAAATAAAAATATACAATAGTAAATTGAAATTCTCTCCGAATCTCGGAACATAACATTTTTATTGCGCGCGACATGAAGCTTAATGCATGTGATAGAGCTACGCAACAATTTTAGTGGTTTACTTCTTCCATTATTCATTGCATGCTGTTCATTTGCACGTGTTTCCATTTTATATCAATTGATAAAAGTATAAGTAAATTTAAACGTAAGTGCTCAATATGTTTTAGTCTTCACTTTTGCATGTTAACAAGTACGTTCATTGTGATGACTCTATGAGTCGTGGACACGGTAACTAGGGTAATGATCGAGCGCTGTAAGAATTCAATGGTGCCATAAATCGAAATACACTATCGAGTCATCAATCGCGAAATAATGAACTGCTTTATTGTATGCACTAGGTGCAGTCGACAACTATGACTTCATACGCCTAATGAAAGGTTGGTCGAATAGGTAATGCGATCTAAATAGACCGATATGTACCTATTTATTTATATCAAGTAAACACAGCTTTTTTTAGAGCAGAGTTGTATTGGCACGAATATGGACCGAGATGTATTATCTGACATGGACAGTCAAGAAACTGTCACAACGATGTTTCTCGCAACTTGCTCGCAACGCATCGTTCTAGTATGCTAATAATAATAGTTTATAGCGGCACGATATGCTTAAATGCCCTTCAGGGAACAACTTTTTAATCGCGATGTCATTATTCTTTAAATATCAAGGATTGATGTAAGAGCAGAACAGCAGGGATTTAATTATCCTTTGTCGATCCTATCACACTACCATACATACCGAAATACCTATTACTTATGTATTTTAAACCTTTTCTTTTTTTCCGAGAACCCGTAATATATTACAAAAGCCAGATTAGGAAATTGTTAGATGAAAGTTTTCCTGCTAGAAAATGTGATTCATGTAAAACAATGAACAAGCTATGCACAATATTTCTTCGAAGCCTTAAATGTCCGTCATAGGTTATTTGATTAATTTGCAGAACGAATCAACCGTGAAGTAATTCGCATGAATCATTTAAAGTAGCAAGATTTCATCTTCGCGTAATCGCAAATGATTTGCACGAATTTAATGCAGTGCAAATCGATTGTTAATACGAATAATAACGCAGCCAGAATAAAGCGCTTGGTATCTCTCATCCTTGACATAGAGCAGGCGTAAATAGATTAAGTTACATTAGCCAGGGCCCAGGTGTCACCCGATCATGCTACGCTTCTAGCATACATTTCACGTCTGCATTTGCATAAAATCAAGGGGAGAGAAAATTTATGTGAAAACATGACTCAGAGTGATACATTTTTAGCCGTACTATTTTATAATAGTTAGAGATTATCAGGTATGCGTTCATGGTCAAAGTATTTAGCTAGTTCGTACTTCGTGTTGAGACATTGATCAAATTTTGTAAACAGGTTTAATCCAGTGACATAAGTTAAGTGAATACATAATAGAAGAAATAATTGTAATCGTAATAAATAGAATCGCTATTAATAAAGCAATAAACAATTATTAAAATTTTAAAACACTACGGACAAATCGGTTTCAAACATGCATTCATTTGTGAAACCAATTGTGTGGCAGTAGAATCATCACGTGAATATTCAAAGATGATATAATAATAATTATGTAGAGCCATTTTAATAGGCAACATTTGACAGTTCAACAAAATTCAACAACGTAACCTAGTAACGACGTCATAGAATAACATGATATTTCGTTTTGTTAGAACTGCACATTTGCTTAACTTTTTTCAATTATGACTACATATTTATAATAATAATGACCGATACAAGTAATTTTAAGATTTCATTTTACTGATAAACCATTCTAAACATAATAAACAATTTCTGAATTGAACAACTGACGTCGCTACAATTTTGTGTCAATAAACATTTTTTCTTTTTAAATACCAGAGACGTTACTCTAAAAATCGAAATCTGACATCTAGAATCGAATGCATTGATTACTTGTGAATAAAAATCATCATAAATTAATAAATTCGATTGACAAATGTTTCAAATCCTTATCGATTAATTAACTTTAATCGATGATTTTAAGCAGGTTACCTCTCTTCGAAGATAAAATTGATAGACGTCAAATGTTGCCTATTAAAATGGCTCGACTATATATCTTAGACTAATTTACTATACTTACAATACTTATTTCTTATCAATTGTTGACAGCGTGACAGACAGCGTGGCCGTTCCGAACCACATACTGAATACGCAATGCAATAATAGAATACAAAAATACTTACGTAATAATATCGAGAAGGATAATTGTGTCAATGCGTTGCATTCATTTGTTTGTGCGCATCGTCTTATTCACCTCAATCAATGGTCAAAATATCGAATGCTCTCAATACTTAAATGAGGTGTTGTCTGCTATCCAAATTGGGTCGAGGTCGTTTCCATTACGACCTAGAGCAACGTTATGATTTTGCCGGAATTAGATTCGCATATGAACAACAAAACGGCTAGGAACTTTATGACGAATTTATAAAAAAAAAAATTGAGGTAACATTTTTTGGCGGAATTAGCGCATCGTCTTAGCAATTTATTTTTTTAATTGAGATACAAGTTGATTGTAAACTTAATTAGATTAACCATTAAATTACCTATGTTATATAATATTTATTAGAAAATATGACGTTCGTTTTTTATTGACTTATATCAACAGCCAGGCAAGTCTATAGTTTCACTTTGTAGGGACGGATATAGTTGCATCCTGTTATGGAGAAAGTAATCGATTTGATTGTTACCGATGTAGAAAGTTATTATTTTACTTCGATAACTTTTCCTATTATCACAGGAATTAAATAACTCAGTCTGAAATCATATTTCTGTTTTTTTTTGTGATAGACCTAAAAATCAAAATAAATAATTAAGTATTATAAAAAAATAAATATCTTCATTCTAGATTCCTATTTCAACAGTTATATTTTCTTTATCAATTGCAAGTTTTATTCCCTTTATAGAAAAATTAAAAATACAAATAACAATATGCGTCATGATTAAAACATTTCACAAAACTATTGTTATTATTATAACAGACTATATTATAACTATTGTAATTAGACCATATTTTAAAATTGGTAATTAAAAGAGCCTTTCAGTGCATAAAGTAGAAAAAAAAAACAATATTAATATATTATGTAGAGATAAATTGTATAGAATTAATTGTATGTCTAAATTTATTGTACAATCTTTTTAAATAAACAAGATGCATCTTGCAAATTGCAATGACTCCTCGTTTCAGAAAGCTTACTCATTTCTTAGCATCGTTCCAAGACAGAGATGTATTTTAATTGCGTTAAAAGGTACCTTTTAGGCCACTATAAATCCGGTTCAGTATATGCAAACGATATATGTTAACAATTGTTTGACAGTATAACGAAATGTTACACTCTCTTGTTAAATATGTGAAATCGTAAGCTATCACCATGTGAAGGGCTCGCAGTCTCTCTAATTTGTTTAGCAGTTGGCTAAGTAGAATATACCTTTACTATTCCTGAAGCGAAGCCAATTGGTTAAATTTTACCGGCTTTCAATTGCTTTTAAGAATAAGCATGACAAAAGGAACTGTTTAAATCGTATAGACAATTATATTGCAGTATAAAATAATAGCTCGTATAAGTCGTAGCATACTGAATAAATAAAATCTCGTTATTGAAACCATTCGTAAAATTGCAGCTTAATATGTTGCCATCATATTAAGTCAGTCGTTCAATAAAAGGCGGCACTTGCAGGCGGGTCTCGGGAACAAAAGGTAATACGTCTTAAAATTGGCGTTCGGAACAGGTGAGGTCGCGTCACTCGCAGGCTAGCAGCATTCACTTTTCTTCGCCAACAGCATAAATAAATGACGAAGGCCGCTGTTTTTATTTCCATGCCCACCTGGTTTTATGTGCGAGCGTATTTCAAATTGTTTCAAGCATTCTTTCATAACCCAAACTTCGTTTTAAAGACTCGTCCGATCGTAAATTTGTGTTTATGTCCACACATTTCAAATCCATCAATCCTAAATTTAGATGTTGCGTAAACGTTTCAGCGCTTGAGAACAATTAATATGTATGACTAAAACCATTGACTAAAACTGCATTTTTTCTAATAAGCAAAGTTCAAACAAACACAATCTAAAAATTCTTACTAAGTTTTACTTGCACAGTGCAAATAATAATTTTGCCTATGAATGTTGATGATTCTGTAACATAAGTTGAAGTCGTCTTCTTCATTTAGTTCTTTGAAGATAGTGCAATGCACTTTTCTCAGAATTACATAATACGTCTGTATTGTAACATTTTACAATACTTGTGCCTAATGATTATTATATAAATGCAACAACAAGATCCATTGACGTCCGAAGTAACGCTTCATCACAACTAATTCAATTTGTCGTTGCACGATAATTTGTCGATGTCACTTTTAAACACTCTTTGCGGTGTCTTTTTGTGAAGTTACCCCACAATCAATCACTGTATTAATCTAGTTATATCATTATATAATTTATTTAAAACTTATAAATAAATAAATACTTCTATAATAAATAAAAAAGTATTTATTATTATTTATTATAATTATTATGTAGGTACTTCCAATGGATTTTTAATATCATTAAAGAATGTGTTTAACAAGGAAATAGTTTGTAAATAATGTCGTTCCTATAGATAAACTCTAGTAATTACAAATAGTTTAAAGTCGCCGTCGGCGTGCTTGCGGTTTCATCTTGAAACGCGGATGTATGAGAATTCGATTAGTCTGTTATTATGTAACAGTTAATATGTATACATGTACACACACGGTCAGTAATGGTTTATTGACTTGACAGCGCGCCCGGTTCGTTAAATGTTTGATTTATGACCAAAGACAATGCGACAAGAGACGTGTATTTACGATTGTTTTGGTTACATACAATAATGTATAAAAACCTATTATTACATACGACGGTAAATTAACAGTATATTTAACATAACAAAGTTAAATAGCTTTATTTAGAAGTTTACTTTGTAACTTTTGAATAGAATATTTAGCTAATTATTTCTTTAACAGCTGGTTTAATGCATAGTTACCAAATACATTTTCTATATAAGGATGTAATTTATAAATAAGTGTTTCATGAAGTATAGTAATTATTGGAAGATATTTAATTCTCCAAACTGCAGCAGCGTAACAACCAGTCTTTTACTAGATACCTAAAGCCATTATAGATACAACGATTGCGGGCTTATACGTTGATGTTATCTAAACATTATTATCTTTTAACGTCTAAAACGGTCATGTAACCTAAAAGTAAGTAGCGGTACGTTCAATTCCCAGACACATCGATCAATATTTATAGGGGGTCGATAAATCAGCATCAGATCACTGAACAAGTGGACAACCTTGATTATTCAGGCTTGACACTGCGATGACTCAAACTGCATTAACGCTGATCTGCCCAACGGCTTGAAACATAAATTTCATAATTGCAGATGCGTAGACAATTCACGAAAAAGAGAGCCTCGGCACCCATGAATAATGCATGCACAAAGAAACGATTCCTTCAGTAGATATAGGGAACTTAGCCACGATATGGCACAATTTTATTTCTCTTTGCCTAGTGTGTCTCAGGGTGAGCCGCTTCCAAGATAACGAATAAATAAAACTTTCCTTTGTTTCAACGATGTTGCCTAAAGGTAACGTTTCCTACAACTGGCGACATTGAATTGTTGATAGGTTGAACCAAAATAACTTTTGCGTTTTGACCACAAGACAGGAAATGCTTTAATGAATAATGCTCATCGTTGTAAACAGCATCATCTCAATTATATCTTTTCATAAAAAAAGTATCAGTCAATTAATTAATTATTCAATCGTGGGCGTGAGAATGATCGTACTTCGTAGTAAATTACTGGAATACCGCAATATACTAAAAATAAATTGTAATGAATCATGGCTCATTCAGTAGTAGCTCGGAGTGACGCAGCTTTATGACCCGCACAGGGACGATAAAAGCAATTTCTACGAAATTAAACACTATAATATGATGCCCTACAGGCTTCGCCGCCTTGGTAATGTCCAAGGGATAATGATATGATACGATATTTGACAGATTAAGGAGTACTTCAGAAAGTATTTTATTAATTCACATAAATCTACGTTTCACTGTGAGTCAATGATGTTGAACCATAAGTCTTATCATTTTTCAAACGAATTTTATGATATTTTTATTTTGTTGTTATTCTGACTAATTGTATCGAATACTATTTTAGGTTGACATTTATTTATCAGTTGATTATTTATTAATCTAAAAAAAGATCAGATCGTTGTATTTTTTATCTTATTAATAAATAATTACGTACTGCCTCCATTTTTGTGTCCTCAAGTTCGATTAACTATGGAATTTTGACATTGATTTATGTGAATACATTTAATGGTAGGAAGTTTATATTAATTTTATTGCCCCACGCAATCAGATTCGCTCGCTTTACACGTTTTTTAGAACATCATTAGTATTCATATTTAATTGTTTTTAAATCATTCTATTAATCTTTTTCATGGTCTTCATTTGCATAATGTCAAATAATATTTTGTTTCTTCATTTTTTATTTGTTTTGATAGTTATTTTCTTAAATTAACTTGGTAGATACTTTTTCACCATTCATTCATTTTAATAAAAAAAAAAAATAACTGCATTTCTGGTTTTTAAAAAATACCTCAGATAATAAATCTCGGCATCGATGATCGAGTATATCTGGTACTTAAGTATTTTCTGTATTGGCTACTACATGAATTATTTCTTATCAAATACAAACATGTTATAGTTAGCAAAAATGAATATCTAGTTTACTGTTACTAGTATATCGAAGATAATTGGAAAGGCTGCAGCTTGCAGGCCGCGAAAGTTGACCTTGCTGGTGCAGTGTGAGATTAACGGCATTCGCATCCACTACTTTCGCTCACAAATCTACCCTCCTAGAGCCAGCCACGATGTACCTATTAAGCGAACAGTTATGAACGTTATCCAGAATATGAACTTAAATCTTAACAAGTCTTTATGCAGCCGCTTATCGATAAATTAAAGCAGCTTGTGCCTTATGTTGTGGAAAATAATTACAATACTTTTGCTCTACGTGTGGATATCGGTGGAATAGGTAGGTACGTTCTCAATAAGATATAAGAGAACGAAGTAATTTTTAGAAGTTTGTTTTTGAAGTGAAACTTCTTTATCGGGGTTGGAAAAAAAAAATGTAGTGTAACATTTTTTTGTTATGCGTGACATTTTTCCGTTACGCGCCATCTTTTTCTTATCCCTACCACGCGTGATTCGACGTATTTATGTAAAGTTGCATATAGTAAATTATTTTTTGAAAAATAAGGTCCAAAAGAAGTTTCACTTCTTACGTGTGTACACTAGTACACGCACACATTTTTTTATCTTACTATTCTAGTTAATTGATGATTTAGTTATCAACATAAATTGGTAAGCCGGTAGCTAATTTAGAAAGTAAGTGGAAATATTTATGCATGTGAACCATCGAACTTCTGTACATTGCACTACCTGCACGAAACATCCAGAGAGATGGTATTTTATTGACAAATTATTTGCATTACCCTAACGTGAGTCAGTACAAGTCATACATATTAATAGAACATTACTCGTGAATGTTAATTGCACGTATTTGTCTCAATATTTCAAACGTGTTACGTCGTGAGGTTTATAAGCATATCTATTATCATCTATAACGCACACAACTTCAATTATTAGCGGTTCTTATAGATGTAAAAAGTACATTAAAATTGTAGCTCACGTTAAAATTATATGTGTTTCTTCGGAATCAATGCATCAGCGTATCAATTACATTATACAGCAAGCCGTAGTGATGTGATTGATGGTTGGTTGATGTACGTCTCACACGTCTAAGTATACATCATATGATAATTTCACGAAACAAAATTGGCTAGATTTATTGCAACCACTTATCTTATATTATTTTAAACTTGGTCACCATTTATTTAAAATAAATAAATATATTTTTTAATTATGTAAACACGGTACCAAATATGTATATTGTAAACTGTGAAATTTAAGTATTTTTAACAGCATGTTTTTTATAAATCAGTATAAGTTTAAAGGTAAGTTTATGTAAGTTTTTCATTAAAATATAAATTTATGACGCTATAAATAAAACTATGAATTAACAACGTTTTTCTTTTTATGTAAGTGTAGAGATATTATAGCAAATATTACTCTTAAAATTTAAAACCTTCGAATACGTCATTATATAATTAAAGTGATACGATCAATTTGCCCTTACACATAATAGCATATTATTAGAGTAATAGTTATGAAAGTTCTTACGTGCGTGGGCGGTCAAGTTCGCTTGTAATATGTTGTTGGGAACAAGAGGTCAGATCTCAAAGGTTCACCGCCTTATAGAGAAAAGAAGAACCACAATGACTCACTAAAGTTACTTCGACTAACACATTGTTTGTCCGCATTTTCCGCTAACTAACGCAGGATATTTTCGAATGCGGTTGATAGCAAAAAATTAGTAGCGTTTAAAACCGGTGGCTCAAATGTCAACAAGTGAGTACGTTTGTTATTTGACAGCCGATGGACGGTGCACATTCTAAAATAAACTCATTGCTATCTATGTTTGTACATTGCAACATTAGTTTAATTCATTAAAGATATCTTTCCCTCGGTGGTTTATTTCGGTGGCGTGTTGTGATCGTGAAATTTTATTGTTTTTGCTGTGTATAAACCTGATTATCAACAGAGCTTCAGAAATCGACCCACATCGTAACAGAACTACGTGAGTTGGCCGCACACCAAGTGCACTCATAATATTTCTCATGGCTTCACTAAACATCGTGCGAAACGGACAAATTTATGTATTTACTTTTGTAAACTTTCGGTTTGCGGAATCAAAATCGTACGTGCAGATTTTATATACAAGTACTTTGATTCGATTTTGGATATTTCGTGAAAACACACAATTTCGAGCTGCCAAGTTTCTAAAAGGTTTTAAACAAGAATTTAAATTTTGTTTTTGAGGTCCTAACGTCTGAAGTCTGAAGTAACATTGATAACGTTAAATATATTCAATGGAGCCAGCCGCTTGCCACCGTCGATAGATAATATTGTAATGAGACCCACATCGCCATTTTCGATATTTAAATTCCATTATTACTTAAAAATTGGAAGATATGCCATCATTAAATACGTAAATTATACTATACCTAAATAAAATTGTATCTGACAACAATGTTCAGTCATTTATTTAATAATTGTATGTATTTAATGTTTACTAACTGTATAAAATTTACACAATACATTAATTACTCTAAGATCCCATTAATTTGCCTCAAGGAATGGGCGCTATTTGTTCCAAAGCATTAATGGCTAAATCTCAAAGTGAAGAGGAAAACAGAAACAGCGTGTTCACGCCCACACAGCAATTAGTAGAACCACTTGTAAACAAACCACTCATTAGATTGAATACCAGTCATGTAGACATAAGTCTGGGTTACGTTCAAATCAATGTCGGAATATTAGATAGAATAGAAATTGATTCAATAGCTTGCTGCACTTTAAATTAACTGAAGTTTTATTTTGCGTAAATCAAATGGGAGTTATCGACATGAGTCACGTGTAGACGACTTGTTATAAGTATAGTTTGCGGTAAGTTGTAGTGGATTTTTTATTGGTAATTTTTGGATTCAGGAAACTTAAACAATAGTACATAGTCAAATAACTTTTTATTAATTGGATTCAGAAATATAATTTAAAGCTTGTAGGTAAAGGTAAATTTAGTCCCTTTAAAATTTTGCCATAATATTAGCCATACCTTCTACTATATTACTGAGTAGCATGTAATTTAGAGAACTAAGCATCATAAAATTTCATCGTTTACTTTCATAGCGGTTTGACTGTCATAATATTAGGTTTATTAAGAACCCGAATAATAGTTGGAAAGTTTAGATCATTATTCTATTTAATATTTATCGCAATTATTATCGTGAACGTACTTGATACTTACGGGATGAGTACCTAGCCTCATTTATCTTCTACATCATAAAAGACTTTCATGTAAAATAAACTTTAAATATTTCTGCCGGCTTAAATAATTATGCTCTATAAGTATAACCCTCTTATATCACTGTCATGATTTGCACTATAATCTGAATCAGGCTTTAAAGATCTATGCTATAACAAAATGTTTGTACCGTTAAAAAAACTTAACAATAATATCGTGAAACTCAGAAAATGTTGCCAAATGCAGTGAATACTGTTAATCTTAATGTTTAACACAGAAATAATTGCCCAGACCAATTAAAAAAGTAATTTTTACCCGACTGAGTTTAAAGAGCTTATTTTTAATTACTGTATATTTTAAACATAAATCGACTGTTTTACGAACGCATCTAACATACTTTATGTTGTTGCATTTATCTGAATCTTTTATGTGCCTTCTGTTGTTTTATATGAGGATTTAATATTATTAATATTATAAGAAATAAAACAGAAATTGTAAAAATTATCATTCATAATGATTCATATTGGTAAATTGATTTTACTAGCTATAATATTCACTGCATAATTATGTAAATGACGTATAATAAAAACGTGTCTGGATGTAATTGCAAAGAACATCAATTCAGACAATCTGATGCAGCTAAAAATTATGCGAGTCTTAACAACTTGCACTACAGGGATTTATTTTTAAATAATTTAATAACATGCGAACAATTTCTCGTACAATGCGAATAGCGAATAATACGAACAAGGCTTACACTAATTGCATACTTTAGATAGGTACTAAATTTTATACGAATTTTATGCGTAATTTTCCATCAATTTCCTTTTTATTATTACTCATTGCTTTTATGTTCAGGATGTATTAAAATCAAACGTATTATGAATGTCAGTATCTTAATTTATTGCGTGTTTGACAGCGTATATAAAATAAATACAATCTTAACATACTTTCCAGAGGGATTTCGGTCTTATGACGCAAATGCACTTTCGCTCTTACCCAACTTTAAATGAGTCTTTTATCGGTTTATACGACTGTCATTTAAATAACACCTGGCCGTGCACCTTATATCCATCAGTTAAACGCATATATAAATATGTTAAAAGTGATTAAAACTTTAAGATATGCGCCGGCGCTACAACATCTTTAGAGGTAACTGGTAAAGCATAGCAATGCGATTCGTATCAATTTTATACGTAGAAAATATAAGAAAATAGAATATCGTCATTTTAACGAGTTTATCAACCTCTTCATCCAAATAGATTAATTTGTGTAAAAAAATATTTGTCTATTTTATTAAAAACTAGTGGTCCGCCCCGGCTTCGCCCGTGGTACATATTTCGCAATAAAAGGTAGCCTATGTCCTTTCTCGGGTATCAAAATATCTCCATACCAAATTTCATACAAATTGGTTCAGTAGTTTAGGCGTGATTGAGTAACAGACAGACAGACAGAGTTACTTTCGCATTTATAATATTAGTATGGATATATCGATAGCCGTTTGTAGATTCTTTATTCATACTATTATTAAAACAACGTATAGGTACAAAATTATTTTTTAAATTAAAATCGTTATTTCTTAGAAGTAGTTTTTACGCTACCTCGTTTTGTATGTGGGTTAACAAGCATGTAAGCGCATTATCATATTTCAATACTGTAGACACAAATGAATACGAGTAGATTACAAAGATTGATTAATGTTAAGCGATTTAATTGATACGTCACGAATCCGACATATCAGCGATAGAATATTTATAACATCCGTCAGGTATTCCGACACCATCGATGCGATCAAATCTTCACATCGTTAGCACTTTATTTATCTTCCGAACTATTTGGATTGCATTTTTTTTTATTAAACAACTATCACAAACGGAAGAAGTTTGTTTAATAGTAGGCAACTTTTATCCAGTATAATATAAAAATATGAAAGTTTTAGCATATAACCTATAGATATAGGTAATTCAGCTAATTCTTATACCTATTTTTAAATGTTTTCATATTTCAAAAAAAGCATTTTTCCATCAATTGAAAAATTTATGAGCACATTTGAGGAAATAATTAAAATAATTCTGTAAACGGAAGATAAATATGATTTTACAACCACAAATTTCACGTTAGTTATCACCTACCACAAACTGTGACTATGAAGTACCCACTCATCTCATTCAACAAGTCTGTGGAAATACATATCGATTCAATATAATATCAATCATTTTATGCAATTAAATAATAAATGGATCAATCTTGTTTGTATTAAATTTATATTGTTTAAATGAAATATTTTCTATTGAATTATATTAATATTTTATTGATAAATATTTTTCCTTGGAAATATACAACTAGGACATTCTTATCAGCTATAGAAAATATTCAAAGAACATATTATATTTATGAGAATTAAACTTAAGGATAAAATATTGAATTCTCTTTGCACACACATTTTATTGGTTGAAAAATAAGTCATAAACATTAGAATATTTTCTCTATTATTCTATTATTAATTATCTTATAATACAAGGTAAATTTTGACTAGTATCAAAATAAAGGTAATTGAATATAAACGGAAAATTGAATTCCCTAGAATGTTTAAACCGCATCCAATCAAAAACAGGACACTGGAACGTAACCAATTTTGTGTTTATTTTCGAGTAAATAATTGAGAAACCGCTGGACATGGTTAAGTAGTATTTCTTGCCAATTCCTGAACGAATAATATCGCTATTCATAAAATTAATTTAACTAAGTACTTAATAAATTTTATAAAACTAATTTAAGTAATTACTACTAATACTACTACTAGTACAATTTAAGTTACTTAATTTTTTTATCTTTAAATTCTGTGTGTAATAAGGAGAAACAATAATATACCTAATTATTACTCAAGAGTGACGTAACTTTTGTTAGGTTCCATCCATTTGACCTTCCACGTAATACCTAAAAGAAGAAATTCTTATATTTTGATCAGATTGTATTACGTAAGAATACGTGACGGTTATCAGTAGGTATCGATGCGATCTGTTTTTACAGGAACGTGCTTCAATTGCAATAGAGATAGTGTTGCTACAGTGATTTTGATTGGTACATTAGTCAAATATCTTCCATTGCTTTAGCCACACATTTATATAATGTACTTATAAGCAAATCGCAAATTTTTATAAAAGTAACAAATTCATCGTTTTTACAAGTAACCTTTATATAAAGCGGCCTAATTACTTTTTCAGTAGGTATAATAATTGTTCCATCGAAAAGGTACAACGTGAGTTAAATACGAAGACTTGAAATAATAATATCCTTCATCTCCATATGAAGAGAATAATTATTTTACTTCCTGAGTGTCCATTACTTGTGTATTGTGAAAAAGGAGAGAATTAATTCAAGAACCTACACTTAGTACAGCATTGAATATTTATGAAATGCTCTTTCAGAAAAAGAAATCAATAATGATGAAGGAGTGACTGATCATTTTTCGTAATAATATTTGTAAAGCGGTATTCATTTTATTTAGTAGATGATCGTTTCCGAATCAGTTCATATTAAATTATTCATTGTCTTGCAACATCTTTGTAAGTGGTTAAAATAAGTTTTTGAAATATTGGAACGTGAAACAACCGTGATATCAATAACCTTATGTTCCTCGATGAACCCTGACAAATGAGGCATTGTTGCGGCGATGCGACGTGACGTTAAGAATTTGCCATAGAATGCACCTATAAAATTTCCGCATTATAATTTTTTATTTCGTTGCGTCCAAGTCGAAGCCGCGGTTGAACTTATTCATTTCATCCGAAACAAACGATCCGACAAGATGTCCCAGACAGACTTCTTTTGTTGAATATGTCCGTAAGTTTTTTTATAATTGTTTGACTATTGAATAGAATTGCTGTAGGAACAATTTTATAGTTGGGTAGATACTGTATTATTGAGTTGTATCTCCGGCGATATCAATTAATACTGTTGTAAACTTCACACAATACCAACAATGTCCCAAGTTGCATTGCATCATCATCGGTAAAATCACTAGCGTGTTGCATTTCGCTGTTGTTTGCCGGTAGCGAGTAGGACAAGTATCTACTCCTACACATTCCGACCCTAATGCTTCCTTTATTGTTCTCTAACTTTGTTGTGTTGGAAAATGACAAGCCATTACCAACAGTATATGTGAAAGTTCCACAATACCATTCACGGCTTATAATTGAACTATAAATAGCGAAGCTTTGTTGTTTTACTAATTTTATCGCATCATCGTTATCGTTCCGTTTTAACCGTATGTGATACTATGCTGTGACAACCATACCATCAATTAAAATTCTTTAGCTCTTATCAGTCAAATAGATCTAAACAACTGTATTACATTAAACCATAAAAAATGTTTAAATATTCTCACGTAGTCAACAAAAAATTGATTTCTATCGCATGCTTAACATCGATTCGTGTGCTCGGTTTAAATAATAATTAAAGATAGCAGATAGCGCTGTTCGTGAGATAAACCGAGCAAATCGGATCAACGTCAACACTCACAAAGGGATACCATCTATTTGCGCTTTACAAAATTCTTTTCCATCACTTTTGTTAAGCCTCAAAGCAGTTTAATAACTGTCGGGCTGTGACAGCGAAGCCTTTGTGAGGATAAAGGGACAATATACCTGTGGACACGTCATTTTTACTTAAAACATCCGTACTTTGTAAGAAAAAACAAGGCCAGTGCATCTATATGGTACCTAAAGTGGGTCGCAAGTGTCGCCTTGTGGTTTCTCACTAACCACTTTTCAGTTATATTTGTTGTTTTTGTTAATTGCGTATTTTGAAAATATGTTAACAACTAATTTAATTATAAACATTTATTTAAAGTCGTGCAGCTTATTGTAAAAATTACATTATATATTTTCACAATTATTGTGTTTCACAATTATTTTCACAATTATTGTGAAAATATATTCAAAGTTATGCAGAAAATATAATAAAACGTACATTTGTATAAACAAACAGAATTAACTATGCCCATTACCAATTCGCAAAATCGAAAATTAAGGGTCGCTAAATTAAACTCAAATCATTGAATTAGGGTCCAAATTGGTGCCATTAAGTCTTACAAATTGTTCTTGTTTGTGTATTTGGATGTCACGATGCGGTACAGTGATTAGGGGCATACAGACTGCAGCCTGCATTGTAATTTGTGGCTTTAAAAACCAGACCCATTCAATGTGGAATCAGATGATCAGATATCACCCTATTGACATGAGGTATTTTTGGCATAAATGAATGCGCTGTTAATACATTATGCAGATGTATTTATGGACTCAATAATCTAACCTGGTGAATCATTACCTTATTATAAAGAGCCATTGTCAATAATCAAAGGGGTTTCGACAACAAATTTCCATTTATAGAATTTATTGAACAATATATACCTGCGTATTTAATTAGTTTCATTTGTAATATTCTCAAATCTCCACGTTACCTTTTTATTTCATAGAATTATTATGGAGCGATTTTAAAATAGCATTACTAAAATATTCAGCGATAAGTCATGGCGCGTAATAACGTGACAGAATTCACATTAAAATTGCAAAAATATCCAGTCAGCACCTTACCAATACATAAACGTCGTAGACGATGATACTTTATAGAGTACCTTTAAGGATGGGGTCACATTTTATTGGTTTTGCTGGAGGTTTTTATGTGTAAAATCTATAAAAATTTATCCCGTCCATAAAATTTACATTGTAAAAATCACATGCGGCACTTTGTGTTTTCATATGCGTAAAGGATTAATAAGTACAATAACTGTAGCAAATGGATGATTAATTCCACTCGGATGATATATTTCGGCTTACCATAAATTGGGTTTTATGTCAGAGCAATTTTAACGTTCACATTAATGGCATGCTGTAAAAGTTATACAACCGTATCATAGGAATCTCTTATTTCGTATCGTTCATTGTTATTTTTTTAAGTATTAATTATTTGATGGAATAGGGAAAATGAAAAATGTGTTTATTCTTAATCGAATAAATTTCAAATTCAGGGGCGTCGCTTGATGCTTAATATTTTTGATTACTTGCAACCGTGAATTATCATGCACGGATTATTCCCAATAAAATATAACTCCACTTGATCGCGTTAAAGATGCTTAGTTCTTAGTTATTTTCATGAAACGTTACTAATTAGAGATTAGGAACAAAAAATAGCTGTAGAAGAATGGAATTAACATCAGAGGATTAATGAACTGTAACGATTGTCTGTGACCGCTAAACAAACGTTTAAAAAAGGTCTCTTATAAACATTTGCTAACAAGTAATATCTTTTCAGATAATTAGAGTGAGCATGCTGACTAGACTAGTGACGATAGCACTGGTGGCAGCGACCTGGCGGCTCACCGACGCCTGCTCTTGCTCACTAGAACATCCACAAACACATTTTTGTAACAGTGACTTCGGTAAGTTTACCTTTTCATTCAATCGTCTATTTTAGATATACGAAATGTGACCAACAACCTAATTTCAGAAATAGTCATGCAAATATCTTTCGGGTACTAAACACAAGGATACATTGAAAGTAGATTTTATCAAAAAGTATCCATTATGTCTTGTGTGTTACCTAATTTAAGTTGCGACAAAATTTGGGTCAAGCTTGTACAGTGAAATACCATATCCTGATAAAAGATTGGCGTCGATTGATAGCGTATTAACATTATGTTATCGTGTTTTGCATAGTAAGTGCGGAAGCTGAATGCCCAAATCTTTTAACCCTTCACCCTCCTATCTTGCAGGCAGATCTTGTTTCCCAATCACACTAAAGGCTCACGACATTCTCAATATTTATTTTATTACAAACGCAACTGGCGACATTTAAGATATTCCATCTGAAATACATCTGCTTTCGTATACTTGAAAATTCTTTTTTATTTAGCAGAGTAATTTCCCGTCTTTTGTCATTCGCGTTCCAAGATATATCTTGTCGAAAGGTATTTCTTCTTTGTAGAATTGCATTGCTATCTAGAAGAGTCTCATTATAGTACAACCCGGACATCTATTTCCTCGTAAATTGAAATTGTATAACGAAGCAGATGTAGAAAATCTTACAAATTGAAGTACTGAACACTACAAATTTATTCTATTTCCTTACAGTTATCGTCGGTCGAGTACAAAGACTATTCAGAGGAAAAGATTTCTACGACGCTTACAAAGTGAAAATTCGAAACGTTTTTAAAGTAAGCAATATTATTTATTATTTTTCTTAGTGTCTTCAATAAAAGAATATATCATTGTTGTTAACTTTTGTTTGTATAATGAAAAGCCAGCCTCAAAACAATTCATAATTTTAATTACAGGCAACTCCAAAGGCAGCTTTAGCTCTAAAATCAGGTCGAATATTAACGCCCTCTCAGGATTCCTTATGCGGAGTTAGCCTACAGCCAAGGGAGACCTATGTCATAACAGGTATTGTAAATTTGTAAATACATATTATATTCTTGAAATCAATTCCATATATTATTTTCTAACGCATATCTAAGCTAGTTTCATAGACATCAATTTATAACAACGAAAAGCTTACCTAAAGCTTCACGTTAAGGCTAAATGATAACTAACTGCACGCCATTACACAACAATCAACTTCCAATTTCCGTTAAATATTAACGCATTATGTCGAAGCATCAGCTAACAACTTTTTGAATTCATTTGACCATTTACCCTTTAACGTACGTAATACGACGACAAGACGTTGTTTGATGATAGCTCTTTGCTCTTATCATTATTCTAATGTAAACTTGAGCAAAATACTAATAAGTTGAGTCACAGGTCGCGTGATGCACCTGCAGGCTCACGTGCAGCTGTGTGGCTACATAAACAAGTGGCGGGAGGTGACGCCGCGGCAAAGGAAGGGATTCCGACTCCTCTATCGACAGGGCTGCACGTGCAAGGTAATTGATGGACAAACTAATTATTGTACTAGTACATACGACTCATGCAGCTTTATAATTATCGAAATACACGACAGTATGACCACACGAAGCGCGGTCGATTTTTTCATTCTGTTGGCCTTAAACAATTTTGTTTCATCCTTTATAATAAAAAGGTTGTGTGATCGTTTAGTTACATTGGTAATTATTACAAAGCTAGAAATGCCACTCAAAGTTATAATATGTATCCTTATTATCAACTACCTAGATGATAAATTGAAAGCAAGGCAAATGTATACATTCACGATAATAAAAGGATTTGGATAATAATTTGGAATAAAAAAGCTAAAACTTCATCCAAGTAACTCAAGGGATCTGACGCATGCTCACTCTTCAATGAAACAACAATATAAGTTTAATATTAATATTCAAGGCAAGCAGATATTATCCAATGTTATCTTTTGATTAATTATTTATGAGACCAAGCATTTATGATAATAAGTTTAAAACACGAATAAAGCGAAATACGGAAATTCAACGCACTTCCCCAGAGCGTTAATAAACAAAACATAAATAAAGAAAACATTTCGAGTAATTACTCCTCTGTATACATGTTCCTGAACGAAGCGGTTAATCTACCTCAGTACAATAGGATTAAAATTGAAGTATTAAATAGAAAGCGATTGTGTGAACATTTCCTTCGTGTAAAATGAAAGCGATGACTTAATTGGAACCGATGACGACGTCAGGCTTATTGGATTCTCGTGTTAATTCCGCAAACTTGTTTAGCTTTGCCTTCAATTACATTACGAGTATCAAGTAAACGAGTCATGAATTTTCCCGCTGTAGTATAAGATTCGTGTGCAAAACAGCTTAAGAACAATACTATTAAGTTAATTTTCTTTAACTGCTTACAATTGACCCAGAAATGACAGCATTTGGAAATAACAATACGTTGCCTTCTAATGTTTAGTACTTAGTTTAACTCTTGGGTAATCGTGCTATTTGTTTAAAATAATATTACGGATAATAATATAGATTTCGAACTGAACATTACTCTTTAGTAGTTGTTTTATTGGAAGGCGTATCCACAGTATAAAATCATGAACTACTATGATCACGTATTAGTTCCACAAAGAAGATGTAATCATATTATAATGAACTATTATTTGCTAGATAACATATTACTATTTAATTCTATGTTAAAGGATTATACCAATCAATATATAAACCTTGAGCATCCAATGCAATATAATTATGATATATTATAATAATATAAATGATATAATTTCAGGTACATGTGAACCGCCGAACAACAAAATCGCCCAACACTTGCGTGACGGGCTACGACGAATGCTACGAGCGACACGGAATCTGTCTTCATGACCGAGAGAGGCGGTGCAGGTGGACTAGGTAACTAATTTAGTTATTTATTTATATTAATTTACTATGAAATAGGATAAAAAGCTTGTTTATTTTTAAAGCTTTATTTTATAGGTACATTGATAATACATAGTGATAACCTCTACGATGTTTTTGAAATTAATATTGTAGATGCATAATGTAATCAATAACAATATGTATTATGCAGGATGTTGGTGAAAAATGTATTATTTCGGGATATCAATAACACTTACCATTTTAATAATTTTTATCATTTAGCTACTAAATTAATGTCATCTAAAGTGTGACATCATTGGAGGCATAAAATAAAGAATTTAGTTATTTGAATAATATCTATATTAAGTGTACATAAAAACCAAATACGATATACCTACGCACTTTTTGCTTGCTCGAGTGTTGACAATGACTAATGCGAACTGATTTTATCATGGCTTCTAACCGATTATTTAAATTAGTTCTTTAACCTTAACGTGTGTTTAGCTTATTAAGTTATGAAGATATTTATATTATTTGATCTTAACATCAAAATATAATGCAATAAAATTATACCTTTGTGAAGTCATGAATAAATTATGTGTTTTTAAATCCCTTCTCATTGTATTGACTTATGGATTTTTTTGTTTGTTTAACAGAGCTCCTGCCCTCACGAGATGTCTTCAAAAACAACTGTTCAACAATAACAGCACTATGACTTGATTAATCGAACGAATAACTATAGTACTAATAACTACCGTATATCTCGCCTCCACTCGATTGAAATTCCGGTGTTACCTTCGATTGTTACTAATATTTATAGATTCAAAGTTATGTTTAAGCCAAATCTGAGATGACATGTTAGAATGTTTTACATTGTGTTAAGGTGAAACAAAACTTGTTTGTTTCGTTAATTATATAGAGCTTTAATAAGCTCGACGGAAGGCTAATATTGGATTTGGTTTTCTTTATTGTAAAATCGGAGAAAGCAGACAGTATGCATGTGGCTATGAATGTGTAGACGTAAAAATCGTGATAAATTATTAGATGCAGCGACGTTTTATATCAAAACGACACGAATTAACTGAACGCTATTACCAATTGTTATTCTTTGGAATATTTCCTTTGAAGATTCTTAAATTGTTATTTAGTCTTCACAGACAAATTGCTTAACGTTATTTTGTATTATTTATTGTAAGTTATAACTATTTTAAGTTAAAGTATTGTAAATTAACAAAATAGTGATATAATTAGATTAGAATAAAAGATTAAGTTAATAGAGTTTGTTTTATTTATGTTGTAGGACGCCTACGAAAAATATTGTTACATACTTACTCGTAGATGTCTAAGCGCTACAGTAACGCACGTATTATACAAGGCGCGATAAATGTGCCTTGTTAGCAAGAATATAGGTAACCCTTGTGCGTGAATAATGCAATATGAAACAGTAGATGAATAATAAATAAAAACTTACCATATCAGTGTGGTTATGATAATACGTTTGTTCAATTAGAGGGAAGTTCTCGCGTCCCAAGCGTCGTTGCAATTGAAGTAGATGACCGAATACCCATGGCCGATCCTAAAACCAATTCAATTACATCAAGAGTTGACCAAACAATACAACTTATAACTCGATTGTAAACTATTTGACTCTACAAAGACAACTTAAGTGAGTTATGTAGTTGAAACTTGTAACAACGTTTGCCTTTTACTCTATCGACCGCTACAAACTGCTCCTATTTATTAGCATAAAGCAACCCGAAGCTGACATTTCAGAATACCCCGAGGAGCGTGGTGATTTATAGCCACCTCAATCTCATATTTCCTTTTTAAAATGCATTAAACCTGCAGCTTATTACCTTCAGCGTATTTTACAGTAAATTTTCAACTACATAAGGGATTTAAAGTAAATTGTAAAGTGATAGGTATATTGCTACGTAATCTAATATATAAAAATCAATGCCACTTTTCGTTGTAATTCCATAACTCGAGAACGGCTGAACCGATTTCGATAATTCTTTTTTTATTATATTCCTTGAAGTACGAGGATGGTTCTTATGTAGAGAAAACGTTAATATGTACCACGGGCGAAGCCGGGGCGGACCGCTAGTTTTGTATAAAAACACAGTCGAAACATAATGTAGCTCTATAAAGTACTGTTTCCTTGACATTAGAGTCGTCAACTAATAAATCATTGGTTATTAGTAGACGTTTACCAATTTTACGACCGAGCAATCAACGGTTTCTAATATTTAAAAGAATATTTTCTGTTCTCATAGAATAACGTAAATCTCGATCTAATAGAAAATCGGTGAGAGAGTAGTACCGATTTTTCAATTTATTAATCCATGACAGTTGGAACATTTATCATCGAGACGGTTGAAAAATCATCTCTAAAATAACCTTCGTCGAATACACTGTACGTTATGCACTTAACCTAAAAAATCGTTCGTGTTCGAGTGTGCAATGAGTTATCAAAGGCAACAAACTCTATTTAACACAAGGTTACAAGGCCCCGCACCCTATTTTGGTGTCGATCGAACGAGCAGTAATTACCTGGAAGTGATAAATTGAGTTTAGGCTGTTGATAGAAGGTACGCCTCCGAACTTGAGGCCCAAGAGTAGGGGGCGGTGGTCGGCACCAGCGTCGCGAACGTTCTGTCTCACCAACACGAAGTCCGGTCTATAATAAAAACGCAAGTCTAAATCTGCTCTTGGGACTCTGTCACTTTCGAGCAGAGATAGAAGTATATAGCAACAACCCCTATCGTAATTCTTATTATGATTCCCAAACCTATCTTATTGCTAATGCATGCATGCATGCTAGTTGCATGGGACAAATAATATAATATTGAGTTTGACTTAAAATATGGACTATCCGTAGAGCAAATTAAGTAGGTACACAAAAAAATACTTCTTGGCGTTTCAGAACAGTTCAGCGTCAAAAACACTATAAAACAAAAAAAAATACGAAAGTATATTTGGTATGCCGTAAATATGGTGTCCAAATCGCATAAAATCTTTATTAACGATCTTTTAAAAATTAAGGAGTGAGATAAACTTTTATATGGCTGTTATTACGGGTTAATGGAAAAGGGGACCCATAAATGAGACAATAAGAAATTAATGCTGAATTTTAATTAAATTATCCATTCTAGAATATTCCATAAATTATATAGTATACGTAACAACAATCTTTTGTATTTTTTTCTTTTGGCAAACAGTCAGTTAAAACTCTCTAGATAACAATGCAGTTAATAATATTCTTCCCCAATCTCTCCTCTAGGCTCTAGTACGATTTTCTTGCCAAATGTTTTAAATAAGTTTTAAATTAATTGTCTGCCAGTGTTGACAAAGAATATAAACTAAACAATTGTAATAGATATTCTAAACTGTTTGTAGGTAATTGAAACATTTTTATTAGAACATTAAAAATTATACGCAAGTCGATAAATTAAAAAAATAATTTATTATTCACTAAGTAAGAGAAGTTAATTAAATTATCCAATTATAAATTGCTCTATCCTCTCACAAGTGCACTGTCATTATAAGGTTTTACACAAATTGATACAACAATTGAGAAGACTTACTTAAAACATCTCGTAACTTTAGTTCCGCTGCGGTACACAGCCATAGACACGTTGGCGCCATCAGAGTTGGCTGTCACAGATATTTCCTAAACAAGAACAAAGACATAGTTGAAAACTTATCTCTTAGAGTGAAAACTTTTCTCTTAGAATATCTTGAAGAAAATTAATTCAACTTCTTTTAATTAGCTCAGCAAAGCGACTAAGTAGTCATGGAAACTAAGTTAATTTACCTACTCTACGTTTCTCTCACTTAATGAATTATTTTCAGTCTATTAAATATTTACTGCCTACATTTTTTATTCGAAGGTAAGCTTATTTAACATCAAAGACTTTCTTTTGAGGTATTACGGAGGATTCATGTTGTTTCAATCTTAGATTTTCTTTTCCAATAAATTAGCCTTCTTTGTGCTTCAAATTGAAGTATTTCTAACTCGATCTAAAATGTTAATCAATAAGCTACTTCTTCACAAGAAACAAAACATAAAGGTAGTGAAATACGGGATCATAAATGAGAATGTACAAACTCGGAATTCTGCTTGCTCCACGCGGATATCCCATTCGCCTGGCAAACGTCGACCTCGGAAGTATTTAGACCAATCAGTGTTCTGGTCATCCACAACCAGGAGCGTGACGCAGCGGTCGCGGTTGTAACCGCGGCCCACTGAGGCCACCGATGTTACACTCCCTATGTAAATGTTTATCATTGTAGTACTACGCCATCAACATTATTTCAGACATCGCAGTATTTTATACCAAAATTCTAGAACAAATCAATAATCCCAATAATTTAACGTATCCACCAGTTTACTTATCAGAAATTCATAACATCTCCCAAATTGATCGCTAAACTTCACTTATAAATGTTTACTTATATCGTACTTCCATCACTTACTCCTAATTTATAAGGAATTATATTTATCCAAAAAACATGACGTGGAAATTAAATCACGATTCAAAGAACTCACTATTTTAACTCACTATAAATACATATACATATATGTACTAAACTTCAAAAGAATTGTTACAGATAAGTAAAAAGATTACGCTTTAAACCAATGGGTCAAAATAAAAGTATATGTAGAGACAATGGAAAAAGACAACCTTTTTATTTTGGTTAAATCTCCCAGTAATCTTCTTTCTGAACAACATAATGATCCGGCAAGATGTCTGATGGCTTAAAAACCACCCAAAGCTTTTTGTACGTTTTGCTGAAATTGCCTTCATTACCTTTATACCGGATAAGGATTTTGCTTTTTATCGAAATGTACAGTTAATTTATGCTGAAGCATTATAGCTTTAGCATAAATTAGTACATTTCGATAAACATCATTATTCGAACACAGTGATTTATGCAGTAAAGTTTCTGCATAAATCATTGTTTTCAAATAATGTAAAATGTAAGTTCATAAATAATGTTTTGAAACCAAACCTCCGATTTTTCACAGCAAACGAGATTCCGTCAGCCTAAGCCGTCAGCTCTGTGCGAATTACATTTCTTATCCGACACTGATTAATCGTTCTCGTGTAACTAAGGCGACAAATGTTAGTTATGTAATAGTACCTACAGACAAACACCTGAATCCTGACAGGTGAAAATATGTTTAGTAATAAATAGGGGAATGTAATTCTTTTGCTACGTGAATTTTCTTTAAAATGTATTTCTCTACACGATACTGACTTCCACGATGTTGTTTACAATTCGGTAGATCAATGAAATATTATTTCCAGTTAACTTGAGTACCTTGAATTCCTTATCACATTGACTACGGAAAGTCATGAAGTTATATTATAGTTATATTATATAGTCATGATTATATTTGAAGCAACTTACCTAGCAAATTAGCGCCTTGATCTCTTGCAGCGCCAGTCAGCGACTGTACCCGCTGTAGAAGAGACTCCCTGGACTTGGCTGGTGAGGAAGGTGCTGATGTTCCTCGAGACCCTCCACGAAGGTTCAGGGACAGGTCTCCGCCAGAGCCAGCGCTTGCAGCGCTTGCAGCGCTAGCAGAGCTTGCCGCGCTCGGCGTTGGTGGTGCCGCACCACTCCCGAGGCTACCACCTGTCGCTATACCATGTCATAGCATAGTATTGAAATTAAATGAACTGATTTTTCCATTTTGTCGATAAGTTTATAATAAAATGTAAAATCACTGAACTGAAATTATAAACACTGATTTTTTTTTAATGTAATATAAACATTAACTAAATATTAATACATATTGTATTAGCTAGTAAAGTATCAATCATTTTAAAACCATATTTTTTACATTAAAGACACATATTATACACAAAGCCGCGCCCTAATGTATGGCAGTTGTTTTATTTTTCTATGTTATTACGTAATGTAATATATTGTTTAAGAATCTTATTTAAAACTGCTTACCCTGGGAGACCGGCCGTTGCTGCGGCTTGGGCTGGCTGGTGGTGGCCGGTCGGCCGGTGTACGGGTCCACCTCGCCCTCATCGCACTCCGACTGAAGGTCACCGGAGCTAAATCTGCGCAACGCCTCCGCTGAACTACGTGCGTACAAGGGACACGCACGGGAGGGAAACCGACACACACTATGTAGCCACTCATTGATGCCAACACCTACCTATCACTTTCTTTTCTAATTTTATCTTATACTTCCTCTTTGTGTATTAACTATGAGTTCATCTACTGCTAAAAGCTTTTGTGCGGATATAACACTCACACGCTAATTCAATAGAAATTCAATTAACAAAATTTTAATGGAATGATAAAACGAACCTTAAAGTGAGGCAATTAATCTGCACCACAATTTATTAAAACTTTACAAAACAATTGCTTGGCGCTTAGGAAATAAATTTGAAAGCAATTTGGAGATCCACAACATTGATAGGGAGGAAGCACCATGCAATGACGATGGTAATTGGTATACTTATTGTTCGTGAATTCTCCTTGGTTCTTCCCAGGCGACAATCAGTGTGGCTTAAATGTTCATGAGTGCTACACGGTATGTGAACAGCAAGGAACGTGAGAGGGATAATCCTTGTACCTGACTTAACTGTTAAAAGCTTAGGAGCTTTAAGACATAGGTGTTGAAATGTCATGTACAGTAAACAGACGACAATAAAGTCAGATACAAGGGTAAGCTAAGCTGTATCATCGTAGCGAACAGAATTACAAAGATTAGTAACAATGAATATCCAGACAAATTCTAGTTTTAATTACGGAATTAGCTATAATATGATTCAGCTTTTGCTTGGAGTAAGGGTTTTGGTCCGTAGAGCAAATCAGTAGCAAGCTGCATTTGGGAATGCGTAAATTAGGTATACGTACGAGTAGAATAAATCACACGTACAATAAAATGTAAACCAATTTTTTTAACCATAACGCAATTCTTATATAGTAGGTATTATCAAATTAATGGAGATGCCGGAATTCCTAAGCTTAGATATTAAATCTCCACCTTTCAAATTTATTTTCAAGAAAAACTTCGTTAAACATCTCGACACTCTTAAACTAAAAAATGCATAAAAGTATTTGTTAAAAAACACATCTCATTTGTCGAGTGCTCTCGTTTATATTTTGTACGCGTTCTCGCAAACATTAATTTAACCCTGTTTATAAATTTATAAAGAATAGAAAAAATTCGATCACGAGGCGGGACTTGAACCCGCATCCTTCGCGCCATTCCGGGGCGGATGCCTTACCAACTCAGCCACTCGTGACCCGCCTGAGCAATCGAATTTATTCTATCCTTTCAGTTTTATGTGTCTTAAGGGACACACCGCGCGCCATCTATTGAGATGATTTAACAACCATCTCAACCAATATGAAGCACTTTTCAGTGAATACAATATTGTAACGATGGAACACGACCTTTTCTTGAATTTATATTTTTTGGTTTTTATGGCATTCAAATGCTTTATAAATATAAATTTATAAAGAATAGAAAAAATTCGATCACGAGGCGGGACTTGAACCCGCATCCTTCGCGCCATTCCGGGGCGGATGCCTTACCAACTCAGCCACTCGTGACCCGCCTGAGCAATCGAATTTATTCTATCCTTTCAGTTTTATGTGTCTTAAGGGACACACCGCGCGCCATCTATTGAGATGATTTAACAACCATCTCAACCAATATGAAGCACTTTTCAGTGAATACAATATTGTAACGATGGAACACGACCTTTTCTTGAATTTATATTTTTTGGTTTTTATTGCATTCAAATGCTTTATAAATATAAATTTATAAAGAATAGAAAAAATTCGATCACGAGGCGGGACTTGAACCCGCATCCTTCGCGCCATTCCGGGGCGGATGCCTTACCAACTCAGCCACTCGTGACCCGCCTGAGCAATCGAATTTATTCTATCCTTTCAGTTTTATGTGTCTTAAGGGACACACCGCGCGCCATCTATTGAGATGATTTAACAACCATCTCAACCAATATGAAGCACTTTTCAGTGAATACAATATTGTAACGATGGAACACGACCTTTTCTTGAATTTATATTTTTTGGTTTTTATGGCATTCAAATGCTTTATAAATATAAATTTATAAAGAATAGAAAAAATTCGATCACGAGGCGGGACTTGAACCCGCATCCTTCGCGCCATTCCGGGGCGGATGCCTTACCAACTCAGCCACTCGTGACCCGCCTGAGCAATCGAATTTATTCTATCCTTTCAGTTTTATGTGTCTTAAGGGACACACCGCGCGCCATCTATTGAGCGCGAAGGATGCGGGTTCAAGTCCCGCCTCGTGATCGAATTTTTTCTATTCTTTATAAATTTATATTTATAAAGCATTTGAATGCCATAAAAACCAAAAAATATAAATTCAAGAAAAGGTCGTGTTCCATCGTTACAATATTGTATTCACTGAAAAGTGCTTCATATTGGTTGAGATGGTTGTTAAATCATCTCAATAGATGGCGCGCGGTGTGTCCCTTAAGACACATAAAACTGAAAGGATAGAATAAATTCGATTGCTCAGGCGGGTCACGAGTGGCTGAGTTGGTAAGGCATCCGCCCCGGAATGGCGCGAAGGATGCGGGTTCAAGTCCCGCCTCGTGATCGAATTTTTTCTATTCTTTATAAATTTATATTTATAAAGCATTTGAATGCCATAAAAACCAAAAAATATAAATTCAAGAAAAGGTCGTGTTCCATCGTTACAATATTGTATTCACTGAAAAGTGCTTCATATTGGTTGAGATGGTTGTTAAATCATCTCAATAGATGGCGCGCGGTGTGTCCCTTAAGACACATAAAACTGAAAGGATAGAATAAATTCGATTGCTCAGGCGGGTCACGAGTGGCTGAGTTGGTAAGGCATCCGCCCCGGAATGGCGCGAAGGATGCGGGTTCAAGTCCCGCCTCGTGATCGAATTTTTTCTATTCTTTATAAATTTATATTTATAAAGCATTTGAATGCCATAAAAACCAAAAAATATAAATTCAAGAAAAGGTCGTGTTCCATCGTTACAATATTGTATTCACTGAAAAGTGCTTCATATTGGTTGAGATGGTTGTTAAATCATCTCAATAGATGGCGCGCGGTGTGTCCCTTAAGACACATAAAACTGAAAGGATAGAATAAATTCGATTGCTCAGGCGGGTCACGAGTGGCTGAGTTGGTAAGGCATCCGCCCCGGAATGTCGCGAAGGATGCGGGTTCAAGTCCCGCCTCGTGATCGAATTTTTTCTATTCTTTATAAATTTATATTTATAAAGCATTTGAATGCCATAAAAACCAAAAAATATAAATTCAAGAAAAGGTCGTGTTCCATCGTTACAATATTGTATTCACTGAAAAGTGCTTCATATTGGTTGAGATGGTTGTTAAATCATCTCAATAGATGGCGCGCGGTGTGTCCCTTAAGACACATAAAACTGAAAGGATAGAATAAATTCGATTGCTCAGGCGGGTCACGAGTGGCTGAGTTGGTAAGGCATCCGCCCCGGAATGGCGCGAAGGATGCGGGTTCAAGTCCCGCCTCGTGATCGAATTTTTTCTATTCTTTATAAATTTATATTTATAAAGCATTTGAATGCCATAAAAACCAAAAAATATAAATTCAAGAAAAGGTCGTGTTCCATCGTTACAATATTGTATTCACTGAAAAGTGCTTCATATTGGTTGAGATGGTTGTTAAATCATCTCAATAGATGGCGCGCGGTGTGTCCCTTAAGACACATAAAACTGAAAGGATAGAATAAATTCGATTGCTCAGGCGGGTCACGAGTGGCTGAGTTGGTAAGGCATCCGCCCCGGAATGGCGCGAAGGATGCGGGTTCAAGTCCCGCCTCGTGATCGAATTTTTTCTATTCTTTATAAATTTATATTTATAAAGCATTTGAATGCCATAAAAACCAAAAAATATAAATTCAAGAAAAGGTCGTGTTCCATCGTTACGATATTGTATTCACTGAAAAGTGCTTCATATTGGTTGAGATGGTTGTTAAATCATCTCAATAGATGGCGCGCGGTGTGTCCCTTAAGACACATAAAACTGAAAGGATAGAATAAATTCGATTGCTCAGGCGGGTCACGAGTGGCTGAGTTGGTAAGGCATCCGCCCCGGAATGGCGCGAAGGATGCGGGTTCAAGTCCCGCCTCGTGATCGAATTTTTTCTATTCTTTATAAATTTATATTTATAAAGCATTTGAATGCCATAAAAACCAAAAAATATAAATTCAAGAAAAGGTCGTGTTCCATCGTTACAATATTGTATTCACTGAAAAGTGCTTCATATTGGTTGAGATGGTTGTTAAATCATCTCAATAGATGGCGCGCGGTGTGTCCCTTAAGACACATAAAACTGAAAGGATAGAATAAATTCGATTGCTCAGGCGGGTCACGAGTGGCTGAGTTGGTAAGGCATCCGCCCCGGAATGGCGCGAAGGATGCGGGTTCAAGTCCCGCCTCGTGATCGAATTTTTTCTATTCTTTATAAATTTATATTTATAAAGCATTTGAATGCCATAAAAACCAAAAAATATTAACCCTGTTTGTTTTTCATTTGCAGTTGCACTTCAAAATACGCAGATAAAATTAAATTTAATTCTTGACATTGTATTCGGAATTCTCTTTCATTTACTTCATATAATAAAAGGGAGCATGCTTTGAGAATTTGATTTTGTTGTTCCATAGCTCTTTTGTTTGCCACAACATTTATGTAACACGATAATAAAAAACCATTTCTTGACTATGTTTATTTTAGTTTTCATAAATGAAAGCACACACATGAACCATACAACTTCGAGATAGCATACCTTCGTTTCAAGTAATTGACATTGGAGGTGAAGGAATTTCGGAAGCTTGAGAAAGACAGGGTTGATGTGGTCGCGGCCTGCGGGCCACAAATGCCAGGACACCCCGACCGATCTATTTTGACCGCCCCTGGACAAACAATTACGAGGATAAACGTTGTACATACCCACTGTGTTGTAGGCACTATAGGCACATGTCCGACATGTTAGAAATGAATGTAAATCAATTCACTGAAATATTAGTAGATATTAATAATCTGAAAAACATTGGGTAAGAAAACTATTATTACTAGGTAAATATATATATATATAAATATTGAAGCTTAAAATATGTAGATTTAAAATTTAAACCATGATTATTTATCGCGAAACTCATGATTGACTAAAACCAATCAGCAAAATTATTCATGCAAGTAAAATCAGCGTTTAGTTTTCCGTGAAGTGTTGTTTACAAACAAGCGTCGTAGTTAATAATTCAGAATAATAATAAGGCTCTATTATACCAAAATATGACGGATAATAATTATTATTAACGGTGTTTTAATTTAATTGAAATCGTAATCTTTGCATTATAAAATTAGCTATAAGTAATGTTTTCTGTAAGCATTAAAAATAATTGAAATGATTAATAATATATAATATAATAAATAGTCTGTACAGTTAGTTATCTATTATCTTGCTCTATCATGCATCGGAATTTGAAATCTTACCTTGGAAAATTCACTCGCAAGTTTGTTTGCAAGTCGGTTTGTCGACGGTATGTGACGCTGAGCTACACAGGAACTTGTAGAAGGGGGTAAGGATTCCTGTGGAAGTTTTGCTGGTTTTAGATCGAAAATATATTACCACGGATTAGATGAGTGAAGCAGAAATCATCGCATTTTTCGTTTTTTGTTTATTATTATAGAGTATAGACTATCATCTGCTAATAAATAATTCTCGAAGCTCGAGCTCGATCGAGCTTAACTCTTATGAAATCTAGGGTGAAGATCTTTAGTAGTTACTACATTATATAGTTCTCAATTTTGTTTTGTTATGTAAGTGTTATGTGTATTGATTCTCCTTCTACACTTCTAACTTTACTTAAATACAAAGTTGACTTTTACGTAGGGCCATCTACATTTTATTTTTGTTAGGAACTGCGTCATAATGTAACAGGAAGTTTTAAATAAAAATAAAATGACCCTTTACCATAAAAAAGGTTTCACAAAATGAGGGCAGGTAAGGGTTGGCTCCGATATAATATTATTTAGAATAAACCTTTTTTCGTAAGCTGACTTACACCCAACTGACATCTTTATCGGCCTGAATTTAAATGTCAATCATTACACCAAAATTAAACGCAATACAACCCGTTTTCTACTCTATTTAACTATTTAGGTTATCTCTCAGTTAAAATGACAACGTATGAAAATTTATTTAT
Organism: Colias croceus; assembly: GCF_905220415.1. Classification (NCBI taxonomy): domain Eukaryota; kingdom Metazoa; phylum Arthropoda; class Insecta; order Lepidoptera; family Pieridae; genus Colias; species Colias croceus. The sequence goes on from NC_059542.1 coordinate 5,390,955, forward strand.
CTATTATTATATATTATTATTAATATTTTGAAGTAAGTATTAAAACAAACGCTCAACATACTTGTAAAATATAGTTTTATTAGTACAAATGTTTTAATAATATCTCAATACGTAAAAATAATAACATCAATAATGTACATTTATATTTTATCCCAATTCCTTAGATATCGCTCTCCTTAATAAGGTATTATGTATTTTTACACATAGATAATTATTATTGATGCTTAGGTACCTTTATTATCATACGTTACTTATAAAATTGAAGATTTATCGATTAACTTGTATGGTATCGTTAAAAATAGACGCAGTGAACAATTGATATTGCTAATCGTATTATCGGAAGTTAAAATTATAGCCCTATGCAACATGATAGAATACATTTTGACATACTATAACACCTAACATCTTTTGTGGATATTGCAAAAAAAAAATAAAAAGAAAAGAAGATGAAGGAGAAAAATCAATATTACAACTCGCCATTTTAAATCCAACAGCTTCGATCTATTTCAAACTTAATAAATATCAAATATTCTTTGGAAGCTTGTACAATAATGAACTACGTCCTACGAGATTAGAAGGTAGATATAAATACCAGAGTCGATGTATAATAATTTGAGATATAAGTAATAAAGAAATTTTGACACACTCTACACTACACTCTACACTCTATTAAACTGGTAATTATATTATAATAAAGGTGTAGGTTCCTACAACGGTCTACATATACAAATACCTAATTTATAAACTACACAATATTTGAAAATGCGCAAATATAAATCAAAAACAAATCAATAAATCGCACAAACAGAATATAATTACTTCACAGTTCGCACCATGGAACGTTATTGAAACCCTATATCACATAGCTCTAGACGCCGTAATTCAAGCCTATATTTGATGTTATTCGAGGTTGTATTTTGGCATGTCGCCAATTGCTGTCAGCCGCCAGCCATATTTCGTCCCGCCCTACGCAATTCACGAGGTCACTTACAGCCTACAGAACATCGACTGTCCTCACCTGAGTAAAACACATTTACCTATGAGGCAAAACTTTTTGTACAAATTTTTGTCGCGTTTAATGAGAATCATACCTAATATAACTGAGATTGTTTTTTGACACCACTTATATGATTGAGGATCAAATCATTTCAAATTCTTACATTCTACATACCTATGCTTTACATGTTGGAAAGAGCTTAAATATTTAAGTACGTGAACGTTTACTGCAAATTGCATTTTGTAAATTCCACAAAGCACCGCAGCTGTTTTCGACATGAATGAAATGTTGAAACTCAAGCTGAAAGGCGGTTTTTCCATTGAATTCCAATGTTCAATCGTTTACGTTCATTCCATTGAAAGAAACACAAATTGTGAGTAGTTTTCGATTGGGTTATCAACCACATTTATGATGACATCAATGAATTGCCACTCATAACGATATGTACATATTTGTATATGCAGTTCATACTTATTAGGTATATGAACTCATAAAGCCAAACTAGATTAGAATTGTTTAAACGTTTGATACAAATAATGACAATACAGGAAAGAAAAACAATGATTTGCCACTAGTTTATGTATTAAAAAATATATAAATGTTTGTGAAAGTCCCAAAGTAGTCATTTATTTTGACCCGAGACAAAAAGTTTAATTTCAGAAGTGATAAATCTAAAAGGGATCTTTTTAGGTATTACAAAAGTTAATATACCATCGTTAAAAAAAGTTCTTCTCATATAATTATGGTTTCATTAACTTTTACAAACGGGGCTTTGTAGTTTGTAGGAATGTTTATTTTATGGTTCGCACTTTTATAAGCGAACGTTAATAAGTTAATTTTCAAAATATAATTGTGTATTAAAGACCGGTAGAAATATGTATACGAAGTTTGTATATGAAGATACAAAAAGTTATTATATCGAAAGCGGGTTCTATTAACCAAACGTCCCTAGGTGCATACAACTTTGAATATTGCAATTCTCAAAGAGACCATGTGACACCTTTAATAAATAATATGTTGCTCACTTGACACAGATATCAAATATTCAGGGGTTCTAAGCGACGTCAGAAAACACCGCCAAGTATCTCTGGAGCTGTGCCAATTTGACGACACAGCCGTAGGATCGATCCTCCCAGAGCGTTAATATTCCTTACACAAACCACGGAATAGTGCTTCCGAATTAATACAATTTCTAGGAAAACTATTTAGTTTGTTACCCGGTAACTTTAGTGCTATTGTGCAGCTCTCCAGTATAATGTGTAAATTATTCAGCATTTGTACTCATTTAAATAAATTTGCGACGTAGAGTAGAAATATTGCGTCGCAAATATAATAACGAATTTCTAGTTATTGACTAAATAACATCAAATCCGGACAAGCAAAAAAATATGTATTAAAAATCTCTCGGTATTGAATGTAAATAATTATCTAAGTTCAAAAGCCTTCTGTGGCAACGAAATCAGGACAAAACCTGTGATATTAATACGCTATAAAGAGAATATAAAAATGTCATAAAACTTATATACGACCCATATCTTACGCTTTATTGTATGGCGCTGGTTTGGTTAGTATTTTCATACGAATAAGTAAAATAGATATCCTTTTATTATTTCTTTCTTTAAAAAAAAGGGAATGGAAGCTGCTACCTACACGAAAATGAAGAATTGAATTTTTAATGATACTAAAAGAAAACTTATATCCTGTCATAACTATAATGCAATATTCGCGTGTAACATTTTGCTATTCATGATTATCCGGCGGAAAGAAAAATGGGTCTCATGAACGATCCAAGATTTAATAAATATTATAGTTCTTCGTATTTCGCTTGAGTAAATATATAATTAAATAACATGTTCTTTTATCACAGAATCACAGAGTTAATAAATTATTTTTAAAGAACGAGTAACGTTTCCAAAAAAAAATGGACCTATTTATTTACTTAATTCTGTATTTTAATCAACTTAATCAAATAATTTATTTTCAATGTGTAACAAAAGTAGGTAGGTACCTTCTATTGAATTATTATTTTCTGTTTTACGTAAGTTATAAAAGACTCGACAGTTATTAAGATCTTTCTTTTTTTTGTTGAACATAAATCAGTAACATAAAGCATTATTTAATCATAAAATGCATAACGATAATAATAATTGTACAATATTCAGTCCATTAATTAAAGATACAAAAAATGGGTCAATGGAATTTTAATTGTCATTAATTAAAACAACATTACTACGATGCACGTCCACATTTCATTTTAATTTTATTTCTTAAAATTTAATTGTCTTTTACAAAACTATAGCATTTGTACTCCATTTCATTTTCATCCTCCGCCCTACATACCCATTTAAACACAGACTCGTTTCCTGTCTACTGACACAAAAAATTTTAATCAATTCCAATCCTCGCTGTTCGTATTTAAAAGGCAACATCGATAAAGGCAGGGTTTTATGTTATTAAATGGACAAATATACTTACAGATGAATGAGACAAATCCGAAGATACGGGTTTCGCGTACGAGCACAGGTTACGCGTTAACGGGTAGGGAAGTAAGTAAATGAGGGTGCCTTTTGTGAAACTGAAGTGAAAATCGGCGGGACGGCGCACGCCACCGGGCTTATTGATTTTGGGTGGGAACATTTCCCGGCACGCCATCTGTCCTGACCGCTCACGTGCCGAACTAAATTACATAGTTGTACGTGACTGAAATTAGATGGCGCATTTTCGGCTTTTCATTTTCTCTGACCAAGGGCCTTAGCCAAACGGCAAAACGCCAAGGAATAGAATACGCTATCGATAGAAATTGACATAAGCGTATGATGTTTTGCATAAGGATTCGGTCACCCTACCAACGACAACGACGACCACGAACAAAATTTTCATCCAGTCGCAATTAAATAAAATTGTGCAAAACACAACTAAAAATGAAATTTAAGAATTTCCTGTCGTATTGGTGTTTGGAAAAAAAAAATTTTGAGATCAATGGATAAACAGGTTTTTCATAGAAACGGTGGCTCCTAGAAAAAAATGTATTTAACCTTTTTTATAGATAATTAGATTATATACAATTTTGGTTCAGGTGATTGTATGATAAACTTACCGTCTCGGCGAAAATCGCAAAAAACCCTATTTCTTTTTATTAATTGACCTCGAATTTTTTTATTCCGGAGTACCAGAATGACGGGAGATTTTAATATTGATTTTGAACAAATTTCGGCAAGATTGGAACTTTGGTCGTGGTCGTCTGCGTCGTTGGTAGTGTGATCGAACCATTACCAAAATGTCATGAGCTTATGTCAATAATTAGCGTTAGCAGTTTCTATTCCATGGCGTTACGTACGTTTGTCTAAGGCCCCAAGTAGCAAATTGCTTATTAGAAGTAAAGTGCGAGCTTTTATATTCGTTAGCTGCTCGTTGGTAGCCGGGTCAGCTAATTTAGCTCTCTTGAATGTTATATTCGTAACTAAGTTTCTACTACATTTAAACTAGGTAGGTAATATAATTACCTAAACTATGAAATAATGTTTAAAACTATGCTACGTTTAGAAAAACAAATTGAGTTTATAATCTGTTTCCGTTAAGACTACTTTTATTTGTATGAGATGCGCATTTTTAGAAAATATTAGAAACTAGCGGTTCGCGCCGGCTTCACCCATGGTACATTTTTACGTTATCTCTCCATATGAACCATCCTCTTACTTTAAGAAATGTAATAAAAAAAGAATTAACGAAATCGGTTCAGTTGTTCTCGAGTTATGCGCTTACCAACACATTTTGCGATTCATTTTTATATTAAAAGATCTAAAGAAACAACGCAGCAAAGACATATAGTACAATATAGACATACATTATAGGTATTTTTGCAAGTAAGTAATTTTTTTTCAGTATCGATGTAGAATGTAGAGTTATTCAAAATATTCATAATGTAGAGTTTTTAATTTCAAACAATTTCAATGTAGACATAGTATTCAATAAAATCATTGTAAAGGTATGGGTAAAGTGTAGGTTAAATCGTCGTTTAAAAAATAGACAATTGACATACAGTCCCAGAAAATACATAATAAATTAAGAAAATATTGATACCTTTTATTAAAATAAAATGTGTAAAACCCTAAAAAGGAGATGATTAATTCATAGCACGTAGGTCAGTGATTAATAATAATTATATTATAATACTAACAATAGATAATCTAGCCGTTTATCTAAGTCTTATAATAGCTTTGTTTGCTAATGATTTGACTCATTATATTATGATATTTAAGAATAATTACTTAGTACATCCATGGGTGCCAGCATATACATGAAATAAGGAATTAAATTAGAAGAATAGTACATACTCAATATATAAATTTTACTGCATAATGCACTTAAAAAATAAAAACAGAGTAGAGTAGAGTTAGATAATTTTGCATTTTCTTTACCTATAATATAAAATCCATTAGTTATAGGTAAGTTCGCTGTACAAACCTTCCAGCGATACTAAAATAGCTGCTAATGAAATTCAAAATAAAAATAAAAACATTATTTCGAAGGATTCGCCGGTGCTCTACACCTCTACCTGTTAGCATGTATGTGTGTGTGCGATCTTAACATGCAGGCAAAAGTGCGTGTGTGGGCGTATGTCGTAATGCTTGCCTGCTCGCCGACGCAACTGTGCTTACGGACCCTACGTTCACACTAACAGAATATAATATTATATTAATTAATAATTATTATTATTATCGTCATATTAGTATAGTATTATATTATATCTGAATATTTTTATTTACTTTAAACAAAATATTATTATGGAAACCAAATTAATTTATTAGTAAAAAGAAAAAATGCTGTTAGTTAATTCAATAGTATATTTTAACATAAGACTATCAGATTAGGATTCAAATTTCTATATTTATCCTATTAAGAGTAAAAACAATACCTACAGATTTGATCTAAGAAGTGGAATGCTATGCAGTTAAAAAGATTGTCATAACCCATAACTCTATCTAACCTATAACTTTTAAGTTACACAAAAGAAGCAAAATTCCATTAACTCAGGGACATCGCAGTTGGAAAAGAACTCCAAGTTCAAACAATAGCATCGACATAAGCTCTGTTGTGGACACAGCCGCTCACCGAAAGTAAGTTTGTTGGTCTCGTAACTTAGCGTGCAGACCAGAGACTACTCTGACAAAGGTATCTGAGGCAGTGTCGCTCCGCCCCGCGCCCAGAACGGCCGCCATGTCGCGGTGAGGTTCGTGTTAACTCCAACTGTGACTAATTGTGAAACATGCTGTGCCTCATGTGGACTTGTCTCTTCGCCGGCTTGGTGCTGGCGACAGTAACCGCTCAGGTAATATAATTGATACTTGCAACTTGCAGCTAAATTACACGCGTCCCTGCACCGAACCTTGGGAACAGATGATCTCATTGACGGAATGTATTAATATTGTTTACGTTTAAATTGCCGCTCTTTTACAATTAACTTCTTTTAATTTATCGTTTCATTTCATAAGTTTGTGAGTCTTATTATTTATATGTCGAACATCTTAGACATTTATTAAAAATACATTATTCTCAGTTAAAGAAATAAACTTTATCGAACTCTATAAATTTACTTAATTAATAAAGTCATTTGGTATTATCAAGTTAAGAAAATAAACCACGTAATAACGGATGTTGTGTTATGTAGAGTAAAAACCTAGAATAAAAAATATTTATGTTGCTATATTTGCGACGTAAATGAATTAACTCAAGAAATATTTAACACAATTCATAAGATAGCATTTCAAGATTCCAAACCGGTATACTGTCTGGACGTTTTCCATAGTTTTTGTTAGCCGCTAACAGACAAACTTATAAGTTATACCGTTTTTTGTGGAAATTGCTTTCTTTTTTTGCAATTTAAAATAAAAGTAACATAATGTATGCATGTTCACCATAATTTCCTTCATTTTATACAAGTGAAAGTTAAGGGTAGTAGTGCGTAAAGCGTAACAAATGAATACAATGTTAATGATATTAATAATTTGACCTTTCCTTATACGATATGTTTACTTTGAAGATGTGAATTAACAGAATACACACGCTACGAAATATGCAATACAATATGTAATACTACGTAATCAAGCTTAACCCAGATTCATTCGCAGATGGTGGTAACGCACTCATTCATAAAAAAGTAAACATAAATAATTCATGCACGCTATTTACATATTTAAAATGACTAACAGTGTCTATTTTAAATATATCATAACCACATTCTTCATAATTTCGTAACAATTACATAAGAAATTTATCATGTAAATGTTTCTTTTACTTTTATTTTCTTCTCTGTATTTATGTGTGTTATATAAAGTGTATCGTATTGGAAAAATAAAATAGTCAACATTACGATGTCATTACGTAATTGATAAAGAATTAAGAAGGTCTTATTCAATATTTACGTAGTATACAAATACTTTAAGTCAATATCCTATATATGAGACGATTTACTATGACACAGCTGTATAAATTCTTAAACCACGACAATCCTCTTTGGGATGTTTTTCGACGAATTGTTTTGCGTTTACCTACTACAATAGTTCTTTGAATTCGGCCGTGGAGGAATTTTTTGTTAGTAGGTATATATAAGTAAATTAATAAAAAATCGAAAAAATTACTTAGGGACGTAAAACTTAAATGGAATTTTATACCTACTTAATATCCTCTTAGTTGAATATAACAGGCCTAAAAAACGTTTCTTATATAAGTATCTCTTGGTAAAGAAGTAGAATTAGATCATAATATTGAGTTAAGCAATGCCTTATAAGGGTCAGAAATATTGCCAATGCCGCTAAAGACGGTGTGTTGGCTGCAAGGCTGCCGGCGCCTACGCATGTACTCATAAATATGCTCCTGCCATTGAATTCGTTAGCAAACAAACTGAATTTTAAACACTATCTCTGTTAATAATCTCTACTGCTATTCAATCATAATATAAAACTAACTACAATTTTATGCCCCCATATAAGTGTAAAAGTCTATGTAGAGCATACTAACTCGACTCTACTTTTCGCAAAATCAATAGAAGCTAAACTTTGGTTTAATTTTTTTGACTGAAAATCCTTGAATTAATACTCGCATCTCAAGAAGCACCGAATATATTGCATTTAATATCATAATTTTTCTTACGATTTGTACGATTCTTAACCTCAATGCACAATATTTAAAATAAATAAAAAAATATCTGACAGACACGCTCTACTTTTAAAGAAATTTGGTCGTATATTTTTACTTTGTATTAATGCAGGCATAACAAGAATTTGAATTTTGATTATTAACTATCTAAGGTTATGTAATTAATTTTTAGCAAAATAACTGCAGGACTTTTATAACAACATTCACGGAATTTTCCAATAAATTTTCTTATAGCATTCCTGGTTGTATAGTGGTATAGTATCTGTGGTTTTTACTATAAATTAATATTCAATTGACAAATATTCGTTATACTATCATTCATGGAAACCAACCGTGAGTCAAGTCTCATTGACTCACATAGCATACTTAGTAGGTGGAACTGCCTTTACAATGAATCAGTACACATGTATGACTTTTAAAAACAAATGCCAACCGCTTTATTAAGAATTCGTGTTTATATGCGTTCGGAAATGTGAAAATAATTGTTGTTATTTTTAATTACGTCCGCTAACTTTGGATATGGTTGATTGGATCGCTCTTTTCCGTAATATTTCTGTAAAATAATGGTTGTATGCATATTTATTACCACTCGAGTGAAGGTTTTATATCAAAACGTTAATTTTTTCTATAAATTAATTTTTCAAGTTTGGCACATAACATTATCTAAATATGTAATTATTTGCAAGAGAAACCGTTTAATATTTATCCATAAGTATTAACTTCACATACTACAAGGCGATTTTAACTTATTAAAGTTAATTTATATTATTTTACAGTTATTTGAACAATAGCTAATGAATAGCTCTATATTATAAGTAGGTGAATTATATAGGTATGTTTATATTAACGTACAAGAACCATCCTCGTACTTCAAGGAATATAATAAAAAAATAATTAAAGAAATCGGTTCAGCTGTTCTAAACTGTTCATTTGGGATTCATTTTTATATTATAGATGTAACCATTACGATTGGGTAATATTTCATTCTCATTGGAATATTTTGTTTAATTTTGCTTGTGTATTTACATACATAATTTAATAAGATTTTTTATTAAAGATAAAATTATAACTTCAGGGTCTGTAGGTAATAATGAAGAAAAATACATCAGGGTTAATATCATAAGTACAAAAAAATTAATGCATTAATTAATGCAATTTTTGGCCTTTACACATCAGCGCACAGGTCAGGGTCATTAAAGTATTATTTAATGTACAAACGAATATGTACACATGGATGCAGTAGGTATTTATTACACTTACTAGTAGATAACGATAACAATTTTATGTATTATTTCATCAATCACAATGTTCGGTTTAGACTTAGTGTCAATATGTCATAATATAAAAATATACTATTATACCGGTAGATATAATATTCATTCCATTTAATTGTCAATTTTTATCACGTTAGCTCGGATTATTAATTAATATAATTCAAAGAATTAAAGTACCATTAGAACCACATAGAATAAATCGATGTGTGCAAATAGGAATGCATTATGTAAAGTGGCATGTAATACGGGTATAGCGTAAAGCCAGCTGCATTTACTTCATAGATTTCCTGCTGTTAAGAGCGAATGAAACGCTCTGATTGTTACCGTCGATCGTGCAATGATAACTAGCTCTACGGAAATAGCGAATATGCACCTCGAGTAACTCTTTATTATGTTAAAATCATCCTTTGCTATCAGATGTTTCGCAATACGTCGGTTTGCAAGGACAAGAGTAACATTAGCAGCAACAATCGCTGGGGTCATCATCGTATTAAAATTGCTAGTAATTTCCGAGATTATAAATTTTGAGGAGAATTAATGTAGCTGTAGTAGTCGAAATGACTATGTCCGACTGAATCAAGGAAACTTTATAGTTTATTGTTTTAGCAAGGCTGCAATAGAGAATAATAAATTCATTATAATATATTGAATACTTAAACAGACAGTATCAGCTACGTACTGAAAAACCTGCACTGATTTTATACATTTTACTATCTCTCAATAAAAACACCAACTCACAATATGTTTTTATTAGTTTGAAAATCGTGACTTTATTAGATCACTAAAAGCCTCGCCTACTCACTTGGCAGAGTTGGCACTTAAACGAATAGGTCCATTTACCTCTAAGGAATTAATTTATGCGTGGAAATACAGAGAATATCTATAAAGAAATGAATTGAATGAGTCTATATATAACTCACGATTATATTTCTAGCATTAAATATGTAGGTAGGTAAATAGTAAGGAGCTTTTAAAGTGAAACTTTTATTACATCGTCTCAAACTTTTTGGTCTGTGTAGCGCATGTCGCGTGACGCACGATACGTACGATAATTATTATCGTACAAATACGATAATTTTTAGTTAAATGTCTATACTTAGTGTGAAAAAAGTTTCCTTTTACCGTGGTTTCATAAAACCACACAACATTTTTTCAATTTGGTGTTGTTATTATTTACCTCGCGACTACTGTGAAGTCTAGTAAAATATTCTTCTTACAATACACGTATCTGTAAGAACGTTTAGCTTTGTCTTCACGTCCAGGACCGTAGCTTACCTCATACCATAACCAAAGTAGCATTGTACAAGGTAAAGTATCTGATTTGCAGGCATGACTGTAACTCATTGTCTACATTTGACATGTTAAACACACGACAGCCTTGACAAATTAAATGTTATCCTATTAGCTAAAAAAAATGTAGAATCTATACACATTACGTTACTTTGGTCACCTTATTTAATAACAAGTCTAGAATTAAAAATAATATCATTTAAAATGATGTAATTATAATTGGGTAAATTGAATAATTTGCTTTACTTATATTAATTTTTATAAATAAAAAATGAAAATTTTCGTTTGTTTGAAAATAAAGTTTGTTGCTAATTTGGTTATACAACTAGGTATTATAATATTTATGAGCACTTTTTATATTGTATCAACTTTTAAAAAGATGGTTTTAATGGTGCACTGAAATGAAAATTTTAATTCACAATAAGTAACTATTACAGAATCCAATGTCTTTTTTTTAAATTGTGTAGGCACATAAGATAAGGAAGCAAAAACAAGCTGTGTGGAAACATTAATGTTTACATTGTTATCGTTAATACGCCAATTATTTACGCCAAACATCAATTGGCCTACAACTTACAAGTGACGAAAGACATACGATTAGTGACGCCTATCTGTACGTGGTAATCATAGCTAATCACTTCCTATTTTTCCACATGGAGCTTCGCAATTCTAACAATATTATGTCCATGGGAAATAACAAATAACAGACAACAATAAACACATTACCAATTTGCTTTAAATCGGTCTGTAATGAAACATGATTGTCACTTGGAATTGGAATCTATCGCGATTGTATTTGTCTTCACATAATTACCTTTCTTTTGTTTTCCGGTAAGAATTAATTACATTGAAAGCTTGCGATTGCTTTGTATTGAAAGCTTGTGGTAGAAATAGCTACGATATTGTTTTACGGATTACTATAATCTTCTGTTAGGCCCAATGGTATAACATAACTTGAATTGCCGTAAATATTGGGGCCATTCGAACCGGTTGGCCCACGTTACATCAAACCGCGATACATATTGGGATAAAGATCTTTCGCCTTATGTAATGTTTCAAAATGGGTACAGGTTAATATTATGCGACCATGTTTGCGCTGGCTACAATGTTTAATAATATAACTATTGTTTAAAATAAGACTTAAAGATAAGTAATCGACGTTGGCTACACGAAAACTAGTTCAGCATAGATATCAAAAGCTCTAGGATAAAATGTAACCACATTTTAAATAATTTTAGTATCTTCAAAACGAAAGGCCATTCAAGGTTTTGGATTTAAATTTAAATCTAAAGCTAATCAATAAAGTTTGTTATTTGGATAATGGTAATCAAATGTGGAAAATTATAGTATTTTTTAACTTTACTTGCATATTATAAATTACCGCATGTGCAAAAAAAAGAGATCGACGAACTGTGTCAGCAGATTGGTAGAGAAAGGGTAGCCTGGGTAATCTTTTATATAGAAAATTGAAACAAATACATTCAAAACAATACAATTTTTTGTATTATATAAAATGAATATTGACATTATTATATTGACAAAAATAATTTTTCATACTTTTGTGTATGATGTATAAAGCTAAATAAATAAATGTGTGTATTAACTTTATTCATTTCAACTAATAAATTTGCATCGCAATGCCATATTCGACTATAACTGTAAAAATAACAAAACAATCTATGTGCTGGAACATTGAATGAAAAGAATGTAGGCCGTTACAATTACCCATGCCGAAATTACTACTGTACAAAATTAAAGAGATCTTCATAACGGATTCAACCTTTATCGGCTTTCCGGAAATCTTCCAATAATTATATTTCACTCTATCCTTAATGTAAGAGCGTACTTTATTATCGAAATAGGTTAAGTAACTGAGATGACTATCGTTGAAAGCAATCTTGTAACGCAGATTTAATGTACTGATACATAATAGATTATTATTAGATAGTCTAGTACTCTAGTACAATTATTTGAAACAAAGATACAACAATGTTGATTTTGGTATTTTCAACCTTCTTTTCACGAATTTGTAATGTGAAACAATTTTCTATGACACCTCATTAGCACACAATATACAATTACTTATACAAGAAATGTCAGTCTTAGATATTTGGATTATAATTAAGAAGGTAAATTAATATCCATATATTCAGTTTCATGGTTGATAGACGAAATATGCCCTTGACCCCATATAGCTTATAATAAGTTTGTGTGAGTGTTGAAAGGTTCAAGCATATTCAACAATACCAACAAGTCGTCGTGCAACGAAGTGGTCAAGCGTGCGTTGACCTCAACCCTATGCTTGCCGGTACATTCCCATATATTGACAATCCGTCGCAAACTTAGCCGCAGTACATATTAAAGTAAAGGTTTTAGGTTTAAAGACATTTATTCCCATTAAGACATTAAGTCACTTACATGAGAAACTTACATTTTAAACATAGGTATTTATAAAAAATATCATTCGTTAGTTAAAAATTTAGAGTAAGTTACATACTATAAACATAAGTTTAGGTTAGGTACTCATTCATTGCATTCAAAGTTTGAGCGTGTGGTCTTCCAGGATGTGTTTCGCTAATTGTTTTTTGAATACAATGAATGAGTTTACACTTAAAGTACTAAGATTTATCTTGAATCCTATTGAAAAGTGAACGGACATTGGCTTCTAAGAATTGCTGTGGCCACAATAAACGTATTGCATATAAGTATATAACTATTATATTTTCATACGTAGAGATTTGCTTATTTCTGCGCATGTTTTATCAAAGGATGATAAATATACATACTTCATGCTTTCAATAGACTCTTCAATGATTAATTGTTCATGAAACATTATTAAGACGACCAGATTTACATAGAGACAACCTAAGTATGTAGGTATATCTTTGGGAGCCTCATGATTTTGAGAATTTAATTAAAAAAAGTAATTTTGACTCACCCATTAGACTGCCATTGATAAGACACCTATTGGTGATCAATAAATAATCAAATTCCAATTAACAATAGTTATCAGGAGTTGATTGTTAATATTTATTCATACGATGTAATAACAAAAGTAATAAACAGATATAACACATTTCAGAATCAATATTAGATATATGTATTATAAGTATTTAGGTACAATAATAGTATAGTCGAGTAAAATACCTCAAGAAATATCTGTAGACACAAAAATAGAAATACTTGGAAACTTCTTGGTATTTTCGAACACCATACACAGAAAGATAATGATAGCCGTCCGATAATGTGAGGCAGATATCAGAGTAGGTCGGACCGATAGAATCGTGAGCGCGCGCCGGTCACCCTTAGGACATGACCCTAGAATTGGACGCAAACTAGCAAACATCTGAGCGATATATATTTGTGAGTTACATTTTCCCTTTTGCGAAATAGTTAATGGTACTAAAACAATTAATATAAAATAGGTTAATAAATTATAACTATTCAGAAAGTGTTGTTGCCACGTTTTAAACGGGTAGGCAAAATTCAGGTTATATCTATTATTTTCGCCAAACAACTTCAGTACAAAAGTGCGCGCACGTGTTTCGCGGTATGAAATGTAGCTTTTATGTTATTCCAGAACGTTGTCTATCTGCTCACCAAATCTCAACCAAACCGGTTCAATACTTTTTGCGTCAAAGAGCAACTTTAGGATAAAATACAAGGAATTGCCAGAACAAACACAGGCATTTCTAATTACGATATACGATAATAAAATACTATACCTACTAGTAGTTACACTGAGTTTTAGTTTAAGTTTCGTGAAATGCACTCCAATGCCACCCAATACTTAGTAAGTAAATGACAATGTACTGAGGAGGAAACGATGTGATTAGACTTTTAATTATTATTAAAATCAATTTAATTGATTAACATGCTAGGAAGAGTCATGTTCGTCATAAAAAAAATTTTGTGTGGTTTTATGAAACCACGGTAAAAGTGAAACTATTTTTCACACTATAGACATTTAACTAAAAATTATCGTATTTGTATGATAATAATTATCGTGCGTCACGCAACATGCGCTACACAGACCAAAAAGTTTGAGACGATGTAATAAAAGTTTCACTTTAAAATGCAATAAAAAACTTTTGTGCCGACTCAAGGACCCTCTCTCTTATTGCTCTTGTGTCCAAGACCCTCGCCCATGTTATTCGTATTGAGCTTACAATGGTCAATTATTTTATGGCAATAAATCTACTCCAAGTATATTAACTATAATTATTATTTACTATGCGTATTTTCCACACCGGATATTATACATAGCTCTGATAAAAATGAAACCTAGGCATAAATTAATGTTTCTATAGGTAGCTGTAGGGTTTTCCGGTCTAAGATTACACAACTTTAAAAAACTAATCGTTCACAGGAATGATCATAAATGTAATTTCTTATCTATTTTTATGAACCTGCAATTTTTTGCATCGTACATACCAAACATCATTTTAAAATGAGGATGTTGTGTTCTTACCAGTAATCGACTCGAAGACTCTCTCGATATGATGAATATCATTTTAATATTGTGCTAAATATTAATCAACCAATTATCCATTTCAGAACACAGAAAGCAGTGGAGACTTTTCACCTGTGGTGACTGCAACATGCAAAAGTGGAGTTATGTCCATTCGAATCAACTTCACCCAGCCTTTCAATGGGGTGACACACGCTCGAGAATACAGGTAGTAAAGTATTTTATTACAGTAGTTTATAGTAAGAATAGATGAGAAAATAAATATGACAATATTTTGTAAGAGACGCATGCAGAAATGCAGTAGGTAAGCTAATGAAATAAAAGTAAAAACATATCTTATTGATAACTTGTAATGGATTTTACATTTAACATTTAATATATTAGACTACCATTACTCATAAACTTATTAAAAATCTCGTATTATTTTATTAAAGGACTCCTCCATGCATGGCGATGGGCAACGGGAGCGAATCGCTTAGCTTCGACATAAACCTCAACGCTGTAAAAGGTTCACCAGATTATTGTGGAGTGTACTGGAATAATGTGAGTTACATATACTTTGTAAAAATCAAATTTTATAAATTAAAAAAGCGAAAATTCTGGCGAAACACTAACACGAACATTTATTTGATAACTTTTATTGATGATGAACGTAAGTGTTCTCATGCTTATGTGTCCCGTAGATTTCTTAGAAGAATACAGGATTGCTACTTGTAATATGGAAGAACAATCTAAAATAATGCACTTCACAAGCTAGGAACACATCGAAATGTAATAACACATAAACGTGCTAATCTCCATTTTATTTATAACATGATTGTTATTTACATAACCGCTAATACACAATGGAAAAAATGATCACAATGCGCCATACGTGATAAATTTTAAACAGATATTAAAATGCGTCACCCATACAGCCTTGAATAGCCATTAAAATGCACATTATCTCTATATATTCATTCCCTGCAAATAGGTTTATGGATGCATAGATAAATGGGTAGATAAAAATGTCCACCCAACCATTAAAAAAGCTGCATAATATTAAAACGCACGCATCAAATAAAACTTGTAGGCACCTACTGCGATGATTCGTAAAAATCGCCTGTGATTGTGTTTCTTTCAAAGCGAAAATAATTTATTGTCATATATGTATAGAATTTAGAAGACGTCAACAATCGTTATTTTTAAATATATTATAGTACTTATACTTTAAAATATTCGATATAAAATTGCAGCGCACCGACGAGCGCTCGCTACCTCTTGCTGTCCGAGTGCACAGAACATTAGAGCTTGCAGATGACAAATTCTACGTAATCACGTGCGGCAAGGCCGGCTTCAGAAATGCAAGGTAAACAGTATTATATACAGTACAGGTTATTTAACATTTTTACCTTGTAATTTGCTTTAATTCCAGCTTATCATTAGCCGTGCTAAATGGCACACGCTATCCCGGAATTACATTCTAGAAATACTGTCCTCGTTGAGGACACTTCAGTCATTAAGTTCTTTAAGAGATTCGCCTCTAGATGGAATTACATACTTCAAGTGTGTTTGCACTTGCATATTATTTTTACCATCTGTCATCATCAGTTGGCTATGACTAACAGATCCATAGTCCACAAGACGAAGTGTTTTCGCCTGTGGTTTTCGCAGTACATAATGAGTAATAGATACAGTGACCACAAAAATTTGAACAATTTGATCGTATATTGTATTGATAACAAACAAGCCATTCCATTCATTGAATTACGGGTATACATATGTAGAGCCAAATGCAATGAGGAAAGGGGTCTTTCTTCATAATTAATCCAAAATTTTCAATTACCTACTTAAAAATATAGATATGATTTATAATGTAACTTAAACTTGCCTATCTATATTCCAATTACCAACTTGCAGTCGAACATTAAAACACGTCATTTTTCATTAAAAATATTTTTATTAAATTTTCAGAAACGAAACGTCCCTTGTGTCGTTGCGTCTATTGAATTCTGAGGGACGTAAAGTTTTGAACGCAGCTTATGGAATGCCTTACACCCTCCGAGCTGAAATGAGTAAACCTGACGGTAAGCACTGCCACTTATAGAAATTTAATTATATTGAAGAACGCAGTTTTTTAAATAACTCTTTATAGTAAAGTTTAAGGAATAATTTTTCTTTATATTTTATTCAATTTGTTTTATCTTTTTCAGGGACTCATGGAATTCGAATGAAGAGCTGTTTTGCTTTTAATATGCGCAACAATACCGTAGATCTTCTAGACAAAAGAGGGTAAGGAACTAATTACATTAGTTATTAATATTATACATAGTAGTTATTATAAGATCCACCTTTCATAAATCCATCCATCAATAATTATTATGAAATACTAAATTAATCAAATCTGATTACAGGTGTCCAGTAAAACAGCAGTCTTTAGTCACAAAATCGGATGCGAATAGTGCAGAGTTAGCCATTGCCTCTATGTTCCGGTTTTCTGATTCTTCACAAATAAATCTGCAGTGTGATATAGGCATTTGTAAAGGTATGTACCTAATTAACTACGGAGATAATAATTATAGCTAATACCTATAGGATTCAAATCGAAATATCTACAGATACAAAAGTATGGTAACAATTATAAAATAGGTACCTAGGTATGGGAATTTGTAAATGATACATGATATTGATGAATATGGGAGTTTTGTCTTCCATGTGAATAGCTCATTATGAATAGGTATATAGAAAAAGTATAATTATTAGATACGATAAATATAATTCATCGTACTACGTACGCACGTAATTTTAATTAAATTACACACTACTCTCTGACTCTCAATTTTACTAAATTTATAAATCGCCATTTTTCAGGAACATGTGCAACGGTAGATTGTACCACTGAGGGTGGAGCTGAACCAACAGACGAAGAAGGCACTGTCACAGCTTCGACTGGAGTTTTTGTACTTGATCCTAACGACAGTGCAGGTAACTATATAACATTATATTTTAGATTTTAATAGTAAGAATAACTTCATAATAAACTTCAATTCGTTTTCAATCTACCTCGACCGTCGAACGAAATATAGTTCAGGATACATCGCCCATTTTTGCAAGTAACTACTATCAAGCTAATTTTCCGTTTGTAGCTTTATTTTGATGAGACACCGAATAATTTCGTGTACGAAACTCTCGATTGTGGTAGCTAACAGAGATAACAAAGATAAAATTTTTTGATTTGATGGTTCTCAAATATTTATTACGCAATTTGTAGGACAATATGTCTGTTGAATTATATAAACATTAACTAAGTGAAAACAAAAAAATCAGCTTGTTAGTAATCATTTATGATGACCTCGTTATCGATACACTTTGGAAAGGGGGACTCTTTGAACAAACCATAGATTTTGTTGGACAAATATTTTTTCGAATAATTTAGGTAATTATCTTGAGATTGAACAAAAAAATTCATTCAGTTAGTAATAAATATTTGAGAACCATCAAATCAAAAATTTTTATCCTTGTTATCTCTGTTAGCTACCACAATCGAGACTTTCGTACACGAAATTATTGGGCGTCTCATCAAAATAAAGCTACAAACGGAAAATTAGCTTGATAGTAGTCACTTGCAAAAATGGGCGATGTATCCTGAACTAATATTGTCAAGCGGTATCTTGAATGCCATTTGAAGAAACACAAAATTAAGGAAGAATCTCAGTTCCAACTCTTACTGGAAACAATTGTTTATATTAATCAAAAATAGCGATCCAAGCCCTATCCTACCGACAGTATCCTACCCTACAACCAAAAGAAAAAATAGGTATACTTATTATAAGCATTTTTTTAATATAATAAATTCCACTTTAGTTGCAGCGCTCGCGTGTGTAGACAGCGCAGGAGTCCATCCTCTCTGGCTGCTATACTTGGCTATCGCGCTGGGCGTCATGTTCCTCGTGATGCTGCTCATTAACTGCTTTCTCTGCACCGCCATGACGTGTTCATGCGCTAGGACTGATGTAAGTGATGGGTTTTTGATACGGAAAATAATCTAGTTGATGAGAGAAAGTAACAACTTGCAGAAAAACCATTCTAATGTTTTCTTATGTTAATAATTCATTGTGATCTTGAGCGCAGGAATGATGATTGTATACTTCTCATCTTCTTATTCTTTTTACAAGTGGCAACTCCCGATACCAGTGAGGACGGATTCTGCCAATATACTTCTCATAAGTAACATCTTAACTGAATTTTTTTTTACTGATGGCATATTAAATAGTTTAAAACTTAAAGGTGAACCGAATAAATATAATGTATCTTAAACGATTTTTAATAATTTAACTCAATTCATGTGTGAATTAATGTGTGAAATAATGTGTGAAATAATACATGTATATTATTGTAACTAACATACCAACTCATTTGTGATCACGGCATGATCATTGCACAATTTTTTTCCCCACTTATATTCAAGGCCGTAGTTTACTACATCTTTACTACATCTGTACCTAGTCTGTGAAGGAAATTCCAATATATCTGCTGCCTTGATTATACGGATAGCAGGTGTAATGCCATATTCATTTACGCACAGGTAATAGAAAAGGACCCGTCAGTTGTAGAAGACTATGACCCTTACCGCAGCTGGCATGGAAGCCAGTATGGCAGTCGGTATCCCTCCTCTACTATACATTCTGCGAGGTAACACTCATATAACATTCATTTTTTTGTTCTGTGTAAAAATCGTAACGTTATAAATATAATATTGTCTTCGTCTGAATTCTAAAACTATAGTACTATAGTAGTATTTAGTTGATTATATCCAAGACAAATACTTTCTGTTTCTTTTTCCAAGAAAAGAAATCTATGTGGTGTATGTTTGGGAATTCAGGTGCTCATATTACTGTGTGTGGATAACGTATTATAAAACCACGACGTAAATTTTATTTTATGTATAAGATACTATTAATTTATTAATATTAAACCTCACTATTCATTTTATCACTTTGTTCCTGTTGAACTGTTTATCTGTCTGTTGAATAATATATAAGCACGTTAATGTTGTAAATAACATTTCATATAGTTTAAACGTAACGTTAAACTACAATTAATAGAAATAGGTCGAAACTATAAATAACGTTAAAATGTTTATTTTTCAGATCGGTATCTGATAACAGCGACCACTACGCGATAGTTCAATCGCGCCCCGGCAGTCGACACTCTGGCATGCATCGTAGTAGACATTAATAAATCTACCCAATATTAATAAAATGAAATTTAGGTTATGCGAACTCAGTTCTTGTATATATTCCGGGACCAACTTATAGGTATACTGTGATCAAACCTTTTTATTTAATATGCAATGTTAGTTGCATACCTTCTTGTCATTTCAGTAAATGTGCCATTTTTTTGTGTTTTTTAATCATACACACGAAACGAAACTTTTTCCTTTATTAAATATGACTTCCTTATTCTGTAGCACAACGAACCGAATATTGTTAGATATAAGAACGAAATAACAAACTATGTTTATAAATATTTCGACATTCTATCATACCAAGTCAATAAAATATAACGATCAAATGAATTAAAATTGCCTATCATAATGTGAAAAGTTTTGAGTCACAGCCCACAGGCACTCAAAACTTTTCTTTTTTCTAAGAATTAAAATTACGAACTTGTTCTATGAAGCACCTGTCCTAAAATATTTGGAATTCAAACTGTTAATTTAAAAGAAATTAAGAATAGGATTGGGCGCATTTAATTTGAAAGGACGAGATATTAAATTTAATATGTTTGTTCTCAATTAATGTTTTGCGAATTGCGACTAATTTGAAAATTATAAGGTGCCTTAACATGTTCAACTTTATACATAGAATTATTTTTAAGTATAAGAGTCATATAATGAAAACGCACGAACTAAATGTATTGCAATTAATTATATTATGTATAATATGTGTAGTGTTAAAGTGTAAATGGCGTCAAAATAAATGCGAATTTAGTGTAAAGAATGATAACAGTATTAACTGTAAATACTTGCCTGATGGGCTACTACAATATGATAACCATATAGGTAAAATATTATTGAAAGGGCAGAGTAAACTTGCTTTCTTTACAAAGCCAAGTTTTTAAAATATATTGTTTTATTACCGTTTTATTGTATGCTCAAAAGATTCCGTCCCATTAATGGTGTATTTTTGTACGATTGTAGATAATAAATTATAGGTATGATAGTTATTCAAATGTGATTTGGTGTATCTTGTAAGAAATATAAATTTTAACAATTTAACATTGTATTTATTTTTATTTCCTTTTTCCAAAATTTACCCTTTCTAGAATATTTTATTCTACGTTTCTTCTTCAATGTTTACAAGAACAAAAATCAAATAGTTCTTTTTATGAACTTGGTCCCGTATTTTCTAATATCCATGTCTCACAATACAACAAAAAAATACATACTAGATAAACGAAAGGGTTTTAAAAGAAAAACAATAGTAACTTGCGCATTATTTTATTTCAGTGTTTTACACTATTATTCTAAGAAGACTGAAAGTGACAATAAACTTAAAATATGTATAGATACAAAGTTTCGTCTATAAACTATAACAGAACAATTTAGAGTCGTATTAAAATGAATGTTATTACTTACTGTACATATAAAATTAAAAACATTGGTAGCATTTCATGGGTAATATACAGAGATTATCAAATAATTTAATGAAATTGTTAATTGTGATTTTTGCACGAATTTATTATAAATGCATTATTCACGGTTCATGGTTGTATACATCGTATATTTTCTATTATGTATTTTATAGGTTTACATTGATTTATTTCACGGATCCAGCCATGTCTATTTAAAGACCCAGTAATATTTGAAACTAGTATGTCGAATTAAATTTGGAATGTTTAAAACAACAGATAGCATGAATACAATTATTAATATACGTTATTTTGACTATACCTATCTCAGTTTCGACTAGAGAAATTATTTACACTGAAAATACTTTCAACCACTGATTTTATTGGAAATAAATAATATTCACATAATATAATATAATACAATAAAAATATATTCTATGGCACTGTTGTGGAAAACGTGAAGTATATTAATTTGTGACATACATTTGTGATATTTTATGTAGAAATAGATCATATTATTATCATTGCAATTGAATATACATATAATAAAATTTGTTCAAAGATTCCCCACTAATTAATTGTTACTCCAAACAAAGATGGATAAGGTAAATTAATGCCGTAAAAGTGATCATAATTATTCATTATTTACATCTCAGAAAAACCGTACGATAACATGATTTTACTATCATTTACACAAACATTCAATTGTCTATTAGAAATATATTTCAAAAATTGTTAAAACTTTTATTTAATTTGTTAGAATTCTCGATTAATACATTTGGACTTTGGTTTTAATGTTTTGGGGTTTCTTTTTTCTCTAGTAACGTGTTAGTAATTTGTTCGTATAGCGATCTCTTGTAAATACGCGGTTGTCCGTCGCGAAGGCCGTGAGGATACAAACCGAATGTTGTGTAGTCGTCGAACCAGCTTGTTGTGGGCTGAAAATATATAGGAATATATTAGAGTATGTATATTATTGTACTATGACATAAGAGGGCAGTTATAACATCAAATTCATTAGAACTGTAGTTGTATTGTATTAGGCCTTGTAATGTATACGTGTTCTAATATTTCAAGTAAGTTTATAAATTCTAGTTGTTGGTACTAATTATTTAAATACATAAACGTCTTCATAATATAACAACAAAAAAAAGTAATAACCACAAGTAAAGTAGAGCCATTATAATAGGCAACATTTGACAGTTCAACAAAATTCAACAACGTAACCTAGTAACGACGACATAGAATAACATGATATTTCGTTTTGTTAGAACTGCACATTTGGTTAACTTTTTTCAATTACAATTACATATTTATAATAATAATGACCGATACAAGTAATTTTAATATTTCATTTTACTGATAAACCATGCCAAACATAATAAACAATTTCTGAATTGGAGAACTGACGTCGCTACAATTTTGTGTCAATAAACCTTTTTTCTTTTTAAATACCAGAGACGTTACTCTTAAAATCGAAATCTGACATCTAGAATCGAATGCATTGATTACTTGTGAATAAAAATCATCATAAATTAATAAATTCGATTGACAAATGTTTCAAATCCGTATCGATTAATTCACTTTAATCGATGTTTTTAAGCAGGTTACCTCTCTTCAAAGATAAAATTGATAGACGTCAAATGTTGCCTATTAAATTGGCTCGACTATAATAACACAGGTAATAAGTAGGTAAAATAAGAAACAAATGAAGCTCACTTGTGTATTTTAATTTTTACAATAAAATACGAACATCCAAGCCAATTTCAGGCAGTCAGAAAGTAAGGAAACCACTACAATGTAGATAAGCCAGCGGACGACTAGTATCTTAGTTCTTAGTAGTGTCTTAGTTTAGGATTGTAAAATACGTAAATGATACATTATAATTTGGAAACATATTCCATTGCCAAATATTTCTCAATCTCGTTGAGTTAATTGTATCAAATATCGATTTTCCATTCCCGCCTACGCGAATTTAGCAATCTGCTACTTGCGTAGAGATTTGACGTGATCTTCTCTATGACGTCACCGCAAGTGAAATAATAAAGATGAAGTGTCATGTGTCCGTATTATAATTTAAACCGCCCTTTAACTATAGATCAAGGTTAATTGTAGATGAAAGTTGAGCAGGAAATAGTGTATAAAAAACATTAAAAAATATGGACCATAATTATTAAACGTTTTTACTACATATCTCACTTTTAGTATACGTACCTGCGTAATAAATATTCCGTACATAATGAAATATTGTGAATAATTGATTTGATAATATCTAAGAATAATCTTAGTACATATAATATATACCTAGTCAAGTGAGACACGTATTCGATTACGATTGTATTACCACGTATTACCTAGTTACTTGAAAATATTTATCGTACCTACAGATAAGGCGGATTATTATCAATCGCTTTTGACCCCTATATTCCCTGAATCAATATCCGATATAATAAAACAGGATAAATCATTCGTATTTAATAATATGATATATACTGGAAAACAGCTCTTTTTGATTAGGTAAGAATTTTTGTTAGTTCGCGACGCAACAAGAAGAAGCAACAAGACATGATACTATTTACCATTTATTTTTAATTAACTTACACATACAATAAACGATTTAACGATATTCGGCGTACAGTTTATGTTATAAGTTGGCGCTTAGCACTTACTCTAGAATATCATGGCTTCCAGTGTCCTATTTTATTAACCGACTTCAAAAAAAAGGAGGAGGTTATCAATTCGGCCGGTATGTTTTTTTTTATGTATGTACACCGATTATTCCGAGGTTTCTGAACCGATTTACGTGATTCTTTTTTTGTTCGGTGTGGGATGGTGTCGAATTGGTCCCATAAAAATTTAATTCGGATAGGCCTAGTAGTTTTTATTTTATGAGCATTTTTATCTGTATTTGTAAATGTTGCAAGTGCAAGTTTGAAGTCGATTGTTTTTAACGCAGTTATCACTTGTTACTTAATATATCTTTTAAAAGTGTTTTTTTTTTTCTGTAGATATTGTCTAAAGGTACTAGGTACTACAACGCTTTTGTCGTCAATTATATTTAACCATTACTTTAGGTACTGCTTTTGTTAACAACTACTATTACTAACTATCGCTAAAAACATACAAAAACAACACATCAATTTAATAAAATAATAAGTAAATTCTTACCTCCAGTCTGAAGTTGAGTATCTTAGCAGCTGTTTGATGGTGTGGTACTGTGACGATTCGTGACACGGGGAAGTATCCGGGATGACTCGCTGTTACTTCGTAGTGGCCGGGCGTCAGTAAACGGTAGTAGTCACCGTATGCACCTAGTTTTGTGAATATATTTTAAATAAATATATCTTATAATAATTTAACGGATATACTTATTAATTATGGCATCTTCAATTTTGAAGAGTATGCTTTTTGACTAAAGAAATGTAGCGTAAGGAAACTTAAATATATTTTTTATGGAATTTAATATTTAATACTTCTTTATTAATGTAGGTCCTGAGCTCTATAACAACAAAACTCCTAAAGTAGAAAGAATTAAAATAAATCGAGTTATCAATGGCATGGCATGGACCAAAAAACAGTTTTTTGGTCCATGTCAATGGTTTAAAAATGCTGCTTCTGATTAAAAAGGATCTTGTCTGCTATTATTTATTACCATAGAATTATAGAAGCATTCTAATGTATTCCTTCTCGTGACCATTGTAGTACATTCAAGATTCATTAAATGTGTTATTATCTCAAGATTAGATGTAATCGTTTGTGGACAATTGCGTACAATCGTTCATTTCCTCACCGATCCCTTGTTTACATTCCATTCCAAAATACCATTGTTTCTTTATATCAAATAAACAATATTATTATGCTTCATCAAAATATATTTTTCCTTAGATATCTGTGAGTCGTAATACTTAGCTAACAAGCAACAAGCTTTATTAGGATCTCCTTTCATATTTAAATTATAAATTATGTCTTCACTCGACATTAAGCCAAATAAGATCGTACGACAGCCTCGAACAATAAAAGCCCACGTGGAATGATTACAAATCTCAATTATTAAAGATAGGGACAAAAAAAGAAACATGATAAAGATGGAGAGAAGCTTTAAATTGTTATTCTATTTTTTGTAATGAATGAACGAAACGATGGCCTTCACGGGAGGATGCCTCACATAATAAGAAATAAATATATTTATAAAAACATTGCATTTATGGTACTTAGCTTCAGACTAGAAATTGTCTCATATTTAAATCTAAGCACTCAATGCCTAAACCACGCTGATGTTATAAATTATAATCATCATTGTACTTAGGTATATTTTAGTTGTCATGTATCTATGATAAAGTCTTTAATGTTTAAAAGAATAAAAAGTAATAATTGTCCATTTTGGTCATACCAACAAAAGACAGATTAAAATGATATACTGCGCGAATAGGTATGCTAGTTATTTATATTATATTTTATCACTGAATAATGCGGCAACAGGATAAATATATAGATATACAAATAACTTAACGAGGAAAATTAATGTTAGTCAAGCCAATAACAATCTAAAGTAAAAATTATTGATGTATTTGAATACAAGCGTTCATTAACTACATATTTACCATCAATAATTTATGTAGGGACTTATTTATGATATTTTTTGAATTAAATAAACCAATATAAATAAACAAAGTAATAGCCAAGCCAAGGATCTGACGAACCCTTTAAAATTAAAATTCTTGGTGGACTGACCATGCTCACCAAGCTCTATAACACTGCTTCCTTTAAACGAACAATATCTCGACGGATTGAACTTAAGACATTTTTCACACATTATTTCATAACACATTTCAAATTTCAATAAATTTTTAAAGGACAAAGTTTCCCAATCTTACCTGTCGTAATATCATGTCGTATCGGCCTTGGCACCGGTCCAGTGATGTTGACCACAGATATTATAGCGTTTTGTATGAATCCCGAGTCATCGCTGACCACACCCTTGACTCCAGTATGCACCTTCCATATAAACGCGAGTAAGGCATCACGATTTCTGTGCCATTCGCTTTCCAATTCGTTCGCTGGGGGATACTTTTGGCAACCCAATTCGAGGGTTACCTCAAACGCGTTAGTTGCCAAGTAGTTGAAGTCTTGCATACCTAGAAATAATGTTTCATTTCGTATTCTACTCTACATAGTAAATACTTCTCATACATTCAACACAACATAGGTCAGTTACATATCTGTTGCATATTATAGGAAAAAGGCTACGGTCTTAAACTTGAGAGTACGGTTCGGACGCCTCTTATAATTATCATTATTACAAACTAAATTATTTGAATAAGTGTTCTAGATTCTTACTATGTACAAGGCTTAACTAAATACGACATTGAGTAACTCAAGCGGGGTTGAACTGAATACCTATTATTGGTTAGTTACTTTGCGTTTGTGTTAAATAAGGTCACGAGATTTTATCCAGGGCCGAGAATTAAATAGCCTCGCTCTTAGAATTATTTTCAGCCGTAGTGTCTGAATAATCCAATAAAACTTATCAATTAAATCAGGGAATGGGACCACACAAATTAAAAAGTAATTAGTCAATGGATTTAGCTTCTAATCTAGTTTCTTTAAGATTGGTGCATGTAGGTGATTTAATATATCTAAAAGGTCAAATAGTGTAGGAATTCCCAAAGTTATAATCTTAATTTAATTAAAAGTTAACAATGACCTTTGGATAACGTTTATGTAACTTATGATATAAGATCCGTTTCTTTGAGGATAATTTCAACTGTTCTTCTGTTTGTGAACTTTCATTGATGTACGTTTGATACTCATTCATTCAATAACAACTGGTCGTATCTATATGTGGTAGCAGGGATAGATATAGTTTGGATAAGCTCATAAGCTACTTTTTATCTGGCTACCTACCACGCGAGCAAGCAAAGCCGCGAGGTGAAGCTAGTACGATATTTCTCAAAGGTAGTAGTTATTTTGCAAGATCACAAACACGTCCTCAATATTGAATAACAATAAGCATTCAAGAGAAAGGTTGAACAATAGTAAAAATAACATAAACGAACCAGTTCACATCTCATGGTTAACACGATCTTAAATGCCAGAGTATTACGTTATTACTTATTACCGAGCGCTTCCTGTTCTATAAAGGAAACAACGGACAGACGGACTAACAAGTCTTAAAAGGACATGATTAAATATGAACGGTTAATTCACTTAATTGATATCGCGAGTCTTTATTTTTGGTGGGTGAATATGAGCTGTTACTTTGAAATCTTTAGATCAAGGTTAATAGCTCGATATTTTGGAATAAGACCAAAAATAACAAATGTTTTGCAACTTTTAACATGCTTTTCACATAATATTATTACCAACACGATTGCATATCTTTGAATTCTATGAATTAATGATAATTATATTAGGTATATGAATTCTGTGATAATATGGTAATCATGGTTTAAAAGTTTACAGACACTCGAGACAAAACTATAATACATTTTAAATCAGTTATCGTTCAAATATTATTTACAATATATAAATAAATAAATAAATCATTTATTTGCACCATTTTGAGTTACAAAAATTTAATGACCCAGGCTCCTAATATAGTTGTAAACTGTTTTTCAGGAGCCTGTGTTCACACTAATTTATTATCACTGTTACAATGGCGTATACATACACGAATTTATTCAGCTTATTAGTCATAATTTATTATAATATTATTTGTTACATTTCAAATTATACATTATTATTGATTATTGTATTACCTATTTAATAATTATGCATGCATTAAAATAAAATAAAAATAAAAAATAAACATAAAAAATATTAAAGTAATTTTACGTAATTGGAAGATAAGCTTTCGACAAGGATAAATCAAATACATCAGATCTAATTAGTATTTAATCCGAGGCGTTCCATTACAACACTATTTTCAAGTATCAAATCACTTGAGCAGCTTACGTCGATCCTATTACGTAAAAAACCATTATACCCTCAAAGCTTGCAATAGCTAAACTCGTTTTGAGGTCATCAGACATATTGTATGTAAGGGTAGGTAGGTATATCAACGTTGAAATATTAGTAGGTACTAAAACCACACTAAAACAATAATAATTTGAATATTTTAATACATGTAAGTTCATACTATTTACACAGTATTACAATATTTCCTATATTGTAATACTGTGCTATTTATGTGGTATTTAATACTTTTTTAGTTTGATTTTGTTGATCCTAACTAAATTGTGCTAATTTGTATATTCATTTGTAATTTTTGTCAAAAAACGTTAGTAACATCAAGTATCTACGACAATTCAATGTTTTTTTGCAAAAAAATCGTACAATACACATGGCATAAAATGCTTTTAGTAGATATCAATCGATCTACGGCAAAGCCCATTGTTCGTAATAGCCACGTGCCTTCAGTTTATAAACAAAACACGACACGAGCCGCACGAGCTGTGCGCACGAGATTCAATTCATGTTTGTTTTTACGCAACAAGATATGATATGACTAGCGAAAAAAATGTCTTTTGTCAAATATTTTACAGCAAAAGAACCATCCTCGATATCCAGATGAATCATATTTTTTTCAATTCGAAACAGTAGCACCCAGTAGTTCATAACATTAGCGTTCAATGAAACAAACTCTTATAGCATAGCATTACAGATACGGAATTTTACATTCGGAACATACGGAAACTTACCTCGTTCCAAACTATTCCATTTTTTTTCTCAAATAGTATACAAAAATTGGGAAAAATACATTCCGAAAATTCGAGAAATTCTACTAACTCTAAAATACGCGACTCATTTTTTTCTTTTTAAAACTTTATGCATAACTTACCTCCTTTCAAACTATACCACGCTGCTCCATTAGTAACTCCACCTTGTTTCCCAAAATTATAGGATTGGGTATCTTCCCCCGCGCCTATGGGGCACCCGGGACGATTGGGGTCCGCCATGTCCGCGTGTGCTTCCGCGTATGACATTGCTAACTCCCTGTTATAAATATAAATTAAATTTATAGGTCTTTTAAATTTCGGTACAGTAGCAAAATTAAGAGCATGAGAACATGTATCTACATATTTATACTATCTTAGAGATTGCAATTAGTAATATTAATTTCGAGTGTTTTAATTTTACTTATTAGTTCATTCTTATAACAGTGCCAGAATTTTATTTTATAAATTATTTTTATAACAAAAGTGGGGAAAAAATTATAGGGGTTGAAAACACAGATTATTTAGCATTTTGTCATAATGTAGTTTATAAAAACAAAATCAACATTCCATAGTTTTTTCCATGTCTACATAAAAAAGCAAAACATAGAAAGGACTTGGCCTTCAGCATTAAACCAGTAAATTGTATCACATATAATATTTAATCTTTATTAATGTCCTTTAACAATCAACATTTACTTCAAACTTGCACATTACATTCATTTTGGAATGAAAGATAAAAAATCAAGTAAATAATAATGTTTATTAACCTAAATGTCTCATCATCGGGACTAGCAGAATATTCAGAGACAGGGGCTCCACTGCGGCTCTCATCATAAGGGTAGTTGGCAACTAGGTCTCCACCATGCAACGCTGCACTTAGCACAAATGGGATCGCCATCATCCATCTCATCACAGCCCTTGTTTCTGGTTCCAGCTAGCACATATTTTAAACTTATTTTTTAAATGTTAACATAAAAGGTTACAAAGTTGTTTTTTTTTTTGTATTTTAGTAAATATTGAAAACTAGGATTTCGCCCGCGGCTTCGCCCGGGCAGTCAAAGAAAAACCCGCATAGTTCCCGTTCCCGTGGGATTTTTGGGATTGCGTCATTTTCCCGGGATAAAAAGTAGCCTTTCTCGGGTATCAAAATATCTCCATATACAAAATTTCATGAAAATTGGTTCAGTACTTTAGGCGTGATTGAGTAACAGACAGAGTTACTTTCGCATTTATAATATTAAAATAATATATAAAATATAAATATAATAATAATAGTATGGATATTGATATGAGATGTTATCATTTCAGATTATTTTTAAGTTATCTCTAAGTTCCGCTGTTTTACTTTAATTTCTTATGTACACAAGTAGGTTTCTTTATTGTCCAATTTTTTATTTGGTAAAACTGTACATTGTGGGTTTGGTTTGGAGTTGAGAGTCGTAAATTTATTCCAAAGTAACTCACCGGTGCAGCAAGACGGGTAACATCTTTTAATAAGTGATTGTTGTGACTTATTCCTTGACGTTCAAATTCAAATGTAATTGCATCCAAATCAGGGAAGTTTCTATTCAAATCTATAGAATGATTGTTTGTCCTTCCGATAAGGAAATCCTTTGAACCCTAAATACAAATTAATGAGAATAAAATATTGAAATCCGTTAACGCGAATTTTATAAATTATTAAGTGGAAGATTTCACTTACAGTATCTGTTGATAATTGCCACCCATCAGGATTCATAGCGGGAAGTAAGTGAATCCTGGTATTATGAATAAGATTCACAATACGGAGATCACGATTTATATACTGATCGCAAAGATAATTCGCTAGACCTAGTAACAACTCTCTGCCGAGCACCTCATTCCCGTGAATATTGCCCACATATTTCACTTCTGGTATAACTAGTAAAACAAATTAAATTTTATTGTAAGAACAAGCATTATTATTATAGAAGAAGGTAGCCTAAAATTAATACTTACATGGTTGGTGAAATCCAGGAGTTTCGGAAAACTCGATAACATATAGTGGCACATTTCTAACAGATGGCTCGGTTAATGCATACACTCTCGTTACATTAGGACATTTTTCATGTATTTCTTCCAAAACTAAAGGAAGTTCTTCGTTGTTATGATGTTTCCATACAAATTCTGACGAAACAGTTATAAAAAAAGCCAAATACACAAATTTGTAGAATGCCATTTTCTCAAACTTTATTTTACCTTTTGTTAATATTTATACAATATTTTAAATCACATAATTTTTAAATACCAGTGCACTTTATATCGAAACGAAATAGATTATTTTATTCGTAAAATAAAGTGAATATCACGCTCCGTCACCGCACAGTCGACACTCGTCAGCGTCGGGCGTCCAGCGAATATCGATTTTCCCGCGGCACGTTTGCCAACCTACAGAAACTTAAGCAAATTATTGCCATCAATGGTTTTGTGTTGCCATTATAATTATATGGTATCACAATATTTTGAAATAAAATTAGTAGGTACAAATATTATGTTCAGTGCTATAAATTATTAATATTATTATAAATTAATATATACAACCTATTGATAAAGGTCATTTTGATTTAAAAAACCCTTCATTGAGGTGTTAATTTTTTTGCAATTTGTACACTTTTTTTTTTTTTTTTTTTAGTGGGGAAATCTTGCATAGATACAATTTGTACACTTGCATAAGCGCGTAAATTTTAAAATCAATTGCCTCGTTTAAATTATATTACATTTAAATTATAATTGTGCATTTTATTTTTAAATAATATAATTATAATGTACATAATAAGAAGGTATGTATACTGTATAAGTAGAGAGTACTGTACTGTATAAGTATGCATACCATCCCTTAGGTAAGTAGACTAAGTACATTTCATATTAATTTAGTTCTGTTATTATCTAACATTGATGAATTTATCATTGCATGAAAAAGGCGTCAAACACACGTGAAACATAAATTATTATTTGACAAAAATATTGATTGTATTCTGTACTTAAGTCTGCGCTCGAACCACAGGCTCGAGCTGACAACAACAAAAATATTGTATGGGCTAGCGCGCAAAATCAACTTATCTCTGTCGCTGTCTCCTCGCAAAGTTTTGAACGATGGATGCGCACACGAAAGCGACAGCAACGCAACTTTTTCTTTAAAATTTTCCGCATAATATATCAACATGGTTTTCGAAGATACGGTTGTGGTCTATGCACTTGTCCTTAGAAACTGAATATGACAGCGAATAAAAATAACTACGTTAAAAACAACCGACTTCAAACGGAACGGAAAAGTAAAAAAAAAAAATTTGTGTGGTTTTATGAAACCACGGTAAAAGTGAAACTTTTTTTCACACTAGACATTTAACTAAAAATTATCGTATTTGTACGATAATTATCGTACGTATCGTGCGTCATGCGACATGCGCTACACAGACCAAAAAGTTTGAGACGATGTAATAAAAGTTTCACTTTAAAAATAAAAAATATTTGATATTATTAATTAAGTCTACATATTATTATTTAGATGTGCTATTTTATTAAATAGGTTTGATGTCGGTGCACAGGCTTAATACTAAGTGCTTAGTGCTTGGCACTTCATATATCCTATTTTTATGTAATTAGTTCGCAGGCAATGAAATTACAATATATTTATATAGAAAGTTGGAGCTATTCAAATTGGATAAGTAAAAAAAATATTGTAAACAGGGAAAGATTAAAACCGAGTCGAACAACATCAAACTCAATCTGTCATGGGCTGTGGTATTAGTTCCGAATATCGTCACATGCCACCAGATTCATGTAGCACTATTGGCTATGTGTGAAGTGGGTGGTGGGGAACGGCAAATCGATCGTAGCGCACGACATGGCAGAAATGTGAACTAATTCTGGGTCATGTGTCAAATTGCTTAATTTTCATAACTACCTTTACCTATAATTTTAAGTAAAAACGTAAAAATTTGCGATATGGGTACAGGGTACATGCTGTGTCGTAAATTGTAAAAACAATGAGAAAAATAGTTCGTGCAAGTATTATTCGTTTCCAACATCAAAGTGGACATTACAGCAAAGACAAAAATGGATAGCTGCTGTGAAGAGAACCAAGAAACTACTAAAGAAGAAACCCAACAAACATATGATATTGCTCGAGTCCGAGATCCATGTGGAAAGAATTATGCAAAGACTGAGAGTTTATCGAATTTTAGATAAAATTCCTCACAATTTATTTGATTGTGTCGATACATGTATGTTGTGTATTAGTCAATTTACAGCCCTCAATTTTTGATAATATAAATAATAGTAATCGTAAATAAAACACATTTTTTGTAATTCAAAACAAAGTTTCTTATTATTAAATCAATAATGTTTCATTTATAAATTCGTATTCTTTAAAAATGTAATAACATTAAGTAGAAATAATTTGGAATGTAATCAACTTAGGTAATCAAAAACACAACATCTACTAAAATTACTTAACATTAGAGCAATTGAAAATACTTTTTTCCTGTGAAATCACGCTTACGTGTAGCTTTTCCCGTTCGTTCTAAGCTCTTCCACTTCTCTCACATGCTGTGCATTAATTTTTCCCTTTTTGCTCAGTTTGAGGTTGGAAATGTATTTTATGCTTAATCGATTCAAATCCCGTACGTATTATAATATCCATATTTTTCACGAGGAAGAAAATCGCTAGGTATAATATACACACTCACTTTTTACACTATTTTTTTCAATTTCGTTGAAAAACTAGTCGAAAATCAATATCACAAAAATATCTTATCATCTAGTTGACATGATTTGATAGATGACAAGTCCTGAATAGTTGCGGCCACTAGGGGCGCTGTCATCGCGCACACAACGAATACTTCAGTAATGCAATCCATACTATAGTGATACTATAATTATATACTATAATTACTATAACAATATTATTATAAATGCGAAAGTAACTCTGCCTATCTGTCTGTTACTCAATCACGTCTATAACTACTAAACCAATTTTCATGACATTGGGTATGGAGATATTTTGATACTCGAGATAGGACATAGGCTACTTTTTATCACGGGAAAACGACGCAATCCCGGAAATCGCACGGGAACGGGAACTATTCGAATTTTTCTTTGACTGCGCTGGCAAAGCCGCGTGCGGAAACCTAGTTTCAAATAAGATTCAAATATAAAGAACTGTCGTACAGATTACATAATTCTAAGACAGAATCAGAAAAATAATACAATTTAATATATTATAACATTTGTATTACATTTATTTACTTGATAATATAAAGATTCATAGATCATCAGATTATAAACATCAATGTAATTTTTTTGCTTTCGAATGTAATTTTATCATTACGTTTTTTTGCTTAAAAGAATTTCTCCCATGAAAGCAAGTGTCGCAAGAATAACTCCAATTACATAAATAATAAAAATTCCCTGAAAAAAAAATATTGATGAGATTATTATTATTAGGTCTTACCTACTTTTGACTAAGTACCTACGCTATGTGCAGTAAAAAAATGTGTGAGTTCAAAAAAAAATTAAAAGGTTTTTAGATTACATATGCGTTTGACTGTGACATTTAATTTTAATTACTTATTAAAAGTAGAGCAAAAAAATAAAATTAGATGATTTTATTTTATAGTAAGTTCTTAGATACTAATAGTATAAAGCTGGAGAGTTTGTTTGTTTGAACGCGCTAATCTCAAGAACTACTGGTCTGATTTGAAAAATTATTTCCGTGTTGGATAATCCATTTATCGAGGAAGAAGGAGGAATAGCCAATCTATATTTCATCACGCTGACACCAACAGAAGCGGAGCCACGCGGCCGGTGAAACCGCGGAGCGCAGGTAGTTAGCAATAAAAGTGAAAAACTATGTAAAAAATTTCACCTACAAGAACATGGCGAAAATTTAACGGTTCTATGGTTTCTACATCATGCTTCGAACGAGACAGCTTCACTTCCAGCTGAACCTTATAGTCAAGATACTTCAACGCCATCTATTGCAAAAAGTAATGTTATTTTCTTTTTCATTCAATCTATACTAATATTATAAAGCTGAAGAGTTTGTTTGTTTGTTTGTTTGAATGCGCTAATCTCGGGAACTACTGGTCCGATTTGAAAAATTCTTTCGGTGTTAGATAGCTCATTTATCAAGGAAGGCTATATATTATCATCACGCTACGACCAACAGGAATGGAGCCACGGGGGTGAAACCGCGCGGAGCAGGTAGTTCCTAATAATTTACATTATATTACACAGCTCAACAAAAAAACAATTTTTTTTTGTTGCCCTGGATATTTCTACAGATTTATATATTTCAAGTACCCAGTTTGCGAATGTAATCATTAAAATTATTTAATTGGCTCTAGTTTTTTTTTAATTTGGATTTTCATGTATATAAAAATTTCTTACGGCCCTTCAGAGTACGGGTTACTAACAAGTGTTTATTTTTAGGTGAATTACGTTTTCTGCACATTTATTCGCTCAGACATAACCCTATTCTATAAAACTGACTGTAGAATATCAGAATAATAAATGGTTTCTGTAAAAAAACATTTTTATGAACAACAATGTTCGGTTTGTATTGAGTTAAAGAAACCCAGTAGCACTTGGTCAGCAAAGTGGATAGGTATACGAAATTCCCTTGATGTTTTTGTTAATAGAATTAGACAAAGCAAATTCATTAGGAATAATTAATAAATATGAAAATTTAGGCCTTTGAGGGAATCTAGAAGTATAAGAAGAATACCCGATGGCCCTACAGGACGGGCGTGTCGACAATTGATAAAAAATGAAAATTTAACAAAATTTAATAACTGATGCTGAATGTAAATAATGGAGAGATATAGTATTAATTAATTTAAGATTAATTTAAAACACCAAATTATAAAGAAATGGCACAACAGTTGTTTAAAAAACTTCATTATTTTATGAGCAAATACGAGCATAAAGCTACACTTTGCCCACAGTCTCCTGGATAGATATCCAGTAAATCTGCGGAATTTCTGTGAGAAACAGGAAGAACACATCGAAAAAGAAGTAAAAATTATGGAATAATGGTATCAGGGTATATGGGATCGTCACATGATGGCAGATTACTGATGGTCCATAAGAAAACTATTGTCCCAAAATTAACTAAGAAGAGAAGCTTATAAAATCTATTTCCTTGTACTATTTCATAAGTTTTAATGATTTTTCTATATTTTTATATCCATTTGAATTAATTAAATACTAAAACAAACTAATAAGTAAAACTTTGTAATAAATAAATGATGTAAAACAAATATACCTTCTATTTCATGCTGCGTTTTAGAGTCTAGTAAGAAAATTAGGATAAAAAAAAAACTAGAGCCAATCTACCAAAACCATTAATAGTTCTATATATAATATGCATTAAATTATTCGAAACCACTTTCACATCCAGGGCAACAAAATCATTGTTGACCAGTGTTATCATTATATTTTATAACCTGTGTTTCCCAAGCAAGCATGAGTCCTGACTCATGAAGTCTTCCAATGTGTTCATTTATTTTATTGGTATAAGGTGAACTTTTTCTCATCATTACAACGCAGTTCTC
Source organism: Colias croceus (assembly GCF_905220415.1). NCBI lineage: Eukaryota > Metazoa > Arthropoda > Insecta > Lepidoptera > Pieridae > Colias > Colias croceus. The sequence goes on from NC_059542.1 coordinate 5,428,046, forward strand.
AAAATAGAAATCTTGCAACATTAATGTAAAATCACGAACTGCTTCCTCAGTTATATATTCTCCAATTGCAAAGTATCCTAAATTGTACACAGAAAGAAGACATTAACTTATTTATTCAATTTTCTTAAATTTTATCAGCTATAATTCTAATCCAAGTGGACACCAATTGATAACGATCCATTAATCATCACATCGTGACCGCTTTATAGGTATACATAAAAGATGATGGAAATCGCTACTTGAAAGTTGATGTTTCCACTTACCTGCAGGCAATTTTTCAATACTGAAACCTATTTCTCGTGTAAAACTTAAACGCTGTAGTTCTTCAGGCTCATAAGTATGAAACTGCTTTATTAATTGTTTAATAAGCGGCTAAAACATAAAAGAAATTTTGTATTTAGGTACCTAGTTATGTAAAATTGGTAATAAAGTTTTTGAATATTCCAACTCCGCCAATGGTGAACGGTGATTGTAAAAGATTGTAGAAAAAAAGCTAGCAAAAACGACTTTTACATACATCCTGTGACAGGCTCAATGAAAAAACCCAGGCGTCGTGTGTTGCTCCCCAAGGCAACTTTCTGTCGACGATATCTTGGATTGTATCTATAGACGGCTCGTATTTAGGAACGGTGAAGGTTGCTGCTAGTCCTCCTCCATAAGCATTGTCTAGCACTAATCCAATTAACATCACCCAAATGACTACACTCCGAATCCGCCACGATTGAAATTTTGTTTCGCTTTGGGACTATGGAAAAGCATAATATGTATTAATGGAAGTACAATTTTGGTCTTTATAAAAGCATTAACTCATGAATTTAATAAAAATGTATCTACCTGCGTTATTAATAGACCAAAAGTTATTAAAAATACATTTTTTGATGAAAATTTTTGGCTGATAAATAGAGCCAGGGAGGCATAAAGAAATGTAAATATCAGTCCAATCCACATGTATGAGCTAAATGGCATCAGCGGCAGAGTCCAACTAGCTAATAATCTAAAATTGTATTAATTAACTAGGAATTATTAGAATTAATTATTATTATTATTGAATTACTATTCAATGATATGATAGTTTGTGCATTTTGTTTATGTATGGTTTTAGTCAGACAGACATAGAAATTTATTACCTGGGAGATGGAGCTATACAAGTCACAGCCGTTCTAACACTATATACAGAAAAATCCATGAATAAGAATGATTCGTACCATGAGTATAATGCAGCTAAAAATAAAAAAAATATTTATCACTTTTGAAGAAATAAGGATTAACAACATTAATTAAATACCTATGCCAAAATCCGCCCGGTCATCTACGACTCGTCCAAGTACACCTAGACCTGTAAAATTTTCATATATTTCTCCCCACTCCTCCCCATTATTTTCTACTAATTCCATTGTACAATTAACCCATCTGGAAAGAAAGTAATTTTTTAGGTAGTATAACTCGTTAATGTTGAATTATACATCTCCGGAAACTGCACCTGCAAAATTCATCCATCAGTTGGATTTCTACACCGTCCCGTCCATATGGTGCAATATTAGTATCAAGATCCAACAATACATAGGGCTTATAAGTAAACCCTGCTACTTTTACCAATTTTCCCTCTAAATTTGAAAGTTTGTGAGGGAATAACGACGAATTTGTTTCAAACGTTTGCGAGCATGAATCCCAACGGTCCAAATAAATTGGCTTATTATGATCAACACCTACAAATTTGTGAGTAACTAGGTCATAAGCTTCACAATCATCATTTGTTCTAATAGGGATAACTAACAGTATATGAACGATAAAGTTCGTTTCTTTCATACTCAAAACATCTAACTGCCGCTGCCTATTTACTGCATGAGATAGTTTAGATGGCAAAATAATAACTTTTTTATCACTGCGTCTAACAAGTCCTTTATGTGCCACTTTATCGAAAGCAACCATGAACTCGACTGGATTTTCTAACCGTATAATATAATCCGAACACCCAGCATCAGAGGCATTAATCATTACATCGACGACATTTTCAGTTATGTTCTGTATTAAAATATTTCTATAAGGGATTGAAAGAGCCGCATGTATTGACTCATCAGAAATAATTGTAACACAATAAGACGTTAATAAATATTGATCAATTAATATTTTCAATAGTATTTCTATGGGTGACAAAGAACCAGGTAAAAATAACATTTTGCTTTATGAAGTCCAAGCAATGTAATAAAAACGAGTATTCTGATATCTGTACCTATAATGTATATAGGCATATTATATAGACGCAATATGGAAGCATTTAGAGATCGTTCAAAATTTTCATAACGTATGTACCTACTTATATGGAATGAAATAAATTTACCGGCATTCAGATTGTTTATATTATATTTGATAATTTGCAAGTTAGTCAATCAAAAAATATATTTCCATTTTGACAATTGGAGAAATCGGATTTGAGGCTTTGCATCACAATGATGCTTTGCAGAGAAAATGAAGTGTTGTTGATATTTTCCCCTTCAAAATTTCTTAATTTTTTGTATACCTACTTACTAAAAGGACTCATTAGATTAAAACCATAAAACGTGTGTATGTTTTATGGTTGTATATCGTATATATTATGTATACGCTTCTACTTTTTAAGCTTCTTTCAATCAAACTTAATTTTTAAACGAATTTTTTGGGACTATAATAATTTATATCCTAACTATTATTTCATGGCGGAATAATAGTATTATATCATACAGTTAAATATATTACATATTATAAAATTGATAAGGGAGAATATAAAGAACCAATTCCTAATGGAAAAGTATAATTCACATGATATATTATAGACACACAATTAAGTGTTGGCTATTGAAAATTGTTATTAATTGTTTACATTCATTTGAGGCTTCAAAGAAAATTATAGATCTTTAATTATACTTCATGTTGTAGGTACAACATTTTTCTAATAGCTAAAATGTATTTACCGAATGATAATACTATTTACTCTTTGTTATTGAACCTAAGTTTTATGTACATAACTAATTGCATAATGTGAACAGTGAATGATTCTTTTGATGTCTGATATCATAAGGAAGTCTTTTTGTGTTTAAACTAAATAAACAATATGGAAAGAAAACTGGCACTACAGTTAATGGATATTTTATTATTGTTACGCGACGAGACACATACGGTGGCTAAGCGCCATCTCTACTTGTTGGAATTATGAAAAAGATACTTGATTAACTATCCACTTATCTAATTAAAACATAGTTAAGTAAAACCTATTTATTAAAATATATCACATCATTTCAAATATAATCTGATAAAGTGCAGGTGCTTTAGACAAGATATAATATCTTATTTATAAAAATAAAAAAAACACATTAAAGCTTATAAAATGAACAAAAATACTTAGTTAAAACTTACACACGTAAATATAAACAACATACAGAACTCTTTTCACGTGTTATTAAGTCGTACTTGAACGGTTTTTCTTATAATTATTATCAATCATGTTCTCAATTACCACAATATTCATATTTAACGTGAGAAAAATATTGTTTTTAGTTCTATTAATTACATAGTCATGCTTATAGGTATTATGTCTAAGAATAATTACAGGTAGGCTCTCTAATTCATTACAAATGTTCGTATACGTTTGTTATTAATTACAACTTGATGATGATGACTTGTTACAAATAGTGTTTAAAGTCTTCAGAATATTTATAAAATATCAAAATCGTTTCATCGTAGCACATTTCATGTGTGTGGTCCTTTTTTATACAAATTACTAGCTTCATGTTTACCCACGCGGTGAACAAACACCACAAATAAAGATTTAGAAAACATATCTCCTAATTATATTTTATATTGTGTGGCTTGCAATCATTTATTTATTAGCTACTTATTTATTTTGTACGTACCTACATAGATCTACGTACTTGAAGTAGGTAGGAAGGTATTGTGGTATATATGGTAAATTATACCTACGTTAATTTCGAAGTGTAAACTTGTAAAGTCAATTCGAGATTTGAAGATGTAGTTTTTACTTTTAGTTCAGTGGAAACAAAACAGTTTTTTTTTTATTTTTATTAATACCTGCTTTTTATTCGGACAAATTTGAAACGATTAAACTTATTTCACGGGCGTAAAGATGACGTTGGAATAACGACTTTAGAATTATCTTAGAATGATATTCTCACCTTTAAATAATTGGGTTTTTTCTAGCAAAAAATTGCAATAAGCGTGAAAAAAAAATATTATTAGGTACATTACTACATTAGTGTCTGCAATTTTTCCCAGCTACAAAGTCAAGGATCAAAGCGCCAAATTGGTTAAAAAATTAAGTGATAAATACCAAGATGTTAAAATAGTAATCTAAAACTTGGTTTGGGGACATAATATGACAGTGTAACCCGATACAGCAGTTGGCGCCCGCTTTTTACCATATGTTGCACCCGCGGAGTTCAGGTTGTCAATTGATGTTGATATTAGTAAAAGAAATATACTTCCCAATAGACTTGAAGTATAAAAAGAAATATTTAAGTGCAGGTAAGAAATAATTATTAGACGAGCTAATCTATTGTTTCAAAATATCTCTACAAGGAAATGCTGAAAATGTGATTACCATTTAAAACGTTACATGTCTTTGAGTTTTAATTGGGAAAAATGTATGCAAAAAGTTTTTTGAGGAAATGTAGGCGTATTATAGTGCTGAATTAGAATATTATGCCTCTGGAACAATTTTATCGCCTCCGTTTTATAACAGTTATAATATGGCCTTAAAATCGCAGCTTAATTTTCGAAAACGGAAATGATTATTTTAATGTACATATTATACAGGGTGTCCCAAAAAGTAGTGATGAACGGAAGCTGAGAGGTAGAGGACCTAGAGGGCTATCCGAATCACCCCCATATATGTTGTGCGATTTTTCGTATTTTCGGAGTTATGACGTTTTTTTCAATTTTTCACCTATCGCCGAGTACGATGATATTTTAACTCATGGTGACGTCAATTATTGCGCTAGATGCTTGATTTTTTTTGTTTGCTAAGCTGATAGATAGGCCAATTCAGTATGGTATCATTTACTATCGTTAGTTCTTTGAATGGAATAAAAAAAAGAATTAAATGCTAAGAAAGATAAAATTACTCAGTATGTTCACCACTTCAAAGGCCCGTAGAAAAATAAAATCACACAAAAAAGTTTTTTGTTTGGCTTTTAAAAACTTGCTCTATCTATCAGGTAGCTACCCTGAAAATTTCATTTTATTATTCAGAAGGCTTCAATCGAAAAATTGAAATCTAAATGTGGTAAGTGCAAAAATTGAATTAACATGTTTATTAATAAAAACAAATTAAAACCAATAAAAAGGTGTTTAATTACCAGAAATTTTTAAAATAACCCCGCTGTTGCTCAGTGCAAGTGCAACATCACCGTAAAAAGTTTCTTTTGCTACTATGAATTTCCGGGTTATTTCGTCCAAATTGTGGCAGTCTCTCGTCTTTGTAGTATCCTCACGGAAAAAAATCAATAGGGTTTTTGTCCGGGGACCGTGAAGGCCAGGCTAAAGGGCAAAGATAACCTAAAAGATGGATTGGTCGTTGTAGCCTGCGCATGCGCCGGTGACGTCTGCATTAAAGCCTGGCCTCGACGGTCCCTCGACCTAAACCCCCATTGATTTGTTTCAATGGGGATACTAAAAAACCTCGGCTACTTGAGAGAACTACTACTTTAATTCTTTTTTTTATTCCATTCATTTGGCCTATCTATCAGCTTAGCAAACAAAAAAAATCAAGCATCTAGCGCAATAATTGACGTTGACGAAAAATTGAAAAAAACGTCATAACTCCGAAAATACGGAAAATCGCATAACATACATGGGGGTGATTCGGATAGCCCTCTAGGTCCTCTACCTCCCAGCTTCCGTTTATCACAACTTTTTGGTACACCCTGTATAAATCGAAGTTCTTTGAATCGTACCCTATATTATATACATAGAGACAGTTTGATTCTTTAAAACATAGGAGTCAGCATCACTAGTAATAATTATAGGCTAAGGCACGATATGTAATCTATACTTCTATACTAATATTATAAAGAGGAAAGGTTTGTAATAATGTATGTATGTTTGTATGTATGTATGGTTTTCACGCATAAACTACTGGACCGATTTTGATGAAATTTGGCACAGACAATGTTTAGACCCTGAGGAAGAACATAAGCTACCTTTTATTGCGAAATATGTACCACGGGCGAAGCCGGGGCGGACCGCTAGTGTATTAAATTGCCGGCGAACATAACCTCAAACTCAATAATTTTTATGTAAAAATTACAAACCTATTAGATATACCTAGTAGAAGTTCACTTCTTACGAGAAGAATCGATAAGAAGTTCATAATTGCATCCATAAAGTAGGATTGATATTTTTTTAACCTCAGATCTCTAATTTCTGCATTGTTAATCAAAGATTTTAAAAATAAGAATAGATAAAGTTTACACTTTAAAAGAATTAAACGCATTGCTAATTAAGTATATTTTTGCAAATTATAGGTAAGTTTTACAATTACGTAGCGAAAATCTTTTAAAGACTGGCTTATTATTGTATATTGCAAATATTGTTTTAAAATATTAACATAATCTAAAGGAAAACATTCATGGAAATAATTGGATCAATAAACAAGCACATAGTTATTACAATAAATTAAATTTTTATTTCTGAACGGTAAACATTTATCCCAAAAATTTGTTAAGTTTAGTCCTTCTTCCTAAGTCTAGCACTGGATATTTCTATAGCATCTAGCCAATGTTTAATTTCCTCTGGACATTGCGGCTTAATATCAGCTCCAGGAATATTCTTGAGTAGTGTATCAGCATCAACATTAATAAGGTTTTGCCGCGACAACACAATAGCACGCACAAAACCGTCGTTCAGTGTAATAAACTTCTGTTCGATAAATAGTGATTTATCCTCCCAATATACTAACTGTAAAAGGAAAATATAATTTTATATTATGTTACTAATATATTATGTACCTAAGTGTCATAAAAATAAAAGAAATTTATAAAAAAAATGTGTGCGTGTACACACATAAGAAGTGAAACTTCTTTATGGCCTTATTTTTCAAAAACAACCCCACAATATTATCCAACCCCGATAAAGAAGTTTCACTTCAACAAATGACATTGAAGCCAAGTTGAATAAATTACAACGATGGAAATTTATTATATAGTAAACTGTATTCGATTCTATAAATTGACGATAACACAAAGATTTCACACCAATTCCTAATCCTCACCTTTGTTTCAACCTTATATGCAGTGAAAATGGGTATAGTTCTTCTGTATCTAATAGTAGAAGCTCCTTGTAATACGTGACCATCAACTGCTTTGATATTTGCATATATTCCCGTAGCGTCGTAGAAGTGGAACCTAGCAAAGTCTAATTCTCGTACATAACGCGCATTATTCATATGCCTCAGGAATATATCGACGTCTTGTGTCGTGCAGAATCCTGAAAATAATTGTAATGTTTAGTACAATACACAATGTTATAAAGGAAAATAAAACAATTATAGAGGGTGACCCTCATGACCCTACTTAACTCATTGGCACTTATAGTTTTCATAAGCTGATAAGATAAAGAATTCGAAGAAAATTCCCGATATATTTATTTCCTATGAGGTGAATTCTCAAATAATGTGTCCCAATTGGCAACCTACCCAGCTCTGCTAAGCGCCCGGGCACTTTCGTTAAAAATCAGATTTTATTAAAAATATTACATGTATACTGTATAGCCACTTATAAATTTCGTCGACCATTCGAAGTAATCCATATAATTATAATTTTAAAGCAAAGCTAAATATAGGTACCGCAAATCGAGTGCCTAATTTTTAAAGTATGTTATCAAAGATGAATATACCTAATCCAATTAAAACTATTATTTACATCGAATATTATTTTTATCCAAATCACATGACTAATATAATTTATAGTTTTTTGACTTAATGAAAAGGCTAGCCTACTGAAAAATAGCGCTCGAATATTGTGTAGCTGTATAGCTCTACCTTCTACCGAGTATAACTACTTAGTTCCCTCTAGGTAAAGTGCGTATACGAGTTGTCAAGGGTTCGATATGTTTCTGATGAAGACCCATAAATGAAAAACTTGCCTAAAAAAGTCTGACAGTAAGCCAGACAATTCCCTTTATTAATTACTAGCTGCTCCGCGCGGTTTCACCCCCGTGGCTCCGTTCCTGTTGGTCGTAGCGTGATGATATTATATACCCTATAGCCTTCCTCGATAAATGAGCTATCTAACACCGAAAGAATTTTTCAAATCGGACCAGTAGTTCCCGAGATTAGCGCGTTCAAACAAACAAACAAACAATCTCTTCTTCTTCTTTTTATAATATTAGTATAGATTATCAGCTATATTATAAAGCTGAAAAGCCTATATTCGTATATTTGCGATTTATATTTTCCTACGAATAAAAAATAATAAAAAGGTATACCTTCATCTATTGAAGAAAAAGAAGAATAGTATGAATATGATTTTAATTCGTATTAAGACATACGTAACCTACATACCTAGGTATATAGAATAAATAATTTTTAAGATTATATGCTGCTGCCAAGAACCATTTGAATAAATTTTATTACATTACATTTTTGAAATGACAGAAATAAAATTTCACATTTTAACGTAAAAAATATCACAAAAATACCTATATCTAAATTACAATTATAATTTTTATTTAGGATATTTAAAGGAAACCTGAAAAAATCCATTACAAATAAAATATATCATATCTTACCGTAAATAGTAGAAGAATCTTTAAGCCCACATTTCTTTTTAAACAGTCTTCCGACTCCTATGGTGAAAGCCACTCTTAGAAAGTAATTGACGTCCCAGAACATATACGCTAATGCTATTATTGATACTATAATGCAATACATTTTAAATAATTTATAAACAAGTGCGCGACGATAAAAATTCAAGTATCGACTGACGATAAAATAACTTAGCTAACAACACAAAAAATGTATTTGTTCGACCGGCGATTAGTTCACACCAACACACAATCTAGACGTCACGGTGCCATTGAACCGCTCTATTAGACTTGAAGTGAAGTTAGCTGCGAAATGCATTCCACAAACATGTAGGTACTAATGGTACTTTTCCACAGAGCAAGTAATATAGTAGTACTTTTCTTTATACTATGGTACTAGTCATCTGTACTAATTGAATGTATGTACTATGTAAAGAAGCTTGCGGTTAAACATGTTGAGTAGGTACCCATTCATATCAAAAGTCAAGTAAAAAAGTTATGTATGAGTGCTGATAAAAATAAATAATTGTCCTACTCCTGTAATTTTAATGTGCCCTTGATATACCTAATTTAAAGTAGTTCGAACAACGCAACGACACAACTTGCAGGACGAAGGCTCCTGTTATCACTTATTCAACAGAACTTAATGTTTTGTGAACTAGTTGTTTCTTATACTGCGGGGCCCGTATTATTATTTACATAATATAAGTAAATATTCAGTAAGTACCTATACCTAGTTAGTTAGTTAGTCAATTTTATTTTTGTCTGTCTTTATTTTATATTAATTGATAAATTATTATCAGTAGGTAGGTACCTTGGTAAAATAAAAATTCCATTAATTTCGCAAAGAAATAGGTATATTTATTCAAACTTTTTTACGAAGATTAATACTTGAAGTTCTCATACTTTCCAACCAACATTCAATATGCCTTGGCTTCGATAGCGCAATATTAGACCCAGGAAGTCCTTTTAAAAGTTTGGGTATAGTTTCTTTGATCGATCCAATTGCATATTGTCTAGATATCAATAAACATCTTATCTTACCATCTTTCAATGTTATCACTTCGTGTTCAAAAAATAGCGATCTATCGTCCCAATAAATTAACTGAAATGACAAATAAAAAAGAAAGAGGAAAGAAGTCCACAAAAAGAAATAAGACAAAATAATGTACAAACATTTCAAAACATTATTAAAAGTAGTTAATAGGTATAATAAAAGTAATCATTGAGAATGTGGATTGTGGAATTGTACTACAAGATGCTACAAGGCAACGGCCAAAGCGTAGCTGAATAGGTATCCTTTAACACTGACGCAATTATATACTTATTCTGTGACTGATGTAGCACTGATTTTCCGGGGTCACGATTGAAATGGCCGGCAGTGAGGTGAAAGATACAAATTATGTAAGTAGGTAAAAAAAAACTACAAAAACACACAATAATAATTACCTTAGTGTTTATTTTATAGAAGGAAAAAAGGGGTACAGGATCCATAGTTAACGTCAAAGTAGATCCCTGTAAGGACTTAATACCTATTTCTTTACTTCTCTTGTATATACCAGTTCTATCATAAAAATGATATCTGGCAAAATCAATTTCTCGTACCAATCTTGCTATCCGAATATTCTTAAAGAAAATATCGCAGTCTTGAAAAGTACAAAGTCCTGAAATTAAATCTTCATTCTTATATTATCTTAGAAACATAAGGATATTTGTAAAAATACTATCTCAGCTTATTAACTAACTTATGCACCGAATATGACTAAAGACTAAACACACGAATATGACTTGCAATAAACAAAAAAAATTGTCGAATTTTAAAAATACTTATTGAGTCATTTGCCGTTGCAAGTAAGCAAATAAATTATTGATTTGATTATCTATAATTATTTAAGTTTACTGTGTGCGTAAATGAATGTATGTATGTATAAGTATATCTTACCGTAGATGGTAGTGACATCATTCAAGGAGTAAACCTTTTGGTACAATCTACCACTTAGCACGGTGAACAACGTTCGTAGAAAATACCTTATGTCACATAATATGCACAAAACAAGAAAAGTAGAAACTATATAGCAATAGAACATTATTTTTCTTTTATTTTTAAACGAAAATCAAGTTATATGCTTATAGAACAATCGTCGTACATACTGAAGAATATTTAACATTGATCTTTGATCCCTACATTAACATAAACGAACTCCACGATTATTTACCATTCCTTACTCAGTTTAAAATGACTATTCTAAATAAATAATAAATTAATTTATTAATTCAGTGCATAGTTAATTTTGAATTAAACGGACGTTTATCATATACATATACCTAAACTTTATCAGACACGCATGTGTCTGCTTTGAAATATTTTTTATAGCTTCTATTGCTCGTAGTTTAAACGTTATGTAATTTGTAATTGCACAATTTGATTGCAAATATCTATGTGGAACTCTATCTTCACAGTTAACACTGCTGAATTTTGTTATTTTTTTTTTACTTCTATTAACCTCGCAAAGAAAAATTCACAGATCTACATTACTCCAATAGGTAGCTCTGAGTAGAAGCTATTTATAGTTTCCTTTGACGTGGTCAAAGTCAAGAACAAAAAGTGTTTGCTTGTTTTGTAATCTTATTAAAAAAGATTGTGGAAAAGTACAAAACGTGTTATATAATGTTTTTTAAGTGCATTTAAAAATCTGACCTCATACCAAAGAGGAAACTTACTTGCTTTTTTCCCTTAACTTGTGAATGTTTTTTTTTATTGTGATAAGAAAAACAAGTTCTCCAAACATTGTGACATTAAATAAATATAGCAGCATCAAGTTTTCTTCATTTGCAGTATGTCCACGGATTTGTTTCTGTCAACCGTAATAGCTAGCGGCAATAAGACAATAAACACCCTTTGTTTACTTATCTATTTATTTCTACCTCAAAATTAACAGATAGAGACTAACACTCAACAGATAGAGATAAATGATTATACATATTTGCTAGATTTGTACCCTATATTGTTATTTTTTAACAATTAGATAATTATGGATTACCTAACTACGTAGACTATATAGTTACCATTTTTATTAAATGTAAAGGTACTTTAAAATAAAATAACAATAAGCCATTAAATAATTCATTTATTCTAAAAAAAAGCAAACATAAACATTACATAATACAAAATTTATTACTTATCTACAAAACAAAACTTTCTATGAATCAGTGAACAAGCTGTCAAGTCTATCAATTCAATTTAAAGAAACAAGCATCGTATGTAGTACAGAAGTTAAGCGATAAATGTTACGTTATTGTTCTCACGAAATCAGAGGCAGCGACTTAGATAAATTACATAATTATTAATTCTAAGTTTGGTAGTTGGTATAATACTTTAATTAATGATTGTCTGACACCCAAGTAAATCAGTATATATTCACAAATGAAAAAACATATGTTTCGCAAACATTAATTTGGAATGAGGTTTTAATGGTGGCCATTACATTGACGACAATCAGGAGAACATGGGTTGCAAGGAGGTGGTGGTGCGTGTGGATGCTGCAATGGCAGTAGTAATGGCGCTGATAGTGTTGGCAAAGCTGGCAGTGGCACCAACCAATCGGAACCACATACTCGTCCCATCACTAGTGCGGACATTAAAGGAGCTCTGGGACCTACTGGTCGGAAAGCTGACCACCGTGACGGTTCTTCAGGATTTGAGAGCGATACATCGTAACTCAAAGGATTGGGACCACTCTTCAGTGTGGATTTGTCTCTTGAGTCCTGTGAACAACAATCGTTAATGTTCATGTTTAAAGTTGAAATATAGTAGCAACAATTTATTGTTCTAGATACATATTTAACGATTAAGTTAAATAAATATTTTCCCTTGAACGATGTGTTTAACCTTGAATTAATTAGCAAATTATGAATCGATGATTTATTTACCCACTTATTTACTTACGTCATAACCAGTGAAGAAAATGCAAAGTGATCAATGTGTACTTATATAATATACTATATAATATACTATACATACGTTTTTTTCTCTAGAAAATTGTTTGTAAAATACCCTTACCTGAACTGCATTGCAATGTTCAACAGCTCGTAAGAGATCATGGTTACAGCGCCTGAGCACCAATTCCAATACAGAGCGCTTTTTACCAGGAAATAGTTTCCTTAACATCTCTAATCCTGCTGTACTCACAGGATTTGTATCAGCACCATCGTCATTCGAGGCACTATGTGAATAGAAATTAGATTCATCTATGACTCAAAACAAATCTACCTAATTGGAAAACAAATATATTTTGTTTGTCATGATAATGACTACATATACCTATTTTTACATTAATTGATTGTTTCATTAACTTCACATTAAATGGTAGAAACAGTTAAATAATTGTTTATTGTTTGAAACCTTTGTTATCACGGTGTACAATATAAGATAGGTACCTATCTATAAGTATATTATCCGTGCGACTGTGTCACTGTTGTAACTTGTATAAGTTAGATCATAACATTAAGAATGATCAACTTATCATAAAAAGTAGTTAAAATGTTACAATACCATGGTCGTATAGCCGTAGAGGTGTGACCAGTAGAGTCTGGAGATGTACAGCAATCGGGTAGAGAATCGCTCGTTTCGCTATCGATGTGTATTGGCTAAAATTATTATAATCATTTATTTAAAATTATACGGTAAGAATTATTTATTTACATAAGTAGATAGTTAATACCAAATATTTCAAAACTATTTTATATATAGGTTTTAAAATAATTTATTATTTTAATATACAATAGATTTTAATATGATTTTTATAACAGTATTTTTCACAGCTCTATATTTTCCTCAAACACGAGATCTATTCTGAATAATGATCCTAAATCATAAAATGCTAGTTCTGTTTTCATTTGGATCAAACGGATAAAGATAGAGACAATTTCCTCTTTCAAAAGAGCAATAAAAAACATTTAAGTTGAAAATCGACTTGCATTAAAAAATAAACTTACAGTGTGATCTTCAGTAGCAGAGTCACGTTCAGGGCCAGGGCTTTGGCACGGCCCTGTCACTCGCATGCCGTATATACGACCGGGAGGTAAGCTTTCCAAAGATGTCCCGCTTTCAACTGAAGCCAGGTGTAGAGCTATCTTGTCTTCAGCGGCCTGTTGTCTTTTCAATGCTACCTGTTTAATGAAAATATGTGTAGACAACTCTCTATAAATTATGAGTTGCTGAAAAACTGTTGCTGAAGAATAATAAGATTTCATTTGTATTGATATTTGATACACGACATATTCACTTTACCTGCATTAATATTAATTTATATAAAGTAGAACATTATTAAATATTGGGAATATATATGTAGCCGTAGAAAATACAAATTGAATTTTATCTAATCTTGGTTAAATTCGTTAATCGTTATTAAGACTATCATTCATCTAATTAATTTTGAATTAATTTAATTTAATGTAGAAATATGAGACTACTTTAGCTTGCTTACCAAGAACAAATCCTTTAAAATGAATACCAACTCATAAAATTAAACTAAAATAACATCAACGATGCGCCACGTCCAAGTATAAACGAGGACGAGTAATTTGATATAAAAGTAAATTAATTTATCGGAAAATCAATGATAAACAGACAATGTTTAAGTTTGGTAAGCGGTCACCCAGGGGAAATAGTACGGGATAGCCGATAGGCGATCACACCCGGAGCGTTTCTCGGCTCATTGATAACAAAAACAAAATCTGATCCCTACAAATTGAATAACGTGATTTGCGACTGGAATAAGTAATGGAATGTTTGTTTAGAATCTTTTTATTTTGAAGAAAACCTATAGTTGTTGCATTGGGCTACCATGAAAATAGGGTTAAGACTTATAAAGAAATAAAATAAAGTGCAATAAGAATGTATAGGTAGGTACTGGATAAAATAGTCTTAATTTATTTTATAAAAAATTTGACATACTAGTCATTTCCGGCCCCTAGACCAATTTTTTTTCTTAATCCAAAAACTACTTTTACATGGTATTCCATTCTTGAACTCGGTACACATTTAAAAAAAAGTTTCAAGAATTAATTAAAAGTAAACTCGAAATGCCGCACGAAAGTGGTGGGACATCGACAGCGATGCATTACTGTACAAACCGATCGATGTTTCATCCGGCGTCTTCTGTAAACATGTGCCACTTGTTCAAATAAACCCAGCGCCGCATTAGCTGATCTCGATTTCACTACATTAAAACACATTAACGCCTTCACGTCGCGTGTTATTTCTGAATTAGGCAGGTATTGATATCACAACAATCTTATAATATTACTTGCGTCTCGCATTCCACTTTTTACTCGAAAAAGACACATTTATGCTAGATAATTGGCATGAATATGATGCATTATGAATATTATGATAGCTAATCGTTAAAACAATACCCACTGAATCTTCTTTTAGAAAATGCAAAATTACAAAAACATCATTGCGTTGACTGGAAAATTTGATGAAACACAAAAGGAAATCGTGGCCTAGTAATCTACTTATCTAATTTTTGAAATGATATTACGTGCCAGTTTCGAAGATACAATTTGAAATTAAAAACGTTTAATTAGTAGGTAGGTAATCACCACTTTTAGACTCTTTTAGATGTTGGATATTTAGCTCTAGCTATATCTACCTATTAGAACATAAGTACGCGATGTCTCTTGAATCAAATTATAAACTAGGTGGGTACCTAAGTAGGTACCTATATATGGAAACTGCTATTAAACTTATAACTACCATCGGAGTAAAAGTTTATGTGAATACCTACTCATTGTATTTTACTTCTTTTATTTTATGAGGAAAAATATTTATAAGAGAATAAATTTTTAAGAACTATGAACCGAGGTTCATAGTTCATACCTATTCAATTTCAATTCTAGAATTGAAACGGTATGTAGCGTATAGCCTCGTATTATATGGTTTCGTTTTTCGAAATAATGGGCATATGAGACATGACAAATAAATTGTCTTTATTATTTTAGGAGATTTTAGATTTTTAGGTTTAGATTTATTAGGTCTTCATCGTATATTGAGTTCAGATATTATGAATTCAATGAAGTACCTAAGTATAAAAAATTCTCAGATAGAAATCCGGATACTGCGGATAGTAAGTTAGTTAGGTCACAGAATAACTAGTAGCTAGATAGTTAAGTAGGTATATACATAATATTATGTAGTTGGTATATATTTCTTTATTAGGCTATTATTAGTAGTAGGTAAATAATAATTGAGAATCCCTGTCTTTGATAGCAATGTTGGTTGAAAAAGAAACAAGCAATAAATAACTTAGGTAGGTAGGTATGTACCTATAGTTTGTAAGTGCACACATTAGATTTCAAAGGCACAAGAAATTTTCCTATTTGTCTATCTAAGCTTTTCCTGGTCTTAATTCTTATTCCTATTCTTATTTCAAAACTTTGACTTGATGGTTTCCCTACCTACAGATAATCAAAGTTCCATGGGTTTCCCGTTAAATATTCTCAATTTAATTGCTGGAATTTAATTAATGATTAACAAATAACTTTACCTGAGCTGCCATTATCCTTTGTCGTTCCTTGATAAGTCCACATTTGGGGCACTGGCAGTTTCTATACGCGCAAGCTTTTTTATGTCCCCGCAAACTAGATATCAGCCCGTGGTTGCGGCACCTAGCGCACTTTGGTACTCTTGCTCTGCCGCCGTTCATCATTTCTTTTGGAAAATTTTCTTATTCTAAAATTAGTTATCGAATTTTATCTACTTATCATTAAATTATGTAGAATTTTAAATTTTAACTCAAAATTTAAGTCTTAACTACCTACAGGCTACAATCTATGTTTATAATATAGTTATCTCTTGTTTTTTTACTACTAACAACTGTTGATGACTTTTGTAGGAAAGTAAGTATAGGTATTGTACCTACCTAAAGTGCACTGCGTAAGTTAACAAACTAATAATAATAGTTTGTTAATTTATTTCAATATAAAAATACATATAAGTAAGTACCTACCTAACTACCTAGATGAAATATTTTTCTGTAAAAACTAAATTCTTTTAAAAAATTTAAAAATAAAATAAAGTAGGTAACTAGCTATCATGAAAAAAAATCTCGTTTTAATAGAACTTTCCACTTACCTAAGTATATTTTGAAAAGAAAACCCTTATTATTTTTGATACACTAACACCAAATGATATATTCTAATTTCTATATTACAAAATAAAATATCTTTCAATATAATTGTCACTTTATCACGTCCACAAATATCAGCTCAACCGCCCACATAATAATCCACCCTGAAACTAATATCGGGAAGCTGAGTGTTTTTCACGAAACAATGCGATAGGCGTTGCTACCAGTAAAATGATACAAAACGGTTCTCGTGAAAAGCGACTCTATATTCAGTAATCCAGGGTACAGTGTCGAAAATCTTCCCCCAGCATCCTGCAGATTTCAATCCGCCCTCGCATAAGATGTGACCAATAAGAAACGGACTTTTTAACGATTGGCTACATCTCCCGGCTAGAAAAACAAAAGATTCTATTGACATATGTTTCATTTGGATAAGCTACAATATATACTTATATCCAGATTTCAGACTAATGGAAGATATAGGTACAGGAATTTATTATGATCTATATCAACTGTGTAGAGCTTTATGGATTATTGCGGCGTTTCAGCTATAAATAAATACTGGATTAGTTTGAGTGCAGTTGTTAAAAAAAAGAAATTACAGAAACAGTGAATTAATTTTTTTTTTTTACAAAATATGAACCTTTGAGTATTCTCTTTATTGCAATATTTTATGATAATACGTGCATCTTTTAATCTCCGGACATTTTTAAAATTATAGTAGATAGAATCTACGAAGCACAGATTTAGCGTACCTTACGGAGCCCCGTATAAAAGTATGTTTTCGGGCCCACGGTTTTTAAGACATCTGCAATAGCGAAATATATATTTTTTACAGGGTGTCCGTAGCATGACGGTAGCTACGCCCCTGCTACGAAGAATATACTCGGAGATAATCGTAAATGTACCTAGATGATATTTATAGTACATATGTAAAATTATTCCTAAATAGTTATTTTTATGATCTTCATCTGGTTTCAAATAAGGGTTGGTTCAATGTTAGTTTTAATATTATGTTCGTTTCAGAAGACAGGGTGCTTCAAGTTTTAGGTAGGTACCTACTACCAAGGGTAGGTACTAGGTACTACAAACGTTTTTTTTTTATACCTACTAGATAGGTATCTAAATAAAATGGCTATTTATTTATTACAATTTCTGCGTGGAGTGTAGGTTTAGGGAGGCAAGAGCAGGCAAATGAGTTTGATCGCCCGATGATAATATTATGTAGGTAGGTACGACTAATATCGCCAATTAGCCACAACTGGCGCTTGCACATTTGCAACTGCAACTGCCCTTGAACATTTTCAGAAAAAAAATAGTAACTGTTCCAATACAATTTTACTTTAATACAATATAGATAATTCATTCACAAGCATTCAATACTTGCCGCTCGTCCTAACTCCGTCCGGCTTTCTCAGGTCTTTTCTGATTCGCGTTATGATATTATGTATTTTAAGTAGGGGTAGTTATTGAAATAAAACGGAGGGAATGATAAAAATAAAAGGAAAAATAAATTACGGTCAATCCGAGTTCGGGAAGTTTGAGGGGGGACCTTTTAAGAGAAAAAAATGGTTTCTCTCGATTTCCGACAAAACTACAAGTCCTACGGAAAAAAGTTCAATGGCAAAGTTGTAGGTAATAAAAAGATCTACAACTTTTGTATTTACAATTTTTTCACATAACCTGAAAATTTAGGTGAAAAATTAAAAAAACCAAGTTTTTGGTTTTTTATTTTTATCTACTTCAAAATTTAGGTAGGTATTTATTTTCTACGAAATTTGGCGGAAACTTACTCTATTATGTCCCAAATACACTGTAATTTATTTGATTGAAAATATTTATTTTTTCGCCTTATTTCAATCGAAAAGTCACCCGTTAAAATATCAGCTTTTTTCAAAAACTTGGGGAGCCTTTTGTTCATTGAAATCTCTTCTTTCATATTATGGTGTAAATAAAATAAACATTACCATAGTAAATGTTCTCAGGAAACGCATACAAACAGTGTGATAATGAGCTTTTACTAAATCAGGCACACTTCTCTTTTTTATCTTTTTATTATTTTGAAAGGATTCTACCCCGGTGTATAGGGACATTTTACAAAATTCTCTCAAATTCTTAAAATAAATTTTCTGTGTTGGCCAAAAATTTTAAGATACAGCCAAACCTATACTGTATTAAATGCTTGTTTGGTATTTAAATGTGGTGAGTACCTATAATAATAATAATTAAGCTAGTTAAGAGTGAAATAAAAAAGCAACCTTTTTTTTCATAGTTTATTTTTGTTCACAATAATAATGCTTTAATAAGTACATTGGCTACAATGCTTTTAAAAAAAAATCAGCATTTTATCAATTAAAGTTACTTAAGATAGATACCGATTTTTCTTCCAAGAAGGCATCCAACCTTGTGCTAACAGGAGCATGGCAGATTGTGAACCAGATTAAAGCTCTGTGTTCTACGTTTCTCAGTATAGTACCCAATATGACATAGTCAACTTATTCAATTAGCCATTTACAAAAAGTAAAAAAAACTGAGTCCCACATTATCACAAAACTTTTGAAAGAAGAATTGAATTTAAAATGCTTTATAATATACAATATGTTATAATAATACATGCTTATAGTCTATACCTAAGGCCTAACTATTATTATTCTATACAATCTTAAACATAACCTTTAAAAAAAAGGAACTGCTATTATAACAGTATTAACTATTAACTATAGTTACTATTAAGCTTCCACTTTACAAATCATTAGTCATAAACAAACAAACATCGGAAAAAAAAACTAAATTCGGAACTGTCATTTACTTTTCTTCTTTTCATGTTGCTTGGCCGCTTTCTTCTTCATAATTTGGATCCGTTTATCAGCTGACACAATATTAATATTTGGTGTAACAACTTTCGATGGCGGGGAAGACGCTGTAGTAGTTGCAGTAATCTTAACAGGAGTTGTAGGTTCAGATATAATGGTAGGAGATTTTGGTTTTGTAGTGTATGTCGTTGAATATGTTTGTGAAGACAGGCATGTAGCACACTGCCAACCAGAACTCATGTCGTTGTCACTAATAACAGGCTTGTGGCAATCCTGAAATGGAATACAATGAAATATGTAGACAAAAAATCCATTAATTTGTCAAATAAGAGGTTTTATTAGGTTAAATAAAAACATTATCAACTAAAATCTGATAAAAAATAATATTAACATCATCAATATAGATGACATTATGTATTATAATTTGTTGGACAAATAAAGACGATAAAATGGTACACATAATTTACCTGGTGATACAGGGCATGACAAGCATCACACTCAACCAAGCGATTACCAGCTTGTACAGCTATCTGTCTACATACAACACAGGTCAAATCTTCTTGTAAGAAGTCAAATGCTAACTCTCCGTCCATTACAGAATCATCATCATTATCTCTTTCAGGAATCTGTATTTGCTGAGGACTTTGTTGAGGAATCGGTATCGTCTTTGAACTACTAGATCCCTTGTCACTTTTATGTTTGGACCGCGATGGAGACGCTGTTTTTTCCTCATTTAGATATTTTTTCGGTAGTACGTTCCCAAGGGTTTTAGAATTTCCGTAGGTTTGACGAATCATATCATCTAAGGTTAAACGCAATTGCTCTGTCGAGTCAGATGCATTTGAATGCAAATATTTAAGGCATAATTTTATGGCAGGATCCAAATCTATTGAAGTCATTTTGTGATGAATTGGAACTGTTGGCGCAGAATACAGTAGGTAGCTAACGCTACTATTGGTTCTTGTTTGAGATGAACAACTGATACCAACAACTGATAGGTATAACCTGTTATTAATTACTTCAGTGTTAAAAATTCAATTATTAGTAGTACCTACATAAGCAATTGCAAAATACTATAAATTATGAATTCCGATTTTTCATTTTTGGTCAGACCGCACTCCTCAGACGTTTTTGTTGACATTAGTGATCATTGACATACATGACATTAGTACCACAGATTATTAGTACCCGGTAATAAGAGCGTTTTCACATTGTCCGGTCCGATATCGGATATCGGGCGCCGATAGCCGATATCCGATATCGGAGGCTAAGTAAAATGTATGATTTAGGTACCTGTCTTTCACATTGTCCGGTCCGATATCGGATATCGGAGCCAACACCGATATTCCCGTGAACTATCGGACGATAATGTTCAGTGTTACCAACTCAATTTTCGAAAAGGTAGTATACCAACAGCAAAAAAAGCACTAGTTTGTGTATTTTCAGCGTAGACAGAGTAACTAATAGACCCAATGACGATACCTTTCTCACTTACACAAGAAAGAGAGCGAAAATACCATAACAAATGCATAAGACAAAGACACAAATACCCAATTTTTTGTCCCTTAGTGTGTAACCTGTTTTTCAAGATCCGCAACTTGAGTTGCGAAACAAACTTTGACAGTTCGTGCCTTCATCGTGCTTGGTGTTCGAATTTTGGATATTATTTAGTAAAAAATCGATACGAGTACATTGAAAAGACGGTGAAATTATCTTAATATAGACATCGAAGTAAATAGAATGGTGCGTTGTCGTGTTATTGCATGTATAAGCGATAGTGAGAAGAAAATTGCCGGTGTGTCTTTTCACGCGTAAGTACGACTTTATTGTCCTTATTTATAGTTTCTCAGTGATGATTATTTATACTTTAGCCTAAAGTAACAACAAGTCGCGTTAAAACAAGGAAAATATTAGCGTAATATCGATTTTTACATTCAATAACCTATAAACATCAACAAGTAAGTGTTGCCAGTGTCGGGAAAAATAATACCCCGATCATCAATAAAAAAATATTGATTTGACAATATGGCGAAACTCGAAAGTAAATGAATATGAAATCCCATAATAACCCAGTGTTTCGGGAAGACTTCGGCATCGAAAACATATTTTAATTTATTATTTCTCATAGTAATAATTGTGATTGACATAAAATTACACTTATAATTTTAGAGAACCTGAACTACCTGCGAGCATTAATTATTATTAACCTATGTTTATCGATTTGTTTCCAGATGATCCAGACCTACGTAATTAATGGATCGAAGTGGTAGAAAAGATTGGATTCTCACTAAATATTGTAAAATATGAACAAGCCAATGAAAAAGTAAGAAATGTGTTTCGTCATCAATAATCAATCTGCTTATATTTTTTGTATCTACTAAATTGATTATAAAGACAAAAGAAAAATCTCATAACTGGTTTTATTTAATTGCTCCTAAAAATATTTACCCTTTCCAAAACATCCGGGAGCTCGGATACTGTGGCAACATTCAACTTATACATTGACAAACTATCTTTGTCTCAGTCGCGGTTACAGAGTACCTTTGTCTATTAGTTTCTCAGTCTACGATTTTCAGTCATTTCTAGGCGCTAAATGTAAAAAAAAATCCTTTCATTTACTTTAAACCTTTTTATTAAGAAAACATTCATTTAAGTATTTTAAAGGCATTAAAAATACTATTTTTACGGGAGCTATTTTAATACCGTCCTATATTATACGGCAATTGGCTGAACTGAAGTAAACAAAAATATCTATATCTTTTTTTACGTCTCAAATATAATAAATACAACAAATCAAGTTTTTTATTATAGTTTGCCATGATGACCAGTGTTGCTAGACCTTATGATTTTTCAGGTGATCTACTGATTTTTCAAATAGGTACTAGCTTGGAAAGAAAGGGGTAGTTATAATATTTGTTAAATACTACCCAGAATATTTTAAGAAAGGAAAAGTAAATTTGCATATTATGTTATCGAGGTATCAAAATGTACAATAAATCCACTTTCCAACATGTACAATAAATCAACAAAAATAGTATGACATATTTTAGAAGAAACTGACGAAATAGTTAATGGAGAAACAATTTTATGACATTCAAGAATTTATTACATTGCGGAATCTGTGACAACGAAGAATTAGTTTAGTTTAATTTATTTCGTTTAATATTTGCACACCCAGATAATAGGTAGAATGATGTACATTCTACCTATTATTTATAGGTATAATATATATTTTATTATTAGCACTATAAAATTGTAATAACAGCACCTACATTTGTAAATGTAATTTGAATTTATATTTGCCAGTTTCGTCGCTTTAATACTGAGTTGAATTTTATTTTATTTTATTTGTTTATGAACATAACAGTCGTACATGATTTAATATAAAAAAGTTCTAAAATTCACTACGACCACACAACATGTTCTATTATTAAAAAAAGAAAAACAGCATATAAAAAAAACAAGCCTCACAATGAAATTGAATATTGAAACTAGATTCTGACTCTGCAGAGGGTACAAATCCAAACTCCGCAGTCAGCAGATTAAACCGGTTTGAAAAACATAGTTTATTTATTACTATTTATTTTATTTAAAATAAAGTTTATTTTTTGTAACATAAAATATGCATCCACTGTTTTTTTTTTAATTCTCCATATATCTACTTTTCCAGTTTCTGGCAACACTCATGATATCGGGACGATATTATCGGATAATGTGAAAGGGCAAATTGTGTCCGATATCGGATATCGGCTATCGGCTTCCGATATCCGATATCGGACCGGACAATGTGAAAACGCTCTTAGAGCGTTTTCACATTGTCCGGTCCGATATCGGATATCGGACGCCGATAGCCGATATCCGATATCGGAGGCTAAGTAAAATGTATGATTTAGGTACCTGTCTTTCACATTGTCCGGTCCGATATCGGATATCGGAGC
Organism: Colias croceus; assembly: GCF_905220415.1. Classification (NCBI taxonomy): domain Eukaryota; kingdom Metazoa; phylum Arthropoda; class Insecta; order Lepidoptera; family Pieridae; genus Colias; species Colias croceus. Next base: position 5,451,722 of record NC_059542.1, read on the forward strand.
CAACAACGATATTCCCGTGAACTATCGGACGATAATGTTCAGTGTTACCAACTCAATTTTCGAAAAGGTAGTATACCAACAGCAAAAAAAGCACTAGTTTGTGTATTTTCAGTCATTTCTAGGCGCTAAATGTAAAAAAAATCCTTTCATTTACTTTAAACCTTTTTATTGAGAAAACATTCATTTAAGTATTTAAAGGCATTTAAAATACGATTTATACGGGAGCTATTTTAATATCGTCCTATAATATACGGCAATTGGATGAACTGAAGTAAACAAAAATATATTGTGTTCTTAAATTCAACCGTATCTTCGAAATATTAGTGTCTTTTATCTTTATTTACTCATTCTGCCTCGCTCCTCCTCCTACTCGGACTACTGTTGTGCTGTAAGCTGTTTATTGTATTGTTGTCATTGAGTTACAGATTTAGTGCTTTATTTAATTTAAATTACATTTACAATTAATGTAGGTGCTGTTATTACAATTTTATAGTGCTAATATGTATAGGTCTACCAGAATCTGATGGCATATTTATATTTAAGAAATAAAAGATTTTCATATGGCAATTTTATTTGACAACTATCAAAAGGGTTGTCAAATTATTTGTCTTCTTTGCAATTCTTGAATAATTTTTAGGATTTTGTCTAAAAAATCTTCGAAGATGTCGAAAAAGCCGCTGCGATCACAAGCAAGAGGTGTTGTTTATAATGTGTATAGAAAAACATTCGATGAAGAAGGGTCAAACACATCACAATTTTCAATTTTGAATATTTTATTGGTAAATTGGACTTACCCGTTTTGATACTTAAAATTAAAAATATTATAAGTAGGTAACTAATTATCATATTGTTTTTTGATTACAATATAATTTTATGAAAACTTATTACAGGAGTTTCCAATACGGCTATGCGTCAAGTCCAAGCTGTCCAAGTCAATTTTATAATTATTTGTGTATCTGTTAATACCTACTTACGAAAATAAACATAGTTTTATTTTATTTTATTGTTATTTTATTTTATAAAAAACAATCTTAGCATTATCTAGTTTTGATCTGCATTATCATTACATCCATATTTTTACATGGCTTAATGATAATGAATATACAAATATAGGTATGTGTAAATAATAATATGTATTACATAGATAAAAGTAATATGTATATTATACATGTAAGTAGTACCTACAAAATATTAAGTGGATATCTCATTATTTGGTACAGTATTGTTCACTTATGTAATGTGACTAATGATGTTGAGGACAAAATAAAAAATAAGCAGTATCAAGATCGGTCAGTCCATTTTCCCTAGGGTTGCACACTCAAAATTTTGATTTCCCCAATTGCCATCAGATTCTGGTTTACCTATACATTCTACCTAATATCTGGGGGTGCAAATATTTAAACAGAAATAAATTAAACTAAACTAATTCACAGTCACAGATTCCACAATGTACGTAGTACCACAGACTAATAATAATATAGCCATGACAACCAAAATAGTAAACAAGCTCAAAAGTCGCCGCGCGTTCTTGACAAAATTTAGGGTCGCCGCATTCTAATTCTGGAATTTTAGAGAAAACTAAACAAAATTGCCGTATTGTAAATTTTCTTTTCAATAAAAAGAGTTTGATTTAAAAAAATTCAACTGATAGATCGTAGTTGTACATACAGTAAAAATAACTACAAAAAAAGAAACCGACTTCAAAAACAGCTGACAAAGTAAAATATAAAAAAGATTTGATATTATTAATTACTTAATATTATTTAGATGTGCTATTTATTATACAGGTTTGATATCGACGCTAAAACAAAGCACTAAATCTGTGACTCAATGACAACAATACAATAAACAGCTTACAGCACAACAGTAGTCCAAGTAGGAGGAGGAGCGAGGCAGAATGAGTAAATAAAGATAAAAGACACTAATATTTCGAAGATACGGTTGAATTTAAGAACGCAATATATTTTTGTTTACTTCAGTTCAGCCAATTGCCGTATATTATAGGACGGTATTAAAATAGCTCCCGTAAAAATAGTATTTTTAATGCCTTTAAATACTTAAATGAATGTTTTCTTAATAAAAAGGTTTAAAGTAAATGAAAGGATTTTTTTTTTACATTTAGCGCCTAGAAATGACTGAAAATACACAAACTAGTGCTTTTTATGCTGTTGGTATACTACCTTTTCGAAAATTGAGTTGGTAACACTGAACATTATCGTCCGATAGTTCACGGGAATATCGGTGTTGGCTCCGATATCCGATATCGGACCGGACAATGTGAAAGACAGGTACCTAAATCATACATTTTACTAGCCTACTCACGATTCAATTTCAGTAACAATCTGTTGACACAATCTGCAGTGAGCTGACAGATTGTGTCGTGAATAGTATAGTTGAGGGCACGTTGGGGGCGTAACCCGACATGTTGCGAATTGGATTGGCGCGGAAGCAACCCGACAAATTGTCTCAGCAGATTGTGTGCGTGTTGAAACGTGAGTATTGTGATTGCTCCAATCTCGGCTCAATCGCGCTGCGCAGTAATCGCAAAATGGCGAGATAAACGCGGGAAAGACATTTTTACATATTTGAGGAAGATATTTATATTTTATAGCCGTTTATACTTTATAGCCATTGAAATCTATCAATAAAATTGGAAAAAATACAAGCTTTACAAAGATAATTATCTTATATTTCATAAATTAGTATATCCATTAATAATGCGTATTATTGCGTTGAGGTTTAGCATCAGGCCAGGCATCAACGTGACGTGCACACGTTGTGGCAAGCAATCGCGGAATGAAATTGTATCAGCAGATTGAGGGTTGGATGAATCGTGAGTAGAGAACGGTGTGCGTTACCCAGGCAAAATGTTTTGCTTTAGAGAGATGAGACTTAAACAAATAATTAGTGTATCATGAGGAGCAATTTGTTTACTAATAGCAAAATTTGTTTGAATTGTAGTTTTTAAGTTATTTAAGAAAAACAAATTTTGCTGGAGTAACGTTTGAAACGTTACCCAGGCAAAATCGTCTTTCAAAAATTAGTTTCAGCACAGAACCAAATACATGAATAGATAGCTTTTGTTGAGTAGTAAATGTTTATAAATAGCAAAATTTGTGTGTGGTATAGTTCTTTAGTTATTTAAGATTTTGCTGCGGTAACGTTTTGGGATTTCCCAGATCTCGAAAACGGCTCAACGCAGAAGTTTGAAAAAAATACCAATAAAAGACCTTAATTTGTTTAAATTTGTTTAATCATTAGTTTTTGATTTGGTTGACGTAAACCAATGTAATTAAATGGTTTCAAAAATCAGAAGAAGCGGGTTTACATGTAAACCAATACACTTATAACCAAATAAACAGCTGTAAAAATACCCGTGGTTCGACGCTTGTTTACAGCAGACATTTTAGATTTCATACTTTACACGTTAAGAAGATAAAAACAAATTTGATTTATTTTAGACTGGTCGTACTTTAGCGATCGAATACGCAGTTCCCATAACATTAAGAAACATGGCATACTTTAAACAAATTAAAATGATTCATGAAAATTCTTTCCTGTTAATTTCAGCCTTGAATTACGGCTCTAATGAAAGTTATCTCAAAAACAAGAATATGTCAGCAATTCTCTAATGAGCCGACCAAATTGAAAAGGTCACGTAAAAGCGACTGCACCGTACGTACGGGTAATCTTCGCAAATTAGCAGCTTGGTAACCGATGTTTTGTACAGTTAAGCAGAAAAACGTTATTCGTGAAGCCGATTTTTTAATATTTTTTAAGTGCAGTACCATATTACACAATTTTTACTAGTTAATAAAAGTGTAATATCATAGTGTATAATTTATAGTGTGATTTAAAACAATACAAACATATATACATGTAGCTATATTTTTAGTACTTAATTTGTTGTTTCTGTTAAACCAAAATATGTTTTATTTTGATACCACAACGCAAAGCCACGCTAAAAACGTTTTAACGTTCTTGATGCTAGTCAGAGCAGCGCGCATCGCTGTGTGCAATGCAACGCAACAGCTATATGCCTTGTCTTACTTACTCTTTAGCTGTGAGTAGTTGAGTACGCTCTATCTATGGGTACGCTAGCTCCGACCGAACCAATGAAACAATCAGTCGTGAACCAAGTGTTTTGGAGAGAAGTGCTTGTGGTTTATGTGTGTGTGTACGACGACGTCTTTGAACGATGTGAGTATTGAATGTTTTTATTTTACAGTACAGTTGTGTTTCAGTATGAAGTAAAAATAATTAAAAATCATTAAAAAATAAACGATTTATTTTCAAAATTAAAATAAATTAAAATATTCAAGTTAGACCATAGGAAACGTTATATTCCAATTAGACCTTTTACCCTTTTCTATTAACACATTACACACACAACGCCGACTCAATTCCAACTCAAGTCACACTGTGGTATTGAAATATGAGCTTTATGTCGTGTTACTTAGAGTGGATATTTCAACATTAAGTTAAAAGAAGGTTACGACGCTTTGACAATGATTGGTTCACGGGTTATCCACCTGTGGCAGTCACATGTAATGTTAAAATATTCACTCTAAGTAACACGTAACAAAACTCAAAAATGTTGATGCTAAGGCAAAGCAATACATATAATTTGTATGAGACTGATTTTTTAAATAAAAATAATGAATCTTAACCATTTTATTATTTTAACTAACCTGACCAGAAAACTTTTGTATTCAACTGTACTAACAAAACATCTATATTATCCTGTTCATTTCAGATGGTTGCGCTTATGTATGGTGCGGTCGCTTTTATGTGACCTTTTCAATTTGGTCGGCTCATTAGAGAATTGCTGACATAATCTTGTTTTTGAGATAACTTTCATTAGAGCCGTAATTCAAAGCTGCAATTAACAGGAAGGAATTTTCAGGAATCATTTTAATTTGTTTAAAGTATGCCATGTTTCTTAATGTTATGGGAACTGCGTATTTGATCGCTAAAGTACGACCAGTCTAAAATAAATCAAATTTGTTTTTATCTTCTTAATGTGTAAAGTATGAAATCTAATATTTCTGATGTAAACAAGCGTCGAACCACGGGTATTTTTTACAGCTGTTTATTTGGTTATAAGTGTATTGGTTTACATGTAAACCCGCTTCTTCTGATTTTTGAAACCATTTAATTACATTGGTTTACGTCAACCAAATCAAAAACTAATGATTAAACAAATTTAAACAAATTGAGGTCTTTTATTGGTATTTTTTTCAAACTTCTGCGTTGAGCCGTTTTCGAGATCTGGGAAATCCCAAAACGTTACCGCAGCAAAATCTTAAATAACTAAAGAACTATACCACACACAAATTGACAACATTTCATTTTTTATAAGGCCATAAAAGAAAAATACCGTTTCTTTATTTTGCTCTTGCGATTACAGAAAAAAAATTATTTCATTTTTTTATCGCATATTTTAAGAGAAATTAAATAAAAACGATAAATGTGATGATGACGTCATACATACGGAGGAATAAAAATGAGCCTTAGCCTAATTTAAAAAAAGTTAAAAAAAAACTATCACTGACATTTACAGGGTATGGCATGTGTCAAATTTCATAATAATGTCATTTTTGTGAATTAATCATGTCAACAAACTTTTAAATCGTGTTATTGTGTATTGGTTTTTTAATTTAATCTCATTACCGCGATGTTTGTTTGATTGGAGTTGGACAAATTTATTTATATTATACAAATAGTGCCTATAGTGTTCATAATTTTCTTGAAATAAAAGACTTTGTTTACTTACTAAAAGTTGTATTTATTTAACACTTTCCAACGTTTTTGGGATAGTATATTTGCTTCCCAGAAATTTCCAGCACCCCTTAACAAATCCTGCATAAAGTCATCATCATCAGTACTTGTGAATAAGTTTCTTTTGTTTAAAATTTGGATCAGCAAATAACAATTAACAATATTTACAAAACTTGACGAGTCAAAGTGACAAATGTGCCAAAATGTCAACTGTCAAGATTTCTTTTTAATTTAAACTAGATAAGTGGCAAAGGAAAAAATGTATTCCTCCGTATGTATGACGTCATTTGGCGCTTACGACATTTTAGAATGAGATGATTTTAAAACTCAAAAAGATGAATGAAAACTTCGATATTTAGAAAAAGCGAAAAATACGTGTATCATAATTTTTGATCTAGTTTTCATTAAAATAAAAAAATAAGTAGCATAAAATTTTGAAATGTTGTCAATTTTGCTATTTATAAACATTTACTACTCAACAAAAGCTATCTATTCATGTATTTGGTTCCGTGCTGAAACTAATTTTTGAAAGACGATTTTGCCTGGGTAACGTTTCAAACGTTACTCCAGCAAAATTTGTTTTTCTTAAATAACTTAAAAACTACAATTCAAACAAATTTTGCTATTAGTAAACAAATTGCTCCTCATGATACACTAATTATTTGTTTAAGTCTCATCTCTCTAAAGCAAAACATTTTGCCTGGGTAACGCACACTAGAGAACGCTCAATCGCGACTTCAACAAATTGTGTCAGCAGATTGTTGGTTGTGTTGAACCGTGAGTAGGGCCTCAAAATTTAATTACCTATCTTAAAATAATAAGAAAATAATCAATTAATATGAAAGTTCAAAGTCACTCAGTATTCTGCCGAGTCTCTTATAATTGAAATATTATACTTAGTACATGTGCTCTCGTTTTGGAACTTCAAGGAACCGGCATCAGTTTTTCCACAAGGCACAAGGCACAAACGCGCGCAGCATTAATCAATTGTGCGAGGCACTTCGGCTCTTCGGCGCACAATTAGTTCAATCAGGAATCATGTCCTACTACTCTGTCTTTGCAATAACTGGATAGAATCAACCAAGGAATCAACGAAGCATTCAATATTCTACTTATGTGTTAGTGATTTTGCGAACTGGCTGCTGAGAGCTGTCAGCTATCACTTGACGGCACAGCACTCGGAGTCGGATATTGGAAGCGGCCATCTTGTGTTATATTGAATATGGCGGTTAGTCACATTGGTTTATCTGAAAAAGTTTTTAACTAAGAGTGATAATTACATGTTCAAAGTGTATATTTTTATAACAAACATGATACATTAAAAATACGTCTTATAATATATATATTTGCATGAATATACGAAGCTCTAAAGAGTTAGGCGTAAGACTTGGGAACTCCACTACACCGAGCCGCCTATAATAATTGTATTGATTTTTATTTGATAATTATAAAGTTTCGCGAAAATGATGATGTATACGGTAAGCCTTTATTCATAATCACTTTAGTATCAAACATGGGTATTATATAAAATCAAATTTTAATCTTAACCTCTCAACACCATTTACATTTTATACTTTTTACACAGCTTCTTGCTGCAGCAAGAAATATGCATATTTCTTAAGATACAGTTAATCAAGAGAAATTTAAATGATACAAGTACATTATTTAGGTGGACCTAGTCAACGTTTATTTTTGAGCAGTGTAGTACACTGATCTTTGATGGTTGGTTGAGTCGTCTCTTTGGAGCTATTAACTAAAATACTTTAGCTGAATCTGAATTAATGTGGATGCGTAATGAATGAAATGAAAAAGATGTTACAGACAACTTGTTAAATTTGCCTTTTCACCATAGCTTCTTAACAGCACAGTTTTATTACAGAAATATACTGAATCAGATTTATTTATAGGATTTGGGTCTATTACATTGACATAACACCCCAGAAGTGGGACAGAAGATTCGAGGGAAGCCAGGCGCCACAATGGTTTAGTAAATATTTTAAGTGATAGTAAATAGCAACAATAAAAGCCAATTTTCTCATAGTTGAATAAAATCTGTACACAAAATTGGTCATAATAAGTTATGTTTATCTATCTGTATGTACTGGGCAAATTTAAATTTTTGTGAATATTTTGACAAAAAATTTGGTATGAATGTTTTCAATCTACATTAGACTTTTTATATGAAGAGCCATAGCAGCTGTATTAGTGGGGCCATTTAATATAGAACCTATTGGGAGATCTAAGGTAACTCCAAAGTCCCATATAAGTACTATTTAATATGTTCTCAAACATGTTCAGTTGCCATTCATTGTTAGAGTGGCCCCACAACTCTACTTTTCTCATCTGACGAACTTTTTTTTGTCTTCCTCTATCATCTCTGGCATCCGCTTTGGGAGTCCATTCAGTTATGACCCTTGTCTTTCGGTCCAAGAATACCACAGTATTGTTGAAATAATCCTTCTAGTTCTATTTTAAAACATTCTGTCAATGTAATATTGGTTATAGTGTTATCAATCATATTTTATTTACTATAGGGAACTAGTACTGAGCAAGACACTCGCTTCAGCGACAAGGAAAAGAAGCTAATGAAGCAAATGAAGTTTGGTGACTGTTTGACCCAGCAGGTAATAAAAGATCTTTCATATAATAAATAATAAGAGATGGTAAATATATAGATCTTTAAAATTATATGTCTATACTATGTGAAATTTTTAATCCTTATTTGTTTTATAATTTATATAGGTGGACATGTCCAAGGTGAAGCTGGATGTTTTGAAGCCATGGATCACTCAGAGGATCACTGAAATACTGAAGATGGAAGATGATGTCGTCATTGAATATGTCAACAATCAATTGGAGGAAAAGGTGACTTATTTTATGTATTTATATTTTATATATCGAAAAGTAATGTATGTAATCATTGCAGTTCCTTTGAAATTTTTTTTGTTTTATAATGGTCTAGAAGAAATGAAAGAAAAGAAATGAATCAAAAGAAACTGCAATTGAAGTATTCATTGAATTGTATATATTGATTGCGTATGGCTATTTTTATGGTCGCCGGTTAGCGTGCCGCCGCCAGCCAGCAGCCAACGCCGCCCGCTGCCGCCGCGCGCCACTTCGTCCTTGCGGAGGCCATTAGCATTTCCAATCGGTATTTACGGGGAAATTTAGTACTTAATGCTAACTCAGTTAATTATTTATCCGACATAAATGTTCGCCTCACAAGGAACAAGTCTAAAATGTATACGAACAAGGCCTTCAGAGAAAGACATGACTCGTGGTATGGAAGTGTCCCAGTTAGGCTTTGCGGTCAGCATAATGTGGTTGTGTTCGCAAAACCCTTACAGATTCGAAGAAAAGAAGAAAGAAGCGTAAGCAGTCTGCGTGCTTCGATGCAGTTCTGCATTCCGGTCATCGAGCTGCGTTCGTGACATCGCCTTTGGAGTTCACTTCGCGGCGTCTTCATGCTGCCTTCTCTTCGCTGCTGAAGCCATCTCATCATCACAAACAACAATTATAATGACGTATATAATGTTTCAAGCTTCCCTACCCGAGTCATTTTATATTAGCTTTAAACAAAAATCCAATGACAATGCGCTCTGATCGTCTTCCTAAAATGAAAAATGTTAATACAAATATACATACAATACAATGATATCTTGAAAGAGGCTGTAAAGGACAACCGTTAGGAACGTTTGAAAGTTTGGGTGTGTGGATTATTAATGATGTCTTTCTTTCTTTCCCGATCTGTCTCCTCACCCCAGTTTCCTTGCCCCAAGAAGATGCAGATCAATTTAACGGGATTTCTCAATGGGAAGAATGCGAGGCTGTTTATGGGGGAATTGTGGGAGTTGCTGCTGAGCGCCCAGGCCAGTGAAAATGGTATACCCGAATCGTTCACTCAGCAGAAGAAAGAAGAAATCAAAAAGAGGATGGTTAGTATTGAGTGGTTTGAATGTTATTCCTTGAAGTTGAAAATTATTTAATAAGAGAGTTAACCTTATAAATATCGATTTATAAAACATGGTGTTTTACAGGAAGAGCAGCAAAAGGACAAGGAGAAAGACAGGGACAGGCGTCGCTCGCGGTCTCGCTCGCGCTCGCGGCGGTCGCGCGACCGGCGCCGCTCCAGGTCCAGGTCGCGAGATCGATCCAATGACAGGAAGTGAGTTCTTGGAATTATGAACTACTAGCTTTCCACCCGCGGCATCGCCCGCGCAGTCAAAGAAAAACCCACATAGTTCCCGTTCCCGTGGGATTTCCGGGATAAAACCTTATGTCCTTTCTCGGGTACCAAAATATCTCTATACCAAATTTCATGCAAATTGGTTCAGTAGTTAAGGAGTGATTGAGTAACAGACAGACAGACAGAGTTACTTTCTTATTTGGCTGCTGCCGATAACATTAACATAATTAATGTGGCACAAGAATGTAAATGAAAGAAATCGGCCGAAGCTATAATATTAAGTGTCTAAATCTGCCTATACATATTTGATAAAATAATTTGTTTCCATACATTTTTGTTTAGGTTTAATATATCTAAAAACAGTTGAAGTCGAATTTGTATTTTAAACAAACATACAGTGCCATACATTTATTTTATTGAAATTAAATAGCAAACAAATATTATTTTCTTTTATAAGGTATCGCAGCGGTGGCAGCCCCCGTCGGGGCCGGCGCAGGTCACGAGACCGCAGTCAGCCGAAGACGACTCATGTCGATGAAATCAAACTACCAGAACCAAAAGGTAAACTTGTTTATCATACATTCATGTTCATTCAGAATTGATAAAATTTGCATAGACTTGGCAGGATGTTTTGATGATATAAATTTTCATGCTAAAAAATTACTATGTTGTATGGGTAGCAGGTACTCATATAAAAACAATTAAGGACAACAATGTGTTGTATAATATAGAAAAATCTATTCACATGAATAATATATGAACAGTATTAAGAAGAATGCGTGCTATCACGCTTTCCCTACCAATAATTTATGTGACTGATTTATTTTAATTTTCCAACAAAATATAAAAAGATTAAATCGTATTGTAAAAATGCATACATTGATATTTAGTTTTAGGGGCTGTCCATTAATCACGTGAGGCTCGAAAGGGGGTGAGGGGTCCATCAAAACATCACGAAATATCACAAGGGGGAGGGGGGGGGGGGTAAAGTAATATATCACGTGTATTTATTTTTCGACAAGCGCGCGATACTCAACCGAAAAGCGGCGTTACATGTATTTATTTTTAGTCAAACGCGTACAACTTTTTTGCATATCTTTCATTATTTTTATGGCATTCAAAAACAAACTATCTTTCTGTCTACCTCTGAACGTTTATTATAGTAGGTAGTCTTTAATTTACTATAATAAAATTAGATGATATTTATACCAGTATTTTTTTATAAATAAAAAATTGATTCTTTGCAGGTACGAAAAAATACACGTGACATAAGGGGGAGGGGGGAGGGGGGGTCAAAAAATACCAAAAAAAACATCACGTGATTAATGAATTATAGCATTTTGCATGCTTTATAAATGAGAAATTTTTAAAGAATAGAAAAAAATTGTCACGAGGATTCGAACCCGCGTCTTTCACCTGGCGAATCTTAATTTTTAAGATTTTTTAATTATTATAATATAAAACGGTAGCAATATTGATGAACACCTAAGTGGCTTTGTAACAGTGCTCTTTATTATTTCGATTAGAAAACGGAAAATCGCCAGAGAAGCAAGAAGAAGTGGAAGTTAAAGAAGAGAATCACGTGGAGCAGAACAACCATCTCGACGAGTCGTCGAAGGAGGAGCCAGTCGCGGAGGTTCAAGATGCCGAAGAGAAGAAGGAACCCGCCAAGTCAAGATCTGCATCGCCAGCTCAGTAAGTTTATCTTAATATATATTATAAAGGCGAAAGTTTGTAAGTATGGATGTATGGATGTTTGTTACTCTTTCACGTAAAAACTACCGAACCGAAATTTAGCACACATATAGAGGGTAACTTGGATTAACACATAGGATAGTTTTATATCCCGGAAATCCCACGGGAACGGGAACTATGCGGGTTTTCCTGTGCAAACGCGGGCGAAGCCGCGGGCAAAGCCGCGGGCGGAAATCTAGTGAGGAAATATGTATCTAATGTCCTTCACTATGGGCAGCGTTGGGCGAATAGAGGCAATCACGATTGTGTAGAGAGCCTACATGTCTATGGTCGTTATTATTGATGTTTATTCATAATCCCTGTAATGGCAGCAACATCGATGAGCATTTGTTGGGTAAACGCTGCCCATTGTGAAAAGGGCCTATAATCGCCGTAATGGCAGCAAACATAGACAATCATTTGTTGGGCCAATGCTCTCGATTATGAAGAAGAATAAAATGATGTGTTTGTTGATTGTTCAAGATGACATTAAAAAGCAGAAGTGTGCTCAATAGTTTATTTTATTGTAGGTCCGCAACTGAAAAGGAGAATGAAGAAAAGCCAGCTGAGAAGAAGCATCGTTCAGACAGTGAACGCCGTTCATCGTCGGCGTCTTCACGTAAGTGTTTTATTTATTTAATTTATCATTAAACATTTACTAAAACATCAACATTTATTTTGGTTAGTGCTGTCACTTTGGTATGATCGCGAACTACCAAGAATTTCATAGAATTAACATAGGTTATGTATGTGCAAGGTACAGGTTGATGTACGAAATTCTTCGTAGTTCGCGACCATGCTATATCAATATACGATTTAGCGTTGATCAATATTTAACTTATTACTCCCTAGTTACACAATTATTAAGTATGATGAACAAATTTTATAATTATCTAGGGGGAAGTATTAAAAAGCCAGCGTCACACAAGAAGCGTCACTATCGTTCCAACAGAGACTCTTCTACCAGCGTCAGTCCGCGTCGTAGCTCTCGTAGAGAAAGGTAGATTTTGTTAAATCTTTTTAATTTAGGGATAACTTTGAATTTAATCACTTACTGTATATTGAGCCTATCAGAACGTAAGAATTAAAGAAAAGTTGGAAAAAAAAAGAATATCCATAGTTCAAGCATAAATAAATGAGCTGTATTCTTGGTTAGTTTCATATACCTATTTTGAGACCAGAAAAGTATAGTAATAAAACGTAAATTAGCCAGAGGTCGTGGGTTCGATTCCCATACGGGGCACATATTTGTGTGATGAACATAGATGTTTGCTCTGTGTCTGGATGTTAATTATTTATCTATATAAGTATTTATTTAAAATTATTTATGTATATTTATCACACCTGGTTTCCATAACACAAACGAAAGCTTAGTATGGGATCAGATCGTGCTGTGTGTGAAAATTGTCCTGAAATATTTATATACACAATATTAAATGTATAATTTTCACATTATTAACTTAATTTTTGCAGGAGTAAGTCTCGTCACCGCAGCAGCCGCAGGCGATCCATCGAGCGGCGCGAGCGAGACCGCGAGCGGGAACGGGAGAGGGAGAGGGAAAGAGAGAGGGAACGCAGGCGCAGGGAGCGAGAGAGGAGAGAAAGGTTTTTTTCTTTTTCAATACTTATTATATTTATTATACCTACTTATTATTACTAGTGCACATTTCTCTTGAGATACTGGTGCTCATGCTTCTTAAATTAGTGGTTTTTCAACTTGATGAAGTAATAAGAATCTTGCCATTATAATTGTTGTGTGTGAGCACCAGTTATGTTTTTTATATTCAATTACAGTATTCAAATTCAGTATTGTTAAAGTTATATCCATTTAATATTAATAGCTTTTTCAATTTTTATTTTCTCTCTCATAATGTATTTTTTATTTGGACCTCTCGAATATTGTTAGTATAAATTAAAAAAAAAAAATAGTAGATGAGATAAAGTAAAACGGATTCAGGTCACGCGAACGTCGACGATCGCTTGAAAGACGTAGAAGGTCCCGTTCACGCTCTCGACGACGTTCTAGAGACAGGTAATAATAATTATTTCCTTCTTTTTTTATCTTCTTTTTTTTCTCATCATTAAAGTATTTTTTGTTCGCATTCCTTAAACCCATTTTCATACCATTACCCATTTTCTTACGTCATTTTCGACGCATCCGCATCGTCAAATAGTTTATGTAGTCTGTATATTTTATCTATTTATAATATTCTTGCAAAAAATGCTTTATTCATATTTTCCATAAATCATTAAGAAAAAAATAAATAAAACATACTCATAACTTGGAATAATGTTAATTAACAAATTAGTTATACTATGATAAGGCTATTTTGGGTTTTGAATGAAACTGGATTATGCATTGTTATAATTACATATCTCAGATTCACATAGAAAACTATTGAAAAAATTATAGTATTTGGACGTAAAATAAATTATTTTCTCTCTCATAGTGAGTTATATTGATTTGGACCTGCTGAATATAACATGTATGAATTACTGTTAATAATCCAAAACAGCTTTATCACACTACTATTATAGTATATTTTTTTATAGTCACAAATAACTTCATGTCAAGTCATTATGAAAGATCAGCCTTCTTAATGATTGTCTATAAATCCTGTTGTAATAATGTTTCATAAACTGAGAGGTTTTTAAGCTTTTCTGTATTTCTTTTATATAGAACTGTAAAGAGGTCATTTGTAACTTGCCTTGACCTTCAAATATCTTGATGTAAGAGGATATTGTAATTTTTATTGATGAATTTGATATATTGGTTTGATGGCATTCAAATGCTTTATAAATATAATTCTGGTGGGATCCACGGGTGGCTGAATTTTCTAAGAAAACGGGATATGCTAGGTTATAACAGGCTACTGAAATCTCGCCTTGTAGCTAGTGAATAAACAACAAACAGCAGATTATTTAATCTGTTATCTATAAAAAAAAAAAACTGAAGGTTATTTAATGTGTGCACGTTGGCAGGTCGCGCGACCGCCGTCGCTCGAGGTCGCGCCGCCGCTCGCGCTCGCTGCGCCGCTCCGGGCGACGGTCCCGCGACAGGCGCTCCAGGGACAGGCGCTCGAGGGACAGACGGTCCAGGGATCGATCCAGGTGATGTGAAATATTTAGTACCAAAAGTATTTTGTTTAAACCAAAAGTGAATTTTACTGATTTCACCGATTTTGCTGGTGTGCATGTGGTCATAAAGGCAGCCGGTGCAGATATGGCGGAGCGCAACTCAGAGAATTTTTCATTGTCAAAATATTATCGATATTGTCCTCGTTAAAAGTTAAAACCTATGAGTGATTTGTTACAAAATACATTGATTGATTTCAGATATATTTAATGCAACAACTAATTGTTTTTTTTTATTAAAAAACAGGGATAGGAAATCAAGGGATCGCACTAAGGACAGAAGGTCAAGGGATAGGAAGTCCCGTGACAGGAGATCTAGCGACCTCATTAAAGAGCGTTTAGAGAAATCTGTTTCTATTCCGCGTAAAGGTAAGCCGTTTAGGACTGTATAGATTTATAACATATATTTTCGAATATTAAGGTTTTACTTACCACTTTTTTTGTTTTGTTGCAGAAAATCTAGACAAACTTCGCCCCAAGTCAATAGAGCGGGTTTCTTTACCGCGAGAAGAAGTAAAGGTTCAAGTATCTAGTTCAAGTCGAGAGTCGTCAGTTGCTAATGATAAATCTGCCTCTCAGGAAGAAAATGTGGTAAAATCTACTCACTTGTCTGATGAAGACGACTTTATTCCTATACCTACGTTGAGAGAATATTCAAGGAGCCTCAGTCGTACTCCGTCGCCTTTCGTAAGGAGACATAAAACATCTAAGAAATCAGATAGATCCGCGGATGAGGCGTCAGAAAAAGAACAGGAACAACAAGAATCCAGAAAGCAAGAAGTCGAAGAAATTAAGAAACCGAAACGGAAAGCAAAGCAATCGGAGTCTGAAAGCGAAAGTAGTGAAGAGGTACCTAAGTCGAAAGGTAAGGCCAAACTAAAGCGTAAAGAAAAAGCCACGTCAAAAAGGTCTAAAAAATCCAAAAAAGAAACTTCTTCTAGTGATAGTGACTCTGACGATTCTTCGTCCAGCGATTCAGAAGATGAAAGGAAAAAGAAAAGCAAGAAGACTTCCAAGAAAAAGTTGGCAAAGAAATCTCGCAAGAAGAGGGCTCGTTCCTCGAGTTCTGATTCTAGTTCTGAAGAAGAGGTGAAACATAAGAGCTCTAAATCCAAACAAAAGAACATTCCAGAAGAGTCGGATAGTGATAAAAAAGGAAAGAAACGTAAAGATTTAAGTATGGAAAGATCTAAATCTGACAAAGGAGATATTAAGCAGAGCAAGTCTAAGAAACCTGAAAACTCAGAAGACTCAAATGATGATAGTTCGGAGAGTGATGAAAAATCGAACAGAAAGAAGAATAAGCATGAATCATCATCAGAAAAAGATGTACGGCGTAAAAAAGCCGATGCTGCCAAAGCAATTTCCCCCGAAGTGTCAAAATCGCGACGGGATGATAAATCTGGAAAACCGAAGCAAACCGAGGAGATAAAATCAAAATCTCGCGATGACTCTGAAAAGAAGGGTAAAAAACGTGAAAAGGAAGATTCATCTTCAGACAGTGATCAAGTGGCTAAGAAAAAAGCGAGGAAGAAAGTATCCGAGTCAGATTCTGACTCTGAAAGTGATGAGCCCAAAAAATCGAAGAGGGCTAAAAAGCACAAGAAGCATTCAAAGAAACATAAGAAGCATAAGAAACATAAAAAGGCATCAAAAAAGAAGGACGATTCTTCTGAAAGTGAGGAGGCGGAAGAGGAAGATGAGGGAAAAGTCAACAATGAGGATTTGGAAAAAAAGCTTCGCGAAAGAGCTCTTAAGTCTATGAAGAAACAAACTAGTGTTTCTGGATCCGACTAAATTAAGTTTTATCTAAATTTAAATATTTTGAGTATTTATACTTATGTATGTTGCGTACAAACAATTTATGAATTTGCAACATAATGTCTTGTATGATCCATTTCATAGAAAAGATACAAATTTTACTTTAAATGTTTGTACCCACCTCACAAGTGTAGACGTAATATTCTGATTTACACTGTCAACAAGAAAATGGAAACATGTAATTTTTAAGTATGACTATTTCTTCGTTAGTAATAAAGTTTGCAAAATAGAAATGCTTCTTCTGTTATATAATTTTTTACAGATTATTCCCTAATTTAAACTAGCACAAGTATAATATACATATTGGATGAAAATCCAAATTACACAACTTAGGTATAACTCAAAAACCACTAATTATGATTTTGACTCAAGAATGTCTGAAGCGATTTTAACATTTGGTTTATTGGGTTTGTACTTTGTTTCCTCCTGGATTAAGATTAGCAGCTGTTAATTTACTCTTACTATTATATAATAATCCTGAAAGTTTGTGAGGATGTCTCTAAGTACCTATGTATGTATGTTTGTTTCTCTTTAACGGGAAAACCATTGAAAGGATTTTGATAATACTTGGCAGCGATATAGCCTGTTCACCAGAATAATAAAGGATATAGAAATATCGCTGATTTTCTACGCATGAATATGAAAGTGATGAAGATATCTTCGGCGATAACGAATATCTATATAGTATGTCTCCATTGTAATTATTATTATTGTAGTGACAACATGAGTGGAAGGACATAGTGAATGACGTAACAGTCAGCATATTTATACACAACCACAGAGTAGTTTTATCTTATTAAGTTTTTAGTGTCTGGAGAGATTTTTTAGATACTTATTCAACTCGTTAATGATACAATGCCGGAGCGCAGCTAGTAATATAATGTAATCTTATGATTTACTAGCTGCTCCGCGCGGTTTCACCCCCGTGGCTCCACCCCTGTTGGTCTTAGCGTGATGATATAATATAGCTATATTATAGCCTATAGCTAGGTTACTATCAGAAAGAGTTTTTCAAATCGGACCAGTAGTTCCCGAGATTAGCGCGGTCAAACAAACAAACTCTTCAGCTTTATAATATTAGTATAGATTTTGTCTGGGCATTGTTGCGCCAGAGCACGGTTATTTGGTACAGAGATAGCTTGAGACCTTAGGAAGGACATAGATAGAATAGGCTTTATTCCAGAAATCCCTCGGGAACGGGAACTATGCGGGGTATTCTGTGATTACGCCGGCGATGCCGCTGGCGGAAAGCTAGTAACAAAGAAAAGAACGAAAAATACATTGAATAAATATTATAATTACAATAAATTACATTAATTACATTAATAATACGAGACCAGGCGAGCGTGCAAGAAATAAATTGATTTTTCAATTAATCTGCGCATGTTGTAACATCACCACTGCTCGAACGGTGAAGGAAAACATCGTGAGGAAACCGACATGTCGAAGAATTAAAAAGTTCGACGACATGTGTCATCCGCCAACACGCACTTGGCCAGCGTGGTGGATTATGGCCTGTACCCTCATAGGAGGCCCGAGTCCCAGCAGTGGGAACGTATATGGGCTGATGATGATGATGACATTAATTTTTATTCAACGATTTCTTTGGCAAAACAATATAATTCATTAACACGCACCACATAAATTTTTGAAAAATTAACAACAATAAGTATATTAATATAAGATTGTACTCCATTCATTGCTTTTATTTTCCTAGTTTGGTTCATATTACAAGAATTAACGTCTAGAGTAGCCTCTGTAACCAGTCACCAGATTAGGTGTTACACCACTGCTGTAAATATTTCCGAAACCGAGCTTTTTATTATAATATCCGTAACCGAGATGATTGGCCTCATTGTAATAAGGGTTATTATAACCGTAATAGGAAATTAAGCCACCATTTCCGCCATTGCCGCCATACCCTCCAAAGCCCCCAATATTATTAGAATATCCCTCGTAATTATCACCTCTTTGATACTCGTAATCCTGTCCAATATAACTTGGATTATTGGCTCCATACGGATAAGCGCTTTCTCTCACAGGATTGTAGCCTCCTGCAGCTTTAGAATCATAAGCATATCCAGTATCTAATATACCATTCCCAGAAATAGTGTAGTCATAACCACCTGGATTGCTTCCAGCCCAGTCGTAATATTGGCGCGAATCTAAAACGAAAAGACGTGTATGAAAAATACATTGCCTACATTATATAAAAATTTACTAGCTGACTCTAACCTAACCTAACCAAGGTGCTAACAGAGGCACAGATATTCGAAGTCAATTAGTAGTAATAATTTGCAAAAAACGGCACACGGGGTAAAAATTAAGTTTAAAATCGGTTCAGTAGTTTTGGAGTCCGTCGTGACACGTTTGGTGACACGTACTTTTTATATAATAATTTAGAGATTAAAAATAGACTAGAGAATGAAGTACTCACAGGAACTACTCGCTGAATTCAAATCTAGATTCGTTAAGTCCTGTATTTTTGACGCTTTTGTATCAACAGGTATTGATGCGCATTTGCAGGCTACAACCAATGTGTACAACAAAACTTGGCATTGATAAAATTTGTCCCGAACCGCCATCTGTAAGTTTTGAAATTCAAAATACCTAGATAGATTGTTTTATTAATTAAATAATAAACATCGTCAACAAAACACAAACAACACGATATGATCATCTGGACATGTCAAGGACTGTAGCGATTTTAGAAAAATACACAATTTATTTCCGACTAGCTTCCGCCCGCGACTCCGTCCGCGTGGATGTCGGTCTTCGCGTGGATGGCTTATTTCTCCATTTTGAGTACCTCTGACATTAACATCTTATAAATATCTATTGGACCCAAATACGGCTAGGCCAATAATAATACGCAACGTGTGTTCGCGGTTCTACGGAACAACGTCTATAGATAAAACTGAAAAATTAAGATTAATTTTTTTCTACGTATTTTTCCAGGATAAAAAGTATCCTATTTTACGCTAAGGATAATAAGGTATAATTATACCAAGTTTCATCGAAATCGAACCGCTAGTTTTCACGTGATGCCTTCACAGACAGTGTGAACAGATGTGACAGACAGACAAAAATTTTTTTAATCACATATGGCCGTAGATAAACAAAAAGGATCCAACCCACAACATGACCGAAAATGAGTTAAATATACCAAACTGCTCGTCTAGGTCTATATTTTCGATTAGCAAAAACAATCCAAGTAAAATATGAATATTTTGACGTTAAATTGACACTGGGTACCAACCCACATGTATGGAGAAGCCATATTTTAGTTTCTTAAAAACAATCCATTCTTCTTGGATCATATTGTAAAACGCTCAGTCTAAGAAACTAACACAAAACTAAAATGTTTAAAAAAATCCAAAAGCATGTGGATCCTTTTAGATATTTAATTTTTATGATATTATGATGCAATAGATAAATCACTAAAAAGATTCAGAAAGCATGGATCTCTTTTGTTAAACTGAATTTTGTAGAAATGTATACTGGTTTAATAACAAAAACGATTCAGAACATTTGGATAGACTGAATATTATGTATTTAAAGCTTGAGGCGTTAGGCATGCATTAAGTTCACACTCCAAGTATCTTGATCGGGTCACACATCTTTGCCTTTTTTATACCGATTTTTCTAAAATAGAAGCACTTCGAAAATACCTGAAAAAATTTACGAAGCTGACGAACATGTCGAAGTAACAAAAAAAAAATTACTCGCACAGCTATCGCGCGCTCATGTGATCTTTATTACCTTCATTCAAGAATTGCCTATAGAAGACTGTAAGGTTTGTTGGGGATATAAATTATTAAGACTGAAATCGATTGTATGCGCACCTCCATCGACTAAACAGTTTAGTCATGTTGAATTCAAGAGGAGAATACAGCTCGACAGATCAGTTTAGTCGATGCAAAAGTTGTATGTATGGGCGGGCTCGAAAGGTAAATCTTCGGAGGTATCTGATAATGATTTTCAATGACTATGGCCAAATGTTAAAGAAAAGCCCAATTAGACGATTTGGAGTCAATCTTTGACTATTTATCTAAATACTGCCTGGATTTCTATAAATCAATCCAAGGGGGCAATCCAAGACTTCATGACGATGTAGATATGGCGATGAACCGGACTTTGCACACGAAGAAGAATAGTAAATCGGATAGAATTAATATGTTTTATATAAATAATGAAAAAAAAAATTGAAAGTTAGTTGTTTAATTTACGAAATTAAAAAAAAAATAAGGATCTTAGTAGCAATTAGCTACTTTGAATCGTTTTTGCGAAATGAAAATTCACTTATCATAATTGAAAATAGGTTTTATCAAAAAGGATCCTAACACACATTTAGCTGAATATTTCAAGAAATAATACTAAATTCAATAAAATTTGTTTGTAAGAATAAAATATACATTGACACACACACTTTTCCTTAAGAAGCAATTAACACAAGCAAGTCTTTATATGAACAAACACAGGTTAAACTTCAAACTTCAATAACTCAAAAGTAACATTTTGTGGGTTGGATCCTTTTTGGTTATCTACGGCCATATTTGGGTTTGGTATCCATCCAGTAACACCCCCTGGTATTTATTTTTTCAATATTTTCAATGTACAGAATTGACCCTTCTACAGATTTATTATATGTATAGATAATTGTTTTAATTTTCTCGGACTATACATTACACAATAAAATCATAAAGCCACACACGAATACACACACAACAATTAGGTATTTATAGTTATAATAAGCCAGACCAATTCGTATTCGTCAGACCTTGCGTCAGACCAAGAGCGTATGTGCATTGTGCCGAGCAAACGCCACACGTGTCGTGAAACTTCTTTGGCAGAAACCAAAATCGTCGCCTTAAGTCTATGACGTGGCGGTATTACCATGACGCGACCTTGAAATTTTACTCTCAACGCGCCTAAAGAAGTTTCACTTGAAAAGTGATGTGTGCAGTGTTGAATGTGTATTCATATTACAGTGTTATTTAAATACGGTCTACATAAACATAATAGGTACATAATACTTATACATACTTAAATCGAATCTAAATTGCAAATGAAATCTAATTTGCGTCGAATAATGAAATAACTAACATTCCAAATTAAAGCTCGTAATTACTTCGTGAAGGTGAGGCTTATGCTAGCTACTCACGATTCAATTTCAGCAACAATCTGTTGACACAATCTGCAGTGAGCCGACAGATTGTGTCGTCAATAGTATAGGGTCATTGCGCCTGTTCGCGTCCACATGCCTATTCGCGTCCATTTTGCGGATATCTTTTAGAAAATTCACGAAAATAAGTATACTTTAAGTAAAATTGTACTAAGAAAAATTTCCTATAATACCTCAATGTATAAGAGACATGCACACATATTCAAAAAAAGCCTGCGCATCGCCTATCCTATTTAAAAAAAATATTTAATTTTGGCTATTAAACGAAAGAGCTTAAACGCGCGGGATTTTGAGAAAAAAATAGTGCGCAGCGTCGCGTTCAACGGTAAGTATCTTATTGTTAAATGTGAATTTTTGAATATGTAACTGTTTCTTTACTTTGCTAACAAAACATGGATTAGTATGGATTGTAAATCAGCTTATATCTTTTACAATTAATAGCTAAAATAAGGTGGACGCGAATTACTACACCGAATTTGTACAACTTCCATTTTGCGTCCACGGTGGGCGCAAACTATACCTATAGTGCATAACAATAGAACATATTGCGTCCACGTTGTTTTTCATTACATAGCAATGAATTGTTTGTTAAAATATGTATTTAAAATAGATTGTAAATTTTCGACTAAGACTACAAGTTGATAATTTAAATTTTCATTCAAATTAGCAAATTTTTACGCTATTTTTTCATTTTAAAATGGGTATTCTAAGAGTCAATAAGTCTGTGGTTAAGAAAATAATAGTATATACTTAAACAAAAAAGAAATTTAATAGAAACTAAAAAATAGGGTAGGTAGGTAATCTTAATAGAACTTATTATTATTTATTTACTTAGCGTAACTTTGTTTTTTGTTAATAATGAGAAGATAAATATAAATAAGTTTTTCCAGTTTCCTTACAGTGAATGTTGATTTTAGGGTTCCGAACCTCAAAACGAAAAACCGGAATCCTTGTAGGATCACTTTGATATCCGTCCGTCTGTATGTCCGTCTGCCGGTCTGTCTTTCTGTCAAGACCCTTTTTCTCAGTAACGCGTGGAAGTATAAAGCTGAAATTTATATTGAATACTCAAGTCTACGGTCCCTTGAAGCAGTGAAAAAATCAAACTTATAAGCCAAAGTAATCAAAAGATACAGCCGTTTATGCTGCAAATTTTCGCAAATTACGACATTCGCAAGGGAATCAAAACCTACAGGGTACTTTACGTGAACACAGACACTTGAAGTTTGGTACGAAGCAACGTCTTATAGCACAAATAAGGGAAACATTGAAAAAATAATCATTTGCAGTTAAAACATATGAAAAAAAAACAGGTTAATACAGAACCCTCGGTGTGCGAGTCTCACTCACATTTGACCGGTTTTTATTAAATAACTATATTCGTAAATAAATAATGTATTAAAGTCTAATTTTTATTTGCATTTATCTGATAAAAAATCACCCAATACACTCTTAATTCCTTTTCTAAGCTGGTGGACGCGAACTGGTCCACAGGTGGACGCAATCTGGAATTTTTGGACGCGAACTGGGTAAAACGCCTAATTCTGCTATTTGTCTAGATAAATAAAAACCACATGATATTTCCAAGACAATTGAAAGTAAATCTTAAAATAGACTATGTAATGCACACGTTACATAAATTTTGCGTTGAAATTTGTTCTGTAACAATTTTATTTTCTCCTTCAAACTTTCCAACTGCACTAAGTGGACGCGAACTGGCGCAATTACCCTAGTTGAGGGCACGTTGGGGGTGTAACCCAACATGTTGCGAATTGCATCGGCGCGGAAGCAAGCAGACAAATTGTCTCAGCAGATTGTGTGCGTGTTGAAACGTGAGTATTGTGATTGCTCCAATCTCGGCTCAATCGCGCTGCCGCGATAACTAAAGAATGCAGTAATCGCAAAATGGCGGTTTTGAGATAAATGCGGGAAATACATTTTTACATAACTAGGTATTTGCGGAAGATGTTTTATATTTTATAGCCCTTGAAATCTATCAATAAAATTGGAAAAAATACAAGCTTTACAAAGATTTATCTTATATTTCATAAATTAGTATATCCATTAATAATGCGTATTATTGCGTTGAGGTTTAGCATCAGCCCCCCTAGCCAAGTGGATTTCTGTTAGCGTAACGTTCAATAGAATAGACTACGAATGTATGAGATTGACGTAAGCTGTAGATACGAGTGGATTTCTGTTAGGTATCTACAGCTTACGTCAATCTCATACATTCGTAGTCTATTCTATTGAACGTTACGCTAACAGAAATCCACTTGGCTAGGAGGGCTGGCCAGGCATCAACGTGACGTGCACACCACGTGCACACGTTGTGGCAAGCAATAGCGGAATGAAATTGTGTCATCAGATTGAGGGTTGGATGAATCGTGAGTAGAGAACGCTCAATCGCGACTGCAACAAATTGTGTCAGCAGATTGTGGGTTGTGTTGAACCGTGAGTAGGGCCTTTTATACGAACGTGACGTGCACACGTTGTGGCAAGCAATCGCGGAATGAAATTGTGTCATCAGATTGAGGGTTGGATGAATCGTGAATATAGAACGCTCAATCGCGACTGCAACAAATTGTTTCAGCAGATTGTGGGTTGTGTTGAACCGTGAGTAGGGCCTTTTATATTCGTTTGACCCTCAATGAATCAAGTTACATAGCAATTCTTGTCTTCACAATGTTAAATTATAGTTAAATGGAGCAAATTGATTAATTAAATACCTACTCGTCGATTAAAAGTTAAAACATTAGTAATATTACATACTTACCTCTGCCTATTTAATTATTTATTTAGGACGGTGACTTTGATAAAGTACCTTTGTAAATTGTTCTTTATTTTACATTTCGATTTGTGTGTATAATTTTATGTATCTAGGCAATATTTTTATTGCCTCCTCCTTTTTATTAAAAAAAGAAGGAGGTTCTCAATACGGCCGGTATATTTTTTTTTCTTTTTATAATATCGTAATTTTTATTAAATTTCTACACATTGTGTGTCTATTATTTGTTTTTAAATTTATAATTAAAATCTATACAAATAATTGATATTTATTATTTAAATTTTCAAACATTGAAAAAAAAAATGAATTTAGTAATAAACATTTCTGGATCAAATTCCTTACAGTTATTAATTAATACTCACATTAGTTTAGGTCTACTCTAAAGTACTGTATGATACAACAATAGCTGATGCGCTTTATGCGTTTGTGTATGTTGTTTCCGACTTTATAAACGTGGGACTTCTGCCGTACAATTGAGAATACTGGCTGAGGTTATAATGAGACTGTTTGTAAGCAAATCGGCCTTCTGCAGATGTCATGACGCACAGCAAATTTAGCATAACACAATGTGTCGTTCAACACATAAACCTTAGATGGTACCTTTACCGGCAACTAAGGTCACTTAACCCTAGACGCGCCTCACCGAAAATATCAGTGAGCGCGTGGGGATCATTTTGCAATCCTCACAAAAAATGTTTATAATTTGTAAAATAATTGCCCTAATTGATCATTAGTTATATATAAATTATAAAATATAGACTATTTTTAACTTTTATAAAATAGCTACTGAATTCTAGATGCGTCCCGCGGTTTACCCGCATAAGTGAGTTTTTTTAACACCAGAATAATAAGTCAAAACCGTCAAAAACGGTCCAGCCTTTCCAGAGCGGAAGGTTAGCAGGAGTAAACAGACAGATAGACATACAAAAATGATAAAAAATACTAATATAGATTATTATATTTATAAGAGAACCTATCTAGGGTTAAGAGCCTTAGATAGTGAGATATTTATCGTTTAAATACATACTTATGAACAATAGATATTTTAACTTACCTAGTATTTTAATTATTATGCTTGCGTTTTTTTAATTTATTTGAATGGCTCCTTCCGGTTGGTCCAATTCAAATTTTGCCCAGTTGTGACCATTGGGAGGCAGGTTAGTTTCTTTTAAAAAAAATATTCTAAGTACCTAACTACATTTAAGTAAGATGATGGTAACTAATTTCGTTGAAACTAGGTAAATAGTTACCTATATAAATAAAAAACAATATCTTGCGCTATGTTAAGTGCATGTTAAAACTGCACTTATGGATGAGGTACCTTCCTACAGCTAGCTCGTTCTCTATCGTTCGATTCATCGGGACTTGTAAAATTTAGAGGCGTGAATGTGGCGCGCCCCGATGGTGTCTGTCGCGACCTCTACTATGGGCCTTTTATTGGTTCATTAATTAATGTTCACCATTGAATAAAACCATAGCGGCTGCACACACAGCCATGCACTCTGTTATCTGTAGTGTATGAATGTCAGTCAACAAGCGGCAGGCCAGGCCGGGACACGCCGAGGGTACGGTCAGTATGGGACGTTATAGACGTTTGCAGACGGGAAAGCACGACAAATACAACCAAAAAACCTTCCTGCATGAACTTAATTTACAGGAATAATGGCAGAATTTTAATAGGGAAATCATTAAACATTACTCTTGCGTGTTATTTTCTCACGCTTCGTTGCATAGACACATAAGGACAAGGTTATTTACTTAAACATTTCTGTTGAGCTTAGTCTTTGAATAACTAGGTAAGTAGGTACCTACTAAGTTATTTTTTTCACACATTGTGATATTTTTATTGTTCTTATTGTCTTTACTAGATTTCCGCCCGTGATTCCGCCGCGCCCAAGATTATTTACTTGTCCAGTAAATACATAATAAAAGTGATGAAGCAGCAAACGCAGATTCTTCTTTAAAGTTTTTAAGATTAGCAATAATTACTCAAAGCGCAAGTGGTATGAACCGTTTTTACAACGTTTACATATAACTTTCAAGCATTATTTCACACCATCACTTTCATTACATACCTATTATGAAACAAAGGCGCTTCCCGCTGCCTTTTGTTCCTATATTATATGCTTAGATCTTCAAAACTACGCAACGGATTTTAATGCGGTTTGTTTTAATAGATAGAAAGGTAGGTACACGAGGAAGGTATTAATATTATTATAAGGCTTTCGTACACATTACCTAAAATAAAACGATACGTCATGTTGGAGATATCGGAAACAAAATTAGCCGTCTGGGAGTTGTCGACGAAAACCCTATTAAAACCCTTATTTGTATATACAAATAAGGGTTTTAATAGCGTTTTATATCCGACTATATACGTATATAGATACCTATATACGGATATAGTCGGGTTAAAGTGCGTTGAAATCGTGGGTAAAGAAGTCGTAAGTCGTATTTTACGTAAGAAAATATAAATTACTGGTCATCCTTATCAGGATTCAGGATAATAAGATATATTCGTGAATTTATTGTATTGTAACTGGGTTTTGATAACTAAGTATACAAAATTTTAAATCCTTAGGTTTAAAATGGGCCAAAATCGAAACAAAAGGAAAATTGGTTACATACTTACAAACATATGTTTTAAGCTGATCCTGGCGATCCTTATCAGAATAATAGGATAAAATATTATGATATTATTATATTGTCACCGGACCTTGATAAGTGTACAAAATTTGAATAAAATTCGTCGGTTTTAAGTGGGTCAAAATCGAGTCGAAAGAAGTCGGTTACATACAAACATACAGGTGAAGCTAATAAAAGCGTGTTAAATAAAAAATAAATAAAATAAAGAAATGTTAAATTATCACCTAATTTAACATTGCTTTATATTATTTACTTTTTTCCTCCTAAAACAATATTTAAGACGTAGAAAAGATTTTTATTTTTATTTTATAAGTCTTTTCCTTCTTATTGAAAATGTGGTTTATACTTAAAGTAGGTAGGTACTAGGTAGTTAGATGTAAATTGAGGTTAAATAAAGAAAGTCTATATATTTTTGATATTAGTTTATTTTACACTATTTTTAGACTTCATATAACTTTACATTATAGGTACACATCAAATGACACTTTAAATTATTCATAAAAGTTGAGTAATTCATATTTATAAAATCTCTAACATTGGGTACATCTATATATATATATATTTTTGTACATAATATATGTAATTTTCATCAACATATCAGAATTTACTCAACTAGGAAATTTCGAAACCGTCCAAGTACAAATCGGCCAGTTCCAAAATTTTTACCTCTTATCCCTTATTAATCTACTTACAATAATTATATCTATTTAAATTTTCGTATTTAATACAATCTTCTTTTCATCTTTTTCGCCATTAAGAGCGCGTGCATGTACAGCAATTCGGCGAAGATTCTTTTTGGGAACTTTAATTTCATTCATTAATAAGCTTTCTAGTTCTGGTAGCGACTTAATTTCTTTTAAGTCTGTCAAATTTACACTGCGTCCTCCGCCGAATCTGCCCAAGAATCTATAGATGTCTCTGTTCGCTTGGCACTGGGCGCAATTATAAGATACAGGTACTGCATTAGGGAAATTTTGTTGCGCTGTTTGCATATCAGTTGTGCCCCCTGGACAGCTTGGAACAAAAACTACTGGTAGGAAACCTATAATACCATATGGTGAATAGTACTGATTCTGATTTGCCATTTGACCTTGGGAGACAGCTGTACTACTGCTGTTATTGCCTGGATTCAGGAGATAGCATGGACATGAGCCTGGACTTGGGACGATTGGCAGTGGATATGGAATTACGTAGATCGGAAATGGGGGCATGTAATGTCCTCCCGGCGGATAAACTGGAGGTTGTACTCCTGTTCCTGAAGGTGCACCTATTGAATCACCACCTGTAATAATTAAATAACAATGTAAAGTAAAAGTAAAAAGAAGTGAAGTGAAGTCCCATGTCCCCTAGTGGGGTAAGGGGCAGATGCATTATACAGCTGTTTCACTGATCGAATTTCTTTTGAGAGACAAGTAGGTGTTCAGCCTTTTGTGTCCTGCCAGACCGAGACATTTTTTTTCGTCTCCACTGGGAATCGAATCCAGGACCCCTCGGTTCTACGCTCACGCGTCAACCACTGTACCAAGGAGGCGGTCACGGTCAAGTAAAAGTAAAAAAAAGTAAAACATGTTTATTCAAAAAATCAAGCATACAATCTCGTTGAACTTATGGCAATAAGGCTGTTAACACAGCAAATAGAGTATACAATATTTGAACCAAGATGACCACACTAGACTCATGGCATGTATTGTAAGCAGCAATACAAAATATTAAGAAACAAACAAAATTAGACATGGATGTAAATGAAATGTCGATTTATTAATGTTTTAGGAATAAATATTGTAATTTAAATATTATTATTTATGCTTTATTTTATTAGATAAAACTTAAAAATGAACAAAAAATAAATAACTATCAACCTAAAAATACAAATAAAAAGATACTTTTTATGTGTGTGTGCTGAATGCGTTAGATTTAAGACCTAATCAAATTATCCGTTTGTTGAAAAGAAAAAGAGAGTATAAACCATTTTTAACAGACTTCAAAAAAAAGGAGGAGGTTATCAATTCGGCCGGTATGTTTTTTTTTTTATGTATGTACACCGATTACACCGAGGTTTCTAAACCGATTTACGTGATTCTTTTTTTGTTCGATGCGGGATGGTGTCGAATTGGTCCCATAAAAATTTTATTCGGATAGGCCCAGTAGTTTTTATTTTATGAGCATTTTTGTCTGTATTTGTAAATGTTGCAAGTGCAAGTTTGAAGTCGGTTGTTTTTAACGCAGTTATTGACTTGTTAAATAATTTTCTTTAATATATAGTTACTAAAAAAAATGGATATCTGATTCTGATAATTTTTAATTTTTTAGTTTAGTTATCAAAATACAGACAGGTAGGTACTTAAAGACAGTAAGTATGGACATGCACACTTCGAATGTAATAATTATTATCAGTTAAATAAAGTAATTTTTAAATAAATTGATGGCTGAATAAAAAAAAAACAATCTTCTTTGTCAATTTTTACAAACTTTGCATATTTTACATATTTTAAGATCGTGAAATAAATAGCCTATAGTCTTATACAATGATTCTATTAAACTTAGCTTAAATCATACTAAAAAGACAGTTAACAAATGATACCGTAAAATGGGGTGAATAGAATTCAAGGGGGAGAATAGAAAAAAAAACGACATTTATTTCCGTGCGTTAGTGTGCCAACACTGATTAGTTAAAACAGGAACTTTTGTATTTTTTCGATAGTTCAACACTGGCTGTATGATGACAATAGACAAAATATGAGTGAAGTTCCTCATATGCCTCCTCCACACTACTCGCGAAGTTGAACGAGGTTAGACAAATAGAATAACGTAGAGAGGCACTTCGGCTTACTTCGTCCAACTTTACCTCGCCTCGGCCGACTTCCGTTTGTTGTCGGTTTTTGCGCCCGAGTCAAAGGGCACGAAGTTACCTGAAGTTCGTTCTGAATATGAACGTATGCGCTCCTCGCGAAGTTGAACGAGTGTGTAGTGTAGCACCGCGGACTTCAGTCAACTTCGGCCGAGTACTTCGCCGAGGAACTTCGCGAGTAGTGTGGAGGAGGCATTAAATGCGAAAAATTATGTGTCAAAGTGATCAACACAACGGCTCTGATTTTGTGACGAAAGAATATTTCTATTTTTAACCGACTTCAAAAAAAAGGAGGAGGTTATCAATTCGGCCGGTATATATTTTTTTTTTTTTTTTTTTTATGTATGTACACCGATTACTCCGAGGTTTCTGAACCGATTTACGTGATTCTTTTTTTGTTCGATGCGGGATGGTGTCGAATTGATCCCATAAAAATTTTATTCGGCTAGGCCCAGTAGTTTTTATTTTATGAGCATTTTTGTCTGTACTCGATGACTTAATTGGAATGTAGCAAGTAACTTTGATTCACTTCCCGGTAACCGATTGAGCTGAAATTTTGTATACGTATGTAAATTGGATAGCGATGAAACATTATCATGACATAGAGCTGATTTGATGATGGAATCGGAAGGTGGCAATAGGAACTCAGTAATATGTTGACTCAACTTTATCGAGTTTGGGCTCGTTTGATTCGTGTTGAAAATTACACTAAAAAGTATTAAATAAAATTAACTGCGTTAAAAACAACCGACTTCAAAAACGGAAAAGTAAAAAATAAAAAAGATTTGATATTATTAATTACTACATATTATTTAGATGTGCTATTTATTAAATAGGTTTGAAGTCGGTGCCAAACACTAAGCACTTAGTATTAAGCCCGTGCACCGACATCAAACCTATTTAATAAATAGCACATCTAAATAATATGTAGTAATTAATAATATCAAATCTTTTTTATTTTTTACTTTTCCGTTTTTGAAGTCGGTTGTTTTTAACGCAGTTAATTTTTTTTATTGTTGTCATTACAATTAGTGATCAATACGGTACCTCCGTGCAGTGTTATTATTTTCCTGTTGTTGAAACATAAGAGGGTAAATCAGAGTTTTATAGTTTTTGAAAAAAGTGTCTAAAACTGAATTCATTCGAATTAAGAAATATTTTGGGGTGAAAAGAAGTCGTCTGTGGGGTCAATAGAATCCAAGTATGGGGCTAATAGAAACGAGTAAAGGCTAAATAGAAACGCTTTAGGGGTGAAAAGTAATGCAAATGGGGTGATTGAAAATGACATCGCTAGGGCTGTTACGCAAAATTATACCTGATACTTTTTTTGTAATAGTTAGTTTATGTGTATATTTTCATTCGTATTGAAAATAAATGTTTATTTTTTTGTTTAGATTACTTTGGACAATGCCGCGCATTTATAAACCTGAACCTGGAGGCTTATGGCCCGCTCCAAGTTTGAACTCTCAACCAATGAGAGCGCCAAACGTGGTCGATGTGTATAATTAAGTCTATCGTAATGACATGGTAGAGGTTCTGGATTTTAATGCGCTTTAACCAGCGTCAAGTTTTATGGGATTGTGAAATCTCTTTATACTAAAAGTGTACTATCATGTGACATCATTCGAAGTCTTGTTGTTGTATCATCCTCATTTTTATTTGTGACAAAATAAAAATACGTTGTTACACTATGTTTTGATAATCTAACTGACAGACTAAACATAATTTTTCAGTAAAATCCACTTATGTTTATAAAAAGTTTTTTTTTTGTATGGGTGATTTGCCCTAATTGTTTTTGCATTGTTCATAATATAATTAACTATCCCTGTTCTGTTTTTTTAAAGTTGATGGTACTTACTTTATTAAATAATTTGTAGGTATATGTACTAAGTACCTACATAAATAAATTTTGACAACCCTGGCATTTTTTTCTATTGACCCCCTTTTCGTCTCCATTCACCCATATCGCGGGTAAATAGAAAACATGCACATATTGTGATTTATTAAATAAATGACGAGGAAATTAAGTTAGTTTTTCATTGAAAACAGTTTAATACACTTTAACTCACAAGACTCAATTACTGCTACCTTCGGAATTTGCTAAAACCATACTGAAATTTCGATTCAAAAGTTGAAATCGTTTCTATTCACCCCATTTTACGGTAAGTATAATTTAAAGAATATTTCGAAATAACGACTACAATTATTATAGTACATTTTGTTTGTATTTATAATACACGATTTCAAGATATTGTCATTAGCGGTCGATTACCTGTATTGCCTGGGTAATGTGCGCCACCACCGGTAGGACCTCCGGGTGACCCTGCAGTGTCTGGCTTTCCTTGTTGTCCTGTAAATGATAAAATAATAATTATAGTGTACATATATTATATAATATGATGGATGAGGTAGATACTATTTTGTAGAAATATGTTTTTGTGCTTATCACAACTAATGGAACGGAAAAACATCGTATGATGTGAAAAAAATATAAAAAATCTGGAGAACCGTCCGTGCCTTGAGTTCCTGGTGCACCTGGCAAGCCTGGTTGGCCAGGTTGTTCCGGCTTATTACCGCTGCCGCCTACAGGACCACTTGGACCTGCCACGCCTGAGCTGCCTGGACCTCCAGGTCCACCTGGTCCACCTGGACCTCCTGGAGCTCCTGGTCCACCTGGTGTGACAGGATAATTGCTGCCGCCTAAAACATAACATTATTATTAATGTCGACAAGTAAATTATTATAAAAAAACGTTATGCAGAATACGAAAGAGTACGTGAAAGTAGTGGATACAGTAATATTTATTAACGTTGAATAATAACGCAGTTATGCTTTTGATTTCATATTATTCTATGCTATTACCGCTGCCGCCTACAGGACCACTTGGACCCGTCACTCCTGAGCCGCCTTGACCTCCAGGTCCACCTGGTCCACCTGGAGCTCCTGGAGCTCCTGGACCACCTGGTGTGACTGGATAATTGCTGCCGCCTAAAACATAACATTTTTATTAATGTCGACAAGTAAAGTATTATAAAAAACGAAATGCAGAATACGAAAGAGTACGCGAATGAAGTGGATACAGTAATATTTCATAACGTTTAAAAATAACCCAGTTATGCATAATATACCTGGAGGGTAGTAACCGCCTCCGCTAGGACCAGTTGGACCTCCTGCTCCTCCTGGGCCGCCTAGACCACCTGGGCCACCCGGAGCACCTGTGGAACCAAACATTATATTAAAAATATTCTTTCATTAGGTACTTCGGTTTTCTTTTAGCTTTCAAAAATATGTACTAAAAAGACAGATATAGACAAATGATATAATTTAAAGAATGTTTCGAAATAACGACTACATTATTACATTCTGTGTCAGTTCAATGCACGATTACAATATATTGCTATTAGCGTTCGATTACCTGTATTGATTGGGTAATGTGCGCCACCACCGGTATTACCTCCAGGTGACCCTGAAGTGCCTGGCTTTCCTGGTTGTCCTGTAAATGAAATAAAATATAGAATATTAGCGGTTCGCCCCGGCTTCGCCCGTGCTACCTACATGTTTACGTTTTTTTCATAAAAACTATCCTATCTCTCAAGTTGGATCGAACTGCACATGATTTGCGAATTTTATTATAATCGCAAAGGGGTTTAGAAGTCCATTGAGGACAAACATTGTGACACGAGATTTATATATATTAAGAAGATTATTTGTATGAGTTACATATTATTTTATAGAAGTATGTATAAATTTATAAAAGAATAGAAAAAAATTTGATCACGAGGCGGGACTCGATCCCGCATCGTTTCACGCCGATCCGGGGCGGATGCTTGACCAGACTCAGCCAGAGTTTTAGCATCCGCTATCCCGTGACCCGCCAGAGCGATCGAATTTATTCTATTCTTTCAGTTTTATGTGTCTAATAATATAATAATAATATATTCATTTATTCAAGTAACTAGGACTCAATTTGTTAATAACAATTAATAACTTAAAAATTATGTTAGTAAGAATACTATTTATTATACAATTTATTACAATTAATTACAATTTATTATGACTGCTAGAAATGCACTCCACCGCTACAAAGCTATCAAGGAAGCAGACAGTTTGCAGCAGTGGTTTACATACCAGCAGTCGAGCCGACTCGCTATACAGCGCATGATTACATTGGGGCTGTCCCGCACACGGCGCACCAGGGATGTGCATCTCTTTCGCATTGTAGCGTAAAAACAATCTATACGAGCTTCTGCAAACATCCCTGATGCGCTGCAATAACGGGGCAGCCCCATTAACACCCGGAACGCGTTATTATATTGAACACGGAGCGAGCTGTAAGAATGTCGAGTATGACTTGCCCATAGGCTGCACGTGTAGAAAGATGTACAATACGCACGAAATAGGGTTTTTTTAACTTCAATAGAACAACGTGCAAACCTACGAGCTATCATATAAGCTAAGGGACACACCGCGCGCTATCAATTGCGATGATTAATAACCATCTCAACCAATACGAAACATTTTTCAATCAATACAATATTGTAACGATGGAACACGACCTTTTTGTTGAAGATATTTTTGGTTTTAATGGCACTCAAATGCTCCATAAATCTGGAGAACATGTGCAGAACCGTCCGTGCCTTGAGTTCCTTAAAACTTTCAACCCTTTTAGACTTCACACTTCAATGTGTATTTTTTATACCATGTAAGTACTGTTTTCTAATTATAACTGTAATTTAATACTATATCAGTTTGTATGTCCCATTAAATAAACGTTTTTTCTTCTTCTTCTTTTACTCATGAATGCTTACATTATTTTATTAAATTGATATTGTTAAGTTGGCTTATACGTTTTACTTTTCCACATCATCAAGGTACCGTAGACAGGAGTATTGGATATAAGTTTCAGCTTGATGCATCCACGCGTTCCTGAGAAAAAGGGTGCTGACAGACAGACAGACAGACGGACAACTTAAGGGTTCCGTTTTTTTCTTTTGAGATTCGGAACCTTAAAAAAGGGATTGTTAGAAGACCTTGGTGCGCGAGTCTGACTCGCACTTGGCCGGTTTATTTCTTTTTTCAATCAAGAGACCGTATGACACGTATGAGTCGGTACTGAATGTAATTTAACATGTAATAAAAGAACTACTAACCGTTAGTGCCTGGGTAGTTGCCATTAGGTCCATTTGGTCTATTAGGGCCTCCTGGTCCACTAGATCCACCAGGACCACCGGATCCACCTGGCCCACCGGATCCACCTGGCCCACCTGGTCCCCCAGGACTTCCAGGAGATCCTGAATTTCCTGGATTATAACCACCACCTGAAAAAGATGTCACAGAGCATTATTATAATGCTGAAATATTTATTGTTTATATGAAAACAGAGAATGCGGAACACTCTTGCGCGTAATAATAATAATCAAACCTGCCATTTTAAATTAACATTAAGGAATAAATTTTGAATAATACATGGACGTATTACAATATGTTACGGTTGAAAAGTTTATTGAAATTACCTGGATAGTAACCATCGCTTGGGCCTGTCACGCCTGGGCTACCTGGAGTACCTGCAGTTCCTGGAGTTCCTGGTAAACCAGGAGCTCCGGATTGACCTGGTTGTCCTGTGTAAAATATTTTGCTTAATGGACATCAGCTATGCTAAATGGTTAGTACAATTTCTCTATATATAAAAATGAATCCCTATTTCCCTTGATCACGGCAACACGCGTGAACAGCTGGACCGATTTCGATAACTCTTTTTATAAAATATTTCTTGAAGTACGAGGATGGTTCATGTAGAAAGAAAACGTAAATAAATTCCACGGGCGAAGCCGGGGCGGACCGCTATTTGACAATAATTATGTGTTATATGTAAATTTGGTTTGCTTAAAGTGTCTCTCCCAATGAAATACATATTATAGTAGTCAATGTTTTTATTTTACTTTATTTCTCTGTCTTCTGTTAGTGCAATAAAGTATTTTTAATCAACAAAGGAATGAAATTACGAATATTTATTTTTCTCGTATGTTGGGAAAAATAGGGGATTTACCATTTGAGTCTTAGCATGTCAATTTATGAATTATTTAGTAAAATATTGTACCTTGATATCAATAGAGTAAAGAATCACAGTAAAAAATATTTGGAAAAGTTTAAAAGAGACCGTTTGACGGGTATGAGTCAGTAGGTACTGAATGTGATTTAACATGTAATAAAAGAACTACTAACCGATAGTGCCTGGGTAGTTGCCATTAGGTCCATTTGGTCTATTAGGGCCTCCTGGTCCACTAGATCCGCCAGGACCACCGGGTCCGCCTGGCCCACCTGGTCCGCCAGGACTTCCAGGAGATCCTGAACTTCCTGGATTATAACCACCACCTGAAAAAGGTGTCACAGAGCATTATAATAATGCTAAATAATCATTGTGTATATGAAAATAGAGAATGCGGAAAACTCTTGCGCGTAAAAGTAATCAAACCTGCCATTTTGTATTAAAATTAATTAATGATTTTTTATTAATACGTGGTCGTATTACAATATGTCACGGTTGAAAAGTTTATTGAAATTACCTGGATAGTAACCACCGCTTGGGCCTGTCACGCCTGGGCTACCTGGAGTACCTGCAGTTCCTGGAGTTCCTGGTAAGCCTGGAGTTCCGGCTTGACCTGGTTGTCCTGTGTAAAATATTTTGTTTAATGGACATCTATGGTTAATGGTTAGTATAATTTCTATATAATTATATAAAAATGAATCCCTATTTCCTTTGGTCATGGCATCACGCGTGAACAGCTGGACCGATTTCGATAACTCTTTTGATAAAATATTCCTTGGAGTACGAGGATGGTTATTATAGAGAGAAAACGTAAATAAATTCCACGGGCGAAGCCGGGGCGGACCGCTAGTTGACAATAATTATGTGTTATATGTAAAGACGAACACCCAAAAAAGCCCCAGTCCCGACGCAAAAGGAACTTATCTCAGTTTTTTGTGTATTTTATGTAGAGTATTTATTGATATGTGTGATGCCCGCAGGTAGTGGCCTTCCATTTGATATTGCCAGTCAAAAATTAAAAAAATTGCTATTTTTGCAAACGCAAACGTTAATAAGATGTAGAATCCAATCAAGGCATGTGCAAGTAAAACTTATTACACGAATATTTTGTACGATAGCGAAGAACAAGGACGAAATGCCATAAAACAATGTTATTGTTCGTGCATACACGGCCGCAGGACACTTGGGAGTTGCGCACACGTCATAAGCATTTTATATTATCTTGGCCGGGCCCGCTATAATATGGAGGAAATACAGCATCCTGCGGAATTCTTAGACGAAGTATTACTTGACATTCAAAAATTTTAATTTGGAACAATAAAAACACACAAATACAAAAACTTTATGAACAATGGCACCTATAAAAGCTTAAATAAGCTGTGGCACATTGAAATATAAATGTGAATAAAAATGATTTACGCTATTATAATCTTGATAAAAAAATATTCACTTCCTGCTGGCATCACACATATCAAAAAATACTCTACATAAAATATACAAAAAACTGAGATAAGTTCCTATTGCTTCGGGACTGGGTTAATTTTGTATCGAGCTTGGGTGTTCTCCTTTGGTTTGCTTAAAGTGTCTCTCCCAATGAAATACATATTATAGTAGTCAATGTTTTTATTTTACTTTATTTCTCTGTCTTCTGTGAGTATTATAAAGTATTTTTAATCAATAAAGGAATGAAATTAACTAATAATTATTTTTCTCGTATGTACGGAAAAATAGGGGATTCACCGTTTTAGTCTTAGCATGTCAATTTATGAATTATTTAGTAAAATGTTTTATCTTGATATCAATAGAGTTTAGAATCACAGTTACAAAAATATTTGGAAAAGTTTAAAAGAGACCGTTTGACGGGTATGAGTCAGTACTGAATGTAATTTAACATGTAATAAAAGAACTACTAACCGATAGTGCCT
This sequence comes from Colias croceus, assembly GCF_905220415.1. Taxonomy (NCBI): domain Eukaryota; kingdom Metazoa; phylum Arthropoda; class Insecta; order Lepidoptera; family Pieridae; genus Colias; species Colias croceus. Next base: position 5,489,817 of record NC_059542.1, read on the forward strand.
GGGTAGTTGCCATTAGGTCCATTTGGTCTATTAGGGCCTCCTGGTCCACTAGATCCGCCAGGACCACCGGGTCCGCCTGGCCCACCTGGTCCACCAGGACTTCCAGGAGATCCTGAACTTCCTGGATTATAACCACCACCTGAAAAAAATGTCACAGAGCATTATTATAATGCTAAAAAATCATAGTGTATATGAAAATAAAGAATGCGGAAAACTCTTGCGCGTAAAAGTAATCAAACCTGCCATTTTGTATTAAAATTAATTCATGATTTTTTATTAATACGTGGTCGTATTACAATATGTCACGGTTGAAAAGTTTATTGAAATTACCTGGATAGTAACCACCGCTTGGGCCTGTCACGCCTGGGCTACCTGGAGTACCTGCAGTTCCTGGAGTTCCTGGTAAGCCTGGAGTTCCGGCTTGACCTGGTTGTCCTGTGTAAAATATCTTGTTTAATGGACATCTATGGTTAATGGTTAGTATAATTTCTATATATATAAAAATGAATCCCTTTTTCCCTTGGTCACGGCATCACGCGTGAACAGCTGGACCGATTTCGATAACTCTTATTATAAAATATTCCTTGGAGTACGAGGATGGTTTTTATAGAGAGAAAACGTAAATAAATTTCACGGGCAAAGCCGGGGCGGACCGCTAGTTGACAATAATTATGTGTTATATGTAAATTTGGTTTGCTTAAAGTGTCTCTCCTAATGAAATACATATTATAGTAATCAATGTTTTTATTTTACTTTATTTCTCTGTCTTCTGTGAGTACTATAAAGTATTTTTAATCAACAAAGGAATGAAATTAACTAATAATTATATTTCTCGTATGTACGGAAAAATAGGGGATTCACCGTTTTAGTCTTAGCATGTCAATTTATGAATTATTTAGTAAAATGTTTTATCTTGATATCAATAGAGTTTAGAATCACAGTTACAAAAATATTTGGAAAAGTTTAAAAGAGACCGTTTGACGGGTATGAGTCAGTACTGAATGTAATTTAATAATAAACATGTAATAAAAGAACTACTAACCGATAGCGCCTGGGTAGTTGCCATTAGGTCCATTTGGTCTATTAGGGCCTCCTGGTCCACTAGATCCGCCAGGACCACCGGGTCCGCCTGGCCCACCTGGTCCACCAGGACTTCCAGGAGATCCTGAACTTCCTGGATTATAACCACCACCTGAAAAAAATGTCACAGAGCATTATTATAATGCTAAAAAATCATAGTGTATATGAAAATAAAGAATGCGGAAAACTCTTGCGCGTAAAAGTAATCAAACCTGCCATTTTGTATTAAAATTAATTCATGATTTTTTATTAATACGTGGTCGTATTACAATATGTCACGGTTGAAAAGTTTATTGAAATTACCTGGATAGTAACCACCGCTTGGGCCTGTCACGCCTGGGCTACCTGGAGTACCTGCAGTTCCTGGAGTTCCTGGTAAGCCTGGAGTTCCGGCTTGACCTGGTTGTCCTGTGTAAAATATTTTTTTTAATGGATATCTATGGTTAATGGTTAGTATAATTTCTATATATATAAAAATGAATCCCTTTTTCTCTTGGTCACGGCATCACGCGTGAACAGCTGGACCAATTTCGATAACTCTTATTATAAAATATTCCTTGGAGTACGAGGATGGTTTTTATAGAGAGAAAATGTAAATAAATTTCACGGGCAAAGCCGGGGCGGACCGCTAGTTGACAATAATTATGTGTTATATGTAAATTTGGTTTGCTTAAAGTGTCTCTCCTAATGAAATACATATTATAGTAATCAATGTTTTTATTTTATTTTATTTCTCTGTCTTCTGTGAGTACTATAAAGTATTTTTAATCAACAAAGGAATGAAAATAACTAATAATTATTTTTCTCGTATGTACGGAAAAATAGGGGATTCACCATTTTAGTCTTAGCATGTCAATTTATGATTTATTTAGTAAAATGTTTTATCTTGATATCAATAGTGTTAAGAATCACAGTAACAATAATATTTGGAAAAGTTTTAAAGAGACCGTTTGACGGGTATGAGTCAGTACTGAATGTAATTTAACATGTAATAAAAGAACTACTAACCGATAGTACCTGGGTAGTTGCCATTAGGTCCATTTGGTCTATTAGGGCCTCCTGGTCCACTAGATCCGCCAGGACCACCGGGTCCGCCTGGCCCACCTGGTCCACCAGGACTTCCAGGAGATCCTGAACTTCCTGGATTATAACCACCACCTGAAAAAAATGTCACAGACCATTATTATAATGCTAAAAAATCATAGTGTATCTGAAAATAGAGAATGCGGAAAACTCTTGCGCGTAAAAGTAATCAAACCTGCCATTTTGTATAAAAATTAATTAATGATTTTTTTATTAATACGTGGTCGCGTTACAATATGTCACGGTTAAAAAGTTTATTGAAATTACCTGGATAGTAACCACCACTTGGGCCTGTCACGCCTGGGCTACCTGGAGTACCTGCAGTTCCTGGAGTTCCTGGTAAGCCTGGAGTTCCGGCTTGACCTGGTTGTCCTGTGTAAAATATCTTGTTTAATGGACATCTATGGTTAATGGTTAGTATAATTTATATATATTATATAAAAATGAATCCCTTTTTCCCTTGGTCACGGCATCACGTGTGAACAGCTGGACCGATTTCGATAACTCTGATTATAAAATATTCCTTGGAGTACGAGGATGGTTTTTATAGAGAGAAAACGTAAATAAATTTCACGGGCAAAGCCGGGGCGGACCGCTAGTTGACAATAATTATGTGTTATATGTAAATTTGGTTTGCTTAAAGTGTCTCTCCTAATGAAATACATATATTATAGTAGTCAATGTTTTTATTTTACTTTATTTCTCTGTCTTCTGTGAGTACTATAAAGTATTTTTAATCAACAAAGGAATGAAATTAAGTAATAATTATTTTTCTCGTATGTACGGAAAAATAGGGGATTCACCATTTTAGTCTTAGCATGTCAATTTATGAATTATTTAGTAAAATGTTTTATCTTGATATCAATAGTGTTAAGAATCACAGTAACAATAATATTTGGAAAAGTTTAAAAGAGACCGTTTGACGGGTATGAGTCAGTACTGAATGTAATTTAACATGTAATAAAAGAACTACTAACCGATAGTGCCTGGGTAGTTGCCATTAGGTCCATTTGGTCTATTAGGGCCTCCTGGTCCACTAGATCCGCCAGGACCACCGGGTCCGCCTGGCCCACCTGGTCCGCCAGGACTTCCAGGAGATCCTGAACTTCCTGGATTATAACCACCACCTGAAAAAAATGTCACAGAGCATTATTATAATGCTAAAAAATCATAAAGTATATGAAAATAGAGAATGCGGAAAACTCTTGCGCGAAAAAGTAATCAAACCTGTCATTTTGTTTTAAAATTAATTAATGATTTTTTATTACTAAGTACGTGGTCACGTTACAATATGTCACGGTTGAAAAGTTTATTGAAATTACCTGGATAGTAACCACCGCTTGGGCCTGTCACGCCTGGGCTACCTGGAGTACCTGCAGTTCCTGGAGTTCCTGGTAAGCCTGGAGTTCCGGCTTGACCTGGTTGTCCTGTGTAAAATATTTTGTTTAATGGACATCTATGGTTAATGGTTAGTATAATTTCTATATATATAAAAATGAATCCCTTTTCCCATGGTCACGGCATCACACGTGAACAGCTGGACCGATATCAATAATTCTTGTTATAAAATATTCCTTGAAGTACGAGGATGGTTCATATAGAGAGAAAACGTAAATAAATTCCACGGGCGAAGCCGGGGCGGACCACTAGTTGACAATAATTATGTGTTATATGTAAATTTGATTTGCTTAAAGTGTCTCTCCCAATGAAATACATATTATAGTAGTCAATGTTTTTATTTTACTTTATTTCTCTGTCTTCTGTGAGTACTATAAAGTATTTTTAATCAAGAAAGGAATGAAATTAAGTAATAATTATTTTTCTCGTATGTACGGAAAAATAGGGGATTCACCGTTTTAGTCTAAGCATGTCAATTTATGAATTATTTAGTAAAATATATTTTATCTTGATATCAATAGAGTTTAGAATCGCAGTTACAAAAATATTTGGAAAAGTTTAAAAGAGGCCGTTTGACGGGTATGAGTCAGTACTGAATGTAATTTAACATGTAATAAAAGAACTACTAACCGATAGTGCCTGGGTAGTTGCCATTAGGTCCATTTGGTCTATTAGGGCCTCCTGGTCCACTAGATCCGCCAGGACCACCGGGTCCGCCTGGCCCACCTGGTCCGCCAGGACTTCCAGGAGATCCTGAACTTCCTGGATTATAACCACCACCTGAAAAAAATGTCACAGAGCATTATTATAATGCTAAAAAATCATAAAGTATATGAAAATAGAGAATGCGGAAAACTCTTGCGCGAAAAAGTAATCAAACCTGTCATTTTGTTTTAAAATTAATTAATGATTTTTTATTACTAAGTACGTGGTCACGTTACAATATGTCACGGTTGAAAAGTTTATTGAAATTACCTGGATAGTAACCACCGCTTGGGCCTGTCACGCCTGGGCTACCTGGAGTACCTGCAGTTCCTGGAGTTCCTGGTAAGCCTGGAGTTCCGGCTTGACCTGGTTGTCCTGTGTAAAATATTTTGTTTAATGGACATCTATGGTTAATGGTTAGTATAATTTCTATATATATAAAAATGAATCCCTTTTTCCCATGGTCACGGCATCACACGTGAACAGCTGGACCGATATCAATAATTCTTGTTATAAAATATTCCTTGAAGTACGAGGATGGTTCATATAGAGAGAAAACGTAAATAAATTCCACGGGCGAAGCCGGGGCGGACCACTAGTTGACAATAATTATGTGTTATATGTAAATTTGATTTGCTTAAAGTGTCTCTCCCAACGAAATACATATTATAGTAAGGTCAATGTTTTTATTTTACTTTATTTCTCTGTCTTCTGTGAGTACTATAAAGTATTTTTAATCAACAAAGGAATGAAAATAACTAATAATTATTTTTCTCGTATGTACGGAAAAATAGGGGATTCACCGTTTTAGTCTAAGCATGTCAATTTATGAATTATTTATTAAAATATATTTTATCTTGATATCAATAGAGTTTAGAATCGCAGTTACAAAAATATTTGGAAAAGTTTAAAAGAGGCCGTTTGACGGGTATGAGTCAGTACTGAATGTAATTTAACATGTAATAAAAGAACTACTAACCGATAGTGCCTGGGTAGTTGCCATTAGGTCCATTTGGTCTATTAGGGCCTCCTGGTCCACTAGATCCGCCAGGACCGCCGGGTCCGCCTGGCCCACCTGGTCCGCCAGGACTTCCAGGAGATCCTGAACTTCCTGGATTATAACCACCACCTGAAAAAAAATGTCACAGAGCATTATTATAATGCTAAAAAATCATAGTGTATATGAAAATAGAGAATGCGGAAAACTCTTGCGCGTAAAAGTAATCAAACCTGTCATTTTGTATTAAAATTAATGAATGATTTTTATTAATAAGTACGTGGTCGCGTTACAATATGTCACGGTTGAAAAGTTTATTGAAATTACCTGGATAGTAACCACCGCTTGGGCCTGTCACGCCTGGGCTACCTGGAGTACCTGCAGTTCCTGGAGTTCCTGGTAAGCCTGGAGTTCCGGCTTGACCTGGTTGTCCTGTGTAAAATATTTTGTTTAATGGACATCTATGGTTAATGGTTAGTATAATTTCTATATATATAAAAATTAATCCCTTTTTCCCTTGGTCACGGCATCACGCGTGAACAGCTGGACCGATTTCGATAACTCTTATTATAAAATATTCCTTGGAGTACGAGGATGGTTTTTATAGAGAGAAAATGTAAATAAATTTCACGGGCAAAGCCGGGGCGGACCGCTAGTTGACAATAATTATGTGTTATATGTAAATTTGGTTTGCTTAAAGTGTCTCTCCTAATGAAATACATATTATAGTAATCAATGTTTTTATTTTATTTTATTTCTCTGTCTTCTGTGAGTACTATAAAGTATTTTTAATCAACAAAGGAATGAAAATAACTAATAATTATTTTTCTCGTATGTACGGAAAAATAGGGGATTCACCATTTTAGTCTTAGCATGTCAATTTATGAATTATTTAGTAAAATGTTTTATCTTGATTTCAATAGTGTTAAGAATCACAGTAACAATAATATTTGGAAAAGTTTTAAAGAGACCGTTTGACGGGTATGAGTCAGTACTGAATGTAATTTAACATGTAATAAAAGAACTACTAACCGATAGTGCCTGGGTAGTTGCCATTAGGTCCATTTGGTCTATTAGGGCCTCCTGGTCCACTAGATCCGCCAGGACCACCGGGTCCGCCTGGCCCACCTGGTCCGCCAGGACTTCCAGGAGATCCTGAACTTCCTGGATTATAACCACCACCTGAAAAAAATGTCACAGACCATTATTATAATGCTAAATAATCATTGTTTAAATGAAAATAGAGAATGCGGAAAACTCTTGCGCGTAAAAGTAATCAAACCTGCCATTTTGTATTAAATTAATTAATGATTTTTTATTAATACGTGGTCGTATTACAATATGTCACGGTTGAAAAGTTTATTGAAATTACCTGGATAGTAACCACCGCTTGGGCCTGTCACGCCTGGGCTACCTGGAGTACCTGCAGTTCCTGGAGTTCCTGGTAAGCCTGGAGTTCCGGCTTGACCTGGTTGTCCTGTGTAAAATATTTTGTTTAATGGACATCTATGGTTAATGGTTAGTATAATTTCTATATATATAAAAATGAATCCCTTTTTCCCATGGTCACGGCATCACACGTGAACAGCTGGACCGATATCAATAATTCTTGTTATAAAATATTCCTTGAAGTACGAGGATGGTTCATATAGAGAGAAAACGTAAATAAATTCCACGGGCGAAGCCGGGGCGGACCACTAGTTGACAATAATTATGTGTAATATGTAAATTTGATTTGCTTAAAGTGTCTCTCCCAATGAAATACATATTATAGTTGTCAATGTTTTTATTTTACTTTATTTCTCTGTCTTCTGTGAGTACTATAAAGTATTTTTAATCAAGAAAGGAATGAAATTAACTAATAATTATTTTTCTCGTATGCACAGAAAAATAGGGTATTCACCGTTTTAGTCTAAGCATGTCAATTTATGAATTATTTAGTAAAATATTTTATCTTGATATCAATAGAGTTTAGAATAGCAGTTACAAAAATATTTGGAAAAGTTTAAAAGAGGCCGTTTGACGGGTATGAGTCAGTACTGAATGTAATTTAATAATTAACATGTAATAAAAGAACTACTAACCGATAGTGCCTGGGTAGTTGCCATTAGGTCCATTTGGTCTATTAGGGCCTCCTGGTCCACTAGATCCGCCAGGACCACCGGGTCCGCCTGGCCCACCTGGTCCGCCAGGACTTCCAGGAGATCCTGAACTTCCTGGATTATAACCACCACCTGAAAAAAATGTCACAGAGCATTATTATAATGCTAAAAAATCATAAAGTATATGAAAATAGAGAATGCGGAAAACTCTTGCGCGAAAAAGTAATCAAACCTGTCATTTTGTTTTAAAATTAATTAATGATTTTTTATTACTAAGTACGTGGTCACGTTACAATATGTCACGGTTGAAAAGTTTATTGAAATTACCTGGATAGTAACCACCGCTTGGGCCTGTCACGCCTGGGCTACCTGGAGTACCTGCAGTTCCTGGAGTTCCTGGTAAGCCTGGAGTTCCGGCTTGACCTGGTTGTCCTGTGTAAAATATTTTGTTTAATGGACATCTATGGTTAATGGTTAGTATAATTTCTATATATATAAAAATGAATCCCTTTTCCCATGGTCACGGCATCACACGTGAACAGCTGGACCGATATCAATAATTCTTGTTATAAAATATTCCTTGAAGTACGAGGATGGTTCATATAGAGAGAAAACGTAAATAAATTCCACGGGCGAAGCCGGGGCGGACCACTAGTTGACAATAATTATGTGTTATATGTAAATTTGATTTGCTTAAAGTGTCTCTCCCAATGAAATACATATTATAGTAGTCAATGTTTTTATTTTACTTTATTTCTCTGTCTTCTGTGAGTACTATAAAGTATTTTTAATCAAGAAAGGAATGAAATTAAGTAATAATTATTTTTCTCGTATGTACGGAAAAATAGGGGATTCACCGTTTTAGTCTAAGCATGTCAATTTATGAATTATTTAGTAAAATATATTTTATCTTGATATCAATAGAGTTTAGAATCGCAGTTACAAAAATATTTGGAAAAGTTTAAAAGAGGCCGTTTGACGGGTATGAGTCAGTACTGAATGTAATTTAACATGTAATAAAAGAACTACTAACCGATAGTGCCTGGGTAGTTGCCATTAGGTCCATTTGGTCTATTTGGGCCTCCTGGTCCACTAGATCCGCCAGGACCACCGGGTCCGCCTGGCCCACCTGGTCCGCCAGAACTACCAGGAGATCCTGAACTTCCTGGATTATAACCACCACCTGAAAAAAATGTCACAGACCATTATTATAATGCTAAATAATCATTGTTTAAATGAAAATAGAGAATGCGGAAAACTCTTGCGCGTAAAAGTAATCAAACCTGCCATTTTGTATTAAATTAATTAATGATTTTTTATTAATACGTGGTCGTATTACAATATGTCACGGTTGAAAAGTTTATTGAAATTACCTGGATAGTAACCACCGCTTGGGCCTGTCACGCCTGGGCTACCTGGAGTACCTGCAGTTCCTGGAGTTCCTGGTAAGCCTGGAGTTCCGGCTTGACCTGGTTGTCCTGTGTAAAATATTTTGTTTAATGGACATCTATGGTTAATGGTTAGTATAATTTCTATATATATAAAAATGAATCCCTTTTTCCCATGGTCACGGCATCACACGTGAACAGCTGGACCGATATCAATAATTCTTGTTATAAAATATTCCTTGAAGTACGAGGATGGTTCATATAGAGAGAAAACGTAAATAAATTCCACGGGCGAAGCCGGGGCGGACCACTAGTTGACAATAATTATGTGTAATATGTAAATTTGATTTGCTTAAAGTGTCTCTCCCAATGAAATACATATTATAGTTGTCAATGTTTTTATTTTACTTTATTTCTCTGTCTTCTGTGAGTACTATAAAGTATTTTTAATCAAGAAAGGAATGAAATTAACTAATAATTATTTTTCTCGTATGCACAGAAAAATAGGGTATTCACCGTTTTAGTCTAAGCATGTCAATTTATGAATTATTTAGTAAAATATTTTATCTTGATATCAATAGAGTTTAGAATAGCAGTTACAAAAATATTTGGAAAAGTTTAAAAGAGGCCGTTTGACGGGTATGAGTCAGTACTGAATGTAATTTAATAATTAACATGTAATAAAAGAACTACTAACCGATAGTGCCTGGGTAGTTGCCATTAGGTCCATTTGGTCTATAAGGGCCTCCTGGTCCACTAGATCCACCAGGACCACCGGGTCCGCCTGGCCCACCTGGTCCGCCAGGACTTCCAGGAGATCCTGAACTTCCTGGATTATAACCACCACCTGAAAAAAATGTCACAGAGCATTATTATAATGTTAAAAAATCATAGTGTATATGAAAATAGAGAATGCGGAAAACTCTTGCGCGTAAAAGTAATCAAACCTGTCATTTAGTATTAAAATTAATTAATGATTTTTTATTAATAAGTACGTGGTCGCGTTACAATATGTCACGGTTGAAAAGTTTATTGAAATTACCTGGATAGTAACCACCGCTTGGGCCTGTCACGCCTGGGCTACCTGGAGTACCTGCAGTTCCTGGAGTTCCTGGTAAGCCTGGAGTTCCGGCTTGACCTGGTTGTCCTGTGTAAAATATTTTGTTTAATGGACATCTATGGTTAATGGTTAGTATAATTTCTATATATATAAAAATTAATCCCTTTTTCCCTTGGTCACGGCATCACGCGTGAACAGCTGGACCGATTTCGATAACTCTTATTATAAAATATTCCTTGGAGTACGAGGATGGTTTTTATAGAGAGAAAATGTAAATAAATTTCACGGGCAAAGCCGGGGCGGACCGCTAGTTGACAATAATTATGTGTTATATGTAAATTTGGTTTGCTTAAAGTGTCTCTCCTAATGAAATACATATTATAGTAATCAATGTTTTTATTTTATTTTATTTCTCTGTCTTCTGTGAGTACTATAAAGTATTTTTAATCAACAAAGGAATGAAAATAACTAATAATTATTTTTCTCGTATGTACGGAAAAATAGGGGATTCACCATTTTAGTCTTAGCATGTCAATTTATGAATTATTTAGTAAAATGTTTTATCTTGATTTCAATAGTGTTAAGAATCACAGTAACAATAATATTTGGAAAAGTTTTAAAGAGACCGTTTGACGGGTATGAGTCAGTACTGAATGTAATTTAACATGTAATACAAGAACTACTAACCGATAGTGCCTGGGTAGTTGCCATTAGGTCCATTTGGTCTATTAGGGCCTCCTGGTCCACTAGATCCGCCAGGACCACCGGGTCCGCCTGGCCCACCTGGTCCGCCAGGACTTCCAGGAGATCCTGAACTTCCTGGATTATAACCACCACCTGAAAAAAATGTCACAGACCATTATTATAATGCTAAATAATCATTGTTTAAATGAAAATAGAGAATGCGGAAAACTCTTGCGCGTAAAAGTAATCAAACCTGCCATTTTGTATTAAATTAATTAATGATTTTTTATTAATACGTGGTCGTATTACAATATGTCACGGTTGAAAAGTTTATTGAAATTACCTGGATAGTAACCACCGCTTGGGCCTGTCACGCCTGGGCTACCTGGAGTACCTGCAGTTCCTGGAGTTCCTGGTAAGCCTGGAGTTCCGGCTTGACCTGGTTGTCCTGTGTAAAATATTTTGTTTAATGGACATCTATGGTTAATGGTTAGTATAATTTCTATATATATAAAAATGAATCCCTTTTTCCCATGGTCACGGCATCACACGTGAACAGCTGGACCGATATCAATAATTCTTGTTATAAAATATTCCTTGAAGTACGAGGATGGTTCATATAGAGAGAAAACGTAAATAAATTCCACGGGCGAAGCCGGGGCGGACCACAAGTTGACAATAATTATGTGTAATATGTAAATTTGATTTGCTTAAAGTGTCTCTCCCAATGAAATACATATTATAGTTGTCAATGTTTTTATTTTACTTTATTTCTCTGTCTTCTGTGAGTACTATAAAGTATTTTTAATCAAGAAAGGAATGAAATTAACTAATAATTATTTTTCTCGTATGCACAGAAAAATAGGGTATTCACCGTTTTAGTCTAAGCATGTCAATTTATGAATTAGTTTTTTCGAGGGTAGGAGCAAAAAGTAGAAACACGTTTTTTTGAAAGCTCTTGTATTTAAATTCGTTTTATATACATAATTACAGTTGTTTTCTTACCTCTATGTGTTAAATTTGTGCCTTTGCCCACTAGTTCACTTTCCTTACATAAATTTTCAACATTTCAACACTACTGTAATAACATCATTTCTGAATCTCATCACTATGGAATCCGTCAAACACTCAATGGCTGAAATGGCAGCGTTGTTCAATGAGAAAATGGCTGAATTTCAAAGAGAGCTGCAGAATGTCAACAGCACTAACAATCCTCAACCTGCATCTGCCAGCCCCACTTCAAGATTAGCGGCGGAGTTCAATAGCTTTCGCTCCTTTGTCATATCTTCTCTCCATACTTTACAATCCCAAATTGAGTTCCTCTCTAACCAATACATTAAATGGGAGATGAGAAGTCGGAGAAAAATGTTGCTGATTCATGGAGTGCCAGAAGCAGTAAAGGAAAACCCTTCCAGTCTTGTATCCAAAGTTGTAACAGATCATTTAAAAGTCCCGCATTTTCAACAAGAAGCTATTTCCCGGTGCCACCGTTTAGGAGCTGTTAAGTCAGATAAGCCCAGACCGATCATCATAAAGTTTAAAGATGTTTCTGTGCGGGACACCATATGGTTCTCAAAAACTTCTTTGAAGGGTAGTGGTTATACATTATCCGAATTCCTGATCAAAGAAAGACATGATGTCTTTATTTCGGCAAGATCTCGCTTTGGTGTATCCAATTGCTGGACCAGAGACGGTCATATTATTGTGCAAACCACAGATGGAACAAGACACAAGGTCACAATGATGGCTGAACTTGATGGCATCCCTTCTGCTGCTGGGGGTTCTTCTGGCTCGGCTTCTACTTCCACTAACTCAAAACAGATGCCTAATTCAAGACCCAAGAGGTTCGGTAGAGTTAAGTAGATTGCATTATGTACTCTTTTATTGCATTTTGACTTCACTTGTTAGACTCTAAATTGGTAGTTGTTTTATCACTGTATTATAATATTTAATATCTCATTTCAAAATATTTCTATGTTTCGGTATTCACTACTTTAACTTCTTGCTTCTTGAAATAGTGTGAACGTCTCTTTTCTTCAAGTAACTTTTAGCTGTATTTTAGCTGTATATGTTGTTAAATTTTAAGGTAATTTTAAATTAAAATTTCACATTGTAATTATTAATGTAGGTACCTTTGTTTTTGTAATTTGTTGTGACATAATTATGACAATGACAATTCGTGTCATTCTTATATTCTTATAGTTGTCACGGATACTAGTGCTTTGGACATTTGAATTGTAAATTACACAAGTAGTGTGTTAAATTCGGTATATAATAACTGGTGGTAAAGGTCATGTTAGATTATTGGATAATAAACTTAGACTTATTATTACTATATTTTATATATATAATATATATTTTTTTATTACTATATATATATACATATATTTTAAGATTATTATTTTTGATATTAATTATTTATTATTTTCTTCATGGCTTTAAATGATAGCACGGAAAGCGAAGCGTTTTTTTCACTCTCTTCAAATGGTTCAGAAAGCGACAGTTTTAATAGTTTGACTTCCTCTTCTTCTCCTTACATTTCCTCTCTATTCTCCAATCAACCTAATAACTTTAATGTAATTCATATAAATGCCCAGAGTATTCCGGCACACTACCCTGACCTCCTTGCTACCTTTGACTCCCATCCTGTACATGCCATATTAATTTCAGAGTCCTGGCTCAAACCCTGTCTTCCTTCCTCTTCTTATAGTCTTCCAGGATTTCAGTTAATAAGGAACGATCGCATGGGTCGGACCGGAGGAGGGGTTGCAATTTACTTACGTTCTCACATTCCTTACACTATTGTCAGCTCCTCCCCTCAGCCGCCACCTAGCGATGCAGCTGAACATCTCCTTGTCGAAATAACTTCTTCCAACTCTAAAATCCTTCTAGGCGTCTTCTACTCCCCTAACCTCTCTGTTAACTATTTCCAATCCTTCGACCAGATCCTTGAATCCTTTTCTCCTCTTTATAATCATATTATATTTATGGGAGATTTTAACACCTGCTTACTCAAGGGTGATCATCGTAGTAATAAGCTTATAAATTTAGTTGATTCCTATAATCTTAAAATCCTCCCTTTACAGGCTACCCATTCCTCTCCCAACTGTACCCCATCCCTCCTTGATCTCATCATTGTTTCCTCCCCAACGCATGTCGCCGAGCACGGACAGTGTTCAGCTGACATGTTTTCCTTTCATGACCTTATTTTCCTTTCTTATAAATTAAAACTTCCTAAATTGAAACCTAAGATTATTTTGCAACGTAATTTCGGTAAAATTAATGCTGAGCGCTTGTGCGAAGACGCAATAAACATGGACTGGTCGGTAGTTTCATCTGCTGAAACCATCAATGATAAAGTGTCACTTTTTAATTCATTAATTCTTCAACTTTATGATTCACATGCTCCTATGCGTCCAGTTAAATTGAAGCACCTGCCTGCCCCTTGGATGACCGACAACCTTAAATCACTTTTACGGAAGAAGGCGCGTGCAAAGACTAAATTAAAGTTGTCTAACTCGGATATAAATCGTGAAAAATTTAATCGAATTCGAAACCGCTGCAATACTTTGTGTAGGGATGCTCAACGACTTTATATATCTAAGTCGGTTGACAATGGTGATCCTTCTAAAACTTGGAAATTCCTCAGATCTCTTGGAATTGGCAGATCCCAACATAATCCTTGTCTTAATTCAACCCAGGCCAATGTTCTCAATTCCCATTTTTCTAATCCTCCCTCAGATTTCCATCCTACCCTTAAATCTTATACACTATCCTACCTAAATAACCTACCCCATCCCAGCTTTCCTCCTTTTGTATTCAATCGTTTTACCGAGTGTAGTGTTAAGAAAAGCATATTGTCAATCACTTCAAAGGCCGTCGGTAGTGACTGCATTGGTCGGAACATGATCATTCCAATCCTCCCTATAATCATTCCTACTATCACACATATCCTAAATTTTTCCATTGCATCTGGCATATTTCCTGATGATTGGAAAAGTGCTCACATTATACCTCTCCCAAAAATTCCTAACCCTTCCACTACATCTGATTACCGACCCATTGCCATCCTTCCATTTCTCTCTAAGGTTCTCGAACGACTGGTTCAAGAGCAATTGAGTATTTTCCTTAACTCCAATAATCTCCTTAATCCTTTCCAATCTGGTTTCCGTCCCGGTCACAGTACGACCACTGCACTTATCAAAATCACTGACGACATCCGGCGAGGTTTTGACAATAAGCAGCTCACAATTCTAACGTTGCTGGACTTTAGTAACGCTTTTAATACGGTCGATCACGACATATTGCTGGCTTTACTGCGGTCCCTTAATTTATCTGCATCGGCTATCGATTGGGTACATAGCTACTTAAGGGGACGTCGGCAACGTATACAGATTGAGGAAATTTCCTCATCTTGGTGCAATGTTACTGCTGGCGTTCCTCAAGGCGGCGTTCTCTCTCCCCTCCTTTTCTCCATTTTTATTAACACCATTTCCAAAAATATTGAGTCACCCTACCATATGTATGCAGACGATTTCCAATTATATAAACACGCATCACTACTCGAACTACCTGAAGCGATTTTTCAAGTAAACACTGATCTTGCGACAATCGTCTCATGGAGTAAACATTACGGTTTAACAGTTAACCCAATTAAAACCAAAGCTATTATTTTCGGAAGCAGACAGCACGTATCAAAAATCGACTGGGCCGATTTACCAAGTATCGTTGTTGATGGTGTGTCTATCCCATATAGCACACAAGTAAAAAATCTTGGTTTGATACTTGACCCAACTTTTTCGTGGGATGAGCAAATAAAACAAGTACGTAAAAAGGTTTTCTCATCGGCGTTCTCGCTACGGCGCTTACGAAACTTTTTACCGATCGCTACGAAAATTGCGTTAGCTCATTCTTTACTCCTTCCTCTCCTTGATTTTGCCGATTCATCCTATCCAGATCTCCATGAATACCAACTAGACACCCTTGAGAAGCTTCAAAATTTTTGTATACGATTTATTTATGGATTACGTAAATTTGATCATATTTCTGAGTTTAGAACAAAATTAAACTGGCTCCCCGTTCGCTTCCGCCGGAATACTCACATTCTTCATCTCCTGTATTGTATTTTATTTCACCCTAAAACACCGTCCTACTTAAAAAACAACTTTAACTATCTTAGCTCTACTCACACTCTCACTCTTCGTTCTTCCAACCTTTTATTATTATGTACTCCTGTCCATCGGTCAAACTTTTATGACAATTCGTTTACTGTTCGTGCCATTCAGCTCTGGAACGCCTTGCCGGAAAGTATCCGACGTGCACAAACACTTTGTTCTTTTAAGTCCCTATTGAAAGCTCATTATCTAGCCATGCAATAGTAGCATTAGTAAATAATTTATGTATGATTATAATTTTTGTATATACCGTTATATATATTGTAGTTTGTGTAGTGTATTATAGAAGTATATTTATATTACTGTGTAGTATATATGTACAGTATATGTAGTTTATGTAGTATGCAGGCATTTTTATTTTTTTTTTTTTTATATTCTGTCTTTTATTTCTTTTTTGCGCTATCCTTATTCTTCTTACATTTCCTTTCCTACCAGGTTGCCTGGAAGAGATTGCTGTGT
The DNA here is from genome assembly GCF_905220415.1 of Colias croceus. NCBI lineage: Eukaryota > Metazoa > Arthropoda > Insecta > Lepidoptera > Pieridae > Colias > Colias croceus. Next base: position 5,505,947 of record NC_059542.1, read on the forward strand.
AGCAATAAGGCCGCCTATTGTGCAAAATTGTTGTACCTTATTAGTCTGTACCACATGTCTTAAATTGCTTTGTACAATAAAGAGTTATAAATAAATAAATAAATAAATAAAATTATTTAGTAAAATATTTTATCTTGATATCAATAGAGTTTAGAATCGCAGTTACAAAAATATTTGGAAAAGTTTAAAAGAGGCCGCTTGACGGGTATGAGTCAGTAGTTACTTAATGTAATTTAACATGCAATAAAAGAACTACTTACCGATAGTGCCTGGGTAGTTGCCATTAGGCCCATTTGGTCTATTAGGTCCTCCTGGTCCACTAGATCCGCCAGGACCACTGGGTCCGCCTGGCCCATCTGGTCCACCAGGACTTCCAGGAGATCCTGAACTTCCTGGATTATAACCACCACCTGAAAAAAATGTCACAGACCATTATTATAATGCTAAATAATCATTGTTTATATGAAAATAGAGAATGCGGAAAACTCTTGCGCGTAAAAGTAATCAAACCTGTCATTTTGTATTAAAATTAATTAATAATTTTTTTATTAATACGTGGTCGCGTTACAATATGTCACGGTTGAAAAGTTTATTGAAATTACCTGGATAGTAACCACCGCTTGGGCCTGTCACGCCTGGGCTACCTGGAGTACCTGCAGTTCCTGGAGTTCCTGGTAGGCCTGGAGTTCCGGCTTGACCTGGTTGTCCTGTGTAAAATATTTTGTTTAATGGACATCTATGGTTAATGGTTAGTATAATTTCTATATATATATATAAAAATGAATCCCTTTTTCCCTTGGTCACGGCATCACGCGTGAACAGCTGGACCGATTTCGAAAACTCTTATTATAAAATATTCCTTGGAGTACGAGGATGGTTTTTATAGAGAGAAAATGTAAATAAATTTCACGGGCAAAGCCGGGGCGGACCGCTAGTTGACAATAATTATGTGTTATATGTAAATTTGGTTTGCTTAAAGTGTCTCTCCTAATGAAATACATATTATAGTAATCAATGTTTTTATTTTACTTTATTTCTCTGTCTTCTGTGAGTACTATAAAGTATTTTTAATCAACAAAGGAATGAAATTAACTAATAATTATTTTTCTCGTATGTACGGAAAAATAGGGGATTCACCATTTTAGTCTTAGCATGTCAATTTGTGAATTATTTAGTAAAATGTTTTATCTTGATATCAATAGTGTTAAGAATCACAGTAACAATAATATTTGGAAAAGTTAAAAAGAGACCGTTTGACGGGTATGAGTTAGTACTGACTGTAATTTAACATGTAATAAAAGAACTACTAACCGATAGTGCCTGGGTAGTTGCCATTAGGTCCATTTGGTCTATTAGGGCCTCCTGGTCCACTAGATCCGCCAGGACCACCGGGTCCGCCTGGCCCACCTGGTCCGCCAGGACTTCCAGGAGATCCTGAACTTCCTGGATTATAACCACCACCTGAAAAAAATGTCACAGACCATTATTATAATGCTAAATAATCATTGTTTAAATGAAAATAGAGAATGCGGAAAACTCTTGCGCGTAAAAGTAATCAAACCTGCCATTTTGTATTAAATTAATTAATGATTTTTTATTAATACGTGGTCGTATTACAATATGTCACGGTTGAAAAGTTTATTGAAATTACCTGGATAGTAACCACCGCTTGGGCCTGTCACGCCTGGGCTACCTGGAGTACCTGCAGTTCCTGGAGTTCCTGGTAAGCCTGGAGTTCCGGCTTGACCTGGTTGTCCTGTGTAAAATATTTTGTTTAATGGACATCTATGGTTAATGGTTAGTATAATTTCTATATATATAAAAATGAATCCCTTTTTCCCATGGTCACGGCATCACACGTGAACAGCTGGACCGATATCGATAACTCTTACTATAAAATATTCCTTGAAGTACGAGGATGGTTATTATGAAAAAAAAAGCATGTAGGTACCACGGACGAAGCCGGGGCGGACCGCAAGTTGACAATAATTATGTGTTATATGTTAATTTGGTTTGAAAGAAAGAAAGAAAGAAAATACATTTATTTGTACCGATGCACATTAATACATAAAAAATAAATAAAATTAACTTATAACTAGTTACAACGGCACAAAATGGATAATATCCACTCAGTGGTTTGAGAATCTAAGGACATATAAAACACTTAGATTCTCCACTGATTTTCAGTGGACACCACATTGACATCCTGACAGTGGCAGTGTACTTATTATGAAAAAAATAAAGAAAAAAAAATAAAAATAAAAGCAATAATATAATATATAATAATATAATATAGTAGATAGGAAACATATCATATATATTATAAAGAATTATTACTTACATAACAGACAATAATACATTCTAAAAGAAGATACAATACTAACACGCGATACATCATTTAATTAATAAACAACAACTACAAATAGAATTATTACCAGAGCCGTACCGAGTCACGTGTTTGGAGCCCCGACCTCATAACCTTTTTGTAAGCAGAGCAAATGGAACTTCAGTCTGTTTTTGAAGCCCAATACATTGTTGCTATTGCGGATCGGTGGTGGCAAGTCATTCCAGCACTTAGAGGCACTAAATTTAAAGCTACCCCTAAATGCTGCAGTTCTGTGGAGGGGCACTTCCATCAGTACATTCCTGTACCGTGTTGAGTGACTCGTGTTTGACTCCGACAACCACTTCAGCTTTTTGTACAAATAGGCTGGTACTTTGTACTTAACTACGTTAAATAAAAGTGTAGCTAGTTGTATTTGCTGTCGATACTCCATTTTTAAAGTGTTACTACTGTTCAAATACGGGGTGACATGGGCTCGGGGTGGAATATTGTGACAAAAACGAGTGCAAGCATTTTGTACCCTCTGCATTATTTTTTTAGTTGATGCTAATAACCGGGGACCTATGACAGTGCTAGCATAATTAAATTTTGAGAGGATCAGCGATTCGCATAATAGTTTTCGAACGTTTACATTTAGATAATTTCTTATTCTGTACAATAATTTAAGACGATAGAAACAATTTTTTGATATATTAATTATGTGATTATGAAAACGTAAGGATTCGTCAAAAACTACACCTAAATTGCGTGCTTCCATAACCCTTTCTATTTGTTCTCCGCTTATTGACAAACATGGTTTTTGGCTTGCAATGGCATTAATTTGGCACCTGGTTCCTAAGATCATGTATTTACTTTTACTTGGGTTTAAAACGAGGCAGTTAGTTTTTGACCATGAAACAATATTATTTAGATCTTCTTGAAACTTTATCAAGGCAACGTCCATCTCACTCACTTTAAAAGAAATGTATAATTGTATGTCATCAGCATATATGTGATATTTACAATGTTTTATGATATTCGTGACATCCGCTGTGTACAAAATGAATAGCAGTGGACCGAGTATGGAGCCTTGCGGAACGCCTCTAGTAACCCGGACACACTGAGAAGTACATGCATCATCTCCACCTATTTTAACGACCTGTGAGCGATTTGTAAGGTAACTTTCAAACCACATAACCGTGTTCGGATCAAACCCGTAATATGTAAGTTTTGAGAGTAGTAACTTTATATTAATAGAATCAAAGGCACGTGAGTAATCTAATAAGACTAGTATGGTACCTTCTCCTTTATCTTGTGCCTCCAGTACGTTATCGACGACATCAATCAAAGCACTAGTGGTACTTCTATACTTCCTAAACCCAGATTGAAGGTTAGGTAAAATATCGTTGGACTCTAAGTACTTTCTAAGCTGGTCACAGACTATTTTCTCTAAGACCTTGGACAGGCACGGCAAAATACTAACCGGTCGTAAATCCTTGAAATGTACTGGGTTATTGTTTTTTGGCAGCGGTGTTACTAATGCCTTACGCCAAAGATAAGGAAAGGTATTCGATGTGATGGAAGCGTTGAAAATCATAGTCATTATATCAATGATGTATGGCAACAATAATTTCAGCATTTCTAGCGATATGCCATCGCAGCCAACCGCGTTGGATTTCAAACTTCTGAAATGTTCTAAAACCTCTTTTTGTGAGACAGTTCTCAGAGAAAATTGCAAGTCTCCTTTTTTGTTCTGCATAAAGAAATCCACCGCGGAATCGGGTGCAGTGACGTCGCCAGGTACATCGAGAAAATGTCTATTAATTTCGTCAGGTTTTCTAAGATGATCAGGTAACGTAGCATCATTCCCATTATTTACATTAACATTATTTTTTATAGTTTTCCAAAGGATCTTAGGATTACTCATATTAGTGTTAACGAAAGTATTAAAATAACAAGTTTTTTCGCGCTCCATAGCATCAATTACAACCCTTTTCAAATCTTTATAATACTCTTGGTGGGAGCTAATTTTCGAAACTTTATACTTGTAATGAGCTTCATCTCTTCGTTTCATTAACTGCTTAATATTGTATGTAACCCATGGATAGTTATGATCTTTTAGGTTTATTGTTTTAAACGGAGCAAACACGTCAAAAATAGAAATAACTATAGTAGAGCCATTTTAATAGGCAACATTTGACAGTTCAACAAAATTCAACAACGTAACCTAGTAACGACGACATAGAATAACATGATATTTCGTTTTGTTAGAACTGCACATTTGCTTAACTTTTTTCAATTACGATTACATATTTATAATAATAATGACCGATACAAGTAATTTTAAGATTTCATTTTACTCATAAACCATCCTAAACTTAATAAACAATTTCTGAATTGAAGAACTGACGTCGCTACAATTTTGTGTCAATAAACCTTTATTCTTTTTAAATACTAGAGACGTTACTCTAAGAATCGAAATCTGACATCTAGAATCGAATGCATTGATTACTTGTGAATAAAATCATCATAAATTAATAAATGCGATTGACAAATGTTTCAAATCCGTATCGATTAATACACTTTAATCGATGTTTTTAGGCAGGTTACCTCTCTTCGAAGATGAAATTGATAGAATTCAAATGTTGCCTATTAAATTGGCTCGACTATAAGTCATTAAGGTTAGAAACAGATTTATTTACATCTTTTTGGTCTATAATAAGGTCCCAGTTAATCCCAGTCATAATATCTTTAAAAATATATAAGTCAATATTCTTTAAAGGCCTATATATACTCTTTTTTGGTATGTGTTTTTCTATGACCAAACTAAATTCACATACTATAAATGAATGGTCACTGAGTCCGCTCCGGTCTGGTCCCTGAGAGGTTTGCTTAAAGTGTCTCTCCTAATGAAATACATACATATTATAGTAGTCAATGTTTTTATTTAACTTTATTTCTCTGTCTTCTGTGAGTACTATAAAGTATTTTTAATCAACAAACGAATGAAATTAACTAATAATTATTTTTCTTGTATGTACGGAAAAATAGGGGATTCACATTTAAAATATTTTATCTTGATAACAATAGAGTTTAGAATCGCAGTTACAAAAACATTTGGAAAAGTTTAAAAGAGGCCGCTTGACGGGTATGAGTCAGTACTGAATGTAATTTAACATGTAATAAGAGAACTTCTAACCGGTAGTGCCTGGGTAATTGCCATTAGGTCCATTTGGTCTATTAGGGCCTCCTGGTCCACTAGATCCGCCAGGACCACCGGGTCCGCCTGGCCCACCTGGTCCGCCAGGACTTCCAGGAGATCCTGAACTTCCTGGATTATAACCACCACCTGAATATAATATCACAGAGCATTATAATAATGGTGAAATATTTATTGTTTATATGAAAATAGACATTGCGGAATACTCTTGCGCGTAATAATAATCAAACCTGCCATTTTAAATTAACACTAATCAATAATTTTTTAATAATACGTGGTCGTATAACAATATGTTACAGTTGAAAAGTTTATTGAAATTACCTGGATAGTAACCACCGCTTGGGCCTGTCACGCCTGGGCTACCTGGAGTACCTGCAGTTCCTGGAGTTCCTGGTAAGCCTGGAGTTCCGGCTTGACCTGGTTGTCCTGTGTAAAATATTTTGTTTAATGGACATCTATGGTTAATGGTTAGTATAATTTCTATATATATAAAAATGAATCCCTATTTCCCTTGGTCACGGCATCACGCGTGAACAGCTGGACCGATTTCGATAACTCTTATTATAAAATATTCCTTGAAGTACGAGGATGGTTCATATAGAGAGAAAACGTAAATAAATTCCACGGGCGAAGCCGGGGCGGACCACTAGTTGACAATAATTATGTGTTATATGTAAATTTGATTTGCTTAAAGTGTCTCTCCCAATGAAATACATATTATAGTAGTCAATGTTTTTATTTTAGGTACTTTATTTCTCTGTCTTCTGTGAGTACTATAAAGTATTTTTAATGAACAAAGGAATGAAATTAACTAATAATTATTTTTCTCGTATGTATGGAAAAATAGGGGATTCACCGTTTTAGTCTTAGCATGTCAATTTATGAATTATTTAGTAAAATATTTTATCTTGATATCAATAGAGTTTAGAATCGCAGTTACAAAAATATTTGGAAAAGTTTAAAAGAGGCCGCTTGACGGGTATGAGTCAGTAGTTACTTAATGTAATTTAACATGCAATAAAAGAACTACTTACCGATAGTGCCTGGGTAGTTGCCATTAGGCCCATTTGGTCTATTAGGGCCTCCTGGTCCACTAGATCCGCCAGGACCACCGGGTCCGCCTGGCCCACCTGGTCCACCAGGACTTCCAGGAGATCCTGAACTTCCTGGATTATAACCACCACCTGAAAAAAATGTCACAGACCATTATTATAATGCTAAATAATCATTGTTTATATGAAAATAGAGAATGCGGAAAACTCTTGCGCGTAAAAGTAATCAAACCTGCCATTTTGTATTAAAATTAATTAATGATTTTTTATTAATACGTGGTCGTATTACAATATGTCACGGTTGAAAAGTTTATTGAAATTACCTGGATAGTAACCACCGCTTGGGCCTGTCACGCCTGGGCTACCTGGAGTACCTGCAGTTCCTGGAGTTCCTGGTAAGCCTGGAGTTCCGGCTTGACCTGGTTGTCCTGTGTAAAATATTTTGTTTAATGGACATCTATGGTTAATGGTTAGTATAATTTCTTTATATATAAAAATGAATCCCTATTTCCCTTGGTCACGGCATCACGCGTGAACAGCTGGACCGATTTAATAACTCTTATTATAAAATATTCCTTGAAGAACAAGGATGGTTCATATAGAGAGAAAACGTAAATAAATTCCACGGGCGAAGCCGGGGCGGACCACTAGTTGATAAAAATTATGTGTTATATGTAAATTTGGTTTGCTTAAAGTGTCTCTCCTAATGAAATACATATTATAGTAGTCAATGTTTTTATTTTACTTTATTTCTCTGTCTTCTGTGAGTACTATAAAGTATTTTTAATCAACAAAGGAATGAAATTAACTAATAATTATTTTTCTCGTATGTATGGAAAAATAGGGGATTCACCGTTTTAGTCTTAGCATGTCAATTTATGAATTATTTAGTAAAATATTTTTTCTTGATATCAATAGAGTTTAGAATCGCAGTTACAAAAATATTTGGAAAAGTTTAAAAGCTTTAAAAGAGACCGTTTGGCGGGTATGAGTCAGTACTGAATGTGATTTAACATGTAATATGAGAACTTCTAACCGGTAGTGCCTGGGTAATTGCCATTAGGTCCATTTGGTCTATTAGGGCCTCCTGGTCCACTAGATCCGCCAGGACCACCGGGTCCGCCTGGCCCACCTGGTCCGCCAGGACTTCCAGGAGATCCTGAACTTCCTGGATTATAACCACCACCTGAAAAAAATGTCACAGACCATTATTATAATGCTAAATAATCATTGTTTAAATGAAAATAGAGAATGCGGAAAACTCTTGCGCGTAAAAGTAATCAAACCTGCCATTTTGTATTAAATTAATTAATGATTTTTTATTAATACGTGGTCGTATTACAATATGTCACGGTTGAAAAGTTTATTGAAATTACCTGGATAGTAACCACCGCTTGGGCCTGTCACGCCTGGGCTACCTGGAGTACCTGCAGTTCCTGGAGTTCCTGGTAAGCCTGGAGTTCCGGCTTGACCTGGTTGTCCTGTGTAAAATATTTTGTTTAATGGACATCTATGGTTAATGGTTAGTATAATTTCTATATATATAAAAATGAATCCCTATTTCCCTTGGTCACGGCATCACGCGTGAACAGCTGGACCGATTTCGATAACTCTTATTATAAAATATTCCTTGAAGTACGAGGATGGTTCATATAGAGAGAAAACGTAAATAAATTCCACGGGCGAAGCCGGGGCGGACCACTAGTTGACAAAAATTATGTGTTATATGTAAATTTGGTTTGCTTAAAGTGTCTCTCCTAATGAAATACATATTATAGTAGTCAATGTTTTTATTTTACTTTATTTCTCTGTCTTCTGTGAGTACTATAAAGTATTTTTAATCAACAAAGGAATGAAATTAACTAATAATTATTTTTCTCGTATGTATGGAAAAATAGGGGATTCACCGTTTTAGTCTTAGCATGTCAATTTATGAATTATTTAGTAAAATATTTTTTCTTGATATCAATAGAGTTTAGAATCGCAGTTACAAAAATATTTGGAAAAGTTTAAAAGCTTTAAAAGAGACCGTTTGGCGGGTATGAGTCAGTACTGAATGTAATTTAACATGTAATAAGAGAACTTCTAACCGGTAGTGCCTGGGTAATTGCCATTAGGTCCATTTGGTCTATTAGGGCCTCCTGGTCCACTAGATCCGCCAGGACCACCGGGTCCGCCTGGCCCACCTGGTCCGCCAGGACTTCCAGGAGATCCTGAACTTCCTGGATTATAACCACCACCTGAATATAATATCACAGAGCATTATAATAATGGTGAAATATTTATTGTTTATATGAAAATAGACATTGCGGAATACTCTTGCGCGTAATAATAATCAAACCTGCCATTTTAAATTAACACTAATCAACAATTTTTTAATAATACGTGGTCGTATAACAATATGTTACAGTTGAAAAGTTTATTGAAATTACCTGGATAGTAACCACCGCTTGGGCCTGTCACGCCTGGGCTACCTGGAGTACCTGCAGTTCCTGGAGTTCCTGGTAAGCCTGGAGTTCCGGCTTGACCTGGTTGTCCTGTGTAAAATATTTTGTTTAATGGACATCTATGGTTAATCGTTAGTATAATTTCTATATATATAAAAATGAATCCCTATTTCCCTTGGTCACGGCATCACGCGTGAACAGCTGGACCGATTTCGATAACTCTTATTATAAAATATTCCTTGAAGTACGAGGATGGTTCATATAGAGAGAAAACGTAAATAAATTCCACGGGCGAAGCCGGGGCGGACCACTAGTTGACAATAATTATGTGTTATATGTAAATTTGATTTGCTTAAAGTGTCTCTCCCAATGAAATACATATTATAGTAGTCAATGTTTTTATTTTAGGTACTTTATTTCTCTGTCTTCTGTGAGTATTATAAAGTATTTTTAATGAACAAAGGAATGAAATTAACTAATAATTATTTTTCTCGTATGTATGGAAAAATAGGGGATTCACCGTTTTAGTCTTAGCATGTCAATTTATGAATTATTTAGTAAACTATTTTATCTTGATATCAATAGAGTTTAGAATCACAGTTACAAAAATATTTGGAAAAGTTTAAAAGAGACCGTTTGACGGGTATGAGTCAGTACTGAATGTAATTTAACATGTAATAAAAGAACTTCTAACCGATAGTGCCTGGGTAGTTGCCATTAGGTCCATTTGGTCTATTAGGGCCTCCTGGTCCACTAGATCCGCCAGGACCACCGGGTCCGCCTGGCCCACCTGGTCCGCCAGGACTTCCAGGAGATCCTGAACTTCCTGGATTATAACCACCACCTGAATATAATATCACAGAGCATTATAATAATGCTAAAATATTTATTGTTTATATGAAAATAGAGAATGCGGAACACTCTTGCGCGTAATAATAATCAAACCTGCCATTTTAAATTAACACTTATCAATTATTTTTTTAATAATACGTGGTCATAGTACAGTTGAAAAGTTTATTGAAATTACCTGGATAGTAACCACCGCTTGGACCTGTCACGCCTGGGCTACCTGGAGTACCTGCAGTTCCTGGAGTTCCTGGTAAACCTGGAGTTCCGGCTTGACCTGGTTGTCCTGTGTAATATATTTTGTTTAATGGACATATTCTATGGTTAGGTTTATTTATTTTATTCTCTATATGTATATTTAAATGAATCCCTATTTCCTTTGGTTACGGCATCACGTGTGAATAGCTTGACCGATTTCATTAATTCTTTTTATAATATAATATTCCTTGAAGTACGAGGATGGTTCTTATGAAAAAAAAAGCATGTAGGCACAGAATACATAATAGTAGCTAAACGCTACAGAACGGACACTCTCCGCCTCCCGCCAAAATTAAACACTTACCTCACCCCGCACGATCAGACATGTTATGGTACCCATTTCCCCGCAAGGACGATACCAACGACGTCTTTAGACGAAACGCAACGAAGATTGACAACATTAATCAAATTGACTTAAAGCAATTTTATTATTTACTCACAAGTTTTACCCCCATGCATTTCTTATTCAGCACACACATATATTAAAAGTATCTATCTATTTATTTATACTATTTTTATTTTGATATTTATTTATTTTTTGTTCATTTTAGATTTATCTAATAAAATAAAGCATAAAGAATAATATATGAATTGCAATTTATTCCTAAAACATTAATAAATCGACATTTCATTTACATCCATGTCTAGTTTTGTTTGTTTCTTTATATTTTGTATTGATGCTCACAATACAGGCCACGAGTCTAGTGTGGGCATCTTAGTTCAAATGATGTATAGAGTATACTACATATTTACTGTTTAAAAACAGCCTTATTGTAATAAGTTCAACGAGATTGTATGCTTGATTTTTGAATAAATATTTTTTACTTTACTTTTACTTTACTATTTTGGATTTGTGATTATCGTTTTTCGTAGAAAATGGTTAGATATTGTGCTGTTTACGGATGTATTTCATCAGAAAAACGCGAATTTTTTTTTACGCTAGTCACAAATGTGCCAACCATAAAGAGTTTACACACACATTTGCAGTCTCTACAGTGTGACTGTCAAAACTATAATTTTGTATGGAGTGTCCGGGGTGTGATGTAGGTACCACGGACGAAGCCGGGGTGGACCGCAAGTTGACAATAATTATGTGTTATATGTAAATTTTGTTTACTTAAAGTGTCTCTCCTAATGAAATATATATTATCACAGTATATTATAGTAGTCTGGAAGAGATCGCAACATAGCGATGAGACCACAATTTTGTTTTTATAAAAGTGAAACTTTTATTACGTCGTCTCAAACTTTTTGGTCTGTGTAGCGCATGTCGCGTGACGCACGATACGTACGATAATTATCGTACAAATACGATAATTTTTAGTTAAATGTCTACTTATAGTGTGAAAAAAAGTTTCACTTTTGCCGTGGTTTCATAAAACCACACAACACTTTTTTATATTTTATGTTATTTCTCTTTTCTCTGTCTTCTGTGAGTGCAATAAAGTATTCTTAATCAACAAATGAATGAAATTAACTAACATTTATTTTTCTTGTATAAACGGAAAAATAGGGGATTCACAGTTTGAATCTTAGCATGTCAATTTATGAATTATTTAGTTAAATATTGTATGTTGATATCAATAGAGTTTAGAATCGCAGTTACAAAAATATTTGGAAAAGTTTAAAAGAGACCTTTTTTTTTTAATCAAAAGATAGTCTGACAAGTATGAGTCTGTACTGAATGTAATTTATCATGTTATAAAAGTACTAACCGTGACTGCCTGGGTAGTTGCTATTAGGTCCATTTGGTCCATTCGGGCCTCCTGGTCCACTGGGGCCGCCAGGACCACCGGGTCCGCCTGGCCCACCTGGTCCACCAGGACTTCCAGGACTTCCTGGCCAACCTGAAGTTCCGGTTCCTCCTGGTTGTCCTGGGTAATATATTTTGTTTAATCGTCATCTATGGTTAATGGTTAGTATAATTGACAATAATTATGTGTTATATGTAAATCTTGTTTCCGTTAATTGTCTCTCCTAATGAAATACATACTAAGTATAGTGGTCTGGAAGAGATCGCAACCCAGCGATGAGACCGCCATTTGGACAAGTTTTTTATTTTATTTTATGTACTTTCTGTATTTCTCTGTCTTCTGTGAGTGCAATTAAGTATTTTAATCAACAAATGAATGGAATTAATTAACATTTAATTTTCTCGTATTTACGGACGTTTGAGTCTGCATGTCAATTTATTTATTATTTAGTAAAATATATTGTATGTTGATAGCAAAGAAGTTTGAAATCACAGTTTTAAAAATATTCGGAGAAGTATAAAACAATATTTATTTGTTTTTTTTTTCAATTAGGAGACAGTCTGACAAGTATGAGTCTGTACTGAATGTAATTTATCATGTTATAAAAGAACTACTAACCGTGACTGCCTGGGTAGTTGCCATTAGGTCCATTTGGTCCATTAGGGCCTCCTGGTCCACTGGGGCCGCCAGGACCACCGGGTCCGCCTGGCCCACCTGGTCCACCAGGACTTCCAGGACTTCCTGGCCAACCTGAAGTTCCGGTTCCTCCTGGTTGTCCTGGGTAATATATTTTGTTTAATCGTCATCTATGGTTAATGGTTAGTATAATTGACAATAATTATGTGTTATATGTAAATCTTGTTTCCGTTAATTGTCTCTCCTAATGAAATACATACTAAGTATAGTGGTCTGGAAGAGATCGCAACCCAGCGATGAGACCGCCATTTGGACAAGTTTTTTATTTTATTTTATGTACTTTCTGTATTTCTCTGTCTTCTGTGAGTGCAATTAAGTATTTTAATCAACAAATGAATGGAATTAATTAACATTTAATTTTCTCGTTTTTACGGACGTTTGAGTCTGCATGTCAATTTATTTATTATTTAGTATAATATATTGTATGTTGATAGCAAAGAAGTTTGAAATCACAGTTATAAAAATATTCGGAGAAGTATAAAACAATATTTATTTGTTTTTTTTTTTCAATTAAGAGACAGTCTGACAGGTATGAGTCTGTACTGCATGTAATTTATCATGTAATAAAAGAACTACTAACCATGACTGCCTGGGTAGTTGCCATTAGGTCCATTTGGTCCATTCGGGCCTCCTGGTCCACTGGGGCCGCCAGGACCACCGGGTCCGCCTGGCCCACCTGGTCCACCAGGACTTCCAGGACTTCCTGGCCAACCTGATGTTCCGGTTCCTCCTGGTTGTCCTGTGTAATATATTTTGTTTAATTGTCATCTATGGTTAATGGTAAGCATAATTGACAATAATTATGTGTTATATGTAAATTTTATTTTATGTACTTTCTGTATTTCTCTGTCTTCTGTGAGTGCAATAAAGTATTTTTAATCCAAAAATAATAATAGTTTAAAAAACTAAAAAACACGCTTTTTATAGAAAACCGAACTAAAAAATAGAAAATTTTATCAAATTAGTGTATTGTCATCGGTCCTCAATAAATCTACAAAGTTTGAACGAAATCTGGCCGTTTAAAGTGGGTCAAAATCGCGCCCAAAGAAGTCGGTTACAAACATACAGGTGAAGCTAATATAAAGCGTGTAATGAATAAAATTAATTATTATATTTCTCGTCCCTGCGGAAAAATAGGGGATTTACCGATTGAGTCATGCATGTCAATTTATTTCTTATTTAGTAAAATATTGTACCTCGATACAATAGAGTTCGAATCTCAATTACAAAATAATGTATAAGAAATGCGAAAATAAAAATATCAAATCGCGCGCGCGATAATAATCAAACCTTCCATTTTATATTAACACTGTTGCCCGCAGCTTTGCCTGCGTGGAAAAGATTAATTTTCATGGTATAAACTTTCATCTGCTATTTTATGTTATTTATTATATATTATATTATTTTTATTTTATTTATAATAAAAAAGAAAACAGTTTGTCAGGCTTGGTCAGGCAAGTGCTTGACAACGTGGTAACGTCACGAGCGTCACGAGCATCGTTAAAAATCTTTTCTTTATATAATATACAGGGTTACTTGTAAAACACCAGCAACCTCGCAGGACAAGATAGCTAACATCATAAGTAACAACATTTGTTCTACGACTTTTGATAATTTTTTATATTTTATTTCATACAAAAATAAATATAACGGCCGGCATTTTGTAATATGCCGAAAATTCGTAATCAGAAATTTTTGGTTTGGATAAGGGTTAGATTAGGTTCGTGTTTTTTAAAACTACACAGAAATAGGAGCCCCACGAAGTGGGGCTCCGTCGGCTCGCGACCGTCTTTTTTTAGAATTTCGGAAAAAGACGAATTTCGGCATATTATAAAATGCCGGCCGTTTGTAATACGGCTGATTATACAATCCGACTGCGACATGTACACGGGGACAGCGGGACGAGGGGACTGATTATGATATCTATGCATTAAATAGTTTATTAAATAATATTCTATACCTTTCCTAAATGGTATCGGAATTGTACACATTTCCTAGGATTTGTATAGGTACAATTCCTTGATTTCATACATTTCCGATTACATATACATATTTATTTTTTGTTTTACCTGAACCGGGTTTGTATCCGCCGGGACTTCCTGGCGATCCCGGGGTTCCCGCGGTGCCAGGGCTTCCAGAGGTTCCAGGGGTGCCTGGGGTTCCAGGGGTTCCAGGTGTGCCTGGATAATACCCTGAACCGAAAGAATATATATTTATTTGAAATTATTTTATTTATTTCAAATTAATTGGATTTATATCGTATAAAGGAAGCATGTTAGGACTATCTATGGGTACAAGGCAGCAAAAGCTTATGTAAGATAGATTGATAAGAATCTTTTGGTTTCAATTCATATTAGACTATGCGAGTAAAATTTTACAAAATTTCAACAGATACAAAAATAAATATATTACGATAATTACGATGCATGTATGATGTAGCATAATATAGTATATATGTATATATTATGTATAGAATATATTGTAATATATGTTGTTCAATCTTTTTTTTTTAATGCCCGCATGCCAAACATTACATAAGATATTACGGGTTTTAATTGATAATATTTAAAATAAGAACATACCGCCTGGGTAGATTACGCCTGGAGGGTTGCTAGTTTGGCCAGTGCTATCGGTCGGGGGTTTGGGTGCCGGCGGAGGTCGCGTAGGTTTCGGAATTGGCTTCGGAGGTACACCACCTGGGGTCTTTCCACACCCTTCGGGTAGGTATAACTTATTCCATGGAACTATTTGGCCAGGTATCAATGCAGCGTTATCCGCACTGTGAAATTAAATATTATTTTATATTTCTTGACGTTGAAAAGTCAACTATTGGCGATATCGTATACATGCAAAAGCTCCTTATTCGCACTTCCTTCAATCGCGGTTTCACTATTCGCGGATGGAAAAAATGCGACCTACTTAATTCCTATATTCGCGGCCTAAAATTCATTATTCATCACCATCATTCAACTACAACTACGAATTTATAATGTCGACAAAAAAAAATGAGTAAAAAATGCCAAGCCATTGCCTAAACCTGAAGATAATACAAAAACTTCAATTAAACTGATTTCTTTATGTATTTGCTTTTTTTTTCGTCACCTAGGAGCGTATCCCCTATAACCCCATACAAATTACCATTCACGGTTTCTCTATTCGCGGCACATTAACGGAACCTATTACCCGCGAATAAAGAGCTTTTACTGTATTTATAGTTAGTTGTTCTGAATATCTCACTTTTCATCATACACGTGGTTATTGTCGGGGAATACTTCCACGGGCTTCTCTGGTTCGATTACTCTGTAACCGTGACTGTCAGCTACGTAGTGTGTGACACGGAGGTAGCCATTGGGATCGACGTATCCGTAGCAACCATAGGTTACACCGTCAGGACCTCTAGTCTCATGATGGAACTGCCCATTAGGGCCGACATCGTAACCAAATCCATATGCACCTGTAAGTCAAATAAGGAAACAACTTAGTATATATTGTTTATTTGCACTTTAAATTTTTGATTAATTATAATATCTAATTTAAAATCAACAATAAACTTAGATCTAAGAAAATTCGATCACGAGGCGGGATTCGAACATGCATCTTTTCACGCCAATCCAGAGCGGATGCCTGACCAGTGACCAACTCGACCAATCCCGCCAGAGCAATCGAATTTATTTCATTCTTTCGGTATTATGTATCAGCGACACACCACACGTCATCTATTGAGGTAATAAAAACTATATCAACCAATACGAATCATCATTTCAATGATTACAATATTGTAACGAAGGAGCACGACTTTTTTCGTTGAATTTAATATTTTTTGATCACGTGATCGATATTATTCTATTCCTTATGAATTTATATTTAAAAGCATTTCAATGCCATAAAACAAAAAAAAATCAAATTCAAGAATAAACTTAACAAAAAATATGAGTACCTAAATTTATGTGTGGAATAGCGAAACATGAGAATTTTGCATAGATCAAAGACTTTTTAATTAGGAAGCATGCCGTCGAAGGTGAAGGTGAAGATTAGGTAATATGTAGGTAGTTGTTAGTTTCCTATTTTAGTGCCGATGTTTGTAACGGCCGGTTGACCAACGCCCACTGTTATTAATGTTTTTAATTGCAAAATTCAATATTTTCAACCGACTTCAAAAAAGGACGAGATTCTCAAGATTCTCAAGAAAATTTTGTCTAGTTTGAAATTATTAATTAAAGGTTGATTTTTTTTCTAAAAATGATAATTACTTCATTTTTATCTCTCATGTGTGAAATATTGAGAAAACGTAAACATGTACCACGGGCGAAGCCGAGGCGGACCGCTAGTTGACAATAAAATGAAATAGAATATTTCATAATAAAATAAAATAATCTTAATAAATGTTAAAAAAGCTTCTCAAAGGTTGTTTATGCTTTGCTCTCTATTTATGAAAATAATAAGTGTAATTTAAACTGAAGTTTGATAAATATTAAAACTTACTAGTATCGTAATTAGTTTCGTAATACTGTTTCTTTTCGTCATCTTCGATTGCGACGACAACTTCGTTGTTGTTCTGATTTTGTTGTCGAGCTTCCCGTACTTGAGTATTTATTATTTCTTTTGCGTTATTCTTTGGTACATTTTCGCGGGCTTGCGTTAACACAAGCGATGCCTGAAACAAAAAAATAGGAATAATTTAACGTATACGTTAATCACAAATATTTACCAAAATAATTATAACAAACACCTACATGTTTATTTCT
The DNA here is from genome assembly GCF_905220415.1 of Colias croceus. NCBI lineage: Eukaryota > Metazoa > Arthropoda > Insecta > Lepidoptera > Pieridae > Colias > Colias croceus. The sequence continues at coordinate 5,523,288 of NC_059542.1, forward strand.
TTTCATTTTACATTTGGAAAAATATGATTTAAATCCATACTAATATTATAAATGCGAAAGTAACTCTGTCTGTCTGTCTGTTACTCAATCACGCCTAAACTACTGAACCAATTTTCATGAAATTTGATATGGAGATATTTTGATACCTGAGAAAGGACATATGATAGGTTTTATCCCGGAAATCCCACAGGAACGGGTTCTTTGACGCGCGGGCGAAGCCGCGGGCGGAAAGCTAGTATGCTTATAAATAAAGTTCACGAAATAAGACCATTTTACTGTTTCAACAAATGAAAATAATGTATATAAAATTTTATTCACAAGTTCTAAATTCCATTAACTAGAAGGATGATGATTATTTCACGTTTCGTTTGCGCCAGTATTATATTCTTTAGCAAATATTATTGCTGCAAGATTGCTGCAATCTTTTGCCTAATTTGTTTGTTTAGAATTGTCTAAGTGCAGCTGGCTGATGACATTTTACATTTTTTTCGTAATAAAATATCTCTACATATCTTAAATATATAATATTGTAGAATATATGAAATATAATTATATAGTTAATACATATTGCAATTTATATGATATACCTACATAGTAAAATGTGTTAAGTAAATAAATTATAGGTATCTTTTATTATGTCTACCAACCTATTTCTTATTATTAGATAATATTATATAAAGGGATTTTTATCAATATTATGATATTATTTTATTATTATCAAGGTCATAATTAAGCATGAAGGACTAAGGAGCCTCATGTAAAATTTGATTACTTAATAAAATCTTTATCTGAATACAAATATACCTTAAACATCAATTGGCACACATTACACGTCGTTGGATTTTTTTTAATAATAAATATGTATTATATAATATTTGTATAAAGGATGATTCTTATTATTTAACTCATAAAACAAACAGAAGCTTGAATGTTTTGTAGTCTTGTATTATTGTTTGTACGCATATACTTATAAAATTCTTAGCAGCAGTAAACTTTAGACTATGATAGAAACAATAAGTATGTTAATAAGAATGTAAGAATCTAAATGTAATAGATATTCTTAAAATATATTTACTATTATCTAAATAAGCTGACTGGAGGATTAACGTAATATGGTACCTACAGAAGCTAGACATTTGCGTTTAATTTATTTCTAATGAAGTAATTGAATATAAAAAGGTTTTTAGAAGATTCATCTCCCAAGGCACCCAATTAATAAAAACAATAAGAATTACTTTGTTCAAATTTGGGGGAAAATAACGTTTTATTTAAACCATTTTATTAGGCTAGGCTGAAAGCAGTATACATCCATTGCTGTAACAAAATATTATAGACATCGAGATTTAATTATTTTGTATAATATTCGACAGATTAGCTTTTGGTTATTTGTTTTTTTTTGCCAAAATAAAAGTATGGAACACGGTTCTATATTAACATTGATGGTCATAGTACTGCGATAGTATTGCATAAGTATTAAATACGTTGTTATCAGGCCGTTGTCGTGAGCACTCCGATAGTTATCCCCAAGAACATCAGCTGTAGGTAATCTATTGCTAAACTGCCAAGGAGGCAGTTTGTCAATTGAGTTTGTAAAGTTCAAATGTGTAAATGTATCTAAAACGACCGAAGCATGATGGTGATGTGAGATAAACCCATGATGAATTTATTCATTACTGAAATAAAAGACGTCAAATAAGACACTTTACTTTGATTAGTAAATCAACTACAGTTTCGTTAATTCATTTAATAAATTACTACATTTTGATACATTAATTTCATCTTCGACTATTATTTAGTTATACGATTTTCGTGTAAACATATTCTCAGCGAAGTATAAAATAGTACAATCAAATTTTATTTAATAAGTAGAACAAATGAAATCATAATCAAGTCCTCTGTGTAAGGCAAAAGTCAGGAAAATTTTCTGAAGAGCAAGTCGCATAAATGAGAGTGGAAACTCCGATTGATCATGTGTTCGCTTGATTAGGAATTTGAAATGGTAACCTACATGGAAAAGTGCTTTATCTTGTTAGCCGTGCGCTTCTCTATCTTAGTAATTGGATTTGCATTATCCAGGGACAATACTTATTCTAGAAAGTTCAATAGAAATCAATTATGTAAGAGCCACATTTGTAACATAATATTTTGCTATGTTGATAATTGAGTATTTTTAGGTTACTAATTCATAGTCACGTATTATGTGTAAATCTTTTTTAAAGGATAAAGACTTTATTGGGTTTAGGTTTCTATGCCAATAGGATTGCTGAGCAAAATTTTTATAGCTTAAAATGACAACGGTTCTTTCCGAATGCTCACACGTTTGCTTTGCGGATCAAAACTATTTTTCTTGATTCTTGTCTCGTGTACGTGATGTTGAAACACAAGTTGGTTAAGGCAGGGTTACGGTCGAGGACATGGTGGACATCGATAAAATATAAACCACTTGCGGCATGAATGATAAAATGTGGCGAAATTTCATGTCGAGTTCTATAGGCACGAAAACAAAAGTGTCATAGTACCTACAAATAGGGTTGTTTTAATTTCACTTTGTTCCTGTGTTGAACGATAGTTATACGATGACGTTCAGAATGAACTAAGCTGTATGTAAGCAGTATGTAACTGGCTACTTGTATAAAAATATGATGATTTATAATTGTTTAATATAAGCTACCTTCGTGGCATGGGGTTTCCAAGATTTGAATAATATGCAGATTGACACACTGCAGAGAATATTATAAGGTGTCGTCGCGTCGGTGAGGCGCATCAGCATGTCGCATATTTCCACATTTTTATTAATATTCACTTACTCATACGAGAATTATGTAGTTAGATGATATACATGTTTCTAAGCGGATCTTCACTCTCGACTAACTTGTTTATATAACAATAATGTTAAATGTACCTACCTAGGTAAAACCGTATTGACAAACTAGTTTACTTTATTGTCCGTGGAATGTTTGATTATTTAAGACTGGCTTGATTTATGTGAACAAACATAACTTAAAATGTAACTTATAAGCTTTATATTTAAGGCAATCCTCAATGCTTTAATTAATATTTTTAAATATATTAATTAAATATAATATAAATAAATTAATGTATAATTTGTATTGCCTTATTGGCAATACAAATTAATACAAATATTAATAATATAATTAATATAATAATTATTATAATTAATACAAATATTAATAATATAATTAATATAATTAATATAAATATTTTTAAATATATTAATTAAATATAATATAAATAAATTAATGTATAATTTGTATTGCCTTATTGGCAATACAAATTATACATTAATTTATTTAAATGTAAAGCATTACATCAACACCATTATTGTCATTGTTTGTTTTCTGGGTGTGTCTATAAATTTATAGATGTGTTGAAATCTGGATAGATTACATATTTGGGTATACATATATGTATAAAGTAATACCTCTGTTACATGATCTTTTGGCCGCAATCCAAAATGATTTCGTTCAGATAATGCACTGTTTCTTATCGGAACAGATATAGAATACAAAACTTTTTTTAGAAACTTGTCCATAATACAAACATCCAAATAAATCGGAAGGAAAGTGTAAATATGTATTATGATACAACATTACAATAACTTACCTATTCAATAATCAGTTATAAACATCATTCAACCTTCAATTTTGTAGGTTTTCTTGACAGCTATACAGAATTTACATTTTATATTACGCTGCCTTCCAAGATATGCGTTGTCCGATCGCATGGTCAAATTTCAATCTATTACTAATATTATAAAGCTGAAGAGTTTGTTTGTCTGTTTGTTTGAACGCGCTAATCTCAGGAACTACTGGTCCGATTTGAAAAATCCTTTCGGTGTTAGATAGCTCATTTAGGCAGGCTATAGGCTATATACCTATCATTATGCTAAGACCAACAGGAGCGGAGTCACGCGGGTGAATCCGCGCGGAGCAGCTAGTATAATATATAAAAAAAATATCGACGATGTATAATTTAAATATTAATATTATAACTCATGAAACAATGATTTTTTGATATCTTTTTCAGTTCGTTACTCGTAATGATTTTGTTCTTGTCAGATGTTAACAAGCGTCTTGTTGTGGAATTCTCATATTATATTGAAGAAAGGCTATTCATCTGTGAATTAATGTTTATGTCAAGGCACGATGTGACGCCAGAGGCTTATGTCACACATTCGTATGTTTGGCTGGCAATTTACGTTAAGTGGTTTTATAAACAGGTGAAGGTCATTCATATCCGCTACTCCTTAAGGAATAATAATTGTGAATAGAATTGATTTGCTTAGGTATTGATATATTTAATTGTATACTCTCAGTGTACCTAAGCCTCACACGCAGTATACTATTCTTATTATATATTATTGTAGTTCAAGAATATTTAAACCAATAAAATTACCCAAAATCTAGTTATCAAAAATGTAATTTATCAGAAAAAAATCCTTTAATGACAATCACTTTTGAGTACTAGTATATTATAATATTATCTCTTTCTTTCTCTCGCGAAAGTATGATAGCCTTTGCACCTGAGATACAAATCAATTGTTGTAAGGCCGGTGATGTCAATAAAGTAAGGACGTGCATTACGCCACCTGTCTCGAAATTTTCGTTATGCAATGTTTATCTATTCGATTATTATTAGTTATTGTTTGGACTGTTCCTAATACCAACACAATACACAGCTTTAAATGTTAATAACATCACTCTTTAACACACTGATTGGTATTAGATTGAATGTGAAGGTTACATTGTTTGGTTGTGTTATTGTGTAATTTGCGACTAAGTAACTAATAATGCGACTTGAAATCCTACCATAGTTTAATTGTAACGAAGCGCGATTTTTTGTACACATCTAAATAAAAAGTTTAACCTTTCTGATTTATACAAATTAAATATTATCATTTGAAGTCGTATTATAGAGGTACCTATCTAATTTGCTTGACACCTCAACGTGCGTTATGCAAGGTTTTATTTATCTTAAATATGCAACTTGACTACAAAGAGTTTTAAAGACGTCGCTGTTTGCTGGGAATAAAATTGTGACATCAACTAGTTTTAAGGTTAAATTGACAGTATATTTTATTTATAATGGATTTCGTGTTATGTAATAATTATATTTAACTTCCAAGAGATGATATAACTTCAAAAGCGGCCGATACATAATATCGATTAATTAAAAATGGCAAAGAGAAAATATTTAATATGGCGATGAACATAAACTTTTTCCGTAATCAATTTTGAAAACTGCAAAGTGCATTATGATTTCATACTTAAATAATTCTCTTAATTGACAATTCATGATTGATACAAAGAGGTTGAGCTGTCGACGAATATATTTTAATGATGTTGTCAAAGCGAAACAAAAACTACTTACAATGAAAATTTTAACAATTCAATTATTCTTCTTTTCATTATTAACAATATATTTGTGTAAAATGGGCGTTGATTGTTGTCATAACCGACATGATGTTGTTATTATTATTTCGACGGCTATTGTAAGAAAATTATGATAGTAGATAATATTCCTTATAAGCTTTTTACAAGCTAACTAAAACCGTATCAACTTCTTATTGATACCTATTTTTAATTCAAAAGGGAAGTGGTAGACATCAATGCACTGATAGATTAGTCCGTTATTATATTTCAAAAAAAGGTGACTCAAAAATCCATTTGTTGGTTAATTTCTCAATCTTTGTTCGGGAAAAGAAAACAAGCTGCGGGCGATATTGCGTGTCAGACTTGCGTGAGAACAAGAACAGAGCTATCTGCAATACTTAAGTTAATTACATACATTTCGCTTTGGAAAATTTAATCAATTGTCTTTTCCCAATTTTGCGTATGACTAATTTAAAGTATTTGTATTGGTTAATAAGACTAAATAAAAGATAAATGCTAATTCGAAAGGATGCATTTGCATTAAGTATCTACATTACGTCATGGTCTGAGGTGAACCGGCACATATATCCTCAACCTTTAAACTATTCTGAACTCATACGAATGTTCGGTTATATCTCACACACTCCTCTAGCCGGGTTTATTTCAAGTGAATAAAAATAGCGATGATTCACAAAATATTGTAATTTATTCTTAACGCGTTTTTGGAATAGTATCATACACGTTATTGCCAACTGAAATATCCATTGATAACGTGATTTATCGTAGACCCATTCCTTTAAGTTTTATAGAAAATGCGGCCAGGTAACTTTTGTGCAGGTTTTTATATGCGACTTGGAATATTTATGTAAATTAATTATCTCTTCAAATAGGTAGGTATCAATGAACGTTTGATATTTGGAAGAGATTTTAAATTTCAAATTCACTAAATACATAATAAACAAGTGAAATTATTTTTCTTTAACCATCCTGATCATGAGACAAAAAGTTATGTTTGCCTACGGAAATATACAAATTAGAAAAAAAAAGTTGTATAGCTTGGATTTCTAAATTCATTTTTATAGTTTGAACTGAATTTCAGTTAAACATTGCTTGTAAAACAAAAGCTTGTACTAAAAACTTTAAGCTACACTTATAACAAGCGCAGCTAGTTCAGATATGACTGCGTTCTTTGTTGCGCCGCGAATCTGCGTTTTTGAATGGTTTTTGAGGAATTGATTGACAGTTCAATGGGCTCAAGATAAAGGCTGAAGTTGACTGGCACGCCCATTAAGAGGATCAACTTGTAAGTCGATGTCAATATCCTGTTATGTTCATTTTCTTTGCAACATGGATGTCGTACGATTTATTGTGGGTTACAAAATGCTTACCGGGCTTGGTTGTCTCCAACATTTTATTACGTAATAACTCGGACATTCAAGGGCTTGATTACTTTTTCTACTATTTGAACGTATTTTAATAAATCGTTGTTACATTTGTAAGGCATTATATGCATCGTTAATTTATCTAAGGTATTTGAATCATCTATACATTATATATAAAACTCAAAGGTGACTGATATAGTGATGTATCAACGCCCAGCCCAAACCACTGGACGGATCTGCAGGTAGATGTTAGGACGGAGGCGTCCCCTAAGAAAGGATTTTGACCAATTCTACCCCAAGGAGATAAATTATCTTTTCCAAGCAGGCGAAGCTGCGGGCAACAGCTAGTTTGATAATATAATTAAGACATGTGCCTATGTAAACATATTAAACATTTGATGTTCCTATCTATTGATCCTAATAGTCTATGAACTTTACATGTTTGTAGGTTTGTAATCTTCTGAATTAATGAAAATTCTTTCACAAATATAGCTGCACTATTCAGGAGTGTCATAGTCTATTTTTTATCTTGGATCGACTTGGGCGAAGCCGAGGCAAGCGGCGGGTCTTCTATACATATGAACTAATATTTATATTAGTATTTATTTATTTTTTATTTTTTTTATTTTTTTTTATATTTGTTGAACTATGAACCGATAATAGCATGAATAAAAATTTTGCTCATAGACCTTGATCAAGAAGCTTATATCTAATACCTTGATAGATGTTTGATGAATGATATAATGATATATCCTGTATTTTGTTTTTTGTTAAAGGTTATTATAATGCGTCAAGTGTCATAGTAAACATGTTTAAAAGCTGTGTTTAAAAGTCACCAGTAGTATACTTTATACATAGTATATTTTAAATTTGATCTCTATTGAAGAACCAATACGACGAGTCTTAGTAAAATTTCCTAGGGAAAATTTATTTCAATAAATATTATGTAAAACAAAGGCAAAAAATTATTAGAAAATTAATTATTATTAATTTACTTATTAGAAAATACATGTCAGTAGGACGAAATCAACGCAAAATATTGGTCAGAATGTGTCATGCTTACGTACACATTTTTCATTGATTCGTTAACGGAACATTAAACATTACCGGCGTTGTGTCAGCCCACAATGTTATCGTACAATATATACGTATTATGTAAACCACACAATACACAACAAACTAGTTAATACCTACATCTATTTTAAAGAGCCGAGAATTCATTATCAGTTTTTATCTTTTCAACAACAAATATAAGTCTGTCTATGTTGTGTTGTGTCAGTCAACTCACAAGCAAAATGTAAATTTGTACTGGGTACAGTAATCTGTAACTTGGAAGAGATTTAGGCCGAAGGATAAGCAAATATGAACGCAATAAACGAGGATATTTGCCAAAAATGCTACCCACTTTTATGAACTGCTGTTTTCCTAACACAGAACAAAGATAACGGAGCCCGTACTTCCATTGTTTTTTTTTTCATTGTAATAATTTAAGTCGAAATATCTTACTAAGTTTACTGATAAGCTTATAAAATTCCTATTTTCATATATTTTATATACATGTTTTATTACGTCATTCGATATTCATAATTCAAGTTTAATTTATACTTTATATAGGTAAATTAATTTAACGAAAACAACATGGAAGTGTTTCAAGGAAAAATTAACATAATCTATGTTATTTGATACTTTTGTCGCATTCATTACAATAGTCGAATTTATAGAAAAAGACAAAAATTACAATTGAAGTCACATTTCCCAAATTTTGATAAATTCATTCACATTAGATGCATTCATTCTATCTACGTGTTAAATATTTATTATATCAAGTCAAATCATCAAAATATCATTTATTACATATATGAATATGATATAATATTTAAACTATGTATAAAGCCCACAATTATAATTCAAAGGAATTCTTGAAATTTCACGATTAACACGTGTAAAGTTTTATTGAACAAGATTAAGATACGCTGGAATTTTCTATTTTGTGCAGCAATTGATTATAAATTGAGTACTTAGAGATTCATTCATGTGACACATTTTTATATACCTAATAATTATAAGGATTTTTATTTTAATCATATCGGTATATATCCAAATGTGTCACTTAAATCGCGATCTCTAAATACTCAATAATATGTAATAACGCTTATAGCACGTACTAGTAGCACAAGTGCAGTCATAGGGTTGCCACGACCTCGATTTTATTTACCTATTTAGAGAGCACACAGAACAGTTACCTACAAAAATAATAATTTTAACATGATCCTAATACATTTGGTTTTTAAACCTAATTTTAAATATAAAATACATAAAAACATTAAAAATTGGATATATTTAATTCAATCAATTATATCTATTTTTATTGGTATATAGATTTCTATATCCCTGAATCTTCTCTTCATCAAGTTAGGCTATTTTTGTCATGGATTTCTGAGATAAATTTTTACGGGGATAAACCTCGTTAAAATGGAAAAGCGTTATGTATACAATATAGTAGTATATTGAGGAAAATATCTCCTCGTCTCTATGGTTACATAGAATCATTCTTTATTCACAATTTTCGACAGGGAAATGTAGTTTAGACAATATGTTTCGAATAAAATAATATGCTATGAATAAAAATAAATGTGTATGAAGATAAACATTATAAATACTGGTTATATTAAAAATGCATTTAAATAAAAAAAGTTCTTTCTACCGTCTCATCAACCTTTACGACGAGTATATGTTATGACTCAATCATTATTATTATAGGTTAGGTAAAGGTCAAGGTCGATATAGTAAAAGAAATATTCTGAATACATCCGCCAAATATACATATATATTTTTCTAAATGTAAATGTTGTAAACTTTCGAGAACATATGATTAGCATTTTATGTTGTTTGTAGATTTATGTTTAATTCATGCCAGGATACATTTTTTTAAATGGTAACGAACTTTTTACATGCACTTAAACTGATTATGAGTATTCTAATATAATAAAGTATTTTTTAAATAATATTCTTACCGAAACTGGTTTGTATTTTAATAAATGTTTTATAATATTTTAACCAACGTTCCTAAACGGACAAATTTTAAACCAATATAATTCTTATTTTATCCAACTATGTATTGTAATTGATCTTAATAATTCTTATGAAATAAATATTTTATTGATAGTTATAAAGTAATAATTGACTAATATTAAATTCCATAAAACTTACAATTCTATTTGTTTACACATTGAACAGGTAGAAGAAACTTACCAAAATATAAATAAATATTCCCGGCGCCATGGCACGGGACACGATTTCGGGACGCACTGTCCCGAAATTCAGTCTTCAGTCTTGAGAACACTAGATAAAGGCTCTATACAGAGCCGGCTAAGCGATAAGTCGTGCTAAAATTCGCTAACATGCCCCGCTCACCTGCGACCGGCTTTTAAAACTAAATTGTACAAACTCGAAGATGCGACTCTTATATTACCTCTTACGTTAACGTCGAATACCGCAACGTATTTGGCATATAGCTGTAGGTCCTTATCCATGTGTGGGTGTATTTTGGCGACGAAGCCTTCTGTTACATGTGTGTCGCCAGCCACATGCTGGGCGTCAATGTGTGCGTGCTGTATCCTATATCCTTTAGCCATGTTCGACAAATCACACATTCAAACAATCTTTTGATTTGTTTTTCAGTTTTTAGGCTAATTGGTCAAGTTTTAAGAGTAAATTTTCAATATGTGTTTTCCAAGATAGACATTTAGACTAGATAGACATCCCATGTTACATGAAATAATTTCACAGTAATTTATGAGAAAGTAGCGGTTTTTGTTGTTAATATATTTTTAATTCTGAGCATACTTTTGCCGTTTTATTTCAGCTACACAACAAAGTTTCATAAGGAAGAAGAAGCATCCCGTTAAGGACATAAAAATTAATAGTGACACGAGGAAGACTATCGATGTATATGCACTTGCGTTTCAGAGCTCTACAAATAGAGTCAGTAAAAGCTTTCAATTTGCAACGCACTTGCATCCTTACATGAGCCTTTCTTTATGATACCTCAAAAGCAATTGTAATACTATACTAGTATTGTAACCTTATTTTTGAAACAATGCAATGGACACGAGCTATTCAGTTTCACTGACCGATTTAAGAATGTTGCCCTGAAAACCGGAACTGCACCTACATAAATAACTGATAAAAAGCTATACATATCTGAGATATTTATCGAATATAAAATGATTATACGTTAAAGATGTCAATGTAAATATGCGTGTGGTAATAATATGTTTCAAGTTGTTTATTTTTGGCTTTATCAGAGTTATAATTAGCCTTTTTATTATAATGAAATTGTGTTATATGTCCAATGAACTCGTTTTTTTAATTGATCAAAGTTTTTTTAATTTTTAAATCAAGTATAATATCTGATTTGGTTCTAAAACTAAATCTTAAATTGTTTTAGAAGATCTCAAGTAAGGAGTAATAATTCCACCTTCGTATCTTTCTTGAGATTATTATTGTATTTTAGTTTTTTATCTCGTCGTTGGTTCTACGATTTATTGTGTGCCTTAAAAATATTATAGGATCTGGTATCTCTATTCTTTTAAAATATATTACCTAAACCTCTACCTTCATATTGACTTGAAAGTATAAAATGTCATTCTATATATTATTATTTATTATATATTTAAGAAGATAGATATAAGCGAAAGGTCACACACTCACTCATCATAAAATCTCGAAAACATCGAACATAATTTTATCACAGTTAAATCATAAATGTGGTGGTTTAAAGTTAGTAGACATCCACTAAGGGCTGTCGTAGTGTGAAAGTACTTCATTTGTTTTGCTACATGCTTGAAAATTGACATGTACGTACCTAGCTAATAGTTAGAGGTCCATAAATAAGGGAATTTTTGTCTCTAGGGACCATTGCATGTTGGTGTGAAAGTTCTTCATATATTCGTGTTACAAACTTAAAAGTTGATAGTTACTAGTTGGCATATGTCAAAAGTGAACGGGTTCTGCTATAGGGTCAATGATTTTATATATATACAAACAAATAGGGTTGGATTAAGGGCGTCTAAGAGTTCTGAAAATTTCAATGAAATAAAGGAAGTTAATGGTTAGTAAATGACCGTTTAGAACGGATTTTGCGATACTACGGGTATATATAGGCTACCGTGAATTAGTATGAAAGTTCCAATTTTTATTTCTTATCTGAAAAGCTTTTTGCTCATCTTAGAGTTTTCGAATTGGATTCACTTTAACTAAGAAATTTTGACTGAGCTGGAAAAAAGTTTATATGAAATCCTTGTTGTTATTCCTGAAAATAAGTAGTGAGATACTTTATATATTTAAAACAGGGAGGATCACATTTTATGACTTTCAATAATTACAGCTTTTTGATTTACATTTAAGAAAGCATCAGTAATTGTATCAAGTTATTATTTTATTTTATGCCTAAGGTTTTTTTCTTCTCCGCGGTAGGTACCTCTTTCTCCTACCTACATTATGTTGTGATTTTGAGTTTGAATTTGTATATTATATTATGCATATTTATTTATCCATAATTCACCATTGATTTCTGTAAAACTATAGACTGATTAAAGGACACCAAAACAATGAAAGGAGAGACATTTCATATTTAACAAATAAAATGGATGAATGAAGGTTGCGTGAACCACAATTTTCATATAGCATTGCATTGATATCTTCATGACTGCAAGGACGAAGTCGCGGGCATCAGCTAGTAGGAAATAGATACAGATAAGGCATCATATAAGTTCAATCTGTGATATTGATTTTATTCAAATATTTTCAGATATTAACATCCAACTATCTTGAAGTTACCTATTAATCTTGAAGTTAACTTACTAGGGACATTTTGTATTAATTTGATAATTTCCATGAATTAACATTGTGTTTCTTAAGCTGTGGTCACTAATGTCTCCTTGTATACATATTTGAATAGCGGGCGTTAACCTCATTTAGAAATGTAGTCTTGTACCCAAATGTAGCGATAACAGGATTTTAATAAATAGTTTTATTGAACCGATACAAATGGATATCGGAGGTGACATGGGGAGTATAAATTACTACATGTTCAAAACGGCGATTGGTCACATGACCCAGATGTTCAAAAACTAGCAGAACTATATACTTAGGTAATAACATATTATTCTTATTTGTTATTAAAATTAAGATTTATATTTGTTATAATTATTTCTTTTACAATCGTTTTCGTGGTATATTAACGATGAATCAAAAAGATTTAAAGGTCGTTACGAATAAATGAAAAGTGTCAAATTTTAGTGGAAACATATTTTGAGTGAAATGTGGGCTCATAAATTATTTATTAGATGTAAATACCAACGTTAATAAGTTTGCGAGGGTTAAACTTTGATTAAATAAATACGTGTTTATTACCAAAAAGGAAGAAGTGTAAGTTTTTGTAAATTTTATATTGATTAAAAATAATGTAAATTTAAGTATTAAGATAACACGCACAATATCTTGTGGCCATAAAAATGTGCGTGTTTGGTAAGTTAAGGCAAGTCAGAATTATGTTTATTTGAGGTCCTACATGATAAAGATAGCGGTATCTGAAAGTGCTGTGAAGGTGTTCTTGCTCATTCTTCGAATGCAACGGGAGACGGGAATTACAGATTCGATTTATAATGAAATGGTATTTTTGTTAAAAAAATGGTTCGTTGACCCTAATTCGACCTTAATTTGCTGGACAACCATCTACATTATTACAACAATATACATATGCATTTATGAATTCGTATAAATATATGCTTTAAGATGATAATAACTATTTTAAAAAGACAATGCTTGTTCTACTCTTACAAAGGTTAATTAAAAACTGGAACTTTTATGGCATATTTTAGGGCAGTTTCTTAATACGTTAACATCTAGTCCTTAGAATTCTTCAAAATCTCAATAAAATATACAATAATTTTATGCATTACTTATCAAGGTCTTGAAAGCATTAACTCATTAAGTATAAATAAGTAGTAATATATTATAATACGATACATTTTAATCTACCGTTAAGTGGAACCATCAACCAATTTTTTTTTACTTCGCTCACGGGCCTGTAAATATGTACTGATAATTTTACTGATAATTTTCAATTTATTAATTGCTGTGATCGTCAGGGTTTATATAAATCATTCGCGTTGTTGAATTCTGTCATGCATGAATGTTGATTGGTATCCATACACGTTAAGTATGTTTACTTTAGTAATAATCATGACAATCAAGCTGATCCCGTTAAGTGATTGTCATAACAACGCCGAATACGTGTAATTAAATTCAGACATCAAGTTTTTATCGCCCATAATTTAGTTAAATGCATTATGAAGGATAATAATGCTTAACGCTTTGATAACTCTTGAACAGCGTCGACGTATTTTTATTCCATACTAGCGGTCCGCCCCGGCTTCGCCCGTGGTACATTTTTACGTTTTCTCTCCATTAGAACCATCCTCGTACTTCAAGAAATGTAATAAAAAAAGAATTAACGAAATCGGTTCAGTTGTTCTCGAGTTATGCGCTTACCAACACATTTTGCGATTCATTTTTATATATAAGAAGATATATAATTATATATATATACCCTTTTTGTAAATCCAACACTACGTTTGTATACCTGGACTAGTCACCTAAAAACTTACTTTCAATACAAAGAAAGTCAGACAATAATTGTTTTGAAACATTAAAAAACAAACAGCGTTTCGCAATAACGGAATTTGTCGAAAGTAAAGATTAGCTCAAAGATATAGGTATTGTAATTCTGAGTATTAACGTGAATAAATGAATAACGACATTTTCAATTTTAAAGTGTTAGCAGTTTCAGAAGTTGCGATGTAGTTGCACGATATGTTATTTATCTTCACCTCGTTAGCGATATAGTGAGGCTAAATTTGCGAAATACAAATAAAACTATTCAGCCATTTCACTTTTTAACCACCATTATTAAAATAGCTATTTTTAATATAAACAGTGGAAACATTGATGTGTTTTTAAATTGAAATGGAAAACATTTTCGAGCACAGTAGGTATCTGTTATTTTGCTCTCAAGTGTCAACAAAAGCCTTAAAAATTCTATTTACTGTGTATAACAGAATGAATTAACCTTAGATTACAAAATAAAAGACAGATGGAGCGTTGCCGAACTAAACCGAATGATTTATCGTCATTTTCAATAAAGCTATGTGTGCTGTCATTTCGCCGCTGCACTGTACGTACATGGTGCTTCTGTGTGCGTGTAATGTTACCAGATATTGAAAAATTTCCCAAATTTTTCCCCGACTTCGGAAAAAAGAGGGTTATGTTTTTCGAGTTTATGTACATGTATGTATAATATTTCTTTTACACGCCCTGCAGTATAAACCGTTGGACCGATTTTGAGTTGTGAGGTTTCATTGCAATCATCTGAATTATTATGTTAGTGGCGGTAGTGACGAAGGCTATATACATAAATTAGCAGTCAAGTTTTAATTTTAATTTTAATATATAATATAATTTCGGGTTAATGATATTTTTTTTTATAATATTGTAAAAATTATTTTATTACATAAAGTACCTGCCTACTTAAGATAGGGACAAAATAATTGTATTCAGTTTTTAATTAAATAGATTACATAAAAAAAGTTTCAATATTAACTATAATAATTATATTATTTTTTATTTTTCAAAAATAATTAATAATAATATAATTAATAGCGAATAGCGGTTGTTTTTAGTCGAGAATACGGGACATTTTATTTTCATTCTATAAAAAAGTAACAAAATAATGTATTATGCTTATTAAAATAATCTAATAATGATCATGAACCTTTAGTGCACTATACAAATAATCACATTCACGATCGAAAAATCCAACAGCATTACCCTGGAGATCTTTTAACCACTTCACCGTTTTACCAATAAAAATGGCAAATTTATTTTCAAAATAATGGCAACATACGTTGAAGTTTTGTATTCCTTCATATCTGTAAAATTATGATTCGTAATAAAGAAATAAATCAGCCAAATAATCTACAGAAAACCTGTGAAACGATGTTTTATCTTTTTTTTTTTGTTTTCGGGAACAAATTTTATAGCGTTTTATTATCACAAGACGGCATTTTTTTACTAAAATTGCAAACCCTTTTTGACGTATTGCATGACACTATATGCGCTATAGCACTGGTGCAGCGACGTATTTGCTTTTGATTTCGTATTTTCTTTGACAAGAGCGACGGGCGGTTGTCATGCTCCATCTGTACTTTATTTTGTAATCTAAGGAATTAACATAGAAAATGGTTTGAAAGCGCTTTCATATTATTTGCAAAAGTTTCCAAGTTGCTGGAGTTTCTTAGATACCTAGTGCCTAGTTAATGCTTATAATATGAAAGTATAAAAATGTTTTTATACAGGCATATCTCTTTTTAGACAATGAAAAAATGTTTTATGATAACTAGTTGCAATCCTTAGATGTAAATAGTAGGTAAAAAAAATATTTAGTTATTAAATTTCTTAGAGTTAAACACGTTAAGAGTTCAATAAACTTTTGCGTAAGAATAAATTAACAATTACTTTTGCCAAATGATCTTATTTATTTCTTATTAATATGCTGTGTAAGCTTGGTACGTAATAGAAGTTTATAAAAAATCCGATGTTAAGCTTATAAAAGTACCTAAATAACTAATGTTAAAGAAACACAGCATTGAAATTATTATCATTTGAAACAAATTAAATTTATTATTTATAATTACGCATTTATTGACTGGTTATAAAATGATACGTCATGGTTTTATGGCTTATATTGAGGCAAATATTCACAAATTGCATTTTGCAACAAAATGTTTAGATCATTGTTTATTTGCTGCAGGTTAGGTAAACTAAAGCTTATTTTTTTGAAGTTTACCATCGTTACTAACTTTCTTACAAGACATACAATTTTATTATTATATTATTAAGTGTCTGACTTAGACACTTTTAATAATATATATAATAATAAGCTAGCTGGTGCTTAACGCAGTGTAACGATTTATATATTCTAATAAAAATAATAATTATTGTTCCGTAATTTTTATATTGTTTTTGCTATCCTTTTATATCTAATGTTTTTTGCATGTAAAATTTTTAATCTGTATTTTCCCGTTGATATCAAGTGAATAACTAGTCATAATGTATTCAATTTATATAAGCGTCATGACCGCACTGCTGTGACCGGTTAATTTGGAGGGCTTTAAGATGACAAAATGAAATTGCAAAGCCTCGCGTAAATTAATAAACAAAATCTGCCTATTTTAATATGAAATTATAAGCAAAATTGGCGATTCATTCAGTTACGTGTACGTGGGATATTATAATAATGTAGTGTTATTGGTAGGTGGGCTTATTTGTTGTGTTTGGGTAAGCGCGTATAATCAAACTGTCAAATTAATTTCGTTGTAGCATTTGCACATTGCATACCTACATCGTTACTGCATCTTCAAAGCCTTTAGTGACATTTCGTAAAAGTTTAAGGTCATGTCGAAGTATCATCAATAAATAGAAGGGCTTGTACCGAAAACATAATCATCATTCACATACGCGGATCTTCATTTCGCTGCAGGTTTCGAAGATGATTAGTATTTAATGTTAAATCTTATCTGCTAATATCTGTTAAGACAAAATAATCAATGTTTAAGCAATCAATTTTAAGCAACACAGTATATAGGTACTCGTCAATTTGTCACATTTGCAAATTGTACAGTATTGCCTATAAAAAGCCGTTTTTAATTTATTATCTAATATGTTAAAGGACATGTGTTATTAGAAATTTAAATGACTAAAAAATTAAAAATTTGATGAAATTTGAAAGAAACTGATACATGAAAAGAATCTGGAGTAATTTTTAAATGAATATATTTGCCTTTTTTTTTTTTTTTTTTTTTTATTTGCCTAGCTTATAAGCTCTCAAAGAAGAATTTATACCAAACTAAGGCCGCGTTTCCATCTACACGTTGACTTGCAAGCTGAATTAAAATCAAATTAAAAGAATTATTAATTTAAAGTATTAATTAGTTAGAATAATTGAAGTTAGAATATAGACACAGATTTGGACGTAGAGCTTATAAAATACCTAGTTCCTGCTTTTTATCAAAATAGGTCATATATAGGTTCCTATTTCATGAATACCTACGCCATTTCACGAAGTTCCGTGATCTACGTTTTTATTCGGTAATAATTGAATCTATTTTATATCAAGTATTGTTTGTATGTTTTTATATTAAGTGTTTATAATCGTATCCTATCGTATACTTAATATTATAAATGCGAAAGTTTATGAGGATGGATGTATGTGTATGTACTCGTATATAATATGTTTGTTACTCTTTCACGCAAATACTACTGACCAATTACAATTAAATTTAGCATACATATAGAGGGTATGATGGATTAACACATAGGATAGGTTTTGCCGGAAATTTTGTTTTTCTTTGAAAATGCGGGCGAATTATCTTTTGAAAAGCTTAGAATCAGAAAGCTTTGGGCATCACACTGACACAACCAAAGTTTTAATAATTTTTATTTAAAAGAGCTCCTTAAAAAATTCCTAGATACCAACTTGAGAGTTTGAATATTCAAGTAGAATATCACCATTTAAAAAAAAAATATCTTTATAACAAAGACTTCTTCATTCAATCGGTCGCCCACTCTTTGACACCATAAATAACATAAAATATTCATTTGGAAATTTTGGGAGAAAGATATTATATGTTATGGATTTTTAAAACAGTGACATAGATTTTAACGTTGAACTTTTGTTAACCTAGTTTTAACTGTTGATTATATTGAGTTGTGTTCGTAATATAATTAAGTTGATTATAACTTTTTTTTTTCACATCGGAGTAAGTACCTACCTGTACATATGTAGATAGTTTAATTCTTTTTGTGTATCAACTACTAATCTGTACCTATTATGTTCTTAGACATTATTATTCGTTAGCAATAAAAGGCAGACATTAGCAAAAATATATATATATATAAAACTCAAAGGTGACTGATATAGTGATCTATCAACGCACAGCCCAAACCACTGGACGTATCGGGCTGAAATTTGGCATGCAAGTAGATGTCATAATGTAGGCGTCCCCTAAGAAAGGATTTCCCGAAATTCTTGCGAGAACGGGGAAAAACGGGGATGCACGTACAAAGTCGTGGGCGGAAGCTAGTATGTAAATAAATGTATAGGATCTTATAGACACTTTATCACTTCATTCTCAATCTAGATGCGGCTTTAAGCAGCAATTTGGTATTTCCGGCGATAGCAAAAGCTGTTTTTTCTCTTCCCAAATTCAAATAATAGGTTTCAAAACTAATTTATTGCTAAGCCGTGACTAACTGTATGCTTTTTAATTTATATCAATTAAAGCAAGTTATCGACTACCAATATTGCGGTTATTAACACCGGCATATATTATTGAAATAATAATTGATTATTATCAATTTTAATAATATATTTCTTAAAAAAAAAATAGTTCTTGAATTTGTGGCAACTTCCGATGGACATTTGAATCACAAATTCATTACCTACTTATCTACCTAATTTTCATATACTATATTCTATTTTTCATTTAATTTGGTTTAATTATTATTTCATTATTGTTATTGAAATTATATAGGTACATTTCTATTAATTTTATTTAAAATTATTAAAAATTAAAGTAATTAACTGTGTAGTTTGATTGAAAAAAAAATAGACGAAAGACGGAAATATGGAAAGAAATAATACTTAACGAAAAAATTTTTAGCTCGTAGTTTTAAAATCACGACTATTGCCTTCGCAACAAAATTTTTATTTGGAAAATGAGCTTAAAACTACAATCACGAAGCTCTGAATATTCTAGAAGTAATTGTTTACTAATTTACCGAGACTTACATAAATAAATACTCTAAATAAGTGCTCAACACGGCATAACGTATGAATCAGATGAGAAAACAATAACAAAGACAATCCTCTATTAGATATATCCTATAACGAACAATCTTATATACTTAATATGTATTTTTCGCACCAAGAAAACAACCAAATTCCAATTATATGTGGATTGGAAAAACCTGTGTTCTTTAGTACCGTTATCTGACACAGGTATTATTGTATGGCAGCTAAAATAAGAAATCGCTAATATATAATATAATGTATTTGTTGAATATGTAATTCAAGAAAGGATTTTACCAAAATGTTTATAAATAATAATGAAATGTTTTCATAAAGCATGCGTTCAAGTGTAAGAAAATATCTCTTGTAGTCTCTTGTCTTGTTGATATTATTTTTATTCAATTCGACAATATTTAAACCGTCTAAATAAACAAAGTGACTGTTTACTCGTAACAAATTGCAATAAATCGTTCAACTATAAGGAAACGAATAATTGGTCAGGATTTGGATATAATTTGCGAGTATTCGTGTACAATTAGAGCCTTTATGTATGGAAACAGATGTTAATTAATATCGATTTTATGCATATTGACCAAATTTTTTTATTTGAATATCCGATACAGTGATAATTAATTGTTATAAGATGTAACGTCTTTTTCTTTTAATATTCAAGAAGTAGATTTCGTCATATTGCGTGGATTTTAGAGTTTTGTAAGTACATCTATTTTATACTTTAGCAACCTATAAATAAAGTTTAAATTCTATAATTTGTATACATGCATATTAAAAGTATGTTAAAAAAAACCTTAGTTTTATTTGAATAAAAAAGCGATAATTATAGTTAATATGATTTTGTTTGATTCGAGATTCCATTAGCAACTTTCGCGAGGGTATAATCATGTATCTGGCAATATTTAATTTTAACATAATGTTTCTCTTTCTTTTGTACATATAAAATATTGATAGATTTAGTTAACTATAAAAAAGAAAACCTACCAATTACCAACTTTCGAAATACATATAGGGTCTATTAAAGAAATCCCCGAAACCTACATTTATTTAAGAGAGCTTTCTGCATTTTTTTTCATGAATATTCATAAAACCTGTGACAAGCTCTGTGACTATGAGAAAAGTAAACTTTGATTAGGTAAATAAATAATGATTGACAAATTCTCAGTCGTTTTCAATTAAACGAATCAAAATATCAATTTTCCAAATAGCCAAATGAAAACGGAACCATTTTTACGCAATATTTATTTATCATTTTCCGCGGCCTTGTAGATTGGTGTGGCAATTTGATTATCACATTTTTGTCGTTTCCATCTGGGGGCACGGTAGTGCCCCCGCCAAGACGAGCCAAGCGAACAAGCGAAGCGCACGGGCACTACCTACCTTTTCTCGAAGCGCTTCGACGTTTTTTTGAACCCTCATAACTTGGGTTTGGATTATGCTAGATCAACAAAATTTTCAGGATATATTGTCAATAGCGGACTTATTGAATATATTAAGTTTTAATTACATTAGCTTTTATACTTCAGATTTTATTTATATCTAAAAAACGCTAATTTCGTCACTGACTCACTGATGATCATCAAAATTCTTAAGGTATTTCCTAATGTCCTAGAAAGCTGAAATTTTGTATGTAAGCTAGTATTAGCACACAAACAACAAAAAAATTATAAAACTTGTAACTTTCATCCCCCAACCCCTTAAACTAGGGGATGGGAGTTTGTATGAGACCTGTAATTTTAAATTAAATTTTGATGACGCTAGAGGTCTAATCTAATAATCTAAAACTTGGTTCCCCTAGATATATAATATATCTATAGGTACTCCTTGTTAAAAAAAAAATTTAATCGACATATAAAATTTTGTTACAAACAACTTACAAAAAGAAATGAAATCCCACCAAAAACATTTTCATGTAAAATGTTACCAAGACGAGCCCATATGACTCGCACGGTGAAAAAGTTATCAGATCTCATGTAGAGCCAAGCTTCTAACACTACACGCCCTAACTCTATAAGGCCTAACTTCACAAACTCTACACCTTAGTCAAAATATGTGGCTTGGCCGTTCGTTACTACAAGAACTATTGTATAACACAAAAGTAATGAACAGTGAATTAATTTTTCACCTTACGCCGATGTGAATGTAGCGAAATGGCCAAGCCACATATTTTGACTAAGGTGTAGAGTTTGTGAAGTTAGGCCTTGTAGAGTTAGGGCGTGTAGTGTTAGAAGCTTGGCTCTACATGAGATCTGATAACTTTTTCACCGTGCGAGTCATATGGGCTCGTCTTGGTAACATTTTACATGAAAATGTTTTTGGTGGGATTCCATTTTACGCGATGTATAATTATTGTTTGTCGCGCTAGTTCTCGGAAGCGTCTTGAGACGTGCAAATTCTTTTTATTGCAGTGACCGCTGATCCTGCACTCGTTAAAACGCAATGAGTTAAAATAAAAATTTGATAATGTATCTAAAGGAAGCAATTAAAAACTGGCACTTTATTGCTTTATGAGCGATAAATAAAAATAAAACCGGTCAAGTGCGAATCGGACTCGCGCACGAAGGGTTCCATTCTCTTAATATTGTACTTTTTTGAATTTTAAGTATTTGTTATTATAGCGGCAATGGAAATACATAATTTGTGAAAATTTCAGCTTTCTAGCTACCATAGTTTATGAGATACAGCCTGGAGACAGACAGAAGTCTCAGTAATAGGGTCCCGTTTTACCCTTTCAGTACGGAACCCAAAAACTGACACTTTATTGCTTTATGAGCGATAAATAAAAATAAAATGATTGGACGCGCCGAGTTGTACGACGTACGTGCATAATATATATCTTGCCGTGAAGCTCGGGTAGTCGGGTCGGAAACTAAAATGCGATTTATTGCTTCTGCACGGATGTGCACGTCGCATTGCATACGATAGGCTTTAAGTTCTAACGTATAGGCTATTGACAAAGATAAGATGATTATTTTAAATTTATGCATCATATCACTTTATGGAGGGATGGTTTTACTAAAACTGTATGTTAAGAATGAAGCGCAGCACAGATAATATGTAAAAATGTAACTGATTTTCGTAAACTATGCTATTTCTAAATACCTGAAATGTTTAGTTTTTTTATAGTTGTGATTTGATTCATTATAGATTATTGTACATATACATTATAAGTAACGTTTCCGCATCTAAACTGCACAATATAGGTACCCTTATAATTTTGATTTGTATCGTATGTCTCTATTGAAAAAACGTAATATGAGTCAGAATCGTGATTGGCTGAATTGGTCAAGGCAAGTTATCGAAGATGTGGGTTCGAATCCTACATCACGATATTTTTTTTGTTCTTATTTCTTTGAATGTTAATATTTATGTTTTATTAAATATTGTCATGGTTATGCTTTCATAAAAATTATGTTCAGTATTTCTGTCATATTATTCATACCATCTGTTTTATACAAAATTTAAAATGTTGCGTTAAAAATTTTGAAGATATTCTTAGAAGTGAACTCATTAAAGTCATAAGTATTATATTATATTATACAATATAATGCAAACTTTTGAGTAAATACGTCTTCTTATGAGCTTAATGGATTGCACTTTACCAGGAACTTAAAATATTTTTGAAGATTTAAAAATTGTCTACAGATGTCAAGTTAGTCAGTCAGTCTATCTATTAAAAAAATCGGTATTAAAATCCGTTGCGTAGTTGCATTGGGGCAGATAGACAAACATCTGGAAACCACTTTTACATCATGTATTTATAGTAAATTTATTTGTTCTAGTTCTTCGTTTTCTTTGAATAGGGAAGCGCTTGACAACAATCTCGTCTGATGTTATGCTGAGATGTGGTCTGATGTAACGCGCTTCCCTATAAGGTACCTGTTCACACTACACTTAAAGTTAGCTTAATGTAATATATAAAGCTTCCTAAATGTCGGTCATTTTGGTGTGTTCAGTGACTGAAAAGAAAGGCGTTGCATCGTGGAGTGCATTTAGGACATTCATTACTGCTCCTCCGCAAGCCCCTCACGTATAACCAGCCACGCAATTTATTGTGTTTCCTTTGTACATTTTCCGACTGTCTCCTTTTAAGTCTTTATTTATAAATATCAATGGCTGTCGTAAATATGTGTATTGTTAATGCTTTGAATAATCAAAACACGTTCTTTTAATTCGCATTTGGGTTGAAATTTTATTATAATGCATAGTGGTAAATTGGATTACCGTTGTTTTGATATGTTGTGCATCATAACAGTGCATAAAGGATAAAATGTAGTATGTACATATTTACATCATTTTTATAATATGAAGAATGCATTGGTTCAGCTTGCAACGTTAATTTATTATCTATTGCCTGTAAAAACATTAGTAAAATATGAAATAATTCCATAAAGCTCGAAGTGTAAATCAATTTAACTTTAATTGAAACTTTTAAAAGACAGCCTTAAAACGACGTCTAATAATTTTCAGTAGCTAGTTTCATTATTTTTTATGTATGAATTTTGCAGAATACTTAACAGTTAATATTTATTCTTATGGGCTTCTATTTGACCTTGACCTATTACCTGAACATTAATATCACAGATATACCTCGAGCATTATTTATTCGCTTCTTGTTGAAACAATCAGATAGAAACGACGTTCGAATAAGTAAAATATCCTTTTGTATGATTTTGAAGACCTTATTTGCTAATTGATCGTCCTGACCTCAGAGACAATCTTGTGTGTTTGAATGTCTTTAATTATTTTAATGTGTCTATGTGTTGTTTTTTCTTTCATTTTATTTATTGTAGTTATTTATTGTTAAACAATTAAACAAAATATAATTTGGAATAGGTACAAACTCAAACTCAAACTCAAACATTCATTTATTCAATTAGACTACTATTTAGTAGCACTTTCGAATCGTCATTACATAAGTATTTTAACATTTACCACCGATTCGGAAAGCAGTATCTATGGAGAAGAATCGGCAAGAAACTCCATAGTTGCTCTTTTAAAATCATGTCAATATTAGGTACATAATATGTAACTTATATCTAACTTATACATAATATATCATAATATGCCAAAGAACTGTCCTGTGGCTTTTACGCGACAACCCTCCATGGGTCTTTATCGTCCATATATTCCTGAATACTGTAGTACGCTCTCTGAACTAGTACACCTTTTATATAAGTTTTAAATTTAGAACTACTAAACTCTTTAAGATTGAGAGGAATTCTATTGTATAAGCGTATACCTTGACCCATAAATGAATTTTTAACTTTAGCTAATCGGAAAAACGGCATTTCAATTCTATTCCTGTTCCTTGTGCCATAATCGTGTCTATCTCCTACTCTTGTGTGTAAGTCGGCGTTTTTGTGAACATGCAAAATATTATTAAATATATACTGTGATGGTACAGTAAGGATACCAGTATTCTTAAAATGATCTCTTAGTGAGTCCCGAGCACGCAAATTATATATAGAGCGAATGGCTCTTTTCTGT
Source organism: Colias croceus (assembly GCF_905220415.1). Lineage (NCBI taxonomy): Eukaryota > Metazoa > Arthropoda > Insecta > Lepidoptera > Pieridae > Colias > Colias croceus. Next base: position 5,548,478 of record NC_059542.1, read on the forward strand.
AAGATAAATATAGTTTCTATATCTGCAGCCTTGCCCCACAGTAGAATTCCATAGGACATAATGCTATGAAAGTAGCTGAAATAAACCAATCTAGCCGTATCTTCATCGGTGAGATGCCTTATTTTTCGGACTGCATATGCAGCTGAACTGAGCTTACCTGCAGCGGTGTTGACATGGGCTCCCCACTGTAGTTTCTCGTCCAATGTTAACCCTAGAAATACAGTAGACTCAGTAGGATGCAATACCTCCCCGTTCAAGGTAATATCTCTGTTCAACTTTTTTACATTAGGAAGTAAAAATTCAACACAAGTGGTTTTTTTGGCATTTAATAATAAATTATTGGCAGTAAACCATTCAGATATGTGTGAAAGAGCACTGTTCACTTCGTCAACATTTGGGTCATGCCTATCCACATTAAAAATTAATGAGGTATCATCTGCAAACAGAACTATTTCACACCTATCCTGCAAATAATAGGGAAGATCATTGATATATACCAAGAACAAGAAGGGACCTAAAATGGACCCCTGTGGAACACCAATGTTAATTGACGCACCGCTAGAACGTTCTCCATTAACAACTACAGTCTGTATCCTATCATGCAGGTATGACGCTATGAGGTTCTGGGCTTTTCCTGTAATTCCATAGTGATTAAGTTTACGTAACAAAGTACAATGTTCAACGCAGTCAAATGCCTTGGAGAGGTCACAAAATATCCCCAGAGCATTTTTTGAGTTTTCCTACATCTTGTAAAGTTCTCTTTGTGGTGTACAGTTTTATTGAACTCTACTAACATGTAATCTAGGATATGTGTCTGGAAAGCTTATAACTATATGAGCAATTGTAACAAATACATTAATTCAATACCAAATTCTAATTATTCATCAAATATATCTTAGGATTTCACTTAAACGTGCCTACACAATATGTCTCCGAAAGATGGCTGTTATGATTAGACAAATGCCAACATAAATTCATGTTTGTGGCTATTCGTAGTAATTTGTTCAGGGAAATATTTTGTAGGTATTTGTTTTACATATTCACAGCACGCTTATGTAATGTTACGTATATGCTACTGACCGGATTTTAAATGTATTTCCCCTAATGTTCATGAGTAATTGAAATTTCAATGTTCATGTGAATAGGAATATGATTTACGTCTTATTATATTACTCGTGTAAATACCTTACCTTTAAAACAACGAAAGAAATTGATGACTGATAATGCAACATTGTTACACGGTTTCTACAGGAATATTCAATGTGTTCATTGTTTTTAAAACCATTTATTTAAGTATTAAGTAATCTGATCTGTTGCGAAAATAATGTTAAGTACTTAATGTAATATATTATGTTGTCTCATATTTCAGCACCTATATCAAATACGAGTTAATTCAATAAAATATATACATAAAAAATATATATATATATATAGTAAGGCATGCCAGACTTCGTAGAACTTGCATTATACTTACCTACAATTTAATATTAATTATCTCTTGATGTCTAGTTGTATGAACTGGGTAAGAACCTTTGTTTCTTCATCGATAATACTATTCATTGTTTATTGTAATTCAGTTACTAATATATTTGTTTATACTATTAATTACATTATTTATTTTGACAATGGAATTGCTAAAGAAAACTCGATAATTTCTATATACCTACCACTTCGGCTAATTAATCGAATTTTAATCAGAGTAAAGTTCTTGGTGAGTCTTTACTACCCGAAAATTGAGTAAACACTTGAGTGAACAGTACGACGTTATTCCTGTCGACAAGAAAGAAAGAAAGAAAGCTAACTCAAACTCATAACTTTTTAATTCATGTAAACTTTAAAACAGCTTTTGAATATACATACATACAATAAATCAAATATAGGAACTTTAACACACCAATTGTAACAATAAAACTAATCTAACATCACTTTAAAATAAAATTCGTAGCGAAACAAAAAGCATCCATGAAAGCTTGCGGGAAAGACGTGAAATAAATAAATACATAGTAGGTAGGGCTTGAATTTCCAATCAGTTGACGTAGTAGTGTAATCAATATACAAGTTAGTGAACGGAAAACTTTTACATTGGAACCGAACAATTTATGCCGAAATTGGTTGCAGTTCAACTCTTTAAATTTCTTTAAACTCTTGTATTTTTTTTCTAAATTTACTTTCTGTAATCTAAGTTAAGCAAATAAATAATATGTATTAGTTATTTATTTAATAATTTATTTATTATAGTTTTTTTTTCATAATCTGGGATAGATTATGAAAAAAAAATACTATAACGGTATTACAAAAAAATGTAATTATAGCTGTGGTTTTTACAGATAAAAATATTATTATAATATGTCCCTTAGATTTAACAAATATAATCACATAGACGCGACGGTCGATATCAATACTTTTTAAAGATTATTAGGTAGTATTTTGCCAAAGCTTCATATTTAAATATCAATTGTTTTGTTGGGGTTAGTGCACTTTTGACAAAAAGTGGACTGGTTCTTGTCCCAGGTTTTGGTAGGCGTGTCTGTATCTTTATTAGTGTTTCGACTTTTTTACTTGTTGTTAGTTGAATCATAGAGTAATTTAAGCGACATTGAACTTGTAAATGTTGGCTATACCTACTTAGTACTTAGATATATTATGATTTATGAGTAATATACCGTATAATTTCCCATTGTCTTAAGCGAAATATAAACTTACATAAATTATAAAGTAACACGTGAACTGTTGTAATTTTTATTGTAAGATTTTAAAATATAGACAATGTCTATGAGTATAGGTACCTACGAATAATATTTACAAAAACGCAATATTATAAACTTAAGTATTTATAGTATTATTGTAAGGTCATATTATAATGTTTAGCTTAACGGTTAATAAGGTGTTATATCATATAGGTAATAGTTGCATGATTCCTCTACAGCTATTTCAACATCTCAAAGACAGGTTATAATAGTTTACTATCGTATTGTATGAGTATACTCATTTAATAAAATTTATGCACAGAAAATCTGTGACAAACTTAATTGAACAATATTATAATATTTTTTAGGACCTTGTATATTCTTAAAACACTTGTCAACAATTGAAATACACCCAAATATAAATGGAAATGGTAGTTAAATATGGTTGTAAATTATATTTTATGAACAGACGTATCATCTGATTTTATGTATATTTGACAATAAAATACTTTTACAAGCTGTTATGATTGTATAAAGTAGAGTTTTTAGCTGATTTTGGTCGTATTCAAATTGTTTTCTTTATTTGTATGTAGACATGCATGTAAAAAAATAGACCACAATAATGACAAGTCGATAAAAGCACAAAGCCAGAGTCTAGCGATTGTGTCTAACTGTGTTATCCTTTAGAAACATAACACCTATTGTATCACTAGCTTTCTATTAGTCGCATTTTCAAACGCCCTCAATAAAAAGGAAGAAAGTTCTCAATTCGACTGATTTATTAGACTTGTAACCTGAGAGCTTTCAACTGTGTGCATCGATTTTAATTCGTTTTTTGGTCTGATAATTTTTTTATCTAGTTATGACCATTTCAGGGTCGTTTAGTGTTTTGATTAAAATTAATCATAAAATATATGAAAAATAATGAGAAATAATACCAAAAAACGAATATCATCAGAGTAGTACCTAGTCGTTTATTACACATGATAGGTAATATCATATTGCGCGTTCAAACAAACAATCTCTCCAGCGATATATATAACATAATATTAATAATAAAAAGCAACAATAAAAAACAAATTATACCAGAATAGTCATTTATTATTTATAAATTATCCCGTCTGAGCAAAATTTCAATGGAAATAATATGATAAGCTTATAATATTAGCACGTGCTTCTCAATTTAGCGTTATTTCTGTATTTTTTTTTTTAATTTGAATGACATCTAATAAAATCTTCATATAAATTATCTCTGAGCTTATAATAATATGGGTTTATTTAGTGTTTACTTTAAGGCAATTTAGGTTTATTTTAATAGCTTTATTGTCGATAATTATTACAATTAAAAGTTTGTGTTTGGGTTTCCAGCGTTTAATTTAAGGTTGTAAATGTAAAAAGGTCGATTAAATTTTGTTTCAGTATAAAAAGAGCGGGTACATATTTAAGATAATAATATACCTAACTAGCAGCTGTGCCGCGCGGATTCACCCACTGATTAACCCGCGTGCACAATGAAGTATTTCTATAGCTCATGTGTTACTATTATGTATAATCTATATCCCTGTAAAGTTTCATCCAAATCCGTCTAGTAGTTTTTACGTTGAAAGAGGTATTAGCACAGATAACATTATAATACTATAACCTCTACATACTTGTATCCATGATGATAGCGATCGATTTAGCATATCGATCATAAGACAAAGAGACAAAAAATGCGAAGGCGTAGCTATATTCAATCATCAATGGTTAATGGTTATATTATCATGATTAGGTACCATTGTTGAAATAATAAACGTTTTTATTTAATATTCTACAGGTTTTCTTTTGGGCAGAAACTTAATGTATAACATGTTATATCTACGTTCTTAGCATTCCAATAAAGAAAAAGGAAGACACTTTCAAAAAATCATGTTTTTATTTTTAATGTTGGCTGTTTATTATTTTGTTGATATTCAAAAATATATTGTGTAAAAATCACGTTCAGTAAGAGGCATATTTTTTTTAATTCTTCATTTCAGTTTTAGCACACCTTCGATCTTAATCTTGCGCCGCGCCTGTGAAACACCGTCGTAATAAATAATAATGTCATTATAAAAATGCTTACCAAAATAACTGTGAAACGGGTTCGCCAAAATAGTAAAGGCGCGTGACAATAGTTTAGCGATGTAATAGAATTAACGTATAACGTTTTTCTCTATCTACCGGCAACAGAGTAAACACAAACAAGGTTCAAAATATGGAGAGGAAAGTACGTACGCGTTATATTTACTATCTACCTACGATTTTCTAAAAAACTCAAGTTACGGGAAGTATTTTACTGTTTTCTTCAGAATGGTTCATCATATTTATCCCATATTATAATATTTTTAAGTTTTAACCGACTTCAAAAAGAAAGGAGGAAGTTATCAATTCGGTCGGTATATATTTTTCATCATTACTTTTGTGAGTATGTATATGATTAACAAACATTTGGTTATAGGTAAAGGTAAATGTGTCAGTTTTTATATACAACTAGTGGTCCGCCCCGGCTTCGCCCGTGGTACCTACATGTTTAAACTATCCTATCTCTCAAGTTGGATCGAACTGCACATGGTGTGCGAATTTTATTATAATCGGTTCAGTGGCGGCGTAGCATAGGTTGGCACCCGGGGCGACTTTCTATTGAGCACCCTCAAAATAAAACGATAAATATTAAACGTGTTTACGTGACTTTATTTTGCTTAAATACTCAATGACCATTATCAAAATTTACTTTTCTGTCCTTTTCAATGGACAATATGGATAGATAGACCAGGGCCAATCCCTTCCAAAATGATAAAAACCTAATAAAATCACAGTAGGATGAAACCCGTTAGAAAAGGAGGGGAATATGATAAAAATTAAAGGAAAAATAAATTAGTCAATCCGAGTTCGGGAAGTGGGAGGGGGGGGGGGGAGCTTTTAAGGCTAAAAAATCGTTTCTCTTGATTTCCGACAAAACTACATGTCCTATGGAAAAAAGTTCAATGGCAAACTTGTAGGTAATAAAAAGTTCTAGAACTTTTGTATTTGCAATTTTTTCACATAACCTCAAAATTTAGGTGAAAAAAACCAAGTTTTTGGTTTTTTATTTATATCTTTTTCAAAAAAAAAAAATTTTTCTACGAAATTTGGTGAAAACTTACCTTATTATGTCCCAAATACACAGACTGTAATTTATTTGATTGAAAATATTTATTTTTTCGCCTTATTTCAACTTTATACCAAAAAAAACAACCTAATTTTCAATCAAAAATTCTGACGTCAAAATATCAGCTTTTTTCAAAAATTTTGGGGGCTTTTTGTTCTTTGAAATATCTACTTTCTGATGGTGTAAAATATAATATACATTACCATAGGAAATTTACTCAGAAAATGCATACAAACATCCTCCCACTTCCCGAACTCGGATTGTCAGTAATTTATTTTTCCTTAAATTTTTATCACATTCCCCTCCTTTTCTAATGGGTTTCATCCTACTGTGATTTTTTTTTGTTTCAAAAATTATCGGCCCTGGTCTAAGACTAGCAAGTCGTGTTTGGCTCATTGTATATCTTAAGTAAGATTTTATTAACTTTAATTTTGAGAAACTTCTTTCACAAGAAGCCACCGAAACACAAATAGTTAAAAAAAATCTTATACATAGAGCTAGACTTGGAACAGACTCAGAATAGTCCCATTTTACAATAAATTTCAAAAGCTCCAGGGTAGTCCATTGGATCGCTTCTTGAAGAGAAATGCTGGCGGCTTCCAAGTGGCGCCTCAGTCGTAAAATCTCCAAAATAATGTTCTCTGCAGAAAATTCATCATAGACTTTTGTAAGATTTGGAACTATATCACGAAGGTCTTCTTCTGTTGACGTAAGTAGAGTTTCAGACTGAACAACACCAAATGTTATGAGAATGTCATCCATTGCTTTGTAGCGATGCTCTAGTTCTTCGTAAAATCTATCAAGACATTCTAACAAAACTCTATGCAACTCGTCTGGCAATGTTCGTCCAACGTCTTGGGACATTTCTCCTGGAATTCGTCATCGGAATCTCCTCCTCCCTCTTCTTTCAACGGAAATATCCAAATCCTCACATTTTTCAGTTGCGTAGGAAATAGCTCTTTCCACTATTTGGATACGTTGAGTTTGAAGAAAAATCCAGCGATAGGCCAGATGTTTGGATATACTTTTGTTTCTGATTAACTTCTTCTAGGATTTCACACCAAAAGGAAAGGTAGTATTTAGTACTTATTGACTTTTCTTTGTCACCGTGTTGTCACCCCTGGGTGCTTGGCACCCGGGGCGGACCGCCCCCACCGCCCCCCCTTTACGCCGCCACTGAATCGGTTGAGTGGTTTAGGAGTCCATTGAGGACAAACATTGTGACACGAGATTTATATATATTAAGATTTCGAAATGAATAGATAGGAAAAGCCTCTAATATAAGAGAGGAATTTTTATGTTTATGAAGAAGGACCATGAATGCTAATACACTGTTACGGATTTTAGTATTCTAGGCAGATATTGTAAATTATCTTGATCTTTTTTACGGTACATTTATGAGTAAATGGAGGTGAGTGTTTATGATGGGATAAACGAAATTTGATGAATAATTTGCAGATTATTGTCTTATATTGGCCAAGGTAGTAATAGAAAGAACTTCAAGTGTGCATAGTTTTTTTTTATTTTCACAATTTTTGTCACATATCACAATTGGATTAAATAACAAAAAATACAGTTATTTACTCAGCTCACTAATCTTTGATTCGGGTTTTATGTATGTGATATAACTGTATGTTTTTACTTGTAAGAATGATTGATACCAATTTAAAATTAAAACAGTGTTGTTCTATAAGTTTTTAAAATTAATCTTCTTTCCAAATATCTGAAATTATCGCCAAATTTAAATTAGATGCTATCACCGCCGCGACCAACGGGATAAGAGATTTAAAATGCAAATTATCCGCAATCCTTTAAAAGATAATCATAAATAAGACAAAATTAGTTTCTCTTGTAATCGAACCGTTAATATTGAAACCAGCCAGATCCCGTTTTGTGTGTGGAATATTCTACGTCACCTTTGCCACCTACTTGGTCCAATGTTAGCTAAATCTCATAATTTTATTCGCTTGTCCGATTATATCTTAGGGACGACCATAAAGAGGACAATACCCTTAAACAGTCATCCACGAGTTGGAGTTTTGGCAAGTTGTAGTAAATAATGACCCGGGCTTGGTCATATGTGGTTAACTAATTGCTCTCGGAGAAATATTGTTAAGTGGTCGTACGTAAAAGCCAAATAATCACAATTATGCGGTGTATAATATACAATTTATTGGAAAATCTGAATGTGTTATATTCACTTTAACGCTTTACAAATATGATGCAAGGGTAATAACAGGCAAGAATTATGATCTGACGCAAGCAACATTAATCATGAAAATGTAAATATTTACTATCAGTATGTTTTTCTATTTACACATTTTGAATTCACATACCGTATTTATTGGGAAAATAAAAAAACGGATTAAAAAATATATTTATTATAATTTACATATAAAAAAAAACTCTTTAAAATTCATACACTTCCAAATCGGGTTCGGAGTCATCATCGGTTCCGTCTTCTAAGTGTATAATTTTTTCTACATTTTCATTAAACGTTACTACAGATTTCCGTCTGGCACGCTGCTTTTCACCAAATTCATCATCATCCTCTGATTCATCTAGATTGTCTTTTAACTTATCAATAGATTGGATGACAATAGGACCATCAGGATTCGTCGTTGATATATTAACGATTGTGTCGTTTGGAAGTTCATAAGAAACAGTTTTGGGAGTCTGCTTCTCTTCGGGCACTGGTTCCACAATCACTTCATTGACTCCTTTTTCAGGAGCATCAAGTAGCTCTTCAAGGCTTTTCCCTCTTCTTTTCATATCTTCTATATTGTTCTGAGATATTGTAACTAAATCAGGTGTCCCAACTTGAATATTGTCTGGCGGCATTGTTATAAAGTCAGGTTTATCAACTTTAATGTTCTCTGGCGGTATTGTAATAAAATCAGGTTTGTCAACTGCAATAGACTCATTTCGAGATGCTAAACTGTTTTGATCGCTAAAATGGTCATAATGTGGCTTCCTTCTCCTAAAATTCAAATGAAACGCAAAATTTTAGTAAAAAAACAAATAATAATAAGGTTACTATCAGCTTATTCTCAATACAATTAAGTATTGTGCGAAAATATACAAATTTTACGTAAAATACTAATAAGAATATGTATATAATTACCATCTGAGATAACCCAATACAGCAATAGCTATAAGGATGATGAATAGTGCGACGGCTAGAGCTATGGTGGCCGCCAACAAGCCTGTTTCACGGGCTGGAATAGGACATATCTGGAGACCTTCTAGATAATCTTTCAGCGATAGAACTTGCGCTAGGCCAAAAGTCACCACATTATTGTTATTGAGATCTCTGTAAATATAAGTTGTTTATTTTAATAATAGTGATCTCATCAATGTTAATCAAAATTTATTTTACTAAATAACTATGTATTATAAAATTATATATAAGATTTAGCTAATCATTATTTTTTGCTATGACTTCCTGTGACACAGGAAATGTTAATGCATAATAAGAGTCACAAAGCACATCCAAAGAAGCTATAATATTAGGATTTTTTTCTTGCCTTATTAATTGCGTGACATCAATAGGTTGACTGTTTCTCAGCCCATAAATATAAAGTCTGAGTAGTGCCCCTGTTGTATCAATTTCACGTTTTTTTCTAGATTTTTCTTTCATCCCTTGCAACATACGTCCATAACGACGAAGACTGTCCTCCTCATTGCTTTCAGGCACAACAGTTGATTTGAGGGCTTTGATTTCATATCCTACAGCAGTAGTCAGATTGTCCAATACTTTACTCTCATCATTAACAAAAGCATTCCGAACAGATACAACTGCTATGTGATTTGTATCTAATAATTTCACCTGTAAAGATAAACATTTAAAAACTGTTAACGAAATAATTTACACAACGAACAAAAGCTTATGTGCAGTCTACAAATATATGCCAAAGGCGTTGTTCAACGGCAGTAAACAAATATTATTACTATATTATGTAAACGGTTAAGGTCAACTGCTTAAACCTCAGTAAACAATATACTTTAGTTATTTTTAAATAAAGTTTTCAACTTCTTTACATTTTGAGGTCGAGTACCGTTGCTTTTATGAGCGAACTTTTTAAAAATACTCCTGTTATCCAAATCTTCTTTCCATTGAAAATATTTATGGTTAAAAGTGATACAAAATATCAGAGCAATTATTATTTTTTAAAGTTATGTAAATTAATCTCTTTAGTGGATTTATTGAACTACCGACGCGGACGTATGGAATTATGTTTTAAGTCTCGTTTGACCACTTTTGGTATTAGTCACGGATTACTGTTTAATATTTTCTTGTAGCATGTTGATGATTTAATTTTATTCTGTGGTAGAAAGCAGAAGCTTGTAAATTTACACGTGGAAATTTTGCGAATGTAGTTGAACCGTTGCTAATTTGAATGCCGACAAAATATGTGGAAAAAGCATAGTCATATCTATTACAATAACAGATGATATCTTATGTACGTGCCGCTAGTTTTTGGTGCTTTTTGATACGTCTAACAGTAAATTTATATCTTTATGGAATAAACAAACAGGATATAACAAAAGCGTCACCACAGAACACTCCCAGTCAAAACCAGTGGGACTGGTTTACTGCAGTCGCTATTTTTTATTAATTCGTCATTCTTTTTTTTATTTGAGATTTACTTAAACACATAGAAATACAGACGATTTTATAAACATAGCGGCATTCGTTATAAATAAAAACTTGTAAGCTAAGAAAATGTTATTAGGTATAATTATTTGGGACAGAACCTTTGATGTCATAAAAGTTAATCCAGAGCAGAATTACCCGAGTTGGATATTACCTTTGCCTAGAGGAGCTAATTAAATTCATTTTATAATACATAAATTACCAATTAGTTAAACAAAACGAAGAGGGTAACAAAATCAACGATTGAAATATGTATTTTCCAAATTATGGGCGAGCCAACAGAATTAAATGTAGAATAAGAATTTTATATTACGACCCATCATTTTAAGTACTATAACCAGGCTTGTTTTGCTTATCAGTCAATTAAAATAACAAATAAAGGTATGAGAAAAATATTACCTACAATAAAATGGGCTGGGCAATAGTCGGTGACTTTATCAGCGTCTCATGATACTGGTTCTAAGTATTAACATGGTGACAAAGCGACAAGTTTTATTAGAGTAGGCAAGTATTCTATTTATATTTCTATTTCTATTCCAAAACTTTATAAAAACGAATTATCAAAATCGGTCTACCCGTTCGAGAACGCGTAGTGCCGTGACTAAGGGAAATAGGGATTTATCTTTATATATAGAGTCGATTATACCATAACTCCTGTAACAACAGTATAAAGCTTACCAAAAGTTCAATCGTGCCGGTGAGTCCGCTACCATTCCTATCGGTGGCTTTAACAATGATGCGAGTGTTGTCTTCAAGGTTCACAGGGTTCCGTACATGTACTGAGCCGGTGCCTGGTGACACAACTATATTGCTATCTGAACTCCAGTATAATAACTCGGCATTTTCACCTATATCTGCGTCGGTTGCCTGTTAAATAAAATACATGTGAAAAAAGTGCATTTTATAACGGTAACTATCAGCTTGATGGTAATTGATGTAACTTTACTCTTCTATGTTGGCTTAATTTAACCGGGTTATTTGTAATATGTAACAGATATTTCATTGAAAAGAAGATCCGTGTTTTTGTTTTGTTTGATTTTACGCAGGTTATGTTAAGTACCTATACATTAATTTGTATTATATTATATATACTATTTAATAGTTGTTATTATGTATATTGTATAATTATAAATTCGATATGCGCGATAAGAATAGATAATGCATAATCATTCAAGCATTTAGCATTCAAGATATAACATATTGGTAATTACATCATAAATTATGGTTTTTATGAATTTTTATTGTTCTATATTTATAACCCAATTAAACAATGTCTTGTTAACAAATGCGGCAATTATTGAAATTCCATTTTCTTCGCAGACAGGCGACACGAATACAGCTGAAAGTGTCGGGTCCTGTCGCTTACATAACTATTCGGTTTTTAATTTTATATTATAAATCTCTACCAAACACTTGTTTATTTTAACTGAAGAATGGATACTTTAGTTGTAGGCCTTTTTATTGAAGTAAATGTTATTAATATTTTTGGTTAGTTTTAGTACCGCATTCGGATAAAATGCAGTATTGTATCCAAAGTAAACTATACAACATTAATTATAATCACTTTACTAAAAACTACGTTTATAATAGTGAATAGCAGCAAAGTTAAGAAAACTACTGAATGCCATTATTTACATTTTGATTTATTTAGACATTATTTTAGATGCAGGTATCTAATTAATTTTTTCCAGGTAATATAGCTTTGTTAACATGTTATATGTCAATAAATGAGTATTTTTATTATTTTTGTTCTAGGCACTAACATAATGAATAATTAGGTAATGTTTGATCTGTATTATTAAAAACAGATGCTTTTTCAGTCGGCAAACACTGAATTTTTTGAGCCAAGTCTTTATAATTCATAATCCTTTTATACTATTTCACGTCGTTGACCTCACATAAGTCTAGCTTTAGGTGTCTGCCTTATTATTTAAACTAGACAATCGTTTGAAAGCCTTTATCAAAATTGCGAAATAGCAGCGATAAACAATAGATTTCAGAAAACGCATTCACCTATTGACCGTCTCACCTCCATTGACTAAATAAGGAGTTTAGCTTTTAATAAACTTTCATAATCCAACCCCAATCTATAGTTTGCGTTGTATAAGACTCGGTTGTGCATTAAATTGCAATTATTTAAAAGTTTACATTTCTTTGAGACAATATAGAGTTTGTCACGTGATTTCATCTATAACTGCTAATATTACGAATGCGAAAGTTTGTATGTTTGTTTGTTACTCCTTCACGCAAAAACCGCTGAAACGATTTTCATGAAATTTGGCGAACACATAGAAGGTAACTTGGTTTAAATCATAGGATAGTTTTAATCCTGAAAATCTTACGGGAACGGGAACTATGCGGGTTTTCCTCATAGTACGCGAAATGCTGCAGGCGAAAGGCTAATTTCACATAAATTTAATTTACTATTTGTGTTTAGTTTAATTATGTGGTTTGAGGTTACTCATTATCTATGAATAGAAATAGATGGTTTTTTTTATGAATTTATCATTTTACCTTGTTTTGTTAGCTACCAAACCATCTTAGTCTTTAAAATTTTACAAATTAAAAATATTTTAACATACATTTATATCGCATCTCTTTTCATTTAACGGAAAAGCAAAACAAAGGAAAACTCAATTAACAAACGTGTATCTTATTACATATTCATTTAATTATTCCCTATTTTGTAATTTTACAGGATTAGAAAGAGGCTCATTGGATTATACCAGGGAATTTTTTATATAACAAACGTATTATTATTTCTTATAAAATAATATTTGGTGGCCATATAATTTTAGATAATATGTTACAGTAGTGATGTAATATAGCCTAAAAAGGTGTACCAATATTTGTATTGTACGCAAATATGTTAAAACCTTATGCAGTAAGCGACAATAAAATATTTTTAGAGTGTAATTGACAATTGGTGTTGACCTAATCAATAAAAAACTATAAGGATATAGGATAAATATGTGAGCACGAATGTTTTTTCTGCAATGCAATGGCATGAGTCATCGTTTGTTTTTAAAAAACACGTTGTTAATGATGAGTTCGTTGCATTAATTAATGTATGTTGATTTTATAAAAATTATATAAAAATATCATTCATAACCAAGATTTCATATTGATTTATTTTCAACTAGCTTTCCACCCGCAGCTTCGCCCGCGCAGTCAAGGAAAAACCCGCATAGTTCCCGTTCCCGTGGGATTTCCGGGTTAAAACCTATTTCGATCCTATTTTCCGGGGTAAAAAGTAGCCTATATCCTTTCTCGGGTATCAAAATATCTCTATACAAAATTTCATGCCAATTGATTCAGTAGTTATGATTGAGTAACGGACAGACAGACAAAGTTATACTTTCGCATTTATAATATTAAGTATGGATTTCTTGTTATACTAGCTGCGCACCGCGGTGTCACCCGCGTGGCAAAGTTCACAATATATTGCTTTCTTTTTATATTGTCTATGTACTACTTTTATCCTAGTAGGACAACCTACGCGTATGTTAGGCTATTTTCCGATAATTTTATTAGATGCATATAGTGGTCACTTTTTATGTAGGTATAACTCAAAAAGTTACAGTCATGGTTTACATGGGCTAGTTCATCGTGGCGCGTGCAAATCCGCCTTGTAGTAATATAATACATATAAAATGTTATTCAGCTACGTTCCCGAGTGCTGAAAAGCAATCCTTTTGTAACGAAGTAAGATTATTTTTTATATTCATTGTTTTACTCCAACAATTAATGCATAAAAAAGGTAAATTATACTGTAAAAGATTAAATAGAACAGCATTATTCAGATGAAGTAACATTGAATATTGTAACGGTTAGATGTTTTTATTTGTTTCTTCTTATTTTGGTCGCGTGAGATTCTGAGCTGAATCACAATTTTGCCGGCTACGGACGTTCTTTGAATAATAAAATATGCTAAATTTAAAGTAACATTGTCTTCGGTTTTAATCATGGATTACTTTCCTGATAATTACAACTTTCTTCTGACGGAGATTGTAAAATATTATATTGAAAGTTTTGTTTGAATTTTTTTCTGAATGTTTTTTGTAAACTCTATGCTAGTTTATCTTACGACAATATTGATAGTACTGAAAAATACATTTTTTTCTGTAATTATTATCTATAACAAATAAATAATGTATAAAAATTAATATTCTCTACTTACTTTTAATTCAGCGAGTGCTCTGGGAAGAATGAATTCATCTATACTTCCTCGAGGATATCCAACCGTTATCGGTTCGTTTTCCTTTCCTACAAATATTGGCGCATTATCATTAATATCCAGGACTATAAGGTTCACCAAAGATCGTCTCGGGTTATACTGTATACTGTCGGTTAATATCCAATTATTTGGACCGTAGTCGTAAGATTTCGGGTCATTTTCGACATCTGTGTTTAACGACCGTTTCCTCCTCAGTTCATTGTCGCAGTATAAATTTAATTCGACTTGAACTTGCGATACGTGCATGAAGGCAATAGATTCGTGTTCCCTGTCTATGGCACGGGTGTGTAGACCGTTTTGGTCGACGTATATCCAGGTTTGGTCGATTGGCCATTTGTTTACGAGTTGATACTGGCAGTCGGGATAAGCTTCGAGCGGTACCAAGTTCAAATGAGGTTCTTCTTCATAACGTTCAATGATCAGCAGTGGAGGCAAAGTTATTGTATCGTTACACAAAACTGAACTTGAGGCGTCTACTGTTAGCTGAATCTGTAAAATATGTTTTTTTCTATATTTTTTTATTGTAATAAATAAAATAGACAAGATTTGAAATATTTACCAACTATTTCATTGTTCGATTCAATTAAATTGGAAACTTTAGATGAAAATGTAGAGAAGTTTGATAATATAACCACGAAAGGCGATCAAATT
The DNA here is from genome assembly GCF_905220415.1 of Colias croceus. Taxonomy (NCBI): domain Eukaryota; kingdom Metazoa; phylum Arthropoda; class Insecta; order Lepidoptera; family Pieridae; genus Colias; species Colias croceus. The sequence continues at coordinate 5,563,879 of NC_059542.1, forward strand.
ATGTAGATTTAGATTGAAATGAAATTCTTCTTTGTATTCTAAAGTTTGCAGGGATAAAACTAATATAAGATAAATTATGGTCAAACTTTAACAATAATTTTATTTTAATTTAAAGATTAGTTCTGAAGAGCGTTAATAGCCCTGTAATATCCAAAATTATATCCTTTATTAGCGGCTAGTATCATAATTTCCCATGTACTCAAAGGATAAATTATGTCCCGTTATTTGAGACAACAATAATCACATTGACTCGTGTGTTTGTGAACAATTTTAGGTTGTTTAAACTTAAAAATTATCTGTACAAATACTGTTCAATAATGTTAGCAAACTTTTTCACTCGAACCTTTTGTGAAAACTTAAACAGCATTTACTTTAATAGCTTCCTCTGTATACATTGGATCGTTATACGTTATCATATTTTCTTATGGGGCGGCCATAAATTTCGGGAGGTTCTTATAAGAATTGCTCGACTCCCTTTTCCTCTTGGTTTTATGACTTGAGATTTGCCTCGATTTTTCAACACGTGTTATTATTGTAAGCAAGAGTGGTGCATTTTGCAAATTGTGTTTTTATTTTAAGGATTACGATATTTGTTTTACAATTTTTACAGATTGGAACTTATGCATTCGTCGTTTGTTTAGGAACAGTATTAGATATAAAAACAAATACGTTTATAATGATATTATACGGATTTGGTAAATTATTTTATCTCTTAAAAGCTTAGATTAGCTTAGAGAAGAAACAGTGGTGAACCGTTTGAAACGGTCCGTTTCCTAAATAAGAAAATAGAAATCAGATTTCACATATTATATTATGTATTATGTATAATACTTAGTATTAAGTGATCAAGCGACCGAAACTTTCTTTATTCCACTGGGAATCAAACCCACGACATCTAAGTTTAACCCTTAGGTATATAAACTTCTGTAGCCAGGAGGCAATCAAGTGGTTTATACATGTATAGCTTATATAATTAAATTATTTTTTTACCGTTGCACTAGCAGAGACCCGGGTTGTGACTGTAGTTGCAACAGCGAGGAAGCTGTAGGTACCGACATCTATTGGTGCTGAAGAATGGATCTCACCATTACCATTGATAGAGAGACGTTCCTGTAATTGTGCTGAAATAAAAGAAATCAATTTTAACACTTTTAGGTGATAATAAGCCATTATGCTAGTCTGCTTCACTGTTAGTTACAATTTTTTTTTTAATTACGTTATCCATATATTTACACTAATATTCCTCTAAAAATTAAAAATATTGCACGTGTTGCATTGTTTCATTTTCATTCGTAAATATTAATTCATAATTAGATTTCCAAGGCAAAAATAATGTTCTATCTATTAATATTATATCATTATGTCATAGAATCAACTCTATAATATTATGTTCTATAACATAAATCATTTAATGAATCAGAAATATAGCAATATATTAAAGCAAATGGTACGTTAACGTCGTTTATCCAAATTAACAGACGCCGTATAAAACTTAATAAATTATTGAACATAATATTTCTGCTTCTTTATTCCGTTCTCAATTTTTATGCTCGATCATTATATTTAAATGAAGTAATTAAGCCTAAATAGATAAACGAGATTATTCATATTTTCATTCCATTTATAATTTTTTCCCAGATCAAATGTTCATTAATTATATTCTACATTTCGTTTCTGCCCAATTATTTTTGTAGACGGAGTAATTAAAACAGCAAGTACTAAGTAATGATTGAGTTATTGAGAATTCATTTAGGGATTCGATTAAAATACGTCAATAGAAATTAAATAAATAACTCGATGTGTACGTTATAAGCAATGAATAGAAAATTATATGACAGGTCTATTAATAACAATAGAAAGGGGTTTAGGTAAAGTTAGCGTCGTGATAAACATTCGCGGTCGTGATGAATATCCAAGTTTCATCACTGGCCGCGAAAGCCCGACGCCACTAGTCTATGGGCTAGTGGCGTCGGGCTTTCTGCAAAAGTACCCAAACCCCTATGATAGGTACCGCATAATATTCAATGTGTTGTGCTCTATGCAAACCCATTTAAAAGTGAAATTACCTCATCTGAATACATTCGATTTGCGAAAAAACTCCTGTACCAACCTACTTATTTGAAAGATTAATGTTTAAGCCAAGGTAGGTAACTGAAAACTGGTAAAGTTGTGCTCACATGCTAGGTACCTAATGATAAACAATGTTTAAACCAAACCTTTTTTAGTAAGTTCATAACTCATGTACTACATGATTTCACGTTTAAAGCAGCGTTCAATGTTTTTATTTATATAATTGACGTAGAACATATAAAATACGATTTTAATGGCAAATAAAGTAAATGGATAACCGTGTGTTAAAATTAAAACATTCAATACTACCAAGTAAAGCCTACAAACGACCTTTTGATGTAATAACCTTTTATGAATCGTTACTTGACGATAAAATGATTTTGTTAAAATAAGTACGTGACTAGAGAGCATCAAATGAATTTATTCCAAAGTCTGGCATTTAATCCTTTCATATCATATCCGATGTCATTGAGTCTATCTAGATATTTAATAAATCTTTCGATCTATTGTTATTGACATGCAGTAATGCATTTGATCTATACGTGCTTATTTTAAATCTAATAATCGAGAATAATCTTTTTGACTTATGAATATTATATAGTTAGACATTATCTATACAGGAATTTGCAACCTTATTATCTTGAAAGCTCATATTCGTAACGTAATGTTTTAAAAATTATGATCTTGCGAAAACCGTAAAGTGACGGGTAGCATTTATATCACAGGTTTAAAAGCGTTCGCAGATCAAAGTTGTCATTCGCGTAGGTTTCAAGATTAATGATACTGCAGTTTCATACGGGTTGGATATCATTTTTATATTTAAGTACATAATATGTCATATACAAATATTAAGTCGTTACATCATTTATCAAATCTATTATTTCAATTGGCGACAAATTTGAAGAGATTTGATATTCGTAGTGGTTAAAAGTTTTAACTTTTAGATATGCATTTTGTATAGTATTTCGGTATTGTTGGATAAACTTGTTCTAAATGTGTAAGTAGTATAATTTCAAGATACGATCTTTGTACTTACTTGGTAAATAAAAGACGTTGTGTTAGAGAACTCTTATACGACAGTTATGGACTCCTTGAAAATATTAAATTTATACCAATATTGAATTGTGAAGCTTTCAACCTTTCATATATGTCCCGTTTTCAATATAAGGGCATATGAGACATCTGTTTAAACAATTGAAGTAGGTGTAGGACGAAGGTATGTCGAAACGATTTTCAGTTTGTTTTGTGTCTATTAAAATAGAAGAAATTAAGGATAAATTAAAATAATTTCCACGTTGAATTAACAGTATACTAGAGTTATCTGATGTATCTTTTTTAGGGTTCCGAACCTCAATCCTTATAGGATCACTTTTTTAGATACACTTGACTTTGCAATTACCATTCGAAGAAGGTTTGAAGTGAAGGTTACTAAAAAATAACCCTTTTAATTATTTTTTTAATGGACCTGTGACTCGTATATTGTTAAGTCCTTGAATGTTTTATTATCAATCGATCAATTCAACCGTGATGTTTGATAAACGATAATATACATCGAATGCAAATGGAAATGTAATATGTCATCCAAATGATGCATTTACCGGGTGCATGTGTAGAAATTGCATCGGAACATCAGTGGAATGAATTTGCAGCTGAGCGTTCAATTTGCCTTTGAATATGTTAACCATAAGATTAAGATGAATTGCATTGCTAAATAACGTTTTTAGTTTCCGAGAATAGAATCTAATTTCACTTGCATCAACATCCAAAATGATCAATGCAAAATTTTAGACACGTAACCAAGTACTATTATACATTCTGTGACGTAACGTTTACCACAAAATCATTTTATTTGAAAAGTTCTGTCATTAGCGAATAATTAGCGATATTATAAGAAGATATAAAGTAATAAAATGTTTTCTAATGAACTCATGAGAGCTATAATATAAGCACAGAACAGTAAGAACATAATAGAAGTGCGATGTGGGCGTGGCCCACGTGTCACTAGTAAGGTAAGATCACCTAACTCGCTCTCAGTTGTGCGCAGAAAAATATTCGAGTCGGTTGTCAACTGTCAAACCTTATTTCCATATTTATTCATTATTTAGAGCGTGTTGTTCGGTATTAGAGTGGAAAAATGATAGCAGACGAAATAATATCAGCAATCGAGGCATTTCATACCATCGGTAAGTCTTATTTTAATTTATTTTAAATATATTTTATGTTACAACTTCGCTTGTCGTAATTTGTCAAAAATTTATAAAAATATTAAGTCAAAATGAACCCTAATCCATAAGAAATAAGTACTAATATAGATTGAACAGCAAACAAGACTTTCTGGAATATTATTGAAATAAACAAACGAATGTCGGATTAGTGATGCATGTGGCGCATATCGACAGTATCGATACTTTAGAAAAGACAAACATTTCAAATATTAAATTTTATTCTATTTTTCCTTAGCTTTCATTTGTCCTATTTATTTATAGATTTTCGAAAGAGCCTAATTTAAGGAGAAATGGATAATAAATGCAACGTGACGAGTTAACTGGATGCCGAACAGCAATAAGCAGTCTAACAAAGGCCACCGATACATCAAACCTACGGCAGTTCCAAGATTTAAAATAATGCATATTTTCTGTTTGTTTTGTAAATATAGATTTATACTATTCTATTCCGTTTTTTATTTAAATATAATAATATGAAAAGACGTACTTAGTAGTAATAAACATACTCCAAAATGTGACACATTATCCTATACTCATATAATAGAAAGAAAAAAAAAATGCACAAAAATATATTTATTTGTGAATTATCGATAACAAGGCTGACATCCCTTAGAGCATAGCATCAGGTTAATGTCAAGTTAATGTCATTAATTTAGAGTGACACAAATTTCAACCTTATCTTTATGTGTAGAGGTTCAAAGTTATATGTATTGAAAACCAACGCCATCTGTTGTGGAATAGCTGAATGTTTTCGAATTTGGAATTTCTGAGCAAAGAGAAACAAAACAGCTAATATAACCTAGGGATGTTATACTAAAATAAACCGTAACTTGGTTCGTTAGGGTACATATTGAAATGCTGAATTTATAACCTAAGTCAGTTTTTACTCAAATTAAGCTGTCCAATCAAAGGCATAGTTTACTTGTAGTGTACTGTATAACTATCGGTTTAAATGTGTGGGTTTGGCGACACTGGTTTTCATACTAATGATGACATTATAGCACTTCTATTATGTTCTTACTGTTCTGTGAATATAAGAGTGTCAACCTTCTCTTTGCGAGTTTGGCTCAAATTGCAGTCGGATGCTGAATTCCCATTATAAATATGAAATCAAAATGTAAACATATAGGCAATAATCTCATATATCAAATGTGAAAATTATTTATATGCGGTTTAATAAATGTTTATCAGTTGTCGAGATAAGGAATGTCGATGACATCACGAAATTTTTCAACGAATAAAAAGTTGCGGTGTGAAGATGGATGAAGGTAACAATGTAACATTTTGGAGGCGTAAAAGTACACAAATTGATTTAAATGATAAGAGCATTAAGTTCAGTGAATCAGTAACAGATACGGACGTATCAAAACAAAAGAGATTTAAATTTAAAGGAAAAGGTGTCTATCTGGTAATTTGGTAAATTGTTATAGTATCTATCTTTGATCATGGAAGCTTATTGAAAAAATATTTACTTGTTTTAAATTATTTTAATTATACAAAGACCACCATGGGGACTACCTACTAAAAGCTCATTCAATATTTGGAAATATATGATAGGTCTGTGGAATTTATGTTGGAACATACACTTAAATTAAAACTGGCCTAGATTTGGCTGGCGATCTTGGTGACCTTGTGATTAATTATACGCAAGAACTATTCATTTAAAAACACGATAGATCTGTTTAAGTTTCCTTTAAAATCTCAAGAACCGTAAAGCTTACTTAATATCTGTATTTGCAAAGTCTTGCAAAAAAAATGCTTTTTAAGTACGTAGGTACTTTAATTATTATTTTATGAATAGAATGTAGCAATAAATGAATGAAACGCACATCCATTAATTGCTACAGGATTGGAAATTTCCTTATCCCTTGGGCGTTGAATTGAGCTAACTGCCAAAGGAATGTAACAAGCGGCGTCTGTATGTACACAGTATAGGACATGCAAACATAAATATAGATTGTTTTGTCATGTAGCTGGTTAATTAGAGGAACTTTGAAATAAGACTTAAATGTTGCCTTTTTATATTATTTATTATTATGCAATAGTAGTTATACATAATTTAAATTTAATTATAAATTAATCATAATCATGTTTATTTAATTTGACAACAGCGATGAATAATTTCACTGATAACACACGATTTTGAGAATGTTTCCTCATATTGTTAAAAAAAATATAAATAAATAAATACCATCATACGCGTTAATCTCATAACCGTATACATACTATGACTCATATTAAAAATAAAACATAAATATGCACATTTAAGATATAATGACCTATATTATATCCGGGACATGTTTAGCTTTAACCTCAAATAATAATGTAATTAAATGTATCGCTGAGATTTGATAGAATATGTGTTACTATATGTATGTATGTTACTATTTCCATTTAAATAGACTTAGCCGATCTTAAACTGACTTAAAATATCAGACTATAAAATAATAAACATATTTAAAAATACCTAAAAACGTGCAAGAAAATAATTATTGTATTCACAAAACCCCGACAGTGTACAAACTTTGAATTAAATATGTTCGTTAAAAGTAGGTGGGTTACTTAACAAACACAAATATGAAGCTAATAAAATCATGTTAGGATTTTTTGCCTTGCCTGAAAATAACAATAAGCCCCTGGAAGCGTAGCATTCATGAAACAACCAACCAATAAACAATATTATTTAGATGAAATATGTACGGTCTATTATATTATATTATATTAACGTTATAGTTATCAATTAATTCACAGTAAAGTATAGATATTACTCCGATTGATTATTCGTAAAAATCTAACCAACCAAGAGATATTATCAAATTTAATATGCATGTCATGATAATTATCATCATAATATGATATTCGGTCGTATTCGTCTGATAAACATTCCTATGCTTTTCCAAGATGATATTAATTTTATATAACACATGTTATTCTTATCTACTCTCTATTATGTAGTAAATAATTTGAATTAAAAAACATTTAGTTATTTAAACATTTAGTTTTTCCTTATAATACACATCAAATACCAAGCAAATACTACTGAACCGATTACAATGAAATTTGGTGTGTAGATCTGAATAACCAGAATTAGACATAAGCTTTTTATCCCGGAAATCCCACAGGAACTATGCGGGTTTTGCTTTGAAAACACAGGTGCAACCGCGGGCAAAAGTTTAGTAAATATTTACCATTGTCTATCTCCAGTGAGTAGCTGACGGTTTCTCCATTGTCAGCATTGGCAACCACTTGACCTATGAATCCTGTATGGGCCTCATTTGTCCGAATAATATACGAGGGTGAGGTAAAGCTCACCGATGGAGGAGCAGGGGAATCTGTATAAAAAATTACATTTGAAACGCAAAGTACTGACGTGATTATTATTTTTTAATGTTGAAAAATTTAAGAGATAAACGAAGATTCTTTATGTAAAGCAATGAAGTGAATTAACAACACTTTTTTTCTCAAATTATTATTGAATACTAACGTTTTAAAATGATTCATTGAAATGTGAATTATTTAATACCTAGCCAAAAGTGTACCGAAAGTATTGTCAGTTAATTTTATAAGTATTAAGAAATTTATGGATGGTGAAAGTAATCGTAAATTACACTTAAAAGGCATCCTCTTACGTCTCTGTAATTTTAGTTTGTATGACAGGATACTTAGTTATTCAAGCCCATATACGTTTTTTAAACAACTTAGTAAGTAAGGTCATCATTGTAATTATTTTGATGAAAAATTATGTTATATATTTCGAAACGTATGTAAATTATGTTACACTCATTATTATATTGAGAATGTCATAATTAATATACAATCTAATATCAAAACACCATATTCTATTCATATAAACTTTTATAATAATCTATTAAATATTAGAATTGGCTAATAATAGATTATTAGAAAAGTTTATACCTAATAAAAAAATAAAAAAAAAACAAGTTTCAACATATCGTTTCATTCATTTCAGAAGAAATAAAATAACACGAAAAGAAAGCTTGGATAAACAAATGCAAGATTATTACTTGAGAAATTGCTTCCTGATAAAGAAAATTTCAGTTTGAACACAGAAATGTTGCGAGAAAATATTTTTTCTCAGAAGCTCATACAACATTATGAATAGATCTAAATAGGAGAGCATAATCTGATTTTCGTTATTTGGGTTATTTCGTTGCAAAATCACTTTATACGTATACGGTAATCAAATAACACCGAGTCAAGAATTTACGTACTTTTTGAATATGTACCTAAATAATATAACTTTTTGCCTTTTGAATACGATTTTCAGCTTCATACAGCTTCTACGATAATACGATTAAGTTCTTGCTTTTAAGATATCTTTTAATGTGGACTTACCCGATTGAATTATATCCAAAAGAAGTACTGCGCTAGCTTGCGATGCTATGAGCTTTAGGGCAATGTAGTTTATATTGTTGGTTGGTATAGTAGTTGTTGCCTGAACCGTCACTATTCCATTTGATATAGTTGCCGTGAAGTAGTCTGCATAATCTTTAATAGAAAATATTTTGAAATAAATGGATTTGAAGGATCAATTAATGAATGTTTTTGAAGGGAGTTCATTCAATAATATTTGTAGTATTTGTATTAATATTTTTACTTTATAATGTATCCATATATAGTAATTATTCAGTAATATACGAAGATTTCTTTCGGTATTAAATTTAATTTAATTTAGAGTTTCTCCTATGTGAAACGATTGATACTATCATTATCATTAAGATTACAAGTTTTCTTTATTTATTGTGGGGAGACTTTAAAAAAAGGCAGCAAAGCTTACCTCCTGATACTGTTATCTCTCCACTATATCCATGTATCGCTATAGTCTCATGAGTTACGACATTTTCTTCTAAACGCCCCGAGTATAATACTTTGTCAAAAGTTACATCCTGTTCAATTGGTGTGTCTGAAAATTAATTGTCCAATTTGTTTTTGAGTTATTTTATCACAATATTAAGATTCAGAAAATCTTACAATATTTAGAGAATCCACAGTTTATTAGACTGTTAAATAGATGTCTCGTCTTATTATAATTATTGCACATACGTTGAGGTTTTTGAAATATGTTCTTACCTGGCTTGGCAATATCCAAAATAAGTACAGCGCTTTCTTGCGATGCTATGAGCTTTAGGGCAATGTAGTTTATATTGTTGGTTGGTATAATAGTTGTTGCTTGAACCGTCACTACTCCATTTGTTAAAGATGCAGTGAAGTAGTCTCCATATTCTGTAACGGAAAGTCAAACACGATTTTAATGTTTTAGAGATCATTAATAATTTTTGTGTAAAAGTAATAAATATTCAACGAAATTGAGCTTAAATATTGTTCTAGATACATATTTTTCATTTTGTGCATAAACGTTATCTATACATTAAGTTGATTATGCAACCTGTTCTAGTTCTATGGCACAGGTACATCGAAATTCTCTCTATTATTAAATTTTATATCGCTGGGATTTTCCCCTTTGTAGTACGATTGATAACATCCTTAACATATAGATTAAAAGTTTGTATTCATTGTATTTGCTATTGAAAAATACTGTTTTATCTTTGGAGCATCATCATACATCGATATTAATAAACATTATACAATAATACATTGTAAATTATCATTGTATTGGAGTAATTTATGTGTACCTACACGAAATATGTTAGCAAAGCTTACCTCCTGAAACTGTTATGTCTCCACTGTATTCATGTATCGTTATAGCCTCATGAGTTACCACATTTTCTTCTAAACGTCCCGTGTACAATACTTTGTCAAAAGATGCATCTGGTTCAAGTGGCGTGTCTGAAAAATCAATTATCTTTGAAAACATAATGGATTTGTCCTAAAAGTTATAATAATACCACAGTATACATAATAGTAGCTAATAATAGTTTTGTATACTTCCTATATTATCATTAATTTCTCCATTACGATAATGAAACAATAGAAGGGCTATAATTAATAAGGTGAAACTTGAATAAATTAGCCTTGATTCTGGGTTATCGATGTTGTGATAAGATATAAAAAAACCACATAAATATATATCGATATACATAGATATCCGGAAACAAAAGAATAAATAGGGTAATTACGTTGTAATATTTTAGATAAAAAATTATAAATATTGTTATTTGCAGTTCTAATTTGCATAAGTATAAGAATGAATGAATGATTAGAAATGAATGAGAAGTCTATAAAGATTAAGGATTGGTATCGCGTGAGAAGTATTAATAATGTCAATCGTCATATTAATTAATTTATAAAATAAATAAATAAAATAAAGTAACTAGGTCATTTTTTATGAATATTCCAAGTGCAAAATTTTTTTAACTTTTTTATGAAAGTATGAAATATTATGTAATGTTGTTAAAATAGTATACAGCTATAACAAATAGTTGGTACATTTTATAATTATGTAAAAATTCATTGCTGTGCGTTTTTCGCGCTGTCGCTCCAAAATACCTATCTAGATCGATTTAGCTAATTTTGAACTTCAAATATGTGTGGAAATTAAGGTAAGGTTAAAATAATTAATGTAAAACAGTTTAGATATATGAAGATGATAAGAAATTAACCGAGTATTAATAGTTAAACATAAAAATATTTACATATTTATTTATATTTTAAAATAAGATAAGATAAAAATGTTCATCCTTATTCAATTGTCTAAAAATGTTCTAACAGACCTTGATGTGTATTTATTGAAAAGGTCATTTGACCAGATTACTTCAAACATATAAATTCAAATGAAGTACCTACCGGTTAGGTACATAGTTCCCATCGAGTTCATAATAAAATACATAATATTTTATGCACCGATTCTCTTTGTAGAACATGTTTCATAAAACTCTATTTCATTGTTTTTTTTTTCATTTCTATATACAGTTACAGATACTATACTAGATATACAGATAATACTATACTAGATATACAGTCCCAGGGCGATAAAATCTATTTTTGATGTTTCAATAACAAATTGGTCTCACAAAGAAGTTTTCATCATTTGAACATCATTTCGTTTAGGGCCGATTTTTCAATCCCGAGATAAACAGTCTAATAACTACCCATCGAATAGATTTATTCAATTGTATATCTAACTCATAACGGCTCGCCTATTTTTCAATTGTGATTTATTTGATGAATAACTATCTGACCAAATATTTCCATATTGGCAGCTCTGCTCTCGGAGTGGCGAAACAAACATATTAAATTAGTCAGGTTAGAGCGGGATAGAGTCAACTCTTGCAATTTGTCAACAACCGTCATTATGACTCACGTCAGGAGTGCATTTTAAGTTTATCTTGTGTTCTATGATTGTTGATTATTGTTTTGATTCGAGTAAAGAGTTTTGATTAAATTTGTGTTTAAATTTATATATTTTACGATGGAAACGACATAAAGGCAGCGTTCGGCAAATTTTCAATGGCATGGTCATCAATACTACCAAAAACATCAATTTCAATATGATTTTAGTTGATAATAATTATATAGAAAGAGGCTTAATTGTTAATAATTCTATGCTCTATGTTATTACATACGAAAATATCCCAAATTTGACGCGTCAGTTGTCAAATCAAACGCCTATTCGTCGAATAGCGCGCTATCTGGCCGTTGGAGCGGCAAATAGATTTATTCATCAAATAACGTAGTTATTCGATAGATAAGTCCTATTCGTCTATTGAAAAATTGAATATTTTGTTAACTGAAGAATAAAGTCTATCTAGCTCTTTATCTGGGCATTGAAAAATCGGCCCTTAAAGAAACAAGCCAGTAAATCATACAGCAGTAAATAATATTATCAAAAGAAAGTTGATAATGACATTATGGAAATATACATAATGAAAGCTTGAAAATATTCCAAAACAATTATCTCGCACGATTACAATCTTTTTATAACGTGCATTTCTTTGACAAAGATACAATTTTACCAAGAATTGAACGAATAAAAATATGAGTAAGAAGTAAGTATAATCGGGAAACTTATACTGTATTTTGACATATTTAAATTTAATATTATCTACTATATAATATAAATGAATCGCCAAATATAATCGCAAAACTCGAGAACAGCTGAACCGATTTCGTTAATTCTTTTTTTATAATATTCCTTGAAATACGAGGATGGTTCTTATGGAGAGAAATCGTTAACATGTTCCACGGGCGAAGCCGGGGCGAACCGCTAGTTAGAAATAAGATATGTCTTCATGTTTACCTGTTGGAAGCTGTATTATAATAGTAGACGAAGTTCCCGCTGTATTTTCTCTGTCTCCTCTAAGAATGAGATATATTTGATTTTCTCTTAAAATTTCTGCAGTCAGTTGTGACTTAACTTCAAACGTTATTTCATTTCCAGAGTAGTTCAAGTCGAAATAGTTTGAGTATTCTGAAAATAAGTAATCATTGAAAATTAAACAATGGTACGTTTTTATTTGAGTCAGTAAGGTACATAAATGTACCAACTTTACTGCCTGAATTAAAAACGCACCATTCTAAACTCAAAGTCAAATTTATTTATTAAATTAGACTTTTTTTAGAAGCACTTTCGTCATTACATATTTTTAACATTTATAACCACCGATTCGGAAAACAGTAGGTAGGTACATTGAGATAATATTATTATGGAGCAGACACCACGAACAAAATCTGTGCGCCAAGCGCGGCGGCGCGGGGCGCGCGAATGACGGCTAGACAGTCATAGATTATACGATGTCACTGACTCACCGCTATAGAGGCGACACTTTGTTTCATTCTGTCTATTTTATTGGGTGCCACTCCTTACATGCACGTTGACTTGAAATTTTCTTTGTACTTACTTAATATTTATTTTAGGTATAAACTGACTTTACTACGCGGGGCTAACAATATCTGGCATATAATATAGGATGATGTAAATAGTGACGTCATATGGAATAATTTAATTTTTTTCGTGTTTTAGGTACAGTCAGGGCTACGGGAAGTTTTATTCCTTACAAATTGAGCCTTTTTTAGAAAAAAAATAATTTTTCCCTTTCTTCACGGCCCAGACATGGAAACCTTGAATAGAAAAAATATTAATTACTTATCTCTGAACTAGTGGTCCACCCCGGCTTCGCCCGTGGCACATATTTCGCAATAAAAAGTAGCCTATGTTCTTTCTCAGGGTCTTAAGATTGTCTGTGCCAAAGGAGAATGCCCATGAAAGTATGGACCACAGTACAGTGTTGCGTCAATGCCAGAGTGGTTTTGGAGGGTTCTTCGATATTCAAAAGATTTTTACCAATTGATTTTTTTGTGATAAAAACAGGGGTTTTCAAGATATTGAGAAAAATGTGAAATAACCTCAAAACTTAAATAACCCCGATTTAGTTAGGTTTATGTGTGATTTAAGTAACATTTTATCGTCCAAAGGTTATTTTTCGATTAACATATTTAATCTATGCGTAGAGCTTATGCTTTCAGACAAAGTCTATCTGTTCATCGGCTAGTGTAGGTAGGCACCAGAAATCTTCCGGGACGGATTTCAAGAAAACCTAAATATATACTTAAAAAATGCCAATTGAGTTTTTATTCGGTTTACATGTTGTTGTTGTTGTTGTTGTTGTTTGAATCATTTTTTCACTACTTATTCGAAGAAAGAAACAAATAAGAAATAACTGGTTACCTACCAAGCTATGTCATAATAATATTTTTTTTTTATATATACATATTTATATTATTTTACATCACTATCTTTGTTAAAACAACCTACAGTGTATAAACAATACCTTAAAGAGTGTTGATTTTTTTTGTAATTCAATGAAAACAATAATCGATATTAATACATTTAGCTATTTACCATAGTAAATGTAATAAGTTACCGCTTGGTTACCGTGGTATTACTGGTAATGGACACTAAATCTATAATAACGGATCTAAACAATTACATGTCTTATTAGATTTTACAAAACATTCCCTGTTCAAAATATATTTTCCGATGGTAAGAAGGCCTCTAAATTGCCGAGATTTTTTTTAATAGTATTGTTGTCTTGATGCATGAGAAAAACCAGTACCAAAAATGGGCATTCTCCTTTCATCAAAATCGGTCCAGTAGTTTATGAGCCTATTAATTACAATCAAACAAACAAACAAAGTTTTCCTCTTTATAATATTAGTGCAGATAAATAAATAATAATTCAATTATACGTTCAAGTCGCTTATACAATATCAATTAAAAACTTGATTAAAATCAATTAACAAAAAAAAATTGGTGATTGCGTAATTGATTTTCATATTTCATGATTTCACCTTTTTCAATTAACAACCAGTCTATGCTTTTCTAAATATGTAAAATTATTATTTTATACTATAAAAATATACGCCAGCAAATATTACTAACAACACTTATTTCATGCCCAATGTCATATCTTAAATTTTTAATCTATGACAAAATGTCGCCCGCCAAAAATTTTGCTCTAACTAAGTTTTAAAAATTATTATCTAGTTACTTACTGATGAAAAGTTATTCCTTTGCACTTTTCCGTATTCTTTGTATTATTTGTGCAATATCGTAACACACACGTAGGCATATTTGATACGTTTCACTTTAAAACGAATAAAAAATGAGCGTGACGTTCGCGCCAATGAGCAAGCAAGCGACTGAGTGCAGTTACGCCACATGACGTATGTTGAGTGGAACATAAGTGATGTAGGCGGTATCGTCTCCATATTAATATTATCTCAATGGGTAGGTACCTATCTATGGAGAAGAACCGTCAAGAAACTTCATAGTTGCTCTTTTAAAATCATGTCAATATTACAATTCAATTTACATTGTTTCTTGAGTCATCAAAGCGGTTAGAAAAACTTATCAAAATAAATATTTCAGTAGAAATATTATCTTATCTTATCTACCAGCATAATAAACGAAAGTTTTTGAGGATGGATGTAAGTATGTTTGTTTCCCTTTCAGTCGTCGTTCGTTAGTGAATCAGAATAGACGTGTATTACTTTTTACTATAAAGTGCTTTGCGATTTTAATAATTATTTACATGATAATAAGAATTCAAGTTGCATAATTAGTGTTTGGTATTTATATCATTTCAATTTACGTTCGAAACACAGCGAGCGTTTCAAGCGGGAGCAAGACAATTGCAATTTTTTGTCCTGCACGCACCGTAGAACGACTCATATTCGTGCACAAATTATCCATTGCGGAGTAAATATGAGTGTACGCAGATCGCCAACACGTTTAACCAGCAGTGGTGCAGTGGGTACTGCCGGTGGATCGCATCCCGATCTATCGAAGCTAAGTTCGTTTTCAACGAGTTCTACGCCAACTGATACTCAAATCACTTACAGAAAACGGAAACAACCGCTAGAACAAGATTGCAGATGTAGTGATGATATGAAGGATATTCGCTCGGAGTTGAGCCGTATTAGTACATTACTTGAAAAATATGTTTGCTCAAACGAACAAATAATAAACAAAATTCATGAAAACATTTCTGAGGTAAAAACACAAATTACCGAAATTAAATCGTCCAACGAACAATCCTTGAATTTAATTCGCCAAAATACGAATCAAATCAATGAAATTAAGTCATCAGCATGTATGATAATTACTGAACAAAACATATTGAAGAGTACTATTTCTCAATTAGAATCCCAGATCAACCAGGGTGAGAGTAAAATAAAATCACTGGAGTTAAATCTTCAATCAATAAATCAGTCATCCAATCCATCGGGTTTTACGTCTAAAAATCAACTACATATAAATGAACACTTAATCAAGGAACTACGAGACAGAAAAAGCCGCGAAAAAAATGTAATTTTTGCTGGTTTCCCAGAATCGACATCTCATCATAACTCAGAGGAGAGGATATCTAAAGACAACTACGAAATTTTAAAAATTACCTCGCTAATAAGTTCAGACCTACCGAAGCCAGTAAAGATATATAGAATTGGCAAGTATTCACCGGGGAAAAATCGTAGAATAAAGGTTTGCTATGACACAATTGAATCTGCTAAAATAATCCTACGTAACAAAAATAAACTACCCAACAATATTAAAGCTTTTAGTGATCAAACGCCAGCTCAGGAAAAATATCTTAAAAGTTTACAGGATGAACTAAACCGTCGCATTGGTGAAGGAGAAACAGATCTCACAATAAAATACGTTAACGGAATGCCTACTATAAAGAAAATTATGTCAAAAAACTAGAAATAAATTTAAAGACAAACAACCAAAATATCAACTCCTACGAAATACTAGACAGCTATGAAAATTTGCAACTCTCCCGATCCAGGCTTAGATTTATATACTTCAATGCGCGAAGCATAAGAAAAAAAGGTAAACTAGATGAAGTAAAATGTATCCTGAGCTCATTAATAAAACCTATCCACGTAATTCTAATTACTGAAACTTGGATAAATTCTGATGCGCAAGCTTCAGAATTAAATATTGATAATTACACACATTATTTTAACTACCGGACTGACGCAAGAGGAGGTGGAGTCTCAGCATACATCCACAACGATTTAAAACACAATCTTATTGAATCACGATACGAGGAAGGGAACAATTACTTATGGATAAGTTTAGAACGATGTAAAATTGATGTAGGCGTTATCTATAAACCGGGCTATACTAACTGTCAAAAATTCCTTGAAATGTATGAATCGCAATTACAACAAAGGCACAGAGCTATTATTTTTGGAGATTTTAATATCGACTTGTTAACAAAAGATAAAAATACCAAACTATACAAATATACTCTTAAGTGTAATGGACATATATTACTCAATAAACTAACTAAAAAATACAGCACAAGAGACTCCTCAAAAAAATCTATCATTGACCATGTAAGTACGAACCTTCAAAATGATAATTTTCATTTCGCAATAATAAACTCATGTATTTCCGACCATAAGCACATATACGTAGAATTAAAAAAATATTTACCCCCAAAAAGTGTTAAAACTCAATATAAAGCAATTAATTACGAAAGATTATCATCCCTGTCTGACTCCATAGTTGATACTGAAATAAATAAAGATTATACAATATTAGAAAATAAAATTAAATCTATTATAGATAAAAGTAAGATTACTAAAACTAAATTTCTAAATCTGCCCCGAAAAGACTGGATAAACAAAGCAATTTTAACAGAAATTAACGAAAGAAATTTATTATGGTCTCAACTAAAAAACAACCCTAAAAATAAAAACCTTCAAATAAAATTTAACACTCAAAAAATAAAGGTAAAAAAATTTATTCAAGACACAAAAGATTCTTATTATTACCAAGAATTTACAAGGAATATAAAAAAACCCAAGAAATTATGGACTTTAGTAAATAAATTAGCTAATAACAAAACTGTAAAATGTACTTTACCTACTAAATTACTTATAAATTCTGAATATATTACCGAGCCAAATGAAATATGCCAGATATTTAATCAATATTTTTCTACAATAGGATCTCGTCTAGCAAATTTAATACCCCTACAATATCAAACCAACTCTTCCTCAACCTTACCTAAATCACCATCAAAAAAGTACGAATTATCCACTTTTGATCCCTGTACACCTAATGAAATTTTAAAAATTATAAATAACCTTAATTCAAACTGTAGTACAGGTCTTGATGGTATTACCACAAAAGCAATTAAATGCATTAAAGAAAAATTAAATCATACCTTAAGCGATTGTTTCAACCAAGCTATAAGTCAAGGACGTTTTCCGGATTCGTTGAAAATAGCGAAGGTAACTCCTATCTATAAGAGTGGTTCAAAATTTGAACCTGGTAACTATAGGCCAATTTCGGTGTTGCCAGTGTTGTCAAAAATATTAGAGAAAATTTTACACACGAGATTAGAAAAATATTTAGACTCATTTAATTTTATTTCAGTGCGTCAATACGGTTTTAAGCCAAAAAGTAACACTCTGTCAGCGACTATAGACCTGACTACTAAAATAAAACAGAACATTGACGCAAAAAATTTAGTTTTGGGAGTATTTATTGACCTACAAAAGGCCTTCGATACCGTTTCTCACGAACTTTTAATAAAGAAATTAGCATCCATTAACATTACTGGTAAAGCACTAGACATGCTGAAATCATATTTAAAAAATCGATCACAAATCGTTAAAATAGATAACTACAATAGCATTCCCTTACCAATTACGTGTGGCATACCACAAGGTTCGATTTTAGGCCCATTGCTTTTTTTAATTTATATTAATAATTTACAAGATTTAAAACTAAATGGTCATCTAACACTTTATGCGGATGACACCTGTCTGTTTTATTTTGGTCCCTCTATACATGACATGATAAAGCAAGCACAAAATGATTTAAATAAATTAAATAAATGGTTTCAATACAATCTACTAACAATAAATATATCTAAAACGTGTTATATTAAATTCAAAGCTCAGAACAAAATTATTCCACCACACGCTCCACTTAAAATTAATGGTGTTGTATTAGAACATAAAACCCACGAGAAATACCTAGGTTTGCGAATCGACAGCTCTCTAAAATGGAATTATCACATCGACCACCTAAAAAATAAATTATCAGCACTTCTTAGATCTCTGCGTAATATCACTTCTTGCATTCCTCATAAATTACGCCACACCATCTACAACACGTTAGTCAAACCTCACCTAATGTATTTAATAGAAGTATGGGGTAGCGCTTACAAAAATAAATTAGCGCCACTACAAATTTTACAAAATAAAATTATTAAAACCATTTTTAAATATCCTTTTTTAACTTCTACAAATAAAATCTACGACGATACTAAAATAATGAATTTAAAACAATTATACTTTTATAATACGTGTATGTTCATCCACAAAGCGCTACATAAAAACATAAATACAAATATAATATTCTCAACATCAAATCGCCACTATCCTAATAGACGAGCTAGCTATCTTGCCCTCCCGAAGATCCGAACGAATTATGGAAGGCGAACGGCAACATACGAAGGAGCACGTTTCTATAACGGATTGCCAAGCAAATTAAAAAGTGTAAACTCATTCATTGTATTCAAAAAACAATTAGCGAAACACATCCTGGAAGACCACACGCTCAAACTTTGAATGCAATGAATGAGTACCTAACCTAAACTTATGTTTATAGTATGTAACTTACTCTAAATTTTTATCTAACGAATGATATTTTTTATAAATACCTATGTTTAAAATTTAAGTTTCTCATGTAAGTGACTTTATGTCTTAATGGGAATAAATGTCTTTAAACCTTTTCACGCGAAAATCACTGAACGGATTTTGATGATATTTTGCAGTGATGTAGCTAACGTACCAGGATAACATAAATAACCTAAAGAAATACTTGTATTAGCCCACGGGATAGTCTGTAGGTGAAACTGCGCGGAACCTAGTATATGAGCGTTTATGTTTTGTAAAGAATATAGCATCTGAACTTTATCCACTTCATAAATATAATTAAACTATCATCTATAATTAAGGTAGTTAAAAAGTTTAATATATTCATTCTATTTTTAACAAAAGAAACAAAGAAATGATGTACATCAAACGTTTTAGGTGTGCTTTTCTTTAAATTTTAAACAAACTCTAGAGAATATAAAATGAAGAAATAGGTCATCCTTTCAACGCAGTAAAAAAATATTTTAACTTTCTGCAATATAAAAGAAAGCAGATAAAGCGTACTTACGCCCTTCAAAAGAGAATTTCACTTCATCATCATATCCTTGTCTTAAATAAATTCTGTCTTCGCTTATTAATGTATGCTCAGGCGTGTAATTAATCATATAAAATGTTCTCGAGAATATTAATTCTTCAGGCAATAGGAATTGTTCATTTGCGGTGATGCGAACTGTGGCTGTTTGGCTTAGCGGTGGATCGCCGGTTTGATCAACATCCTGTATCCATACAATATTATTAATTCATTTTGAATTTTGTTAACAAATGCATACTAATATTATAGAGCTAATATACAAGCCAATGCATACTAATATTATAAAGTTTACTAGCGTTCCGCCCCGGCTTCGCCCGTGGTACATATTTCGCAATAAAAGGTAGCCTATGTTCTATCTCAGGGTATAAAGATATGTTTGTTTGATTGAACACGCTAATTTCATGTACATTTATTTTACAAGGTCCATTAGAAGAATTATTTCAATGCTAAAAGCCCATTTATCTAGGAAAGCTATTATCAGCACGCTATGACCAATAAGAACGAAGCAATGCGGGTAACACCGAGGGACACAGCTATCTTTATAGTATAGAATAATTTGGCAAAAATATAAATACATAGTTAATAATACAATATAATAATTTTTAATAAACTTTTAAACTGTTATTAATATCATACCGTTGCAGTAATATTGAAATTAAGAGATTCCGGTATCGTTCGTATCAACATCTTTGCTCTCAGAACCGCGTTAAATTCTTTCGGAACTGATGAAGATGTATCATAAAATATTTCAAAGTATGGATTGTCCTCGATCGTAAAGTCGACTCTTTGTGTTGTGAGATCTATGTCTCGAGCAATTATTAGATCTTCACATCCAGTTACAGTGAAGCCTGGTGGCAGTGGAGGTATTACGAAAAATTCGTAATTGTCCGATGGAAGGAATCTGGGAGCATTGTTATTCGTGTCAATGATATTTATAATCATAACCTGGAACAAATGTATAATTAATTTACTTATTTAAAAAACAGCAATTTTAGGTTGTTAACAGCATAGATTGTGGGTATGTGAAAAAGGCTCAATATAAAGAATATAAAAAATTCGTAGACTTACCAAAACTGATGACGATCCTCCAGTACAACTGAAGGTGACGGTTACCCCCATACTCTGAGAGGTTTCATATTCCTCATAGTCTTTGAAATTATCTTTAGTGCCAACTATGAAACGTGAATCCCGATACGCCACATCGATATAGGGACCCCGGTTGAGGCCATCGCGGTATGCAATGTTAGTTATACCTATGTATTACAAATATATTTAATTGTAATGGGCCCTCTTCACAATCGAAAGCGTTGGCCCAACAAATGGTCGTCGATGTTTGCCGCCATTACGGCGATCATAGACATTTAGGCCGTCTACAGTCTACACTATTGTGATTGCATCTAATCGCCCAACGTTGCCCATAATACGAATATAAATATTTTTTAAATCAACATTTGAAATAAGAAGTCTAAACATAGCTACGTCACACACGAACTGCTTTGCTTGCTCTATGGAAACCCTCCTGGTGAATAAGTTTTACCAAGGATTGAAAATAAGCCATATAAAAATTACAAATTTCAACAACTTCACATGAAAGTATAAAATATATGTATGAAGTCATAAAGATTGATGATTATTACTGTGATACATGCTTTTACATATCTATCATTGCCTGTCTGTAGATTAAAGAAACAAAAGCATTGGAAAATGTATAGCTTTATAAATGATTTTAATTATATACTTATACTTACTCATAGAATAGAATTTAAAAACTTACCTTGAATATTAGTAGTACTTCTATCGAAAAATGTGCCAATTTGAGTATCTATGACGCTTTGTTCTACTTGTATCAACCAGTTAGTGATACCCTCAATTTGACATCCTACAAAAATAAAAAATCAAAACATTTCATTCGTAGCTTTTAATAAATTATAGTTTCAGGTAATAATGTTGGACTCTTTTTAGCCCCGAATAACAAAAGCACATCTTCGAATATGTTGAATTCGATTAAGGAAATCTAAAACGTAAATTAATTCATTATAAATTATAAAAACTGATTATAAATTATAATATTTATAAAACCTGAACTTCCATACATCCGTTTAATTTTATGAATGTATTAGTTTGTTTGCATTTTTGTTACTCAAATACGCAAAAACGGCTGCACTGATTGTGGATAAGTTTGTTACACGATTACAACTTGTGTCCTAATACTTATTACCTGTCTACGTGCAGAACTTTCTTTATAATATACTATTAATTATTCCTAAGTGTAGTGAAGGAAATAAAGGTATATTCATATTTCAGCTTCGTGCAGATCATCGTCTGTAGTTAGGGATTATCTAAATATCTATTACAAGTATACACAAACATGTGTTTATTTCTTTGATCTAATTCTTGTAAATTTTGATGATATGAATTAATGTTCACATGAAGGTACAATAAATGATTTCGTACTGTTTATTATACATAGGTAATTGTATCATTAATTGATAAGACAACCGATTGTAGGTACGTAAAGATCAAACGTATTGCAGGCTTCTGGAGCTAATGAATAATCCTTTATATAGTGTGTATTTAGGATTTGTTATATGGATACACCACGTGTAGGAAATATCTCAGCACGCCTACTCCATGTTCAGTTCGACGTTATATCATCTTAGTTTTGTTTGAGATAGACCAAAGTACTAACCGCTGCTTAAATAAACAAACTGTAGGGATGTTGCCAAATATATTAAAAGGAAGGTTTTTGGAACCATTTTGGAGTCTAGCTCTGAAGACTTTCATCACAAATATGTACACCGTCACTCAATTCAGTACCTAAGCACCACTTGTACACTTATTATCGATTATTTCAATAAATCACTTTTGATAAATGCGCCAGTACTTGTTAAAGTATAAAGGAATACTAAATATATGTAATTTTTATCATTTCTACCGATATATTATGACGGTCATTGCCTACTAATCTATCGATTGTTATCTTTGCGAGGAAGTAATGCGATAACTCCAATTAAATATCAAATAACGTAGAAAATGTATTAAGAAACTATGTAAGGTATTTTCTTACAAGGATTTATCTGCGCTAATAGGTCTAGAAGGCGATCATTGTTTGTTTTTATTTTTAAAGAGGGGATAAAAATGTATGACGCCTTTAATTTTATTCATAGCAAATGTGAATAAGATGATAATAATGATAAGAACTAATCAATTTTTCAAGATAAAAGATTCTTTAAATTTACACAGCGAAATAAAACAAATTATATCTTAAATCAAAGCACTGAACACTATTGTACCTATAAGCTTTTAGTATGATAATTTATAAATTACTAATTTTCTGTTGCAAATTGCAATTAAACTAAATAGTATTTGAAGCAGCTTACTGCATTATGCATTAGTATGAATAATAATATTATGTACCAAAATGAAAGGTTAATTATTAGGAATGTATCTATAATGAGTATATTCTATAAACTATTTCAATAAAAATGTTGTACTTGTGTTATTAAATTCAGTAGGTACACAAAGGCTTAACACACACGACTTAATACTCTGATGACCCTCGGGCCTCAATAAACATAAATTCATGTTATATTCCCTTTCAGTAGAAATTACATTTGGGCCATCACTGAAAATCATTTTGAGATAACATTGTATTTAAAATCCTTCAAATTACGTTTCATAATTGGTTTTATGAAAGGCGGTGACCTCTCAACCTCCGCAGTGTTTTTATTTAGTTTTTTGTCATTAAGTCCTAAATGGAATTTAATAAAACGCAGCTGTTGGAGACCCCGTAAATGCTACCTTATTTTTAAGTATTTTTAAAGAAAAGCTTAAGCAGCTTGAGCAATATGACGACTGTTGATGGTTTGGCTTTTTTAATAAGTATAATATTTTTATTAGCATTGTATAATGTATAATTTCTGCCAGCAACATATTATTATGGATGATTAATTCGCTTTCTCAGCTTTTAAAAATAAGGAAGTAGGAGATATTTCCTTATTTTTCACATTTTCAAAGTATTATAAAAGAAAAATATGAAGAAAATTGGTGTAATCATTCTAAACTTTTGATGATACCTATGAAAACGTAATAAGATCCTCGTCTTTTCTGAAGTCAGTAGAAAATAGGGATTAAATTCATTTACTATAAACTAATTTGTTTGTTGTATAAGAACTATCGTCATGGGTTCAACAAGGGTTAAACAGTACCAAAGTGAAGACACGTGCATCTATTACAAATAATATGTAAATGCCTGTATGTTACTGCCACTGCCCACTACCCTACTTTTATGACTTCTCGTATATAATATTACTAGCTTACTGCCCGCGGCTTCGCCCGCTTTCTCTAAAACGATTTGAGATTTAAACTATACTATCTCTCAAGTTGGATCGAACTGCACATTGTGTGCGAATTTTATTATAATCGGTTAAGTGGTTTAGGAGTCCATTGAGGACAAACATTGTGACACGAGATTTATATATATTAAGATGTTTGATTTAAAGGCTTTGAAATATCTAATATTTCTCATTAAGGTATCATTTACCTAGATAAGAAGTCACACGCGAACATGTGTTATTAAATATTAAGGACCTTTCCATATTTTAAGCAATGAAAGTAAAAATTTAAGTATGTTTATATGAAGCAAAATCATAAAACCGGAGGATTGGGGTTTATGATCCTGTACCTACCGTTTTAACTATGAGTAGTGTGTATACACTGTAAGCTTTGGATATTAATCTCAATATTTTTCGTACAAAAACATAACATACAAAACTAAAACCTAGCATCCAACAGAGATAGATTGTTACAAGCCTTATTTTATTACCCACAGCATCTCCTTGTCGAACGAACTGAATCTTGTGTAGGTACCTATCTAAGTGTAGGTATAATAATATATTGGTGGTAAGCGTGGTGTACGGTGATATAGTACACTTTAACTATTTATATAATATCATTTTATATAAATCCTAAACCTATTTACTTAGGTTGGCTACATATTTTCAATTTATTAATTAGTATCTATATACATTTTCATTCCTAATAATCAGCAGAGATAATATAAAATAAAAACAGCCAAATTCTCTTTAGGTATTTTTGAATATTGACCCTTAAATAATTACAGACTTACTGTACCTACCTATTAATCTAAAACATATTATATTGTTACTGGGATTGTTGACTTTAAAGTTAGTAAAGGTCACATTGGTGGATATTCTAAACGGGGACAGATTGCCAAAATGACAGTGATTAATTATTAGTAGTAGGGTTCTTATTGTGGAATAGGAATAGCATTATTATGATACATTTTTTGTAATCCTATGAATTAGAAGCCACAATTGACTAAGACTTCGATAGAAGATTGGAGGACTATTAGATGAAACCTTAATAATAAGTAATATTCGTCTATGATATCTTCGCCTTTCTACTGGAGAATATAGTAACTGATTTATATAAAAAGACAATCAATGTATAGATTTTTGATTTATTGCCAATTATCCATATCGTGTATTTCTTCCATACTTTCTTGGGGTTTTCTGTTAACAGTGACATTAAGGGCTAAAAGCTGTTGCATTGGTAAACGAGGCGACAAATTGACCATGCTGGCCCATTGCCCCGTACAAAGTTCCGGAAATTTTAATTTCTTCAAAAAATGGCCCTCCAAATACCAAGGCGATACGCAAGTGGGTGAATAATCCCAGATTTTCATTTCATTTAAGCGCACCCACCTGAAAAATAAAACCATACTTAAATTGAAATAGATGATTTTCTTAAAATAGAATAAAAATAACAAGTAATTTTCCTTATTAAGTCGTTATAAAGCTTCAAGTACATGGCGCGAAATTATGCTTCATACAATTTCTGAACATTCAGCAAACGATTTTTAAACTTGCACAAAAGACTCCCAAACATCAAGGGACAAAAGTTAGTAAATATTTACATACGCTGAAATATAAAGAGCATGACAATCGCAATGCCAAGGGTTGTTCGACAATTTGACATTAGCGAGTTTCGGCATGTAGTCGAGAGTTCGCGACGGCAGCGAGGGGAACATGTTGTTGTCCAAGTATCTGTCAACATACGGAATAAAGCATTTCATCAAATAAAAATGAGTTAGAAACCCCAATTAAAACTTTGTTTGGTCGTTGTTTTATACGAAAGCATTTTCGGATTCATATTGTGTTGATGTGAAATACATTTCATGAAAAGCGTATTAATTACAAAAATTGAGTTATGAAACGGTTTTTTACCTTTTTTATCGTAATGAATGGGAGATATGTCCGTTATAATAAATTTAAATGAATCACTCTGCCTAATTAAATATATAATGCAGCATAAATGTGACTTACAACGTTGTAAGATTTTTAAATGTTGCAAATGTTTTGAAATGAACCTCGTAAATCTGATTATCGGATAAAATCAATGAAGTTAAATTTTCCAATCCCCGGAAAGTGGTGACGTTCAGGAATTTCAACTTATTTTTAGACAAATCGAGTTTTTCGAGGCTGGAACAATTCACAAATGCGTCGTCTGGCAGCTCTTGTAGAAGGTTCTCTTTTAAATTTAAAAATCTCAACGATCTTAGATGCCTGAATTCAAGACCAGTCAACTGAAAAAAGAAACAAGTCCCATTCAAGACTACATTTAAGTACTTAGCTGAGTACGTCAAATGTTAAACATAATACGCAGTGGGATCTTTCTTTTAAAGTGAAACTTTTATTACATCGTCTTAAACTTTTTGGTCTGTGTAGCGCATGTCGCGTGACGCACGATACGTACGATAATTATCGTACAAATACGATAATTTTTAGTTAAATGTCTATAGTGTGAAAAAAAGTTTCACTTTTACCGTGGTTTCATAAAACTACACAACATTTTTTTTAAGTTGTATTAAAATAAACAAACTTTCTTTAAATAAATTATATAGAAGAAAAGCAAAAGCGCATAGTGTTCACTAGTAATTTCCTTCTGGATTCAATACCAATACTTGGTTAGTTGGTAAAGTAGATTGGATTTTCTCCTTGCTCGTTGCTAGTTACTGGCCTTTTTCTTTAAAAGTTGGCACTGACCTATCGCTTATGTAATCGATATTATAAATTAGACACGGCAATGCCGCGGAAAAGGTTTCGAGTTTAATTTGTAGGTAACGATTACAATTTATTATAGTGATATTTCTTTATAAGCCGATTTATATTTTAATGATTTCTTTAAATAAAACGTGATAAATTAAATAAGTGTCTAATAAAACGGAGAGGATAGGACCCTCACGTAAGCGACCCTTATCTATTTACGCCAGAAAAAAGAAATTTATGCATTTAATTTCGACTATCTCGGCGTTTGGTCTACATTATCTTTCTACAAATTAAAACGAATGACGGTACATATTGTAAAGTTGAACAGAATTTATCTTTCAGGAAAAGGGTCAAAATAAAGCTCTTATTAAAAATGTTAACTAGGCACTCTATTGTTTCATAATGAAAGCATTACCATAGCAAAATAAAAAAATATCTATTGGCCTGGTATAAATCAAATACATATTTCGCAAATTCATGAATATAAATTTACTTACGCTCATTAAATTATTGTTCGACAGATCCAAAAACGTCAAACAGAAGAGATTACAGAACAAATTTGTCGGTATAATTCGTAAGTCATTTTTGTCCATTAACAGGGTTTCCAATGACAAAAGGCTTTCGAAGGCTGTGTCTGTGATGTTACTTATCTGGTTGTTTGACAATTTCAATATTTGCAAATTAATCAAATGGAAAGTTCCATTCTGTATTTGTTGTATTTTGTTATTCGATAAATCGAGAATTAATAGGGAACGTAATCCGAGGAACGTGTCTGATGGTACGTAAACAATTTGATTATTCGATATATCAACAGTTTCTAAGTATGTATTGTTGGCAAATAATCGCTCTGGTAGCGTGTACAAAAAATTGTTTGATAAATCAACGTGAAAGAGCTTTTTTGTATATCGGAAAGCCTCACTGTCAATCTCTTCGAGGTAATTTCGTTGTAAACGCCTGCAAAGAAAATATAATCAGTAATTTTCTATCTTTTTTATTAAGGGATTTAGCGTTACATTTATTAATGAAAATATTCAACTTTTACCTTTTTGGATGCTAGAAATGAATAGGTGATATAAAAAGGAAAAATCCATTTTAATTATTTTCAGTAAAGTTGGAAATAATTATTTAAAATAAAACACGAAAAAGTTTTACTTCTAGTGATCAGTTGAATATAGGTACCAATCGTGATTTGTAAATAAATAAATCCCAATCTCATTATTATTAGAAACAGAAGACAATAAAAATCAACATAAGAAATTTGCACCATACTCACAAAATCCTCAAATTGATAAGTGAATCGAAGATTCCAGAAGGCAGGTATTCCACATGATTGTCAAACATATCCAGCTCTGTCAGCGATCGCATTCCTTTGAAGCTTGACTTGTGTAACGTTCGTAATTTATTTGTTCCTAGATCGCTGAAAACGTATAGAGAAGCAGATTTATAATTTCAGATTAAAATTCAGATTTCGTATCTTTTCTATGATAAAATTTGTTGAATTAATAAAAATAGTATTTGATAATATAGACACTTGACTTTTTTCTCGCCTTTTCACGCAAATCTGCTTAGGCAAGAAGCAAAAATTTCATCAGAAGAAATCAATCACATTTCGTAATAGGTATAAGTTTACGTAGTAGGTAGTTATAGCTTAGTCCATGTTACAAAGGCTCTCTTATTTTTGTTTCATAACTCACATTTTCTCGATTGAACCTCTTGTATTCAATCAATATGAATATTGAAGTCGTCAATAAAGACAAAATCTATAAATAATGTGTATCTGTTTTCATCTATAATTCAATAAGCGAAACTGTCTACTAATATAAATGATGTATATTGTAAAAGGTACGTACAACTTTATTTGAGTTATAAAATGGGAGCTATCCGATTCCATCTTGTTCAATTGATTCTACGAAATAGCAATCCTAAACAAATAGAAGTACGATAGCCTAATTGACCATCGCGATACAGCAAATCCAATAGCTCTTAAGGTCCAGATAGTGAATGTGGGTTGAAAGTAATTAATTAAATGAAGAAAAACGAAAAGATCGCTATTATACAAAGAGACTGAAAGTAACTAATTAATTATTTCGTTACTATATTCTTAACAAACGAATACATTTACAAGCTAAGATTTTTAGTGTGAATGGGAATTATTTATAATAATTTTAGGGCCATTATTTCTAATAATAATTCTTTGTCATTCAGTAAATAAAATAAACTAAAATTCTGTAGGAATACCGCTATAAAGAAACAATAATTCTTATTAACAAATGTACAGACTGTACATTGTACAACGCTTAATGATGTGATTATATATCATGTATTTCACGAATCAAGAATTTGAACTGTAACTATAGGCAGTATGTCTAAATGCATAGGTAGTAGTAGTAAAAGTATAACCAACATAGTATAAATATCCACAGGAACAACGAGATCCGCATTCAAGGAAGTAAGTCCTGATCGCCAGCAGTTCAGAGATCGATGGGAAGCGTCACATCTGCAAACACTTTTCGAGCATTGACGCCACCGAGATTGTGATAAGCTTATTGTCCACGCTGCAAGTGAAAGCGATAACAAATGTTAATAAAAATAAAGGGAATATGTTGGCATCTGTTGTCTTAATAGGGATACAGCGTTAGAAGTTGTGATCTTAGAAAGAGCGGAACGTCAATGTAATGATACAGTTTTTACTGGTATGCCTTTGCGATGCCTTGGTGGCACAGAACAGTAAAAAGGTGGTTACCGTTATAAATAATAAACAATCATTACATTGCAACAAGCGCGCAAAATATTTCTTATCTTAAACCTTTGTCTTGTACTATCAAAACAGGAAGATTGTCATATTAGCATTACGCGTAAAATGGCAACTTTAATCGTGTAGAAAGGTGTATGGTCAAATTTGAGGCATCTGATTTTATACATAATAATAATTATTGTATTTTATATTCATAGACCTGTATTTGACTAATACGTGTTTCATAATATGAACTAAATACATCTTTGTTCGTCATCCAAACTTAATTACACCCACAACATAAAACGTATACATTTATTACATACTAATTTATTTTCTTTTATGTCAGTCAGAGAAGTGCCAGCATTCCTCAGTAATGTATGAACCCTTATCGGAATTCCTAGTAGAAGGTCGATATATTACTTGGCGACATTAAAATGAAGTTTTACTTAGAGCCACGCTAGTTATGAAAATTATTCTGCCAACTATTCTTGGGGAATGTGCCTTTTCATGGTAACACATTTTTTGTAAACGAACTTGAACTATTGCTATATATTATGACCTTATAAAATGACAAACTATTAAACGTATGTAACTTTACAAAGCTACGGTCAAACGTTATTTTATATTGATCGTATTTATCCTAATATACTTTGTATACTTATGCGATTTTTCTAGTAATCGTATTTGTTTTATCAATCAAACTCCTAACAAGAGTACACATATTAATTACTATCTTTATTTTAATGTCCTATTGTCAAAGTTTGCTAATCTCTGACATAACATGGAGTCTTAAATCATGGTTAAATCCCATGAGTTGCAGTTAAATGATTTATTACTATGGTACATGGATAGCGTCAAGATAAACACAAACACAGTAACAAAGTTTCAAAGTTATCGCCTTCGCTGGTTTCTGTATTTACCCGCCTTAACTATTATCTAATTATAAATTTATTGTTTTTATCTACGCGGTTATTATTTAAGTATCTCAGCATCTTATTTAGCGATAGATAGAAACCCTTTAGAACGCGATCCATTTATCTCGACGTTTTGAATACAATGAGCTTGGTTCGGTTAAATTATTTCAGAATAAATTGTGTTTAAAATCTATTTGTATATAAATTAAACCTTTATTTTATAATTTTATCTATGTTAAACTTGAAGAAATATATCATATCCGTGTAATTTAAACATTAGTTTCGGCAATTTGGCATTAACACAATATTACTTCACAATATAAAACGGCGTTATTGGTTTTGGCGCCGACTAAACACTGTAATATGTATGAAATAGAAATGAGATTGTATTTGTTACAAATATTTTCAATGCTGGATTAAATTCGTAATAATTATGAGTAAATATCTTTCCAATTATAAGATAGCATCGTTATCAATATATCTACTTCATGAAGAGGATCCAGATTAATAAATGATGTGAAAAAGCTGCATCCGTAAAGTCAATACCATACAATCTGCAAATTATTGTAAAGCTTCAAAAACAAATAAAGAGGCAGCTGTAGAGAATCTCTTATTCCCTCAAATATACATTTCTGGGAAGCAGCATGATAATATATTTACATGCATGATATTATATTGACATAACAGACGTATATGGTTGAAAAGTTGTTTTATTACGCCGAGTTCAAACTTCCGCCACGTAATGATGGCTGTGATTGTGACTTGTGATTAATTAGCTGATTTCCAATTCCACGTTGGATTATACGGGACTGCTTAACATGCTCTAATGCATTCACTTCATTTAACTTTTAAATTACGCACCAGGCAAAATTTGGGCGGTAGAAGTTTTAGGTATAAAGAATAAAGATACTCGCTGGCAGAGTAATGTATTAATCGTTGGCTGGGTAATCTATTAATTATCTAATTATAAGTTAAAGGTTCAAATTACCTAAATAAGTTTAAAGAGAATAAGATCACATGGATAGTACAGTTTACTGCCCCTTAGTTTGTACTGGAATTCTATGTCAAGCTACAATATCACAAAGAACTTATTAAGATAAATAACTAACCAGGTTGTTCAATAGCTCGCAGACGTCGATCCAATTGCCGCCACTTCAAGTCTTCGGCACAAGCTTCATTTCCCGCGTCTCCAGGTTTAGTTTTCCTCGTTAATATTTGGAGTACCTCACAGGGAGTGAGGGAGCATTGTGCCTCTATCTGCAACACTGATTGAACGATTTGTTTTATCTCCGCTTTTGTAAGATCGAATGGAATTTTGCTTTGCTTGCAAAAGGGGATTATTCAATTTCAAGATATCGTTAGCATAGTCGAAATAAACTGTCAAAATACCTAGAATTACAATAGAGGTAGAATTTAAGGTAATTGATGTTCTGATGGTTCAATTAGTGTGTGAATTTATTTCAAAGGTCGCGTCAGGTACGGTTCTATATTTAGATAATTTTCTAATTTGGAGCTCATATCCTGATTTATAACAAAGTAAATGTCAATTTCACGAACGTATATTTAATGATATCCTAATAAATGTATATTAACAATTAATTTTGTGAAATATTCCCGAAACGATTTCGGTTGGTACGCACGACAGCATTCATAATATTAATAATCACTTATTTCTGGTATAAGAAATATTATGTCGAAATATTGAATAGAGGGACAAATCACAATATAATATTACTTTTTCGTTTTAAAAGAGAAAAAATCGTATTACATTTCTCTTCCTCCCAGTAATAATATTACAGTGTATATAATACTTAATAGTATTATATATATTACATCTTTTGAACCTCAAAGCCTTACAGAATAAACTTCTGTAGCTTGAAATTCATAACTTAAGCGAAATTCCAAAAAGAGCAACTGTGAGAACGGGAAGTTATCTGTAGAGATTACGCTTTAAATATAAAAATGCTGAATTCTGGAAAGAGTACCTACAGCAGTAAGTTTTAGTGAAAGCAAATCCATTACTTTAATTTGTATTATGGTATAAAATATATTAAGCTATGGATTGTCATCGTCCTTTTGGACAAAAATCCCTGAATAAACAATACAAAAAAAAATAGCTAGGATTTCTAGGAAATTAGTGGATATCCGGCTTTATATGTATTTCTCTCTAAGTATGGAAGAATTTAATAAATATTCATTAGCATGCATTCCTTATTATATTACGTAAAGTTGATTGATGGATTATCAGTTAAATGGGTCCATTCTTTAACATGATTGATAACGCGAGATACTCATAACTTCTATACTTTTTTATAATTAATATAGAAAACCGTTTAATGAAAAGGATCAGAAAACGAGCTTGTACCTTATTAGTCAAAAAGTAATGTGCTACGGACAATAGAAGATTGTGACTCAGATAATTGCTTTCTTTTGTTACTATGCCGTTTCGTTTCTAATTGGTCTTAAACGAAGCTTTTCACTGCTTTAAGTGGAAACGTTACAACAAAATACTAAATACATCTTTTCTCTTTACACGGCTAATCTAACAGACTAACAAATAATAGAAGTTAAGACATAACACCTATGTTTCACGAGGTAATTATGTGTGCATTTTGAGTCTCTTATTTTTGGATATTTATATCGAATATTATAAAGTTTTACTTCGGATTATTAAATAGGTATATTATGTTTTAATTAAATTAGAAATAATAATCTAAATTGTGCTCTCTTTAAACGTTTTATTCATAAGCACTAAAATTATTTTGATAAAACAACTTTGAAAATTTACAAAACACTATCTCATTGATCTCAAAGCTCTTTACCAGAGTTTCAAAGGAATTAGTAATTCTAAATCATAAAATATAGTAGATAGTATTTCGTATACATTTACATGGTACTGAGTAGGTACGCACAAACCACAAGTTTTAAAATATACCTATTGAGTTTGTAAAAGCCTTTAATTAATTATTCACCATTACTATTAAGTATTTAACATTATCTGCACCGTATATTCTTAGATTGCTAATTTTACACCAAACGGTTCTTACACTCTTAAAAAAGACCCTCTTAAATATTTACGATATATGAACGTAAAATACGTACCCAATAAAGCGAGAATTTGTAATGTTATGAATAACCTTGAAATTTTCATGTTACTTTTCAGAAAATTACATCTGTCCTTACACAACAACAAGTCTGACCGCGAGATA
Organism: Colias croceus; assembly: GCF_905220415.1. NCBI lineage: Eukaryota > Metazoa > Arthropoda > Insecta > Lepidoptera > Pieridae > Colias > Colias croceus. The sequence goes on from NC_059542.1 coordinate 5,597,798, forward strand.
CTACTGTATACTATGTTTAGTTTAAATTGCTTTTCTGAATGAGACACATGCAATACAATATTGTGACAATACACAATAATAGAATATCTAAAAATAACCACGCAATAAAATGATTTTCGGAATGTTATGACTGCACCAATGTATCTTTAAAAGTTGGTTTTCTTGCTCAAAATTTCCTCTCCGAACTTTCTTTTTTTTTCAAAATTATTTCACACTCAAATGCCTTTGAATTATTGCAAATTGCAAATTTTTCACGTGAATGCTTAGATGATGTCGCAAAATTTGTGTATAGTCATGATCTCATCGTTTAAAAGTGGTGCAAATATATTGAAATAATATTTTTACAATACGAATAGGATTATCGATTTTGCATACGGGTTGTATTCCGTGGTCTCTGTATTTAGTTTTATCGCTCGAATAAACCATTCATATTTTTGGAGGACAAAACAAATAAATATGTGTGCATTGTTTGCCTTTTGTTTAGTCCCGTCCACGATTTTATTACAATTGTATAATTAACCAGTTAACTGAATTGATTGTGTCCGCTTGTAGAGGTTTCGATAGGAATCTATTTAAATATCTTATACAAGAACAAATCGCTAATACAAACCTTTTCTTAAATATCTTGTAAAATGTCTATGTCGATTACAAAATTAAACATTTAAGAATAAATAGGTACATAGGTATTAAAACGCTTTTATATTTGTTTTCGACTATGTACTGCTAACCGAATTCTACATCTTTAATTCAGAAAGATAAATACGGCTACAAAATCTTAGCTTTCCCCAATATAATATTCACAAACTATGAATGTCTATGATATACTGCTCAGATATAAGATATAATCGCAGGTGATATTAGAAGCTTCTCCGATAAATACGAAACATTATTCATAAAGATTTCGAGAAACGCTATCACAAAGCTCTCATTTCTACTTTCGGAAAGTTTCCAATAAATTGTATGTTTCGGGGATATTGAATTTATATCCCAACTGTCAAGGTGAGTATATTCATGTAATCCAGAGATTTAACTTAACATGCTTTATTACCTTATGTTTTGAGCGCTGAAAGGAAATCATTTTTAGATTTCAAAACTGTTCAGGAGTTTGTCTATTGAAATTTGATTTCTTGTTCAATCAAATCAAATATTTCTATAAAATAATGCAGTACCTACCTACTTAACTGCACATGCAGTTTTTTGGTTTTTATTTTCTTCTTTCTTTTATATTTCTTTTAATAATATCTGTGTCTATGCTGTGTCTATAATAGAATAGAATAATACGATTTAATTACGACGTTTCGTCTCGACGATTTGTCCGTAGGTAGGTACTTGTATTAACAAGTTAACAAACAATATGGAAGCGATTAATTACAAAGGTCAGATTAGGCAAAGTTTCCGCTTATCCCGTTATGTAATCTCTATTGTTATAATTAAACCTTTATTGTTGACAGGATATTATCAAAAATCTATATAATTGGAAATTGCGCCACGTTACGATGGATATAAATAACCTTATTGTAATCATGACCATATAATATTAAAACATTCTATGTAACAACGTTTTCTCCGCATTAGATTATTGTAGTTAGGAAGAATATGAAAAAAAATATCTTAAGCTGAGGTGATTTCATCAATCAAGGAGTTGATGGGGACTCAAAATATGTCTTGATAAATATAAAAAACGTTTTCTCTACATAAGAACATCCTTGTACTTCAAGAGCTGATATAATAAAAAAAAAGAATTATCGAAATCGGTCCACCCGTTCACGCTTGATGGCGTGACCAAAGAAAACGGGTTTCATTTTTATGTATATAGATTGGCAAAATATATATGTTCAAAGATTGGATGTTGTCAAGTAATAACAATAAAAATTGAAACAACATTTTGAATCGAGTCGGGTCTAGTAAGCAGTGGGTCGTAAAAGTAAGGAAATATATTCTAATTTCATTGTTACATCTCGCCTTTGACTTTTTAGTATGCGGGTCTCTTTTATTCAAGGGTATTTTGGGTTAGAATATTCAATTTTAAGGGCGACCATTCCGATTTACACTTATTTTTATCAACAATATTTATGACCAGAGATCTATGATATATAAAAGAGCTAGATACGTTACCCGCTCTCTATTTTGGCAAGAAAAAACTCAGGTAAGTGCCCGAGTTTCACTTAGTCACGCACCATTCAGCGTCGTGGCTGGACGTTCTTTTTGGATTTTAATCGGCAGTTGTTATTACGAAGTACATGAGTGAGACATGTATTATGTCTCGTGCGTGAGAGTGAAAGAGAGAACAACTGTATTGGTGATAATGCGTTAGTAAGTAGGTATGTATTAATTACGCTGTTTTTTAGTGCAATGATGTTGGCGTATGCCGCGTCTACTAGTATAATAAGTCATTGCCAGAGATGCACATTTTCTATAAAAATATTTCGCAGCGTTGATAAGTAGATTTGCATAGGTTTTATTCCAGAAAAAAAGCCTTTTTTCATCAAAAACAAAGGTATTACCGAGATTCATCGGATAACCATCCCTCACACATTCAATTTCATATAAATCACGCATCCAGGGATCTGAATCTGGTGTCATCCTTTAGTTTCTGTGATCTGTGGTTGTAATACATATTATGACACCTGATTCAGATCCCTAAATGTGTTCTATGGCCGCCATCTACCTATATTTGCAACCTCAAATATTTGGTATAATCTTTTCCTTAGGAAGCTTTAGTAAAAAAATGGAGTATTATTTTAGTAGTAACTATTCAAATAAGCCCATATGCAGTGTGTAAGCGAAAACAGTGGATTTTAAAAGTAAGAAAATTTTCAATTTCATAGTTTTAAAAACAATCGATTATTATGTTGAATACAAAGTATCTTTTCCTATAAACACATATGTGAAAATTTATTGTTCTTGAAAATTCCATCTATGCCCAAACTAAATTTTACCCTACTTTTATGGCTATTAAAGTTGAAAAACAGGGTAAGGACAAACGGATTGAAGGAACGAACTCATAACTCACAAAGGTTAGTTATACTGAATCTTAAAAAAGTCCTTTTTCCATCGTAAAACCTTGAACGTTAACTACTGTACATAGTGTACATAGGAGTTATAAATCACAAAAGGTACCAAAAGTTTTTTTAGCAACAAATAGGTACTTTTACGCTCGTCCTAGTCTTTGTATTTGTACTCCAAACATCATTTTAATAGATAAACTTATACGATATTTCAGTCTATTCTATCTTTTCCAAACATACTTCATTTGCAAATTGATATTACAGACTATTGAAAAAAGTAGGTATATAAAACAAATATGAAATACGTTACCTATACCTAATAATGTTTTTTATACAATTTATATTATTTTTGTCCAGAAATAACATAATAATTGAACCAGAGCGTAAATTGATACGCAATGAATAATTATGTATTATGTACAGAAATGAATTAGTTTAGAAATATTTTAAAATTTATTAAAACAGAGCTTAATTCATTAAAAGATATTATAGTGTTCGTTAGATTAGACGCTTATATAAGTTACCGCAATATGTGATTAAAACTAGTGTCAATTTATTTAAACTCCCATTATATTTAATCGTAAATTAATTTTCTAGAAACAATATCTAACACTCTTGTGGTTGCAACCCGTGCATGCATGAACAGGGTTTCTTGAGTGATTTATGTAAGTTTAGAACCAACAAGTAACAAAAATTCTACCTTGATTTATGGTAAGCAATTAGCAAATTACTTTTGCAGATGCTTTCAATGTAATTTACCTTATTTTCTATATGGTTATTTGTAATATATCTGGTAGTAGGTATATGTATCGAAATATGTGGTTACTGTCGGAGTTAGTCTGATGTCGGCTGTGTTTAAATGGACAACAAAATGAACCATATTACAAAGAGCGTACTTATGAAATTTGTTCAAATATTATTTCTGTCGTAAATTTTTCTCCACGAAGTAAATGAAAATATCGCAGCTTGTGCATTTGATAACAACTTCAGCACCACAGGTAAACGTTAAGCGTCGTGTTCCATAATGAAACATCAAGGCGTAATTAAAAAATTCCCAAGCTGTAATTACGAAAAATTTGGAAAATCTTAGAAGCCCATTTGAAGAAAGATCCCATTTAATTTAAGGTGAGTGTTTCTCTACGCCACGTCTCTCTGTGTTAAAAACTGACAGTTTGTTGAGACGGCCGAGACCTTGCCGAGACAATAATTATATTATTCAAACTCAATTATAGAATACATTATTCCATTAGCAAAAATATCTCAATTTTCATTTTACTGGGACCAGCAATTTTCTTATTTTTTGCTAACTTTGACGAAAGCTTTATCGTAATCAAACATTTTCGGATTCTGACTCTGACCTATAATGTACCTAATTCTTAATTGAAGTCCTATTAAATACTGGTGGTAAATTTATTGGGCCCTCTTCACAATGGGCAGCGTTGGGAATGGTTGGGCGAGTAGAAGCATCACGATAGTGTAGAGGAGAGGGCCTATTTTGCCGTCATTGTAGTTGTAGATGTTTATTCATAATCGCCGTAATGGTGACAAACATCGATGAACATTTGTTGGACAAATAGCGCTTCCCAATGTGAAGAGGGCCTATAAAACTTATGCTAGTTTTAAATACAATATAATATAACCTATGAAGGGAATACATAAACAGCCTCTGAAACATATTGCTTTCAATATAATATAGATTCAATCGCTTTAATTCCGTACTTTTTTCAAATTTAATTGAAAAATTATTATTCCCATTTCCCTATACTCTGTATTAACCTTTGTATAAATAAGGCGCCTTGGAATGGAAACTTCTCACGTCTACTCAAATAAAGATACACAGTAACATTGTCCAAGTTTTCCCCAGAAAGTACGATTGTTTAAATTTCAAACAAATTAACACTCTGAATATAAAGTGGAGTAGACAATATAGCTGGCTCCTGGAGGCTGTTTCGTAGTTCTTTTGAGTTTCCTACCAATATTTCTTAATTTAAAGTTACCAAATTGGATCCTTCAAAATTGAAATCGACTGTACAAATTGTCATTTATTATTATTTTAATTTGTTTAGATCTTCGCAGTGATAGGTGTTTCTTAATTCGAAATGAGGCGGATTAGATTTATTTACAGTTATTTATAAGAGTGAACAGGTACCTTCTAGGAAAGCGCGCTCTATCTTAGGCCACATCTCAGCTTTCCATCAGGCGAGATAGTGGTCAAGCGCTTTCCTATCAAACAATAAAAAAAAGTACTTAAACAGTATAGTATCTACTTAGTATAGGTATATAACCACAAATTCAAACTCAAACATTTATCTATTCAATTAAATTCCTTCTAGATGCACTTTTGAATCGTCCTAACGTAGATTTACTGTTTACTTCTGTTTCCGAAAACGTGTCAGAAAAATCTGTAATTAGTCTTATAAAAAAAGAGCAAGACTCCCAATCTCTTTTCATACCATATTAGATATGCTCATAAAAATTGCCAACATTTCAGGGCATGATCTACGTAGTATATAGCTACAACACTACATTTGTGTGACTACACAGCACACTATCTTTTGAGAAACTTGTCTTCGATGTCACTGTAATTGAAGCAGATGATATACCACAAAGTTGTATTCAAAGGATTGAAGCGGAATATAACTTCAATGAGACCTCTTTGTTGCAAACTGCAAAATATTCACACATGAAATTCTGTTAAGGGTTCCACACCAATAAACAATGTAACTGTACATGTTTGTATCTAGACACGCGGCAGCGTGTCAAGCCGAGTTCAAGCGAAGAGAACTGGCGAGCAGCAGCCGTGTGTATATTTACACGAACCATTTCGAGCCACTTTTCACCCCCTTATAACTCGAAAACTATTTAAGTTAAATAAACCAAATTTGGTACATATCAAGAGGACCTCAAGATAAACAAGAACCTTAAATTTCATAAATACAGATTAAACAGTTGCGCAGATATTAATATCCAAAAATCGCAATTTTTAAGACTGACTGACTTATAGACATATACAAAACCTAACCCACTTCCAGATGACCTAGAAAGTTCAAATTTTGTAATCAGCTAGGTAATAGTGAGTGTACAAAGAAAAAAATCAGAAAATACTGAATTTATTTGTATTTAATTTTTTTTTCAATGACATTAATTTTGTTTGTATGGAAAAATGGAAAAGTTTAAAAAAATAGAAAATAGTATATTCACCTTACTAGTCTTAAAAAATAGATCAAAACTAGTCAGTGGCCGAAAAAAATTTTGAAATCCATCAATAAATGACTGAGATATAGATTATTGAAGTTTACATATTTTAGCGCGAAACATCTGTAGATTCGATGCGCCTCTGACATCACACTCACTCGCGCTAGTATCGCTAGGGCGGATTACTTCGATTGCATGATTTCTTTATTCAAAACTATTATTAAACGTAAAATAAAAGAAAATTGTAATAAAAATATTGCTCATACAGTTAAAAATAATATATAATTTTACAAATTCACATTTCTTTATTCTTTATTTATGAGTGTTTAGTTTATTTTTAATTTCAGTGTAATGGAAGAAGGCTTTGTCGAAGGTCGAAATGATTTAATTTGCGTAATATTAATATTAATATAAGTGAAACATCTTTAGGCGCGTTTAGAGTAAAATTTCAAAATCTCGTCATGGAGTAAAGCGACGATTCTTCTACAACGATCTTTGCATCTTTGTAATAGTGTGTGTACATATTCACGCTGGATGTTTAGAAAATCATGTAATCTTTTAAACAGAAAACGAGTTTAAAAAATTGCAGATAATGACGGGGCAATGTGCGCTGACATTCATAACATACAAGAAAATATAGAAAATAATACTAAACAAACCATACAAAGAATCCGCAAGAAAAAATATAAAAAAAATCGTATATAAAAAGTATTATATTCATAAAGTACCTAAATCAAATTTGCAGAGTAATTTTCTGTACAAAAAGTAATGATATCCCACCAAAAACATAAATGTAAAAATTGGAGCCGAGTTCAATCGTTGACTTAATTTGCCAAAAAAGAAATGAGATCTAATTAATGTGTGCCAAGTTCTGCAGACAGTCCAGAAATTTATTTATAAAGATGTATTAAGTTCTTAGGTTGACTGAAAACTCAATTGTTTTATTTTCCCTTAGAGAACAATGTTTATTCCAAAATATAACTTTTTTAATTTGAATAATATAATTATTTTCACAAAGGAAACAACTAATGACCTATTGAACCCCATAATTTGATGAGGCTAGTTTTACATACTGTTTATATTTTGTGAAGTTCTAAAAACTAGCCTCATCAAATTATTGGGTTCAATAGGTCATTAGTTGTTTGCTTTGTGAAAATAATTATATTATTCAAATTAAAAAAGTTATATTTTGGAATAAACATTGTTCTCTAAGGGAAAATAAAACAATTGAGTTTTCAGTCAACCTAAGAACTTAATACATCTTTATAAATAAATTTCTGGACTGTCTGCAGAACTTGGCACACATTAATTAGATCTCATTTCTTTTTTGGCAAATTAAGTCAACGATTGAACTCGGCTCCAATTTTTACATTTATGTTTTTGGTGGGATTTATTTCACATTTTTAGGTGAGCAAGTTGCACTATACAATATGAAAGTCCGTTTAGTACCTAGTACCAAAACATACAGGACAAAATTTTATCAATCTGTGTTCATCTAATATAGATTTACGTAACTATATGTATAAAATTATCAATCATCTTGTAAAACTGACGTATGAAAATTAACCTCCTTTGGATATAATCGTGGTGATAAATACATCATAAATTACTTTCATAATATTGTGGTCCACCTCATAAAGGCCAAGTTACTCTAATATGATTGAAAACCAATGTAGAAGTAGGTATACAATATCCTACAGAAAAATCAAACAATTTACGATATTGATTAGTACCTACAAGCAATAAAAAATATTGTATTTATCATATTATTCTCTGTTATGTGTCCTAAATAACGCATTTTTATTATTTTATAATTCAGCTATCTACAGTCTACTCATAGAAGGAAAGAATACGATTCAAAATTTCTACAGCATTGAACCTTTGGAAGTAAAGCCTTATAATAAGAAATACTGGTGTGAACGAGTTTAAATAACATCACGTCGTTACAACTAATCTCGCTATCAGCGCTTGTTAACACAATTTTAATACTAGTTAATTAAATATGCATGAATAGCGCTGTTGACAAAGACGTAGGTCTTCGTGTTGTGAGGGTTGGTGTACATAGAAGCATCATAGAACGCGCATTCGCCTCCCGCCTACCGGCGCAGCGTAACGCCTCTCGTAGTATTTGCCGCTGAAACTTTCACAAGTTTCCCGGCCACGGAAATCACGAGCCGCTTTTAACGTTCGCGGTTTCAAAACTACACGAAATTACCAACATCAATTTCAAACTTTCTGACTCTGCCTCGAACTATTTCTTGTACATACCAATAAAGGAAATACTGTAAAAATTAAGTTACGATATATATGGTGACAATCTATAGTGATACAGTGATGTATAAGGTGTGATTATAAACACTTTTAGTGTAGTGATGCGAATGAATATAGTCAAGTTTTCTGAAATTCCTGGTCAGCAAGGTTGAAAAATCATTTAATGCGCTATGTCAACTTTGGGTGCGGGGACACGCGTGCTAATCGTTTTACAAACAAGCCATAAGACAGCCGTCGTGCTGTTTGCTACTTGTATGCCGTTTTTATTAGCACAGTGAACCAAGAAGGTCTTACCTGATAAAGAACAAAGATATACGCTATCGGCCGCCACCACATAAGACTACAATATACCAAAAATGGACACAAGGTATGTAGAAAGTGCATGTATTTATTCTATATTAAAACATTGATTCAAGGAAATTGTGTAAATATTACAATTTGTACAAAATCAATATTTGTGTTATGTTACAAATAATTCTTTCTACTCGTTTTGTAAAGTTAAGAAATCCTTCCTGTATTTGAATTCGTTTTAATTTTGATATAACATAACCATGATGACTTATCAAATATTTGTTTATTTTTAAAACAATATAAAACATACATAAATTAAATAATATCCAATTTAATACAAAAAAATGTAAGAAAAACACGTTCATGATCCGTTTCTTTATCGAAATCTTTAAGATAAAAGTTTCTTTAATGTTTTCATTGTTTCTATTCCCTCTGTATTGCAAAAAATGTAATGCGTTTAATGATTGCGAACATTGCTTTTTAAACAATTCTGTATGCCTATTTCCCCTTCTTTCAAAATTTGTTTTTTAATCATAAAAATAAACAAACATATGTCATGACCTGGTCATGACTATTAAGTAATTCGCGTTTTGATGATTCACAATCCTGTTTAAATTAGAAAATATTTAAATTTTTAGCCTCGAATTTCAAATCAAATGTATTTTTGATGTTTAAACAAACAATAAAGATATTACCTAGGCTTATATAAATAATAGCATTAATTGTTAAATATAAGCTACAAAGTGTAAGATGCACTCTAAATACATTTCATACAATACCAGATAAGTATGTTATCTTATACAAATGAAGTAACACTGTGATCACAATATATGATTGTTTTGTGATAATTATATCGGACAGTAATATTGAATGAGCACACTTTTGTATCAATGACTTAGTAATTAGTATCGATCTTCTATGTATGGTTGTAAATTTAAATACGTCTAATTAACATTGGTTACGGAAATATAATAGGTTGGGTAAGGTTCCGTACATAAACTTAGTTTTTTTTATTAAATAAGTTTAGTCGTTATTATAAGATTAGTACCTACCTATAGAAAATTCTAATTCAATCATTAGATCGCTACTTTTAATGGTTATTTATGAGTACAAATGTTTATATTCATGCAAAAAAAAAAACGTTTTTATTGCATAAACATTATGCTTGAATTACCAACGTTTTTGTTCAATTACGATCCGGTTTTGATAAATCATCTTCGAGTAAACAATCGGCAACAAATATAATCAAAAAGGATGTTTAAAATTACATGGTTAGGTTGTTAAGGTACATATTTTCTGATATTTGAGAACACAATATTATTTAAAGTGTATAAAATATGAACTCTTTTTAGGTTATTAATAAGTTAACGATCAATCATATAACTTACAAAAGTTATATGATTGATTTACAGAAGAAGGAATTCAATTGAATAGGCAATACTTTCTCAAAAAATCTTATAATAGGTATAACTACCTATTTCCATTAAAAATACAAACGTTATACATACCATCTTCTGTTATAATTTTAGAACAAAACTATACAAAATAGATTAGTAAAAGGGAAACAGCAACCATAAGTGTAGCGCAGACAAATGTCTGTTTATGTTAATGCATCGCGCATTATTCTTTGTTTACGCTTTTATCACGTGAAAACCATCACACAGTATTTGATTACCGTATGAATAAGCATGATAAAGAACACGCGCTCAATCATCAACAATGAAAAATGATTAACCATATATAAAGAAGTATTTATGAGGTAGAGCTATCAAAAACGTTATTTTTGTCAGTATTTATTCCAATTTTGGAGGCAGAAGAGTGAATATTAAATAATGTAGCATTTGCTAAAAATAAAGATGTTGTAACTTATTGCAATATTATGCTTTTGACTATATTTTAGTGTTAATTAATTCAAATGATTCAGAATACGTTTGAATTATTCAAACAAATATTTGTTTCTTGGTCAACATGTTTACAAAATACGTAGATGTCATGAAAATGAATTTTTAAAGAAGCATTTAGCAAAAAATGTCAATGACGTACAAGATACCTTAAAATAACACATAATAATAGATACCTATTTCATTGTATATCAGCAAGTCGTTAAAAATCCATACATTATGGCAGCTAACGCCTGTACGATTACTGCCACCTTAGCGGCAGCCATGAATTCTTTTTAAAAATAATATAAATGTAGCTTTTGCGGGGTAAAATTCTTAAAAGGCTTGGCTTTCTTTCACTCTGTAGAATGCTAGAATAAATGGAATACATAAGAAATTACGTACAGTATGTTTTTCCTAGACCCACTAAATAGGGTTTGTTTTATTTGTTTGTATTTGTCCCGCAAATAAAAGGTTAAATGCCTAGCGATCTGAGTGAACTGTTAATGGTCCTTGTCTGCATAGAAATTCCCACTGAGGCATGTAATCGAGATTAGATGTGACCGGTTAAACTAACTTTTCCCTTGCTTTTATATTCGGAACAACAAGGGATCAATTACTGATTTGTTCTTGAAAGTTGGCTGCATTTTTTGTTGTATTATGCCATCAAAAATGCTACTTTAACTATCCAGATGTTACAGAAGGTATAATTTTGTTTTCAAAATCTTTCAATTCTCTGTTTTAACGACGAGAAAGCTACAAAACGGTCTATGTATTTACTATCGAAGAAAAAATGCCAAGACCTGATTTCTTTAAAGTTGCTGATAATTTAAGTTGCCTAAAAGTACTTTTAAACAATTTCAATAGCACTATTTGGCAACAGTGCTGGCTACTTAAAAACTTTTCGGTTAAATTTAATTCAGATGCGACGGAAAGTTCTAAAAAAATTAATTTGTTAAAAATAATGTCTTTAAGGTGCAAAAATTTATTTTATTTTATATAATGTCAATTATGAAGCGCACTGCTCTTATAAAGAGCCGATTTTTGCAATATAAAGCCCGCACGTTCTTTTAATACAAATGCCACTCCATTATACTGACGCGGACGCCTTCACAAAACGACGGTTAACATTGATCATCATTTCATTTTCAAAAGCTTTTCTATATAAATTGGTTCAAATAAATATGTGTTGAGACGGATGCTTACTAATTGTAATCTTATTCTTAATATTATTTCTTATTCATAATTGCTCATGTTAAAAATAGCAAATATCCTTTTAAAGATATTTCCAAAGGCGTGATAGGTAGGTATATAAGGCAGTTCAATAAAGAAACGAATCTACAATGGTGGCCAAAGCTGACACTGACATATGGTAGGGTCAGCAAAAAAGAAAATAAAAATAACGTATTCATAAAATTCGTTTTTGTTATGGTATTTGTGTATTTATATGAATTTCTCATATTTACGTATACAGATTGTAACAAAATCCCCATAATACTTGTAATGAACCCATAAAACTGAAAAACTTTTCCCAAAGAAAATATTTTGTCAAATTTCAATAAGGCACAATTTACTTTCGCAAATACATAATTGTCATTGTAAATTTGTGATAAAAACTATTATAGGGAAAATCAAATAAATGTTAGTGATTTTGCTTTTCCCTTTTTTTTGCATGCCGTACGGCCGTGTGTAAGCGAGAGGGAATGATAAGCGCCGCCATTGAAGATTCGTTTCTTTATTGAACTGCGTTATACCAAATATATAATCATTTAATATATTATATTATGTCCAATGTTCATTGTGCACAGCTTACGTTGGCGTGATATTAAATTGAAAATTAATCACCACATGTCTAAACTACCAACAAAGAGATAATTTTGTGCACGTACACATACATATTCAAGCAGAGCTTATGCTATAGTGTATTTATTATACGCGTATTCTATTGTATTGGCGACTAGCCGTGATTGGAATTTACTTGGACATAGAAAGTATTAAAGTACGATATTACTGAATATATCCACTATTCTATTGTTACACGGGATTAATAATATTATGTTCCCGTATATGAAGGAATAATATTTTATTGTTATATTTTTTTTATGAATAATGAAAATAACTTACAGAATTCAACATATAATTTTTTATGCTTATTTTGATACAGTATAATATGTAGGTACTTAAGGTTCTTGTATCTAGTATCTTGATTGCTATGGTTAAATCTATTAGCGATTAATGGTTTAATCATGGTTTAATACCATCATTTCACCCAAAAAAAATAACCCCACAAATAATATATTCGTAAACAATCTAATGCTGTCAATTACCATGATTGTTGTAAACTGTGTATAAACTAGTATCTTCTATAACTTGTAGCAGGCTGTCGCTACTAACTGCTACATGAGTTTGTAACGATTTTTCTGGAACTGTAACTAGGTATGTATTATCTCAAGACGGTCAAACAAAAAAAGTTATTTTTTACACGAAAAAAGTATTACCAATAACGTATTAAGTTGATGAATGACCTCACGCACACATACGCATTATAATAAACGCTAATTTATGAGTGAGAAGATCCGAGGTTGGTTCTAGTCTGGATACAGTTTGAGGACAAAATAAACTAACTGACTAATTTTGAACGAAACAATTATTTTTTTATTGTAGTCTGTAGAGTACTAATAAATGTACCTACTAATAATAATGTAGATCATGTGTATGTTATTGGGTCAAAAAATATTTGGAACCTTCACTTTCAGAAATGAGCACTTATTTCACGAAATAAAGTGTATGGAGGTCCTGTTTTGACAGTGTTTATTATAGTTGATAGATGTTTGCATCGACAGCTTCACTATTACCGAATCCTTAGTGGTGTTTTTACTATTATAAACGCGAAAGTTTGAGGGGATGTGAGATTGTTTTTTCAAGCTGAGCGGATCATATTGACAATTATTTATTTATTTATGCTTTATTGCATTAGATAAATTGTAATAATAACAAAAAGACATTGTAATAAACGGCGGCCGTATCACTAAAACAGCGATTTCTTTCAGACAACTGGTTGTAGGTACTGAGAGAAATTACCATAATATGGATTACAGTTTGCACTAACACATTGGTTTCTTTTGGTTAGAACTTGAATTATAAGACGACGAAGTATATTTTCATTTTGCTGCGTCAACTGATTTCTGCAACATCAGAAGCAGCTGTGAGCTGATCTCGGCTTTACTCCTACACACGACAAATTTTGCGCCATGAATCAAATTAGATAAAACTTCTTCCAGCTACTAACTTCCTGCTGAGTTGATAAGACTTGAATAATGAATATAACGATTAAACTTGAACTATGGTTGTTAACTAGGCATGCGAAATTGAAGATGAAATCGATTATTATTGTCAGTGTAAATGATAAGAATAATCGGATTCTTACATTGAGTTACTAAGTACATAGTAACTAAATGGATGCTTAGTATATTATGTATTTAATACAAACGAAAGTTTTGGGACATTTTCAAACATTTTCAATCTCTATACATAATCTCTTTGAATATTCTAGAAAGATTATACACACATCAACAAAGTCTAGGGATATTGCACGCCTCATAAGCGAAGCGTTGAGGTGGGTACTACTGTCACTTCGCGCAAAACATCTGATTTTTCAAACTTAAAATGTCTTTATGTATCATACATTGCACTTGTAAGATAATACATACACACACATATTAAGAAAAAACACTATTTTTAACGTTCATGATATTTTTGATGTAATTTTTGTTATTTAAACTAGTTAAAAAACAGTTTAAAAAAGTTCTGTCTTGGACGTCCGTGTGTCTGTATGTGCGGATCCTTTTTCTTGTTAACACGATAGCGACCGAAATACTTTACTAATCGAGTCTTTTTTTTCTCTTACGCTTGAGTATGCTCAGGAATAGAACCCTTTCATTTTTCAGGGTCTGATTCGATGTGGTTTAATTGTTATTAAATAAACAAAAAAAATATCGATTTTTTTTTTTTTTTTATAGTGTACTCAAAATTCACCATTATAAACTCGATTCTTTATACTATAAGCCAAGGTTTAAAAAAATAAGTTGGTAGTCAGTCCCTTAAACCTGCGCAGTTTCACATCTAGGTGGGGCTACAAGAAAAATAGCTCAATTATTACGGTACCGCTTTCTTTACTTTTCCAAATGTTTTATTTTATTTCATTTTTATATTTATAGTCACGTACTCTTTATAAATAATCAATTTTATTGTAAAGGATGAGATTATGAGGCGTGCACTTTTGGATTTTCCAAACTATTTGGTATTGCATCAGATATCTCATTAATGGAGAATTTTGGGATATTGTAAATGGAAGGAAGGATGGTCAGAACGCTGATACCGGATACCATAAGATACTGTAATATTTTATATTAGAGAATCTTAAAATTAGCGCTTTATGGTCATTCCTTATTTAATAATTATACATAATTTATTTTGTTTAGAACTGAATATTACTAGCCAACTTCGTTTGTGCAGCACGAACGCACTTACTAAATGATAGCATTAAATTGACTTTGTTTTAACTTGATTATAGATGCTGCCATTGTTGGGAGCGATAGGTAAAACGAAGCTTTCAATTAAATAAAATTAGTATTCGTACTCGTACTGATAATATTACCTAACCTATTTATGAAGTCTTACACCAAGAAACGTAATAAGGATATCTTTATACTTTTTTTGTTCTTCCTGTTTTACTAATAAATATATTCCTACTTATTTACTTCTATGTTTTCATTCTCAGAGGAGACAGGAGTGAGGAAGTCAGAACACAATTATACACACATCAACAAAGTCTAGGGATATTTGGTATTGCATCAAATATCTTATATGTAAAGACGTTGAAATGAGCTATAATCCTTCCATTTACAATATCCCAAAATTCTCCATCAATGAGATATTTGATGCAATACCAAATATCCCTAGACTTTGTTGATGTGTGTATAATCTTTCTAGAATATTCGAAGAGATTATGTATAGAGATTGAATATTTAGAATGTCGTCCTGTAAGTGGGTGAAATGGGGGACGTAAATCTTTATAAAATCATCATTCTTTTTATTACCCGCGGGACTACGCTAAGAGGGAATTCGATCATGCATGTGGAGTGTCGCGGGTGTGATAGGGACGTTTTTTAGAGTTATGACGTTAAAATTTATTGCTAGAGCTACATGCTCTTCTTTTTGAGGTTACGTTTCAAAATTCAAACCGTTATTCAATGTTCATCTAGTAGGTAACATGTTCAGGAAGTTTACTTTTGTCAGTTTTCAATGCTCCGTTTATATTATTCCATAAATGGGAATGTATGCCATCTTAAAATATCACGATACTATTGTCGAGTAACGTAAAGTACATGATTTAAGATTACATCATCGAGCTCGTACGATTTTTAGATAAACCATCTAATGTCAAACATAAATATTTATATTAGACCTTTTCCATTGTGAAGTAGCACTTTTATTATGCATTAAATAAGTTTGAGTAGATATGCCATAAGGTCACACCCGTACGTATGTATGTTGTATAAATATATGACTACTAATGAAAAATTAATACCATTCATTGACAAGTACAAAAAACAATCGAATTTTTAATTTGCTTATTTATTTTTAATTTAATTATTAATTCGAATCCTTTTGTAAGGACGAATGAAAGTGTTTTCTTTTCACTTGTGCCTATACCGTCATAATCAGACGTTTCTATGAGTAGATTAAAAAATAAACGGTCCGTTGGTGGTTCGGGCGTTGGCGGTTAAAGTTCTGCGACAACCTTAATGAGCTCTGACCAGATATAAAGGTCAGGGATCAGCTGACATCCTCGTCAAATAAATTTTTATGTGGTATTTATAAGAAGTTTAATAACGCGTAACAATTAAAAAGTTAAAAACACACGCTTTCCAAAACAGGAATATGGAAAAACACACAAAAAGTGATTCCTATACTTGAGAGCCCACAATTGTGATTAGAATATACAATTAATATGCTAAAATGTTAATTAAAGGTCATTGAGTACATTTGACCCGGCTCATGAAAGACATGCGTACAAGAACCAAATATGTTATATACAATCGACCTTGGTTTTACTTTTTTTCGTTTTGTTTATTTTTTTAATTGATGGAAGAAAAGAGGACCATCCGTAAATGACTTTTAACGTCATTACTCGCATGATAATACTATCCTTTCCTTTTACAATAAGAACTGCTTGAAAAAAATTAAACACAACTTACCCACCTCAACTTGTGTGGTATCGTAGATTGTAGAATAGGGTTGAGGTTAATACTAAACATTCCATTTTGAAGATATTGTGGATTAAAGGTGAAAAATAATATACAATACATTACACTTTTTATATTTACATTAGTAGGTACCTATACTGAAAAAAAAATTATCTACAGAAATTTTAACTAGAATGTTAAAGAGATGTGCCTCACTATCACGAACACATTCAATGTAAAAATGTCAAAACAGGAAACCTCAACGTATAAGAGTGTGCCTACCCTCATTAACACTGATTTTTTTGTTGCGGTATGCATACTACGCGAACAATAATTCTGCTATAGAATGCACATTCTATAACTAATGTTAAACTTGGGAATTGTAAAGATATTAAACTGAAAATACATAGTAATATATTTGTCCGTTCAATATAGCACGTCTCTTGTATTGTTTTAGTTTTAAGTGGCTTGCGAAAAACGGATACGAAATAAATTAACAAAACACAATACAGCAGATATATTAATGATAATGGTACTCAATATAACCCAAATATTATTTGTATTGCGCCCACGACACAACTGTTTTTCAATGACGCACACGTAGTAAAGCGCTTTTCGTGTAAAAATAATTTACTGCAATGGAAAACATGTTTTTTTTTGCTTTATCACATTTTATATCTACTCATAGTTCGTTGCCCTTTGAAAGGGAAAATCAACTTGGTATTTTTTAGCTTGGAGGCTTATTAAATTACTTTTTTTATATATACCTAACATTACGGAATTCTTAGAACTTTAAAAGCTCGAAAATGTATGACATTCATTCAGCCTTTGAAATTCGGTTCATTTTATGTTGAAAATATATTTCGCAGTTTTTATATGTTAATCATCATAATATTATACAGATTTTACTCAGATCATTTCAATTTGAGCGTTAGTATGTTGAATTTACTTATAACTATTAGATTAGTTTTTGTCACGCAAGAATGAAATACATACTTTAAGAGCATCCTTAATTTAACTTTGTTTTCAATGAAAAATTTATGGCTTTAATTTATTTTCAATGAGGTAGGTATTACATTATTTTCACGAACAAGTACGGGTTTAAATGCTTTTCTGATAGGTAACGCTACATCTATAATACCTAAATCTTGATGTCTAAAAATAACATTGGAGAAGAAATATGACGTCGTTTTACCAAAGCTACCCATGTACTATAAATTATAAGAAAAACGGGAGATTTTATATTTTTATATATATAAGATTCTAGTATCTGCCAATAACAAATATCAATTAATGAGTATTTTAGAAACAACTTTATAAATGTACTTACATTTTAATGAATATCAGGGTACCATACCTTTTCGAATGAAACATCACGAACACAATTTCACTTTTTAATACGCAACAACGTAGAAGATAAATGAATTATACGTTCTTTAAACACATATTTTTTAACACTACTAAACAATACTGATATAAAAATAATATGAATAAAGAAATTGCTTCGAGATTACACAAGTCAGCACCTTCACTGGTCACAATTAACAAAAAGTTGAAACTAACTTCGATGGAAGATTTTGGGTCTACCCGTGTTTGCATTGGTTATTATTTAGTCGTGGGGTGCATTCTACACTGGTATATCGCAAATTTTTAAAGAAATAAATAACAACAATTCCGCGCCAATTTCGTTCAGACGTGACTTGTTAATGAAACGTTTGAAAATAGAACATTTTAATTTTTTCTTCGGTGCAGGGCCACAATTTTGAAATTCGAACAGGTAGGTAGAACCTATGCAATGAGCTGAGATATAGTAACATGAGGTAACATGTATGTTTATCAAAATATAAATTCGGACGTTCCAAGCCGTTACATTGACAAAATATTATATTATCCCATCCCCCAAATACTCGCGATTGTCTATGAATAACCAAGCGTGAAACATCAACACGTAGTATTTGTATTCTCTTGACATCAGCAAGCCCGCGACCGAGACAGATCTACTCAAGCATAATAATTTCATTGATCTTGGTAGCAATATTAACCACAATATTGGGACTTCCATATAAAATTGCCTCAAAGTCCCACCGGGTGTGGTTTATCCGCTCGTTAGCTAAGAATTACTCTTGCCATCAGGAGGGATAGTTTATTACTAAGTGTCAGCTTTGACCGCAATCTCCTCGACGATCAGAAGCTTAAATGGTTTCATTTCTTACTTTAATGTAGATTAGAAACCAAAAGGTTAATCAAATTTAGATCGAATAACCTCCATTGAAACACGCAATCTATGGCGTGTATTGGACGTGGAAGTAAATTTTCAAAGTTTTTCTTTAGGATTTAGTTTGTTTTGGTACTTAATTTAAAAATTATTTTTGTTAATATAAATATTTGAATTAAGTTTGATTTAAGGATAACAGAAATCATTAGAAATTAGTGTTATCGTTTGTCGATCTACGCTCACACTTTGGCCAATATAATCATATCAACATTATCATCTAGGCATGGTATATAACCTCTTTGAACGAGTATAGTTTTTTTTTTTATTATCTGTGCTGGGAACGGCGGCAGTGTTGTTCGTTACATGAGCAGACTGGTAGATAAAAAGCATGTACGCATTAGAGTTTGATATAATAAGTGAATGTAATAACTAATTGATAATTTGGAAAAGAGTAATACTTATGTAAATAAATACAATGATGGGTGAAAATATACGTGTTACAAGTGTAAGTACATTTTTAAATCTATAAAGAGAATGCTGAATGCGCAAATAACGAGATAGATTCGTAGTTAATGTTAATCGATAAATGGAGAGGAAATGAAAAAAATGTATCATTATAAAGTTATAAACTGGATTTTAATTAAAACATCTGCCCTTTTGAACTGAGCGATTACATAAGAAATAATAAATTAAAAAGCGGTTGCTTCTGCATTGATATTTGTACCTGCAATCAAAATAGCAATTATTTTTAATATTGTCATATTTTCTCGGTGGCATTTCCTAACTTATGAATGAGAAACTTTACTAAGTATAAGGACGAAACATTTTTTTCAATAAACAAGTTAATAAATAAGTGATTTTTCGAATTCTTTGTATGCATGACTTATACCCAATTCTTTTCAAAGGACTTTTGGTCACGGCTATAAATTTCAAAGGAGCGTAGCTCCGAAAGCGCTTACAATATTACTTTACTCAACTTTATGCGTTTATGCGTAACTTTACGCATTGATTGTGGATTCTATTATTTTACTTTGAAAAGAATTCACCATTAGAACCTTCTTTGTAATTATTTCCGCGTCACCAGATATTTATAAGTAGAGAATGTGGTAGAGAAACTCTTAATTTTCCTGCACAATATAACTTTTAACTTTTTTTTAAATTTTACTCAGATTTTCCGATACTTTCTTAAACCTTTTTTTTAAGTGGGGAAATCTTCCAAAGATACCCACGGCCCCCGGGGAAGGAGCCGTGGGTTATGTCGGATTCTTACCGACTAAAACCCCGCTGTGTTCCGTCGAGCCGCTTTAACGATGGGGCCGCGGGTATTGGTTGGAATTCTTCCGCGACATACTACCTATACTTTCCTAAACCTGAAAGAATAATAGCTACATTGATCGAGTTTTTCACCAATCACAATTACTTTATTACCTACTTTCTGTTTTTCTATGCTTTACGTACACAGTTTACGTACATATTATATACCTACTTACGATCACACCTGACTTTTATGCAAATATAATTAATGATATTATATCTATCATAAATTAACCATGCGCCTTATACAATTTGAAAATGTAATTAGTCATATTTTTATGTAACTATAATTAGTATAGCATAGTTTAGTATTATATTATCTGCGATATAGCCTATATGATGTAGTAATCAGTGATATAGTCATGTCGATGAATATTTACGAGAATCAAATGGATCGATACTGTACGTGTCTGGAAAATTTAACTATTAAAGCTTGGGGACGCTTAACATTTACAACGCTGATCTCAAAGGCACTGCCTAACACAAAGTTAATACGAGATATTGGAGTAGGTTCTACAGGGATACTCTATAATAACAAAACTTCATTAATAGTTACATAATACTGTTTAAATAAGCGGAATGTGCGGAATAACGCTAAGAGCTTATGTTCCAGAACTATTACACAAAATGAAATCTACGCTATAATTACGTACAGTAGTAAGTATATACAGTACCTAGTAGGTACCTATACCTACTACTGTATATACTTACTACTGTTACCACTACTATTTTATATTCCAGTAAAATAAATATATAAATAATATGAACCTACAACAATACAACATGATGCACATTGCACACATAGGTCCGTACCTAGAAATACAGCGCTGTTTTATGGTAGTTCATATATTTTTGTCGTAAAAAGGATTTTAATTGTATTCTTTTTTTCATATTTAAAATGTTTGCCAATTATGGTCATCGCTTTGGTTTAAATTGGCCTTTAAATAACTGAAATATATATGTGCTGTTTTAATCCAAATTTATTAACAATCCGATAATTGTTATGCGAAAAAGATGAATTGATGGTACTTTTAAAACTTTTCCTGATTTATTACAATTCCAAAAAAAATCAGTATATCATGAAGTTACCTAAATTTTAAAACGGAATAAATAGACTAATTTAGTTTAAATCTTATACGAATGCACATTAAAAAAACATGCTCAAACTAAACAAAATAAAACGAAATGAACCACATCAAATAATAATCAACAACAGGACTAGTAATCAGCCCCTGACATGCTCTATTGATTAGTTCACAAAGTAAACAAGGGTGAAATAAAGAATTCCTTAAGAGAAAGGAATACTTAAGTCTCATTTTCTTTTACATTTAAAGTCTTGGCAAAAGATCAAATAGGCCGTTACGGTTGAACTGAAGCGAATACTTACGATATCTTTAAATGAAAATCAACTATTTAAAACCTATTTTCCTGAAATAAAGTTATAAATTATACTTACCGTAGCCTCATTTGAACTTTAGGATATCAAATATAGAACGTATAGACCGGGAGATATTGACACAAAATTTCGAGTCATTTGTAACAGGATGGCGGTTCTACAGGGGTCTTAGTACGCAATGACAAAAAGAAAAATGATGGTGTGAACGCTGGCACCGGCGGCTTAGTCGCGTGGGCGTTAGTCGTACTCTTCGTAAAAATAGCGAAAGTCAAACGATTTGTAACACAAAAATTTTAGAATTTACCGATAGCCTTAGATCACGATAGCACATAAAAAAGAAGTAGGCGGTAGTGTCATGCCATACTTTTCCGGTGTGACTTACAGCCCGCCATACCGACGCGAATGTGTTGATTAAAAAAAAACAATTCAACCATTTGTACCAGGCTAACTTTTGCCATCACACACAGGTAACCATCGTCGTGCAGCCATTTACGAAAATCGCCATGCCATAGTTTTCGGACGATTCCAAATGGTCGCCATACCGCCGAAAATCTGCAAAAAAATTTTTTCACTTAAAACATTTAGTATTTGACACCTTACTATGTTAGCTGGATTAAAAGTTAAGATTTTCTCAAAAAAACATATATACGATACATATTATGTATTGTATATGTAAACACTTTTGTTAAAGGCTGTAGGTAAACAATGACAATTCATGAACTGAACTGAACATAAAAAGAAAAAGAAAGTCATGGTAAATTGACCTTTTTAATATCGATATCAGTAGCTGAATTCTTTTGTTTGTGGTTTATGCAATACATGGTTCTATTAATTTTCCTTATTGCTTTTTTTTTCTTGTAGATTATAGCTTCATAAATGGTACAATATTAAACGTTAAATTAAATGCCGCTTTATCTCTCACAAATCTCGAATGAAGATACTATTACTCTATACTATAATATTACTCTATACTATATTTATAAATAGTAGATTGTTTTTATTTCAAAACCTATAACATAAATTTTGTTTAAAAGATTAAATCAAAGCCTTTGTTCTAGAAATGTTATCAAACTTTTGCTTACAATTTCAATTAAATTTAATTGTTTTTACTATCCCTTTTATATTTACATTTAAATTTACTCGGAAGTAATAATATGATCGGACATTTTTTACATCAATTGATGCAGAATCAGTTCCGGAATATTCACCAAATTTATATCACAAATATGAACAGGTATAACTGTTGGGATGTAGGTACTTAATTCATCACATTCACACCTGATATTATGCCAAAACAATGTAGGTAATTGTAAAATGTATGCATTATAATCCTTTTATGTCTCCATAATTTCAAATTTCGGAAGGTAAAGTCGTCCTCTTTTAATTTATAAACTTTTGGCAAGTCATTCTTATACAACAAACAAACATATTTTTTTTTGATAAACATCTGATATTCATTTGAAAGCAGAATGTTTATCATATTATGTAAAATAAAATTGATGAGTTGAGAAAATGCAGAAAATGTTTTATGAAACAGTTTCTGCATGAAAAGCTTAGTGAGGCTCCAATATTTTAGATTAACAATTGTAATACGATTAAATAGTTTTAACAAGCATATTTATTAGGTAAAGATTAGGTATTAACATAATGGATTGTGCCTGTTATGACTTAAGCTTAAGTTACGAACAAAAGATTATGTTAGGATAAAATAGGTACGTCAATATAATATTAAAACGCACAAAGTAGGTGCTATTTTATAAAAAACGTTTTTTTATGGTACCTCATTTTTTCAAATCTATATAAAACAATACTTCAATATTATTAGATAATATAATAACTACTTCCTACGTAGTTTCATAATAACTATTCTACTAACTCAGTTATTAAAAAAAAATGTTGTGTGGTTTTATGAAACCACGGTAAAAGTGAAACTTTTTTCACACTATAGACATTTAACGAAAAATTATCGTACGTGTCGTGCGTCACGCGACATGCGCTACACAGACCAAAAAGTTTGAGACGATGTAATAAAAGTTTCACTTTAAAACTTGTCGTAGTAAGTAATACATCGAACTTTATTTTATTTTCCCTTTCCCAATCTCTGCCACCGCATTTTCTCAATGTGGTTAAAAGGTATTTCAGATGATGAAACACATTTACTAGCCAACAAAACATTTCATTATTATCATCATGATATTCATCCACTGCGAAAAACCACTTGCATAAAAATGATGAAGCTTCAGCATACGAACAGATTTTATTACCGTTCCCATTTTCTCGAAACCGAATTAATAATATTACGTATATTTGTTTTAGCGTGAATATTATATTAACCAGGGCTTTTAGGAAAGCTTTTAAATCTGGACTGGGTTGCAATAGTTTTTATTCTATGAACCAAAACAGGTATTGGCATAAACATCGTCGTTTGCGAAAATTTCCAAATATTTATACTACCGCATTTCATATCTGAAGATTAGATTTAGTTTACTCCTCTGCAATAACCATAAAAAATTTACCGTTATGTATTTTTGATCCTTGGATGTTTTATTACAAAGTAAATTGAGAATTAAATTGAAGATAAATAAGGTGTGCAAGATATATGATTTATATTAGATACCTCACAACTAAATGTATTGTATCAAATCATAAATATATTACACTAATTTTATTATAATGAGTCTTTAGAAATATAAGTAATATTCTTCCAACTTCCGAGGCATTAATTGACATTATGCAATGCGAAAGATTTTAAGCTTAGGAATATATTGAGATAATAATCGGCATAATCGAATGAAATCTGCGATTCTCAATGTCCCAAACTAATTGATTTACCTTTATTAATGAATATCGGGTTTATTATTAGATATAGCTCAATATTATTCTATAAATATAATTACTGTTCTATTTAGAATCAGATTCTCTAACTATACTTCGCGAAATACAAGAAACATATTTTACTTATCAACTCTCATAGGATGCCCGTGTCCCAGCCGTGGGAACATAATATATGGGCTGATGGTGTTGATAATATTTTATTTTTTGCAGTACAACTACCTCAGCGCAAGACGACGACACGGACTGGTCAAGAAATGCAACAATAGAAGATTATTTAGGTCAAAACTCCACTCAAGAAGTTTTTGGTATGTATAAATTAATGTCCACTTCGTATTCATTGTGAATACTGAAGCTCAAAGAAAACTTATTAAATTAGAATAAGCTATTTCCCATTAGCATCATTAAAGGTAATTAGTCATTCCACAAAGTTTTGGCGATCTTTTCATTAACGAACGATGTAACAAGTCAAACTAATTAGTGGATAAAAAAAAACAGTATGTCGTAGAAAAATCTAGATACGCTTTAATGAGCTAAATTTTGTTATAGAATTATGAAAATATGGGCTTAATCAAAAATTATACACAAACATTTCGATTGTTGTTTTCAATTTAATATTTTTCATTACGACAGCACTCATAATTTTACCAAAATATCATCGCATCGTGATGGTAAACTTTCAAACTTACGGCTTACCGCATCATATTTGTTATTGAATCAATGGAAATATATCCACTGTGTCCTCCTAAAAGGTAGAAATATAATGGCACAATTTCATAATAGATAAGTCCTCAAATCTATATCAATAACAAACCCGCGACAGGTGGAAGAGCACTTCAATAGTCAAATCCTGATTGGATAATGCACCTAGATAACTACTAGATAAATTGAAAGCTTCCTAGATAAGATGAATTTTCCTTTCAAACAATTCGGGACTGATTTAAAAATTTGTTAATTTTATTTGAACATACACACTGCAAAATTAATAATTTTTAACGACTCAACATTTGGTCTTTTAGCTATTGATTGAAGGTCGACTTTATGTCGGAACTTTGAGACATAAAAATTTATTCTGATATAGACTGAAGATGAAATTCATGTGTAAAACTTAGCACATGTATCACCCGTAGACGTGTATTGCTTTTTATATAGATTTGTTCATATAATTTTCTATTATTTAGTATTTTCTAAATATATTTCAAGCATCTAATCAAAAATGCACGTGTTCACTTGTTTTATTTTAAACGCTTTTGATTTCTTTACAATAAAATGCATTGAATTTATGGCAGTTTTTGATTTTGAGATGACAAAGAGCTATGAGAGAATGTATGCATAATTTAAATATGTATATTCAAAAACTAGCTGCATGCCTAGCTCCACTCAGGTATACCTTCCTACTTATTTTTGAAAGGATTTAAAATATTTAAAAGTTGTTACTCTATTTTATGTACAGGCAACACCTCATATGTCGAAGAAAGAACGACTTCAGGTTACTGAAGCTTTTCTTTAATTATAAATGGTGTAACTGTCTTACTCGACTTTCTTATAATAGTTACTCATATTCTTGTATAAAGAGTACTGTAAGAGTAAGACAGGTACACCATAGGGAGATCTATGTAAGCTATTCACGTAGTGTAAAAACGTGAACTTTTGTGAAATTTCCTCGTAAGTTTGCTCTCTAGCAAATACTTTGCTGGCCAAATTAACCTAGCGTTGTTTGCAGTTAGAGAAATAAATTACACGGGAGTTAAAAGTTAAGCGAATCTTGTTATAGAGGAATATGTTTCCTTGCATACCAATAAGTATAGTTTCATTAATTTTCTGTGTATAAAAAATATTTGAAGATTATAAAACTGTTGTTAAATAGGTAACTAGATACTACATATTATTTAAAAGTGAGTTCTTGCATTTTGAAATAAATTGCCAAAGATAAAATTCAATAATAAATAATTATTACTTTTTCACACATCGCAGAATAATTATTACTTTTTCGTCCATGCATGCATGTAAATTGAATGAAAATTAATTTGGTTCATGTCAGAGCTGAGTTGCCACAATTTTGTGAATTGATACATGCAAATTTTGTAAAATATTACTGCAAATGTTACTTGATCATAAATTATGGGCTATAAAAAAAATGAAGTGCAAGATTTTCAAAATAGTTTTCTCAAATAGGTATGTATGCAATATAGAACACTGAACAATGCATCTTCTTCAATATTTATCCTTAAGACTAACACCAAACAATTTACGAGTTAATAAACACGTTTATCTTGGCTATTATTGGAACGCAAACTCTGTGCAAAGTTTAAACCTTACACACAAACCGATATACGAGAATTCAAATAGGGATGTAGATAATATGAAACGGATTATTTAACAATTATAATCTAAACCTAATAATATTATAAAGCTGAAGGGATTGTTTGTTTGTTTGAACGCGCTTATCTCAGGAACTACTGGTCCGATTTGAAAAAATCTTTCGGTGTTAAATAGCCTATCAGGAAGGCTTATGGGAATAGGTTATATGCTTCATATATTATGTTTATAATCACACTAAGACCAATAGGAGCGAGGCAAAGCGGATAAAACGCGCTAGTCTACACTAATATTATAAAGAGGAAAACTTTGTTTGTTTGTTCGATTGTAATGAATAGGCTCATAAACTACTGGACCGATTTTAAAAATTCTTTCATCATTCGAAAGCTACATTATGAATTATCCACGAGTAATATTATCACGCTAAGACCAACAGGAGCGGAGCCACGCGGGTGAAACCGCGCGGCACAGCTAGTTATTAAATATTTGTAAAAAATACCTATATTCACTTAAAAATATTTTTAGTTTTAAGCGTTTATGCCCTAAGACTAAGACTTCATATAAAGAGACTGAGGATGCTCTCTTTCTTAGAAAATGAACTTTCATTGAGATGCTGTGTATAAGACTGGGAACTGGGAACATTGCTAGGTGAAGTGTACTATTTTAATGATTCTTCACAGTTCACACTTTTGCCTTTTAATTAAAAAAAAAATTATTTAATGGTTCTGTGTACGTTTCATGTTCTATGGCGGTTGTTGATCTTTGAATATAAGATAAAAGCAGTGACTTCTATTGCTAATTAATCGTGCAAGGCTTGGCGGAATGCTCAAAACTAAGACAATTTTTAAAGAGCAAGGTATAAAGAGCGTTATAATCTAGGTACCTACGTAATAATGTGTAGATAATATGTGTTACATTGATATTAATTAATATAATATTCCACTTTAATAAACACTTCAGAAAACGTCTCTTTATTGGCAATTTAGTATATTTGATACTATGGGACAGCTAAATAATATACAATAACTATTTTTTGGAAATGCTGACAATAATAGATACCAAGAGTATCGCGTTGTTGTAATAATGTACGCCTTATGTCGGCTTGTAAGCACATAATAAACAGGAATGGGTAAAAGGCAGTAATCTAACGAGTAAAATTAATATTATTGTTTCAGACACGCTGTACGATGTACCAACCGGTATGATAGTATTGTTATCATTTCTGTATGGATCGATATCAGTATTGGCTGTGATTGGAAACTTTTTGGTGATGTGGGTAGTTGCTACCTCCCGACGTATGCAAAGCGTCACAAATTGTTATATTGCTAATTTGGCTCTAGCTGATATTGTTATAGGATTATTTGCAATACCATTCCAAGTAAGTATGATGAGATTTAGTTTTACGTGAATATCAATTTTAACTTGCTTAATTTACTAAATGTTTAAGGTTTTACATTCAATAATTTTGTTGTTATAAATAATTTTAAGTGCACAGAATTTAGATGTTGTCGAATGCAGAGCGGTGTATATTAAAATTTGCTAATAAACTTTATTTCTGTTCACATTTTTTCCGTCAAACGAGCTAGCTACGGAAAAGTGCTCAATTTTATGCATGGTAAGGTGTTAATAGCGTCAGGTCAGTAATGCCTGACTTTTCATTGCCAGATGTGATTGTTTGCAGTTTCAAGCTGCGTTGTTACAACGATGGCTGCTCCCTCACTTCATGTGTGCATTCTGCCCTTTCGTACAAGCTCTGAGCGTGAATGTCAGCGTTTTTACGCTGACTGCTATAGCCGTGGACAGGCATCGGGCTATTATAACTCCTCTCAGGTAATTAGTATTAGAACTATTTTGATGTGATTATAAATGATTTATTTATTTATTAAGTATATGAACATTGAACAAATCTTAGGCAGCATGGGACGATGAATTGATAAAAGAAGCGAAAATATTCATACCTAATCTTTGGAATTGCTCGGGAATTATTGATAATCCAGCGCGTTTTCTTCAAACAAAATTATAAAAATGAAATCATCATGAAAGACGATTACCTACCTACTTATTTAATATTATTTAGAAACTATTTTAGAATATGAATATGTTATATTTGCCTAATTTTTAGTTACATTTTTCAGGGCATTCATATTTCGTGTTCCCCAAATTAATCATGTAACTGTATCCAACCAAAAAATTGAATAAGCTCTCACAAGTCGTGACAAACCCCTTCTCGAACAAATTTTCCCCTCGAGAGGAAAAGATTAATGGTAAGGCTTAACAAGGAAAGACAGCACAGTTTCCACTTAATTATTCTTACGTGTAGCCTATTCTCAAACTTTGCTAGTCTTGTGAAATCTTATTTAAATCTATACATATAATAAAATCGTAGGAAAGTCAAAACTGTACATTGAATATTTTTTTAAAAGAATACCTGGGCCGTGATCTATAATCGATATAGAAGCCAAAAACATAGTTTTTAGAATTTTTGTCTGTTTGTCTGTTTGTCTGTTTGTCTGTTTGTCTGTTTGTCTGTATGTTTGTCCGAGCTAATCTCGAAAAGTACTGCATAGATTGACTTCAAATTTTGCATGAATATTACTAACAGGTCGGGTGAGGCTATAGGCTACATATTATCAAGCTATCATCTACGGGGGAGGAGCTGTGAACCTTTATTTTTCTTACATATTCCGTGTATTACGACAGCGTACAATCTAAAGACTCATGTTTAAATGTTGGTTTCGAGTAAGCCATGCTATTATCTAGCTTTACAAAATAAAAACTATGTCATTTACGTAATTTGGGCAGAGAAACAGTTTAATGAATTTAGTAGTATAAAGACAAATTAGAAACAGCGCCATCTATTAAATGTTATAAAAATCAAATCAATTTACACGTTAACTATTGGAAATTAATAATCAAATGACGCATATATAAATGTTGTTTGACAATATCTAGATTGACACTATAAAAATTATGCCATTTAAGTAACTTGGGAAGAGAAACATAGCTTAAAGAATGTAAGTTGTATAATGTTAATTTTGTAACAGCGCCATCTATGAGATTTCGTAAAAATCAAATCAATTTGCATGTTAACACTACTGAACACAATGTTAAAAATTAATAATTTAAATATAATTATGTTATTTATTTATTTAACTCTTTAACTCATATCTTCCGTTCCCTATAAGATATATTTCGTGTAAATAATAAACTACATTTTTTTTAAAGTGAGGGTACCTACTTAGATGTTTATTATTTTAAGTAAAAATAGACACCATTATCTACAGTTAATCTTATGATTGTGTTCCAAAGAGTATAATAATATAATGTTGTGTTCATTAGTTACAATTTTTAAAATCTTCGTGTTTTATAAATTTACTAGCCTACCGCCCGCGGCTTCGTCCGCTTTGTCTAAAACCTAATAAATTATGTACTAAAACTTTCCTCTTGAATCAGTCTATCTATTAAAAAAACCGCATCAAAATCTGTTGCGAAGTTTTAAAGATTTAAGCATATAAAGGGACATAGGGACATAGGGACACAGAAAGCGACTTTTTTATACTATGTAGTGATATTTATTCTTCGTGTTTTGTGAATTTTCACCATCATGCGTTCCCACAAAAGGTAAGTTGTTACTTACAGGTATTTATTGAAATGAAATGAAATGAAATGAATGATTCTTTTATTATTTTGAGGTGCATTGGGAACAGAAGTTTTTGATAAAATTTTATTTGTAAGTAGCTTTTTTTTATAGATTTTTTTTTATTTATTTTAGTTAACTTTTGATTTTTTTATTCAATGCTAATAAAATTATATCGCCTTTGGAAGACGATTTCTGCTGATATTTTTACTACACCACTTGAAAATTGATGATTTGATGATAAAGACAGTAGCAGCGAGGATTAAGTGGAAATTAGTAATCATCCGCTTCGTCAATTTTTGACTGAAGTTAATGTCCAACGTCCAATGGTTCAATCATTGGAAGTATCTCGGGAAATTTTGGAGGATATTTTTCAGGAAGGAGAGGAGGGGCAGCCAACCACATATCAAACTACTACGTTTTAGTACCGAAAAAAATGTTATTGCCAAATGAAACGTAAATTTTGCACTCACAACTTTACAAGTAATGTTTTTATTTTGACTTTGCGGTTATCTGATTATAATATTTATCGTTATGGCTATCGACGTACCGACCGTACTGGGATCAGAGTAGGTACATGATATACAGTTCATCATCCAGGATTGCTTAGAGCATTTTCACACTGAAAAAGATGTTTTCTTTGAATCGTAGTTGCTTCATTTATTTATTTTTAATCATTTTAAATAATATGTTTTATATTTTATAAATATATCATTTTCATTATTTAAGTAGATAAAATAAATTATGTAACGGTTTTATAGGAAAACACATTATATTTGTTAGGCGACGGTGATTTCTTCCAGGCAAAAGAAATCATCTTCAGGATGGAATCATCCTGGATCATCTTCAGAATCATCTTCTGAATCATCTTCAGAATCATCTTCAGAATCATCTTCAGGATGGAATCATCATCATGGATCCAGATGGGGGTCAAGTGACGCGGGCCACGTACCACAAACATGCTTAGTTTGTGGTATCGAGCGCGAAAGATAGTCATCGTGTTTTTAGTAAAGTTACTATGTAAACTAACGTAATTTAATACTTAGGTACATATTCTATAATGGTGTGCTCAAACTGTTAATCTACATTTAATTTAGATTATTATTTGATACTAAGTAATGTAGAATTTAAACCACATTCATGTTTTCTTCAGATTTTAAGATTTTCTTATCAGAGTGTTCAATTTTAATGTAGTTAAATTTTATAAGAGACAATAATTAAGAAAATTTTAAAATAAAGTGTCACGTATTTTTTTTAAACAACGAATGACGAAAAACGACCTAATCGCGGACGAAGTCGCGGGCAACAGCTAGTATTATATAAGATGCTGAATAAAGAATATTTCATACACGACGATATATTTTAATTTAAATGAGTGATGATGAATTAAGTAATTAAAAAAAAATATAGCTTCGGACGCGAGATTCAGAAGACTAGGCTCTTACTCACTTATAAATTAATAAGAATTGATAGGTATTATTTTTTATGAATCATTACATAGTATAAAACAAAGTCGCCTTTTCTGTCCCTATGTCACTTTGTATGCTTAAATCTATAAAACTACGCAACGGATTTTGATGCGGTTTTTTTTAATAGGTAGAGCGATTCAAGAGGAAGGTTTTAGTATATAATTTATTAGATTGTATAGACAAAGCGGGCGAAGCCGTGGGCGGTAAGCTAGTTGTAAATACAATATAAATATACAATAAAAATATTGTTTAGCAAATTCCACATTAGTAGGTTTTAGTTTTGTTTTTGGTTTTATCCGAGAAAAAGCGTTATGTTAAAATAATTGAAACTCCAAAATAACATTGTTTCCAGTACAACAGTCTGTAACACATTTCCCCGTGCATCGTTTAAAGGAAAGTTTGTGCCGTAAAAAGTTTTGATAGCTCTTGTAATAAAAATTGGAATACAATACGCTCCCACAGCTTTCCGTGGATACTGATAGCATTGAATGGTTTTATTTTGTTTATTTTTTCTACCAACAAAGTGAAAGATCGTGATCAAATTTACTTTCATCAATTTTCTTGTATTTTTTTATATTTTATAGAAGAAAATGGTCTGTTTCTCAGTCTAGCTATGCAACTGCGATTCATGGTTGAATCAATGATAAAAAACAATGTAAAGTAGTGTAATAGTAGTTGAACCGATATAAATGTAACTAACCTGAGAGGTTTTTTTTGTTTTCAATTTAATCCTGAAGGATTTCAATTTCATTGTAAAGCTTGCAGTAAAATTTTCTACTTCGGGTGGCTCATAACTCGTTCTGTCTTCCATGCATTTTATACTAACTCGAGCTACGAAAATGAGTCGTCTATAAAATAAATGTATACTACTACTACTATTATACTTGAACTCATCTCCATCTTTATGCTTTTGCATGCATACTCAGATTAACAGCTAACATCACTGATATCCATTTTCACAGAAATCTGGTACTAGAAAAGGTTTAAGATGCCGTTGGTCGTTTTAAGTTCAATCTATCGTTATTATTAGGAAGTTGGTAAATTTAACGAGTCATATATTGCTTTAATAATAATTTAACTTTTCATGGAACGTTTATCAATTTGAAAAA
The DNA here is from genome assembly GCF_905220415.1 of Colias croceus. Lineage (NCBI taxonomy): Eukaryota > Metazoa > Arthropoda > Insecta > Lepidoptera > Pieridae > Colias > Colias croceus. The sequence continues at coordinate 5,630,982 of NC_059542.1, forward strand.
CATATTTTATTTGATAAAATGAAGCTTTCATGCCGTAAACAGATGGACGAGGACGTGATTTGAGATTCTTTACCCACTACAAACTTTATATCAAAACATAAATATAAATTGAAATCAAACTATTGTAATGAAACAAATTCCTAAAAATCTACCTATTTCTTGTAGATTATCTCAGTAACCGCAGTTTTAAACTCCTGAAGATCATTGTTTCGTTCGTTAACATCACAAGATCCATAAAATAAATCTTCCACATCACAAGATACGCTACTATTAACCCAAACCACAAAAACAGAGACAATAAAATCTATTTCCATCACACAGAATGTAATGAATGTCATTCAGTACGACTTTTGCAAATACATACTCGTTTAATAATGTATAATTTCACAAAGGATGTATTTATAACGTTTATTATTATACCTACCATAAATAAATATAATAAATCTAACTTCTGAATACAAAACAGCTGCAGTAATAATAGCGGTCGACTAAATATTTTCACAATATGTTTTAATTAAAAGGAAATTATCATTTGAAACATATTTCACAAAACCCGCAACTGCACAATGCGGCACTAATAAACCTGGCCAGGTTAATTTAGTTTATACCTTACCTCTTTATTGCACACTTCAAGTAAACCTTTTAGAATAATACATTACTAAGTAGCGTACAAGGAACACCTTGGTTTTAATACAGTAATTAAAGTCGTTGAGAACAGCTAAACCAAGCTTTGTTAAATCTAAACTAACATTTAAATTTATAAATCACAAATTTCTTTCCATAATATTGTTTAATAACTGTATTTAATCGCTTATTTTTCATAGAAATACTGTGTGAAAACTTATGGATAAATGAGCACATCAGTCAATCATAGAACCAATACGGTGAAAGAATTTAAATAACCAGAGCGGAAAAATTTATGACTTTCCTCTTCCTATTCTCGTTTCCTATTCGTATTGAAGTTTATTGTGCCTAATATTTATATTAGTTGATTTATTATAGCCTTTTTCATAGTAATCGATCTAGATTTATGCTTTTACCAGTAATTTTTCACATTTTCTGAATAGACAAGAAAAAAATATGTAGCATTACAGTTATTTGTAAAGAAAATATTTAAAAAAAGCTATTTATTTTACTAAGGTATTTATTTATTTTACAATGTATGTAATAGGTACCATAAATGTATAGGTCATGTTTCATTCTTTTTTAAAAATGTATCGCCTTTAAAGAGCAAATGTACAAGCTTTTCCACGGCAATATAAGTAATAATCGATATTATAATCTATATTTTGTTTCGTAGGTATAGTATATAATCTGGTTTCTACACATATGATATGGTTATAAATAAGATGATTTATTCTGAAAATATCTTCCTAAAATATTCAATCTCTATAATTTACTTATCCATCCATTTGATGAAAAGATACGCTGATTTAAATTTTAGATTATTTTCAAAGATTATATTAATCTTCAATCAATTTCCGAGTGCCATTTTCTTGAATCGAAAAACGTAATCCTATACTTACCTTTTAAAAATTAACTTAAAGACGTAGTTATTTTGGTATCGTTTCTTGAACAAGAAAATTTGCTTTAACTGAATAACAAATTCGATTTAAGCTCGAGTTTGAAAAACAAACCCCTGTAAAAAACAAATCTAAGAGGATTTTCCTCGTAAAAAGGACACCCGAAGACACAATTTTAGATTACAAGTATGTACAAAAAAAGTTAGGCGTCAATCATTTTATCTGGAAAAAAATATTGCATTCTTTAGCCAGATACAATTTTTGGTTATTTATAAGTTGTATAGCTAAAAACCAAAATATTTATGTAATTACTCTTTACATTCATAAAATATAACTTATTTGAGAAAATCCATAAACTATTATAATCTTTTACTTATAAAATAGCTTCAATAATAACGAAGATACGTATCAATAACTTCAATTCATACAACTAACACAATAAATTGTTTTCTTCTAGTGCACACACATCGAAGCGAGTAGCTAAAGTGATAATAGTATTTATTTGGATCCTGGCGCTATCGCTCGCTGCACCCATGGCAATGTCTTGGGAGGTCGTGATGGAAGAGGAGCAGGACCCAGGTGATATATCAGCCTTTATTTAATGAAGCTTCGACTTATACGATCTCTTCTAGTGTTTATGTATGTTATTTCCTAAGAGCAATTAACCTATAGAGTTCTTATATTAAGACAGAACAAAATACATATTTTCTAATCTACTTACTCTTAGTCAATAACAGCATAAGCCAGATTGAGATAGCGATAGAGTATCTGCACTGTCTTCAAACGTAGCGCGCCGGCAGTCAGTTTGTTTTCCAACCAGCTGGTGGGCTCAGTGCGTCAAGTGTTTTTAACGAAATATTTAGAAAATATAAAGTGTACAGTGTTTCTTTTTATTTGTCAGTGTGCTAAAATAACTATTGTATGTTTAGCAACCGGCTATCACTAGTCGAATGGGAGTTTTGGATAAAAACAATGTAAAAATATCTTTCCATCGGTAAGTGATTTTCAGAAAATTGATAAATATTTATGTTTTAAACCTATTTGAAGGTTTTATCAAGCGCTTTTTTGTAATTTTATGTTGTAACTGTAACATTTACCCACTTTATGGGGTTGTGGAATATAAAATAATGAAATAATTTTTAAAAAACGTCACAATAATATCACGTTTGGCATTTTGTTTACCACCGTAGTGTTGTAACACATCTAGCGTATATTATCGATTTATGACAAAAAATCTATTTCATATTAACGTTGATTTATTTATTTTGTTTCATAAATCAGATTTATATGTAGTTGTTGTTGCAAATAATAGATGTAAATTTTTTACCGCAGGAAAATAAAACATACCACGTGGTTGTTTTATTTGCACTATGTGTTTTAGTTTTCGTTTGTTGTTTATTAATTTCTCTTTCAGATTATTAATAAATTCATTTTGTTTTAGATTTCCAGAGCTAAATAAAAAATGGGTATAAAACGTGAGACATGAGTTGATTGGACGCCGCCACAATTTGCAATATTGTGTTCACTGCATTTCGAGCCTACGTGTTATCAAGATGGATACTCTAGAAGAATTGTGCAATCTTACGCTTACGTTTTTTTTGTTCCTGTAGATAATAAATACATTTGATTAAAGAGAGTGAATTTTTATTTTGAAATTTTTTACACATAAGTTACCTTCTTTAAATGTGTAACTATGTGAAAATTAAACGGTTGATTAAATGACAGTTCTCATAGATGAGAAACTACTATTGAAATACATACTTAATATACATGCGTTTTCAAAGAAAAACCCGCATAGTTCCCATTCCTGTTGGATTTACGGGATCAAAAGTAATTTTTCCAAATTTCATTGTAATCGGTTTAGTAGTATTCGCGTGAAAGAGTAACAAACATCCATCCTCACAAACTTTCGATTTATTAGTAGGATGTTAGGAAAATGTTTTCATTAAGACTGTCCTTTTATTAACTTGTTAAAATGCTGCATGATTCCTTCATGCTGACTGTGCCTTTCTCCTCACTCCTTTAACTTTATCATCATTTCCTTCTTTATTTTAAATTACATTTCAAGTTTTAAAATTTCTTTTATAATGTACTAACTTTCCGCCCGCGTTTTTAAAGAAAATCCTGCACAGTTCCCGTTCACGTGGGATTTCCGGGATAAAACCTAACCTATGTGTGTATGTACAAAATTTCATTGTAATCGGTTCCGCAGTGAAAGAGTAACATCCCTTCTCACATAATTTCGCATTTATTACATACGTAGGATTAAACAAATAATGTATTCAACTGAAATTAATTATAAGTTTTGTTTTTTTATTATTTATTATTTCTCGAAACCGTAAATGCAAAATACATTCACGATTTTATCGATTGAAGCACATCCCATCACTATCACCTTCTATCTATCTAAATACGTACCTATAGTAAAAATGGTGCCATGACTATGTTGAAACGTAGCTTGTTGTCTATAGCTGTCTCATTCTTTCATACGACGTTTTCTTTAGATAGAGAGAAACAAATATATGTAAATTGTATACGCTCGATACAAGTACTCTATAGGTTAATTGCTCTTAGGTTATTTCTATAATGTTGCTTGCTATGCTTGTGTTATTATTGTAATTAAAATCGTAATTTAATTGATGTCTCATATGAAAACGTGTTTTAATTTGATAACCATTATGTTTAAACAATTATGAATTATTTAGTAACGTTAAAACAAATGTAGTTTGAATTGAATAATATATTTTAAGGATCTTATTAAAGTCGTTTGTAGATACGTAAGTACCAACTTACACAAATTGAGTGTAAAAGGCTACCCGCTTCAAGTACATACAAAAAGTGGAAAGTTGAAATATTTTTATACCTTTGCGAAAGAAAATCCATGTTCCTTTTGGTTAGAAAGATTTTATGATTTAATTTTAATAAATTGGACAATGCTTATTTTCGCCTTCTTGGAAAAAGTTTTTTAATTTTGTTCGAAGTTAGTGAAAACCATTGATCTTAGTTTGAGATGTCAGTCAAAATTTATCTTTGCCCAATTTTAATTACAGTTTCAAAAGTTTTTTACGAAAAGCCGTTTTGTACTGCGAGTGAATTTGGCTCCAATTCACTGGCCATATATCGCCTTTTACTGTACGTTTTTCAAGTAAGTAAGAGTTTTAATTTTTATCTGCATGAGTGGGTTTGAAAATATTCCAATTGGGACTGTGAAGTGATTTGAATTGTAGGTCAAGTTTGCTTTTCCACATTCATTATCGGAGTAGAAAATATTTAAATGGACTTACCAGAATATGAATGATTTACGACGTATTGATTCTAAGCTCTTATATTAAATATAGCAAAAAACACCTTAAAAGGTTTCACAAATACCAAGTGTGCTTTCGTGAATTGCAAAAAACTCTTGTCTACGAGTATTAAAGCTTTTAAGTAGAGTTGATGTTTCATAACGGGCTAAAATCTGTTGAAATTTCTTTTCAAAATAAATGTTTAAAAAGATTATGAGTTCACGGGGCGTTCTCTGGTTTTGTGTTTCCTTTTTTATTTTTGTTAGATATACTTTTGCATTTAGAATGTTAACATTCAATGAATTTTGTTATGCTTTAATGCAATTTAAATGCCTAATTATATAAATAGTATGAGTATTCTAATTTCTACTTTTTTTTAATAATAAATATGTATTTTTTTGTTCACCGTTTAGTACGTGATACCTCTATGCGTTATTACATTCGCATACGCACATATGGCTATGAAACTATGGGGTGCGAGAGCTCCTGGAAACGCTCAAGAGACGAGAGACGCAAACCACATGAAAAATAAGAAAAGGGTGCGTATCATTTACAAACAAAATGTCTTTATTGCTGATAGAGATTCTTAAACTTTTACGCATTTATTACTGAGAGAACTAAAGGTACTACTGTTAATATAAATTGTCTTCCACAATTCAGATTATTCGATTTAAATCTGTATAAGTAGATAGAATAAATAATTATAGCGACATAAATTCATTATTCTTCATTTTCCATTGAAAATAATTTTAAAGTTTGAAATAAATAGGTGGCTTTGTATATTTTGTAAACATTAATTTTTGTTTTAGGTTATAAAAATGTTGGTTTTAGTGGTGGCGTTGTTTGCGATCTGCTGGCTCCCTTTACAAAGTTACTTGTTACTGCAAACATTTTTTCCATCCATTAACGAGTAAGTTATTTGTATGACAGAAATAAGGTTCTATTAAATTAATTTGCGACCACTTCATGGGCTAAAGATAGTATGTTTTATAGTATTCAATACCTCTATATATAATTTATGAAACAAAAGTTTACAGCATTCGATTTTTATGGAAATTAAAATTTAATATAATAATTTAATTTATTAAAATAATGAGTTGGTAATTAACAGTTTTGTATTGTGTCACGCCCTTGTCTTATAATTCCTACTTATGTCTAATAAATGAACGTCGTGATGCTCACTGCTGTCGGATTAATCATTTAAATAACGTGGTAATAAAAATTTCCTGGTTCCACTTTGTCAAACACGACAGGCATTTAATAATATTATGTAAACGTTGTAAACGAAGACTTTTACTTCATTTTTTTATTTGTAAAATTTTTACTTTTTGGTTTTAAATCTGACTTTATTGATTAAATCGTCTGTCGAACAGAATCAGATTGCTTATGATCTATTTGGCATAAATATATTGTAATTTGAATGAAATAAATTGAATAAATTTGAGATTTTTCTGTCATAATGTAATTCTTCTTAATTTTATCTGCTTCCAGGTACAGATATATAAATGTAATTTTCTTCTGCTTTGACTGGCTCGCAATGAGCAATTCATGTTACAATCCATTTATCTACGCTATATATAATGTAAGTATTATATTTGAAATTATTTTATATTACTACATAATATTATTATAAATTATATATTTATTTTCTATGTTGAGCCTAAATGCAAGTGTTGAGATATATATTTTAATTAGAAATAAGTAAATAATAAATTTATGTAAATAAGTTAGTTTATGTAAGTCACAAATAATGCTTATAGATAAATATTGACCTAAACATTGTTTTATAACAAACGCAACTTTTCTGCCTACTCGAGCGAAAGCTTGATTGAATCTTATGGAGACCCAAAACGACATAAGAGGGTTAAAATCCGATTGGAATATCCTTATCTATATGACCAGACACTTCGACCAGACAGAGTGAAATTAATGACGTAGAAATTTACTACTAGGCTTATATTATGTGGCATTGAATTAGCCGCGGAAAACATAAGGGTAATGCACACTATGGTCATAGTTTATTACTGTGCATATTTTTATTTAATTGTTTGTTATTTTATTGAATATGCGTCCATACTCCTTTAATAATAATATTACGCATGTAATTATTTGACCATTTCTGTGGTTTAAAGAAGCAACTTTTTAAAGTTGCTGTTATTTATTACAAACATAGATTTCGCTGAGCTGCATTTTGGATTATAGTTTAAGTTTCTTCATTTATCATTGTTTCTTTCGATCAGAATTAATATTCTGAAAAATGATGATAGATTTGTACAAGTTGCTCCGACGATACGATAAAACTTGACTTGTTGTAAAAGTCTCGTGGGAAATTAGATCGAATTCTCTATAGAATATATATATCAATCCTTCACAGATATTAAACCACTGCTAGCATTGCATTGTAAATGCCATACCGGTATGTCTGTAAAATCTGTAAGATCTAAATTAAAATTCGTAATAAAGGTTAATATTGGTAAAATGTTTGCCTTTACATTATTAGGTCATTAGGCACACCTTTCACACACATAATATGAAGTGCAAATCCAGGACAAGCAACAACACAGTTTAATAGCACACTATATAATTTCATAAATAAATAGAGGTTCGATTAATTTGAATTGAAACCTATATGGAGGTATTCCCTAAGTGATACATCAGTTTAGATGAGATGTTAAATAAAAGCATTTTAATATCAATGTTTAGAGTAGTGGAAAAATTGCTCTGGGATCGGCTCGTAAGTAATTAAACTTCGATGAAATGGAGCTTTAGAATACGTTCATGAGCGTTTTGCTTTATTTTATCACAATTAACATTTATATTAATGGAAAATATAATAGTTTACTAAATAAATTGTTTAAACAAGGATAAGCATTTTAAAAAGGACTCTATCTCTACACTGTACGAATCAACAATTTATTATTGTAGAAAAAAATAACCGATTGAGAATGAGAGAAATGAGAGAGATATAATAGGTAGTATAATACGAGGCAGGACATGATATTTGTCGTTTTTTTGTTTCAGGAAAAATTCAAAAAGGAATTCAAGCAGCGCTTTACGTTTGGTCAGAAACGAAACAGATTTAACAACGATAGTTACGAGGTAAATATTTATTCCCTTTAAAAGTCGTGGGCGGAGTTCTAATAGTATTCATTCAATTCTTACATAATATCATGAATCTGTAGAAATATAAATTCTGTAGATACGTGGAAAATTAAATTCAAAAATTTTGACTTAAAATCCTGGACACTACACTGAGATGAAACCAGACTCGAATAATGGAAACGACTAAAGATACCTCTACGCGGGAAAATCGCTTACCTCTCACGAACTCTCACTCCCACGAACGAAGTCTCGGCCACGGCTAGTCTCATAAAATTCTTGTAGTGCTTTTGCGATACTACTTCTGATAAGTCCGCAGCAGGTGGGGCCGGGAAAGTACCACTTTTACGATCCATATTGGGGTCAATTTCATATACACGAATCAAGTTTACACAAATGAGGTCGTACTACGATTTATGTTAGTATCACATTTGCACTACAACTGGTTATATTAAGTATTACGTATTCAGATTAAAGTTTCAGTTCTATTTGAGAATACACATTGTACATCTAAAGTAATAATAAGAATACTTATATCTGTTATCTATTAATAAAATTAATGAATGTTATTGTATTATATAATTAATATTTATTAAAATCTAATAAGTATGTTAATATGCAATAATAATTGCTTATAATATAATGAAGTATGCAATTTTTTAGGATGGACAATCTTACAGAACCCGAGTTCTATCAATCCGTTCATCAAACGAGAGAAGTGTTTACTCAATGCGTAAGTCCGTAAATGTAACACCGATTGACTCAATGAAAGTTTCAAGAAACTCTTGTAACTGCGCACGCAATCAAAATAAACAGGAGAATATAGAAAACCACTTTCGACTGAAAGCCAACAGCGAGTTTGATTCGTACAGAAACGGCAGCAGATATAATGTATCTCCAACACCAAAGAGAAAAACTTCAAAAAGGATTCCCAGCGATGATGAAGTGCCAATCGGTGATGAAAGAGTCAGTGAATTGTACATATTCCCTAATAGTAATATCGTTGAGTTTACAGACATTGTATGTGATAATAAAGTATAGATATATAGTTAATTTAAAACAAATTGTACATATTATATTTAAAATATAAAAGAGAATGTAGGATGTAATAGATTTAAATATAAAATATTGAAGAATATTATCGTGTTTTATTTTTAGTCTCAATAATTTATTGTACACAAATCATCTTTATTAAACCAGTTCATTCAATAAACTAGATTCGTCTTCGACTTATAAACCTAAATAAAACTAGGCCACGGTTGTCATAGGAAAACAAAAACAGTTCATCAAGCGTATGTTATAAGTATTTCGAGTTTTTCAGTAGATGTACTCAGTTTGGAGATCCTAATTAAGGTCAAGCGACTCATTTAGAAGATAAAGAACGAGAAAAGTCGAAACAAATTACTGTAGTTTAGCTGAGGTTCACGAAAATAATTTCGAATGTTTATTGGAACGTTATATGAATTACTAGATACTAGAATAATACCTACAAGCTTTCCAACTATTTCGTTTTGATGATGCAAAAACAATTTTATTTACTGCACTTAATTTTCTTCTAGAATGTAAGACTGAAATGATTATTAGTAAGGTTTTCATTTGATATTGTTATAGTTTACTTAGTAATAGAGTACAAAACGATACTCTAAAAATTTCGACTCCAAAAATGCCTTAGCCCAGAGGTTGATCTATCTCGTTTTGAATTTTTAAATATTTTTTGATGAAGTTCCACCAGAGGCCGCTCTGTTTCGAATTATAATTCCACACAAAGAGAATTTGGCAGAGCGTGGATCAAAGACATATAAGTAATAATTTAAACCACGTGGAGATGAAAATTAGCATACGCTCATGTGTTATACATTAGTTTATTTACATATTACACAGCGGAAGTGGTTTATTTTAAATTTTGTTAAAATAAATAAGAATATACTTGGGTGAAGAACTTTACTGCAAACCAGAACAGCACTGGAACAAATCTAAATGTGAAAGATAACAAGCGCATTATCAGTTTGGAAGTACAGTACTCCCAAACTGATAATGCGCATAGAAAAATTCGGTTCGGCAACTGACATATTCCCCGAGCCTCCGAAGACGATATTATGTATATAGAGTGGTTAAATGTATTTTCTTCATGCGTAGTTTATTGTAGTTAGTGTTTTTATAATTTTTGACAACAAATAAGTATTAGACCTTAAATTCTGATAATATTGTATTTATGTATTATCTTTACATATTAAATCAATTTCTTGATACGGTATCAACGGCATACCGATCCTTCGCCTCTGGGTATGGCGTATCACGTTTTTAATAAGTAACCCGTCGTACTGGGCTTTCTTTAATAATAAATTTAGCGAAAACACGTATATCAACTTTGTTATTAAATTATGATAAAGTGTCTTTAATTATACATCAAATCTGCATAAGTTTACTCGACATGCTAATAAAGGGACGGTGAAATACTATATGGTGAAGTACCTTAGCTATGGAATTGTGCAAAACATTGTTGATTTATGGCCTCAAAGACTCCGTATAACATATTACATAATATATCTGTGAATAATATTAATTTTCGTTACTTTTTCATTTTTCTCCTTTAATGAACTCCCACAAATATTTCAAAATCAAAATTAGCCCAATCGTTTGAGCCATTCCCGAATTAGCGAGAAAAATGAATAGCAATCGTCAAGTTATTAAATCTTTTCTAAAAATAGAAAAATAATTTGATGAAATTACTTTCTTGTAAGAAATGTAATAAGAAACAAGTTCAATTGATAATTTTCAAGCCTTTCTTAAATAAGTAAATGAAATCTACATTTAACAAGTAAACAAAGAAACTTATGATTTACCATTTCGCTTTTCCAGTCTATAAAGTTTAGCCTCATAAAAATTATCTATAATGACATCAAAAGAGTGAGCGGTCTCTTGGTCGTAAACCAAAAGATTATGGGATTCAAATATAATCAACAAACTAGGCCTTAAGAATCTTAAAAACAGTTAAAAGATTTCGGAAAAACAATTCAATTTTATTAGGAAATCTTGAATTGTTTCATGGTAATTCTACATGCCTTAATTTGTATTAAGTACTTGAGTTAGGTGCTTAAAACTTATTTACTGTTTTATGAAGCTTCTACGAGCGAATAAAAATGGAATAGGTAATATATTATTTACTTTATACTTTAATACCGGTAATGCAACATTTAATTATTCGAAAACGAATAAAAACACACAATAAACCCATAACCCAAGTTCAATTATTGCTATGAGTCTATATCGATAGCGAAGCAATGTTACATATAACTAGTTTATAAAAAATCTTGTTTAAAAATAAAGTTCTGGAAATAGATATAAGGAAAACCGTTTCTTTTCCTACAGAGAGATGGTAATAAATTACACTTCAACACGCAAAAGCCGCCCAATAAGAACGAGTATACCTACTTACTTACAAGTTACATATTATCCTTGTAGGAATTAGTGAACAGAGACATATAATCTTCTCATATCACCCACGGTATTTCCCAAGGGAATTGAGCAAACTTCGAAGCTATACGAAGATATGTGGTATCAATAATTATATACGATTAGCCTAAATTAAAGTAAATTTTATCGGGTAATAATTAAGAATGCTTTTTGAAACAGTTTGTATTCAATAGGGCTTGAAAATAATATATTTGAATTTATATTTTTTGGTTTTTATGGCATTCAAATGCTTTATAAATATAAATTTATAAAGGAAAGAAAAAATTCGATCACGAGGCGGGACTTGAACCCGCATCCTTCGCGCCATTCCGGGGCGGATGCCTAACCAACTCAGCCACTCGTGACCCGCCTGAGCAATCGAATTTATTCTATCCTTTCAGTTTTATGTGTCTTAAGGGACACACCGCGCGCCATCTATTGAGATGATTTAACAACCATTTCAACCAATATGAAGCACTTTTCAGTGAATACAATATTGTAACGATGGAACACGACCTTTTCTTGAATTTATATTTTTTGGTTTTTATGGCATTCAAATGCTTTATAAATATAAATTTATAAATAATATATTTTCAAGTTACTTGGAAAATTTACTCCACCACTATTCCAAGTTACATAATAATCGGAATGAAATAGAGAAAATTAGATACAAAAGAGATTCCACGAGACACAAAAACAATTACTATCTATAATACAAATTAGAGAAAAGCGCTAAGAAATTAAAAGTACAAAATAGAATTTGATTTTATGGCATTCAAATGCTTTATAAATATTATCATTATACTTTGCAATAGGTGTCGCTGAAAAAGCTGATATTTTATACTGTTGCCCTCAATAAAATAGGTGTGTCTTCTGAATTATTGGAATTACCTAAAGGTGCCTAACTATATTTTCTATATGATTTGACAGCAAAATATTTTTCTCCTTTTTACTACAATATTAATAACTCAGCCCCCGGAATCACAGACACAATAGAAAAATAGAAAAGCTATTGTGTCGTGGACCGATCGGGCCGCTGGGGGCTCAATGGGTTAACTCGTAGGAAGCTGGTGTTGGATACTTATGATAAAGAAACATAGGGACTATTTTATAACCCCTAAATGTATAATTTCCCTCACATTTGCATTTCCTTTCACACCCGCGCGAAGCCGTGTAAAGTGAATCGAATTTCCTTTAAAAATAAACAACTTTATTATATTATCTAGTCCAAACAATTCCAAAACATACAATCGGTCAAATGGAACGAAAAGTTCGTTTCTTTTTTGGCGAAAAGTGGGTTCACTAAATCTGTAGAGTACCCAAAACAAATGTGTTTCAGGAAAGTTTCAAACTTTTATTGTGTCGCTTGGCACTCACACGTGGGTCTCAAATGCAGTTGTTTGTGTCCAAGTTCACGTTTGAGGCACATGTGGTTAGAGAATCTACGAATTCTAAACTTCATGCTGGTTTGAATATCTCTTCGATTAGTTTAACATGAGTTTAATATATTTTAAATGTATCATCATAAAATATTTATTTCTTACTGCGAATAAAAAGTAAAATTCATAAAAGCATCATTTTAGAATCCAACAACCTTAATGATGTTGAGGATTGCTGTAATTTGTGAATTTTTATTTTAGAAAGAAAGAAAGAAAATACGTTTAATCACAAATACTTAACTGGTACAATTTTTCACTTATAGCTTTTGAGAAAAATACACATTACTAAATTTAAACCTTAAAATACAATAAATATATTCAATTATTAGTCGGTATTCGTGATAAGGTGGACTACTCAGCATATGCTTTTAGTTATCCGTCCATTGATAAAACAACTATAACTCTCAGCATGTACAAAAAAAATCTTGCAATACGGAAATAGTTTATTTGACCAATATATTCATAGCGTAATTAGACCTTGAGGCCAGTCCTTTGATAATGTCTTAGATAACAATATGTTCTTGAAGAACCATTTAATAAATTGGAGAAAATTTTACCTTATTTTAGATAAGACAATTACGATTTGAATTCGTCGTTGTATTACTTCCGATGTTAACACAATTAGATTACACCATTCATTAGGACGGATTAAATAATAATTGAAACGGGACAAAAGATCTCCAATTACCATTACGATTTATAAACTGTTTGTTACTCTAATCTTTAATCCTAGCTTAGCCTCTCTAATTGCTGAAAATCTATCCTACTACTATTATAAAGGCGAAAGTTTGTATGGATGTTTGTTACTCTTTCACGTAAAAACTACTGAACCGATTACAATGAAATTTAGCACACATATAGAGGGTAACTTGGATTAACACATAGGATAGGTTTTATCCAGGAAATCTCACGGGAACGGGAACTATACGGGTTTTTCCTTGAAAACGCGGGCGAAGCCGCGGGCGGAAAGCTAGTCTAGTAATAAGTCTTCAATTACTTGCTTTATCTTATCAATTACTCAATTACGAAGTACGAAGAAATAAATACATCAAGCAATTTCATAAGAATTTAATGAAAAAGACAAGTATCCAAAACAGCACAACAATAAAAAAAACAATATTTATTCATCAAATATGCAAGTACGCAGCATAATAGAGATGATACGGTAGGGGTCAGCGTTGGCTGCGGGACGACGGTCCTCCAAGTAACCCCTCTTATCTTCAGACACTTGGCGAGGTATCCTTACGCAGCAACTACGGTTTGCTACACCTTTGAAAGAAAGAAAGAAAAATATTTATTGCCACAACAACATAATATTATATTACTTAATAAAAAAAATTACATAATTTACATGGCAATCGAGTCAGACTCAGCCATGCTGTCGGCTTTAACACCTGAACAGCGCTGATTTTCAGTCTGCCCGTAAGTTTTAGAGGAGTACCTAACCTTTTTTAGTCATCCTTTCTTTTTTAGACAAAAAATCTCATATATTATAGAAGGTGTATGAACTGAGAGAATATTACATTGATTTCAATTATGGAACACAAAAAAAGATAATTGAAATTGATTTGCATGATTTAATAGTTTCGACAAAGTAATAAATGTTGTCGACGAATAATTGATTGAATGAGCGTGAATAATTCGTAAGTTGATTAAATTAAATTATTTACTAGGTTTTCGGTTTCGGGTAATAAAGCTTTTTAATAATTTTGATGAGCTTAAGCACTTTAATTTTCTGAATACACTAATGCCAGATGCCTGTTCTAATGTTTTTTTTATAAATATAACTGTTAAATAACTGTAAAGAATATAACATGAAGACGCAACGATTTATAGAACCTGTATAAATTTTAAATGAAGAAGAAATTGTTACACTAAAAATTCAAACGCAAGATTGTATAATGTATTTAACAAGGAAGTATATTAGGAACAATGTATTACATGCGTCATAACTGAGGTGAAAGGGTAATAAAAACCACATGTGTGTAACCTATTGAACCTGTACAAACTATTCAACTTAACAACCCTTCACGTTGAGTTAATATACTTATACAAGATATACTAGCTTACCGCCCGTAGCTTCGACCGCTTTCTCTAATGCCCGGTTCCTATATTTGAAAAACGATCCGTTTTAGTTACGAATAGTAGTATAATTAACCAAGCGTAAGCGAAAATCGTTCCTATAAAAAACGTCTCGTCAAGCAACTTACCGACGGCTTCCTACTGACGGATGGGAGGGTTACTATTAACGAACGGTAAGCATATTGTATGGAGAAGACAGTTTATCGCGTTCCTATAAATATTTGTAACGTCATTATGCTGTCAAAGTTACTATTCGTATAGCATTTTGTTTACCCGTCGATTTCGGGCGGTTAAATTCTTACTATTTCATTGTTTCCGCTTCAATATCGAAATGTGGAGTTCAGATAGTGATAGAGAAGTGTTTAATATTATATCGAATTTCGGAAGAAGATAGTGGGCGTGAAAGAGTATATATTATAGAGAAGGAGTGGATTTTTTTGCGACCCTGGATTCTCACGAATTTCAATTGAGATTTCGACTTGATAAAGAATCTGTTGAACAATTACTTCTTGAAATTTATCCAGACGTACGAATAAAAGGAGCCAGGTTAGTTTAATGGAGGCATTAATATTATACCAAACACGTCTAACCTTATTACATACCTAATTTATGTTGTCATTTCAGGAATCATGGGGTATCTCCATAACATCAATTACTGTTGACGCTGAGGTTCTATGCTTTAGGCACAATATCGATATCAGTGGCAGACCTATTTCCCTTGGTCACGGCATCACGCGTGAACGGGTGGACCGATTTCGATAATTATTTTTTTATAATGTTCCTTGAAGTACGAGGATGGTTATTATGGAAAGAAAACATAAACATGTACCAAGGGCGAAGCCGGGGCGGACCACTAGTATATATATGTGTCTATGTTTGCAATGTAGAAATCAATTTTTTAAACATTGTATTGTAAATAATAAAAAATAAATAAAAGTACATAATAAAATGGAATAAAAGTTTTATTTCTTTATAACTATGTTTAATTTTACATAGTAATATGTAACTACATAATATATGCCAAAGAACTGTCCTGTGATTCTTACGCGACAACCCTCCATCGATTATCATCTTCTATATTATATTCCTTAACGCTGTAATAGGCTCTCTGAACTAAATACATTTTTTACATAAGATTTACATATCGGCGGCGGCCGATTTTAAAACTATGTGGGCTGGTTATATCCTCTACATTGGGCATCTTGGGTAACTTCGAGCATCAAAAGACATAAACGGAATCCAACACTGACACTAATAACCGAAATCACTTATGAACTGAAATGAATACTTTGTATAGCAAATCTAAACTCAAACTAATATAGAGACTGATATAGACTCGAACAGACAAGTCCGCTCGGCACGAGCTCCAACACTTGAATGCTCGTCCGCTACCACGGCCATGTCCAAGTGCACTTCGTGAGTCATGCGCTTGCGTTCGGTAATATCAGGGGGGGATCTCCGACACGGCCATCTCTGGCGATCACACGTCCTCGTGTGAAGTCTCTGCAAAGACTACATACTCACAGTATCCTGCTCGGCCATACTGATTCTTGTCAACCATTTTAGGTCGTCACTAAAACAAACAATCATCATTATTGATCAATCAGCGCCGCACCAACAGCTCTCCTCGATTTCGCACCTACGAAACGGAATAGCTCTGAATAACGTCGCACCAACGACTCATGTCGATTTCGCACCAACGAAACGAAGACAACACTGAATAATGTTGCTACAATGACTCACCGCAATTTCGCATCAACGAAATAACTAAAGCACTGAACATCGTCGCTACAACGACACACCACAATTTCGCATCAACGAAATGAGGCTAACACTTAAGAACGTCGCTACAACGACTCATCTCGCGTTCGCAACAACGAAAACAAGGATATCTCGAAAGGTCGTCGCTTCAAAGACTCATCTCGTTAACGCACCAACGTAAACAAGGATAACTCTAAATGTCGTCGCTACAACGACTCATCTTGCTTTTGCACCAACGAAAGCAAGGATACCCCGTCGCTACAACGACATTACTCGTTAGCGCACAACGTAACGAAGAACAAGGCAAGAGACAAATGGCAACTGCATCTACTACCACTCAACAAACGGCACTACAATGCATTACAAAATCCAGATAAAACATTTTACATCTCCCATTTTACACAAAGCTATTACGTCATTTTAACTACTACCACTACTAGCTACTACTAATAACCTCATGGTCGGATATTTTCCTGACTCTGTTGTGAGGATTTTGGAATTGAATGATTTGAAACGGCACTAATAACTATACCTCAACAACTTTAAGCGTACCCTTGAACTTCAAGTCAAGCTTGCTTTGATTTATTTCCTCAATTTCGAAAAGAAGATTATCACCAACATTAAATTTCCATTCAGAGAAGCTTTACTTTTACCATAACTAGATTAACTTCAATCAATTATTAATCCCAAAGTCTACTTTAACAAATAATAGCTCTATCAGCTATCTAGCTTTTGCAACACGGTTTGTAGTGAAGTTCATTGCCAGTCGTACGTCACCTAACGCATCTTGACAATATCGATGTTTGCCAGACTCTACCAAAGGCTGAATGCTGATGATGATGACGTGACGACTTCCATGTTCAACAGTGACTACAAAAGGCATGATGTTGACGATGACGATGACTTCCATGTCCAGTATTGGACTATATCGATGACGATGATGAATGATGACTGCCATGAGCACACCTTTTCAGCGTACTAGTCACTATCTACCTGACCATTAATTAGCACGACTACCCTCGGTAGAGACTATATCTAATGTAACTTTATTTTTTACAAAATAACTGAGAAAACATTTACTTTCTAAGCACCTGCCTGATCATCAATAATACTGGCTAGGTAACTGAACAAATTAACACTAGCCTATAGTGCTGTTATACTACTTCTGCTACGACTAAACCACTCTACACCTTTTTGAAAGTAATAGAGCAAAACATATAGGGTAAAAGTATCAATTAGACTAAAACATACTCCTTAACATCATTCTTCTCACTATAAGTTTCCCCTGTAGCATCAATGTGCACTGAAAACTAACTTAAGAGTTCTGCCTGAATTCTACCTGAACTAGGCTTAGAGATTTAGCAAGTGATAAAGTTGGCAACAACAACAACAACAACTTAGATATGTAACCCAGATGCACGACTAAATCGTGGATATTGAGTACCACCGATCTTTTACCATTTTATCTGCACCTTGACAAATAATTTTCGACCTTACCGCATATGTCTTCCAGACATCAACAAGTAACAACTCATTCTGCATGTCCAAATGCATCTCTTGGTCCTGGCAGACAGTCAACGGAAAGTTCGGCTATGTTGACTCCATTCTGCCCCATACAATTTGCAATAATCGAAATACATACTGTGACAGCTGACGTGATTGCGCGAAAAGCAAACAACATTCTTTATCCTAGCGCCCTTTCTCCAAATAATATCAAAGTCGAAAGACTGGGGGCAGGCTTCCACCTGTGAACACGCGAAGACAGCTTTATACTAAACGGTTCCCACCAAAGTGCACTGTTAATCTGTCACCACTGCAAACTGCAAACTTGCAAACCTGTAAATAATACCTGAAGTGCATAACTGCATTATCCACTGCTATGCTGCTACAACTTAAACTGCGGTCTCGTGTGCATGGGAGTAAAACCTGGACTCTAAGGCAGTAGTTCTACGTCTGTAGTAAGCAACTGGATGTTACAAACCGTCATGTTTCTGTATCAGCTCAGTACCACATCCATCCGCGCTCGCATCTATGTGAACTGAGGTCATCCACCATAAAAATAGGCTGTAATGTTACTAAACTAATAAACGTTCGACTGATTAGCTCATGTGATGATGAGTAATCACTAATCAATTTTACTTCTCTTGTAACTTGTAAGCATAAACAATAGTGCTATAATTTATGAAAACTGTTAATAAACTAACAGGAATAAGAAGCTGTATAAGCTACGTGGATTGTGACTGTACTTTTCCATCCTTAATAACAAAGCCTAAGTATTAAACACTACGCTTTCAAAACTTACATTTGGATAGGTTTAAAGAAGATACTACCTTCCTCAAAGCATCCACTCCACTCCTCACTACAATCTGGATGCGCACTGTAGCTTGTTCCACGTCAGAAGCTAACCAGATAGCTACTTGGTTTCACTAATCCAGCTGTTAAAAACTCATTGACTTTGTTACGCAATCTGCTGCTCGGTCAACGCTCAAAACTCCTTAGAACAGACACATTTCAACAGCTGTAACTCAGATGGTAAATTAGTGCTAATGTAATAATAATCATACACTAAAACACAACACATTGAAATTCTCTAATTGAAATTCACGCCTCTGCATGTTGGACTTATGTCCCTAAGCAAGCCTACCAAACCGCTAGGTATCTTTCTTCTATCGGTACCCGCGTATAATAGAGAGAAACGTAATTAACTAAGCAACACGCTTCAATAAGATGAAATTATTGTTTTGTCACTATTCCTTAGTAAATGTACACAGTGTGAACTAAATATGTCTAATTAAAGTAGGTAGTTCAAAATCGAGTTCGTACATACGAACAATAAAGGAAGCCAAATGTAAGCGTGTTAAAAATCAAAACAATTTCTCGTATCAGACTTGCTACAAACAAGAACATTATTACGCAATAAAATAACACATTGGAATATCACCCATGTAAACTTTGTGTTTAATTTCTCAGCCTAATAAGCTAGCATCGCTATCATAATAATGATTAGGCACAACACAAATTAAAATTACTAAAAAGTAATCGCCTATTGTAACTTGCCATAAACCTTGTTATGAACTGTCTACAATATGTTAACAGATAATTTTAAAATTAATGTTATTATTAAAAACGCTTACTAGTCAATTTGCTACTAGCAATTATATCTCTGATATCTCTCAGTACCAAAAAACAAAACTAAACATGTATGACTCACAGTTGTCCATAAGTTTGCCACACGGCACGTGTTGACTCAGTGATTGCGCTCAGGCAACGTGGATGTACCTGACCCACTGCTTTTCGGTGATTCAAAGCCTAGTGCAATCATTAGCACCTTATCCGCTCGTGCACTCCGATGCAAAGTGGCCAGACACACCACACATGAAACAAATGACTCGCGATGGTTAAACACTGCACAAAGAGGACTGCTGATCCGTCGCGCGCCCTCCATCTGCTGTCTGCGAATAGCATTCACACGCAGGTCTCATACAGACTTATTGATAGCACACAGTCAGCGAAGCAGCCCTGTTACGCCTCGCACTTGTCCTGTAAACGTCACTAATTTGTGGAGCCCTTCACCTCATAAAGACGGCTGCCTTGAGCTCTCGCTGCAGCAATCCTTGGCAACAATCTCAGTAGCAAGGGCCACGCGCTGCAAACGCTTGTCAAACCGTGAAACATGCGACAAGTTGAAACGACTACTTCCTCCACGCACACATTTTGCCTTTTTGAAGCCAATGACGCACAGAGTCCGACGGCACACACCGACAGGCACTCGCCGTTGCTTGGCTCGCCACCCTGCAAGTAAATAAGAGCAGCCGCACGGGGCTCAACATAGTCTCATTACGGTACACAATATTATAAACAATTCTCGTAACTGCGACCACGGCTAATAGAAAATGAATTAAAGAGACATGATAGACACTGCGAAGCACTTTAACGTATCATAAATAGCAAATACTAACAAATAATAACTTTAACGGCTTTTTTCAAAACACAGATCAACGGACAATGGCATTACATCACGCACGTTATTGTTCCACTTGTTGTATGTTGTAAGCACTCACCGGTTTTCTAACGGCTACAATTAAACGTCGCATGATACGATTTGCACCTCCAGAATAATTTTATAACGTGTCTACATTACCACATGACGATTGTAAAAATCACGTTTATTCTTTGTGCTCAAAGTAATCCCGCTTCTGATATCGGCGGCGGCCGATTTTAAAACTATGTGGGCTGGTTATATCCTCTACATTGGGCATCTTGGGTAACTTCGAGCATCAAAAGACATAAACGGAATCCAACACTGACACTAATAACCGAAATCACTTATGAACTGAAATGAATACTTTGTATAGCAAATCTAAACTCAAACTAATATAGAGACTGATATAGACTCGAACAGACAAGTCCGCTCGGCACGAGCTCCAACACTTGAATGCTCGTCCGCTACCACGGCCATGTCCAAGTGCACTTCGTGAGTCATGCGCTTGCGTTCGGTAATATCAGGGGGGGATCTCCGACATACATTTAGCACTAACAAATTCTTTTTCTTCCGTGTGTCTAGATATATTGCTTAATAATATACAAAAATTAATTAGTTATTGTGTGTTCAGTATTTCAAGGGCGAAGCGGGGGCGGACCACTAGTATATTTATATGTATGTCTATGTTTGCAATGTAGAAATCAATTTTTTAAACATTGTATTGTAAATAATAAAAAATAAATAAAAGTACATAATAAAATGGAATAAAAGTTTTATTTCTTTATTACAGTTTAATTTTACATAGTAATATGTAACTACATAATATATGCCAAAGAACTGTCCTGTGACTCTTACACGACAACCCTCCATCGATTATCATCTTCTATATTATATTCCTTAACGCTGTAATAGGCTCTCTGAACTAAATACATTTTTTACATAAGATTTACATTTAGCACTACCTAACAAATTCTTTTTCTACCGTATGTCTAGATATATTGCTTAATAATATACAAAAATTAATTAGTTATTGTGTGTTCAGTATTTCAATAATTATTGTGTGTTCAGTATTTCAATTATTTCTTCATAATATTTGTCCATCATCCTTATTATGTTTGAATTTTTTGGCTGAAAATAAAAAGTTTTCCTGGTAGGTATTTGACCAATTTTTGCATTAAATGTGTTGGTCAACGAAGTCCAACATTCATCCTTTAATTTATTCGTAGAAGCATTAGTCTCCTTACTGGTTATAATAATTGAGCAATCTCGTCTTTACTCATAGCCTTCTTCGATTTCTGTAACAGAAATATATGTTTGACTTTAAAAGTGTCCGAAGCAAAAAGTAAGCGGCAGACGATTTTAAAGAAAGATAATATAAAGGCGTACTTACCGGCGTAATATCCATTTTTAATAAATATATAAACAGTGGTCGTTGTATTGTTATTCTTTAATTATAAAACTTGACAATGAATCATCAATCAACAATGAATGACAATAATTTGACAACTGACAAGCAATGCACGCGTGCGCGAGAAAAACGTTCCGTTTTTGCTTTCTGTGTAACGCATTAGGTTGTTTAGAAGGAAAATTATCACGCCGATGTCTACAAATATATAGTTCTTTAGTATTAGTTCTTTATTAATAAGAAACTTTATTCTTAAAGTTTATAATTCGGCTGTATATTTAACTTATTTTGTCCTGAATTTTGTGTTATTTTAATTTCAATTTGGCTTATAACGAAACGCACATCTGTGAGTGAAGAGGGCTTGGTATTTTTATGACCAACGGATGTCCGTCGATAGCACGTCAAGAAATAAAATTGTGGAACGGTAATAACGACTCGTAGTTAGTTCTAGAAAAACGGATAGTAGCTTTGATACTATGACGATCCGTTGAATATAGGAACCGGGCATAAAACGATTTGAGATTTAAACTATCCTATCTCTCAAGTTGGATCGAATGGTGTGAAAATTTTATTATAATCGGTTAAGTGGATTAGGAGTCAATTGAGGACAAACGTTGTAACACGACATTTATATAGGTATACTAGCGGTCCGCCCCGGCTTCGCCCGTGGTACATATTAACGTTTTCTCTACTTAAGAACCATCCTCGTACTTCAAGGAATATAATAAAAAAAGAATTATCGAAATCGGTTCAGCCGTTCTCGAGTTATGGAATTACAACGAAAAGTGGCATTGATTTTTATATATTAGATTAAGATTAACAAAGCAGTAGGTATTTAAACCAAAGGATGCAAATGAATATTATGGATATTCTATAAATTGTCATGGAAATATATTTTGAACAACAAAGAACGACCGTTATTAAAATAACATAACTAAAATATTATTTCTAGAAGAACTCATTACAAGAACTTTCAATTTGTAGCTCAAACAAAATTGCAGTTGCCGTTCGTTGCACTTACCCTTATGCTGAAAGAAATCGCTTACTGGAAACGTGATTTATCAAAGCAACAATTTTAAACTTCCATCCTAAAAAGTAGAATTCAATGCTTTGCGGGCTACATTCTTGTATAAACTTTCAAGTTTTTTAACATTAATGTCTGCAACTAATCCATACTACTTAATATTATAAATGCGAAAGTAACTCTGTCTGTCTGTTACTCAATCACGCCTAAACTACTGAACCAACTTGCATGAAATGGTATGGAGATATTTTGATACCCCAGAAAGGATGGCTACCTTTTATTGGGAAATATGTACCACGGGCGAAGCCGGGGCGGACCACTAGTTACCTACAATTATACTAACCTGCGGTAAAGTCTCGAATGTTCGGCATGCCATTCTTGCCGGTGAGTCGCCTCGCGTTGTCCGCTCCGTTGTTAGCGTCATACTCGTTGATGTGGGCACCGTGCCGTCGAGCCAGCTTATCAATCGCCCTCTCAATAACCCTACAGGGAAGAAAAGTGAAGGCCCATGTCATGCATGTGTGCATGTAGTGGGGTAAAGGGCTGCAGATGCATTATTTATCATTCATTCAACGTGAATCGAACCCAGGACTGCTTGGTTCTACCACAGAATTATGGTTCTACGCTCACGCGTCAACCACTTCACTAAGGAGGCGGTCTGCAGGGAGATATTACATAAAATTAATATCTTAAAGCTTTCACTGTGGTGAAGAACAAATTAACTTCGCGGAAACCAGGCTTTTTAATCAAGGGTTATTTTATTTTCATATTTGAGAACGTGAGTCGTGACACTAATAACCGATGTAAATCTGGTATTTGGAAGTAATTTACGATTGTTGTTAATACTTGTCTTTTTCTTTAAGAGTGAAGTTGATAAATATAACCTCAGATCTTTTGGTATGTTACAAAATACTATGAATTACGATCTAATATCACATACTTGAACACAAAAGCTAAATACATAAATTGAGAGAAAGATACGAGGTCATACAGCACTACTAAATCTGAATACGTATAGCTTTATTTACAAAATCCCGTCCTCTTCTCTCATATCCTTGGATGAGAAATATACGAAAGTGCCATTGCCGGGCCAATCTTGAATGGGTTGGGGCTCGAATGTTGCGACGGTGCCGTATTCCTCAGCAAGCCGAGCGAGAATGTACCTAGCCATCCAGAGGTCATCCGCAGCTCTTAATCCCGGACTGGGTCCGACCTAATAATAACATTCATTGAAGTCTATTGTGCGATATACTGAGAAAATGTTAAAGAAGATATCTTTGGGAGAGAAATTGCTTAATATTATGACGATATTTCGTATTCAGAAAGCATTTCTAAATTACACATTTAACGAGTTCTCACGATGTTTAAATTCTATGAATAATTCTAATAAGCTATTAAATCACTGTACAAATTGAAAATACAAATTATTATTTCGCCTCAGACAAATCTTTGAGTCTTTGACACAATTTTAAATCCGTTTATTGTTGAGACTTTTGTCCCGAAGGGCACATCAGTCTTATCGTACCTAGACAGACAATAATAATTTCAAAAACGTAACAAAAAGGACGCTTTTTTAGAAAAACTGTGACAATATTCTCTGACACTTTTTATTTATTACATTAAGGTCGATTATAATTTTTTATTCTGTCCCCGTTTTCCACCTTTAAGGTATCACTTATACAGACTGTATGTGTATATAGCTGACGATATGTTACCTATTCACTACGGAAAATATTATCATCTCATAAATGTCGATAGATACAAAGCAAGAATCTTCACAAAATCCAATATTAGAATACAAGGAAAATATTTGTTAATTTAATTTTTAATAATTACCTGAAAATTCCATTGCGATGGCGTTGTGCCAGGGTTTATGCCGTTTATATGCACTCCGGCGTAGAGACAACATCTGGTGAAATAAAACATTTTATTGCCCGCCTCTTTCAAACTAAACAACAAAATTAGACTTAAAAAACTAATATGAGTGACTATAAAATATACTGTCCTATATTTATTTCGTTAAAAACGATAAATATAACATTTAAAGACTCATATAAATGGAAAAAAAAATCGTTTCGTAAAAATTTACGTTACTTGTATCAGGCATAGTGTGATAGGCAAGTGATAGGTATGTTATTATTCAACTGAAAAGAATTATGAAGTTAAAAAAAAATTATCAAAATAAGTTTTATTATCATTTTCTCTTTCATCAATGATGAAGACAAGGACAGCGAAAATATCTAAAATTTAAATATCAATTATTTGAAGCCCTTGTATTCAATCTCAGAGCTCTAATGATTTTAATCAAATTAATCAACAAATTATCAAACTATAAACTAGGTAACTAAGGTTTATTATCCAACATTGGTTATAATTATATTACGGCCTACACAACTTTACGTTACAATCTAAATAACTAACTATTTATTATTTATTACATTGTTATTGAGCCTTTGTAAGGCAAAAGCAATATATTGCTCCATTTATCGTACTGTCCTTTGGTGTAAATCGAAACAAAACACCGAATTTCCATTTAATTTATGGACCTATACGAGATTATGCTGTGTTAGAAAAATAGGCCATAAAAGCAAAACAGCTGCTATTATCTCAACACTGTGCTATCTTGGCCTCGGGTGTCCGCTGGGAATGCGACACCGACGGTTTGATGTAGAATACCGTCATTTATTTCCTTGTTTAAATATTTTCAATACGTTAAGCTTCCGAAACTTGTGAAAGGGATATTGTGAGGTGAAATATGGATATATCTTGTCATTGTACAATTATTATAATCAATACGTTTGAACCTTGAATAATGTAAACTGAGGATATCTCTATAGGCTATCTGCTACTAGTCATATATTCTAATTTATGCAATTACCTATAGAATGCTTCCATAAGATCCCTTGCAACAATTTTATTAGCTCCAATAGCACAGTAATATGGACCAGGAGGAGCTGGAAACCCACCCGGCGGCCAACCCAGAGGTCTACCATCCGTGGTAGTCAGGAAAAACTCTTGGTTGAAACCAAACCACGGCTCTTCAACGTCCGCTTTTTCAGTCAGTATTACACAGCCTTTACGGTAGTTTGTTGCTATAAAACAAATAGTTTAATTCAATATAGGTAAACTCTACATGATCAGAATATTTTTGAAACAATTTTTTTTTATTATTTATATCGGAACTGAAAAGTTTATTACATAGTAAAAATATATATAGGTACACATGGTTTATGTTTATTAAATTAATGAGTTATTTATGAAAGTAGAAAATAACATCTTTTGATGAATAATAAATACGCTCTGGCCGAATATAGGGACGTTCATTGAGTATGTTGAACGGTCACCGCCTTTGTGAGTTGTTTTATGAGTTGGCCTTAAATGATCGCCTCAAACAAAAGATTGAAAAGGTTGCCTTATTCAGAAAACGATGTTGTTTTGAAAGATATGAAAAGTGGGACATTGATGAGTAGAAAAAACCTGCAGTAGGTACTGTCTTTGTTATTTCAATACATTTTCAAAATCGATTGGCATTACTTTGTAAACCATTGAATATATCTTAATACATTTGAATAAGACGGCCGACAGAAATCAGTTACGCATTCAAAGACGATAGTATAATAATAATATAAATCATTGCCAATTCCATACATTCTCCGTTAATCTGGTCTTGAATCAATAGCGCTCAATTAACTCCAAAATTACGCATTAGGTGCTATACCCGCATTAACGATCTTACCTAATGGAAACAACATTTCCTAGATTATTAGTAAATTTACCATTATTGACGCAATATAAACTCAACGTGAAATACACAGTATGTACCTAGTAACGATACAACAAACATATTGCTCGTAACAAAACATTCATCATAAAGATTTCATGACGAACCGAAACGTAAAATTTCAAAAGCTTTATTCCTATGACCTGAATCTAAAATCACTGTAGCGTGTATTAAGTAACCGTAATATTGGAAACCAAAATCCTTTTCAATCCGTTGAGTTCACGATGCAATATTATAATATGTTGCATGTGCAGTCAGCGTGTACTAGATGTATGATAACTTTCATTTTTCTAGACACGTTTGTAACAAGAATACGTTCATCTCACGTACGTTTTGCAAGTTTTCATTAGTAGGTACGTTTTCATGCGAGCTTTGTGCATTTAAAATACAATTCAACGCTTAATATTTAATTAAATAAGGACAGAAAAAGAAATGAATGTTCATAATATTATTCTTAAACATGGTTGAAATCACGACATAATATTCTTCCGAGCTGAGCCAACTAATCCCTAAATATAAAAATTTCTTCAGAGCAACTCCAAGTTTCCAACTACAAGTTTTCAACCAATATTTCAATGTAAGTATTTGATGTAACATTCGCGCAATGCTTTCACAGCACATTTTATTTTTTGAATGTGAGCAGATTGTCGGAAAGTATTTTTATTCTACACCATTGTTGAAATTGTGGATGAATGAATGGTGGAAATTTATGGTTGAAATACATGTGGAATATTATCGTCTGCTTCTATTCCGCTACAAATATGTGCAAAACTGAATTATATTAATTAATACTGCAGAATGTTCGCAGAAGCGGTAAAAGATTCTCGTGTCTCCTGTATACTACAATGAAAGTTAATTATTCATACGCCACACATGAGCGATGCGACGGTTCGGAAATAACAAGAGGTAAGAGTTATCAAGCTATACCAAGTACGTGCCAATGTCGAGAACAGTCGCTAATGGGAAATCGATGCAGCCTATTTCGAATAACTCTTATTACTTATTTTTCAATCCGCAATCCGTATGACTGAATTGGTACTGGTAGTTAGAATTGGTAGTTTTGGAGAAAAGAGCGTGAAGTGCATACTTATAAAATTATAATATTATATTCAAAACTGAATGAGACATGACTTGAATATACGATGTACATAAATTAGTCACTCGTTTTTACATCAAGTCAGGATATAAGGATCAACAGACACCTGAAATAACAAAAAAAAATGTTCATAATTCGTTTACACAATGATAATTAAGTTTCTTACTTTCCTTATTCCGGAACCAAATTCGTTGTTGAAACGTATTACCTCCTACGAGGTCCTTAACTCTTAATGGAACGTTAAATAACCCGAGACTTACTTACCAGTCGGCTGATAATTATGCTGGTAAGTATCCGCTAAGACCAGTATATGGCCGCCCCGGCGAAACGGATCGTGGTAAATAACTTCGGGGAAGATAAACGTGTCTGAGTTATCCGTGCTCGCTTGTGCCGTGTTGCTTCCGTCGAAGTACCAAATTGGTAGGTCTGAAGAATAAAGATGTTTTATCGTGTAGATAATGCCAATGTGTTTCGTTGATTAATTTTTGTCTACGTTCAATAAGCTAATATATAATGTTTATTTTTGTCTAATTGTCCATTGTTTAATTACTTTCATAACAGTATTGTTGATCACAACCCAGATAAAATAGGCTGTACATTGTACAATGTATGTGTCAACTTATCCCTTTAGACTCCACACAATACAGAGCACTGAAACGCGATACAAACACATTACATTTATTTTAATATCATAATGGCACGAACAAAGAGTCACTTTATTAATCTTGGTCGTGCGAAATGTGTCCATTTATTTAGTAAACCCCTTACAAAACCTTTATATTTCGCAAGTCATATCGCTCATATTCCCCGACGTGACACCTACTGACTTGGTTACCAATTAAATTGGTTGTTACAAAGTCGCAACATCGCATCAATTAGTTCTAAAGCACTCGAGTTACACCATTATAAGCGGAGGATCAATTTGTAAGGAAAGCGACACTTTTACGGTAGTGCTTTTGATTTATAGATCTGTTTTTTGTGGACGTTATAAGCAGCTTATCCTATAAGTTTAGTTATTTTCACTGCTTTTTCCAACATGAAATATTACATAATATATTCGCCTATTGATTATTATCAATTATACAGTTACATTATCAATATCCATGAAAAGTAGGTAACAAATTTGCTTTAAATAACCCACAAAATTGTAAAGACTTCTCGTGTTCTAAGTTCGTGCCAACAAATTGGCAATCGACGCTAATATTTTATCTTTTGTACATTCCGAACGGTCTATTACCTTTATGTGTCTTGGGGACGAAATTTAATGTTCTGTCTTTTGATCGCAAATTTATCCCAGTGCCATCGACCCACACATAGGCGGCGAGAATGTCTTCGCACGGCACTTCCAAGTCTTCGTACTTTCGCATGGCAGCTTTGTTCAATGCAATCGGAACGGAATTCATCTTGGAGCCTTTGTTACTTTCTTATATTATATCTATAAAACATAAGTTGGATACTTAAAAAATATAGGTCGGCTTGTGTCAGTTTTTATTTTTATTGTTGGAACCAATCTTAATATATATAAATCTCGTGTCACAATGTTTGTCCTCAATGGACTCCTAAACCACTTAACCGATTATAATAAAATTCGCACACTATGTGCAGTTCGATCTAACTTGAGAGATAGGATAGTTTAAACATGTAGGTACCACGGGCGAAGCCGGGGCGGATCACTAGTGATATTATAAGTAAAAAGCTGTTGGTAACAGCTATCTAAACTGTTACCAACGTAATATTCGATCTTCAAAAACGGCACACTAACGCACACATGATTAGACCTCAAAGTAGGAGCAACTGATGCAAAATGTGGCTAATTAGCCACATTCGACGTGGAGTGCTAATAACCTATCTACGAAATAAAATGAAATGAATTTATTAGCACGAAAAGTGCTGTTGTTAGAAAAAAATTCACCCGTCGTCACATTTACTAGGTACTAATTATAAATTTTACTAGTATTTTAATTTAAATTTAATTAACGGCCACTCTCTTATACTTTTTGTATGCATTTTTTACACAAGGTTGTTCTCTACTTTGGTATTAACACACCTTTTTACTTTTAATATCATCGGTTGAAACATACACCAATAACTATTGTACATCATTGAAGTGAAATCTCCGTGTAATAAAGTTGATATCACATTGAACCACATACATCGAGCTTTGATTTGTATTAGGGTGATCGAAATGTGAAGGATCCATACAATGAGTTCGAAATAACGGATATTTTATTATCGCATTGAATGAGGAGATTTATGCGTTCAAAAAGTTATGATTTAAGGGATAAGCTCTATTTCTCACTCATTTGTGTTACGTGACATAAATATTATATTATGCTTTAGAAAATACACCAATGAATCGCTACTAAATTATATGTAAGTAGTATTCAAATATATCAGTACTGTATTTTTTTATTTTACGTAAAATTATGAATTTAATTACTTAGTTGACTAATTTAGTTGTAGGCACTTACTACGATATTATGTTTTTATAAATATTTTTTTATAATGTTTCAAAATAAAGTAAATGTTCGATATTTTTTTTAGATAGGTAATGTATAAATTAATTATAAAAAGTTTTAATTGCGCATAAATAAAGAACCAGCAATAGAAGAAATAGGCAGAGCACTAATGCTCAACGCATCGTTAGGTTCAGGAAATGGAAAACTTATATGGTCCATTATATAAATTAAATAATCAATAAATAGTCGATTTTATTGTTGAATTTTTCAGCTTAAGGCATATTAACGACGCATTATAGTAATGACTTGGGATTTTTACGATATCGAAGAATACTAAAATTTATTAGGTAGTGGTGCTTTATGAAGACATTTCATTTCTGTGATTGAGGCACACCTTATAATATGTATTTTATATGTGTAGTCTATCTGTAGAACGATATCGTTTGTCATAATATACGCAGACCATTATTATAATTATTATTAAGTATATTTTTTTTCTAAAAATTATTATAATCAATATTAATTAATCTTCTCACCTTTACAGAAATTTGTAAACACTATTTGATTATTTCCATTCAATATTTTAGAATTTTCAAATATTCCATAATATAAAATAAAAGGTAATCCAATATTTTGACAAAGACATAGACTAACTTTTTTTACAGATATCCTTTTTTTGTTTTGTGCTAGTATTCAGTTTTTCGACATTAGCCAGATAAATTGTTCTCATAATATTATAATTGATGTATAAAATTTACGTTATAATTTAAGCATTATTTTAACTTTATAGGTACCTATCCAAAGTATTTAGGTAATATTAATTCAACATAACAATCTTTACAAGATCTCTACGATCTCTACCTTTGTGATCTCTATTGGATCCTGTGATTGGATCTCTACATTCATCACACGCACAGATCACACGCACAGATCCTACGCGTATTTGCTGCGTAAATAGAGTACAGATCAAGTACAGATTATACAAATATTAACGACACTGTCA
This sequence comes from Colias croceus, assembly GCF_905220415.1. Taxonomy (NCBI): domain Eukaryota; kingdom Metazoa; phylum Arthropoda; class Insecta; order Lepidoptera; family Pieridae; genus Colias; species Colias croceus. Next base: position 5,662,373 of record NC_059542.1, read on the forward strand.
AATTTTTGTGCATAATAATGTGCAATCCTTGGTGCAATCATATAAAGTGAAAATCTGCAGTATATGTTGGAACATTTTTTTACATTTAAGATTTTGAAGTAAATTCATAATGATTACTCACAGAAACGTTATATTTATTATTATAATTTCTGTTCTTATTTTAAACATAGCCTGTTCTATGCCTAGCATTTCTGAAAAACGTAAGGAGAACAAAGTTAGAAATAGCACGAGTTTTGATCAAACATTAAGCGCCCCAAGAGTAACTCCAGGCAAGAAATGGCAAGTAAGCAGATTGACTCATAAACGATACGAAATTGTTAACCTACTGTGGAGAAAAACAAAGATATTTGGTGACGTTCAAAGCGTAACACCTAATCCCAATATAAAGAGTGTTCCTAAAAGGAAGAGAGACCACGGTTATTCAACCACACAAGAAACGCAAAAACTAAACTATGCTTTACCTTATCTAAGAAGATCATCCTCAACACCGAGTTTTATAGAATTTCAATATTTAGATCTTACTAACGACGAGAATTCAAATTCAATAAACGAAAGCGATAATAATGCTAAGTATAATGAAAATCAAGTAGTAGTAAATTCTCCATTTTTTGTATTTCACCTTCAATATGAAACATGCAAGTCTACACAAACTCCACCTATTCAAATAAATAATACTTTAAGAAATTTATTCCTCGCTTATTTAACCTCTCCAAGGAATATACAAAATGCAGAAAATACAGCAAACAACATTGACATGGAAACTTGTCCGTTAACAACTTTGCCGTCTAATACTATGAATAGTTCAGACGATTCTGTGGAAGGCTATAATAATAACAATGAAAATGTTACAAAGGCTACAACAATATACGACAAAATAAAGTTCTTTGAAATATATGACAGTGATACACCACAAATATCACACGCACAAAACCTTGATTATGATCAAAAAGCATTGTTCGAAGACGTCGATGTTAAGACTAGTATGCAATCAAATTACAATAAAACAAGATTTGTGAAAAAGCACATCGATAAAGTTATTTCTGCTCAATACGTAAACGAATTTTACAAGCAATCTTCTAAAGAGTTATTTCCAGAAGCGGCAAAAGCTACAATAAAATCAGTTGTCGATAACGAGTACTCCTACATAAGCCGACAAGCTGCGTGGTCCGACTTTCCTTTTGTTGCTGTCTATGTTTACAGGTAGGTTTGCAGGTATTTTTTCAGAATTTATATAAATATATTATATTATGGTTTATTCGACCTAGGTACTCAAGGTCAAAAAAATTGAGGTTTAATTTATGTTCACAACATTAAATAAGAAATTTATTGTACACTAGATTTCCGCCCGCGGCTTCGCCCGCGTTTGCAATAAACGGAAAACCCGCATAGTTCCCGTTCCGTGGGATTTCCGGGATAAAAACTATCCTATGTGTTAATCCAAGTTACCCTCTATATGTTTGCTAAATTTCATTGTAATCGGTTCAGTAGTTTTTACGTGAAAGAGTAACAAACATCCATACATCCATACAAACTTTCGCCTTTATAATAATATATATTAGAATATTAGAATATAATATTAGATATTATTAATTTAAATTTTAAATAAAAGCTTTTATGTTCGTAAACTTGATAAGTCTTAAAATATAAAAACAAAATTATTTAGGTTTATTTACACTACTTAATTGAAAATAATATTGTGTTTATACTTTATACACAAACCCCTATAGACTTTGAAGTAAGTTGCATAACTAGCCCATTTCATTTAGTCCATTCAAAACGAGAGCGCAATTCCACATTAGTCTGTGTAAGTAATAAGTTCTTGAATCCTTTATGAAATGTTTTAAGCGTTTCAAATCACACATTTCATAAAAGATTTTAAATTAAAATACGACTGATGTTATGAATGCAAAGCACCATATTTTCTGAAATTAAAAGGTATTTAGTACAAATTAGGGGCAGGTATTCTTGGCCAAATGCAAAGCGACCGTAAAGGACAACAAATTATTTTGCTGACTTTGTATAATGCTTACTGAATGTAATGTGTAATTTTTGTTTTCATTGTTTAATTACTAATTAAAATTTAGGTGCGTTGCGATGCGGCAGCAATAAGTCCACATTGGCTGTTGGCAGCCGCGTCATGTTTGTCTCGACGAAACAGAGATACATATTACGTAGATGGTCAGTCGGCGTATGTGGCTTACTGCACTGACAACTGGAGAAATCCTGAGAGGATATCTTACGTTAAACGGAGCTTTATTCATCCAAGATTTGACGATAGAGATTTCGCAAGACGGCACCTCTACAATATCGGTATTGGGACACAGTATTACAATATCTATAATTGGTATTTATACATAGATTGAAGACGAAGTCTATACTGTAGTAATATTCTGTCTATTTTTAGTTTTACTTACGTTATAAGCTCTATTGTAACGTAGTTGTGGTTAATGATATAAATGATTTATTCATGTTATAAAGACTTGAGAAATTGCTTTTATGATAACAAAAATATTGTCTAGATTTCTAAGAAGAACATTAAAATGCATGTGACATACAATTACTTTGATCCTTTAATCATTTCGGAATCCTATAATATTTATACCATTACTAGTAACGTTAAAAATATCAAATACAATAGCAAAAGAAATGGATGAAATAAACTGTTATATGTTACACCAGGTGTTTTGCAAATAGTCAATTCCATGGCTGAAACGTGCAATGGGTGGGCTCCGGTATCGCTGATATCCCATCAATTTGATGCAAATCCTGCAGGCTCGGTGGGTGTCGCACTTGGCTGGGGATTAGACAGGTAAAAAATAAATCTAAACCGTATTTTTTTACGTACCTTTATTCCATTTACTTTCTATTTCATGCATTAATTGATTAATGGTATCTATATCATGAATTGTGTTTTTTGTCCTAAATAATAAAGTGATTTTTAGAGACAAGAAAACGATATCTTAAATGCATACTCCTATCTTATTTAAAGTTGAATCGTTCTAATTCTCAATTTGCGATTTCGTATTCTATTATCAACCAACTTACCGTTGTCTCGAAACCCTAAATAACATTAGGTACCTAATTCTAGGCTCGTGGGATCATTGTGTATGTAATTATAATATAAGCTTATCTAACTGCTCTTGTTACTACATGTTTGATGTAACTAAGATCGCTTACTGCAGATATGATGCCAGCCAGCCTATCAACGTTAAACATACCCTAATGATGTACGAAAATTTAGTGCATTCGGAAACCTGTCCTGGTTATATTGATATCAGGTATTATTCTGCATAATATAATTATAATATTCAGATTTCAATTGAGGTTTTAAAAGAAATACAATTACATATCCAAATTTTGATCCTGTATTATGTTAATATTGAAGATCCCCAATGTATATATTATTATGACAAACTAAAAGAAGGAAATTTCTGAAAATAATACACACGGAAGTAAAAGCACGGCAATCAAAATACGACATCTTATACTAAATCTAGGCATAAGATGAGAACTGACCCGTGAAATAGAAATATAAAGCCAGAGCCTCTCATCTTCTAAATTCATTTAAATAAATCATTTGTTTTGTTTAAAACCTAGCATATGAAAATATGTTCTGACAGATAAGATTCTATCTAACACGTGGTGCAAAGCACTATTTTAAAGTGTATTAAACTACAACAATCACCTCAAAATCATTATTTCACCCTTCGTAATCATGAACTTTTTCAACTTATTCAGTAACATTATTTTTCATCCATTTTATTTCAGTCAAATGAAGAGTTCCAAAAATAAAGTTAACGACCTGTATTGTCTGTCATTACCCAATTACTCCGGGGAAAATGATGATAAAGTTCACGGCGCATTGCTGTTGATTGGCGGAAAACTAATTGCACTATATTTACAGGTATGGTGTAAACGTACCTCTTCACGATGGGCAGCGTTGGGCGAATAGAGTAATCACAAGTGTAGAGGGCCTAAATGTCTAGTATAAGCGGCCGTCATTGTAGACGTTTATTCATAATCGTCGTATTGGCCACAAACATTAGACGATCATTTGTTGGGCCAACGCTGCCCACTATGAAGAGAGCCCATGTTTGATGCTCGAATACCTACTGGAGATTGTACTCCGATGTTTAATAAATACTTGTAGTTGTAAAATAAACATTCACCGCTCTGGCGTTGCAGCGATCATTTTGATTGTTTGTTGTAACAGAGGTAAAAATATCAGACATTTTAGCTAACATAAACGTTTTGCTTTGATATTTCATTTTCTAGAAAATAAAATGATTGAATTTAATATAAGTAGGAATATATTATGTTCAACTGGATGTTAATGTAAACAATTTTCCTAATAATAAAAGTCCGTCTTTGGTCTGTATTCCAAACTCACACCTAACTACAGAAATAAAGAGACTTTATAACGAATGTGTATCAATTTTCCACTCTTTAATAACTTCTCAACTTTTCTTATTAAAATATTACTGAGCAAATGCATTCATTTCAATGACTTCGTTATACGTCTGTTGAAGTACTTCAGCCCAGTGAAGGAAAATATGAAGTTATCCTAGCTAATTTAACGGACTGTGTAATATGCTCTCGACACGCTCTGTTTTATAGGCCTAATGTGCATATTACAAAGTCCTTGTATACCTACCTTCTGACAAATATTACTTATTTTAGGCGTACTGTCAAAGGCCGCCATATGTACATACTTGCATCTATTTGTCTTTTTCTGTGTGTATTGTAAATCTTGTGTGTGCAATAAAGAATTATCTATCTATCTATCTATCTAAAGATATCAAAGTACAAATTAGGTTGAAACTATAATAAATTTTACATATTCTGGTATTAGGTACTCTGCCGTTTAATTTACACATTGAATGTTAAACGAGATAATTAAATTTTATCCCAGAAATCCTACGGGAACGGGAACTTTGCCGGTTTTCTTTTAATAGACAAGCGCAGCTTTTCAAATAAATAATTAACTTTTATAAACTCAGCACCATTTGCTAACAACTCTGTCATAATTCAGCATTTCACACTATGCATTTTCATTGCGCATGCTTCAAGGCAATGAATCTATTTACATAATTAATGTACTCAAGATTTATCCAAAGCATTGTTTCGCGTCTTTTCTGTAAAGGAGGAGCGGCGTCCCTCGGGAGAGCAATCAGCGCTGTACACTGGAGTGTGGCGTCACATTCCGTGGTTAGTGGATACAGCGAGGGAACCCGAGGAATTTGTTACGTTTTCTTTAGAATTCTAATAGAAAATTGTAAACTATAGTCCTTTTTGTAATTTGTTTCTAGTCCATTGTGTAGTGTGAGTTGTGAGGATTGTTTAATAGTTATAATATTAAAACATTTCTTAAAATGGATTTGTATAGATTGCGTCATAAAATTATTATGTGAGTCGATTAATATACTTATTGTAATGTTTGATTTTATGGTGATGTATTGGTATTGTGATCTATTTTTATAATTTTTGAAATATATTTAAAAAAAAAAGTTGAAAAAAAACTGCATTTTTATTTTATATCTTATCTTTATTAGGCTTAGTTTTGATAAAATAAACAAATAGAATCAGAACGGAGTTTTACAAACTTTGTAATAATTTTTTTATTCAAGAAATTTTCAGCCAAAGATATTTGTATAAAAGCAAAAGATATTTGTATAAATTAGGTAATCGAATAAATAATGTAATAATATCTCGCTGCCAACGAAAAAATCTTGGAATGTGGGCAACATTATAATGCAATAAAAATAATTAGAGAGTCTATCCTTATACTATCTCTCCTATTTACCTACAGACAAAGAAGCATAGAAAATATATTAAATAACACAATGTAAATGACTATATACATAAAAGCAACAATAAATTGTTATTTAATTTTGTAGTAAACAAAGCAAGTTAAAAAATACTCTAAACATCTAAAGTCTGTGTGAAACCAACTGAGGTCCAAATCTTCTTAAAAGCTCGAGATACGAATTTAAATTTCCAAGAAGGCGATATATTTTGATAAAATACACAAATTCCATGATATCTCCTACCTATTTAAAAATGGCCGATATTAGGATGGATTTTCGTGTAATTTTAATAACCTAACAACCAATTATATTGTTATCATAGCCTCGAATTCTAACTACATAGAAGTGTAATCAAACTATATAGTATCTAACACTCTAGTGTAGTATCTAACACATTGTATGTAAATCGACTATCCAATTGTTCGCATTTATCTGGATTCTGGACCATTATGTTTTACATAATAGTGAATGCATGATGAAGTATTTCTCATAAAGCAAGACTGAGTCTGCCTCAAAAATATTGAAAATTATCGTTAATCATCAAAGTATTTGTGGCTCATAATAGCTCGCATCCACGGAACGTAGCCTGCTGTTCTGGTGTAGATGCCATATTTGCCACGCTTGCCACACCCATCGCCAAAACTGGTTATTCCCTAGAAGAAAACATAAACATGAAACTGCTAATATGAATAACATAAATCTTATAATAAAATTATAATAGCAGAAAGATAAAGCATCTCGCAATATTAATAATTGAGAATTGAGAGAGAGCCGTGTACATTTATTTTATCTCAGCTTATTACGTGTTTAATTAAAATCGAAGTCAAAGTCAAAGTGCTGGTCACGGACTAAAAGAAATATTTGATTAAAACAGCTTATAGGAGGGTTTTATAAAGAAAAAGTGTTTTGTATAAAAGCTTTTTATTTAATAGATATTTGAATTTGAAAATTAATTTTATACAAAAATAGATATAATAATTGTATGTTGGCATATTTATGGTCGAGTAATCGCTTTTCAGGTTTACCCATTTTCATATAAATCGTATAATCTCCTCATAAGATTCTCAAACTTACAACTCCTGCCTTTGCACTCAGTAATAAATTTGAGAGCTTAGTATTTTGCCGTCTAAAGTTGCCTGGAATTTTGGACCTTAGCAATGCGAGTGAGACAGGCGTTTATATTTAACTAGGTATTTCGATGCATACCAAGCCACACAGAAGCTGTTACATAAATTATTACACTCGTATAAGGCCACAAATGTAAACGGCGCATGGTTAAAAACCCTAAGCTTTAACAGATTATTATGTATTCATGATACTATTGTGGCTTTAAAAGCGTTATGTATTTTTATTTGTGTAGCTTTTTAATCGTTGTCATTGTTTGTTTTAATCACTGAACAAAGCATCCATCTCTATATGATATGTCCGGAGCTGCTCTTCTTTCAGGCGTGTCCATTACTGAATATACTCATAAAAATACTAACAATGCTCATTGCTCAATCCTGTATTGATTTCAAAACAGTCGTGTTATATACGCTAAAACTTACAATACATTTTAAGAACAACTTCGTCATATTAAACTAAACACAAACCTGTAAATAATACCGCATGGATCGATCCCTACACAGTAGAGGGCCTCCCGAGTCGCCTGCGCACGAGTCGCGGCGACCGCGCCCAGCGCACACCATGTTGTCTGTTATAGCGTATTGCCAGTATGAGCGACGACACACGCCTTGCTGTATTGTAGATACCTGTGGTAAATAAATATATACAGGGTTACTTGTAAAACACCAGCAACCTCGCAGGACCAGATAGCTAACATCATAAGTAACAACATTTGTTCTACAACTTTTGGCATAACGCAATAAATTATTTTTAAATGATTTTTTAAACTTTTATTGTACTCTCCTAACATTTGTAAGTCTATGTTCTATTCATTATCGGATGGACGACGCGACGCCCCCCTCCCCCTCTCGTTCGCTTCTTGTTTACGTAATTTTTGGGAGGCGTATAATATTCAAACGGATAATTAAATGAATATTTATTTTTGTATGAAAATAAAATCTAACAAATTATCAAAAGTCGTAGAACAAATGTTGTTGCTTACGATGTAAGCTATCTTGTCCTGCGAGGTTGCCGGTGTTTTACAAGTAACCCTGTATAAGACTATTTTTCAAACCTATAGGTATTTTACAACTAAAAGGAAAATATCACTATAATAATTTACAAAAGTGGACCCAAGATAAAAAAAAATGTCTAGTTAATGTCTGCTTCCGTAAGTGAAGAATAAATAAAAAAGTATACAGATAAATATAAAACCAAGAAAAACTTATGAAAACAAATCAATTAACCTCTAACAAATTTAGGCCCTTCTATGAAACTTAAGCGCTTATCAATAATAATGGAAAATATTTAGAAGCTTTACAACTTCAATCTCTTTTGTCACTGTTTATAAGAATTTCATGTAATACTTTTAATGGATTTTTGAATTTACTTTTATCATAATTCAAGGCATAATGACTCTCTAGGGTACTAAAGAAATCCTCTTGTTATTTTCTAACTTATATCTCCCTAAAATACAACTTCGGATATTTAAATCGTCCTACTTCAACGACGCACATTACCATATTATGTTACAGGATTACAAACATTCTTCAAGATTATTTTGTGACTATACTTTTATTTTCACCAGCGCTATTTGTATTTCTAAGCGTAGCAATTACATACATTCGTTTTGAGTACTACTGCATAATTTACGATTCATTTTACTTAATGAAAAATTTCCTCACATTTTTCTTGTTCCCGCAATATTGATCGATTATATAACTCCAAGAGAAATCAACATAATGTAATGTGACATTTCCTTTCTTCAGAAAACGTTCAATGTTCACTACAATTACATTTAACCATAAGGAAGGAAAGGACAACAAATAAAAATAGTAAGGATTCGTCACTTTACCCAACTAGGTATATAATAAGGACATATGGGACCTGATTGTAAGTAATAAAAGAGATATAACAATAAGACGTGTATCATAGAAACAGAATTTGATGTTTCTCGTATACTTAGATCCGTTCATATAAAGCTTAATCACCAATATAAAATTTGTTTTACACATGTTAATAAATTATTAAAATACAGAACTGATAAAAGCACTCTAAAACGACCTCTCGCATAAGCAAGTGATCGTAAGATAAGTCATGTTTTCTTATTAACTAAAAATATATAAACGAATTAGACTACATAGTATAAAACAAAGTCGCTTTCTCTGTCCATATGTCCCTATGTCCCTTTGTATGCTTAAATCTTTAAAACTACGCAACGGATTTTGATGCGGTTTTTTTTAATAGATAGAGTAATTCAAGAGGAAGGTTTTGGTATATAATTTATTACCTTTTAGACAAAGCGGGCGGTAAGCTAGTTTATTATAAAATAATATTACATTGAAATATGTTTTAATATTACTTCTGTTTAATAAAAATAATATAAATAAGCAATAAGTAATTAAAAGCATTGATTGCCACCATCTATATATATATATATAAAACTCAAAGGTGACTGATATAGAGATCTATCCACGCACAGTCCAAACCACTGGACGTATCGGGCTGAAATTTGGCATGCAGATAGATGTCATAACGTAGGCGTCCCCTAAGAAAGTATTTAGGAAAATTCATCCCCTAAAGGGGTAAATATAAGTATGTATAAAACTCAAAGGTGACTGATATAGTGATCTATCAACGCACAGCCCAAACCACTAGACGTATCGGGCTGAAATTTGGCATGCAGGTAAATGTCATAACGTAGGCGTCCCCTAAGAAAGGATTTAGGAAAATTCATCCCCTAAAGGGGTAAAATAGGTCATGAAAACTTATACCATGAAAATTTATCTTTGCCACACAAACGAAGCTGCGAGCAACAGCTAGTTATACTATGTTTTTTGTATTATACCCAATCTCTTTTTCATAAAGGCACAGAAAGCATTTATCATTCTAGGCACGTTATCCTAATTTAGGATACCAAGCACTAGCATGATTTGAATTAATATAGGTACCTACCCAAATTGTCATTGATCGGCGTTCGCATGCTAAGAATGGTACCTAAGATTCCTTTTAAAAGACTCGTCTAGATATTTTTGAAGTTTGACTGAAAAGCAATTCGTAATACTCGCATAAAACTCAAGAAATCGAAACACAGCACGATTACGTGTACAATATCAATAAATCTCTAGCAGCCACTCGTTTCCCAAGCTTCAACAATGACGCTAAATCGCGCCTAAGTAGATTACTCGCGTGTGCATAGCCCATCCGAACCACAAACAACAACATAATACCTACACTCTGCCATCGGATCTAGACACGCGGCAGCGTGTCAAGCCGAGTTCAAGCGAAGAGAACTGGCGAGCAGCAGCCGTGTGTATATTTACACGAACCATTTCGAGCCACTTTTCACCCCTTATAACTCGAAAACTATTTAAGTTATATAAACCAAATTTGGTACATATCAAGAGGACCTCAAGATAAACAAGAACCTTAAATTTCATAAATACAGATTAAACAGTTGCGTTGATATTAATATCCAAAAATCGCAATTTTTAAGACTGACTGACTTATAGACATATACAAAACCTAACCCACTTCCAGATGACCTAGAAAGTTCAAATTTTGTAATCAACTAGGTAATAGTGAGTGTACAAAGGAAAAAATCAGAAAATACTGAATTTATTTGTATTTAATTTTTTTTTCAATGACATAAATTTTGTTTGTATGGAAAAATGGAAAAGTTTAAAAAAAAAGAAAATAGTATATTCACCTTACTAGTCTTAAAAAATAGATCAAAACTAATCAGTGGCCGAAAAAAATTTTGAAATCCATCAATAAATGACTGAGATATAGATTATTGAAGTTTACATATTTTAGGACGAAACATCTGTAGATTCGAAGCGCCTCTGACATCACACTCACTCGCGCTAGTATCGCTAGGGCGGATTACTTCGATTGCAAGATTTCTTTATTCAAAACTGTTATTAAACGTATCTAGACACGCGGCAGCGTGTCAAGCCGAGTTCAAGCGAAGAGAACTGGCGAGCAGCAGCCGTGTGTATATTTACACGAACCATTTCGAGCCACTTTTCACCCCCTTATAACTCGAAAACTATTTAAGTTATATAAACCAAATTTGGTACATATCAAGAGGACCTCAAGATAAACAAGAACCTTAAATTTCATAAATACAGATTAAACAGTTGCGTTGATATTAATATCCAAAAATCGCAATTTTTAAGACTGACTGACTTATAGACATATACAAAACCTAACCCACTTCCAGATGACCTAGAAAGTTCAAATTTTGTAATCAACTAGGTAATAGTGAGTGTACAAAGGAAAAAATCAGAAAATACTGAATTTATTTGTATTTAATTTTTTTTTCAATGACATAAATTTTGTTTGTATGGAAAAATGGAAAAGTTTAAAAAAAAAGAAAATAGTATATTCACCTTACTAGTCTTAAAAAATAGATCAAAACTAATCAGTGGCCGAAAAAAATTTTGAAATCCATCAATAAATGACTGAGATATAGATTATTGAAGTTTACATATTTTAGGACGAAACATCTGTAGATTCGAAGCGCCTCTGACATCACACTCACTCGCGCTAGTATCGCTAGGGCGGATTACTTCGATTGCAAGATTTCTTTATTCAAAACTGTTATTAAACGTAAAATAAAAGAAAATTGTAATAAAAATATTGCCTTTATTGCTCATACAGTTAAAAATAATATTATATTTTACATATTCACATTTATTTATTCTTTATTTATGATTGTTTAGTTTAGTTTTAATTTCAGTGTAAATATATAAATAAATAAATAAAACCTTTATTTTGCTTTAAACATGGTATTCAATGGTGATACAATTATATTAATAAAGCACAAACATGTTTAGCCAATACAAGCATGCAAAAATAATTACCATAAATGGTGTAATGGAAGAAGGCTTCGTCGAAGGTCGAAATGATTTAATTTGCGTAATATTAATATGAGTGAAACATCTTTAGGCGCGTTTAGAGTAAAATTTCAAGATCGCGTCATGGCAATACCGTAACGTCATGGAGTAAGGCGACGATTCTTCTACAACGATCTTTGCATCTTGGTAATAGTGTGTGTACAAATTCACGCTGGATGTTTAGAAAATCATGTAATCTTTTAAACAGAAAACGAGTTTAAAAAATTGCAGATAATGACGGGGCAATGTGCGCTGACATTCATAACATACCTACAAGAAAATATAGAAAATAATACTAAACAAACCATACAGAGAAACCGCAAGAAAAAAAAATCGTATATAAAAAGTATTATATTTATAAAGTAAATCAAATTTGCAGAGTAGTTTTCTGTACAAAAAGTAATGATATCCCACCAAAAACATAAATGTAAAAATTGGAGCCGAGTTCAATCGTTGACTTAATTTGCCAAAAAAAGAAATGAGATCTAAATGTGTGCCAAGTTCTGCAGACAGTCCAGAAATTTATTTACAAAGATGTATTAAGTTCTTAGGTTGACTGAAAACTCAATTGTTTTATTCCCTTAGAGAACAATGTTTATTCCAAAATATAACTTTTTTAATTTGAATAATATAATTATTTTCACAAAGCAAACAACTAATGACCTATTGAACCCCATAATTTGATGAGGCTAGTTTTTAGAACCTCACAAAATATAAACAGTATGTAAAACTAGCCTCATCAAATTATGGGGTTCAATAGGTCATTAGTTGTTTGCTTTGTGAAAATAATTATATTATTCAAATTAAAAAAGTTATATTTTGGAATAAACATTGTTCTCTAAGGGAATAAAACAATTGAGTTTTCAGTCAACCTAAGAACTTAATACATCTTTGTAAATAAATTTCTGGACTGTCTGCAGAACTTGGCACACATTTAGATCTCATTTCTTTTTTTGGCAAATTAAGTCAACGATTGAACTCGGCTCCAATTTTTACATTTATGTTTTTGGTGGGATATCATTACTTTTTGTACAGAAAACTACTCTGCAAATTTGATTTACTTTATAAATATAATACTTTTTATATACGATTTTTTTTTCTTGCGGTTTCTCTGTATGGTTTGTTTAGTATTATTTTCTATATTTTCTTGTAGGTATGTTATGAATGTCAGCGCACATTGCCCCGTCATTATCTGCAATTTTTTAAACTCGTTTTCTGTTTAAAAGATTACATGATTTTCTAAACATCCAGCGTGAATTTGTACACACACTATTACCAAGATGCAAAGATCGTTGTAGAAGAATCGTCGCCTTACTCCATGACGTTACGGTATTGCCATGACGCGATCTTGAAATTTTACTCTAAACGCGCCTAAAGATGTTTCACTCATATTAATATTACGCAAATTAAATCATTTCGACCTTCGACGAAGCCTTCTTCCATTACACCATTTATGGTAATTATTTTTGCATGCTTGTATTGGCTAAACATGTTTGTGCTTTATTAATATAATTGTATCACCATTGAATACCATGTTTAAAGCAAAATAAAGGTTTTATTTATTTATTTATATATTTACACTGAAATTAAAACTAAACTAAACAATCATAAATAAAGAATAAATAAATGTGAATATGTAAAATATAATATTATTTTTAACTGTATGAGCAATAAAGGCAATATTTTTATTACAATTTTCTTTTATTTTACGTTTAATAACAGTTTTGAATAAAGAAATCTTGCAATCGAAGTAATCCGCCCTAGCGATACTAGCGCGAGTGAGTGTGATGTCAGAGGCGCTTCGAATCTACAGATGTTTCGTCCTAAAATATGTAAACTTCAATAATCTATATCTCAGTCATTTATTGATGGATTTCAAAATTTTTTTCGGCCACTGATTAGTTTTGATCTATTTTTTAAGACTAGTAAGGTGAATATACTATTTTCTTTTTTTTTAAACTTTTCCATTTTTCCATACAAACAAAATTTATGTCATTGAAAAAAAAATTAAATACAAATAAATTCAGTATTTTCTGATTTTTTCCTTTGTACACTCACTATTACCTAGTTGATTACAAAATTTGAACTTTCTAGGTCATCTGGAAGTGGGTTAGGTTTTGTATATGTCTATAAGTCAGTCAGTCTTAAAAATTGCGATTTTTGGATATTAATATCAACGCAACTGTTTAATCTGTATTTATGAAATTTAAGGTTCTTGTTTATCTTGAGGTCCTCTTGATATGTACCAAATTTGGTTTATATAACTTAAATAGTTTTCGAGTTATAAGGGGGTGAAAAGTGGCTCGAAATGGTTCGTGTAAATATACACACGGCTGCTGCTAGAGAACAATGTTTATTCCAAAATATAACTTTTTTAATTTGAATAATATAATTATTTTCACAAAGCAAACAACTAATGACCTATTGAACCCCATAATTTGATGAGGCTAGTTTTACATACTGTTTATATTTTGTGAGGTTCTAAAAACTAGCCTCATCAAATTATGGGGTTCAATAGGTCATTAGTTGTTTGCTTTGTGAAAATAATTATATTATTCAAATTAAAAAAGTTATATTTTGGAATAAACATTGTTCTCTAAGGGAATAAAACAATTGAGTTTTCAGTCAACCTAAGAACTTAATACATCTTTGTAAATAAATTTCTGGACTGTCTGCAGAACTTGGCACACATTTAGATCTCATTTCTTTTTTTGGCAAATTAAGTCAACGATTGAACTCGGCTCCAATTTTTACATTTATGTTTTTGGTGGGATTACTTTAATCATACATTAATCCTCTCGTTTACATTATAAGCTAAATACGTAGACACATTGTAAGCTAAATATTGTAAAGAAGAAGCTTCGTTTATCTTGTAAATACAAAATGTTATATAAACCGCCTTCCGCTTTGCTCTCGCTTCATTTATTATCCGAATTTGTTGAAATCCGTTAAGTCTGCACATTGTATTACATCGAAGATAACTTAAGTCTACACTTTTGGGTATTCTCTGCAGTTTACGTTTGTATTGTTTTCGGTTGTTTTTATATACATTTTATTTAGAGGTAAAAATACATTACATTACATTTTAATAACTCAGCCCCCGGAATCACAGACACAATAGAAAATCTATCTAATATAATATAGTGGTCCGTTATGGCCGCTCGGCATGGGCGTAGCTAGCCATGGGCTCAAGGTGGGGCAACAATAAAAAAATAATATGTAACTAGCAACTGTATGTACCCAAAGTCATATCCAGGTCTTCGAACCTCAAATGCCGGTGGCACGGACGGCGGCCGTGCCGCTGGCATTTGCGAAGGCATTTGCGAAGGCATTTGCGAAGGCATTTGCGAAGGCATTTGCGAAGGCATTTGCGAAGGCATTTGCGAAGGCATTTGCGAAGGCATTTGCGAAGGCATTTGCGAAGGCATTTGCGAAGGCATTTGCGAAGGCATTTGCGAAGGCATTTGCGAAGGCATTTGCGAAGGCATTTGCGAATGCATTTGCGAAGGCATTTGCGAAGGCATTTGCGAAGACATTTGCGAAAGCGCTTGCGAACGCATTTGCGATGGCATCTTGAAAACTTTTTTATAACACTCACTTTATTCTGTGTAAAAAAAAAATCTTTTTCTGCAAGTTTTTTTTTTCTAAGGCCCATTTTTTTTTTGAGTTGTAACTCACGTGACACGTTCTATAGATAAGATAGTGGGGTAACTAACTGTACTACACTCATTTTTCTTACAGTTCATGAAACATAGAAGCCTCAGCTATTTTCTTTTTTCGTGTGTAATTCGTTATTCGAATTATTCTTATTCAAAACACCTTATGGTTCATCTACCACATCACGAAATAGATCCAAAATGTGTCCCTATCTTCAGCCGTTTGGTCGCTGGGCGTATGACAATTATTTGTTAATCAGTCATTGTAGAGGTAAATAATACTAATGTTTTGGTCTCATTTTCTGTGTCGACTGTCGACTTTCGAGAATCGAGTGTGAATTTTCTTACGGATATTAAGCTTAGTAGTTAGTACCTGGATAATTCAATTTTTAGATTTGGTTAGGTACCTTCCAGGTCAAAGCCCCACCGTGGCTACGCCCATGCCGCTCGGGGCTCAATGGGTTAACATTTAAAAAGGTAAAGACAATATAATTTTAACAGCAATTACGTAAAGATATTCTAGGGAAATTCCTTTCTTTTTCTTTTGCTTTTTTTCGATTACGAACGGGGTGAAGAGAACACCAAAATAAATAATATAATATTGTTATACTACCTGTCAACGGTGCTATATTTTTTAAGGTGATAAGGACGCTTTTCAGTTCTTTATCGAACCCTGAGGATATCATAGACACTTTGATCGAGTCACTGTCATGCTTGTTTTTGACTTTTTTGCATTTTTGTTATAGATTGACAAGCACTTGAGCACAATATACAGATACATATTCAAGTCTCAATTTTATAACCAACGATATTTTTAATGCCCATTAAATATTAATAAAAAAGTGTGTTGATCTCATCTCATTAGATAATATTAGCAAAATATATGACTTAGGCCATGTATACTTCAGTTATAAATGATATACGCATATTACATAATTATAGGAGAGTATTAAATTTTGTATTATACATATTATATTTACTTTATAATTTTCTTGAAAATATAAGCTCCATTTTTAATTTACAATATCAATAAGTACATTAAAATGGACATTTCTCTGCGTAAAATATAAAATATCGGGGTTTATGGTAATACTCAAATAAAAAATTCAATGACAATCAATTCGGCAAACGCTTCGGAAATTCCGAAGCAATCAAGAAAATTACTTTAAGGAATTACATTATAAAGAACCTATGGATGGATGTTGTTCACTTTACCCGATTTGGGATATCGGGAGAGTATTGTAAAAGAAAATAAAGAGTTCCATTTCTACCATTGTAATTATAAAATTATATTCTTCATGAATAAAGCAAAGTTTATAATGAATAGATCTAGTTTAAGCTAATATTATAACTTTTCAAATTAACCACTTTACAGCGAGCGTGGCACAAGATTCTTCAGTAAAGTGTTTAATTTGAAAACTTAGTTTAAACATATTTTTTATGTAAATATATTCTTATTCTACATTTCAAGTTATATAGCAGTTATTCTTTGAAATATAAATTGGGTGAACAAACGAAGAACTTATCTAAATGCAGTACTAAGATGCAGTACTTCATAGTAGTGGCTTCATTTTCAATTCCGAGTCCAGCACGCACAACAACGGCTTTTGTTTTTTTTTATTCTTCGATTGTACAGAACTACCCAAAAATAGGCCGTCCCGTTTTCCGTTCAACCTTAGGGAACCCTCGTATTTCAAATCACAGTTAAAGCCGAGATTTGTGATCCTGTAGACTCTAGAGATCTTATTATGTATCACTAACCGACATTTTTGGGATATTTTATCCATAAAATCGAACCTTTTTAACTTTTCCTAAAAATGACAACGTAATCGTAAAGTAGCGTTTTCACGTGTTTAAAGTAACTTTATACCTGTGCTTCATGAAGGATCCTTGTACCATGGACGTCAGTTGGTCGTCTTTTTCCCCACCCCAAAATTACACAAGAGGTGTGTGGAGCCAAAATTTGGTGGGGATTCGGTAGACATGCTATTCCATGGCCTAAATCAGGCCTTGCTGGTGCAGGAAGCCTGTAATAAAATAACGTAGTTAAACTTAAACGATCACCCTTGGCTTATTCATTTAATATTGTAACTAGGTACATCAATATAATTATTTTTTTAAACAGTTCATATTTGACTATCTTTGTTCTTATCTACCACTCGGTGTATTGGAATGAAATGCATAAAAAAATAGGTTAGTAACTACAAATTTCAATTCTTAAATTTTCTTCAAAAGTATTTTATGTATTAATTGAGTTTCATCTTTGTACGAGAATGATAGAATAAAACGATAATATATTTAATTAAATTGTATCTAGATTTACGTCTACAATTAGCTATTTTCATGTCAATACCACTTGGTCTTTGAGGATCGACGAGCTCAATCTTATAGTTAGTTAAACAAGAAAGGAATTTCACCAGAAACGTTCATTATTAATAGGACTTGGAATGCCTACTTGTCTCAAGAGTAAAAGATCAATGGAACTCTCGGATCGTTAATTATTGTGAGTGCTTAATACCGTTCTAATTAAATGTCTTGACGTCATAGGTCACATACACCTACTTGCACTCTCCGGTCCACTGACTTGAAGACTACTTATTGTCTCGAGAATCAAGTGTTCAGAGACAGACTTGTCACTTAATGTATTTGGTTAAATATAGGTATTTTTAACATAAAATAACACGACTACACCTTATCATAAAAAATAATTCCTAAACCCGGTATTTTATTTTAATGATTGCGTATTACTATTACTTTGCGTGTTATCGAAGTGCAAAGCTTCTCGTAAAAGTGAAGTAACAACTACTTAACTTAAGAGGCCTTTCGCACCCACATTCAACGTTATTACATTTATTGTCGTCGTAAATCGTTATCTTTTATTATTCCATATGATCCTCTAAGAAAAACAAAGGTATTGTAGAAAAGTAGACGTTCCTAACAAGTGGATATTAGACACAAGACACCTTTTTTTAAGTGGGGAAATCTTGCATAGAACCCATGGCCTCTGGGGAAGAGGCCGTGGGTTATGTCGGATTTCTACCAACCAAAACCCCACTGTGTTCCGTCAAGCCGCATCAACGAGAGGGCCACGGGTATAGGTAGAATTCGTCCGTGACCAGACACAAGACACCAACCTAGTTGTTATTTAATAAAACTTTTAAAATAAATCTATTTGTTTTCTAAATCTCTACAAATATAATTTATCGTAGCTTCTTCTTATTTACTTTTTATGTAACTGGATTTTATGAGTATAAAATAAAATAGCATTTTAAGTATTTTCTCTAAATTTTCCAAATGAAGCGTGTAAGAGGGTGCGATCGTGGGGAAAATAGATTACCTAGCCAAATTTATATCTAGATTTAGGACCCAAGAAGACTAGAATATATTACTGGATATTGCGCAGTTTTCAAGCTTTATACAGTATACACCCATAAGTGGTTCCTTTCTGGGATATGAGCAAAGTTGGTGTAAATATAATAAAAAGTGTAATAGAATGGTCTAAAATTTAAACATTATATGAAAAAATCAATCGATTAAGCTAAATAATAAGAGGGCAATTTGATGTTTTTCGATACATCATCGATTCATCATCCATACTAATATTATAAATGCGAAAGTAACTCTGTCTGTCTGTCTGTTACTCAATCAGGCCTTAACTACTGAACCAATTTGCATGAAATTTGGTATAGAGATATTTTGATACCCGAGAAAGGACATAGGCTACTATTTACGCCGGGACATAGGATAGGTTTTATCCCGGAAATCCCACGGGAACGGGAACTATGGTGGTTTTTCTTTGACTGCGCGGGCGAAGCCGCGGGTAGAAAGCTAGTATATCATAAATTATATGTCATTTTGGTAATATCAATATGAATAGAATGTCCAAATCATATAATATGTTACAAATGGTGTCGTTTGTGCATAAAATATATTATAATCTAGAAATACAACATCGGTGTGACATTTGTAGGGTTTGGCCTTTGGCTATAGAAATTGAACCCAAAAATATACGACCATAAAACGTTACGACTTTTACGTGTTGCCAGTAATAAACCCTACTTATAACAGCACAAATTAGGGCACTGAAAACAAAATGTGTTGGGAGCAATATTTGTTTTCACTTAGTAAAGATTGATCGTTACCAAAATATCACGTTCATTTTTTCACTAATGGATGTGAAATAGAATCTTTAAAAATTCATGTTCATTTTTAATAGCTGAATGGGGCGTCGTCAATTTGGTATTTAATTCAGTAAACTAAGGTTGAGCGAGCTTGTAGTTGAAAGATGTAGGGTATACCCGTATACGTAACAGAGGCCAAGGTAACACAGGATTACTCACTCAATCTCGCTACATTGCATTATGCAATATTCAGACATACATCTTCTTCCTTGCGGGATATGTGAAAAACGAGGGATTTTTTTTACAATTAAATAAGGTGCAATGGCTCTGAATCATATTATAAATTATGTGTTAAATAAACTGTAATGATAAATTTTACTTTTATTTTAATTAACGAAATTTTCGTCTTTGTGGTCCTAACTACGTAGATATCTACTTAATTGAATAAAAAGTCTAGACTACGAAAATATATTGAAATCCCCTAAAGCTTCGAAAATTAAATACTCGATTTAAAAAAAAAAACATCCTCTTACTTCTTAGAAAACATCAATAATATGAACCGCATTCGCAATTCGGGTAGAGAGTTCAATTATCGCTTTGCTAAATTTAATATGTAAGATTTTATTTATTTTTTTTTATACTATCGTTATCATAAGAGTACAGCCACATCTTTTCTCTTTGATTTTAGAATAAATTTGGCGAGTCTCCTTTATATCAGAAAGCCCATAGCGAAATCTTTCAATTAAAAATTGATTGAATTCTGCTATCGCTATAATTAAAAGAACTATTGAAGATAGTACTTGGGTCTCGTTCCGATCTCAACCCTGACGAAGCTAACAAGTGTGCTTATCATGTAGGCATTCAATCTATCTGTTTTTAGACGCAATATTTTATTGGTATAACATGAAGAAATGCTTTTGTTTTAAACGAAAAAATGGACTATTTATTTATAATGAAGCTAGCCACCTGAATAGAATAGAGAGAGAAAGAATAGTAAGAAGGATAGTGTGTTGTACCTAAATGTGCTACCGATCGCGATGGTATATCATTTTCAGTGAGGGTATGGTAACTTCCTAGCTTAACTTTGCTAGCGTGTTCTTCTTGTTTCCTAACTTTTTGGTTCTTACAACTTATGACAATTATTAATTACTTTCTCGTTACCGTTTATGTTAGTAACTCATGTACGTACTCTTACCGCAACATGGCAACGTCATTGACGACCGTATCAGGGTCGTACTGTGGATGAATGACAGCTTCCGTGACCCTCATCTCGACTTCGCCGTAGCTCCGGATAAGCAGGTCATGTTCACCCAACCGCACGTAAAGACGTTTCCTGACACAGTGCGCCGCGGTTACGACCCATCGAAGCGATATTAATGTTCCGCCGCAGAACGCTTCCTGTGAAAGAGCAGTGCCTAAATTATGCGAACAATTTATAATACACGAGTGTGATGTAAAAGATGTTCCATCTGAAGTGTACCCAATACACTGAGAATTTAAAATAGCGAATCTTATTCAGTAATACATTTTGACTTTTGTCTAAGAATACGTTAGTTAGTCTTATACTCGTTTTCAAGTTTTAGATTTTTTATAAACTAGGCTTAAACTAGGTATATAAGTTATTTAAGAAATCTTAACTCTATTATGTTTCTAATTAAATTACCTTAAAGCGATTGAGAACAGCGACTTGCCAAATCCATTTACCAGGTGGCGCTGGCCTGCCGCCAATGATACGGATCATGTCTTGCATACGAGCTCGTAGCCTTCCCCCGGGACCACGGTACCTGCCCAGTCTTCCACACGTTGGCAGAGTTGTAGAAGATCTAGAATCTTCTGGATGTATAGCCGGGACTGGAGCCGGCAAAGATTCCACCACGGTATAACCTATAAAAATAGTACCTAATAGTAGTTCTTACGCAGAACTTTAACAATTATCTCCATAATTTTATCGAAAAACTTCCGTTGTTTGCGTAAAATCTCCATCCTAAAGTTAAAGAGTTCGCTGGGTCTTTACTGCTTTAATCAAAGAAGTTTAGCCAACTCTTAATTCAATTTGGTGTTGACTAATCATTTTCAATAAAAGCAAACTTGTCATCAAGTCATTAATGTAGAGCGTTTTTAATTTAAAGGTAAGTCATAACGGTAAACGGTTTTCAAGAATGCAAAATTTTAATCTCACTGCTTCAGCTTTTACTTAGGTATAGGTATAAATCAATTATAACAAAATTTTGCCCACCCATTTAAATATTACGTCTTATTTATTACGTCTATTTATTTATTTTTTATTCTGCTGCAACTAATTTTAATTAAGTGGCAAAGTAATGTAATTTATTTATTACAACAACTATAATGATGTTCAGATTAAAAATATCATTAAATTTTTGTGTCTTCAAGTGCCTTCGAGAATAGTTTACATTTACAATTCGAACGCGAGCAAAGCTGCGGGCAAAACCTACAGGGATTCGTTCTTATAATTATTTTACATTGGTGATTCTTGAGTATCAACAAAAAACAGCGTCTATTATACTACTATACAATGTGTTATAAAGGAAGCTCTACAATCACCTAGAAATATTTCCGGCACTAGTTAGGTAATAGGTATATTTAACTTTGCCCATACCAAATTAATTCCTGTCTACGACCTTGAACGTTAATTTCTACTCGGTATTCATTAATTCCAAACAACTGCTTGCTACAATTCATGTGATTTATTGTGTATACGCAAAAAATGTAGGAGATGTTGTCACTAATCAGCTATTCCCCTAGCAATTACACGGCCGGCTGAAATTGTAGATGACAGCGAGTCGTAAACTTTTTTCAATACCTTTTAATATTCACAAGGTCGAATTTTTATTTGGCAAGTGCTATGAATTCAGCGGAATATAATTGCCGCTTTT
The DNA here is from genome assembly GCF_905220415.1 of Colias croceus. Lineage (NCBI taxonomy): Eukaryota > Metazoa > Arthropoda > Insecta > Lepidoptera > Pieridae > Colias > Colias croceus. Next base: position 5,684,859 of record NC_059542.1, read on the forward strand.
TAATAGATTACTGCAAGGATTACTGTGACATTTACCTTGGTCCTTTCGGTGCATCTTCCCTCGAATCCAGAGGTGGCAGTAGCTACCTTCGAGGTAGCAATAAGCAGATTGTTTGATGACTTTTCGACCGCATATTGTCCACTTTTGGCAGTGTCTGTGAAAGTTTAGTCGTACATTTACGATTATTTGCATTCTGATTGTTTTTTTTTAAGTACCTACATCATATTAATAATTTCCCCTTTTGATTGAACATGAACAATGAACATCCTATTTTTTTTATTCAAATTCAGTTTTTGGTTTTACTCCAAAACGTTTGTTGTGATTCGATTTTAACAAAATCATATTCAAAAAGAAGCAAACCCAATATAAAATAAACAATTTTAAGCAACAGTAAAAAATAGTCCAGTAGCAATCTCTAAGCGCTGAAAGATGTAAACGTCCGGTTTTAACAGATGCTAAGTCAATTATAAATACATGAAAAATGTTCTAAGCTTTGTAAATGAATACGATATACACACCTTTTTCTAACAGTCATGCATTTTTTTGAACATGAACTCCAACCACTCCATGGTGAAAACCCTGTAAATCTTTTCTGTACGTCACTGTCATCTAATTGCTTCAAACCCACCTAAAATTGAAACCAAATAATTAATACCATATCACTTTAATTTCAAATATTTCACACTCTCCATCATTTTACACCTATAACTACTCATTCAAACAACTACTCAATTCTACGACTTTTATCAAAACAATGTATATGTCCAATCCAAAAAGCTTACTGCCTCAAAAATTCAAGATACATGACCAGTCATGGAACATTTTATTTTTCTAGGGTTCTAATGAGGATAATATAACTTTTCACGGGATGGTTTTGTAAATTAGGTAATTACGTTTACGGATATACATTACTGCTTCATTTCACAACCCTCTGGAATTTTTAGCCACGTCATTACTATATGTGCTTATAGACATATATATATACTTCTTATTAAGCTTCTTATAGACTAATCTGCTATACGATATCCGTCATTACTAAATAATTTTGTGTATAACAATATGACTATATACTATACTAGCAGTCCGCCCCGGCTTCGCCAGTGGTACATATTATTACGCAATAAAAGGTAGCCTATGTCCTTTCTCAGGTATCATAATATCTCCATACCAAATTTCATGCAAATTGGTTCAGTAGTTTAGGCGTGATTGAGTAACAGACAGACAGACAGAGTTACTTTCACATTTATAATATTAGTATGGATTTCAGCATGCTATCGCTGAAATATACCTAGTACCTAGTTTTCATAAATTAATAAATGCTCATGCCTAGAAAGGGCTTAAAAGGTAAACTTAAACGGGTGAGGAAAATATCAAGTTTCTTGTTGATCTTATATTAAGATGTGGATAACTGAATATATAAAGATGTTTGATAATTTTAAGTAAGTAAAATATTAGTTTTTGGTAGTAAACACTAAACTTCATTTCACATATACATAAACAATTCAAAGATTTCAATTAAAGTTTCTCAAAGAAATTTCTCTTCTAATGTTCTTAGATTGTGTAAAAATTCTCAGATTAAAACGAAACCAGTCTAATTAGTTAGATTTCTCACCATTCCATATTTTAATAACACTTGCAATATTATATCCTTCATCTATTCCTTCGCCTTAAATCATATTATATGTCATCTTTTATACATTTACCAAAGATTTAAAATAAATAAGTAGTTAATTACCAATTTTATCGGCATATAATTATATTGGTGTCCTTCAGAATCTGTACTCTGTTCTCGCGATTCAGTCGTACTGCAACTGTAAACAAATTCAGCAAATAGTGTTTCCGCGTACGAATCTATCAACAAACGCTGAATGCTAAACTCATGTCTCTATTTTATTAGTACTTATAATTAATTATGAGCAACTATAAAATGCTCACATAACATATATGTATAACGTCAAATGAAACGATTCGAAAATATGATATGAATTTTCAACCAGCTAAAAACTTGCACGTTAACACAATACTTATATCAACAAAAGCAATATTGTATGGCTTTGCGCAAGTATTGGATACGGGTTTCTGCAAATATCATGTCACAAGTCAATAAACATTGACCTATTTTAATGTGTTGTTTAAGTTTTCACATCGCTGCTCCGTACGAGTCGCACAATATACTTACTATAAACTATAAGAGCGTCAGCAAAGAAATTGTATTTTCATGCACTTTAGACTCATGAATTGAAAATTAGTAAGCCAGTCGAAATGTCTTGAAGAAAATAAGCAGAGCATACCTACCGAGCTACTTCAATTCGCAAGGAGTCCCCGCACACTTGCCGACGCAAGCAATGTCGCCGCCTAGTTTTACGACCATCTTGGCATGCACTCCACTTTTCCCATTCGGAATATGAGGGTGTCTTTTTATCACCTAAAACGAATTAACGCGATGTTTTTAATTAAAACATTAGTTTCAATGAATTCCAAGTATCATGAGAATTGACATAAGGAGATTACTCGTCCCACACGAGTAATCTCCTTATGTCATTATAGTGTTATAGGTAGGTACATGATGTACGAGTATCTATACCATATAATGAGAGAGTAATATAGGTAGCTAAAACAACTTACTATTGAAATTGATTCGCTTATTCTTGTATTCTTCTATACCACGTAACTCCGACTGGTTAGTCTGAAAGCCAAATAATATGCCTAGACAAATAATAACCAATGAAATACAATAGCACTGATAAATTGATTGTTGAAATATCTAGGTCAAATCTTTTCAAAAACTCCGGTGATCATAAAATAGTTGCACCCAATTTTATTTAACAAAACAGTTCAATAGATCATTGAAATGTAATAAAGTTGCATTTGTAGATGCAGTTAGAATGTACCGAATATTAATATGTTATTAAACACATTTAATTTTCATACTTACGGTATGTCCTTGAAACATTTCTAGGTCTATTATGAACAAAATTAATGATAAACGGTAAAACTGCGTCATTTTTGCACGACCCAGTTTCGAAAGTATTCCCCAGGAACTGGCATCTATTGAAAAAATATAGTTATATAGAGTTGTTGCTAAGCGCCAATACACCATCATTCCACTTTATTATTTTCAAATGTTGTAATACATAGGAAGGAGTTAATTTAACATAATATGTTATCTATCGAATGCGGGTCTTGTTCTTTGTTAAAGTATGTTTGCATTATTTAAATGTAGGTAGTTACAACATTAATTAAAAATCTTCAGAATCTTAACTTAGTAGGTATTATGTAATAAAAAAGGCATTGAATTTTATACCCTAATCGAACATTATTATAATATCAGAACCAAAAATATTATTAGAAATAACTACTTAATTGGAAATGTTACGCAATCAAATGTCTCTAGAGTCTAGAGTTCTAGACCATTTATATAACTAAACATTTACCGTTAACTTATATGTTTGTACCGTATATGTGAATCGCCGCTTTCTTTAAAGCTAACATCAATTGTTTAGCAATATTTAACAAGTGACCGTCAAATAAATATACGCTTATTTTGTAATTGAAATGATAAATAGTTATATTCACAGACAGTATATCAAGAACAATGCAATTAGTACCCGCTAGTCATTTGTTTGACACCTCAGCCACCGACGCCTTTTATGACGAATGCAACGCCAAGTCTCAGTTTTAAGAAAACCATTACACAGACAATTCAACAACGAATACGGTTATTTAGGTCAAGAATATAATAGCGACTAAAATTATACTCACCATAAATGTTCTATGATTGTCCACATGAATATTTCTAAAACAATTTCTGTCTTTTAATATTGTCTTCCATTAAAAGCTTATTTGGAGAGTCCTGAAACAATTGAAAGGTAGAGCTTATTGCTTGTTTCAGGAAGGATGTATAAAAAGACTTTTTGTTCGTCTTTTATTGCTATAATCCTAAGAAGACAATATAAAAAGTTTTTAATATTACTTCGGTTCGACTTTAGGACTTCGACTTGATCCTTGCTATGCGTTTGATCCAAACTATCCTTACTTGGGTACGGTAGGTTTTAAACTAAAGAAATTGTATTTTTACTTTTCGTCAAAATATCCCAAGAGTGTAATTTAGTAGGTATACTGTAGAAGTAGCTGATGCGCCGATAAATTAAGAAACGTTTAACTTTTCTAAGAGATATTTCTTATTCAATATATATAAGATCCTATAGTCTATACAATACCTATACTTACACTGTATTTTTAAATATTATTTCATATAGAAAATTTGGAAGGAAACTTTTCTATCATAAGTACATACGTATGCAGGTGGGTGGATAGAACGCAATCGCGGGAAAAGACCACTAATATATTATTAAAGTTAAAATTTACGAGTGAATGGCCATAACTGAACTATAGGTATTGGGACAGAATACCCACGCACTTCGAAACTCAATAATTAAAATATATAAATTGGTTAAACGATTTGATACTTTTATAGTTTTTTTATTGTTACTTTTATAATAAAAACAAAATTAAATTATTGAAGTGTTATTTTGATGGTACCACAAAGGTCTATAAATTCAGTAAAGTAGATAAATTCGATCAATTTTCTCTTTTATTGTTCTCAGTTATTTTAGGTAGACTATCTACCTAAAATATGTAAAGAGAAGCTCAGTCATTAAAAAATGGTGTTGAAATTATTGTGATAATTATTGACACTATACTGTATTCTGAGCGCAAATATCCATATTTGATTGATATTAATATCACGGTAATTGCTAATGTTACACTCAATATCATATTTTTACCATGCAAATCTCGTTAAGATAACTTCCCGTTTATCTTAAATCTAAAGAAACTCTCTACATAGATCTTTTGTAGACCATTATTTCAATTTAGCGTAACAATTTGAATTAAAACAGACATGAATTTCAATTTCTAAAGGATCTATTTCACTTATTTACTGAACTTGTTGACTAAATCCTCTGCAAATAGTATCCACTCTATGCAAGGAAAGGAATTGAAAGAAAATATAACCAACTTTTACAGACTTTTAACATTGAACATCTTGTATACAATAGAGAAGGAATAAACGCGTTCTAATAAAATTTGTGGAGAAGAGTCGTTAAATAATTTTATAACTTTAATTTAGTACGAATGATGAGCAAAGGGAGATGTTGACTAAGGGGAAGGTAAGTATAAACAAGAATTCAGTGTTTGAGAAACCTGTAATGAAACTATAAGTCATAAGTTTCTTTCTACCGTTTTATTGGAGTTTGAAGTGGTCGAGGTCCAATCTAGTTTTATGAGAAATTTTTCGAAATATAATTGAAATGCAAAATCATTCAAAAATCGTAGTAATACTATATTTATTTAGCAATAAAGTAGATATAATTAGCACTGATTATAAGTTTAGCAAGCTCATTATACGATTGTGCTAAATTTCAAGTTTCTAGAATTTGTTATTTCCTAGAAAGAGTTGTGAATCATAGACTTGAGACACATGTTAAAGTCATTAGTTGAAGTGTTTACAAAGAATTCTTCCAAATAAAAGTAAATAACGAATACAAATGCCGAACTCTTTACCAAAGGTTAACGTTAGTATATCTAGAAAAGCTCCTCACCACAGATTTAATCTTTTCATAACAAAAAGCTTCTATGTGATAAAATGAATTAATTTTGAGATATTTTTTTTATATTATTTAATTATTTATTGCACATATATAAAAGAAATAGAGACACATAAAGTACACTGTACAGATAATAGGAAAATAATGTGTACAAACGGTGGCCTTTATCGCTAGGTAGCGATCTCTTCCAGGCCACCGTACATGTTACATCATTTCCAAAAGTAATTAAATTGAATTCATCATTCAATATCATTATTGTTATTTTGATTAAGAAACGATCGCATCCTACGACACATTTCGCCCATAAAACCGAAAACGTGATTAATTCCATGCCATTCAAAATTTGTTCGTTTGTATAACTTATTTTATATGATAAAACGATCACGCTCTTTACACAAAATAATTATTTAAAGTTTTCAAGGTACCTACATGCATGTATGAGATTTTTTTACATAATTATATCTTTATATTATGAACAGGATTAAAAGTTAATAACTATTAACTATCTAATTAATAAATAGGCATTAGGCACTGACCGTTAGTTCTGCATAAACCCGAGTGATTTGATTTATTTTGACAAATTTATTTGTTATGTGTTATCTCTCACAAACTTATTAATTTAGATACCAATTAAATATATTTTAAAACATTAATCAGCTTGAAATACCGTTGACCAGAACAAGTTAAACTAGTAGGTAAAAACTAGACAATCATTTTAAACAAACAAATGTTATATTCCATTTTGTTTTACTCACAAATCACTGAGTCATAAGATAAAAACGTTTAAGCGATACATTATTACTCAAAAACGTAAATATTTCCATGTTAAATACACAAACAAAACTCATATGTGCCTAGACATCGTAATGATTACCGAATAGCGTTGGTTCCTTTCATCTTTGCGCTCTGTAATAATTATTTTAAGCCTTTGGCAACTTTTATACAAAACCAACATAGAACGATTATTGTAACATTGACCTCCACATACATCCTATCCTACTAATCCTACTAATATATTATATTATAAATGCGAAAGTTTGTGAGGATGTGTGTGTGTGTGTTTGTTACTCTTTCACGCAAATACTACTGAACCGATTTCAATGAAATTTAGCAAAAATATAGAGAGTAACTTGGATTAACACATAGGATAGGTTTTATCCCGGAAATCCCAAGGGAACGCGAACTATCCGGGTTTATCTTTGAAAACGCGGGCGAAGCCGCGGGCGAAAATCTAGTATTATAATATTTAATTTAATTTAATTTTATATTTATAACATTTATTTCAGATAAATTTAAAATCCATAATATAAAAGTGATGAACGCTGAAGCTTTTTCACATAATATACGTTCCGCAGTATGTACCGACTTCAAGCCAATCCGATAAATTTATAACCGAAGCAGGAAGCGCCATTCATTCTCTCTTATTAAAATGGATGAAGTTGCCTACATCTAGACACGCGGCAGCGTGTCAAGCCGAGTTCAAGCGAAGAGAACTGGCGAGCAGCAGCCGTGTGTATATTTACACGAACCATTTCGAGCCACTTTTCACCCCCTTATAACTCGAAAACTATTTAAGTTATATAAACCAAATTTGGTACATATCAAGAGGACCTCAAGATAAACAAGAACCTTAAATTTCATAAATACAGATTAAACAGTTGCGTAGATATTAATATCCAAAAATCGCAATTTTTAAGACTGACTGACTTATAGACATATACAAAACCTAACCCACTTCCAGATGACCTAGAAAGTTCAAATTTTGTAATCAACTAGGTAATAGTGAGTGTACAAAGGAAAAAATCAGAAAATACTGAATTTATTTGTATTTAATTTTTTTTTCAATGACATAAATTTTGTTTGTATGGAAAAATGGAAAAGTTAAAAAAAAAAGAAAATAGTATATTAACCTTACTAGTCTTAAAAAATAGATCAAAACTAATCAGTGGCCGAAAAAAATTTTGAAATCCATCAATAAATGACTGAGATATAGATTATTGAAGTTTACATATTTTAGGACGAAACATCTGTAGATTCGAAGCGCCTCTGACATCACACTCACTCGCGCTAGTATCGCTAGGGCGGATTACTTCGATTGCATGATTTCTTTATTCAAAACTGTTATTAAACGTAAAATAAAAGAAAATTGTAATAAAAATATTGCCTTTATTGCTCATACAGTTAAAAATAATATATAATTTTACATATTCACATTTATTTATTCTTTATTTATGAGTGTTTAGTTTAGTTTTAATTTCAGTGTAAATAAATAAATAAATAAATAAAATCTTTATTTTGCTTTAAACATGGTATTCAATGGTGATACAATTATATTAATAAAGCACAAACATGTTTAGCCAATACAAGCATGCAAAAATAATTACCATAAATGGTGTAATGGAAGAAGGCTTCGTCGAAGGTCGAAATGATTTAATTTGCGTAAAATAATATGAGTGAAACATGCGCGTTTAGAGTAAAATTTCAAGATCGCGTCATGGCAATACCGTAACGTCATGGAGTAAGGCGACGATTCTTCTACAACGATCTTTGCATCTTGGTAATAGTGTGTGTACAAATTCACGCTGGATGTTTAGAAAATCATGTAATCTTTTAAACAGAAAACGAGTTTAAAAAATTGCAGATAATGACGGGGCAATGTGCGCTGACATTCATAACATACAAGAAAATATAGAAAATAATACTAAACAAAGCATACAGAGAAACCGCAAGAAAAAAAAAATCGTATATAAAAAGTATTATATTTATAAAGTAAATCAAATTTGCAGAGTAATTTTCTGTACAAAAAGTAATGATATCCCACCAAAAACATAAATGTAAAAATTGGAGCCGAGTTCAATCGTTGACTTAATTTGCCAAAAAAAGAAATGAGATCTAAATGTGTGCCAAGTTCTGCAGACAGTCCAGAAATTTATTTACAAAGATGTATTAAGTTCTTAGGTTGACTGAAAACTCAATTGTTTTATTTTCCCTTATAGAACAATATTTATTCCAAAATATAACTTTTTTAATTTGAATAATATAATTATTTTCACAAAGCAAACAACTAATGACCTATTGAACCCCATAATTTGATGAGGCTAGTTTTACATACTGTTTATATTTTGTGAGGTTCTAAAAACTAGCCTCATCAAATTATGGGGTTCAATAGGTCATTAGTTGTTTGCTTTGTGAAAATAATTATATTATTCAAATTAAAAAAGTTATATTTTGGAATAAACATTGTTCTCTAAGGGAAAATAAAACAATTGAGTTTTCAGTCAACCTAAGAACTTAATACATCTTTGTAAATAAATTTCTGGACTGTCTGCAGAACTTGGCACACATTTAGATCTCATTTCTTTTTTTGGCAAATTAAGTCAACGATTGAACTCGGCTCCAATTTTTACATTTATGTTTTTGGTGGGATAGGTAGTTAACATCACTAGCAAAATTCATTAAACATAGAAGAATGAAATAGTCGGCCAATATTTTAGAAATAAATTATTTTTAAATTGAATTACGCAATATTATACCTACCTACGGTTAATTAATTATTATCCAACGAAATTTAAATGTTTACTATAAAGAAATTCGCTAAGGAACAATTTTGAAAGACCCCGAGGCATTATTTATACTTTGTGACTATATTGTTTTAAGTTTTGTAACGATAACCCATGTCTCTTTTATACGGGATACAATTTGATTCAATATAATATCGTAGTGGAAGCTATTGCATGTCCTTAAAAAATATTAGCCAACGTTTCGGGCCAATAGACATCCATAAATTTTCCCATCACCGCGCCGCCCTACCCAGCAACGGCAGACCTTGTGAACGACTTGTCGTGGATCTGTGCATAAATTACCCATACATTAATTTAATTGATGTTAAATGTAAGAATTCGCTGAACGCAAAAGCTTTATCACCATAATGATGATTTAACGCTTTGCGACACGTATGCGAATCACTACATAGTATAAAACAAAGTCGCTTTCTCTGTCCCTATGTCCCTTTGTATGCTTAAATCTTTAAAACTACGCAACGGATTTTTGATGCGGTTTTTTAATAGATGGAGTGATTCAAGAGGAAGGTTTTAGTATAAAATTTATTAGGTATTAGACAAAGCGGGCGAAGCCGCGGGCGGTAAGCTAGTTAATAATATATTCGGACACGTAATTTTATATGAAAATTATTTGTGACATCGGTAATTGATACATCGGAGTATTGTTTGCTTTGAAATATCTATCTCATCCAGTTTGCAATGACGTAACATCTTAAATCTATCATAATACAGTGAGTTAGCTATAAATATTTCAGCAGTAACTGTTTATTTGATTATAAGATTTGATTATAATTCCCGTTGAGCATTATATCATTCGTAGAAGGGATAATAGTTGTTACTTGACATTATTTATCTTTCTTACGGTTGTTGTCCTCAATACCAACATAAAATTCGAGTGGTTAATACAAGTGTGCAAATAGAATGAACGTTCATCTAGTTATGATTAGTTAGCCGCTATTAGAAACTTAATCTAGTTCAATTACAACCATACAGACTTAACTGTTATTATTTATTGGCAATAATGTTCATCTTCTTACACCAGACTTCTTTCAGACAGTGCAGTTATTAGTCATATTCATTTTAAAATCATAGCGAATTTAAAACCACTAGACAAATTGAAACATTTTATTTTTATATTTAGTTGAAGAGTCAAATCATTTCATAATCCTATAAAACTTTTTGTTTATCATATATTCAAAATGTTTGATACCTACTTTTTACTTAACCGAAATTGATGGGAATTTGAACCGAGATAGTTCGTAACTTCAAGGATATTTTTTTTTGTATCTCTCTCAATTAAAAGGCAAAAGTAAAGTTTTAACTTTTAAGCTCATAGCACCTGTATTTTAAATTAAAGACGTGATTGTCAATCTCAAACTCTCCTTTTAAGTATTTAGACTATAGAGGCATCATTTTCAATGTCATATCTAAATGAAAATTCAAATCTGAATTCTGAAAGTACTCACTTAATAAAACCCTTTACTACTCTTATTTCGTTCTCGTGTGTTAACCAAATGCTGCTGAATGTGCTTTGAAATGCACATTTGAAATAATCCAGATCATGCAGAAAGAAGGAAAATTGAGCTCACCAAAATGGTTAACAGTATTCACATTTCTATTTAATATCTGCATTGCAAGCTTTATAAGTTGTATTAAAAGCTGATTATAAGCTACATTATAAGCTACATTATAAGCTACATTATAAGCTACATTTTAAGCTGCATGATAAGCTGCATTATTAAGCGTTTCTTAGTTTTTGTCGCTAATTAAATATAATATTTTCTCGTTCGAAGTATCTTTTTACATTTAAAAAAAAAGATATTATTAAAACAAGAACGTTTTTGTTGAAGTTTTTTGGAAAAATCATCTGTAAGGCATCATACTACATACCTATATGCTATTGCGAATTGATTGAATATTATTTTAGGCCATTAATAATTTAAAATAAAATTATATTCTAAAATGTTCATTACGTTATTGTTTATTGTTTACCTAGTATAATACTTTAGTTTAAATTAACATTTCAATCACAAAATAGAGCTCAATGCACGTGTTACTTTTAGAAGTCTTTTGGTAAATAATAATTAATACCTACCTATAAATATTCGACGTTTAGCAATTTTACTTATTACCAACTACTTTACTGGGATTTTAGACCAACTTTTCAATTGCACATTTTATAAAATCAGCTAGAAGGCATCCTCTGTTCCAAACTTATTTTTTGAAACAGAATAGGTACCAAGTAATTATCTTAATTATTATTGCAGCCTAATTTTATTTTTAATACTTCGTGTCTATCACTTAAAAACCAAGATTTATGATTTTTGTGAACAATATGATAGCCATTTCAATGTAATATAAATATGTATGTATGTATTTCATTTATTAACTTATCTTTTTTATGTCGGATGTTTTTATAAAAATTACAACAGATTTAGCTGATAGAAATAACATCTTTAAAATAACCTAACCAATTTTGTTATTTCGACCGAAAACACAAAACATTAGAAAATTATAAAAAAGGACAAAATCTAACTATCTAACTTAACTTGAACTTGGATCCCCAAAATTTAAATCATATATATCATAGATATAAATTGTACCTGCTCGATTATAAACACAGAACATTTAAAGAGATATGATTCATTTCTGTGAACTGAATTAAATAATATAACTATCATAAAGGGGATGAATATCTAAACTCTATCATTAAAACTTTCACATACCTTCAATTAAATTTAATTACTCCATAATAATATATTTAAAATTTAATTTTTATTTAGTACCGAGTCACAACATTATCTCTTAAATTCAAATTTAGTCCGATATACGTAAAACTGACAGTAAAATAATGTTTGATAAATTAATCCAAATAAAGCTCTATCACCTGTTTAATAACATCACGAAGTTAATCAACTATCAAATAGAGTATCAAATCCGAATTAATTATAGCGTCAATATTGCCGCGTTATCAAAACAGTTCGCTAGTTCTACGTTGATAATTTATTGTTTACAAATAGCCTTACCTTGATTGATCTCGAGTTTAATTCATAAACACAATAAATTTTAAATAAATCGGATTCGGATATCAGTGACATCAGACGCAGCTCTCTCGTAACTATAACCAAACTAAACTGCGCGTGAGCACGCTTCCAAATACGAATCAACTAGGCATCTATCTCAGCATAATATTCTCTATTCAATATATTCGGCAACTTTTTGGCGCACCGTATACAAATCATGTACAATACAATTAAAATAATAAGTTTATTAATAGTATAGACCGCAACATATTTGGGTTAATAGAGATCAGGCCAAGTCAATATTTTTATCTATTTCGGTAACGCGAATGCTCTTCAACTCTGCCCTAACACGTACTTCGGATTGAAAATTGACCTCTTTACAAGTTCGGCGGCTTATACGATACTCCAGTAAACGTCTTATAGATAAAGTTTTACTGTATTTTGTTTCATTCAATAAATAAGCAATACATGAATAGAACTCTCGGTAAAGCAAGCGGGTGACGTACTAATTAACAGTGGACGATTATTTAAATACAGAAAGTGATAACGTGGAGTACATTGACCGTGTAAGCCAATATTTACACAAGTACTTCGAGATGACTGCGATAATTCAATAAGTCTCTCTATACGGCACGTCATCCGATTCGACACTCGCGTTTTTTATCTGTTTCCTGCTGTACTATAGTATATTTTTATCTTTTAAAACAAACTTGTAAGTTCAAGGCCCAGGAGAGTACCGTTACGAATTCGTCGCATCATCAGAGCCCATTCTGATGCTGCCCGCGGCTATCAATGCAAATTACTCCTGACGAGCTTCTTATTAAGCAGTAAAGGCTATTTTACAAGAATTTCTTGATGTTTATCACTTTCTTGGTAGTTAGTCAATTGTATATATACATACATTGTGAACATTCCCGATTGTATATATATAAAATATTATCTATATGGGACTGAAAAGGACCATGAAAATAATACTTTCATTAATATAAGTACTTATTTTCATTAAAAAAGTTTTATAAATAACCCTAAAAATGTAGTAACCCTCCAATATTATTTATTTAATTAATAACTCTTGCGAATAAAAACATTAAAATATTGCCAATATTTTTTTCGTTTATTCATACTTCCTCCTATTTCCTATTCATAAAGGTCGCATGCATATTATCATATCATTTCATTTTTATAACAATGGCAAGTATACAACGTCTTATCTCGTTTATTTTAAATTTCATATTTTAAAGAGTTAATTTGCATATTGTAAGGTTATACGATGATAAAGCCAATTGTTTGTTTACTTAGGACATCGTATGTTAAATATGAAAGGTTGAAACAATGATATTGGTATGGAGGACGTATTAAGTTATACTATTGTTACTAAACATTTGTCTCCAACGTAATGTCAATTAAGCGGGTCTCCACAGTGCGAGCAGCCTCGCGGGGCAGCTAGGTCAGTGTGGACGTGGCTTTGCCGAGGAAAATGACGTGTGCTGTCATTTTCACGGCTGGTCCACAGCGTATGGAATGTTTTCATAGAAATGTAAAGTGCCATGTTATTGAGATTTCTATGATTGTATTGCTACTCTTCGCCCAAAATATTTAATCAATCTGCCTATTAGAGCAATTTGTAAACTCAGAATGACTTGACACGCAAATTGTTGGGTTCGCTATAATAGTTCGTCACGGGTTCAAATACCTATTCAAATTACCTACATCAATTATGTAATAATATTACCTTACGTGAAATATTAGCATTTAATATTATATAATAAAATACTTCTTGTGGGATAAGCACATGCAGCTTTTAATACGATTTTATAAAGCGTAGTTTAACATATTTGTATCTAATGAATGAAAAAAATACTACTCTTTTATGTTAAAACAATACCTAAGCAACATTATGTGCTCTCATTAGTTAACATTCATTATTTCTTGTATATTTCTATTATAATACAACAAATTGTAAAATGAAATATAAAATTCTAGCTTAGAAAGATTTTTTTCAATTATGATCATTTTATGAAATGTGTAAGTATGTAACATTTCTATTTTCTAAAGAATACATTAATTTAAATTATTATTTTGTATCTTAACTTCCAAATTGCATTGTGTTATGAAATCTTAGCTAATGTAACTAATAACTTATCCACTTAATTAATAATAGTCTAAGATCCCACCGCAGGATCAGTGCGTTCATCGGTTTTTTGCTGAAAACCGAATTTTTATGTATATTTATAATTAGGAGAATATATATCGACTAGGTTGCCAGTCAAAATTTGGCCGCAAGCGTGTTTAATTAAAATTTTTCTAATCGATTTTTGGGAAAAAAAATCGTTCACTTGTTTTTTGAATAAAATGTAGTCTACATCACGTCAAATGATATAAAAATTCTAAAAAATCACGGTTGCCGCTTTTCACCTGGCCGCAACATCTTGGCAGCCTGGTGCAAACAGGTATGATTTCGATTCATTTTTACGTTCATAACGCACATTTATGAATCATATATCAAATTAAAGCTAATTTTTTTCTATTTATTATCATATATGGTTGCCTAATTAAATCCGGCCGCAAATAAGGGTTGCTGGCTTTTAAAAATTATAAATATAGGATTAGTGCGTTCATCGGTTTTTTGCTGAAAACCGAATTTTTATGTATATTTATAATTGAGAATATATATCGACTAGGTTGCCAGTCAAAATTTGGCCGCAAGCATGTTTAATTAAAATTTTTCTAATCGATTTTTGGGAAAAAAATTCGTTCACTTGTTTTTTGAATAAAATGTAGTCTACATCTCGTCAAATGATATAAAAATTCTAAAAAATCACGATTGCCGCTTTTCACCTGGCCGCAACATCTTGGCAGCCTGGTGCAAACAGGTATGATTTCGATTCATTTTTACGTTCATAACGCACATTTATGAATCATATATCAAATTAAAGCTAATTTTTTTCTATTTATTATCATATATGGTTGCCTAATTAAATCCGGCCGCAAATAAGGGTTGCCGGCTGTTAAAGATGTTGAATATTTAAGGTTGAGTGTAAACATGCTTGCGGCCAAATTTTGACTGGCAACCTAGTCGATATATATTCTCAATTATAAATATACATAAAAATTCGGTTTTCAGCAAAAAACCGATGAACGCACTAATCCTATATTTATAATTTTTAAAAGCCAGCAACCCTTATTTGCGGCCGGATTTAATTAGGCAACCATATATGATAATAAATAGAAAAAAATTAGCTTTAATTTGATATATGATTCATAAATGTGCGTTATGAACGTAAAAATGAATCGAAATCATACCTGTTTGCACCAGGCTGCCAAGATGTTGCGGCCAGGTGAAAAGCGGCAACCGTGATTTTTTAGAATTTTTATATCATTTGACGTGATGTAGACTACATTTTATTCAAAAAACAAGTGAACGAATTTTTTTCCCAAAAATCGATTAGAAAAATTTTAATTAAACATGCTTGCGGCCAAATTTTGACTGGCAACCTAGTCGATATATATTCTCCTAATTATAAATATACATAAAAATTCGGTTTTCAGCAAAAAACCGATGAACGCACTGATCCTGCAGCCGGATCTCGTATGATATAATCTATCTCTATCCAATATTCCTAATTTTATTCTAAATCCTATTTTTTTTATAAATCAGCTAATAACTAGATTCTAAACATTCAAATGTGATTGCAATATTCCCAAAGTCCAAACATATTTAAACTGTATTCAATAAAATTATTGAATTAATTTCAAATTTAAACACAGAAATAAGAGATAACCTTAAACCACACTCAAAACCTCCGACTTGAGTGCACGCGTGTGAATTCTATGGAAACGATTTTGCATGTCTACCTATTCATAATTAACCGCTATAATACTGAACTCAATAATGTGAAGCCCAGTAAATTTATCTCAAACGCGTAGGTGTTAGGTCTTCAACAAATCAGAAAGTTCTGCAGCTTGCAACGTTCATCACGTCACTTTATTTATTTTACTACCAGTGAGGGTTCTATTTCTGCTTTAAAAACTGATACAATGTTAATGTCAAGGTCTTTAAAATATTTTAGTTATCGTTATTTATAATTACATTGGAATTTTCATTATAATTTGTATGTTTTAGGTACTTTACTCAAAAGTCGTAGTTCTAGTAGGTAATCATTGATCTCTTCGTAGAATTTTCATAAGTTCTATTTTCGGTTAGTTTATTTATTAGATTATCTATATAATTGTACCTAAAAGCTAAATTAATAAACCTACTTATTACCTGACATTGGAAATTAAAACGAGACGACCAAACAATATAGGTAGGTTCTTATCTATAGGTACTAATCACAGTACTAATATTATAAAGCTGAAGAGTTTGTTTGATTGTTTGTTTGTTTGAACGCGCTAATCTCGGGAACTACTGTTCCGATTTGAAAAATTCTTTCGGTGTTAGATAGCCCATTTATCGAGGAAGGTTAAAGGCTATATATCATCACGCTACGACCACCAGGAGTGGAGCCACGTGGATGAAACGGCGCGGAGCAGCTAGTTTAGAATAAATATAATGTTGAACCTCATTATTTCCACTGTATTTATTATTTTCGCAAATATCTACGTGCTTTTCTTGCCATTCTCTTTAGCACAACAGGATTAAACTTTAGATATAACGCGATTTAATCTCAAAAGCGTCACTCTCAGTTGGTAAATTGAGCTAGGTATTAGGTAACATTATAACACATTTAGCATCTCTACATGAGCTGGATCTGAATTTTGCAGTATAATAAACATAATAAATTATTTAAGTTATGTGAAATATTCACGCTGTTTCTAAGATAATATTTATATTTTATTTAACACAAGATTAATTCCACGGCTTCAGGCGTGTTGAAAGTACAATTTCAAGGCCGCGTCATGGCAATACCATCACGTCATGGAGTATGGCGACAATTTTGATATCTTTGAATCTTGCCAAAGAAGTTCACTTCTGACACGTGTGCTCAGCACACACATTGTTTTTTTAATTACCTACTAGGTACCTACCTATACGACACATCTTACCAGTGATCCATCTAATCTTCAATAACCAAGTTGAAATTTGCCAATAATATTGTATCATTTAAGTGATGCGTATTAATAATGTGTATTGGGATGTGATCTGAATTTGATGTTTCCATTAAATACCTTAACACGTTACATTATTCATAATAAGGATTAAGGGAACTGGGAAGGCGTAGGAAGGGAATACGCGTGACACTGATCTAATACAAAATAGGTACATTAACATATATATAAACATTTATTATTGCTTTGGAAATTAGATACCTACCTATAACTAAGTGAAAAGAAAGGGAAGGAAATAAAATAATGCTCAGATTATGACGGATGTTGATTTTTGTCTTCGTTTATTTTTAAGTTTACAATAATGAAAGTTGGAATAAAGAAAAGGTCGAAGATAATAATTTATTCAGTATGAACCAGAAATATTCAACTCAAACACGCCGGCGGGTAAATTACCAGCTTATAAATTTTAAAAATCTGACAAAAATTTTGTAAGACGATTTTTTCCTTGACTAACTTCAATAAGAAAATGTGAAAATTTTTTGATCGTCAAAGTGAAGCTTGGGTTATGTAAAAAAAAGCTTTTGTTGAGGCCTTTATAAGAGCCTTAATAGTTATCTATTAAATGTTATTTAGTGTACTAAAATATTATAATTATTAGTATACATAACTAACTATTACTTACTAGATTTCCGCCCGCGGCTTCGCCCGCGTTTGCAAAGGAAAACCCGCATAGTTCCCGTTCCCGTGGGATTTCCGCGATAAAAACTATCCTATGTGTTACCTAATCCAAGTTACCCTCTATATGTGTGCTAAATTTCATTGTAATCGGTTCAGTAGTTTTTACGAGAAACAGTAACAAACATCCATACATCCATACTTACAAACTTTCGCCTTTATAATATATATTAAGATAATCTCATGCAAAAATACATTGTAAAGTAAACACCGAAAATAAAATACGATTAGGAATATCTATTAAATATTTATCTTGTCTTCATGCTTGATTGATTGCATTTATTTCAGCTCATACAAAGGCGCAATCGTCTGAATAATCATTTTAAAATTATCCTTATAGCGAAATAATCATATCATAAAAATAATCTGCATGATTTGACAATGTTTAAATAAAAACAATACATTTTATAATGGAACTGTATAAATATGTATCATGAAAAGTTGACAAGGTTTATGCTTATTATAGACTAGCTTCCGCCCGCGACTCCGTCCGCGTGGAAAAATTAAGAAAAATTAAGATTTATTTTTTTTCTACGTATTTTTCCGGGATAAAAAGTAGGTATCCTATTTTATGCCAAGGATAATAAGGTATAATTATACCAAGTTTCATCGAAATCAAACCGTTAGTTTTTACGTGATGCCTTCACATACAGACAGACAGACAGACAGAAAGACAGACAGACAGACAGACAGACAGACAGACAAAAATTTATTTAATCGCGTATTTTGGTATATTTATTTTTTCAATATTTTCAATGTACAGAATTGTTCCTTCTACAGATTTATTATATGTATAGATATAGGTACCTACAGCGCCTTTATTTCATAAAATGAATATCTTAACTAAAGCCTATCTTAAAATCATGTCATGCTAGCTTAACTTTCATATCATAAAATAATATTTCACTGTCGATTAATATTAAACTGAACGAGACGGAATTATTGTAGATCCATACTAATATTATAAATGCGAAAGTAACTCTGTCTGTCTGTCTGTTACTCAATCACGCCTTAACTACTGAAAGGACAAAGACTAAATACTTACTTACAAAGGAGAAAGGACATTGGCTACTTTTTACCCCGGGATATAGGATAGGTTTTATCCCGGAAGTCCCACGGGAACGGGAACTATACGGGTTTTTCTTTGAATGCGCGGGCGAAGCTGCGGGTGGAAAGCTAGTATATTTATACTTTAATGTTCTAAACATTTACGGCTTTACATTATTATTCAAACAAATAACCGTGATGAAATTAGACGAAACGCTTTTTCATGATTTTGCTAGAAATTTTTCAAAGGCGCTACGTATATTTTATAAAGCATACGTTTATTTTTTGTACTTTTGGAGTATTTGGAGTGTAATAAAATTGAATTTGTATATGCATATCTTTTAAATACCATATAATATCATTATCATTATATAATTTTGGTAATTTTGAATAAATATATAAACATACGTAAATTAATACGTATTTTCAGGAAATGGTACTCCTTAAATAAGTGCACGTGTAAAATAATGCGAGCAAAGGTTATAATATCAACTCAAGTCACGCAATGTACTAAGTTGAATCCTAAGTTCAGGTAAAGTTCAAATCTAGCTGAAACTTAGCTAACGAAGTTATAACTAGCAGTAGCAAAATGAATGAAAATGTTTAGTATTTGAATTATTTATTTGAACACTAATTTCAACATTGTTTCAGTAAATATGGTAGGTATTAATGTTAATTTTAACAACTGGAATTTTAAACATAGCATACAACGAATTCAACATAGAATTTAATAACAAATATTATAATTTATAATTATTTAAGTATATTATAATATTGCAATTTTGGCATAGATTTGTATTTATTTATAAACTCATCAAATATTTCCGTTTTCGAGTATTTTTCTGATAAAAAGGAAATAAATATAATAAAGCTCTCAATCACCCACGCAGAAACTGCGTAATGTACCGAAGTGATTTGAAGAAAAAGTAATAATTAAATTATCTGGTTCTTGACTTCTTGAAAAAATATTTTTACAAGTTTCACCAGAATTGATTATGTACTTACGAGTGACCCTTCAATTTAGATTCCTTTTTGAATTACCTAGCTATGTACCTAGGACGTAGATGTAGGTAGTATAGTTTCTTATCTAAGTTAGCTGTAGTTATCTGAAGACATCTTTGGTACCTAATTGGTAATTGTATATACATACTTACCTACTTACACAGGTGGGATTTTATGGAAACTATTTGGATACAGCAATAATATCTAATGTTAGAAGGTATGCCCGGAATTTACGGCTAGAGAATGCATATATTAAAGTTTGAAGATTTATCTAAACAGAAAAAAAAAATAACTTTATAGTGTGTAAGTTTAACGTTAGTGTGTTAGTTTAAAAAGTTTTTGTGGTTCGATCCACATAAAATTTGTTAGATAAACCTGTTTGTTCCAGGGGGTGGTAAGCGAATTTTTCGAAATCTTTGAATGCAGTTTTTTGTTTCTAAATATCTTAAAAACCCAAATACATAATCTTATTTTCTCTAGAAGCCAAACTTGTATTTTTATGAGGAAAATCCTTGATCCTTGAGCTACATCTTCTTGTGATTATCATTTGAACATCGCTTAGAAGCGTAAATAAAACACTTTTGCAATTTATATTGTTTATTAAAAATATCAATAATAATATGACAATCTGATTAAATATGCTGTAATTGAAGCACAGTAATTTATATTTTTTTATTTACAAATAATATTAATATTTTTACAAATAACAACATACTTACATTTAATGCAGAAAAAATATAATTTCTAGCATTTGTCAATCAACGGAAATATTTACCTACTAAATTGTTTATTGACTATAAAATACGGCCTTTTGTAAGAACAGAAAATTTCATTACAATTATTATTAATTATTTATTATTACATTTCAATAAGGCACTCGAACCATTAAAGCTTTTTCACACTTATATATTATTACGTCATTATACATATATTATATAATTAATTAATAAATGCCAAAGGAGCTCTTTTATGGACGGACATTGTTCAATAATGCGTGTAAATTTTTTTTTGCAAATTTTCATATTTTCATTTAAAAAGTTATATACGTAAACAGTTTACGTAATTGTCAGTAAAAAGATGATACTTATAATACCTAAAGGAAATTATGAAAAACGTCGAGTGGAGAACAATATTGATATTACACAGTAGGTATTGTTTATTACATATGATATACAAATTTACATAAAATACATAATTATAAACAAAACATATCCATTTGTAATCAAAATTAGTTATATGTATAACACGAGATTTATTAGTACCTACTTTTTAAATTATAAATTTTTGTCTGATACCTAATAATTCGGGTAGGTAAAATGTTTTTAAACAATGAAATTTAACAGAAATTCCTTACTTTCGAAGGTTCATTCGTAGGAGCAAACCGTTTAAGATTCAAAGTCAATTTTAATTTAATTGTTTTATGTATATTTTAATTAAATGGAAAGTTAATCACGTGCGCTTTAATTATATTTACGAGTTAGATTTCTTATTCATAATTTACGGCAGGACGTTATAGTGTCATCAATATAATATTGTGTCTTAATACACCTTCAAATTTTGAGATATCAAATACATTGTAATTATATAATAGTTGCTAAACTAAATAACTTCAGTGTACGCAAAAATGTTATTTTAAATGTTTTGGGTAACCACATATAGGGTATAAATATTTGTATGTAAAGTACCTATTATATTCAATCAAAAACATCAAATTTAGGACGATATTAAAAGTTTATATTTTTAAGGATTTCGTTATCTTATGTAAAATAATGGTATGGATGGAATTACCCAGTGTAAATTACTTACCAACAACATTAGAAAACAAAGTACACATTAACAAATAAGTCAACCATACATTAAAAAAATACTAAATAACATTTGGTTACATTAACTTGTTCATGAAAAAAATGTCACGAGTTAAAACAGCTTTACTTATCACTCGAAATTAACCCAAAATGTTTTGGGTACTCCTGGCTGCCTCAAAATTTCGCTCCAACTGTCTGCATACGCGGATTTGTCATCGATGAGTGCCTTTCCTAGAATTTCTTTTTTTGCCATTTTAGTTTTACAACCGAGACTAATGTAAATGCTAACTTTGTTCAAGTTCGCTTTGAACACCGATAGCTTCACGGTTGCGGACTTGGGATCCCATCTGGCCGATATTGTTGGAGCGAATCTATCGCTTTTCCAGTAGCACTCCGCTTTATTCGCTTCCAATATTGTCGCCTTCAAATAGAGGGGCGCTGAAACAGAGGTCAATGCCAGTATAAGCTGTTGGACAAATTTCAATAAACGACGATTGCCGATTTGATACCAGGTATTAGTATCGTAATACATACTTATAAAACAGACGAATGTTTAGAAATATCTACAAATACACCTATAGGTAGTACTATATTTGTAGATGATAAAAAGAAAATAAAGATTAAAAGATGTAGGTATTTATTGAGATTCAGGTTGTCAAACGGTTGGAAAAAGACGAATTAACTTATATGATAAATAGCAGTTTGAACTGAAAACTATTGCTCACTTTCTCTATAATAAAACATGTGACGTACAGTTGGTACGTATTAATTTCAAGTTCAATTGGGATGTACTTGATTCAAAGCACGTCCAAACCAGGAAAACCACTCTCTCTATATTAATAAACAAAGCACGTTACGCTTCGCAAACTGTTAATTTAATAATAGACTTTAAGTATGAATGTTAGCATTCATAATGAATAAAATAAAAAGTAAGTAGGTATGAATTAACGTAAGCTGCAGTCATAATATGAAATAAATATTACCTATAATATGATATTCAGTTAAAATGTGATTTTATTCTAGAATAGGTCATATACATATTAAAATACAAAATTTTGCATATGTGAAGTAAAATATTTTTTCAATATTATAAAACAAAGTGGTCAAACCTTAGATCATTAAGTAATGATCTAAGGGTCAAACTCATCACACAATTGTTATGTTAAGTAAGTTTCCACACACGATTCTAAAAATAAAATCATCCATGCTACCGGACGCAAAAACTCCGCAAAAAGGTTCCACGCAAAAACGCGAGGACAATCATAAGTAATTACCTTTATATTGTTCTTGTTCTTGCATTGTCTGAACGCTACATCTAAGTCGGTTCACTGTAAGCTGAACAGTATCATTTAACCCATCTTCACTTCCAGTGTATAACAACGTCACTTCGAGTTGTCCCTTCTTGTTTTCTCGCTGAAAATAATTGATATCTTCATTAATTAAATCACAAACATTGAAAACATAGGAGCTGAATTGTAATAAAGGATCCGAATCTTATTTCAATTGACTCAAATATTTCTATCGAATATTTCAACCATGTAATTAAATAACCCTTTGTCAATATAGTGTTTCTGGACCTAAAGGAGTGACATTTTCATTTTATTGGAGACAAAAATTCTCAGAAAAATCAAATTCGAGCAAACAACGTAATTAAATTTCTCAAAGATTGTTACCTCTAAAGGCCCATTTGAAACAATTTAGCTTGAATAACAATCGACGCAGTTAACCCCATTCTCCAATAATTTGAAAGCCAAAGGTGTAAGTAAGACAAACAAATTGGAACGGATTTATATGGGAGTTAAACGATGTATGAACAATCGATCTGTATTTGAAACAGCTGGGCCCCTAATCCATGCACCTAGTAATTATTGTTATGTTATAATATTTTGTGGTTTATTTTCAGCATATAATTAAATAGGTAACTACAAAATTGGAATCCATATGAAAATTCCTACACCTAAACATAAAATTCGTAATAAGGATACATAAGAACAGGTCAGAAGCAAGCAACAATTTATTTTACGATGTTGACAAGGTAGCCGAGGTAAAATCGTTTATTGATACTCGTCGAAAACTGTGTAACTACGTAATAAAAATACCCTACAAATTGAGAACCTAAGATGTTTGTTGGATTGCAGGATAGTGATCTTGCGATCGGTGACAATAATCTATTATAGGCTACATTTATGACCAGGGATCGTTTCATAGAGTGTGTTTATCTGTATTAAACGATGTTTCAAGGTTAAATGTAAATAATTAACAAAGATTTACTCTATAACACAGTTATTAAAAATGTAAAATGTGAGGGAGTGAGGACGTTACTTTAATTACCCGCAGCAAACGTGCATGCACTTTGTGATTAGCTATATGTATAAAACTATCCTTTAATTTGATATGGGCTCTGAAGAAAATCATAGCAATCTTATCACAGTCTTGTTTATAATATTTAAAATGAAATTTCTGATACTTTATGTATTAAATTATGGAACTAATTTCATTAAAATTAAAATGCAATATCTCAAATCTACGCCTGACGCTCCATCCTTAACGATGTCAATTAATGATAATAACTGATAAGGCGTAACAACAGATATTCTTTTGGATAAGGAAAGTGTCATTTAGGTAAATATATACACAAAACTCGTCTCGCAAAAACAACATTGCATAATTACGCGCGATAAAATTATTTTAAAGATTCCCAAGGTTGTTATCTTACGTCAGCTGTGTAATATTATACGTTACATACCTACTCTATGGGCTGAGTCAAGGTCAAAACTATTCTATTGTGCCTACACGAGCTCCAAGACTGTTTAAAATTCTCAATCACTCCCAATCTGCTGATGACTCACCACATCAATTAATAAAACTATTAGCGAGTTAGCCTTTGAACTGATGTTAACTATCTGTTTACGTGTAATGCCGTGAATAAAAGCTGTCCATAATTTAGAAATAAAACACATAACATTTAGCAGCAAGCTTGGTATTTGAATTTTGAATTTTGAGCCTAAATATACAATGTATAGAACAGACAGCAAATGTTTATCCAATTTAATGTGAACGTTGCTGTAAAATCGCTATACCGACAAATAAAAGCGAACCTTTTTATAACTTCTGTACGGTAAATTTTTGTGATCTATAAAGTATATGGGTCGACAGAAAAGATTTATACAAGCAATAGAGTTATCTCGATGAGGAAATTCAGTGCACGTTCTATTAAAATTCGTTCACCAGTGACCACCATATCATTTAACAGTTACGGGTAAGTAACTGGGTGCCAATAAATTGTGTAGTGCCTATTGTATCCAGAAAGTCTATAGCGATTGAAGCCCACACAAAAAGCAGTGGATTGTATCCATATCAGAGCAGCGGCCAATTTTCTCACAGTTCCTAATCAAATAAAAACCCTTCAACGCGACGGATTGTTTGGAGCACAATAGCTTTTTCTTTCATCTTGTGTTTCGATTTTCAACGTAAACGTGTATTGGGAAATTGTAGGATAACTGCATTTATAAAGTCAGTGAAAGGAATGCTATGCAATCCAAAATATTCCCAATTTATAGTGACGATAATTTTAAAAACGCCTAATGAAGGTCAATTTAATCAAATAAATGAATAATGTTCTAATGTTCTGAAAATATAAGCTTTATTCGAGGATAGTTATATAAATTTTAATAAGTATATAAAACAGTTTCTGAGCCATAATTTATTATTTATTTATTTCCAAGCGGTGTAAAGATTGCTCTTGAATAAAACAATAATATCCCCTACCTTCCCACAGTGATATCTTGGATTGGGTCTAAAGTATTTATCGTTAACGTTTTAACGCTAAAGTGATTGAACGTTTTACTGAAATTTGATAGAGCTAAGCAATCTTTTTATACTTACAAAAGGTTTCATGCCTCGAAGTATTTCGTCAAATCATAATATTTGTATCTACAGAAATTATTGAATGGTCTAATATTTTTAATGCATTATGCTAAATTACTACAGATCCATGATAAACAACTTACTTACCTAAAATAAGATTAAAGTCATAGGAAAATTAAATTCTTGTCTTCTTTACATACATTATTTAAAAAAAAATTACTTACTCGTGTATCAATAGTATTAAGTCCACTTGCAATCGCATTAATTGGTCGCCAAATATCAGGTGTACCAATCAAACCATTTTTTAAATCATTCTGAAATAGTTTCGAGTCAAAATTCCACGTCGCAGCACCAACTGTTCTTCGTTTTTCTAGAATAGATTTTTGTGTTATACTCTCAGCTTTAGTGGATTTAAAACTACTGAATGTTTTTTCCAATAGTCCGGATTTTGTCTTTGGTTCTTCATCGTTCATCAATTTCATAGTTGTCTTGGCATCTAAAGTTTTAGCGTTTTTTCTTTTGTCTCCGTCTAATTTTGGCGCCTCCAATAATGCATAAATTGTCAATGACAAGAAGTGACCAGCTAGCTGACTTTGAAGATCGATTTTCTCATTTGGCTTTTTCGCGTCCTTTGGTTTCAGCTGGAATTTAAAATCTTCGTTCCAAACTGGCCAGGAACTGTCTTGTAAAGTCGTCTCATATTTGCTGTCCCCAGGGAAGACTTTAACCTGAAAATTATCAAATTTGTACGGAAATAATCTGTGTAATATTATGGAATGGGAATTGTTTGAATAACTTCGAATGCGCCTGAACAACGGAAATTTAATAAGGGGGTAACAGTTTGTCGTCGGTTTATTTGTGAAACGCGGTACTAGAATTATATAGCAATACAGAATAATTTACTTCAGGTCTTCTCAGGGTGATCTTTAAATATTAGAAGGAAATACAGCATTGACATTTTGATACTAATATATTTTTATCGGAATTCTCATACTTCGAATTTTGACCCTATTCTAAATTACATTAAAATATTTAACTAGATAGATATTATACGTTAAAGTAAAATTAATGCTTTACTAGCTTATTATTGGCCTCCATCCCGACCTTTGGTTCCAGGAAACTATTATTGGAATTTTGAAGTTAATATTTAAAACGAAACCAAAGTCCATAACGAACCCATTGCTATTATCGAGGGGACATCATTCGAAGCGAGTCTAATTCCAAAATTTAACGAAGTTTATCTTCTTCTCTTTGAAAGTCAATACGTTATTAATTGTTACTTTTATCTAGAGGAAAATAAATTAACGATCTTACAGGGTTGCAACGCTATCTGAGCGTTAATTTAATTAACATAACTGGAGCTTAATTGTCCTCCGATAGTGAATTACTACCGGCGTTAGTACGCTACTGTATTTCAATGAATAATTATTATCCTTACTTGAGAACCATTCATTATGCTATTCTTTTAAAACATTTTTCAAACAATATTGTCTTGCGTATTTTATTTTGGCGTTGAATTTGGCCTTTACCAATTCAGCTATTCAGGATAAAATCGAGACTATGGGTTTCCTTGATCTTCACGCTCTTTAAAAATTATAATTATTTTGCTGAAGTGAAACTTTTTTATCGGGGTTGGAAAAAAATTTAGTGTTACATTTTTTCGTTACGCGTGACATTTTTCCGTTACGCGCCATCTTTTTCTTAGGTATCCCGACCACGCGTGATTCGACGTATTTCTGTAAAGTTGCATTTAGTAAATTATTTTTTGAAATATAAGGTCATAAAAAAGTTTCACTTCTTAGGTAGGTACGTGTGTAGGTACACTAGTTCACGCACACATTTTTTTCAATTTATAGTCTCACATTCGACTGCAGGATTAGTGCGTCACTAATTATAAAAAACCAAGATTGAGCGAGTTATATATATACAGTAATTATTATTGTCTGCAAAACAGAAATATGATACGCACGTAGAATTCAAACATATTAAATAAAACTAAGTATGGTATACTATTAACTATAATTATATTGTACTGTGGTATCTGCGGTGTATCGAGTTCCGATCAAACAAGCTCCAGAACGGTAATTAATAATATTGATAGGATGACATCGATATACTGAGGACAAAAATCATTTTTAATTATTTCTATAGATATAGCTAGGTACCTACTCGTAGGTGTTCAATTTATGAGGGTCGTGTTGAAGTTTGTATGTTGATAATTCATATAACCTACATGCTTAAAATGTGTAACTTAACATTGAATTAATAACGATAATCACTCCCTCTTCTATTTAAATAACCTGTTAGAAAAATTTCTGTATTTCAGAATACCTACATTGTAATGTTTTTTAATATCTACCTATGGTACAATTTGGGCACAATGTAATGGTTCGTATGAACCAACCATGTATATGGTTTGTAATATTTATCAATTGACATCATTTTATTTCGACTTTTTCAATTCACTCAATCGTTGGGACAACAAACTGATGCTAATTTGTCTCATGTTTCTATTAGGCTAAGTTATCACATTTAGTCATAACTCATAACCTTTCGCAGGCCAATGTTTTCACAATACGATTGTATCTACTAGTCAATAACGATGAATAATTTTCAAAAACGGCAACAATAATATATTTCGTAACAATACGATAAATCTGTGGATAAATCGAAAATAATCTAAATACCTAATTCATTTCGATTTGTTAGCATGTGAAAATTTCCATGAATAAGGTGTTTTTTGAGTTAAATAGAATCAGATATAATATAGGTAATATGGAATATGGTCAACATAGTATTATGTTATTATTAGTAATTTCATGGTACAATGCTATTAATAAGTTATTGGAACACCGAAAATGCATAGCCGGAGATAAGAGACCGATAACGCGACGGTCACAATGTAAAGGGTCCTATGATAACAAAAACGATAATCACCGTTGACGTCTATATAGATCGATTTGGTGACGTATATATCTACATAATATACTTCATGCAAATAGAAAACTCCTCATGCAGCACTCTTTCCAAATCTATTTCTCATACGACATAATATTATACTTAGTAGGAATAGGAGATGGTTGATGATGGTTTTCTTAAACCACTTACATGATCAGCGTTTTCTCACTTGTACTGTTAGCAGTAAATCGTAATTATGTCCAACATTACAATACCTATTTACATTTTAAAGGCGTCCGAGTTCAAATATAGAGCCGAGTTCAAATATAGATATATAATAGAGCCCGGACCACACCCTAACTCTACCAATGATAATTGCATGACTTGTACAAAGTATATTTTGTACAAATTGTATCTATTTGACGCTATCTCACGTATTCCATTTTCTTACGTTACCTACCTACTCTTGTTTAGTTACTTTAACTAACTAAATAAATGTACTACTACCAAATGCCGGTACCTACTTA
The DNA here is from genome assembly GCF_905220415.1 of Colias croceus. NCBI lineage: Eukaryota > Metazoa > Arthropoda > Insecta > Lepidoptera > Pieridae > Colias > Colias croceus. Next base: position 5,713,981 of record NC_059542.1, read on the forward strand.
ACGTTAATTCACGAGCCTAGGTAAGTTTGTTGTTCCCATTGATTTCCCACTTCGTTATACAGACACGCACGAAAAATCATGGCCAGCTGAGGCAGCCAAATACGCGACATACTTTTTCAGGTAGGTAAATAAAGAATGAAATCCAAGGCAGAAATTAAAATCGAAAACGTTTATAATAATAACTTTGACTTCAGTAACGACATATATTTTTTGACAAGCAGTTACGGGAGCTATCACTTTATCTCGCAAGCGGTAAACCGCAAAACTGCGCGAGATAGACTGTAGACAAATTAGTCTACGGTTAAAAAACGATGTGCCTATACCGACAATGTACTTATATAGGTATACGTAAGTCGGTAAGTGCTATGGAAATTAATTTTGGCGCACATTGGCGATTTCTACCCGCAAGAATTTTGTAACGTTGCGGTTTAAATCAGTCGCGGGAATAACTACAAGTGAGACCGCTTTTATATTCGTTTCCTTGGCTTATAACACGACTAAAAATCGCGGCGGTAGAGCCGTAACCTAGGCGTATGTTTAGTTATAAGTAGGTACCTACTACTAATTCAGATTCGTTTCCTTATCGTAGGTAGATAATGCAGGTATTCCACGTGTTTCACGTACTTTTCACGTAGGTAGGTAGGTTTATTACGTGGTTTACTTAATTCTTTTTTGGGTCTGGATATAGAACAAACCCATGACCTTTGGAACAACGAAAATGTGCTGTGACGAAACTAGACCAATTCAAAACGAATAAAGAATGTATCTTGTAGGTATGATGACAAATATACCTATTAATTATGTACCTAATTAATACACATACTAGGTACCTATATCCTCTTAGATCAAATCATATACCTACCTATGTAGGCTTAGAGCATTAAATGCTCTAAGTAGGTACGTAGGGAGCTTATTATTTTTATGTGTCACGAGCTACGTTTTTTTATCAATAGGTAGGTAATTTCTAAATTAAGGATTAGAGGTAGGATTACATTTTAAATATTTGCTGGTTACACAAAAAAATGGAATAATACAAGCTAGGTATTATAGTTTCAGAAAAAAAATATTGAAAACTGTGTACCTACGTATTTTAAAATGACATACCTAAATTATTTAATTACCTTAACAAGGTATCCGTGGGCGCGACTGAGACCAAACAAAGACGGGAGATTGCGAGCGCCGATAACAGTTACAAACAAATTTTTACTTATTGGATGTAATGATAACTTAAATCCTATCTCTGGTTCCAAGCTACCACTACCGGCCAGTTGATTATCCTTATTATTATTTAAAATATTCTTTAATTTACTAAAAGAAAACGCCATCGTATTTTAAAAACATAAAACTTCTATCTGCAGTCCACTATCAAACGCACATAAAACCGGTTTAGCAGTTAAATTTATCAAAACACTTTAAACACAATGTACACTTGTCGTTGGATCATTCATTTTAATTAAGTGCCTACATTACATACAAAATAAAGTCAAATGAAAACAAAACTTTAAGTTTATGAAACAACCATATTATTATTAGTAAACACCAAGGTAAACACCAATAACGTTTGACAAACCACGATTGTTATTTGTTACTGAATTGGTTATTGGATAAATGGATAGTTTGAGAAGTTATGAACTGTCAAACTTTGTATGTCAAAAAATAATAATGAATGACATCTTACCTCATCTTACAGTCTTACGCCAATACTGCAAACTTAAAAAAAGTACTTTATCACAATAAACAACACATCGCTGTTCGGATATTTATAATTTAGCCGTATTTCATACGAACTTATGTTAAGCTCGCCATCTTGTGCAAATTTTATGTACAACTATTCTATCTGTCAATAAAGTGACATAAATGACCCAAAAGATGGCGCGGCGCGCGCTTCAGTTAAAAGGACGAATAGCGCGGGCGCACAGATTTTGTTCGTGGTGTCTCCTAGGGATGTTGAATATCAATATCAATATCGATATTGATATTTTTATTAAAAAATATCGATATATCGGTATGATTTGACAGAGAATATTCGTGCTTTAAAAATTAATTTATTTGGTGTAATCTAATTCAATCATCTTAAATTTCTAGATAAATATTAATTAATATATATAATTTTTAATTTTTTATAAATCAAACAACCGTTCAAAAATTTTTATTATATAATAAATAAAATATAATTTGTTAAAAGATGTTAGTATAATTTTATTTTTGGGGTTTTTTAATCTTAAAACTTATAAAATATGTTTATTGGTCCGAAAAAAATATCGGTTTTTATACCTTTTCGATACTTAGAATTTTATATCGATACATCGATATATCGAACTATTAAATATCGCTTAAAAATATCGATATATTGAAAAAATAATATCGATATATCGATATTTTTTCAACAAGCCTAGTGTCTCCTCCATACGTAGTAATATTATCTCAATGATACTTAACTATACATTTTAAAGGTTTGAGGGGCGATTTGTGTTTGGATTTAAAAGATATTGGTCGATAAATTTTAATGCCTAAGCTTTCATTGCATTAGGAATGCTTGCAAGTTGCAATTCCTATATAATTAATTTTCCAATTAGGTGTTCTATTGTTATGATTTATTTTGACCGAAAATTGAAACAGAAATTATATAAAAAATACTTTATTCATATATCATTGAAAATTACACAGCAATCTGTACAAAACAGGTGCATATTATAGTCACAATCTGAATATATTATAACCATACACATAGAGAAATAAAATTTGCTTGCAACCAAATTCACTTCAAATAAATCTCACAAGTTTATGACCTAGAGAAGAGTTGACTGATACATGCCATGATCCCATCATAGTAATGTACGAATATTGATACAATTAACACAAACATAGCGAAGCAAATCCCTGTAATATACATAAATTGGCTGGCTTCTTGGGGAGATGCTAGGAGTTCTTCACTGCTTGTATCACGATCCAAGGCATCAAACTCTGATGTATCTGAAACAATACATTTGATAATGATTTTTGATACTATTTTTAAAACATTACTAAATAAAGGCGTAAAAATCGTTCAGAGAGCCTACTACAGTATTAATGAATATACGGAAGACGTAAATTCATGGAATGTCGCGCTTAAGAACCGCAATTCAAAATTACCTGCTGGTGTCTCAACATCGCAAATAACATCCCCTTCAGTTATTTGCAGATCAAGAAGTTCTTTCACAGAAAGCAGAGCCTCTGCAGGCGCCTCTCCGGGGAATAAATAATCACAGAGATATAAAGAGCCCACAGGAACTAAGACTCGCCTTGGTGGTTCATTGAAACAGACTTTTTCTGAAAACATAATTAATAGGTTTTCAACAAATAAACAGAATTACAAATTCATAAAATGATAAAAAAAAACTTTTAAGGAATAAAAGAAATCTCAAGAAAATTAAAAAGTGAAATACATAGACAATTGTAAGAAAAATTGATGTCATACCTTCAGGTAACAAATTGTCATCAATTAACGCATCACAGTGCATTGTGAAACGTGATGCAAGTGACCTTATAATGTCCTGTTTGACAGCAGCAATCGCTTCACTAACAGTTGCTTTTGGATACATGAATACACTTGACGCTACCACTCCACTGAAGTGTATATTCCCATCACATTCTAGATATTCAACAGTCTCGGGTAGGGAGTTTTCCTGCAAAGTATTAATGTTTGATGTTTGAGTGTCATACGAAAAAAGGAATAAAAAAAAGAAGTTAAATCTGGGCCCTGGATTCCTAAGTAATTTCCCTTAATCGGGTATTATGGCATTTAATTTTTCAAAGAAGGTGTGGGGCAGGATAGGGCAAGATTAAACATCAGATATTTGTCAGTAAAATTAATTCAGAACAAGAAATCTTGTGTTGATGTAATTATAGATTTAAACATCATTGACTATCAAAAAAAAATTAAAGTACTTACAAATTAAAGTAAAATACGTGCATACTTACAAATGGCACAAACAATGAAACATGCATTGATTTCAACACATCTTGTGCAGATTTTGTACTATTTTTTACTTTTTTCTTCTTATTTAGCTGTTCCAGTTGTTCAGAACCTTCCTTTAATTCTCCATCAATGAACATAACACTAGATTCAATTGTCTTATGTGCAGATTCTAGAATTTGCTGTAAACAAAAAGTTTATAGGGGCCAAAAAATAAAAAATAAAAAATACATGTCATGTATCTCACATCGACGCCCCCTAATAAATACATTATGACATATTCAAAAGTTCACAAACTAAGTTAATTTTTTTTTCTTCATAAGTGATAAAAGTAACAAACCTTACCTTTGTTATAAACAAAATATGAAACCAACCTGAAATTGATGTTTAACCGATATACCACTCTTCTTCACTATGACTGGATATACTTCATCAAATTCATAATAGCAGTCCAACCTTTGCCATTGCTGTGGTTTTGGTAAGAATTTCCACTCTACAGGTTTGATTGAAGTCTTGTTACCCGTCCCAACCTCCACACTTTTACAAGTCAATACTTTAGTACTTGTACACATATGTAGAATCAATCTCTCATTTGAATGTGGATAATTACCATTCATATATGGATTGGCATTCTGTGCTTTAAATGTGTAATTTAAAACTGACTTCACTTTACTGAAGTAATTGGGATCTTCAAAAATATCTTCATCGCTTGTTACAAATATTCCTAAAAATACATATTACATATTTAAATGATAAGGAAAGAAAACTTGCAATGATTAATACAAATCCAAAAAATAAATTTAATACTTTCACCTATTATTCAGCCTTATATTGTATTAAATAAATACATATTACCATTATAACAATACTACTTTCAAATAATTAAATTAATGAACCTTGAACAAACATTCCTCCAGGCAACATTCTTGTTACATGTTTGGCATGATCAGCTACCCAGGTTTCAGACACTCCTAACAAGTTCCTTAAAGGCTCTGGCTTCTCTGATGTAAAACTAGTCTCCGATAATGCATCGGGGCTTTTTTCTTCTGGTGTCCGTGCAAGATGAATGACATTTTCACGTGCCTCAGTTATCTAAAAATATTATATTGTAATGAGATAACTTAAAATTCTTTAACGCATGTATTTCTAACAAATGTCAGTCACCTACCTGTCCCAAAATTAAACCAATTACATAAACTTCCTGAGTGGCATATTGTTCCAAATACTGAAGGCAATGCTCCGGTGAATAAACTGTTCTTACCATCTTGATAAACTAAAAACAAAACAATAACATATTTTTAAGCCGACCTCAAAGTGTCTCTACAACCAATATCGAGTTGGTGCTACATTTTGTGGTAATTACAGAAAATTAATTCAACTAGATAGTAGGGATATATTTCCTCAAAAATACATATAAGAGAATAATTTTAGATGGACACCTACTACCGCATGTACTTCTTATTTGTTTTAAGCAATTTTACACACAAAATAAGTTAGGATGGTCGTAGAATTTACAGTAGTAGTTATTAAGTTTACAAATTATTCTAAGATTCTAACACTTGTCGCCTGTCTGGTTTATTTGTCAAACCGCAAACGTCACTTGACACTTGACATTTGACTGCTGGCAAGTGGCAGTCCATATTGCAACGTCAGTTTTTAATCCTCGACGACCACAGAGTACTTATTTATTCTATTATGTAACTAGAAAAACTTGGTGCTGGACAATGGACATTGAGATACTATACAGTTATACACATATTACTACGTATAGAGAAGACACCGCCTCACTTATGAACCGTTCAACTGAGGTCGGCCGGCTACACTGCATTCAGTCGCTTTAGCGCGATGGTCACGTTCATGTCTTGTTTGTTATTAACTCAGTCCCCGGAATCACAGACACAATAGAAAATCTATTGTGTTTTGGACCGCTCGGGGCTCAATGTAAAAAAAACATGAAACTTATCAATTAATATGCCCTCGAGTGTGTTACGCTAATAATTCAAGTAACGCGGCAAAGTGCAAAGGAATAACTTTTCATCAATCATTTTTAAAACTTGGTTAATAATATTATTAAAAATAAAAATAAATATCATTTACGCCGTGGCTTATTTTATTAGATTTTCAGTATTTAAAAATACATCACCACTTTTTCAAAACAATGGTAATAGAAACCAGTGTAATGATTAAGGGTCAGCGCAGAACGAAGCGCAGCGCATTTTTCATTGGTGGGTGATTGGTGGTTAAACTGTTATCGAAAATAATTCGACATTGTCCTCATTAAAATAATATTCAAAATCAAATATCATCAATAATTTATTCCCGAGCAGCATCGAAGAGATCACATGCGAAAGGTAGCGCTTTTGAATATTATTTTTAATGAGGACAATCAACAATGTCGATAATAGTTTGACAACGAAAAATATCAACCTCCCCTGAGTATATTATGTTCTGTGATATCAACGGCGCGCGCGCCGGCCGTCATTTAATTAAGAAAATTATTAACACTATTAAATGTTACTATGAGCATGGACGAATATTATTCGTCCATGCTATGAGTACATATTGAGTAGGTATTTTTAACGCGTTGTGTGGTTTTTATTACTACTTCCCCCGACTTTGCTTGTTTCTATCGATATTAGGTATAATAATTATCAATGTAACATGGACTTAGAAATGAATTTAAAAAAATTGGACCAATTAAAATATCCATGACTGCACTGCGATGCATCGGTGAGTGGTGACATTAGACACCTAATTAATACATATTTTAATTTTATTTCAATATAATATAGTTCAACTTGTTTGAGGAATTTATATCAAGTTTCGGTCGAAACAAACAAATGTTACAGTTCTCATACACAATTTTTTTTTTTAATTTTATATTCAGGTAAAAGCTAATGTTCATCAAAATAATTTTACACACAATATTATACCCACTTCTATTATTATCATAGAACTGTGATAGAAATTTTAGGATCTACATATAAATGTTTGAATTTATTCAAGTAGACTGTTTTATTTGCTGTGAGGTAGAAATAAAAAATAAGTTAGTGATTTTACTACTTAAGTATTAACACATAAATGTTGATAAATTGAAACTGTTTTCAATTTTTTGTTAATTTCTTGGGTTATTAAATATTTTTGATATTGTATCAAATTAGTTAATTTATATTATAGAGATAATATTTATTTGTAGAATCAATTATAAATTGATCTCAATCAAGCACCCATTCTCCTAGAACACCATATTCATTCAAGACTTTCATTGAAATTACATCTCTTGTAGGAAACAGGAAGTCGCAATAGCGTCATATCTCCAACAATAATAAAACAACAAGTCATTTTAATATTTATATTTACTGAATACTATCAGTTATTTTACTATAATCTGGCAAAACCGCTTTCAATGTTTTTTATTAGACACGGATCAATAATGACTAGTGAGAGCCCAAAAATTAATAAGGTCGGCAAATTAAAAATGAAGGTTTGCCCACTGGCCTTTTGCTTTAAGCTTATTTAATTACATATTGTTCAGACAACATGATTGCCAGACTACAGATTGGTACATATAAAACGTTGGAACGTAAAGTACATCAATCGTTTATGACGATACATCAAGAGTTCTTAGAATTACAAAGTTCTAATAGTTCCTTCAAGACAATTTATTAGACGCAATTGTATATTTAATTAAATTTGCATTTAGAGAAATCCATTTCTGGGTGTTGCTCCATGAACCTAAAACAAAAGAAGGGTTTTAAGTTGAAGATATTATTTCGTCATTAACGTACGCGGAAAAATATATCAAGGAGATTAATTATCTGAAATATGAAAGTATTAAATCCGCCAATTGGCTCAAATCACAATTCTTAGGTGTATATGTAATGATTGAACTTGATGTTGCCTTTTACTTTCCGATCTCCCAAGCGTTCATTATGAACAGTTATAGGCAAATCAATAACAAATATTATCGTTACGTATTACATATTTATTGGAATTAAAAACGGAATGTTACCCTCAAAAATTCCGATTTTCATTCAATATAAGAGTCAGAATAGAATCATTAGTAATAATTTTATATTTGAAGCAAAACAATGTTCTTTCTAATAAAAATATCTAGACATTGGAGTCTATTGTATTTATTTGTAAGAACATCTGAACCGATAATCTAATAATGTTTAAACTATTTTTTCTACATCCAAAACAAATTGATCCTTGGAAATGGTAAACAAAGAATACAACTTTCAATATAATATGAATTTGTATCGCATGTTTTTATTCCCTATTTTTAATCAACATTTAATCATCCCTAAACCAAAAAGAGAGAGCTGAATAAAGATTTAATTTAATAAGAATAATTATTGTCCATATTATATTCAGAATAATGCTATTTTTATTGATTCTATACTGTAATGTACGCATTTCTTTATCAGCTAAACGAGCTGGTTTTTGAAATTAAGAATTATTCTCCATATTATATTAAGAATAATGCTATTTTTATTGATTCTATACTGTATAATTTACTCACTTCTTAAGCACGTCTTGTTTCTTTTGTTCATCGCTCGTCGGCAGTCCCATCTCCTTTTGCCTCTGGTCGTACATCATCTTCTCAACTAGGCCTCTAGTTTCCCCGTCCAAGTCCGACAACTTTGACGGCTCTATAAGCAAAATAAATTAAATCTTTATTTTGCCAAGATATGTACACTGACTCTAAAACTAGAAGAACTCTTGAATCGTGTCTTAAGAGGCCGGCGGACGACAATTTTTCCATACAAACGTAATTCCAAAATAATTTTCAGTTTGAGCATATTTCCACTTTATTGTGCTGTTATTCGGAATAAGACAGTATTTATCTAGGTTCCCATATTATTTTTATTGCAAAATACTTAAATACAACGAATTGTAAACGATTTGTATTTATCACATTTTTAAAGTATAAATGATATGTTTTCTACTCATCCATTCTGTAATAAAAACGGCAATATTCTTAATGTAATGTAATTCGACACATGGTTTACATTGTTAAGTTACACAATATGCAAAAAAAATTGGAAAAGCATTGAGTTTTCATTCATCGTTTTTGGTATTACGGCACACGTTCAAATTAATCACAAATTTTCATCGGTCGTCGTGCTGTCGCATCAAGCACAATATACAGATACATACAGTAAACTTCATAGTATAGAAAAAAGTTTGTATGTGTTGGTAATATTTTCGATGTGTGAAAACCACGTCACCACTTTGTCAAGCACAAGCCTGTCAAACTATTTTCTTTTTCATCCTAAAACAAAAAGGTGGAGGTTCTATGCTCGTATAATAATAATTTTAATTTATTTTTGCATATTTTGTGTTTTTAAGTTTAATTTAATTTATCGTTTTAAATATAATTAAGTAGGTATACCTAAATACAAGTATTGTTAATTCTGGTTTAAAATAATTACTTTAATAATTATTTTAATTAAAATAATTTGCGCCTGTAATCACTACATATATTAGCAACATAATAAATTTTCTAGTGTATCAATTTTTTTTTCTACGAATTTATTTAGGTAGCTCAGTCGGCCGCGAAAATCCCAATATTTTAAATATTTTTTTAAAAATCGTGTTTTTAAAATAAAACTCTGGGTGTTCTACTCGTGTAAAGAGAAGCTCCAAAGGATGTCACTTTTTTGCGCCTAAAAGTAAAAACATATAGTGCATTGTGCGTGCGTATTTTTTGCCAATTGTATTGTAATATTTCTGACTAGCTTCCACCCGCGTCTCCATCCGCGCGGATGTCGGTCTTCGCGTGGATGGTTTATTTCTCCATTTTGAGTTACTCTGACAATGACATCTTATAAAAAAAAGAATCCACTGCGGGTAACGCAACGTGTGTTCGCGGTTCTACAGAACAACGTCTATGGAATATGGATAAAACTGAAAAATTAAGATTATTTTTTTCCACGTGTTATTCCAGGATAAAAAGTATCTAAAAGTATATATTGTATGCCCAGGATAATAAAGTATAATTATTATGCCAAGTTTCATCGAAATCGAACTGTTAGTTTTCACGTGATGTCAGCATACAGACAGACAGACAGACGGACAGACAAAAATTTTTTAATCACATATTTGGGTTTGGTATCGATCCAGTAACACCCCCTGCTATTTACTTTTTCGATATTTTCAATGTACAGAATTGACCCTTCTACAGATTTTTTTATTATATATGTATAGAGTATCTAGATTATATTTGCGAAAAAAATGTACCCTGATTTTTACAGCTACATTTTTTTTCTACAAAGCCTAGATGTTGAGATATTATTGAAGACTAGATTTTCGCCCGCGGCTTCGCCCGCGTTTGCAAAGGAAAACCCGCATAGTTCCCGTTCCCGTGGGATTTTCGGGATAAAAATCCTATGTGTTAATCTAAGTTACCCTCTATATGTGTGCTAAATTTCATTGTAATCGGTTCAGTAGTTTTTACGTGAAAGAGTAACAAACATCCATACATCCATACAAACTTTCGCATTTATAATACCTATTACTAGTAGGATATAAGTGTTGTAGAGAAATTTCCTTAAAACGCATTGCTATTCTGCACATACACTTACGATTGCCCAAAGTTTGCTGCAAAAATAAAGTAAATAAGAAACATTATATTCCTAAATAAAAAGAAATGCGTTTGTCAATATGAATGAATGGTACACTCACACAACTACACACTATTCACACAAATTCACGCGCGGCTTCGGCGGGAATTGTGCAACAGAGACAACAATATTCGAGCGTATTTTTCGAATTGCAGTTGGCAGCGGCCTCCGCCGGACTCTTAAGAGCCAGCGTTCCTCATTATATATATAAAAAAAAAAAGATTTATTTATTCCGTGCTGTATTACAAATGCGAAAGTAACATTATAGCTGTAAGTTGTTACATATTTGATGAAACTTTGAAGAAGGACATGGAATTTATACTTATAGATCTATGTTCACTCTGATAGACGATGATTATTATTATATGTTTATTGGTTATCGTCATGTACAGTGCATAATACCAACACAGTTAATTTTAATACTGAAAGTTAAAACAATGTCGTGAAGCGGACGAACACCTGTTATAATTACTTTGGTTTCAAGGACACGGTATGTGAACCAGCTACAACTGTTTTGCTCTTTTTTGAACACATCCTTAATAAGGATCTCTTCATGGTGCCCAATCAAACCGATACAGCATATAAAATATTTACTACCAACAAAATTGAAATAATCTAAAAATCTTGCTAATATTTTAAATGTAAAAGCTTCGATGGATTAATTTTGACCAATCCAGTTGAAACATACGAAGGGATAGGCAAACAAATAAGTACATAGGCTATTTTTTGTGGAGATGCCAACTATTGCAAAACATAATAGCGTCACTATACTTTTTAAGCTATTGCATAGCTTCTATCGCGGGCCTTGAGCGCGGGGACCGAATCGAGTAATTCCGTAACGAAAAAACCTCACGCTCCCCACTACGAATAGCTTTACCGCGGCAGTCCCCGAGTGCCACACGTCTTTTCTAAAATGTTTAAATGTTAAAGCGATATTAACGTAACAAATCATCAGGTCACTTTTTGCAGTCTAGTGGAACATTACCTAAAACCAAACAGAGGTTCATAATTCCTCAATAATGTTACTTGTTAACCGAATTAACATTAAAACAAGTCATAACTCATAGCGTTGACATACTTCGCAACCTCTACCGATCGTTTTTCAAATGATTTTACACTATAGGTGCGAAAGTAGCATTGTAATGAAAACTTGTATAATATAAAGGTATCGCTTGTCGAATGACAACAAATATAGTTCTACGGAAGATATTATGTAAATGTGTCTTTTTTTAACCGACTTCAAAAAAAAGGAGGAGGTTATCAATTCGGCCGGTATATTTTTTTTTTTTTTTTATGTATGTACACCGATTACTCCGCGGTTTCTGAACCGATTTACGTGATTCTTTTTTTGTTCGATGCGGGATGGTGTCGAATTGGTCCCATAAAAATTTTATTCGGATAGGCCCAGTAGTTTTTATTTTATGAGCATTTTTGTCTGTAGGTATTTGTAAATTTTGCAAGTGCAAGTTTGAAGTCGGTTGTTTTTAACGCAGTTATCACTTGTACACTAGTCAAACCAATCATGAGGAGATATCAATAAAATCATGTTTATTTTTACATATTTCATGGTAAAGCGCGTGGCAGGATAACATATTTTATATGTATCAAATTACTCTGAATCAGAATGCGATGATACATTTTTTAATCTGAATTTTAGATTTATATTTATGTTATTTTAATCGAATTCCTATATTTGCGGTTTCGAATTACACACGAAGGCTCCAATATTTCTTAATCATCGCGATGCGTCACTACATTTTACAGCCTTAAAAATTTCTTAATTTTCAGATGACATTTATGAATGAGTGGAAAAACACGAATAAGTTTTGTGTTAAATCATATTTTAAGTTTGTAATAATGTTGTAATAACTCGACAGACTCGACGAAATATTTAACCTACCTGGATTTATTTTCCTAGTAGATATTTCTGGATCTGTCGTCACTAAACGGCCCCACCAATTCATTTTGTTAACCTGCAAAAATATTGACATTACTACAATTTACAAATTAACACACACATACAAATTACTTTTATATACAACGACTGCAATTTATTATAAATACGCCTACTTAAAGCATGTTTACAAAATAAATACACCTTTTCTCAAAACGTTTAGGTATGTCCATATAATTTTTTAAAGAATATAAAATACTAGATGTGCTGCGCGGTTTCACCCGCGTGGCTCCGCTCCTGTTATGTTGGTCTTAGCGTATATAGTATATACTATATAGCTATATTACTCGTGGATAATGTAGCTTTCGAATGGTGAAAGAATTTTTAAAATCGGTCCAGTAGTTTATGAGCCTATTCATTACAATCAAACAAACAAACAAAGTTTTCTTCTTTATAATATTAGTGTAGATGTAGATCAATCACGTGAGGCGGGATTTGAACGCGCGTCTGTAAGAATAGAAAAAAATCGAATATGGGTGGAGGGATAGAATCCCGTCTCATGATCGATTTATTATATTAATTACATGTACTTATGTATAAAGCATTTGAATGCCATAAAACTAAAATATCAAATTCAAAGTTTACGCCCGTTATAGGTACCTTTTCTAAATTGACGAGTAAGTTCCTTCCGTCCTGCAGCACCCACGTCGATTCTTCAATCTTGACGTCCGCGTCGAGTTCTTCATCAATGATAAGGGGTTGGCCCTTGATGCCGACCTTCAGATGACGCTTGCTTATTACCACTGTCAAATCACGAGGACGCAATACTTGCCGAAGAGGTACCCGCAACTGTAACAAAACTAATCAATGTTAAACGTGTCCAAATTGTGGCATTGGATTTACTAGTCCACTTCAGCTTAGCCCGGTGTAAATACATAGCCTCTATAGCACTCAAGGATCACGTAAATATATCCAAAAAAATTGAGCTTTAATACGCGTTTATTCCGGTTGCATCGAGCAATGCATAAATCATAGCGCAGAGAACTGGCACGACCGATAGAGATCACACGCAATAAGTAAAAATATTTTAATTTACACTGCATAGTGCATATTACTGAATTGATAACTGTTTACATTACAGATTCATCATACGTTAAAATATTTAAGCTGGTAGGTATACTTATTTATTGTTATTCAATGAATTATTTAAATGTGGTATAATAATATGTAACGTTTTATAACTTCAACCACAATTTATATGCCTATAAAAAGAGGCAAGGAAATCGATTTTATTCATTCCGCATAAAGCTTTAATGGTGTTGAGGAAAATGCATAAAATGAGAATATGCTTGTCATTTGAGTTGCTCAATATCCACAAGTTTTTTGCAGTTTTAGCTTGAAGTTCTTGGAAGATGTCTCTATGTTAGATTGACAATATGATTATTGTGCAACAATAAAATTTACGATGAGGGAAAATCAATGGTTAATATAGCAAACGTGAACGACATCAGAATAAATAATGTGGAACTAAGGAAAACTAGTCAGTACAAATGTATTGTCATTATAGATTTGCAAAGATGAGTATCAGCATTGCAGATACCACATATTAAGTAATTCTTTTATATTCAATAAATTAAATAAATAGTGCATATTTTTTTGCATACAATTAAATATTGATCAATGGCAGAACGCCTTATGTAACAGGATACAACAAAAATGTATCTGCATTTATTTACGTAGACGGATATGATCATTCATGATATAAATATTAAATACTGGAAAAACAAGACGTATTAAACATTGTAATTTAACGAAGTTACAATTTTAAAAGGTCATAAGTTTACAAGTGTTTAAGTGAAATGGTTTTATAATAATGTGATATAATGAGTGTTTACCAGTCCTTATCGAAATGGCTACCTCGTTTATTTCATGACGCAAATCAGTACTTTTAACAAATTGAATTTTTATGAATTTAATGTTGTCGTTACGATATCGTTTTAAGTCTAATTGTAGGTATTTCAGACTAACACCATCAATTAAAGTTTTATCTGGTGCAACACTAATTGTTGCACTTTACTTGCTCAATAAAATCTTGTAGATGTAAGTTTCTTATTCATTTAATTAAAAGATAAATACTGAGCGATATAAAGTATTTCATTAAATCGTCTTAACGATCAACTTGATGTAAGTATAATTATATCGAAGGTCACTTCCGTGAAAATTAGAAATTCATCATCAGATCAAGCACCTACATACGTCAACAGAGAATAAAGCATAGAGCCTTTACGAATACGCCCATTTGCAAAGGTTTTTGCTTCGCACGTACACATAAGGATCTTCACTCTCGCTTGCCATATCTATTATCATCTCATTAGTTGTTACATTTACCCTATTTATCTGACCGCGAGAACAAGGTGCACTTGATTGAGGAGCGTCATACTGACACGCGGAGAATACGGAATCTTTCGGAATAATAATATGATAGCCACCAAAGAACTTAGCCGACCACTATGGCGGGGTGACCTCGCATTCCACACAAGGACGATGAACATGAACATATCGACATTTGCGTCTGATAAAACTGCACAACTGTATAGTCAATCGTTAGTGATTTAATTATCTACGCTATTTTAAGTGGAATCATTAAATTATAAAAAAATTATAAACGGTTTACAATTTAATCATTATGTGTGAATAATAATGTAAATAGTAATGAATTCTTGTACAGGTGCGCGTAATTTCTAATAATATAATTGGGTAGAAATCAATATTTTATGTTTGATCTGTAAACATACGAATAAGACTAACATGGACGAATTCAAAACATGCTCAATTATATTGATATCACATCGCAGTTTATTAAAACAAATGATTATATAAAAGAAAAGAAAAAACACAATTAGAACGGTGGAGGTTCATTGTACCAATTCTAATGAAACTTAGAAAGAATGAAGAGTCCGAATTGAACACGATGGGAAGAACAATCACGAAGCAATTATATTTGAGCGTGTGACTGAGAAATTAACCAAACCTTCAAACAACAGTCTCGTAAAGAATTACTTTTTGAGAAACCTTGCAATTACCGCGCTCAATACCATGGTGTACAATGTTCACGTGTTTTACAGAGAAACTGATTTAGAAATAAAATACATTAATATAATAATTTCACGGTAGAGAAAACAAATAACTCGCAAATATTGTGTTTATAGATTAAACCAAGGACGCAATCTAAGACCATAATTAATAATTATATTACTTATACAAAAGTTTATTTGGATAGATTAGTGTCTCACTAACCACGAGGTGATGTGCGTTTTCCGGATGTCCTTGTTGTTATAAAAAAGCAGTTTCTTTTCAAAATAAATAATTAATGAAGATGAAGAAGATTATTATTACACAGTTCTGCCTAAATCTTACGCAATATAAATAATTCTCAAAACTCAAAACTACCAAAGTATAACGCCTCAAATCTTCTTAGATTATATCTAATTTGAAACGTGCGGCCAGTTTTTTTGAAAAGTAAATCAGCGGTCATGTTACCTATCAATTACATTGTCAAATCGTATACACACAGTTTGTAGCAATTCTAATTCCATTCCAAAGGCACAAGAGTTACTACACAAGGTTGCGTTTTAAGCAAACCCAAATGATTTTTTATAATTCTAGCAAATCTACCTTTATTTACCATATCTTTGAAAACGTGACTAATTTAGAATAACTACGAAGACGTCAGTACTTATAGGTACGCTACTAAGGGCTAAAACAATAAGTCTTTACATACCACTTGCACTGTGCTGATAACTTCATTGAAAAAATTGTTGTTAGAAACGTTAGTCACATGATTAGAACATTATTGAACGTGAATTTATCTTTACTACGATAATAATTAAAGCCTTTGTTTGTTGGTCTTAAAACATGAATACTTTAATAATTTCATTGTCTATCATTCAATTTAACTGAATATTTGTATCCTGCACTATCATTGGAAGTATACAAGGATAGTTTAAATTAATTAGATATATTATCATTGAACTTGGATGGGTCACGTATGCGTTCATCCTTTTTATTGATGTAACATCTTGTGAATCGTAATTTCTATTACTTTCCGAGTCCTGCATGATTCAATGTAAGAATGGCATGGCCTCGCTCGGTCTTGCACAACCACTGGAGTACCACAGGGTACGACATTGTGGTCCGTCGTATAGTATACGTGACTGAGCTTCTGTTTTTCACAAATCACTTTTATATTTCCTTTTAGCTCATTTTGAATACTAACGTTGTTTGGCTCGCTTGACCGTTGCAATTCTTACGAGACAACTTGAGCAAATATTACATTAAGTGAGACAAATTTTTCGACATTCAAAGTTTGTAATATTCGACAATCTGTATACAATGTTCAATGCGTTATGTTAATAAACATTCTAAAATAGAAGAGATATTAACAATAAAAACTATTTCAAACTTTACAATAATTTACTTTTGTGGGGCATAAACTTTCCTAGTATAACTCTAAAAATGATTAATAAAAAATAATTAATAAAAATTATAAATAAAAAATATAAAACAGTGAAAAAATGCATTATTTATTAAATTGAATGCACACTGGCTGAAACGTTAAAAAATGGAGTACAACCGGTAACATGCAACTTTATATATAAAACCTTGCGTCTCGTTGCAACACTCTCAGTTCGACTCTAGTCGCTTTGCCGCTTGGAACGGGCGCGTCAAACGTCGCCGGCCACACGGAGAGGGCGAGAGAGGCTACAACTCGCTGAAGAAGCGAAGGCGAATCCGACAGCTATGTGGACCGTGTGAATGCAGTGTTCAGTGACGTAATATTTGTGTGACAAGCTTATCAGGACCCGCGTGGAGGTGACTGTACAAACAATGGATATGAAAAGTGCGGTAAGTTGCGTAGGCTGTTATTGCTAATCGTCTATCACCAATCTAACCCAAATTATGCCAATGAAAGTGATAGGAATGGTGTCAAATAATAATTTAACAGATTTACATATTTTGTTTGAAAATAAGAACACGGAAGAAAGTGTTTGTGTTAATAATATCCACATACCTTAACCTTCCAGATTAAACGTAAGTTATTTGGATGATATCATTTTAAACAAATAACAATAATCAATAAAATTTTAATGAATTCTCGGTCATACCTACATAAACAAAATACTTTGTATATGACAACAATATTATGTCGCGACTTACATAATTCGTGACTAGTTACTTCTATATAAATATCCTGATTCACATTAAATAGTAAAATAAAAATGTAGTTGAGTGCATTTTATTACCAATAATTATTAAACAAAAAATAGTTTTGCGAATATACAAAACAACACAGTAGAAATATAAACATACCATTAAAATATTCCTATACAAATAATGAATGAATTTATTATTTATGACTAGAACTACTTCTATTTGGGATTATGGAGGCAGAGGTCAAGCGTCTCAATGTCCAAAAAAACAATAATCTGACGCATACGCTGGCTAGGACGCCCAAACCAAATTGACCACGAAATAAATGATGTTTCGCTCAAATTTAACTCAATATGATGAGTTATTATATTCGTATAGATGAGATATAATATGTCTTTATTAGTCTCAAAAATTATTACTGCCAAAATGTCCAATTATTATGCAGTATGTTGAAGATACTTTTGTGATGTTATGTCCTACATATGTCAATCAGCTTTTTGTTTCCGTATTTTTAGATTAATTTTATCACTAATAAGGTTAGTAGATAATAAAAGCACATATATTAATTTCATACTACGAGTCTCCCTGAAATTTTAAGGAAAGTATTGTAAACTCAGATTTGCTTCGAATGCACACTGCAACGCGTCAAAAGTTATTTTGGTAATAGAAGTTTAGATACATTTAATTTTCAAATTTAAAGTGTATCTCTGCATAATAATTAAAATTATAAAATACATAAATTAGCATCGGTAAAATGTAAGAATGAATTACACCAGAATCAAATATCAGAAGTATATTAATATAGCAGTATAGCTTGACATCTTGAATTGCTATGAGAAATGGTTTTCTTACAAAGAAAGATGTTGGGATACGGGGTAATTATCACATCAACGATAAATAATTTATCGGCTCTATAAAACAATAATTGGGAGTTCATAGAAGACAATGTTGAATTGTTGAGTCACAATACACGGTGATTCCAAATTTTGAAGCACCTAACAACATAACAGACGCCCAATAAATAATTTAAATTATCACGAATACCGGAATGACCAAGTGAAGAATTTTAGCGTCGGTCGTTGCTGTTTATTAGATCCGTTTGTTGTTTGTTCACGACTAATATATTTTAAATTCCTTTTTTGGCTATGCGGAATGGCAATAACAGTGTCTGACATAAGGTGCTACATTCTCATTCCATACAATGAATATTAAATACAAATCCTTGCATTTTGTATCACCTGCTATTTGTTCCAATAGCCATATGGTTAAAATTAAGATTTTTAATTCCAGATTTTACGCATTTATTACTTAAACATTATTTGAATTCCATCAATGCTTGACGGCTTGGTCTCTTGATCAAATAGTTGCGTACGTAAGTCCGTATTTAATAACCACAGATTCTTATTTGATGTGCATTAGATCTTAATTTATAAGACAAGTCAGGATTACAAAACAAATGGTAACTTTATAATAACTGAATAGCGTTAAATTGTCTGCTGCTAATACTTCAATTGACGATTTACCTACTCAGCTATTGAACGAGATCTTTTAATAATTAAACATTATATCGTGCATGCAATAAATATCGAATAATTATAAACTAATTTCTCTTGTGTTTCTAAAACAGCACAATCGCAATACAGTCATGTTCGAGTCACACTATTGTCTATTGCAAAATATTAGGAACGGCTGTAAACCATTAACTGCAGTTATTAGGGTCGAAATAATTGGTGCAGGGATTCGAATTGCCGACAGCCAATGGCCTTCACATTTCGCTATACCCGGACTTAGCGAACATCCAGCCAGAACGAGAGGTGGGCAGTACGTTGCACTCTGTAACTCCTCGCTAAGATATTGTTTCTTTTCTCCTCCGTTAAAGTTAATTATAATTTATTTAGAACACGTTTAACAGATGTTCGTTTCAGCCCTATTATATTAAGGGCCGATTTTTCAATGCTTGGATAAAACTTATCCGTCCAATAAAGTATTACACGATATTATTAAAATGTCACGTAAACTGTCAAATACGGGCAATTAGAATACGTTTTTAAAATGGTAATTTTATACATTATTCGACGAATAAGTTTTATCCAAGCATTGAAAAAATCGGCCCTTAACGATGTTAACCGTACAGTTGACTAATATTTAAAATGATCATATGTTTAGACAGGAAAAACACATGTCATACTATATCTATAGTCCTTTCCACCTAAGATGATTTCTGGCGATTTCTGGTATACAAGGCTGACGCACTCGTACAGACGATTGACTCGATTGACAAACGATCACAAGATGGGCGCCGATTATATGTTTTCCAACTCTATGATTTTTCAACGATCCATTTCATGTACACGAATTGCGTAGGTATTATATTTTTGTGTTATTTTAATTTTATTATTCATTATATTAAACTAAACAATACTGTTTTTGATTTATAAGCTTAAGATGTTTCATTTTTATATTTTTGGTAATAATGCCGCCATAAAATAAAAATATTATGCACTAAAATTATTTTTGCGTTTTAAACATAAAATACGTAATTCGGAACACGACGAAGTGTCACAGGAATCATCATAGCTGAAAAGGACTATAGTAGGCTTTTTGTTGGCTTCAAGTGTTAATGTGACATGAGCAAAGGAATTTGGTTATAATTCTAATAATTTAGTCCTGATATTTTTTAAAGAATTATTATCTATCACTTGTTGTGTAATTATCAAGGACGTATGGATCGAACATTCGTAAGAAATGTGAGAACCACATTAGAACCTTCTAAGTAACATTCTATTGATAATTTCTTAAGACATCATAACGTAAAACAGGCAGTTTCTTTATTATGAAGGAAGCTAAATTAATGAAATTATATAATATACTATTTTAAAGTTATAGTAGAGATTATGAAATTAAAAAAAAGAGTGTGTGTACTTATGTACACGCGTTAGAAGTTATACTTCTTTGGCGCACATAACATAGTTATTAATTTTCATACCACCTAGAACTAACTTCATGCTGTTAAATTTAGGTGTGGGCGCACATCGTAAAAATTCACTCTCATCATTTTTCTCCATCGCGCCAAAAGAAGTATAACTTCAAAAACAAACAGAGGATGTAACGATAGGTACTTATTATTTAACGAAATACACACACATATTTCTTTGTTATTTTAACATCTTAATCTTGTGTTTAATCCCTGAGGTCAATTAAGATCACATAAATCGTCAGGGTTCGGTTAAAATCGTCGCTATAAATCAGTGTCATTGACATAGAATTACATAAAACCGCATTAGTTCACGGTCAAATTAAAATTAGACTTGTTTACAATTTATACATAAATTATATAGGTAGGTACTGAATTGACAACTGATACAAATAACTTATTCTTTTAATTTATCTATGCTATTTGGTACGATTAATAAATATAAAATGCTTTTTATGAATACATACTTCCGGATATATCTTAGGTATACTAATGCGTTAATTTTGTTGAAACTCAAAAGGAAACCTTATCTGAAATATAAAACAGTTGACATTTATCAAACATGTTTTATGAAATTGTTCAGGATATAGTATAATTAATGGGTACGCTGCCCAAAATAATTGTCATTTGTCCTATCCGGCTAAAAGGATTTACCCAAAGCAATATCCGTTTGTATTGTGATGTAATTAGGTTTAACCCGGTCACAATATCACAAAAAGTTTATGAAGCAATGATGCCTTAAGCAATCACGATGTGCGAAAAAAGAGTTTAATGGAATTTGTATAAGATTTTGTTATGACAGATCAACGCTAACTATAACCACTTAGCAGCTTTATTATTAAGCAAGCCAAAAAATTATATCCAACAATGGTCCGAATCATTCGTTGCAACGACAGTTTAAGGTCACTGAGTAGTAAATTTTACTTGCAGATATACATTTACATTCGTCATTCACCGCAAACAACATAAAGATAACGACAACTTACTACTTTGGTATTTGGAACAAAATCTCAAAATGATGTCAAAAATTGATGTCAGTTAAAAAATGGCGAAAGGCAAACGGGTTTTAAAAAGGCATCATATTTTGTAATTTTAAATATTTTATGGCAAAAAGATACATTCCTTGTAAAGTTTATTACAACCAAAACAATTCTTTTCTTTTTCCAAACGACATAATAAAGGAAACAATCCAAAGGTATCCTGAATCTGAATGGATACTATATTTTCCATAAATTAAAAACTTTTTTGAGTAACTTGATTCTTATGCAGCATAATGGCATTTGTGCAAAACTTGATCTATGCACATCAATTTTTAACAATTCTGATGATTAGCATACCGTATACCAAAGAAAATAATGATACATTTGATACGAATTGCCTAAGTTAAAACTAGAAAAATAAATAAGGAGGATTGTACACAACGATAGTGACCTTAATCTTAATTGACAACATGTTGCTTTGGACGAGTTGATATTTATATACCAGTTAGCATGATAGCCAGGAAACGACACACTATTTGAAAAAGATTTCAATCCTTCAAGGTAAATTGTTTTTGTATTGCGTTCGATTCTTTACAGACTTGAGACAACACACATTTATCAGCTGTTAAGTATAAACAAGATGAAGTTAAATGTTTCTCACTTTAACTCACAGCTCCCAAGTTGCAATATATATTAATAAATAAAAATAATCATTCCATGGACAGACATGGAATACTCAAAAGTGTACTTGTTGAACAAAAATATTCTTTATATTTATGACAAGAACCGTATAACGTAATACTTTTTTTTTCTAGAAAGTGTAGGCTGAGTGTCGGCGACTAGAGTATTCTTGATATGTCCAAAAAAGTTATGATTATAAAGTTCAAATAATGATTAGATACTTGAATATTTTTAGCGTAACATTAAGAGCATGCAGTACTTGTCGTAACATAACAGTAGATTCTAGACGTCAACGAGTGATGTCATATAATCACGAATAGAAGAATCCGGATAAGTAACCTATTCCATGGCCACTTTTTCTAATAGAACATCCTACTCAATAACGTACGTGTTATTAGGCGTTAATTGATTGTGACGTATCAAAACAAAAAACAAAATTTTAATCCTCATAAAAATGATGTAAGAAAACATCCGTTTAAATAATATTTATTCATTGTTTGTAGCAGTTAACATGTTTCATTTCCATATCTCTGTTCAAGATCATCTAAAGCAGACCTCGAGTAGAAGGCGAAAACGGCCGACGGAATTTATAAAATCCATGCATATATATAAACAAATGGCTCTATTAAAATTTATTAAAAACTGTATGGTAAAGCGGAATTTATTAAATCTTCTTCATTGTCAGTCGGTAATCGAGTAGCTTCCAAAGCAATTTGCATTGACACGATTCCTGTGAGTTTGTACATAAATACATCAATTGAGTTCAAGGACGACCATAAGACATCATAGTACAGTTTGTGACCAGCGTGAACAATGTGTTATGACGCTGGCTGTTTCCTCATGCAACAGCCTCATATAAAATATCATATTTAATCGTTCAAAATTAGTTACGCTTTTTACCTCCTTTCATTGGGCGTATTCTTCAGAACCGTATTTTAATGAGACTATTGCAAAGCAATGCCCGTTTAGATGCACATTTAGTTATTTAACGTGTGAAATCTTTAACAACAATAGAAAGTATATACTTTCTTTCTTAGAATGAAATCATAATATGTATCGCTACATAAAAGAATAATTAAAGTATGAAAATAAAAGTATGTATTAAAATTATGAACCCGTTATCCATTGTGACATTTGCATTACCGAAAGTGTTCCAAGAACATGCAATAGCACGCTTTCTCCTCTAAAGGAGAACAGTCAAAATGCTTGTTAACTGATTATTATCATGGTAAATATGTATTAGTTATACATACGTTGCTTTTTGAGTCCTAAGACAAGGTATTCTTGATGGCTGTCTCACTAAGAATTTTTCTAGTAGAAATTTTAAAGCTTAATTTTATAGTTTGAGTGATAATTTTGCAATTGAATAAATACTCCTTACATACTTTGTAAATAAAATAAAAAATTACCTACTCATAATTGTCCAACATTCAATACACGGGCTTACCTTTTTATATACAATTAAGCTGAGAAGTCAGAGGTACGTTGCAGTTGATATAAATCAACACAGTTTTTGGATTTGTGCAATGCAGTTTTATAAATCAACAAAAATATAATAGTTACACATTATCTATTAACATTACAAAAGCGCTTCGCTTAATATTTTGCTTGTTATTATGAGTACGTGTTAGAGAAGCAACATAACTAATTACATAATTTTTGTATACGGTCGCATTGCATAAATGTTTGTGGGACGGAAAGCAATCGTCATTACGATTTGCGTTGAGATGTAAGAGTGATGTGTTCCGTGATTACAATTACCGTTATTGACACGAGGCGTAGACGGATAGGTACATTCAATTAGATTCGTCAAGATTACCGCTGTTGTGTAATTTATAACCGGTGTCTCGTTGAACTAAATGCGTTACCAAACCATGCACCTGTCATTAAACTATAAACTTGAACGCAAGTGCTCATAAGAATTTCGTGTTGCCTGCATTATATTGAAACAATTATAATACCTCGGCAATTGTAAATGCAGTTATGTTCATGGTCATAAATTACTATGTGCAAATAGATGATACTTATATTTATTATCACGTGTGAGATATACGCGAGATTATGAAGTTTTACCACAGTAATTAGCATTAATAGCATGGGATCTTCGTCGTGTCTGAGCCACGTGTCAATCAATATCAATTAAATCCAGAATAGACTCACATCCGCCATGAATCACGTGTACACCTATGTGATTTGATCGTTATTACAAAAAAAAAGTTACGAAATGAAGCACTTATTTTTAATCGAACGTCGATTTAACATTAAGCAGGCAGTGGAACTCAGGTTAGTTAGGAGGGTTATTTTGTATATTATCTGCGTCTGAGGAGATTTTCATTCTGCTCCAAGCCGTATAATAGTTTGGCATTAATAAGCAAAGACGACAAAATTGCGGCTGAGTTCTTTTCCTGTTGCTGTACTTAAATGTTATTCCACAATTCGTAATTTATCTCAACTTAGATATTATGATGCCTAATAGTTCACATTTATTATGCACTGATGATTGCGTAACTTTAAATGCGCAGACAAGAATTGAGAATGTTTGTCGAAGCATGGCTAAATTCAGTCATATGTAATGAATTCGAATATTAACATGGACAGATGTACATTTACATTAAATCAAAGTCCAAAATGCTACTACATCAAAAAGTTGTTCTATAAAAATGTTTGAGTTTCTGTGAATGAATATATTGTGACTATGTCAAGTACTATTTCGCCATAATACATAGAGCATTAGAAGCCATGACGTAGGAATTGAATTGAGTCAATAGGTAACCAAGCAGCGAAAGTAATAGTCAGCCATACCATTAGCAAAGGTTTAGTTCCACGGAGTACCACAAAGCCAGAATGGAACCGGTTATTTGCAAATGGCGAAACATTTTGCAACCTCGCCCACTACCTACTTCTTTTGTAAAAAAAAATGCAGAATAAACCCATGGATAATATACCTATTTTGTTTTCCAGTTAGCAAACACAATGTTGTCTTTTGACAGAGCCTACAATCGTTGACAATCAGCTAGGTAGTTTTTGTAATGACCATGTAATCGCCATAAACGTAGACGCGCTACCTAAAATGACTATCCATCATCTTATCGTTGGCATAACAAAGGGATGTCGACGAGTCCGTGAGACCGAAACAAAATTCAAATTTATTGCAACAGAGGCCAACAAAACAAGACGGCAAATAAAGAGAACGCGAACCTTGAAAATTGTATCTGACAAAATCAATCGGACTCTAAATAAAACTTGACCTAAAAATGAAATTGATGAAACTTCGCTAGATATTGTTACGTAGAGCACGATGAATACCTAGACTTTGAATTATTCAAATTGATAAACCAGGAAGTGATGTAATTTAAGTGCTTAAATTAATTTATTGATATATTTTATTACAGATAACCACGACCAACTGGCACATCCCGAGGCCGTCGTTATCTAGCAGCAGTACGGGCAGCATCAATGACCCGCGATCTCAAAGAGGCTCCGCCTCTAGCCAGGGGTCCTCTAGTAATCACAGCACGCATGTAAGTTGAAACAAAATCTATAATAATTAATAATCTGGACTGAAAAAGTGGCATTGGGATTCATATATATATCATTTTATTCAATATTTGGTATATTATCATAATGTATGATCATCTACTTCGTCTCTATGCTATTGCAAT
Organism: Colias croceus; assembly: GCF_905220415.1. Lineage (NCBI taxonomy): Eukaryota > Metazoa > Arthropoda > Insecta > Lepidoptera > Pieridae > Colias > Colias croceus. Next base: position 5,739,967 of record NC_059542.1, read on the forward strand.
ATTCACCTATCACGGTATATGTATGTGTTCCACCTCCACATTGAAACAATCCGGACATAAAACAAATGAACGCGGATATGGCAATATTATGCAATAGAACTAATAGTACGAGATCCGGCTGCAGGATTAGTGCGTTCATCGGTTTTTTGCTGAAAACCGAATTTTTATGTATATTTATAATTAGAAGAATATATATCGACTAGGTTGCCAGTCAAAATTTGGCCGCAAGCATGTTTAATTAAAATTTTTCTAATCGATTTTTGGGAAAAAAATTCGTTCACTTGTTTTTTGAATAAAATGTAGTCTACATCACGGCAAATGATATAAAGATTCAAAAAAATCACGGTTGCCGCTTTTCACCTGGCCGCAACATCTTGGCAGCCTGGTGCAAACAGGTATGATTTCGATTCATTTTTACGTTCATAACGTACATTTATGAATCATATATCAAATTAAAGCTAATTTTTTTCTATTTATTATCATATATGGTTGCCTAATTAAATCCGGCCGCAAATAAGGGTTGCCGGCTGTTAAAAATTATAAATATTTACGCCTATTAGTACACCGACGCATTCGCGTGCGGCAGCGAAATAACGAGAAAAAGAGAGGATCGGCTGTTAATTATATTAAATCAATATTACTTTTTAAATTTGTCATTTTGAAAAGGACGACATATTTTCTTTCACTCAACCTTAAATATTCAACATCTTTAACAGCCGGCAACCCTTATTTGCGGCCGGATTTAATTAGGCAACCATATATGATAATAAATAGAAAAAAATTAGCTTTAATTTGATATATGATTCATAAATGTACGTTATGAACGTAAAAATGAATCGAAATTATACCTGTTTGCACCAGGCTGCCAAGATGTTGCGGCCAGGTGAAAAGCGGCAACCGTGATTTTTTAGAATCTTTATATCATTTGCCGTGATGTAGACTACATTTTATTCAAAAAACAAGTGAACGAATTTTTTTCCCAAAAATCGATTAGAAAAATTTTAATTAAACATGCTTGCGGCCAAATTTTGACTGGCAACCTAGTCGATATATATTCTCCTAATTATAAATATACATAAAAAGAATGCGTCGGTGTACTAATAGGCGTAAATATATATAATTTTTAACAGCCGGCAACCCTTATTTGCGGCCGGATTTAATTAGGCAACCATATATGATAATAAATAGAAAAAAATTAGCTTTAATTTGATATATGATTCATAAATGTACGTTATGAACGTAAAAATGAATCGAAATCATACCTGTCTACACCAGGCTGCCAAGATGTTGCGGCCAGGTGAAAAGCGGCAACCGTGATTTTTTTGAATCTTTATATCATTTGCCGTGATGTAGACTACATTTTATTCAAAAAAACAAGTGAACGAATTTTTTTCCCAAAAATCGATTAGAAAAATTTTAATTAAACATGCTTGCGGCCAAATTTTGACTGGCAACCTAGTCGATATATATTCTCCTAATTATAAATATACATAAAAATTCGGTTTTCAGCAAAAAACCGATGAGCGCACTAATCCTGCAGCCGGATCTTAGACTATAAAAACCCATATTGCTTAAGCTATCACGACATGTTTCGATATAACTGTGATCAATATTTTACAGAGCGTGTCTTCAGGATCTTTGCTGTTGAGTGCAGCACATTTAGCACGAATGGATGGCAGGGATTTATCCCTTAACGGTTACATACATCAAAACAAAGACGCAAATTTGATTTTTGAATGCCGAAAGTCACCATTGACAAGTGCTGTAATCTCCATTCCTGAAGAAACTCGTGACGTGTCAGATTCCTATTGGTCAGATGTGAAGCGAGGTTCGATCCCTGAACAGGACACGACATCCCGAGCGAGCTCCACCCACTTCACCGTCGTGAATGGCTTTACAAAACAGCGAACAACGAAGGAGCCCAAGACTTGTTGTTGCAGTCACTCACATCAGATAACCGTGCTCGTCATATTCATGACGATCCTGCTCTCCGTGTGTATACTGGCGGCAGTATGTTTTGTGGAAAGTAAGTATTTTTAGATAGAATAATTTAAACTTTTGAATGTACATTAAGTGAGTTTTTAAAGATAGGATCATAAAAATATTCCAAAGTCAGTGCCGTCTTTACCATAGGGGCACAGGGGGCCAGTGCCCAGGGCCCCCCATCGTCAGGGGGCCCCCCTGGAGGAGATGTAGGACTGACAATTTTTCTCACATAAATCTCAAAATATTTTATTAAAAAGCAATACAGCTTTTTAATGCCAGAACGTCAGATCATTTTCAGATTTATTCGAATCAAAACATCTATGTTATTACAAGGTTATTACATGGAATAATTCGAGTGATTCGAACACCATTATAATTAACTTATCAGACATTTACTCGAATTATTTATTTACTTATTAACGTAATATAATATATTTTTACTTGAATAATTTTGAGATTTATGAAAATTACTAACAAGTCTAAGTTTACAGAATAGCATACAAGGGCGTTGTGACAAAACGTTAATCTCTGGGCCTCTAGACAAGTGGCAGAAACGCTAGAGAATAGAATCCACTATTGATACTAATTGATATAAGCTTATGACGTATTGCTAATGTTTCGGTCACACTAGTCACTACCAAGGACGACGACGACCACGACCAAAATTCCCATCCAGTCGAAATTTGGTGAAATTATTAAAAACACAATCTATACTTAATATAATAAAGCTGAAGAGTTTGTTTATTTGTTTGAACGCGCTAATCTCGGGAACTACTGGTCCGATTTGAAAAATTATTTCGGTGCTGAATAGCCCACTTCTTTGGCAAGATTATAAGATACCAAAATCGTTGAATTACTCCATGACGTTACGGTATTGTTATGATGCAACCTTGAAATTTTACTCTCAACGCGCCTAAAGAAGTTGCACTTCAAAAATATATTAAAATTTCCCGACCTTCTGTTACTACGAAAAAATTTTTTCCTAAAAGTCAACAGATATATAGGTTTTTCGTGATTTTTACCGAAACGGTAAGTTTTATCATATAACCACTTTTACCCAAATTGTAGATCATAAAATTATCTACTTATACAAAAGAATCAATACATTATTTTCCTAAGATGTAGCTTCCTACCATTTTCTAAGATATAACGATTTATAAACTCATTCCAACACCTAAATGATTTTATGATAAAACTTATCGTTTCAGTATAAATCGCGAAATCACCTATTTTTTTATTTATTTATAACCTGGAGAGAACAATGTTTATTCTAGAATATTATTATTTAGAACCTCACAAAATATAAACAGTATGTAAAACTAGCCTCATCAAATTATGGGGTTCAATAGGTCATTAGTTGTTTGCTTTGTGAAAATAATTATATTATTCAAATTAAAAAAGTTATATTTTGGAATAAACATTGTTCTCTAAGGGAAAATAAAACAATTGAGTTTTCAGTCAACCAGAACTTAATACATCTTTGTAAATAAATTTCTGGACTGTCTGCAGAACTTGGCACACATTAATTAGATCTCATTTCTTTTTTAGCAAATTAAGTCAACGATTGAACTCGGCTCCAATTTTTACATTTATGTTTTTGGTGGCATATCATTACTTTTTGTACAGAAAATTACTCTGCAAATTTGATTTACTTTATGAATATAATACTTTTTATATATTTTTTCTTGCGGTTTCTTTGTATTATTTTCTATATTTTCTTGTATGTTATGAATGTCAGCGCACATTGCCCCGTCATTATCTGCAATTTTTTAAACTCGTTTTCTGTTTAAAAGATTACATGATTTTCTAAACATCCAGCGTGAATTTGTAGTACACACTATTACAAAGATGCAAAGATCGTTGTAGAAGAATCGTCGCCTTACTCCATGACGTTACGGTATTGCCATGACGCGATTTTGAAATTTTACTCTAAACGCGCCTAAAGATGTTTCACTTATATTAATATTACGCAAATAAAATCATTCCGACCTTCGACGAAGCCTTCTTCCATTACACTGAAATTAAAACTAAACTAAACACTCATAAATAAATAATAAATAAATGTGAATATGTAAAATTATATATTATTGTCACCTGTATGAGCAATATTTTTATTACAATTTTCTTTTATTTTACGTTTATTAACAGTTTTGAATAAAGAAATCATGCAATCGAAGTAATCCGCCCTAGCGATACTAGCGCGAGTGAGTGTGATGTCAGAGGCGCATCGAATCTACAGATGTTTCGTGCTAAATATGTAAACTTCAATTATCTATATCTCAGTCATTTATTGATTGATTTCAAAATTTTTTTCGGCCACTGACTAGTTTTGATCTATTTTTTAAGACTAGTAAGGTGAATATACTATTTTCTTTTTTTTTAAACTTTTCCATTTTTCCATACAAACAAAATTTATGTCATTGAAAAAAAAATTAAATACAGATAAATTCAGTATTTTCTGATTTTTTCCTTTGTATACTCACTATTACCTAGTTGATTACAAAATTTGAACTTTCTAGGTCATCTGGAAGTGGGTTAGGTTAGTTAGTCTTGTTAGTCTTAAAAATTGCGATTTTTGGATATTAATATCTACGCAACTGTTTAATCTGTATTTATGAAATTTAAGGTTCTTGTTTATCTTGAGGTCCTCTTGATATGTACCAAATTTGGTTTATTTAAATTAAATAGTTTTCGAGTTATAAGGGGGTGAAAAGTGGCTCGAAATGGTTCGTGTAAATATACAAACGGCTGCTGCTCGCCAGTTCTCTTCGCTTGAACTCGGCTTGACACGCTGCCGCGTGTCTAGATATTGTAACGATGGAACACGACCTTTTTTGTTGAATTTATATTTTATTTATAAAGCATTTGAGTGCCATAAAACCTAAAATATAAATTCAAAGAGAAAGGTCATTTGAAAAAGTAATTCTTAAAATATTTCTTAATTAAATTTAATTAAAGTCAACTTTGGAGCGCCATTACAGCAGCAGCGTTTCAAATGAATTATATATAAAAAAAAAAAATAAGGAAAAAAGTTTCCTCAAAAGACCATATTATAATACAACATTGGTCAGAAGTAACTTTTTTGTAAAATGTATAAAAAAATGGAGCAAAAATTTTACATAGAAATTTTCTTTAAGTTTTCTTATTACTTCTTTAAGTTTCAATTTAGGGCAAAAACATATATAATTGTGGGAAAAAATTTGCGTACCTAGTTTGATTTCTTTATATTTCAAAGGGCCCCCAATTCTTGTGTGCCCAAGGGCCCCGGCATAGTCTAAGACGGCCCTGTCCAAAGTAGCTTCCCCGTAATAAACGTGACCTAATTCGTGCCAACGCATGTTCAGCTAGAACTATGATTAATCGCTTTTGTATAAAGATACGGGTATTTAATTGAACTTGTCTACACCTACAAAGTTTCACGTAACAATTAATTAATAATGGTTGCCATAATTGTGGCCTGTAAAGATGATCTAATTTTCAATTAAATCAGCAAACCGAACATAAATGCCAATACTGTATGCCATACATGCCCTGACGAGATTATATATCAAATGTCTTGATCAAATAGGCTTGTCTACTGACCGATTTTAATCAATATGTACATGAAAAGGTGAAGGAAATCATTCTCGTCATATACTTCGTAACTGAGACAATGACGGCCTTGACTAAGAGACCACATGAAAAGTAATTATTTCCTATATCAAAAGTATAAGTAGCAAGTATTTCAAAGCACCGCCGAACGCGTCATACTCTGATAACATCATCAAAGACATACATGTTTTTGGAAATCTGTCTAACATAATATTATAACTAGACTCTTTTATTTTCAGTGCGGATGCGCAGAGAAACCGGGATGTATAAATACTCTTAGAAACACGAAAATTACGACGAAATGTTATAAAATAAGGTGACAGCAATAGCTTTTACAATTCGAAGATTCTAATCAAGCATACGATTTTGTTTTCCATAGACCAAGAACAGTGTAGAATGTCATGGATAACTTTAACTTTAGCAAATCCTTGGAGAGCTATAAATAAATTTATTCATCAACACTGATTTGTGCAGTGTTTAGGTATAATTTAAGTAACATAAAACATTTTAGATTAATTTACTAGTGCAATAATGTTACAAACTTTTGTAACGAATTTATAGAAGAAATTGTCTAGCCAATTATCATCATGTATTATAATATTTATGAATTATGACTTAGTGCTCAAACTATTTCGTATTAGTAGTGGATGGAATATTTAGATTTAAGTAAATTATTTGAAAAGCAGGTAGCTGTGATTTCTGTAGCAGATTTTATAGTCTTATGGATACTTTGATACCAGAAACTATAAAATTTTATATGTGTAAATATTAAGAACAATGTTAAATTTATTGTTAGCCTTAGTTGTAATGAAGTAATGATCGTGGACTTTCACTTTCCATTCTGTAAGTTTAATGCTGATCTTAAAGAGTAATTTGGTAAATATTGAATTGTACTGAATAGATTTCATTCATACATTATTCATATACGTAAAGTTTTTTTTATTTATTAACGAATGAATCTCAATCATTTAATTATTGTTGCAACATTTTCATTATAATCATTTCTCATTTATTTAAATATTTATTTGTATTCAGGCAACATGCCAATTTCGTACAAATTTTGCCCAGACAAATACTATCATATTAATTTACATTAAATAATTGTAAATAATAGTCAAATATGTTATATAAAATATCGCACATCCAGTTAAATCCTGTATTAATAAAGTATAATAATATAAAGTGTGATAAATACACATTCAAAATTCGTTGTCTTTTTAATTTTTTATAATCCCATAATCCTCTTTATAACCTCACTAGTCCTACAGATGAAACCACGCGACACAACAGGTTAAAACCATCCATACTAATATAAATGCGAAAGTAACTCTGTCTGTCTGTTACTCAATCACGCCTAAACTACTGAAGCAATTTTCATGAAATTTGGTATGGAGATATTTTGATACCCGAGAAAGGACATAGCAAACTGACGCAATCCCGGAAATCCCACGGGAACGGTAACTATGAGGGTTTTTCTTTGACTGAAACCTAGTAATGAAATAAATGTATAAGTTGTAAAATGTGTCATGTTATTGGCCTCTATATGTTATAGTAATAAAGTCACCTATCTTAGACTTAGATACAATAATAAATTGAAACAGGTTGATTTTTGTATGTTGAATAGTCTATATGAAACTTAACAGTTTACACCGTCATAACTACTGAACAGATTCATATGAAACTTGGGATTTCTTGAGCCTTCTGTGGTTACAAATTTTATATCATGCTATATTGTATACTAGCTTTTTGCTCGCGGCTTCGCTCGCTTTGTAGAAAACTTACCAAATTATATACTAAAATCTTGCTCAAGAACCACTCTTTATATCTATTAAAAAAGAAACGCGACGGATTTTGATGCGTTTATTTTTTTTTTTTGTTTTAAAAATTTAAGCACGCGGGGGATATATAGGGACAGAGAAAGCGACTTTGTTTTATGCTATTCTAGGATACAGCAATCAGCATGCATCCTTGGTTAAATGTGACCATTACTATAATAAATAAACGCATATTCCAATATCACTCAGTTATTTTACTTACAAAGATGATTTTTGAATTCAAGGTCAGTCACAGAAAAGTTTAGAACAGCTTGTATAACGCCACAATCAAAAGATCTTATTATTTGTGCACTCCTATCTGTAGAACATGAGCAAATGAACACTGGGTTATTTTCAAAATATATACATATATATAGTAAAATTAAAGGATATTGACACGCAAATATGATGAAACTATATTTGTTATATATCTCCTCAGCATCATGTACCCTATAATTTTCTTAAAATAAATTAATTTGAATTTGAATCTATACAAGCGCGGTTAAAGTTATGAATTTTTTTTTAATACCTAATATGTAATAACAAATGACCTGCCGCAGGATTAAATTCTAAACCTCAATATACAAATTAACAAACCTCGACTTCTTCAAGTGTCTGCGTCCACCTATAGTGTTCCAAGTCACATCCGTTGCCAGCATTGGGTTTAAGCTTGCCCTTCTCTTTGGGGTCATCCTCATCATCATCTGCTGCTGTGGTTGATGGTTCCGCTACATCTGCACTGTCTCCGCTGCCGTTTTCTGTTTCTGAGAATTTATTATTTGTTATTTACTTGTAAATAAAAGAAAACCATTGTTACATTAAAAAATAAGGACCATTTTTTATTGATGATAGTCACTTCAAAAGCAACATTTCTAGAAAGCAACGAGATCAGTGTACTTAACATTCAGTAAGGAATTCATCAACATCATTTTGTGTGTGTTCATTATTTGTAAGTAACAAGGGGTCAAACAAGGCAAATGCCTTTTTGAAACATGCCATGGGAAATCCCATATTATGTATAAAACCTATTGAACTTGGGTATCACATACATATATCCAATAGTGAAAGAATTTTTGAAATTGTACCTGTAGTCACTTAGATTAGCAAGATTTGATTCAAACAAACCAACAAACTCTTCTATCTATCATTATATAGAGTCCTGCCATAAAAGCCATTTCATTGCTATAAAATTAGATATATTTTGTTGATAATAAAATGTTTGTTTTTTAATAATTTTTGTTTATAAGTAAATAAATTAATGTGTTAACAACTTACTTGTTTTTTTGTCTTTCTCAATATCTTCTTGCATCAATTCTGCTTCTTTATCAGTAAGTTCAGTCACCGTAGCTGGCTCAAAGTCCTTAGCGAGACGTTCTTGCTCTTTCTTTTGTTGTATTTCTTTCAATCTCCTGTCCGCTTCCTCTTTTTCTTTCCTAATTTTGTCTGCCTCCTCTCTGGCTTTTGCGGAATGTTTATAGAAGATATCTTTTACTACCTTAAATTTTATAAGAGTTTTAAATATTATTTATTCAGCCATCAACAAAAATTGCTTGTTATTTAAATTAGTCCCCAATTAATTAGTATTCTCATGTTATGAAATTCTATTTTAAAACAGCCCATTCGGTAATCTAGGCTTTAGATATAGAATATGTTACATATACAAGAAACCCATATAAATGCCATAAAGTAATTACTAATTGTAAACCATTTTTATCTAATGACTAGCGGTCCACCCCAGCTTTGCCTGTGGTACATGTTTACATTTTCTCTCCATAAGAACCATCCTTGTACTTTGAGGAATATTATAAAAAAAGTATTAACGAAATTTGTTCAGCCATTCTCGAGTTTTGCGCTTACCAACACATTTAGCAATTTATTTTATTATATAGAAGACTAGCTTTTCACCTGCAGCTTCGCCCGCACAGTTAAAGAAAAACCCGCATAGTTCCTGTTCCCGTGTGATTTCCAGGATGAAACCTATCCTATGTCCCAGGGCAAAAAGTAGCCTATGTCTTTTCTCGGGTATCAAAATATCTCTATACCAAATTTCATGTAAATTGGTTCAGTAGTTATTGAGTAACAGACATATGGATAGTATGGATTACATTCGCTATTTGCTTTCATTAATAATATGCCCAGAGATGAGACTTGACAAGCATCAATAACAGAGTGCATAATAAAAGAGACACAGGCACAATATGTGTATGAAATAGCTATGCATAATTTGTATATGTGTGTATTTGTATGAATTATATTAAATACCATTGAGAGAGCTGTAAATTGTCTATTGAGCATAGCAAAAAATGCTGCTTTTCAACCAAAGGACAGTTCTTTGGCATATTATGATAATATAATATGCTGTTACATATTTTGTAAACTGTGATACTGACATGATTTAAAAGAGCAACTATGGAGTTTCTTGCCGGTTCTTCTCTATAGATACTGCTTTCCAAATTGGTAAATGTTGAAAATATGTAATGACGATTCAAAAGAAATTCCAAATAAATAAATGTTTGAGTTTCCTCATTGCATGTACAAATAAAAAGTAATTTTCAGTTTTTGGAAATGTACTGCTTTGTTTTACATTCTCTGATAAGTTTCTAATAAGTACTTAGGAAATGTATTTAACTCTGTTAAACTAACAACAGATTTAATTAATAGTGTAATACCTACTTTGATGACTAATTTGTTTTATATTTATTTGTCACTTTTAATACTAACCTTTTCCCATTCTCCTTCTTTTCCACCAACAAAGAAGTCAGTTTTTCTAGCTAAAAATCCTACAATTGTATCCAATAACTGAAATTTGAAAGAAAATAAAATAAATCAATTGAAAGTACGGAAATAAAATCTATGAATAATGAAAATTTGTATATATTCTAAATGCATTTTCAGCATAAAGGTTGTAATTTAATAGTTTAATGTATGTAAGCAAAATTATATAAATATGTACTTACCTCTTTTACACCTCCTTCGTGTTGTTGTGCCATCGCTAATAACATTGTATCAAATCTTTCAGGATCGTTAGCCATTTTTATTTTTATACACAGCTTTGAGCTAAAAAATAAAAATTGTAATGATTATAGTTTCTTTTGTTTGTATCAATCAGAACCGGCTAACTATAATGATTAAACAGAAACCATGCGGTTCGCAAAGCATAAAACTTATAAGTATTAAATATTTCACATTCAATACTTACTTCTATAAAATTTACACAATTCACAGATATGTAAATCAGATTAATGATTTGTATGTGATTTGAAAATTGAAATAATTTAATCCTTTTTATCCTTTGAAGTTTGAGTTTCGACTTCCCTTTTTCACAGATTAAGTATTAGTTACTACGTTTCAGTTTTTCGCTAGTGATGTACCTATTCGATAATTTGACAGTGACAAATAAAAATCGAAATTTCCCGAATCATGATTAATCTAGGGAAGATTCTAGAGTGATTCTAGACAAAAAAGATCAATATTTAATTAAGTGAATTTATTAACATACACATTTTTGCAATTGTTTTTTCTACAATTTTACAAAGCTTATTTCTAAAACATATAAGTAGGTATATATATATTTTTTCATTTATAATAATAAGTCGAATATGTAATAGATATCTTTATAAAGATGACCATTCATCTTAGATCATTTACTTAATGATCTAAGCCATTCATAGAAAGATTTTAGAATTTTTTAAATTTGGTAAATTTTTGCTAAATTATCATTCAACACAATATTTATTTTGTGATTTATAATAATTCTACTAGTAACTACATAGGAAATTTTATTTATTTCGTAATGAATATATAAAGACAGTCTGACCAGTGCAAACTTAGCACCCCATCTATGGAATTTTGGGTCAAAAATGACCTTGATCGTTAGGTCCCCGTTAGGTCCTTTAAGGTCCCACAATTTTTTCGTTAGGTCCCCTTTAGTTTTTTTTTTAATAATTTTTTAAATTTTAGGTATAAAAAAAGTGCACTTTAGCACCCCATCCATAGAATTTTGGGTCAAAAATGACCTTTATCGATAGGTCTCCGTTAGGTCCTATAAGGTCCCACAATTTTTCGTTAGGTCCCCTTTAGTTTTTTTTTAATAATTTTTTTTTTTAATTTTAGGTATAAAAAAAGTTACACTTTAGCACCCCATCCATAGCAAAATTGGCGAATTTTATCAAAATCGTATTCTTTATCGTTAGGTCCGTAGAGGCCCATCATTGAAATTGTTAAATTATTCTATTAAAATTTATATGTATATATATACAGTGGTGGACGTTTAATTAGAAACACGTAACAGGATGAAGTAGTCATCAAATTTATTTACTTTTGTGTATTAACGTATTAGAGATTAAGCATTATTTCATATGTAATAGAACACCCGTTTATCTAGTTTTATAAGAAATTGAAATGCCGCCAATATTTTTTCAAATTAATTTTCAGAAACTTTTAGATGGAATGTTTAAAAAACGGTGCAAATATTTGTAGAAGAAAAAAATATTGGCGGCAATTCAACAGGTTTTGACTTTGGAACACTCGAACCATGCTGTTTCTAATTTGTTGTCCAGACTGAAAATACTCGGAAATCAGACTTCACTTAAAGTTGTTTAATTTTATTAATTTAAGCTAACGTTTGATTAAAATTAAGCAATTTCTTATAAAACTAGATAAACGGGTGTTCTATTACATATGAAATAATACTTAATCTCTAATACGTTAATACATAAATGTTAAATGAATTTGATGACTACTTCATCGTGTTACGAGTTTCTAATTAAACGTCCACCGCTGTATATATATATATATATATATATATATATATATATATATATAGATATCTCCATGGGCACTATGTTGATCAAACGTGCCATATAGTTAGTAATTATTTGATCCGTTTTCACTTGTTGATCCGGTTGGTATTTGTGGATCCATTGCCACACCACCGTCCGTATGTGGATCCGAACGGAGCCACAAGTGTCACCATCAGTAATAATAATAATTTCGCGCTTTTTATACAAATCCACCTTTTTTGCGTTTTAGCTCTTGTTGATCCGATTCAAATGAGCCAATCAGAGCCCACCGAGCTCAGCCATTGGTCGCTTGCGGCCTTAGCCATTTGAAGGTTTAAAGACATTTATTCCCGTTATAGAAACGTATGTTGCCGTTCGCCTTCCATAATTTGTTCGGATCTTCGGGAGGGCAAGATAGCTAGCTCGTCTATTAGGATAGTGGCGATTTGATGTTGAGATTATAATATTTGTATTTATGTTTTTATGTAGCGCTTTGCGGATGAACATACACGTATTATAAAAGTATAATTGTTTTAAATTCATTATTTTAGTGTCGTCGTAGATTTTATTTGTAGAAGTTAAAAAAGGATAGTTAAAGATAGTTTTAATGATTTTATTTTGTTAAATTTGGAGTGGCGCTAATTTATTTTTGTAAGCACTCCCCCATACTTCTATTAAATACATTAGGTTACTCACGTGTTTTAGATGGTGTGGCGTAATTTATGAGGACTGCAAGAAGTAATATTATGCAGAGATCTAGTTTATCTGGGATTCTAATTGAGAAATAGTACTCTTCAATATGTTTTGTTCAGTAATTATCATACATGCTGATGACTTAATTTCATTGATTTGATTCGTATTTTGGCGAATTAAATTCAATGATTGTTCGTTGGACGATTTAATTTCGGTAATTTGTGTTTTACCTCAGAAATGTTTTCATGAATTTTGTTTACTATTTGTTCATTTGAGCATACATATTTTTCAAGTAATGTACTAATACGGCTCAACTCCGACCGAATATCCTTCATATCATCACTAAATCTGCAATCTTGTTCTAGCGGTTGTTTCCGTTTTCCGTAAGTTATTTGAGTATCAGTTGGCGTAGAACTCGTAGAAAACGAACTTAGCTTCGATAGATCGGGATGCGATCCACCGGCAGTACCCACTGCACCACTGCTGGTTAAACGTGTTGGCGATCTGCGTACACTCATATTTACTCCGTAATGGATAATTTTTGCAGGAATATGAGTCGTCATTTGTTTGACCTAAATCTAACATTTTAATTATTTTATCAGATTGATATCAGAATCAGGGCATAGGCGAACGCTACACGTCAATAAATATTATGATAATTATCTTGATATTTACTGATGATTCAAGAGGTAGGTTGTTATTTGTAGGATGCATACTACTTGAGAATTATCACCGTCACTGTATGACGAAAGGTTCGTCCAAATATCTATCTTTTTAGGGTTCCGAATTTTTAGTTTCACAACGTTTTCTATAAGTTTCAATTGAATTACGGTCGACTTCTTCAACTTCCATAAAACTCAGGAGATTTTTTGCTAGCCCTAATTTCATATCCCCATGTCAATGTCATGCAAGTGCATATAAATGGAACAGATCAACATACGACTTATGATTTGGTATATAAACGGCGTCAAGAAGTGTTTGAGCATTTCAAAATTTGAACCGTTACGGAAACGAGTTCGTCTAGTCTAGGCGGATTTAGCAATGTATGGAACATTACCTAACTATAATATGTTTGTGTACGGAGCCAACAAATACTGTAGTGTTTACGAAAAATTAATCTACGTTACTTAATATACAGTTTCGTTTTGTCGGATCAAATAAAGCTGTAATTAACCGACTTCAAAAAAAAGGAGGAGGTTATCAATTCGGCCGGTATATTTTTATTTTTTTATTTTTTATGTATGTACACCGATTACTCCGAGGTTTCTGAACCGATTTACGTGATTCTTTTTTTGTTCGATGCGGGATGCTGTCGAATTGGTCCCATAAAAATTTTATTCGGCTAGGCCTAGTAGTTTTTATTTTATGAGCATTTTTGTCTGTACTCGATGACTTAATTTCAACGTAGAAAGTAACTTTGATTCACTTCCCGGTAACCGATTGAGCTGAAATTTTGTATACGAATGTAAATTGGATAGCGATGAAACATTATCATGACATGGAGCTGATCTGATGATGGAATCGGAAGGTGGCCATAGGAACTCAGTAATATATTGACTCAACTTTATCGAGTTTGGGCTCGTTTGATTCGTGTTGAAAAATACACTAAAAAGTATTAAATAAAAATAACTGCGTTAAAAACAACCGACTTCAAAAACGGAAAAGTAAGAAATAAAAAAGATTTGATATTATTAATTACTACATATTATTTTTATGTGCTATTTATTAAATAGGTTTGAAGTCGGTGCCAAACACTAAGCACTTAGTATTAAGCCCATGCACCGACATCAAACCTATTTAATAAATAGCACATAAAAATAATATGTAGTAATTAATAATATCAAATCTTTTTTATTTCTTACTTTTCCGTTTTTGAAGTCGGTTGTTTTTAACGCAGTTATTTTTATTTTGATAATATAAATGATAATGATCAACATATCCGGTTGCATAGATCTTGCCCGGAGTGGCAACGGCGCAAATATTTGGGCGATGTTGCCAAACGTATTCATAGAGAAATTGATATACTCAACATTTTTATTGCTAAGATCTCGAACTGAATCGACTCCGTAACGGCCGAATTTCAGAAACCCATAAATACTTGTTGGCTCCGTTTTATATACCAAATCCAAAGTCGTATGTTGATCAAATCCATTTATATTGTCAAAATTACAGCTTTATTTGATCCGACAAAACGAAACTGTATATTAAGTAACGTAGATTAATTTTTCGTAAACACTACAGTATTTGTTGGCTCCGTACACAAACATATTATAGTTAGGTAATGTTCCATACATTGCTAAATCCGCCTAGACTAGACGAACTCGACTCCGTAACGGTTCAAATTTTGAAATGCTCAAACGCTTCTTGACTCCGTTTTATATACCAAATCATAAGTCGTATGTTGATCTGTTCCATTTATATGCACTTGCATGACATTGACATGGGGATATGAAATTAGGGCTAGCAAAAAATCTCCTGAGTTTTATGGAAGTTGAAGAAGTCGACCGTAATTCAATTGAAACTTATAGAAAACGTTGTGAAACTAAAAATTCGGAACCCTAAAAAGATAGATATTTGGACGAACCTTTCGTCATACAGTGACGGTGATAATTCTCAAGTAGTATGCATCCTACAAATAACAACCTACCTCTTGAATCATCAGTAAATATCAAGATAATTATCATAATATTTATTGACGTGTAGCGTTCGCCTTTGCCCTGATTCTGATATCAATCTGATAAAATAATTAAAATGTTACATTTAGGTCAAACCAATGACGACTCATATTCCTGCACAAATTATCCATTACGGAGTAAATATGAGTGTAGGCAGATCGCCAACACGTTTAACCAGCAGTGGTGCAGTGGGTACTGCCGGTGGATCGCATCCCGATCTATCGAAGCTAAGTTCGTTTTCTACGAGTTCTACGCCAACTGATACTCAAATTACTTACGGAAAACGGAAACAACCGCTAGAACAAAATTGCAGATTTAGTGATGATATGAAGGATATTCGGTCGGAGTTGAGCCGTATTAGTACATTACTTGAAAAATATATATGCTCAAATGAACAAATAGTAAACAAAATTCATGAAAACATTTCTGAGGTAAAAACACAAATTACCGAAATTAAATCGTCCAACGAACAATCCTTGAATTTAATTCGCCAAAATACGAATCAAATCAATGAAATTAAGTCATCAGCATGTATGATAATTACTGAACAAAACATATTGAAGAGTACTATTCCCAATTAGAATCCCAGATAAACCAGGGTGAGAGTAAAATAAAATCACTGGAATTAAATCTTTAATCATAATAAACTTCATATAATTTAAAACTTAATCAAGGAACTACGGTACAGAAAGAGCCGCGAAAAAAATGTAATTTTTACTGGTTTCCCAGAATCGACATCTTATAACTCAAAGGCTCTCCTTTGAGTTATAAGATGTCGATTCTAAGGAAATCTAAAGACAACTACGAAATTTTAAAAAAATTACCTCACTAATAAGTTCAGACCTACCGAAGCCAGTAAAAAAATATATAATTATAAATAACCTTAATTCAAACTGTAGTACAGGTCTTGATGGTATTACTACAAAAGCAATTAAATGCATCAAAGAACAAGTAGATAACTGCGTTAAAAACAACCGACTTCAAACTTGCACTTGCAACATTTACAAATACAGACAAAAATGCCCATAAAATAAAAACTACTGGGCCTATCCGAATAAAATTTTTATGGGACCAATTCGACACCATCCCGCATCGAACAAAAAAGAATCACGTAAATCGGTTCAGAAACGTCGGAGCAATCGGTGTACATACATAAAAAAAAACATACCGGCCGAATTGATAACCTCCTCCTTTTTTTGAAGTCGGTTAAAAATTAAATCATACATATTAAGCGACTGTTTTAACCAAGCCATAAGTCAAAGACGTTTTCCGGACTCGTTAAAAATAGCGAAGGTAACTCCTATCTATAATTATTCTATAAGAGTGGCTCAAAATTTGAACCTGGTAACTATAGGCCAATTTCGGTTTTGCCAGTATTGTCAAAAATATTGGAGAAGATTTTACACACGAGATTAGAAAAATATTTAGACTCATTTAATTTTATTTCAGTGCGTCAATACGGATTTAAGCCAAAAAATAACACTCTGTCAGCGACTATGGACCTAACTATTAAAATAAAACAGAACATTGACGCAAACAATATAGTTTTGGGAGTGTTTATTGACCTACAAAAGCCCTTTGATACCGTTTCTCACGAACTTTTAATAAAGAAATTAGCATCCATTAACATTAATGGTAAAGCACTAGATATGCTGAAATCATATTTAAAAAATCGATCACGAATAGTTAAAATAGATAACCATGATAGCATTCCCTTACCAAATACATGTGGCATACCACAAAGTTCGATTCTAGGCCCATTGCTTTTTTTAATTTATATTAATAATTTCCAAGATTTAAAGCTAAATGGTCACCTAACACTTTATGCGGATGACACCTGTCTGTTTTATTTTGGCCCCTCTATACATGACATGATAGCGCAAGCACAAAATGATTTTAATAAATTAAATAAATAAATTCAATCTACTAAAAATAAATATATCTAAATTCAAAGCTCATAACAAAATTATTCCACCACACGCTCCACTTAAAATTAACGGTGTTGTATTAGAACATAAAACCCACGAGAAATGCCTAGGTTTGCGAAACGACAGCTCTCTGAAATGGAATTATCACATCGACCACCTAAAAAATAAATTATCAGCACTTCCTAGATCTCTGCATAATATTACTAAATTACGTTAAATTACGCCACACCATCTAAAACACGTTAGTAACCTAATGCATTTAATAGAAGTATCGGGGAGTGCTTACAAAAATAAATTAGCGCCACCCCAAATTTTACAAAATAAAATCATTAAAACTATCTTTAACTATCCTTTTTTAACTTCTACAAATAAAATCTACGACGACACTAAAATAATGAATTTAAAACAATTATACTTTTATAATACGTGTATGTTCATCCGCAAAGCGCTACATAAAAACATAAATACAATTAATATTAAAATCTCAACATCAAATCGCCACTATCCTAATAGACGAGCTAGCTATCTTGCCCTCCCGAAGATCCGAACAAATTATGGAAGGCGAACGGCAACATACCTTTCTATAACGGAAATAAATGTCTTTAAACCTTCAAATGGCTAAGGCCGCAAGCGACCAATGGCTGAGCTCGGTGGGCTCTGATTGGCTCATTTGAATCGGATCAACAAGAGCTAAAACGCAAAAAAGGTGGATTTGTATAAAAAGCACGTAATTATTATTATTACTGATGGTGACACTTGTGGCTCCGTTCGGATCCACATACGGACGGTGGTGTGGCAATGGATCCACAAATACCAACCGGATCAACAAGTGAAAACGGATCAAATAATTACTAACTATATGGCACGTTTGATCAACATAGTGCCCATGGAGATATCTATATATATATATATATATATATATATATATATATATATATATATATATATATATATATATAAGAAAGTCGTGTTAGTTACTCCACTTATAACTCAAGAACGGCTGAACCGATTTAGCTGAAAATTGGCAGGGAGGTAGAGGTTCGAACCAGACGTGACTAGTATAGATTTATTTATTGGTTTAATTTAATAAATGAAACGATACCAATTTAAATATCGCACTGTTTATGTATGATGTGCGCATGCCTTAATGCTCTAAGGCGCATGCGCAGGTTTCAATTATTTTATAACTAGTGGTCCGCCCCGGCTTCGCCCGTGGTACGTATTTAGTATCCTATACCCTTCTCCTGGCTCTAAACTACCTCTCTGCCAATTTTCAGATAGATCGGTTCAGCCGTTCTTGAGTTATAAGTGGAGCAACTAACACGACTTTCTTTTATATATATGTAAGTATAGATTTTAATAACATAAATAATTTAACAATTTCAATGATGGGCCTCTACGGACCTAACGGTAAAGAATACGATTTTGATAAAATTCGCCAATTTTGCTATGGATGGGGTGCTAAAGTGTAACTTTTTTATACCTAAAATTAAAAAAAAAATTATTAAAAAAAAACTAAAGGGGACCTAACGAAAAAATTGTGGGACCTTATAGGACCTAACGGAGACCTATCGATTAAGGTCATTTTTGACCCAAAATTCTATGGATGGGGTGCTAAAGTGCACTTTTTTTATACCTAAAATTTAAAAAATTATTTAAAAAAAAACTTAAGGGGACCTAGCGAAAAAATTGTGGGACCTTAAAGGACCTAACGGGGACCTAACGATCAAGGTCATTTTCGACCCAAAATTCCATAGATGGGGTGCTAAGTTTGCACTGGTGACAGTCTGTTTTACAAAAACATAGACAAACGTTGTTTAATGTTTTATTATTTTCTATACACTTTATTTAATAGACTCACGTTATATTTTTTGGTTTTTATGGCATTCAAATGCTTTATAAATATAAATTTTTATAAATATTTATTTCTATTCTTTATAAATTTAGACTCACGTTATATTAGCATTATTTCCTTTAATATATTTAAAATATATATATATATATATATTATTATTACTTTTATTAAAAATAATTTATTACGTTATCCATGTTAGTATGACTATCCAAGCGAATTCTGCATAGGGCTGCAATTTTTAAAAAGTTTAAAATTGTCTATACTGCAAAAAGTGAAAGAAGACTGTGTCATTGGAGGTCATGCACTTTATTTTTAATGGTATTTACTGTGTTGTCTTTAATTATTGTTAGAAGTTTGTTAAGGAACATATTAAATTAAAACTTCTTAATGATTGTGCCTGTAGTGATATATACGATTCTAACGGTATGTCAAGGATAAAATAATGTTTTGAATTATTGAAGATTCATTCAAAATTTAATCTAGTGACTTATATTATTTCAGGTTTATAAAAACAAAACGTAGCAATGGCAGATCAATTCTGTTTACGTTGGAACAATTTTCAAACAAATATTGTAAGTGCATTAGATTCGCTAAAGTGCTCCGAGGATCTCGTCGATGTAACACTTACATGTGAAGGCAGAAATATCAAGGCTCATAAAGTAATACTGTCAGCGTGCAGCCCGTACTTTAGGAATGTGTTCAAGGTGAATGACTTGGGAGACTATAACCTTCGCGTCTATCTGTAATAATATTACTAATGCATTGGCCTGGAAGGCTAAATACATAATGTGTTTTGAGACCAACTGTTTTATATATTGCTATTTTTAGGAGAACCCTTGTCAGCATCCTGTTATAATTTTGAAAGATGTATCAGCTGATGATATTCTTAGCTTGTTGTCCTACATGTACCAAGGAGAAGTTTTCATTGAGGAGAGCAAATTGTCATCATTTTTACATACTGCTGCATTATTACAAATAAAAGGCTTAACTGGTGTTACTCAACAGGTAACTTTATAAACATTGTAAATCATTATTAAATTAAAAATATAATATGTTATATAAGAAAATAATCACAATTGAAAAGTATAACATTAAATTAAAGGCATTGGTGTAGGTACATATAAATAAAGAAATAGAAATATAAATTATAAAAATTATTAAATAAATACAATCAATATTTTAGAATGAAACATTTACAAGTTCAAGTGCTACAAATAAACTTTACACACAGTTGACAATCTACTCAAAATCCCATGGAGGTGCGACTCACAAGGAAACAAGGATGCCAGCGTTAAAAAAGAGAAGAAGTAGCACATCAGACAAACCAAATGATACTGCAACTGTGGAGAATTACAAGAGGAGTAAGATCTTGGAACCATGTGAGATATATAACAGGAATAATGGTCATCAGTTGAAATTGGACAACCCCATATTTGGCACTAATAACATTGGTGAAAAAAAAACGGACACTGTTAATGATTATTCTGCGATTAGCAATGGAAAAAGTACTACACAGGTAATTTAATACTTCTTATATCTTATAATCTTCTATAAAGTTATATCGTAAAAAAAAGGTCTGTTTGAATCATGTACACCCAATATTCATATAAAACTGTCAAATATTCAAAGAACCTAAAATGAATAACAATATTATTATAATCGGCTCGGAGAAAGATGATTCCTGTGACACTGACAGTCATTCTCAAGACACAACCTTGTAATGGCGTTACCATTAAATTAGAAACGTATTGGAATTGTCTGAAAATGGCATTTATTATTTTTTATGTAGCTTGTGCGGAGAGTATCGACAAACAATTAATGTTGATAATGGTAATAGTAAAGTATCAACACGACCCATCATACAAGCAATCACTAAGACGAACAGCCATAGGAATGAAGGTTTGCCGTGCCGAGTATAATCCTTACTAATATTATGAATGGGAAATTGTGTTTCTATGTTGATGTTTCATATCTATAGACTACTTTTAATATTGTATAACATCTTGTTCATGTGAGAGATTTGATTCAATTAGATAATGATCCATATGCGAAATTTCGTTTGACCATCTAGGCAAAAGGTAACAGCCAGACATGTTATAAATTTATCTCTGTAAAGATATATTTATTAAGAGTTATAATGTTCTGTTATTATGAAAAAAAATTCACAGTCACAGTTGCCTTAACATTAGACTATTAACAAATATTAAACAGGAATTTATATTTTAGACCCAAGAAGAAGTTCCTGTGGTTGTAAAAACAGAATGGAATGAAGATAACAATTCACCAAACCCAGCTCCTGCCAGTTCCGACAATGATGATAGCCTCCCCGATTATGAGAATAGTATGCTGGCGAGATCATTACTATCGGGTAAATATTCTATTTTTTTTTAAATATACTTGTAGTTTTCCCTAGAAAGTCTATACATGTGTGTAGTGTGATGATTTATTTACATTTTTATGGTGACACAGGGTCTAATCCTCGTTTTGTGCATAATATTATATAAAAACCATAATGTTAAATATAAACATAATATTGTATTTAACAAATAAGTCAAATTAGAGTTTAATACCATGTACTTAATGCAAAGTACAAAATACTAAGGACTAAATATTAATTCTTCTTACAGGTATTAATCCGTCAAAAAGTGATGCATGTCAAAAAAAAGTCCCAATCGCTGAAGTACACAACGCAAACAGAAACAAAGACACTAATTCCGAATCAGTTACCTACACTAACAATGTTAACAAAAGTCCAACGAAATCTGCCACTGAAGAGTCAATTGTGAAATTGGAAAAACCGTCACCAAAATCAGATGTTGATTATGAACCAGAAGTATTACTGTCGGAGCAGCAAGATGGCGCTGATTCAGAGAATACTTATACTTCAGAACAATCGCAAGCATTACTTCTACTAGCAGGGATGTCCACTGTTCCGATTATGAACTCTGGTGCTTCCACATCTCAAAACTCCCACCAACAATCCAATCATGCAGCTATATGTGGAGATTGTCCACACTGCGGAATGAAGTATTCGAACCAATCGGCCCTGAAATATCATGTGAGATTAATGCACTCAGACCTTACTAACAGGCTGTGTTGCTATCTGTGTCCAAGGTCATTCACAATGCGGGAGACTTTTAAAGAACACATGTGGACGAGCCACGGACAACGAAATTAGTTACCAAGTATTGTGGTGCCTTAAACAAGTTCCTTGCCAATGGAGTTGAAAATATTATGAAAAGATTGGATAAATGTGCCTTAAAATTAAATTTTTAGTATACAAATTGTTAGGAAAATTTATGAAATATATTTGTTATTATTTATACATTATTATAATACAACTCGAATGGCTTCCAAGTTAGCTAGATGTGAGATCTCTTAATGTAAAATTTACTATATTTGATTTATTCTACATTGGATGGAGGAAAATTAATTTAAGGGATATAAGGTGTCTACTAGTACTTCATAAAAATTACAACATTGGGCTTTAAGTAGAAAAATTCAATAGATCAATAATGTTTTTATAGAAATTTATAACATAAATCTCGAAGTGCCTTATAGTGATTTTGTGTCAAATTATTATACAAAATTGTACAAATTTGATTGGTTGGAAATTGTGAGGTGTCTAATTTATTTACACATTATTATTATATATTATGGATATAAGTTTTACTATACGAGTGAAAGCTGAAGACAAAATTCTTGTAAGTAATTAGCTTGTTGGTTGTTTTAATTGTTTATAATTAAAGAAACTGGACAATTTTAGAAAGTGAATGAGCCCTAGTTCCCTATTGTATGATTTTTAATTTTATGACTTAAAGTCGCTACTTGTTACATACATTTATTTATTAAGAGATTAAATATATAGTACAATATTACCGTGTAGTTTTCAGTATTAGAAAATATTTGAAATTGTTGTTTTGGATGTTGCATATTGTTGAAAATACCTATTTATAAATACCTAACTTATAAATTTTATCAGTATTTATATTAGGCGGTAAAAATTAAATATACTAATTTTATAATTTAAGAAATTGTTATGGAGGTCGGATACGAGAAAAATTACGTGTTGTTGGTACAAAGTGTCCTTTGTATATTTCGTAAAGTTTTTTTTTCTTGTTTAAATTTGTGTCAACTACACAAGTTAGAATGGGTGGTGCCAAAAGGACCAGTCTAGTGAGCTGCAGAATAAAATAGTATGTCACTTTTTGTGTGATTTATATTGGTAGTGTACCCGGATAGATATAATTGAAATATATACAATTTTATTTTATTTTTAGTCTAATTATGTAAGTAAGTTACCAATTCGTTATATTATTATTTTCCAACCATCTTATTACTATGTTGTAGTTATAAATCATATTGTGTTATTTGTTATCCATACACTATACCATAAAGTTTATATTATATTAGTATGTGTGGAATGCCAATAGAGAAAAAAATAGTTATAAACAAATATTAAATTAAGGTTTTTAAGAGATAAGAGAAAATATGAAAATACGATATATTTATAGTATAAATAATTATTTACTGCATTGTTGACTATGTTACGTAGAATTTTATAAGATTTATATTTAAATTATGTTATAAATTAATTATTATGCTTCTGATTTGAATCTTTTCTTTAATAAAACCTTTATATAAAGATATTTATATTTTCAGTAGAGTTGAAATTTTATTAACGATTTTTAATGACTTCGTATATTTTAATTTTAGTATTGAAAGTTATTGCAATTAGGAATGTTTCGAATTATATGAAAAAATACCGAACCTATACTTCGGCAACTATTTATTTCAGTTAGAACTCTCTTTTTGATTTTTTGAAGACGTATACATTGAATCCTCATGTAGTTATACTAATCGCTAATTTATTTTTTATCACTCGGTTATAATATGATAGTACATTGTATAGTCAGACCGAAAAATACGTTTTTCAAATAAAATATACCCAAGTATGCCTAAGTTAAATCTAACGTTGGTCTATCAGTTATCACCATAATTATATTAGGTATTATAACACTATCTGTGCTCCGCGGGTTTACCCGCATTGCTCAGCTCCTATTGTTCTTATAGCGTGCTGCGCTGATGACATAATACCTATGGCCTATAGCCTTCCTCGATAAATGGGCTATCTAACACCGAAAGAATTTTTCAAATTAGTTCGTTAGATTAGCGCGTTCAAACAAACAGACAAAACTGCAGTGGTTTTTACGTGATTGATGCATGTAAAGGAAAACAAAAAAAAATTACTTACCATTGTTATGGGGTCTGTAAAATATCCATATTGCATTGTAATTACATGTAAGGAAAAATTATTTCACAGAATATAGCTCCCGAAAGGAATATTTTTTATTAAGGTATTATTTATTTTCCATTTTCTTCCACAGATGCTACGCTCTCTTTGTTCATAATGTGATGTGATGGTGATGTTATGAAACCTATATTTATAAAATTTGTAGCAGTAGTTCCGGAGATTAGCTTGTACAAACAAAATAACATATTAACTGTTCAGATTTATTCAGAGATTTATTTATTGTATGGTACTTAGTTTTACTTATACTTCATTAGATATTATTATAAATAATGATTGGATAATATATAATAATAAAGACTTAGATTTTTATTTCAGAGTAAAATGCATTGCACTAGTTCCTGTTTTTCAAAACTACGACTGGTTTCAATAGGTACAACATCCGCAATCGAATTGGCGTGAAAATCTAAAAGACTAAAATGCAGTTCGATCGAGAGGTTAAAAGATTCAAAGGTAGGTTCAAAGAAAAACGAATAAATAATTTCGATTTTGTCATAATTATATTATTATGCAGGTGCCTATAAAACTTGTCTGGATGAGACATTGTGACAGGATTGAAATTTGCAACTGCTACACTTACTATAAAAAATTATATTAATTTGACAATAATTCTTCTATTTTATCAAAATCATTGCTCGAGCTTATGTGGACGCTACGAATTCACCTCGGTGTGCGATATTCCGCCGAAAATCATTAAATGAGGGTGGCGCTACAGACTGCAAGCAGTTGGAAAACAAGTGCTAAAATATAAGGTTTTATTTAATAGCTGTCACTTTTTTAAGTGATCTTTGATGCCCTTAACTTCTATCAAACTATAGATGGGATTAGACTAAGAATAAATGGAAATTCCCATAGGAATAAAGGAGGCGAGGTAAAAAGTAGCTAGGCTCCAATCGAATGATTCAAAAAACATAGGTTCTATCTATTCTACCTTGCGACGTGAATGACAAAAAATAAACAAACGCACTTTCACATTTGTAATATAATTTAATATGTTTCCTTTCCTCATCCTGTGTGAAAAATACAGTGCCCTTAAATATTTTAGGGTATTTTTTTTAATAATAACTAGTTATGTAGTTAACTATATTTATATACCACAGTACCTATTGATGCAGTGCAGGTGATATTATAGCTTATAGTGTCATTGCCGATTGATTATATAAATTGCAGAGAATTAGAAAATAATTGGTTTTTCTTGCTGCTCTATAGACATTATTCACCTATTTATTATACATATTATG
Organism: Colias croceus; assembly: GCF_905220415.1. Taxonomy (NCBI): domain Eukaryota; kingdom Metazoa; phylum Arthropoda; class Insecta; order Lepidoptera; family Pieridae; genus Colias; species Colias croceus. Next base: position 5,765,842 of record NC_059542.1, read on the forward strand.
CATATTGGAATTTGAATTTTTTTCGAATTGTAAATCTTACCAATTCAAAATACGAGGATAGATATAAAAAATCGAGGAGTAGTTCGAACTTCGAAGACAAACAAATGCACAGGAGAGTACCTACAATATATTTATCATATAATATGCGGTCCGCCCCGATTTCGCCCGTGGTACAAGTTTACATAAACTCTCAGAAGTTGTTATGGAAAGAGAACATTCTCTTTCCATAACAACCATCCTTGTACTTCAAGGAATATTATAAAAAAAAAAGAATTATCGAAATCGGTCGACCCGTTTACGGGTGATGCCGTGACCAAGAAAAACGGGTTTCATTTTTGTATAAGTATATAAAGATAAAGACTATAGAATATAACTATAAGTACTTCAAAATGGAAAATTTCAGTAAGTATTCAAATTTCACTGAAAAGGTAAGTACTAACTACTTAGGTATAAAAAAGCTTTATGTAAAAGATGCCCTTACAGCTTTGAAGATAATCTCTACCAGACATTATTGTGTGGGTATTGGGTATACGTCATCTACATAAGCGTTGACAAATAATACTTAACTGTGAAATTCTTACATTATCTATTGGAATTTGGAACAGATGCATCAAGCCTAACTATATTATCTACTACTTATATCTAGAATATTTTATTTATACCTACATGATACTATTATACTTAGGTACCTATCTATAGTACCTACCGTAATTCGATAAATCTTACTTAGATAGTTCATAGCATTCGCCTCTGATTATTCATGGTATAATTATTATTCTTATTACTGTAACTACTCGATAGGTAATGCATATTATTGTTAAATATTGAGTAAATCATACATTCAGTTTTAAGAAAAACGGGGTGATACAAAACAAGTACCATAATAATTATAATGTTAAGTAGGTAAAGCGTAGTAATAGGTTTCGAATTTCGATTAATTGTTTTTATGCTATGTGTCGTAGCTAAAAATAAAAATAAAAAAACTACTTGACTACTTATGTTTAATTATTATTCCCCTATATATCATATCTCAATATACCTAATATAAAAATCAATATTAATAAAATGTGTTGCTTTTATATCGTAACTACTAGTTCTATTACCTAAGTCCTAAATAAGGTACACTATATCTACAGACTATAATGAGATTAAATCTAAACATATTATACATTTAGAGGCTCGTGAAAAGACAATATAATAATATATAATAAATACCTAAGTGATTGGTAACTCACGTTTCTCAGTCTTCATATTATAAGAATTCGATGGATTTTTCCATAACATTTATCGGTTCAATTTTTTTTTTGTAATGTAAAAAAAGAAAAGCAATAATTGATTGTGTGTAGTTACTTGTTTAATACCTGTCATTATTATTCATACGACAGTAACTAAAATAATAGTAGGTATCACACAGCCACACCCGATTAACATAACATATGACCTTATAATCAATTAAATATCCCATTAGCAATGTACTCGTAGTGTACATAAGGTCATACAGTATGGTGAGTTTCGCTTTTACTAGTTCATTGAATGGAAAGAGTTATTTTGCATAAAATATGCCGGTACATGGCGAAGTTAAGCTAACGTACCTACTTAGACTATAGTACATTGAATAAGTAGCTCCTTTTATCATTAAACAATGTGTGTACATTTCAATAAACTTTACCTTAAAGATACTTCAGTTATTATACATAAAAGATAAAAAAAAATGTTCTATGTTGAATGCACGGTTTTTAATATCTATAAGCGTAGGTAATAATAACGGAAAGTCAATGAAAACTTTTAGTGGCGAGACGCCATGCATAGTATGGATTGTAGAGTGACGTATGAAGTGTAGATAGGTTGTGGATATGTGTAAAGGCGTTCAAGGAAGCCCCTTAATGCGGAGACAGCTCCGTTGGGACGCTATTGATCGTCATCCGCCGTCAGTGGCCGAGGCGCCCCTATTGATTCGCCGCAATCTGCATGATAACCCGCGCTTGGATTCTCCACTCGCTGCCTACACAATATTAGAACACTTATCTATCAAATTGACCATTTGTCCTTTAAAATAGAATACACAGATAAATATATTGAGGGGATAAAAAATTGTTCGGTTAAAAAACGACTCCTGTACCTATAAAATAATTTATTCATATCCTTGTTTGACTCGGTGTAAAGATACAATAAGAAAAAGAGGTAATTAGAACCTAGTTTTACGTCAATTATTTTATTTAACTAAAGATGGAATGGACACTGAAGTTATCCGCAAGTTCAACGAACGGTTACTTACGGCGCGAAAATCAAATTTTGCGAAATATCGGTTGAGTAGGTATTAGAAATATGAATTTTAGATGTGCTATAATTTCATTTACGGTATAAATGTTTTTCTCAACAACATTTTAAGGTATTTAACTATTTCAATCAAGTATAAATATCAACTCAAATAGATTATGATGTTTTAGTTTTATAATGATTACGTTTCATATTCGCTTAAAAATAATGAACTACATAATATTAACTATAATAATCGTATTTAGCAGTAAATTATTTTATTATTGCAAAGACTCTATATTTATTTAAATTGTAATTAAGTTATTATGATAAATAGGACAGTATATTGGTTGCCAAAACAAATATATGTTACAGTGTTATTAATAATACTTAAATTAAAACATTATAAACATAAAAGTAAAACAATCAACAACTTAGTTTAAAGTTATAAATTATAATATGTAATCGTCAAACTAGATAATGTAGATAATAAGGTATATCCAATACTTAAACAATCTGAGCTGACATTTGTGATTTCTACTTAAACAGTCTAGAGAGTTTAATGTAGATGAAAATAAAAAGTAAGCGGCCCGTTAACGCGCTTGAATAAGGTTCACGTGAAAAGTTTGCGGAGGTCTCTACGTAGGACGCTGGGCGGTGCGTAGCGCGCCGCATGACTACTGTCAATGTGGGTCACTGCCGCCTACGCGCTATTCGATTCAACTTCGTGTCTCACCATTACTTATGAGTTATTAACTTTAAAATGGAATAAGGTACTCTCAGTCGAATCTATTTAAAGTCGAAAATGCCCGAAATGTAATGCCCCTTAGGAACACCACACGCTGGAAAATAGTTAACGATTATGCTGAAACTGACTTATGAAAACTTTTAAAAGTTATGTTATCAATTTCCTCGCTATCACTGCGATTTTGCTCCAGTTTCTTTAATGAAGGATGGATAAAAAAAAGTTTACAATATCAGTTAAAATTTTAATTGAGTGTACCTATAGATATTTCGTTTGGGTGTATTTTGCGAGGCGCGCTATGATTAGGTAGGTAAGTAAAATTAAAGTTGAGTTTAAAGAAACCGCTCACTAGGCGAGTACTATGTTGACATGGCGAAAGTACTAGAATTAACAGTGCAAAGTATTGATCAATTGTTTCACCATGCTTCTAAATATAAAATTTTGTGCAGGAAGACAAAGTTCGCGCGCAATACGGTCGCGGGCGCGGTAGTGCGGGCGCGGGCACGCGGCGGCCGCATATCGATTCCGCGCCGCCTTCAGTCGGCGTCCGTCGAGCGGCGCGCTGCGCCGAGCCGCCGGCGAGCGGGCGTAGCCCCCTCCCCCGCGCGCCGCCCGCCCCCGACCCTCACTCGACGAATCTCTCGTCGACGCCGGCAAACTCGAACGACCTCTTTTTGCTAACTAACGTCTCACCCGCGATCGTTTCCCGCCGCGAAACTGCGTTCGAACTCGATATCAATTATTGCAGTCGACGGACATCGATCTGTTTGAACTTTTAAAAAGTTATGAATCTGAGCGGAGTTTATATGATGTAGCGATGCTGTACTAATTTTTGCAAATAGTTAAAAAGCTCGAAAGTGCGATGCGGGTAAACGCGTGCGGATGCGGGCGAGCATGGCCGGGAGCGCTGCCTGCTGCGTAGGCGCGGGTCAGGATGGATTGTTGCAACTACGGAGAGTACCGCGGGCAGGCGCAGTACGGCGCGGGCGCAGGCTGGGACTATCGCCACGGGTACCCGCCGACGCCGTACGTGCCCTATCCGCACTCGTACTATCCTCACGCGCACGACTACGCGCGCTACTATCGCTATGACTACCCGCAGCACCCGATGCATCACGCTGATCATGTTATGCCTACTGGTTGGTATTGTAAACAGTCTTAGTAGTCAAATGCCATTAAATGAAACTTCATGTCAGCTGCCATAATAATATGCTCTTATAAACCACCAAATTTAAAACTGCAAGCTATGGTGCATTTCTTTTATTTATATAATCAATAGTACCTATTTAAGATTACCGCATATCCAATTATGTTAGGTATAAAAAAAAACATAAATAGACCTTATCACTACATAGTATACCTAAAACAAAGTCGTTTTCTATGTCCCTTTGTATGCATAAATCTTTAAAACTACGCAACGGATTTTGATGCGGTTTTTCTTAATAGATAGTGATTTCAGAGGAAGGTATATAATTCTAGATTTTAGATAAAGCGGGTGAAGCCGCGGGTGGAAAGCTAGTTCTATTATATTATAGTGATCATCTTATGGGTCTATTGTAATTGTGTTTCACTGTGATAAAAAATTAATTTAAACTTATAAAGTTAAATTAAACTTATTCGAAGGAGTTTTCAGTTTTAATATGACGCAAATATGTTAATTAATATGTAAGGATTGTAAGGTTTTAACAATTTATATTAAGTTAAAAAGCATACATAAACATTTGTAATAAGATAACATTTTATCATAATGAAACTTAGCATAGATATGTGCGTTACAGTTGTGTAAGTGAGTTATGAGATAGTCATAAAATCCGACGAAGAAAATCAATTTCTCAACCACTAATTCCTTGAGTATAATTGAATTATAAATATCGATGGTACTTATGTATTGTGTACGTTTATCGGTGCATGCGGTTGCGTTGTAAAGTTTGTTTACCAATACCGGATACCGCACGCGCGTCGCGACATTCGGAACAATGAAGAATGAAGTAAGAATTAATGTTTACGTTTGGGCGGATATCTCGGCGTCGACGTCACGTGTCGATGCGGCGGGCGGGAGGCAGCTCCACAGGTGGTCCGCGCGCCGATTGATTGCCCGCGCCTCGCGCCTCGCGCCTCGCACGGCGCACCGCCACTCTACATATTGACCGGCCTGCTGACGCTCGCCGCTCGCGTCGCATCCCGCCTACAACTTTACCGATATACTCGTATACTACGTGAACACGAAAACGTGCACGCTTAGTATAATTGAAAATTTTGCACTGATGCTGATAAATAATACTACAAAAGCAACCCGATGAACAGCTTTTGTCTGTTTCAAATTATTTTGATAACTCTATTTATTTAAGAAGTAATTTCTAAAACTTTAGTTTTACATCCGCTCTTTGCAAATACTTTATTTTCACACAGCGACAGAGGGAGCATTTCATATATATCTATATTTCTATACCATAATAATTTATGATAATAATATTGTGAATATGCAGATGGCATTTTTGACGGGTAATTGAATACAATTGTAAACAATTTGTATTTAAATTTTAGCATTTCCTTCAGCTTCAATATAAATGAATGGGTCCTTGCCAGATTTTATAGTATACTTAGTATGCTTCATGCATTATGTTAACAAAATGAAATATATTTGATTGGCCAAGTGTGACTTAAAAATTCTATAGTACCATGGACGAATATAATCTAGATATTTATTGGGTCCATGATAGTACTTAGTGAATTTTAAGAGAACAAAACTCATCATTGCAACAATCCTCTCAATAAAATATTTCATTATTGAAATAACTAAGATTTGATGGAGGATTTTCTAAATAGAAACGTTAGTTCATTTTCGTTAGTTTTGAATTCCTGCATTAATTATTCTTCATTCAAAGAGTTTAGACATTCAAATTTATTATTTTAAAGTTATATTTATTTTGTTAGATTACGGTGCATATGCGCTGAAAGACGCACGTGCGCGGCGAGCGCTCACACGGAGGGAACAACGCGCTCACCCCACTTTGCAGCATTTCCCAGTCGCACATACGGTAAGATACTATTACTTTCAGAAAAATATGATGAAACATTCATAGATAAAACTATTTTTATTTATCACATTTACAACCCACAATCCACTATAAGTATTATTTAGTTAAATATAAATATTTCTGAATAAAAGTTAAGAAAAATATGAACTCAAGGTTATAAAGGTTGCTTATATTATGTCTGACAGATGTGTAATTTTAAAAGGTAGACATTGCAAAAGATGTAGGGGTCTAAAGTAACGTAGCGGGTAACAGCTAATATAGTGTCAGCATCCCTCGCTTCGCTTCAATTCCACAAAAGAAAAAAAAGTCGTCGTGAAACAAAACCAGTATGGATCTCCCTGTCAGCAGGGTGGAGTACGTTACAGAGTTCAAGCTATATTGTCAATTTTCGTAGCCATATACTTACTTCAAAATTGTTTTTAAATAAATCATGAAATTTTTAGAATTGAATTGCAATATTTTTTTAAATAGCTATCTAATTAATTATTCATTAATAACTCCGTAACATAGAAACTCTACTATTTCATTTATTCCATAAATGTGTCATAAAAACGCTTACAGATGTAATTTTAAAGCACAATTTGGTTAAAGCATTATGTATTCTGTGGTTAAAGTTAAAAATATTCTAGTGAATTGTACAACTTTATCAGTTCATGGATTCACGTCAAGGTCATCTATAATTATGTTATAAACCCGAACTGTGCAACTTGCATCCGACAATATAAACCGCCAGTGTCGGGATGCTAAAATTAAATTCCGCGTGTATTTTTGTTCATGCTATAACCGGCTAGTGAAAGTGGCTGTCAAGTAAATTTCGTTCATACATTCAAGTTAGTCGGAAATGGCTCTGATTTCTGAATGAATTCTTCGAGTCACCAAGACTTTACTATTTGTTTGCTTAGTATTTGCGGCGAACAGTTAGTTGCGAATGACCAATGTTTACTTGTAAAACTAGTAAATAATTTTTTGAAATAAATGTAGAGCCATTTAAAAGTTTTATAACTTTAAAATAAACAATGCAAATATACTAGACTGTTGATAAGTACCTACATTTTAAGAATGAATATGCATGATAACATAAAAGTTACATTTTGTTAAAATGAAATAATTATCTAAATAGCGAACAAAATGTTAACGAATTACGAGGCGTCTGTTTGAAATATGTAGGTCAGTGTCAGAGGACTGTCTACATTCCTACGTCCACGTTGCAAAACCACCCTCTTTTAATACCCTCTGTTATCAATCGTACGCACCGCGCGTAAAGTTCATATTTATCTAACAATGAACGTTTTCAAAACTTTACGGTATGGGTACTTTTTACCGATTAAGGGTCAGTCGACTGTCTGGAAACAAGTTCAAAAGTGGATAAGTTTGCGCGCTTCGGTCATTGACTTCTTGGGGATTAGTTTATGCTGAATGTATTATGAATTAAAATAGTTTTGAAATTTGTTCTTGATTTGTGTATGAAAATTTCTCGGTTCCTTATGTAAAATTAGGCTACGCTAGGTGTACATGTTTGGCAGTTTTATAGCGTCAGATTATGAGACAAGTGAGCGGCACAAAAGCGCTAATGAGGGCGCCGGGGGCGAGCGGGGTGACGGCGGTGGCCCATGAAAGCTGTCAGCGGTTGATTTTTCCGAGTGTCGTGGGCGCGCTGATCGATAAGTCACGTGGTTTCGCGCCGCTCGCCGCTCGCCGCTCGATAGTTAGCCTGCAAATCTCCCGCCACTACTTCACGTACCCGCACACCGACGATTTTCAGCCATTTTTCAAAGTAGCGCTTAATAAGCGCCCATAAGTCGCAATGCATAGCGTCTACATTAATAGATTGGTTTTAATAAAGTGTAAAGGATAAATCATAAATAGCCAATCAAATAATTGGTTTTAAAACCGCTACGGATATAGCTACGGTGAAATGTTAAAGCGTAGCGTTCAACCAAAATTTATTTATTTTCTACATTTTAAAATACAATACAAAGGTTTCCTAAAAAAAAGTATTTCCTAAAATAATAACCCAAACCATAATAATTTAAAACAGGCCTCCATTAAAACATCTGCGAAAGATAATCTATACAGCCAAATAAAAGTTTCGTGACAGCAGGCTGGTACATAAAATCATGGCAGAGTAGCATGTAGGGATTATGTAGGTGTAAGATGACGGATGCAGTAACTGCAACGCAGAAGTGCAGAGGGAGTGAGGATCGATCGCGCCGCGCTCCCCACTCCACCTATACCTTATCTTATATACAACCTGCTACATATCGCGCACAGCATTACGTCATAACAAAAGGGAATCTTGCGATACCTCTAACGTCTTATGAAAGTGCTTCATATCAATTTAAACGTGGCTAGAAATCTAACGTAGCATTTGAAAGAAGTATATAGAGAAATTTATTATCCTAGTTTATTTAGAGTGTGTAATATTACAAAGTACTTTAAGTTGGTAATTATGAATGATTGATATGACATGATTGTGATTTTTCTCAACTAAATTATTTTTTTATAAGAAACAAAGTCTAAAATTATGATATTATAAAAGTAATCATTACGCTATATGTATTTCCTATGATTTAATGTGAGATATCCACAGTCAATATATTATTTATAAAGCCAATTAAATAATTTATATTGGCCTACGTAAATATATATTTTTTAACCATCTTCATAAAAAAGAAGAGGTTATCAATTCAGCCGGTATATTTTTTAATTTACAGAAATCGATTAACGAGAAGTATTTATCTAAATAAAGATTCCTTCCGGTTGAACTTAAAACTTAAAGAAAGACTCCTTACTTAGTACTTCATATCCAAATTATTCTGATATAAACGTTAGCTTGATGAATGTTTTTGTTAGAATCAGTAATGAATAATTAACAGAAGCAAGTACGCTCGAAAAACCTTAGTAGAATTGCGATTAGCGCTATTGATTTCTAAACAACTAGGGCGCCAATTTGATCCTGGTTGAATGTTAACGTTTAGTTTGGCTTCAAAGATTTTCTAAGTAAAAAAGTCAATTATATAAAGATTTTATATTATGAATATTTAAAAAAAGATGTTATAAATAAAAGAACAATACAGCGTTTACATTATGCATTCGTTTTTAATTAACAAAAAATATACGTCAAATCTATACTAATATTATAAAGCTGAAGAGTTTGTTTGTTTGATTGTTTGTTTGTTTGTTTGTTTGTTTGTTTGAACGCACTTATCTCGGGAACTACTGGTTCGATTTGAAAAATCCTTTCGGTATTAGATAGCCCATTTATCGAGGAAGGTTATAGGCTATATTTCATCACGCTACGGGCAACAGGAGTGGAGCCACGGGGGTGAAACCGCGCGGAGCAGCTAGTAACAAATAAAGCAGACTAAAATCACTAAAATTAATGGTCAAAGGCCAAAGCCAATCAGGAAAGTTTTCTACAAAAGACAAAACAACAAATGCAAGCATGGAATACCAAAAACATTTTTAAATAACACATACACCATATTTAATACCAAAATCTTTATTTCTCTTACAAATATATTACAAGAATGTATTTGAATATTTCTCTATATTGCATAGTGAGATATCAGATATGTACCGATCACTTCCAAGGATATTCAGATATCAACGCGATCGAAGCTGTAAGGTTACCCTTAAATGTTTCAAAAACGTCTAGATTAAATATTACACCTAATACGGAATAATAACTAGATACATAAACAGTATATATAATAAAAAATCGTTCAATTTTTACACTTTTATAACGAGACAACTTTTAAAGTTAAGTATTTTAAAATATTAATTTTGATATCTTTTTGATATATATTTATTATTTATTACTTTCAGCAAGCTAAAATATATTTTAATTCAAATATCGAGATAAATAAAGACGTTACTATAGTAAGTTATTACCATTGATCATAATATTATAACATACTAGGTTTCCGCCCACGGCTTCGCCCGCGCAGTCAAAGAAGAACCCGCATAGTTCCCGTTCCCGTGGGATTTCCGGGATTGCGTCATTTTTCCGGGATAAAAAGTAGCCTATGTCCTTTCTCGGGTATCAAAATATCTCCATACCAAATTTCATGAAAATTGGTTCAGTAGTTTAGGCGTGATTGAGTAACAGACAGACAGACAGAGTTACTTTCGCATTAATAATATTAATATAGTATGGATACCTACTTGATGTAGCGCGTCAGTGCCGCTACGTCATTCGTAGGTCGTAGCTTAATCGATACGTTGAAAGTAGTCTTGCAATTTCTATCGGCTCTCTAATGATGTAAAATTATCGTAGTTATATTTTACTATGAGCATTCTCACGGTCATTTGAATATCTAATTCATTCACTTATTTTTATTGGTAGAAGTAGGATAGTTAAATAAAAATTAATTAACTTTAGGATGTGTTAGGATTAAGAAACGTTTACTATAACTATATATTTTATTATAAGGAATATTTATTAATGTGTGTCATGTTTACTAATTTATATGATCCCTTAATTTGTAGGCTATAGAATTTTGTTTCAATTACCAAAGTAATTTTTGCATTAGTAATATTAAAAGACGAAATACTTTACAAATGTTTACATTCATTACAGTAATCAATAACAAATAGCCATGTTATGCAACTAGTTGCATAGTCAATAACATATAAATCGCTTTATAGTACTTTTGTGACATTTCAGCCACCGCTAGAATGTGGGATGAACAGTCGCGGGCACGCTTACTGCGAGCCGCAAATGTGGTCACACTATCAGGTATATTTTCAACATTACTTATCTAACATTAGTTCATTCACTTTGTTTCAGTGTTATGTTAGAGTCATGCATAATGGAATGTTTCCAGATGGGTGTTCTAGCAGGGAACGGATGGAACGGCACCAACGGTGGAATGTGGTCTTCTCGTGTTCCCAACAATATGTGTTCACGAGAACCTATGCGGTATGGACCGGACTGCCGACTTATGAAGGTTTGTTTTACTTTCATTGTTAATGTTATTAAATTAAGTATAACCATAGTACTAATAATATATTAAGATACTAGCTTACCGCCCGCGGCTTTGCCCGCTTTCTCTAAAACGATTTGAGATTTAAACTATCCTATCTCTCAAGTTGGATCGAACTGCACATGGTGTGCGAATTTTATTATAATCGGTTAAGTGGTTTAGGAGTCCATTGAGGACAAACATTGTGACACGAGATTTATATATATTAAAGATTTATATATATTAAAGATTTATTTGGTTTGGTTGTCAAGTGAATTAAAAACACACGGGTATATTTCAGAACTCTCAAAATCATAGCGCGGCACACGAAGGACGTTCAACTCCGTATCCAGTATACGATCAATCGAACTACGAGAAAAGCTGCAAGAGTGGTAGTGGCAATGATTTCCCAATACAGAACACACCATCGGCAGATTTTCCGCAGCCGGTCCGCGAGACCCCCAGCGCTAAGCCCCGCTCGCCGCCCGCAGAGACGCGGCCGCCCGTGGTGCCGCTGCCGGCCTTCCAGCAAGCGTTCGGCTCCACTGAAATAGGCAAATTTGCAGAAGCATTCAGCCGCACTGAAATTACGCACGAACCTGACGAATCGTGTGATAATTTCGTCTATGAACCTTTCAATGAATGGGACGGGTCGCCCGAATCGCAATGGGCTCCACCCGCAACTAGAGAAATTAAATGCGAAGACAATTTTTAACGAAAGTGATGTTTTCGCCCTAGGTAATTTTTGGGTGATATCACCCTTAGGAAAATGAACAACTTTCGGTTCGACCACCACGTTGCCAAAGCGAAAATCAACGTCATTGATATATTATATTCGATGTCGTCGAACTAGTTATGTGATAAAATATAGTTAAATGTGTACGAGAAAAAGAATAATATAATAGCGATGTGACATTAATTTAATTTATATACTGACTTAGGATGAGGATAGATTATATTACATAATGAATATTAATATTGATCATTTCATTTAATTGGTTTTAGAAGAATTACATCGTTAGTATGGAGGTTGGATATGGGATATTTCTTATTATTTAGATATTGCAAATTATAAAGCAAAAATGTAGTAAGAATGAGAATCATAAATCAATGTGCCTTGAATCGGCGAAGTCAGCCGCTGGTCGCGCGGCGTCCCCCGCCCCGTTCCATCGTTACAGATATCATAAATTTATTATTTACAATAGTAATTATAGGGACCAAAGTTTAGAAAAATATACATGACCTGTCGCGTAAGTCATCTCTACGCAATAAGCTCAACGAATAGCAAATTTTAAACAATCAGGAAATTTTACAAAATTTATAGAGATTAATAATATTGTCGCTAGATAATCTAATGCATAATACTTTATATAATAATAATAATCAGAAATATTTAATATAATAAAAAAGAACTGTAAAATAACCATAAAAGTTGCTCTAAACATATATGATGTATTTGCTACAGTTAAAGTGCATTTTCCTCTTACAAGATTTATTGAAATAATAAATCAGGGTCATTTCAATAGAATATATGTATCGAAATTCTAAATTAAAGATTTGCATTTATAACTTCACATTTCAGCGAAGTTCATTGTTTTGTGGTAGTCGGGGCTTCAATGACGTCGCGCGGAATTCAACATGGAAAATTTATTACCAACAATAAACCATACCCCTGGAAACTTAGCTAGTCAAAATTTTAATCCTTATAATAAGGAATGGCTTTTTAATTAAAAAATAAGGGTCCAAAATTTAAAGAGTAGCTATCATGATACGATCTTCTTTTATATTGGCCGTCTAATATATTTTAACTATCATTAACTGTCATTTTCTATAGCTTTTCTTCGCATTTGTGCTTTTTATAACGGGTAGCGCTTTATTGTTCACAATCAAAACATTCGTAGAATTATCAATAAACTATAAATTTTGATTTTAGAATAAACACGTTAATATTATACTTAGATCATGGCTAAATTATTAGTAACAACAAATTAGAAATTTGAAAAATATTTTGACAGTACATTTAGATTTCCCTTAGTCTCTTTGATATAACTAATTTCATAACACAGTTACAATTTGTTTTATTAGTTAAAATATAAAGGTAACCGTCTAATATTACATGTTTAAAAATAAGTACTTAGATTCAGCATATTTAAATCTATTTAGTATTTTATACAAAAATCATAAACAATGCCTTAAACGTGATGAAATGAAACAAACGATAATAAATAGAAAAAAAATATCAATACATAACGTTTGATCTAATAAAATTAATCCATTCAATCTGCTCTTTTTTTTCAATTAACATTTTCATCTTTGAAAATACGCTTTGTATACGAGACTTAATTAGTTCTTAGCAAATTGCAATTAATCTTCTTTTTGGCTTGTTATCATTTACCTATTATAATTAAATAAATATCCAATAAGCAAGCAAAAACTTCCAAGAGTCTTCGTTTTTGTGGAATACCGAGTGTTAGAACTTACAACCTCTTTCTATAAAACAGAATTGGAGTGCCTTATGTAACTAATATAATAAATGATAAATGTAGATCAAATAATTATTCTAGTCTAAGTTTGATGAGACACCATGTTAGTGTGATAAATTTATTTCTTTTTAGTAAATATTTTCTTAGTCAGTAGATGTGATAATCATATTTAATGTTATATTATTATTTATTCTACAACAATCATTCGTATATTATAATCGTTGTGTGCGTTAAATTTTAAGAAACACTAGCTTACGTAATACTTAATATAAAAGTTTTATTTTTAAATATACACTATGTTTTATTTTCTTGAAATTAGTAGGTACCTTGTTAGAGCAATTTGTTGTTGTTTATTATTTCTGAATAGGATACGTGTAGTTTTAAAATGTTTGTATGCAAATATTACATTTCAAATTTTTATTATTAATTAATTTTATAATCCGCCTCCTGGGTCTAGTAGATATTGCATTACTTACTGTTACAAATAGGATTTTTGAGATTAACCTCGGGTCGAAATATGAGTTTCAGTCTAGTATAGCATGGATATTTCGAAAATCTAGAGCGTACCTACAGACTTGTTTACCCGGGAAACATTAAAACTAGATGAAGTTTACGCAACTATTATAATGCTACAACTATATATTTTAACATCATTACTAACCTTTATTTCATTAAACACTAAGATAAATAGTACAATAATTATCAAGCACTTATCTTGATGTATTTTAATTTAGTAGTTCTTACTGTCAGATTTTAGAATTAAAAATAAAGATTGTTTTATTACAGTTTTAAGGTTCAGATCGAGTCACATTTTAAAACATATTATGAAATAACGGTAGTTTGTGCCACATGATAATCTAATGTATATACAATATACATCTCTTTAGATAGTTCTATTGTTATTTATTTAAATCTTAGGGAATTTATAATTTATACTGTAGAAGTATGTAGGTACAGAAATTATGTAATTAAATTATACTAAGTGTTCTATTTAATTATATAGAGCTTCCCTTATCCTATCCTAGAATCTTGTCTACCATTAGGTTTAATTTGGTATGTTGTCCATTATTGATATCATTTCCAAAACTCTAATCATGTGAAGAATTCTTATGATTATATACATTTATATACATGGTTTATTTTCATGACATGATTTTTGTCCAATTGGCAATTAAACAGAATGAAAATAAAACAATACAAATTCTAATTTAATCTTTAGTTTATGTTAAAAATCATGTTGATTTTAATCTACATTATATTTATTAATATCACTGTAAATAGAAGTTATTTGCTTTAATTGAACACCTTTTAAATAAAATTAGAGCCAATAAAGTTTTGTAATGTCTCAGTTCGAAGACGAACTAAATGTTTTGTTTCGAAATGTACGGATTAAATAAATTAACTTGAAAGTTTTCTTTTATTTGTAATTCACCCAAAAATGCATAAATTGCAATTTTAATATGCTGTGCTGTACGGTTTTACCCGCATTGCTCCGCTCCTGTTGGTTTTAGCGTGATGATGAGCCTATAGCCTTCCCTGAAAGAATTTTTAAAATCGAATCAGTAGTTCCTGAGATTAGAGCGTTCATAAAAACAAACAAACTCTTCAGCTTTATAATATTACATACATAGGTAAAGATTTAAAATAGCATGCTTAACAAGAAAGCTACACTGTCAATTTGAAATGAATAATGGTTGGTTTTCCTTATTAGTATTTCGACAGATTGTCTGAAATTTATCAATGTAAAGTTCACCAAAATCCGTTCAGTTGTTTTAGTGTGATTCTGTAGGTAACTAACAAAATACATTCATACAATTGTCATACCAACTGGTAACTTTCGTATGAATTATTAAATTTATTTATTATTATAGCATAATAGGTATATGTAAAAGATTGGCATACTCAAATAAGGCGACAGGTATTTTTACTCGACTACGGCAAAGCAAAAGGAGGGTTATGATTTTGAGGAAACGCGTAGTCACACGTTACCTACCTATCTAACGTAGCACTTTTACAACGTGTGACTGCGGTTTTCCAAACATGAAAATTTATCTCTACATAGTGGAGTATTGCATACTTGAATAGTTGTAAGATATTATTGTTAATTTACAACGAAGGCATCTTAATAGAGTCTACTGTGTCCATTTACTTGCAACTACATTAACAACTTTGTTCAGTTCAGTATTCTGAAAATCTCTCAAAAAAAATGTTTTAGGTATACTTTTTCAGCGCCATTTTTTGTCGTAGTTTCGTTTTATTACTGTCACTCTACCGAAACTTGTTTGTTTGTAAAATTGTAAAAATTAAATGTAATGTATTGGAATTAAATAACTAAGTATATTTAATGTTTTATCACAACGAAATGAAATGCAATAGCTGAAAATGAGGAAAGTAAAACAACAAATTCACAGATATCATTTATTTTATTTGTAAGCAATAAAAAGTAATTCTTATACGTGTCACAAAATTCAACAAAGATACTAATAATTAAAATTTGGAAACACATTATTGTAACATATTATTTCTCGAACTACTCAAATAAATTATTTTAGATTTATAAATAAATTATATTAATTATTAATTAGTAAAGCAAGTCACGACTCCGTACGCCCAGTGACATGGCTTCTGTTTCCCCAAGCACGTAAAGGCACTTTCAATTTAGGCAATTGAATGGAGAAAGGAACTTATCAAACAACTAATTCATAACTAAATTATTAACACATATTTATCAGATTGCACAACCATTTTATTAATATGCTTACATGAATTAATGCACTTTATAAAGTAAAACTAAAATGAAATAAAACAGTGATAGATGCAAATAAATTAACAACGTAGCTATTAGGATGTCGTGACTTAGCATTACTATAATTATAACACCAATGATATCATTTTTTCTTAATAGAGGAAGATATTATTTTATAATTATTTTGCTATTATAATTTAAATTATAATATCGAAACAAAAATACATAAAATCATGATACTTAATATAACATCGATACTTCGTATTTTACTTCAGTAAGTCTTTCTAAATATTCATTCATTTTCCTACTTTACTTTAAATGTCATTGAAGTATGAAATACAATCGCAATTAATCAGCTCATCATCATTTCACATTTCATTTATATTTATTTACTTTATTAATTATATTTTCTTAGTATAACAATATCTATAAATTGGTTGTATAAGTTCGTAATTATTAAATTCGAATATTTTAACATATGTATATTAATAAACAGGTTTTATTTCAATAAATCACAAATAAATTTGAACCAATACATAAATTTAAAATATAAATGCAGTAACCACGTACATATTCGTGTGTGAATTATAAATAATTACAATATCTACACAGTATCAATGTACAATAAATTTCAAAAGTACACACCGTAAAACATTTTTAGAAAATATAATTTCAAAACCATGATAAGTGTGGTCTCGTCGTTAACCGGTGATATGTAGTAACTTGTACGTATATCATGTACTAAATAATTTCGTAATTAAAGGGAAAATTAAAATAATTTTGTGCGTGTATTTCTGATAATTTTATTCAATACAGGGTATCACTAGTTTACTATTGCTCCTTCCTGTAAATCAATCCTGCCTAGATTATATTATTCCACGACATTCAAAACACGTATATTTTGTATAAATACGGCTAAGAGTTGTTTTTTTATTAGGTAACTATTTAGTTAAAAGGATTTTACATATAATTTAAAATATTTCATACGCAAACAATTAACTATTATATTTTTCCATACATGACTCTTTCAACTCTTCCACCTTCTTATCATGGTTTTAAAATATATTTTTAATTTAATATTTATGTGTTAACCAAACAACAATATAAATAACATTACCGCTATCTGTCATCGAGGAAATCATAAGTAACCAATACATGTGACGTCAATTACCTAGCCTATGATAGAACTTTCGAATTTGATCACGAAGAGAAATTATTATCAAAACTACCTAATGTACTTTTCCATAGGGTAAGTGCATTTCGAACTATAGTGAGATGTATTGCCAATGTGAAATAAAACACAAGTAGATTATAGCTAACTACTCCCACGATATATTTCAATAGCTATAACGTTAACAGTAGATAATATATTTTACGAAGCACAGGATGAGGGGATATCTAGTTTGGCACAGAAGTTAAAATATCTATTCATTAAATATTATATTCAATTAAAATTACATATTGTATTTTATATCGTACTAACGGCAATTCATTGCACAATTGTTATCATCTCGATCTCGTTTATTTATAACAAAAACAGATTTTCACTTATAAAAATCACAATCCTAGGTATATAAGCTGTGAATAAAAAAAAAACAACTTTACGTGTTAATAATAATATTGCCTGTTTTTTATTTGATTCAATATACATAATGTAAAACGAATTAAAGTATAAAATTCCACTGTGCCAAGTGTACACAAATATTTTAATGCTATGTTTATCTTATTATTATTAGGCGTAACAAATTTCAGAAGAATACACGTTTCACTACTGCTCGAAGACAAAATTACTGAATACAGTCTTGGCCTGGGTACGGAATGTACGTAACGGTCATAAAGTCCAAAATAATAATGTGTGTCTTGCGCAG
Organism: Colias croceus; assembly: GCF_905220415.1. NCBI lineage: Eukaryota > Metazoa > Arthropoda > Insecta > Lepidoptera > Pieridae > Colias > Colias croceus. Next base: position 5,783,945 of record NC_059542.1, read on the forward strand.
AATAATGCCACCTTGTACAACAATATTTCTCACCATTGGCAATGAGAAATTATCATTGTTCTCAGTTTAATATATCATATATACAAAGTTGTCGGAAGTGAATACATGTATTTATTTAATAATTATTACTTATTTCTCAAAGTTTTAAAGCATTTGTGTTAAAAACAAAAATATGCCGCGATTCAACTGTGTATTTGTAATTTTATGCAATTTAGACAACAACATTAAAACGCATTAGTATTCAGCACACAATATTAAAAATCTGTTTGTCTTTTCAATAATAATAATTAAAAACAAATAAAAATATTTAACTTTGCACAGCTCCCAAGTTCTAAATACAAATATCGAGTCACCTATGAGAAATGTGTGTTGTACAGACAACGCACGCACCAGCGCTTAGGATTAATATAATTTTAAGGGAGATTAAAATTTAACCATATTTATTAATTTATTTATATACACATGACTCTTTTGTCAATTTGTTATCATAGTATTTTCGCTCCATCGACGCTTCATTAAAAGACGATTCGTAAATGCAATACAAAATCTTTAGCAAGCATTTTTCACAAATACACTATTGTACAACATTATTGCAATAATTTCAGTTTTAAAACACAATCGCAAGCAATATGTGTAAAATAATAAACATTACCTGAAATGGAGTTATGTATCCTGTAGGTATGTACCTACGCCACAGTCAAAGACCTTGTTTAATAAAGCTAAAATTGTCTCTATTGGTTATACTATGTATTATTATTTTTCTAATATGTAGTTACTATTTATCATTATTATCCATTGCCATATTGGATAAATTTTATAAATAATGTGCAGATCTTAACCGAAATTTATAGTTTAATAAATAGGTACTTTTGATGAAGTTACAATTTTTAAATTTAATTTTAATGGTGACCGCGGCGTTCACTATTTAGGGTTTTCATTATATTCTACACTATTTATTTGTAGCATATGTCTTATACGATATACTGAAAAATAAATAAAAGTGAAAATTCATTCCGAAGAAATTTGTATTCACGGAATTTAAAATACCTATAGCATCGAGGTTTTGGTTGATTTTATTTATCACTTGAAATGAAATCGGTAAGCATACAATAATTTCGTATTATATTGTGTTTTAGAGGGATGGTTATTTACAAAACTTTTTTTAATAACTTTTGTTATGTTCGTGTACATTCGTGTTCATAAATCTACTTAGGTATAATGCGAAGTATTTTCAGGTTAGTTTACAAAAAAATGTAAACAAGTTTTTATTCATTCATCTCCTGTTTATCCAATTTTATAAAACGTGCCAGAGTAAATGACGCGTAAAATATGCATGGATTTTTATCATAAATAGAAAAAAAATTATTTACATTTTTTTGCAAGTTGAGGTCGAGTAAAAGACACAAATCTTAGATTCACAGTGCTAAAGCGAACATACACTATCACATAGATTATCGATCGTCGGTACATACGTATAATGCGCTCATCCCTTCCGTTATTTTAGAATTTCATTATTTTAGAAGAGTGGCAGTGGCAATGGCATTTTTATACCTGCTTTCATACATCGTAAATTATGTAGGGTAGGCAGGAACACTACCAATCTAAGATACATGAGATCGATGGTCCAACATAGACGTGGGTGTGTCGTCAACATTATGTATTGAAACTCGCTCTATCGCTATCAAAACGTGTTAAGTTTTCAATGAGATGTCGAGTGAGACGTTAGGTGTGATGAGCGAGTGGAAGCGTCGCCGCGAGTCGCGAGTGCGGAGCGGTGTGACGTGTGGCGTGGCATGGTGTGGCGTGGTGTGGCGTGGTGTGGCGTGGCGTGGCGTGGCGTGGCGTGGCGCGGCGCGCTAGTGCCTGTGGTCCGGCGCGAGCGACTTGCGGCTGGCGGACAGGTGCGCGGCGCGCGGCGCGGGGCGCTGCGAGCGCGGCAGCGTGGTGGGCGTGCCCCCCGCACTCCCCGCAGCTCCCGCGCCCCCCGCGCCGCCCCCGCCCGCCTCGCTCAACACGTCGCGCGGTTTCCACACCGGCGATCCTACAACACACCAAACACCGAACTCTTTTACACTCTTCGAGTTCATTCGTTCGTTCGTGTCAATTTAGAATCGCAACATAGTATCCAGGGCCCGGCGGAATCGCGAAAAGAGTTGAATGTTTGATGAATGTTGTCGTCGAGCTGTGGTGGCGAACCTTTCGAGTTTTAAATGCGCGGAACGTGCGATCGACGTGAGACTTTCGATAAAAATTGCAAACTGATCGCTCTTCGCTTCGGCGACGCGGACGCGGCAGGTTCGCTAACACAGTTGCGGTACTAGCGGCCAGACCGCATTGGCCGAAACGCGATTGTGCGTCTCGCCCGCCCGACAACCGCGTTTCGCCGCCTGCGGTGGGTCTATAAGCTTACAAGCGTTCACCCGACAACACTTTACTTAGAAAAGAAATTGAAATTACGCTAAACTGATTAATTGGCGTTAGGTTCCGTTCGTCAACATTATCATCGAACATTCAAGTAAAACTTCGGAGATACTTTTTGAAACGATTTTAAAAACTTATAACACTATGTGGCTAAAGCGTTAAGAATAAATGCATATTTTTGAAGTGCGTGTTTATTTATTTTTTTATTAACTCTTACCAAGTTAAACCAATAGACGGTGAGTGCGACATCGAGAAAAACTTACAATAGATATCCGTGCAGGTGCTAATGTCTAGTATTAAAGGTTACTTACAGAGATTTACGTAATTGTGTCATACAATTTTGATTCATTAAATTTTATTTACGTATTTTTACTAGTATCATAATAGAATAGTACATTAATATGATTTAATACGATAGGTTACCATTGAATAGCTATGATATTATTATAATATTGCATTATAGCATTACGTAAAGTACTCATAGATTGTTAAATATTATGCTCTACCACTATTTGATTACGATAAGATTTTTTTTTAGATTTTTCTTTTCATAATAGCTCAAATAAGGTCCAAATAATGTTCACAACAATAAACGTGTTAACAATAATATACAATTATTTTCTCATTAAAAAGTATTAAAAATATAACAGGATAAAGATGATAGTGAAAATAAGTATTTCAACTTAATTCTAAATTGAGCAGGAACATAATAAATTATTAAAATAATTATTATTATGTTTTGATAAATGGAAGACTTAATAATTAATGGTAGGTTACTTATAAATTCATGGTTAAGTAAGAAGATATTATAATTATACTGAATTTATATACTTACAAATATTATAAAATCAATAAAATAATAAATGATCTCAAGGGAAAGTTTTTAATAGTACAATAATAATAGTCGATTAAGGATTACACGTCAGTTCGATTCCACAGCCATTATATTATAACACTTAGCACTTGGATTCTATGATTAAAGTTTCAAATATTATATATCTTATACTATTTAATTAAAAACTATTAATTACTACTACGTCACAATCGTGTGGTAATATTTCATCTCCGTTGAGGTGCAGTGGTAATAAAGTACCCTTTCGACATGGATTTCGAGTACAGGCTAACATTTCACGTATACGTTATTTGAACCTTAGTAAAATTACTGGTAGGGAACGAGTAGTAACATTTCATTGGTGTTAGGAATAGTCTACTACATTATATAATATATTGGTGTTTTAGTTCGTTTCTACGCTATATTTAGATTATTAATGTATATTCGGAACAATCGTGAATGCAGTGAAAATAAATTAGACGGTAACATTAATTTAAACAGTACATTTTCTTATTCTCCTCTAATCAATTCCATTATAACCAGTCGATTCAATAGAGCGGCGGCTCCCGTAAGAGCGACGTCGCTTCCTTCCATAGACGAAACGAATGAACGAAAATAAACGAGCGAAGTTAAACATGAATCTGATCGAAGTCAGCGTTGTTGCAGTGCCGGGCCGAAGGGCAGTACCGCTCGAGCGCGACGCCGTCCAGAGTCTCCACGCTGCTGCGGTCCGACGACGTGAGGATGGACTGAGGCATCATTGACTTTTTGCGGCTCTTCGGGTACTTGCCCTTCCCCTTATGCTAGGAGGTCTTGCTCTGTTTCTTCCCGGACAGGTAGCACTCGACGCACGTGGGGTGCTCGATCGCTTTGGCGATGGATTCCGTCGACTTGGACACGACGATGCCCATTTTGATAGCTTTATCCTCGACCTTCGCCAGCTGAGAGTAGTGGGTGATTCTATCCAACGAATTCGTGCCCAGTCTGGCCAGTTTCTCGCCGCTCGACTTGGACGAACGACGACTGACGTTTGGCGATTTACAGGGGGATCTATCGAAGCTCGCCTGCGGGGTGCGCATGATGCCCTTCTTGGGCGCCGGCTTGGGCGAGCGGGCGCGGTCGACGCTGCTCTCGCGGGACTTCATGATGCCGCCACGCGGGGCCTTGCCGCCGTCGAAGCTCTGCTGCGGCGAGCGCGCCTTATCCACGCTGGGCGACTTGGCGCGGTCGAGCGCGGCGCGCGGCGAGCGGCCCGGCGACTTGCTCGACTTGAGGCTCGACTTGTTGGGCGACTTGTTGGGCGACTTGCAGACGACGACGCGCGGCAGGTCGCTGCCGCTGCCCGAGCGCGCGACCCGCGAGCGCCGCTCGGGCGACGACTTGAGCGACTGCGACTCTTGCTTACCTAGCTCCTTGACCATCGTGGGCTGGTACTGCGCGGGCTGGTGCGACGACTGGATCAGCCGCGCCTGGCTGCCCGTGCTGCCCGCGCTCAGAGTTGATGTCGTGCTGGAATCATAGTGATTACGAAGTTAATTTGAATTCTTTACGTAGTACATTTTGCAGTCTATGCCTAGTTCTGTAAACACTAAAATAAGTACATTGATATTAAAATACATATATTATATCAACGATGATTATATGTTCTATTGCTAAATTTTATAATACATACATTAAGATGCTCGAAATTAACACTAAACATTCATTTTATACAAATCATTTCTGATATACTGGATGCAAAAATATCTAACATTCATTTTTCACATAAATTATGGATTTTGAGACATGGTGTGGATGTGCAATGTTTCATACTATATACATATTAATGTTCTTGTGAACTGTAATTAAAGTGCAGCATACTTTTATTTCACCTTCGATGAGATGAATATAAAAAAAATCCTATCCATATGTATGAGACTTAATAAACGATTCTTATTGTGCAAGGACCAGTTCAGTTTGGTACCCATATATGTGGGTGTCTGATGAAGTGCAGTGCGAGCTAGCCGTTGGACTGAATCCGTGAGCTACACTAATGGGTATACGGATGGTATGCGGCGACATATGTATGAGTAGTGTCGAGCGAACCTACGGCAATTTGGCGTCGAATCAAAACCAGTGAGTTCCAATGGGTGTAGGTGCGTGTGTGACCCATACATATGTTGGTACCTGAGAGTGAGGTGGTTGGGAGTGCGGCCTAACCCTCGCTTGGCGGGCGGCGGCGGCGGCTCGTCCTCGCCCTCCGACTTGGAGCCCGCCTCGCCCTTCTCCGCGCCGCTCTCCGCGCCCGGCCCGCGGTCCGCGCCCGCGCTCTCTGGGCCTTTTCACGGGCATATACAGTTTTAGCTTATTCCATATTATTATGTATAAGATAAATATATTTTTAGTGGAAGAAATAATATTTCAAAATTTAAATTAGCCACATTTTAAAAGTATTATTGCAAACGGACTTATGTACCTAGTTATTTAATAATACCTGCGGCCTCACCCATAGTTTTGCTTCTTTGCCTGAACGATTGATCGTCAATTTCTTGTGGAACATCCTCTGCATCTTGAGAATTTTCTCGGGACAAATTACCGACCTAGGTAAAATAAGTAATAATATTTAAATATTTTATTTTAAAATAAGTAATAAAAATAATATTTTTTACAATCATAATATTATATCTTTTTAACTAATTAAAAAAAAAAAATATCAATTATACCTCTATGTTTCCGGCAGACAATCGCTGTCCCGATGTTTTTGGCTTCTTTGTTTTCCCTAGTGTTTGCGATCCTTGCATGACCTGAACCTGAATAAATAAAACAGTTAATTAATTTCTCTCTTTTTACATGTATCTAAAACGACATAAAAATTTCATTAGAACAGTCCCTTGTAAATTAAAGTTTACTTTCAGTTCAAAAAATTTAACACGGAACATTCAAACTCAAACTCAAACTCAAACATTTATTTATTCAATTAGACTACTATTTAGTAGCACTTTCGAATCGTCATTACATAAGTATTTTTAACATTTACCACCGATTCGGAAAGCAGTATCTATGGAGAAGAATCGGCAAGAAACTCCATAGTTGCTCTTTAAAATCATGTCAATATTACATAATATGTAACTTATATCTAACTTATACATAATATATCATAATATGCCAAAGAACTGTCCTGTGGTTTTTACGCGACAACCCTCCATGGGTCTTTATCGTCCATATATTCCTGAATACTGTAGTACGCTCTCTGAACTAGTACATTTTTTATATAAGTTTTAAATTTAGAATTACTAAACTCTTTAATATTGAGAGGAATTCTATTGTATAAGCGTATACCTTGACCCATAAATGAATTTTTAACTTTAGCTAATCGGAAAAATGGCATTTCAATTCTATTCCTGTTCCTTGTGCCATAATCGTGTCTATCTCCTACTCTTGTGTGTAAGTCGGCGTTTTTGTGAACATGCAAAATATTATTAAATATATACTGTGATGGTACAGTAAGGATACCAGTATTCTTAAAATGATCTCTTAGTGAGTCCCGAGCACGTAAATTATATATAGAGCGAATGGCTCTTTTCTGTAAGATAAATATAGTTTCTATATCTGCAGCCTTGCCCCACAGTAGAATTCCATAGGACATAATGCTATGAAAGTAGCTGAAATAAACCAATCTAGCCGTATCTTCATCGGTGAGATGCCTTATTTTTCGGACTGCATATGCAGCTGAACTGAGCTTACCTGCAGCGGTGTTGACATGGGCTCCCCACTGTAGTTTCTCATCCAATGTTAACCCTAGAAATACAGTAGACTCAGTAGGATGCAATACCTCCCCGTTCAAGGTAATATCTCTGTTCAACTTTTTTACATTAGGAAGTAAAAATTATCGATCACATTTTTTACATTAGGAAGTAAAAATTATCATTAATCGAGAAATATCGGTAACTTACAAAATCTCGTGTTCGAGATTATTAAGAGTTGATATCATACCTATCTATCTGCTCTCTATTGATAATTTTCCTCAATGTGTCAATTTCCGTTATAAAATTTAGAAATAGGTTGATAATTGTACTGATGATTTAATTGTTTGATTTTCTTCATTTCAATATCTAAAGTAGCATAATTCGTTCAAGCTTGTCCGTCTACGGTGCTTTGAAACATTTTAGATTAAAGTAGTATTATAATAGTTACCTTCGAGACTACGGGACTACGAGAAGAAAATAAGATTTAGATCGTCAGACCGTCGCTTTAATATCACTAGCCTTCGTAGTGACCTAATTCCAGAAAATTGAATTTCCCGTATTTAAACCTGCTGTTTATTACATTGTAGAAAAGGAAATCAAAAGATTTCAATGGAAGGTATATTCTCGACGTCTATTCTCGAATTTTAAATTATTGAAAAACCTGTTTTCTATTTACTTTTAAAATTTAATACTTAGTTAATACTTAGTTTTGGTCTCTAGAAATTCCACTCAAATATTCGTTTTAATCCAAATTTTAATTAGAAATGTAAAGTTAGGCTGAGTGTACATTGAAGAAGTCAGTTCGTGAAGGATATTAAATTTATTTTGGTCATAAGGCACTCAAAAGTTAATAACAAGTTAACTAAGAAGTGGGCTCATTGACCAAGAGAAAAGTTATTTTTAAACTAATGACAAGATCCAACCAAAAATCATAATTAAAAAATCTTGTGGCTGTATAAATATGTATAACTGTACGACATTTGTTTAAAATAACGGTGTCGAAAAAATATCTAGGACTTAGTATAAATATGTTAGGAGACCAATTTAGAATTTATGTGATTAAGAGTAGGTAATTATAATGAATATGTCTAGACTTCTAGAGCATTATGAATTTAATTAATGTTGTTAGTGTCGTGATATTACTCGTATAGTAGAATGGAAATTACTTGAGCGGCATGCTTACTGGTATTTAGGCTAATATGATGTCACTAATCCGCAACCATACACCGCTTTAGGATATTTAATTTATTCATAAATCAGTATTTGCTTGTCTTTTGATTATAAATTAGTATTTTACATTTATTAAATTAAATACCAAAAGGGTGAATAACATTTGAATCAGGTGTTCAGTCTTTGAATTTCAAGATTTATTTATATTGTAGTTTTCATTGAACATGTCATAGAATAGTTTTGTAGTACAGTTCTATGAATGGGTATCTAGTGTTAGCGCGTTCATTAACATTATTGTTAACTAAACGAAAATAAAAAATATAAATAAGGAAAAAAGACGTCAATTGTAAACATTTTATTGATGTTAAATATTTTACGAAGTTACGATCGTTTTAATGTTATTATCAATTTAGCTTTTAAGTTGGCATTATTTTATCTTTGTATAAGGAGAGTAGCAAAAGGTGTGAATGAAGGTGAGAAATCAGTGGATGGTAATGGCTGTTATTAGTGAAATTCAATAACTAATACATGTTTCACGAGAATTGTTATGGCGTCCATTAAATTAGAATAGTAGTGTACAAATAACCGCAGATTTTGTTATATTTACCTACTCGCCAATAAGGTAATTGGGAAACGTTAATATAAAATGGAAATATCATCCTGATAGCGTTCAAATTACCTAAAAAAGTTATTTCACGAAATTATGAAAGTATGATTTAGTCATGCATATTTCGCCTAAATTAAATTGTAAATGCCTGGTACCGGTACCTTGGTTACCAGAATTTATTTTTGATGAGTAAGTAATAATTTCAACGTCGTCGGAATTGTTCTTCCGATGAAAAATCTCAAAACGACGTCATCACATTAATTCTAACATGAATACCGAGTAATTTAATTTTGATGTGTCTAAAAAAGGATAGACTTCAACCTATGAAATATCTAAATATAAAACAAAAACTTCTCGAGTATCTAACTCATCAGTGTTCATTCAGTAAAATGAAACAAGTTACCTATATCATTTACCTTAATATCTAAACATAAATAATTTGGACATTCAATGAAACAAATAAAAATAATAACGTTTAATTTCTCTACAATGTTATTATTAAGAGTGTCTCAATAAACGAGTCTGAACAACAGCATTCAGTCACGATGCAAATAGTTAACCAGTAACTAGAAAACATGCTTCGGTCGTGAATGTGACTCGTCTCACAAAAATCACAATGCGTGGTACGCCGTACGTTTCAATCAGCGCACACACTCACTTTGTAGTGTGTGAGTCGCAAATCGCAAATTTTTAAGTAGCGCTCACACTCACTCATCCTTGTGCCGGTCGAGCGTGTACGCAGCGTACGAGTTAGCATTGTTCCCACTACCGCACACAAGTGCACGCACCCGTAGTGGGGTAGACATTCACCAAAAATGGAAAATTTCAACAAAAGTATACAATACACACGTACTGCTGCATGTAATAAATGTTCGAGCTAACGCGCTAGCTCAACTATTGCTCGGGGCGGTCGAGCGTCGCGGGGTCGAGCAGCTTGTACAGTAATACAATACTCGTAAAGCATGCTATATAGTATTCTAGCTAGATTCACCTGCTGCTTGGGACGGTCGAACGTGCACGACTCATAGAGCGCAGTGTGGAGTAAGTAATAAGTATTCGTGTATTGACCGAACGACTCGCAGAGCGCGGTAGACAGTATTGTAAGTAGCGCACACGCTAACTCATCTGTTGCTTGTACCGGTCGAGCGTGTACGATTCTAACTCACCTATTGCTTGGGGCGGTCGAGCGTGTACGACGCTGACTCACCTGTTGCTTGTGCCGGTCGAGCGTGTACGCCACTAACTCTCCTATTGCTTGGGGCGGTCGAGCGTGTACGCCACTCACTCACCTGCTGCTTGGGGCGGTCGAGCGTGTGCGTGGTGTGCGCGTGCGGGTGCGGGGCGCGCGGCGGGGCGGGCGCGGGCCGCGCGCTCGGCAGCGACATGTTGCGCACAGACTCGCGGATGATCTGCCGGATCGTCTTCAGGAACGCGTTGCGGAAGTCCGCCGTGCTGTGAATTGTTGTTACGCTCATGTCTGATTCGTGTGTTGCCTATTCGCAATGTGGATGGAATGATTTGATTCGACTCTTAGCTTTAATTTATCTAGACGAAATTTACAAATTGCTCTGTTTTCAGAAATAAAAGAAGCTTTTCTACCTACCCCAAAAGCTCAAATTTAATTATTGAAACTTTAGAGCAAAGAAAAGAAAAACCAAGTTGTCATATAATTCCTTTTATTTTTTTAAATATCCAATTATCTCTTTATGCTCTGTAAAAAATAAGATAAAGCCCACAAACCTATTAGACAGCACGTAGACTTTCTCCGAGCGTCGCTGCAGCTGACTGCGCAAGTGTATGAGCTCCCACAGGAAGTGGCTGTCCATGTCCTTGGCGGAAGAAGCGCGAACTTGCACCTCGGTCACCGGGATCAGTACTTGATATCTAATTATTTCTACCTCGTTCGAATTGTTCTTTGACGAAACACCCTACAATGTTAATCAAATTAAATTTTAATGTGATTACGGACGGATTTAATTGTGTTGTGTCTGAATTGAATAATGAATGCGTCGTGTTTTAATCATAAGTTACTTCCTTAATTTCTTTAAATAACAAAATTTGAAATTATGATCACGATTTTCATCTACTATACCTAGTTGTAACTTACCATCAACTTTTTCTTCTGTCTCAGTCTTTCTTTGCAGAGGAAGACAACGGCGGATTTAAATACAAAACACATAGCGTGTAACTCTAAACCTTTTTTAATTTTTCCTAAAAAGTCTGATATATTTAACCATTCTACTCCTCCATAATATAACAAATCACCTGAAAAAAAAAGTTTTATTGAAATAACTGGAACAATTAACCTAAAGTTAATTAAAAAATTTAATTCAAGACTTACCGGGACTTAGATCTATGGGTTGCTTACAAGACTTTTGATGTTGTCTAAATAAGTGATCAAATATAGCACCGTATTCCTCATGTATTCGTTGCATTTCATTGATGTGTTCAGCAACCTTTTCCATTCCTTTCAGAGCCTCTGTTTTATCATAAAATTAATAATTATTAAAGATATTATAATGTATGTATGATATTATAAGATATTCAGATATTATGCTTAATATATATACTCATAAATATATATACTCAAATATATATTAAGTACATTGAAAAGTTTGTATACAAACTAAATTTTCAAAAAGCAATGTATGTAGGTATTGGTTATTGACAAACACAACAACTCACCAACTAAATGAAGATGTTCTTCAGAATTGACATCAGTCAAATTTCGGAGTTGTTGAAGTAATAGCGGATATTTAAGTATTCGCTGAATCGGTTTAATTAAATACGATTCCAAAGTTGACGAGTGTTGTTGCTTCGGATTGCGAGCCGCTAGGAACTCTTGCAACGCTTGATTACCTTCATCTAGAAATACAATCGAATATTATTTTTCACCTTTTCGGTTTCGGATTGACTTTTAATAATCCTAGAGATATTCGATACAAAACTTAACTTACTTGGATGTAAGACTTTCTGCGCCTTGCTATGACTAGCGCAGAACGAGCTATATAATTTGAAGTGATTTACGTAATAGAGGAAAGCGTTTCCCACTGCAAAGAGTATGTTCTGAAAATGGATAAAAATAAAATAGGTAAAACGATTTAAGTCAGAAATAGGGTACTCAATTTGAGTTAACTCTTTCAATTGTATGCCGGCCTAATTCGTTTTTAGGATAAACTAGTTTATTCACATCTAATCAATTCAACATTCGTAAAAGACGCAAAAAGACGTAAACGAGAATTACTTTAGGCACATTTACAAAATTGTTTAAACGAAAGTCTTAATGAAATGTTTTCAATATGAATAAAATGAGTATTCATATAATTTATGGTTTACCAGACGCAACCAGCTTAATTGTAATTACCTTAAATTGATTGGAAAATTCAAAATGATTGAAGTTCGGTTCGGCTTCAAGCGCTTCTTCTAAGTTTTGTAAGAACTGTCTTTGGAAAGTTACTATCTCTTGAATGTTTCCGAAGAGAGCGTTGATCTCGGCGTTTGATAAAAAAGTTTCCTTCTTCAGCGGTTCCAAGTAGTTTTCCAATAAATTATTGAGATGCTGGAAAATCGATACGAAATAAATAAACCATCGACAAGGTAAATTTTGTCTTAAACTAGAACTTACTCTCCGTTAAGATAAATTTATGCGTTCATGAACTTTATGTTTGCAACAAATAATAAGTTAAAATATTAACGTTACAAAAAGATATACGATCATTGTTGTATCGCAGTTATTTATCTTTTCATGATTTTATCGTCTTATCCCATATGCAGTAGGTACACCCAAAAGGCTATCATTATTTCTTATGATGCAATAAATTACGTTTTACGATCGTAAGAATATATTGTTTTGGGAAGGACATACTTTTCTACATCAATGTACCATGAACAATCTACGAAGTCTAGATTGAAATATGAAATTTTATTAACCGAACGCTATAAACGTTTACGGTTCGTTATTTTGATTACGCTATATTCGTATCATTGAAAATCAATACCACTACAATATTGCGAAGGCCTTCGAATAAATGTAATACATAAAATAAATGGAATGGTCCGTAATATCCATTGAATCAGTCAGCTACCGGAGTTACACTTCGGAATTAATTCCAGTTCACTCGTTGAAGTGATGATGCACTCAGTCGAGAGAGGTCGAGAGAAGTGGATTTAGTAATACCTTGTGATCAGATCTTACCCGTTTCTATAGTCCTTTTCAGCTAGGATGATTCCTGTGACACTTCATTGTGTTCCGAATTACGTATTTTATGTTTGAAAAGCAAAAATAATTTTAATGCATAATATTTTTATTTTAAGGCGGCATTATTACCAAAAATATAAAAATTAAACATCTTAAGCTACTAAAACAAAAACAGCATTGTTTAGTTTAATAAAACGAAAAATAAAATAAAATAACACAAAAAAATAATACCTACGCAATTCGTGTACATGAAATCGAACGTTGAAAAATCATAGAGTTGGAAAATCATATAATCGACGCCCATTTTGTGATCGTTTGTCAATCGCGTCAATCGACTGTACGAGTCCGTCAGCTTTGTATACAAGTTGCATTTTTATATTGATAATTTACGTGGTATTGTGTTATTATTACTAATTGTTATTGTTCACTTTTTGTCGCTGTTGTTTGCTAAGATTCCTTAGTTAATTGTTGGCGAAATGCCGAAATAACTGATTTTGGTCCTTTATTCAAATCGATTTCATTTCCATATAAAATATTATCGATTATCGGAAACAATTCATACGATTTCAGTAAAGGCAATCTCTACACGTGTCAACAATCGATGTGTCACAGGAATCATCCTAGTTGAAAAGGACTATAGTTTGCTTTTATGTCGCTCTCGACGTTAACTAATCGTCAAACACGGTTACAGCTTTAAAGATTTGAATTTTATTTCGTTTAATGAAGGGAATAAGTTAATTTGTGATTTTTTGAGTTTACTCTGTTAATGTGAAGAATTGTAATGTTATGTAGCTTATTACAAGTTTTACTTTTCGTTAGTGAGTTGGTATTTATTTTATCTCCTAATAGACGCACAAATGCTTAATTCAAAATATACAGAAATACACGACATTTTTAGAGAATATAATCCTATATTCTTTTTTGCGTCCAGCAGATTATATATTATATCAGTCAAATAGCAGTATATTCTTAGTAAGATGTTAAATTGCTCTTTATATACGCAACATCATATAGACGCATGCGCATAGCAATCTACGCTTCCACATAATAAAAAATGTTAAACAAGCGGAGTATGTAGACAAGCGGAGCTTCCAACTTAAGCTAGAAATCCTAATTAGGTAAGACAACTTTTGACAGGGCTTGTGAATAATTATATAACAAGTACCTTTAGATCGGAATTAGTTTCTGCAGATATGAGCTTGTAAGAAAGTCTTTTGTTCTTAGAAAATTTAACGCGCATTTTGTTGAATAAATTGTGAGATTTTTTTTTCTTTGAGAATGATCTAGAATGATCTAAGAAAACCTTTCGTCAGTTAGCACACTCATGACGCAGTATCGCACTCACCTTGACATAAGCGCGCTCCGTGTCGACGAGCTCGGCGAGCACCTTGCGCAGCTTGTCGGCGTCGGACAGGTGGCGGCTGGGCGTGAGCGCGGGCGCGCCGGTGGGGCTCGCGCGCCGCGTGTCGCCCGGCGAGCGGCACCAGCCCGTCACCTGCTCCGCGCTCTGCCGCACACCGCACTGTTACCCACCCGCCGTCACCCACTCACTCGCGCTAGCGCTCGCGTAGCGTTGTGCGCGTACTAGGCGCAACTAGGCGCGTACTATGCGCATCTAGGCGCCTACTAGGCGCGTTCTATGCGTACTATACGCGGTAGTGCACAAACAACGTACGCGTTTAGAAACTGTGCTCTGTTTTACAGAGCACTGACTAGCCTTTTACGATGTAAATAGTATTACGCGTAATATGTGCACTACCGCGCATTATACACTACAAACAGTGGTACCGTACACGTTTAGTGAGTTACGGTTGGTTTGGAAAAGTTACGTATTTGGAGACAAAAGTACAAGACACTAAATTATTGTTAACAAAAATAAAATATAAGATGATGATCAATATTTAAATATGTTAAGCTTTTTTTTTTCACTAGATTCAAGTATTTCAATATAAATATTATGATCTTAATTATTTTGAATTGCAACTCAAACTAAATTTGAATAATATAAGTAGCACTTAAAAATAAAACAGTTAAAGTTAAATCCAACCTTGAACGTGTCATAAAAAAGTAAAATACGGAAGTTAATTATATCATGATCTTTTGTCTCCAAATGATACAGCTCGCAAAACGCTCTTTCATGACAGTGCTTCAATTCGTAGCATTAGTACGTAGTTGACCTACTGTTTGTTATGAATACTGCGATAAAGCGGCAGCGGCTTGATACAGCGATAATAGCGTAGCGATACAATAGCAGATACATGTAACACGACTGATTGGAAATCATGCTTAATAACGAAGATATCCCGATAGTAATTAATGAATTGCATCACAAATAATGATTTTTTTTTATTTATGCCAATGATTATATTATGTTAAAAATTGCTTATATCCATAAAAAGTACTATAAAATTATTACCTCACATTGATCCTACCCTTTGAGACTTTACTTTATTAATTGAAAACGAAATTCAGTGAAAATCAAAACGTTATCTCGTAAAACAGAAAGGCACTGGAATACGATAAAGACTAATTAAGTGAGTATCTCGAGAGGAAGACTCGATACGCTCGAGAGGGATGATGCGCCGTAAAGAAGTCGATCGTGAAACGAAGTCAAGCGGGTGAAGTATTGCGAGCACACAAGCTGGTGAGGTGAAGTTTCAATAAATGCCTTAAAGTACCTTGAGTAGGTTTTCGATCTCAAATGAATTAGTTCGAGAACTAACTTTCGGAGGTCCGGTCGCCGCGCCGTCCGCGTGCTCCGCCTCCGGGCTGTACAGCTCCTTACCTGCTAGCGAATGTATATTTATAGTGACAGTTTCAAATTTATTTTAATGTTGTATTTTGATGTCTGAAAGTGCAATTGTTTGATCGTCGTGTGTGTAGTGACTTGTGACCATTACGATTATATCATCTATTATATGTGGTAATAAATTAATATTATGCACTCAAACATTGACATTAATCAAGCTGTTTAATAAGATATTTGGTTAATTATTAATTCGATTTAATCACTGTAAATTATATAGATTCAATTATCCAGACAATTAGGTGTACTAATTCAATTTAAACACCGTTAACATTCTTGCTAATAAAACTATAATTATTATAACAATTACCACTAGCGGGATATAATTAAATTTACTATATTTTAACAAGTATTATTATAATAAAAGAACAGAGTTCGTAGCAAAGTAAAAGAAAATTAAGCTCGTGTTTAAATTAATTGCAAAGCTTAAAACGAAATTAAGACGAAAACAAAAGAGGCGCAGCAAGTTCATTTCAGTGGCGGCTAATATTCACGTCTCAACACTATAATCGTCCGTTACAACGGAAAATTTGAATAACTCGTCCAGTTTTAATAGCAGTAGATTTCAACATCAACGCAAAATTGAAACTTTCATAGCGAGATCTCTTTGTAATAAGAAGTGACACAATGAGTTTTTTTTGGTCGAGGTAAGTCAACATCAAGCACAAGCAAATAGCCCACGGAAGGGTCGCGACCTTTATTTGGAGGCCGTAGTGAGAGCTTCGTTTCAATGTAACTCTTCAATTTTATAGGGTTTTTACAGATAACGTTCATTTGTGACTAGAAATATTTTATAAAAAATGAAACGCAAAAGATAAAATAGAATGTGTTCGTCGTTCCAATGTCTGACTTGAAATAGAATAAATATTTTAAGAAAAAATTACTAGAATATGAAATATTATTAAAATGTTATTACTATCGTTCGATTGCAGCGGAAATTAAAAGCTCCAACAATTAGGAAACGGTAAGTTCAACGTATGTAATTTCGTAGCGCTCGCTCGTAGGCTACGTAGCGTGTAGTGGCTCTACAGTGCAGTGTACAAGTATTGAAGCTGACCTGCGATGTGCCGTGTATCGAGTTACCGATATAAAACAAGCGTTACGATGCAGGCCAATATACGTTACTTTAATTGGCTCCAGTGCTTGAGCTCTGGCTTTGGTTTCATAAAATAGATCATTGTTAATGATTCGCCTGCGTTTCAATTTCAAAAGCTTGATCTAAATAATAACAAAACTGATATGCACGGAACAAAGCACATACTGGGCTTGTTAAAAATGAGTTCATGTATAAAATCACAATAAGTGTATTATAAAAGCAAAAAATGAAAAATAAACTGGATAAACTTAAAGTTATATTCCTTTCAAATATAAAACTATTAAAAAATAAGATAAAAAAAAGAAAGATAGTGTTAAACAAAAAATTAATTGCATGTGAAATTAGTTTTGTAACGAGCGGAATGAACGGAATAGGATTTTACTGGCTGACGGCCACAATATTGAATCTTCGCTTTTATATCGGAAACGATGCCAAGTATTATGTAAATGGCGATTGGCGAGATTGAAGTGTTGCTTGTTAAGCACCAATATCGTAATGAAAACATTATTCATTATGCATTGTTAGCGGTTCGAGATTTGATATCAGCCCCTTCAGACAAATATCCCAAAAATATATTTAATGGCAAAGACGGCTCTTCAAAAAGTTGCGCTCACATTCGTAACAATGGCGGCTGTTTTACAACGTGTTCTTTTATCAAACTTTTCTTTACAAGTCCAAGTCCTTGCAAATCAAAAGACCAGGAGATACCAATTCTAGCCGTTATTAAAATATGTGCTGAACAGCTTTATTCAAGGAATTTACAGTAATTTATTTTTAATTTACATCTAATGGTGCTATTTGTTAAGAAGTAAACATTCTAATAAATTATATTCCAATGTAATAGAAAAGTTCTATTTGATATTGCAGGATTGAGTTGATTCTTCAGAAATCTATAATGCAATCGAAGTCAAAATGAGGTTATAATGATTTACTCGAGCATCTGGAGCGAGAGTTTCTCAATATTTCGTGTATGCATACACGCTCGTTATGATTTAATTGAATTCTAAAAGCATGACGGCTCGTTAGTTCGAGGGATTAAGTGCTTGCATGGCTGTCGAGTATTTCAGGTGTACATGCAGCGAGTTTACCTCATTCTTGCTGTTGGCAGCGCACAATACGTCATATATTACTTTGTTATGCGGCTGTCGAGGTCTCGTTTCATATAATTCAGGACAATCATTTTAGTTTTACATTGTTAATTGAGCATCAAATTCCGCTCTTGTATTAATAATTAAACAATTTGCAAATTATTTAAATATTATATAGAAAAACTGAGGGATCGATATCGTACACTATGGAACAATTATATAATTTAACTAGATTTCCGCCCGCGGCTTCGCCCGCGTTTGCAAAGGAAAACCCGCATAGTTCCCGTTCCCGTGGGATTTCCGGGATAAAAACTATCCTATGTGTTAATCCAAGTTACCCTCTATATGTGTGCTAAATTTCATTGTAATCGGTTCAGTAGTTTTTACGTGAAAGAGTAACAAACATCCATACATCCATACATCCATACATCCTTACAAACTTTCGCCTTTATAATATATATTAGATATTAGATTATTTCTGTACATGAAGTGTCATTAATCAATCTATATCATGAACGAACTTTGAAGAGGAAGGTATGGTTACATGTCAATAGTTTACACGGATGTGGGTGTCTACGTTGAGATATCTATTTGTTCTAGAACTGTGAAACTCGGCAGGCGTACGACAAGGCGCAAATATTGTGTGTTCTACATGAATGTATAATATATCTCTTCAGGTTTAATATCTTGCTTGTAGTGGTTTGGGAATTAGGGATCATCCCTGTTATGTAACTGTTTTGTGGATAAATTATTTGTATTGTTTTAAGTGTAACCTTGTAGTGTCACATTACACATTACCAATTTACCAAATGCGTAAAGTGGTGAAGTGTACGAGAAAACATAATGTTTGAAATGTGTTTTACCACAAACAGTGACTGTATTAATATTTTGTTTTACATGTTATGTGTATCGCTTTATATTTAACCAAGTTGTGTTATGCGATAATGAGTAAATTGGTTGCAATGTACACATTTATCTTCATATGGTTTTCGTTCATATTTAAATTGTTTGTTACCACAAATATTTCATCAGTTATCATTTGTTGTTGAAATTATTATAGGTAGTATTGTTTTATGTGTAAATTATTTCACGTGTTGTGTTTAAAGGTAGTGTTAGATTTGTTTTGTATATTATTTTTTGTTCTTTAAGGTGTAACTGTGTAATGTTAGGAAGTTAGCATTTTAATGGATATGACGTGATGTATTTTGGGCTACTTAAATGTTTTGTGGTGCGGCGAGTGTGGGTTTTGATATGATGTAGTCTGCATTTGTATAATTAAATTGTGCTGTGTTCTGGTGCCAGTATAGTATGGTATCCTTAATCCTTCATATCATGTTATATATATAACATAGGACTATGTTCTATACAATATGGTCAGAGATGTTCTATGTATTGGTATGTGGTGTTCGCGGTGTATTGTATGGTATATACTACATCCTACAGGTCATGCCCTGCTATGTTCCACGTATTGTAGCGTATGTTATATTCGTGTTGTCGTGTGGTGTGCATTCTGTATTTTATCGTATGGTACACCAAAGGATACAACTGACGTGGAGTGTAATGTGTATGCATGTGTAATGTGTATGTGTGTGCGTGTATGTGTGTATGTGCGGTGTGCGGTGTGCGGTATACTCACTCCAGGCGGGCGCGGGCACGATGAGGCCGGATATCATGTCGTCGGAGATGACGGGCGGGTCGGTGGGCGGCGGCGGACACACGAGCGAATCGATTATGTCGTCCGTGGCCGCGCGCATCGCGCCGCTCAGCTCCGGCGGCTCCGTGCGGGACGATCTATACCGTGCGTGTGATATGGTACTTGCTCTTATGATTTTTTATACGCTAAGAGCAATGCATACCCGTAATATTGGTCTTTTGAATAAGACCGGTGCGGTGTGAATTGCTGAAAGCGCTTCCTTATATAATGCCTTTTTGAATTGCAGAGCAAGAATTGTGTTACGGAGTATGTATTGCTTAAAGATTTAGGACTTTTATATCGTAGAGCAAGCAAAGATGTGCCACCTGATGTTAAGTGATCACTCTTGGACTCGCTATTAATATCGATGGTGTTACGATTGTTTTGTCGGCTTATTAAATACTAATGATTATACTTGAAGCTAGTTGAAGTTTAGATTGTAATAAACTTTAAATTGATTACGCGATGCGAACTTTATTGAAAAAATGCCAACTGGTCTTTGTAATTATATAAATTGACTTAATATAGAATTGTGAAGACTCTACAATTCCACTAACAAACAGATCTCTACAATTAAATCTGTAAATATTCTTTAAAGTAACAATAGATAAGATCGATTTCAATATGAGAATGGTACTTGATCTGAATAAGAGTATCGTAAACTATAACTTTGAGATTCACTATAGATTTACGGTCTTACTAATAAAATGTTACCCATTCGCTATGCAATGTATAATTTAATAATTATTGTAATAACCTGTCTTGTTTTTATGATTGACGTTTCATATGAGCAAGAGCAGGACACAGCTATGGTAGAAAATGGTAGAAATTTATCCATTGTTTAACTTTTTATTAGTAAGGCCGATAATGTTTTGTATCTAATATTTAAGTAATAAATGCCAGATACATAAAAATATACATTATTGGAATATATGTGTCATATAAAAATTATATAAGTATATCTAAGTATAGATAAGAATATCAAAATGAAACCGAAAGCCGAAATAAATTGTGAAATAACTAAAATATTTTCACAGACAAGTTATTATAAATTTTGCCGACGATAATGGAGCAAATTATATCTTCGCAAAATGTTAATGAATTTAAGTAATTAGCAATGAATTGGTCTATTATGTCGGTTACAATTTGAATCATTTTCATATAAAATTATTTCTGAATTGTTTAAGCTTTATGTTGTATTTAAAAGCGTAATAATAATATACTAATAATATCATTTTGATATGTATATAACTTACCTACGCTATTTTAATACAAAAACTATCCCGAAATAGAAAACAATAATTTAGAAAGTATTGATAAAGGATAGATTACCAAGCTATCAACAAAATTATTTAAAGAACATCATTAATGAAGTTTATGGTTATACAAAGGATATTGGACTTAAAAATTGTTCCAAAATACAATTTCTAAAAGAAAAAACCCGACCGTAGTTTTAATGAAATCAACAATACCTATCAACTAATCAGCGGTATCTAGGTAAACTATATTGTTATATTATATTTCATGAAAGATTTTAATATTTATAAAACAAAATGCCTCTAAATATAACACGCTCATTAATATTTTCAGTATTCTAAAGCCCAAAATTGCAACGTAACGCGTGTTGATCACCCAACGTGAATCGTAAAATACATTGTTTTCCCAACAATACTTCGGCTATATTTATGGACACACACGTATAGCGCTTCGACGGATGTTGGCTTTTAATTCAGCCTAAAATTACTCCCTTCAGAGGTGCGGCAAATCACATAGATGATCATATGAATTCAAAGCGAGACGTAACTTTTGACAGCGAAACACGGAACAAAAGACGAAAGGGAAGGGTGCAAGCGTTTCAAAAGAAAATTTCAATATCTACGAGTCGGGAGCTCGAGATAAAACGGAAATTCTATAAGAGGAGCGCCGCCATCTAAACAATGCGCGATCGCGACAAACTCACTAAGATTAATAACAGTAATGTAACGTCGGACACCTCGCGCCTCGAGAGACAAAGCGGAGCAACAATACGCGGCGCTGGAGCCGATCGTGAATATAATTTTACAGCGACTTTAATACACTGCGACGCGACTACGCCGAGAGGCTCGATTGCGGCCGCTCACAGAGCGTGTGACGCGCGCCGACTGCAGGGCTGCCCGCTCAGGGAACGGCGCTATACTATATTATTATCATAACCCATTCAAAGGGTCTTTATTTTATGTCGTGTTTCACGTGTCATGTCACTTGAGCGGTTGTTTTACAATGTGCCGGAATTGGTTAAGGGGCGGTGGGTCATATAGAAGCGGTGTATGGTGTACATGTGTGACACGTTATGTTCTCGCTAGCAGCCCTGAGGGGCGCGATGTAGGTCGGGCGGCTCAGTGAGCTGGTCGCGAGCGCGTAAAGGTCAGGCGCGGAGGGGGGGGGGGGGGTCTCCCGCTCAACGCCGCACTTTAACTTCCGTTTCATTAGCTGTCGAGCGCCCGTTTTCCTGTTTCTATTATAGCCTGAATAAAGTGGCGCTAAGGATTTATTGAGGAAATTTTTATGAAATCTGTGTGAGAACACCTGTAGCCACAATGTATCTAAGGAAATTGTTCACTTATTAACCTTTACATTAATAAAACATGAAGTTAATCAATGTTGTGTTTATTAGAACGGTATTAAAACCGAACAAAAGCATCAACAATAATTAATCACACATCGGTAAATTTAATTAAAATTTCCTCGGGCCAATCCAGAAACGAACAAAGATAAAAAGAGTGAGTTAGTTAGCAGTCAATAGAGCCGACTATTGTTTCGCATTAAAGTGAATGAATTACAAAAGATCGGGATGAATGACGTCAGTAGCGAGTCGATGCTAACGAATGTGATTTGCGAAGCTCACTGATTAATGAGCGCTTAACTCGATCGCGCATTAGGAAGTTAATGAGAACGCATGAACATCGCTCGCAGCTCGTACCTCATCATCATGACGAGCGACAGTTCCTCCTGCAGCACGCTCTCCAGGTACATCATGTCGAGGTCCGACACTATCGCTCCGTTGATCACCATTATTTCGTCACCTTTAATTATACCTGTCAAAATCAATTCTTATTGAATTATATATTTTTTATTCATTAAGTTTGGCGGTATTCGAATCCGCTTTCGCTTTATTTCAGCGACCATTTTCAAAAACAAATCGCGATGAACATTCTGGAAAGCGGAATTTCGATAATGTTCTGCGGTTTCGCGTAACACTGTATGCGCTGTAAATACATTTTGCGTTTGGGAATAATTATCAACGAATACATCGGTTTGCCAGCCAGCCGGCTAATTAATTAACTTTTGCTATAGATTCGAATAACATTTTAATATCCTGATATTTCATAATCAAAATGTGAGATGAAAATTTGGAAGCTTTTTTAAGTTCGAATCTAATAACTTTGATTGAAAACTGAAACATGTAACCCAAATTAATATTTCAAAGTTTTACTTTGAATAACGAATTCCATAATAAATTAAATAAGAATGCTAGAAATTAATGACTTTCGAAATACTACTACTTAACATTACTACATTACCCAGCATATTATCTGAACCACCCAAATTTTACCCATCCCACGGCACACCAAACAACCAACATACTCACCATTCTGCATAGCAACGCTCTTATCCTCGACGCGGCTCACATAGCAACACAGCTCGTCCTGTCTCTCCGCATTCTCAATGAGCTCGGCCTCCACACTGAAGCCCCACATCTGGTCGAGCGTGGTGCGCTGCAGCTCCACTTGGTAGAGGATCTTAGCGCATACTTCCACTACTTCGTGGGTGTGCAACTGTTTACGGAAATATGTAATGTAAACGTACGTACGTGTATTTTTTATAAAAAAGCTGTTTGTAAACTGTCCGTCTGCATCTTCACTCATTTCTAAGGAAAGGTATGCTTTTACGATTGCATCAAATTCTAATTTTGAATGTTACTTTGGTAAAGGATCTTGGCACACACTACTACCTCGTGGGTGTGCAACTGTTTACGGAAAGATGTAACGTAAACGTATGTGTTCTTATAGAAAAAGCTGTTTGTAAACTGTCCGTCTACATCTTCACTTATTTTAAAGGAAAGGTTTGCTATTATGATTGCATCAAATTTCAAATTTTGAATGTTACTTGGTACAGGATCTTGGCGTAAACCTCCGCTAATTCGTGGGTATGCAACTGCTTACGGAAAGATGTACTATGTCAATGTATGTGATCTATATCTTTATCTTCACTCATTATGAAATGTTGATTTTGTAAGCGTTTATAGCTGTCTCAAATTCCAATATTGAATATTACTTTGGAACAGGATCGAGACACACACCTCCAATGTTGCGTGGGTGTGCAATTGCATATAAAAAGCTATATGTAAACTACTATTAATATTGGCTAGGGCTACATCTTCCTGTACGGATAAATGTAAAATAATTTGTTAACTGTCCTACAAGAAAAACTTAATAGTCAAGAGAAAATTAATAAAACTCTTTAATGACTTTTAAAGCGAGTTTTAATTAATTATTATTATTAAAGGTGAAGGCGGAACATCGGGATAAATAATAGATAGAATCAATAAGTTGTGTTTTTTATTAAATTTAAAATTTTAAAATAAATTTTAGTACTTTTGATATGAGTTTAAAGTTTTTTGATATCTGTAATAGTTACGGAATAATCGCCTGTGCACACTTACCGATTACACCCTGTATCTCTTAGAGTGATAATAATTATATCATCACTCTAAGATCAACAGGAGTGGAACACTACGGGTCATACCGCAGGGCACAGCTAATATATAATAAAAAGATTCAGTTATTGAAGTTTAAATTTTGATTTCTTCTTATTCAAATTTTGATTTGAAATACACTTTCATCAACAGAAAACAAACTCTTTCAAGAACGATATAGGTTATGTTCTTTTATTTTCTCGGTAATCCAGTTCAACCCGGACAAAGTCAGGCGCTCGGCTAGTTACATACAAACAGGCGTTGAACAAAACTTATCCGATTATAACCTTTTAAGTTTAATCTTCAATTTTGCACGGAAACACTATACATATTTATAACTTGCAAAAGAGTACATTAAATAGTAGCTTTCGCAAGCCCTCAAACTTTTTTTTTACCACTCAGACTAATAGCTCTTGTCTAGATCGCAAAAAGGGAATTAAAATATGCTCTGTCAGATTCTACTCGTTTGAAGATATCCTATTTACTTTTGATCATTGAATGGTCTGAGTGTCCGGACTGGAGAAGCTATTCGTTTGTAGTATTGAAGTAAGAAGGCTTAATAAATCATCTCTATGTATTGTAACGATAAGTAGAGTTTCGAGCTTTTTAAATGTACGGAATGTTTTGTGTTCCTGTTGTATTTAGTTTTGAAATGATTTCATCATTCATAACAACTGTTATTTTCAAGAATTAAAATAATTTGCGAAGGTGCGTAAAGTACAAAGTAGATACCTAAGTTATTAATTAAATGCATGGCATAGTTATCAAGATAATATATTAGATTATCCGTTAACTATTTCCATTAGAGACGTGCCACAATGTGAATCAGGGAAGGTTGGTAATCGATTTTCAGTAAAGACATGGCATATATTATACTAATATACTGCAAATAATTTAATGTTAGTTTAAATAATCGGTAGTTTTAACTCTAGAATAATAATAAAAAAGAATGTATATTGTATAAAAGGTTTTAAATATTGCGGTCGAATCATTATGTGTTCCAAAATTAGAGGTTTATATTTTTTTATTCTTGTTGCGTTGCTTAAAATACAACCGTGAGAAATAAAGTCGCTGCAAAGTAATTCTACTTTGTCTTTTGAGTTTCCTTCACCAAAGCACATGTGAGGTAACCTTGGTGAGATTTTTCGCTGCAGATTTTCTATTATGCATACCTCTACATAAAACAAAAGTTCATAATGTATTGTTATCCCATTATTCTACAGTGAAATTTTGTTATGTCTAAATTAATGTTCTTTTAGGAAAGTATGGTATGGTAAATACAATTTTAATGTTACAACTAACAAGGATATGTTCTTGAATATTTATATCAAATATTTTTTGATGTATCGTAGGTATAACTAAAATTTAATTTAACATTGGGCCTTTGATTTCGATAGCGTACCTACATTATACGCGTTATCGAGTGACAGACGTTGTCTGTGCCAATTTTTATTACTTTCTTCCGATGCTTTCTTCACTTCCATCGAAACTAAAATTGCCTTTTACTGCCAGACTTATATATTCAATCAAATCCATTCAACGTCGAGTAGACGTGAAAATGATACCGACAGTAAAGTTCTTTCAAAATTATTCTGTGCACTAGCGTGGAAGAACTAGAGTCGAAAAAAAAGTGAAGTCCTGTGTCCCCAAGAGGGGTAAGGGGCAGATGAATTGTGAATACATCTGTTTCGGGGGCGGTCAGAGTCGATAAGTATATATCAATGTGAATATGCATAGTCTGAAATAGTGAAAATGTGGATTATTGGCACTAGTATGGATAACCGTGAATTACTCTGTTTCAGTGCTGCAGACTAATTTAGATAAGTGTGTTTTAATGTGGATTGTGGTCTTGTGTCCATTAGTAAGTATTGGCACAATATACAGATACAACCAGTAGGGAAACTTCATACAAACATTCGAAATGGCTCACGCACATAAGCAAGACTTACGAGAATCGCAAGGGTATTCTTATATTGTCAGTTGTCATAATATTGTATGCGTATATTGTGGTATTGGTGTGAGTGAGAGACAAACTTCATCCGAACTGCAAGGGACTGGAACGCGCTTCCTGAATCTGTGTTCCCCGACGAGTACAATATGGGGGTCTTCAAGCGAAGAGTGAACCGGTACCTACTAGGGAAGCGCGTACCATCTTAGACCGCATCTTAGCTTTCCATCAGGCGAGATTGTAGTCAAGCGTTTCCCTATCTTGAATAAAAAATAAAAAAAAACTAGCTATACTCACGTAAGTCTCAATGAGATCGGATCGGTGCGGCACGAAGTAGTTGTGGTCCTCCATATCGCGGCGCTTCTTCACCCGCACGAAGTGTTCGAGCGCGTTGAGCGAGCGGCGCGCGCACGCGGCGGCGAGGAACTCCTCCACCGTCATGCCCTCGCGCACGCCCACTGTGGCCGTCGTGCCCTCGGGGAGAGACACGCGGACGGCCGCTTCGCCCTCCTCGCGCGACATCTTATTTCATTATTTATAACACATTATTGCACAAACAAAAATAAGGACAAAATAATATTAAAATACAAAAGAAAGGCATAGTTTGTACAAGAGGCGGCCTTATTGCTGAGCAGCAATCTCTACCAGGCAACCTGATTATAATAGATTAGGAAATAATCTACGGTCATTTGAGGTTAGGAAATAAACCAGAGTCTTTATATTATTTTATAGTTTTATAACATAAAATGCGTATAACTTTTGACAAGTTACACCCCGTATGCCGCATTTACTAATTTGTGCAAATAACGAAATAAGTATGTATTTTTTTTTTCATTTTACCGCATTAACTCAATAATGTTCGTAATTTGCCTCGTCATTCGCTTCGCTATTAGTACGATGTGTATAAGCGGTATAAGGGTACATGAAACCGCAATAAAACCGAAAGAGTAGAAGGAATTCGATTGCTGGTGGATGCTGTGTAGTCGAGCGGTCAGGCGTTACGGTGACAAGAATTTCGTGTCATGATCAAATTTTTTCTTCTCTTTGAGGTCATTTGTAAAGGTTATCCGGATTGATAAGTGACAAACTGATATTATACGGCTGTTAATATCTGCATTGGGGTAATTGAAATCTAAAATTACAATCTTTCAGAAAGTCGTTTTTAAATAGACCTAATAATGTTATATGTAGCTTCACATATCATAATAATTAAATAAAAATATTCATCACGAAAACATGACCTATATGAAAGCTCTATATCTACACGATGCTACGTAATATAGAGTGAAAACCAAATTTATTTTCGGTTATTATTAGTCGATCATTTACTACGATCAATGTAAATTACTCACAATATTTAAATAATTCAACCAATTTAAAAAGTAATTTTCTTCATTTCTATAGCATGAATAAATATGAGGACGGATTCGGTTTTTATCTTTTAATATTTGTACATCCGCTACGACAGAATTCCAATACCAGGTCATTAGTCATGGATATTAAAACCGAGCCCCTGAAAATCCCTCAAGCGACAATAATCTACAGAAATGCCTATTGTTTCGTTTCATGTTATTTTTACATAAAGGAGAATGCCCATTTTTGGTACTGGTTTTTCTCATGCATCAAGACAACAATATATTAAAAAAAATTTCGGCAATTTATAGGCCTTCTTATCATCGGAAAATATATTTTGAACAGGGAATGTTTTGTAAAATCTAATAAGACATGTAATTGTTTAGATCCGTTATTATAGATTTAGTGTCCATTACCATTTACATTTTTGGTACAGGTTTTTTCTCATGCATCAAGATAAAAATACTATTAAAAAAATCTCGGCAATTAAGAGGCCTTCTTACTATCGGAAAATATATTTTGACCAGGGAATGTTTTGTAAAATCTAATAAGACATGTAATTGTTTAGATCCGTTACCATAGATTTAGTATCCATTACTGGTTACCACGGTAACCAAGCGGTAAGTATTATGACATTTACTATGGTAAATAGCTAATATTGTTTTCATTGAATTACAAAAAAATCAATTAAAATAAAATCACTCTGTAAGGTATTGTTTATACACTGTAGGTTGTTTTAACATATATAGTGAAGTAAAATAATATAAATATATATAAAAAAATATTATTATGACATAGCTTGGTAGGTAACCAGTTATTTCTTATTTGTTTCTTTCTTCGAATATGTAGTGAAAAAATGATTCAAACAACAACAACAATATGTAAACCGAATAAAAACTCTATTGGCATTTTTTAAATATATATTTAGGTTTTCTTGAAATCCGTCCCGGAAGATTTCTGGTGCCTACCTACACTAGCCGATGAACAGAAAGACTTTGTCTGAAAGCATAAGCTCTACGCATAGATTAAATAAGTTAAACGAAAAATAACCTTCAGACGATAAAATACTACCTAAATCACACATAAACCTAACTAAATCGGGTTTATTTAAGTTTTGAGGTTAATTCACATTTTTCTCAATATCTTGAAAACCCCTGTTTTTATCACAAAAAAATCAATTGGTAAAAATCTTTTGAATATCGAAGAACCCTCCAAAACCACTCTGGCATTGACGCAACACTATACTGTGGTCCATACTTTCATGGGCATTCTCCTTTTCTTAAATTGTTAGAGAAGATAATAAGTAATTATTTTATATTCAAAATAATAACTCTAATATCTATATTCAAATTTGGTGGATTAAACAATATCTATTTTTATTATTAATTATATTAAAACGTTGTTAAATATTTATTTGTCGGTAAGTTTATAAGAAATATAACTAAAGTATAAATAAACACCTATAATCTTCTTTAGTGAGAATATAATAAACGTTGTTACTACACAATATAAACGAGATGTAGTATTTCAAATTACGGGACGGTTACTGGGTATCGAATTATCTAACATAAGCAGATTAAAGTTCCGACGGTATCGGATTTTACCTGTAAAAAATTCTGCAAAAGGATAATAAGGAATCTCCCGTTATTCTGATGTCGAGAAGCGAAAATAGGAATATTTTCAACTTTTCAAGTCCATTTTTAAATCTAGCATGTTTGTGTTAGCGAAGCGTGATGCCCGGTTACCGGAGTAATTTTATTTTTCAGGATTATGTTCGTCCCATATTTTATACATCAGCTTTACATTTTTATCCGATTAAACGTACCTTTTAAAATACGTTTTCGTTTTAAAGGTACGTCTATATTAATTACTAACAAAGTTCGTTACTATTAAAATCATTCCAGTTAAAACAATCCCCGAAGGACTCTTAAAGAAAATTAACATAGAACATTTATAAAAGTAAAACAAACAAAAACTCGACAGTTCGAGTAGACGAGCGTGCAGAATTTAAATTAATATTTTCAATTTATCTGCAAATACACTACGACTTCAATTGGAAAAAAGAAACCCTCATGATGCAAACTGGCGTATCCGAGAAATAAAAAGTTACGTTTTGAAACACTACGTGCGTAAAGTAGTAGGTAAGTACTACGGTAGTTTTCCAGCATCGATGTAAGTAAGGGTGTAGGAATTGACTGTTCATAATAATAATATTTGTCCGCTAGAAAAACTTGTAAGTTTTGAATCGATTAAGCTTAATAAATGTTGGTAGACATAATCTGCTTCATTTTTTCATCTGCTTGCTTAATTTTTTATTTTTATTACTCATTATGAAATAGCTATGTTACAGAGAGGTTAATACCTAGATTTAAGATAGAAAGCTATCACCACCACAACCCGTTTGCTTTTTTCTCTTTTCCCAGTCCTTTATAAGCTAAAAAAATATGAATTTTTGATGCAGTGATGATCGCGCACCATCCGAGAACCGCGCGGTTGCCTGCCCTATAGCACTTCACGGAGCGGCCACCATCACGTACCATCAGGGAACCACGAGCTTCGTCGCGGAAGAATTCTAATCAATACCCACGGCCCCATCATTAAAGCGGCTCGACGGAACACAGTGGGGTTTTAGTCGGTAAGAATCCGACATAACCCACGGCTCCTTCCCCGGGGGCCGTGGGTATCTTTGGAAGATTTCCCCACTATAAAAAAAGGGAACCACGAGCTTGGTTGCACACTCTATAGAACAGCACGGCCACCACCTTGAAGCATCTGTAGGGATTAGTACTAACCTGCATGGATCGGCGGCTGGAGCCGGAGTTAGAACGCGAGAGGTTGGGCGCGCGCCGCTTGGTGGCCCCGCGGCCCGCCAGCAGGTTGTTCAGCAGCGACGGCGAGCGCGCGCAGATGAACGCGTGGAACGACGACACGGTGAACACGCCCAGCTTGTTCAGCGTGCTCTTCGTGCCGCGTGACACGTGCGTCAGCAGCGACTGTGGACATGCCACCCTTGTACACTGCTACTTTACGAAATTTTTTTTGTGGTGTCTCGATGTTAGCCAGAAGGGCTTCTACATCTTATTACGCGGACGCGGCTTTACGTAACTTTAACAGCTATGTTTTATAGGTAACAACTTCTTAAGTCGTTCGTGGCTTCGTCGTCGCACACACGTTCAGTTTCCTGATCAAGAATTCAGATTCAGAGTTCCTTGGGACTAGCGCAAACGTATCGAACGTTAAATAGGAAGAATGGTAGCTAGCCTTGTGAATATTTTGTATGTAAGTAGATAATTCAGTTGCCGAATCCGAATACCTAATCAGGAAACCTGATCAGAAACCGAATTTGTGTGGCCAGCTATGTGTATTAGGGTAGGGAGGTCTTATTAAAATTGTCTCAATCGTATCAATAATACTTGCCGCGGCGTGCACGTTCTTATGTCGATACTGGCAAATTGAAACTAAAAAAGACATTCAATCATTATTCAATCTTTGTATCTTTATTAAATCAAGAGCTACAAAACTGCATAGTTATCCTTACAAGTTGAACAAACCCAAATCATATTAATATCAGGATTGTAAAGCCATTTATAAAGGCCTGAAAGTATCAAAGCGTTTTACTAGAAATGCTCGGACGAAATGTCACGGACGAAATCTACATATACCCGTGGCCCCGTCGTTGATGCGGCTTGACGGAATACAGTGGGGTTTTGGTCGGTAGGAATCCGACATAACCCACGGCCCTATCCCCAGAAGCCGTGGGTATCTATGCAAGATTTCCCCACTTAAAAAAAAAAAAAAAAGGATTGAGGCTATAACTTTGCTCATTTGCTAACAAAATGTAGCTCTTCAATTCTTACGGACGCGATGCTTTAATAAGACTTTTGTGACTTCTTGGTTGTTGTTTTGATAATAATGTGTGAAGACAAAATATTGCATTTACTTCGTAATCAAAACTTTCACCCGAACAAATTGTATGTTTTAGCATATTTGATTCCTTTTGAGGATATTCGTCCCGATTATTGGAAAGCTATTTTTGGGGTGACATGAACAGATATCCGTTGGACATTCGGCCGATGGATTTGTCAATTTGGCCACTGAAGTCGACATATTGAATTCTCTCTGTCAGCTTCGCTCCATAATGGATATTGAAAGGACGACCCGTATTATTATAAAAGGCATTATTTAAAATTTGAGATTTCTCATGAAAATCTCTCACAACCTCATAATATGTTTTAATAATTTAAAATACAAATCAATACTCTCATTAATCACAGTTCCGCAGAATACATCGTAACGCACCAATAATTTATACGACTAATGAAAGACAAATTGGATGTAGCGTAAAAATTTGATTGCTGGTACAAATCCATTATTAATACAACACCAAAGTAATTATAAACGTAGTACGATGTTAAACATATTATATATTATTGTACCAATACTGGTGGTTTTGTATTCAAATGGGACAGAGTATCCATCTACTTAGCGAGAGTTAATAATAAATTAAGCTGTAAGGTGTCATACAAGCGAGTTAGGGTCATCAGTTTCATCCTCGAGGGAATATAAAATGACTAAGGAATTTCAAGTTAACTTTATACCTGTAATACACGAATAATAAATCTTTTAGTTATTCAGGTGGCCTTTCATTGAAATACAATAACGCTATTCATGTACCAAACGATATTACCGCTAAATAGGATATTAGGAACATGATGCCACAAATGATGCTTATTCAGATCAATACACATTAAACGATTAGGTCACGTTTCGGTCACATACGCTTTGATCTCTCTATGGTTATAATTACACAATTATTCGCGAAAAGGTATTCATCATGCACAATATAAATTTTGAAACAAGTTGCGCTACAAAATCATATGAATATCCACCTGTATGATCATCATCATAAATCAAAAGAAAAGATATAAAATAATAGCACAGTAGAAATGAAAAGAAAAAATGTACATTAAGCTGGTATAGATATATATTTACCTTAGGATTGGGAAGTTCGCCGCTTTGCAAGCTGGCCATATAACATCGCAGGCGGAATTGTTCGCAGTGCAGTCGCTCAAGATTCTCCTCCCATTGTAACATTTGCACCGCCAACTGAGCTCTCGTTTCCGGGTCAGATACGACCGACTGTTGCAGGTCTGCCATGTGTTTCAATTTGTGGTCCTATATAGATTTATATATTCTCTTATATACCGTAGTAAATACTTAGCAATACAATGTTTCTGTATCTATTTCATATTTGCAATAATGCCAACACAAATACGAATAAAATTCTCGAACGGATAAACGCAATAAGTCATAAGGAAAGCACTACAGCATACTTTTCGAGGAAAAGGTTAAATAGGAAGAGCTATAAATCGCACGTATTTGCGCGAATGTGCGATAAAACGTATAAGTATGATGGTACTATACTTCGCCGTATTAAACTTCCTGTGGTTGATACGGTTCTGGCAATTTATAGCCTTTATATTAATTCAATATTGGTTATCATAACATAAAAACGCGCAGATGCCTGTTATGTTTGATTTATGTAGTGGTATTAAAATATGATAGGCATAGGAAATGAAGTCTGTAGATATTTTGTGATTTTTCGATCGACTTAGAAAAGGATTAAAAACGCTTGTACGTTGTAACAAGGTATGAGACAAACTGAGATATAAATATTATAATTTGAAGTACAGGAGCGGTTTCCAAAGTTTACTAGGGCACAAGGTACGCCATGAATATTAATGGCCGCGTGTCACCTGCCAGCGATCAAAAACATAATCTTAAAATGTTGTCACGCCATCAATGTCAAGACTTTTACATTGTTATGGCATTAAAAGTATGGCGAGTAACGCGAATTAATGAATGCAAATTTAATGTAACGTGAACTCTTTATTTTATTACATTTCAGTTAAACGTTTCGAGTGTGAACGGAGCATTAATTACGAGTCGTTAGACGGTTACGAGGGAAAAACGAGATATTGTTATTTAAGTATGCGAACCCTTATTTACACAATTTAGTGGAACTCAAAGCATATTTGCCTGCGGTGGTTGTTGGAGGTTGCAAAGGCTTAAGTGGCGGTCGCATAGTGCGGGCGGCGGGCGCGATCTCCGCACGGAACATTGCAAACCACATTATGTCTATGACAAGTCTATGACTTAAACTATTGCAAGCTGTTACATGTGAATGTGTTGCATTATTACGTATCGAGTTGTTGAGGATCAATAGATTGCTAGAGGTTTTATTCTACGAGAATATAAATAAAGCCTTGATCATTTAGTAGTAGTTTTCCAGATTACAGATTCCTGTTTTGTCTGTTTACCTTATCTGTAAGTATAAATGATAGCTAAATAATGTACTAATAAAAGTGTCGCATTATTTTCATTCATTTTCCGTAAAACTTTTATTTAAATTAATTTAGAGCTAAGCTCTAACATTAACTTTTTACCACTAATAAGTTATTAGGTCTGCGTTTTCCGAACTTTTTTTGCATACACAGTTTTAACAGAGTCATTATTACATGCTGCGCTTTTTAGTAAAACGATGCTATTTTATAAAACCTTAAGCGTGCATTTTAAAAACAGCAATATTGCAAAATAGGTATTTTGCCAAATACGGTAGGTATATAATATGAATGTTAGCTCAATCAACAATAGTTTTCAAAAGTAGTTAGAGATTCATGTCAGTCAAACAATACTTCTGTCGGTTCAGACCGAAGCTTTGTGCACTTAGGGTCGAGTCTCGCATAATTACTCCGTATCTGCATTGTGCTCAACACTATTCTGTTTTGCAAAACCGGACTAAAACCGTCTAATGCACAATGATTTCATTAATTATTCAAAGCGACGCGACGTCTATTTCAGAGGTATATACGAGCTGCACGTTGCAAATGCGATATTTATCCGCGTTAAGTAAAGTACGTACCGATTCAATGGCTTTTTCGAGACGGTAAATTTCCTCCTGAAGTAGGTGCAGCGTTCCGGTCTTGCCGCGGTGTCGCGCGAACGCCGCGGCGCATGCACTATGTATGCTGTTCACCCAGTTTTCGAGCTCCACCTAGGAAAATACAATAAAACTCATAACCGTGTTTTTCTTGCACTTCAACTTTTATGACGCATTTTTGCGATCATATTTCACGTACCTGACACGGCGCCTGGAACAGATACGCATCGCCGAAAGCGGTGCTCAGGCAGAATATGTAATCTCGTTTGGGATGCTCGGGTATCGGCTGCATGATAGCGCCGTCCACGATGATGAGATGCTTGGGCGCGGCCTCCACCGAGCGGCCCTCGCGCGAGTCGCACGGGTAGAACAGTAACGTCGTCCCCTTCAGGCAAACCCAATATCCCTTCCAGCCGCGTTTCCTCGCCAGCTCTATTTGATGTTTCTTACGAAGCAACCACTTCTTGACGCTCAAGAATCTAGACGATGTTAAATAGGAAAATACACAGAATTACTTTAAATTGACATAATACGGGTTGTCTATTATGACCAAACTAAATAGCGATCGATCATCGACGCTAATAATCGTTACTCGTGGTTGATGTGTTATCGAAATTTAATCACGGTGATTACATCGTATATTTGGAAATTGCGAGTATTTATAGTTTCAGAGCATCAATTTAACCAGAAATAATGATTAGTCCGATTGAAAGCCGGGAATGAGTTTTCAATTGTCAATTTTCAAATATCGCTAAATGTTTGTACTATTTGTTTCAAATTAGTTGCTCATTTTACTTTTATTATACTTTTTTTTTGACGAATAATCACAATATTTATATTTATCTAAGCGTTATTTAATTCGTAACTTTACTTCATAGTTTTTGTGAACTCCAAAAAATTTATACTCGTTTAAATCGCTTAATCAGATTTGAATACATTAATTAAATTCATTTCACGTTTTCATGTTTAAAATTTTCTAAAGATAGATGACCCAAAGTAAAAATATTAAAGAACCGACAGATATTATCCCAGAAATAACATCCTGTCTCTATACTTTGGGAGTAGCGTTAAAGGAACGTTGAATGGGTCACGGCTAAGATTTCCCTCCGGTCATTTGGGATTCATGGAACAGGAATTGTAGCCTTAAGAAATATAAAGGATGCTGTAGGCTCTAAGAAACTCGTCAACTCTTTACGACGTCACTTTCTTTTGTTGGTTTTATCCTTCCCTCCTACCGCAATAATTTTAAAGTTACGCAACACAGGTACTTAACGACACACTCTTTAATCAATGATGCCTTTAAGATGTCAAAAATAATAGTTTTATATTGAAAGTCACTTGTTTCAATTGAAATACGGGCATTCATACTCTTCAGGAAAGTTTTGAATCAGATAAGAACATAGGACTTACCCTGCTTTTCTAACAGCACCAGTGCAATTAAATGAAGCTGCCGCAGCTCCAGTTTGTTTGCCTTTATACGGTGAATTCATGGCGCTCTCTCCGGGATCTTCTTCATCAGATACCGCTGTCGTCAACGACATGCGATCGTCGTCTGATATCTATGTTCAAATTATAAACAGCATTAACAAAAAAAATATATGTGTAGTGTCCAAATATTTAGTTAAATATTATTCCTAATACTTAATTTTCGTGTTAAAAATGTTAGGTATATTCATTTTATATATTTTTTCCATTTTATACAAAAATAGAAAGGAAAATAAAACTGTTAATGCTAAATAAGAATAAAGGCACTGCGTATTCCTTAAGTTTCTTTTCATGTCTTTAAACGAAATACGCTGTACTTGAGGAACCGTATAACTGCAAATCTTAGTTTTCGCAGATCTTCACGGATTTAATTTTAATCTTGTTGACAAAATGTTTTGGAGCGTTTCCGAGAAATCAACGTTATTAGTGCTTGTACTATTAACTACATTGATATTACTTAATATTCAGAGTGCTAATCGGAATTACTTTACATATAAAATAAAATACAATGAAATGAAACATAAGTTAAGATTCGCATTTAGGTGTACCATGCTACAAAGTTCTTTCTTAATAATCTAAATGAATTTTTTATATTTTACTGGTGCCGTCAACACGCCTCAAAGAAAATTACATTCACTGTTAAAAGAAAGAAATTTAGCCCAACCTTCCGTGAATACGTACTTGGGCATAATTTTTAATGTTGTAAGTTGCCAAGACGGCAAGCTATACGTTTATGTATTCTGGCTGTGTACCACGGTGTAAAGCAATTTACCGCCAGTCGTGCCCTCATTTCTAGGACTTTAAATTGTTACCTTGTAGGTATGTATGGACAACGAAATTGTTTTATAAGTACGGTTTAATTTATGCTAATTAATAAATCCAATTCATTCGGGAAAAAAGTTTGTTTTCAATAGTGAAAACATGTTCGACGCTGAGAGTTACGGTCTATATTGAAATAATAATTTTCACTAGATCCTATTTAGGTGTCAATTACGATATAATAAATTACGCGATGAACTTCTTTCCATTATTGATTAAATAAGATTATCTTTAGAACTTTCAAAAGCAATAAATTATCATTAAAATAACAAGAACATATTGCTTTGAAGCGCATGCGGGCCACGGCAGCGTGCACTCGGCTCGATGGCCCTTGACGCCGCCACCGGCGCTCTTGCCTCTTTTCTCTTAAAAATATGTACAACATATAATAAAATTTGATATGTAATGGAGCATAGTCTCCGTGATAGCACAAAAGAATGAATATGGGACAGAACATAGCGGCCATACAAAAAAAGTGAAGAAAAATTCTCAAAACAATAATGAACATTAAACACAACAAGGCAGAAAAAGTACAATTATGTATTGTTTAATGATAACGATGTAACACATTCATTTAAACAATGGAATTGTAATCCGCTTTAGTAAAGTGCTTAGTTACCTTATCGTATTGATTATATAGCAATTTAAATCTTATTAAACTTTAAAAAGAAGAACAGTGCAAAGAGGTATTAAATTTAGTTTAAATTAATCGCCGCTCGGCATCTCAAAGTCTCGGTAAGTTATAACCACAACTACATAATGGTATACTTATTTATACTTCACTCGTTCCACAAGAGGTAGTTTCGAAACTTTGACTTAACATAATATTCTAGTCGAATATCTAAACCTGACTTTAGAAACGTACGAATAAAATAAATAATGTAAGTTAAGCCGAGTTTCGTTGTATTAGTCAACGGCAATAGCATTAATTAATGATTGAATCCGGAACCAATTATTAAATTTAAGAAACATATTAATCATTGCATTCAGCAGGTGACGAAAGCGTTCGAGCGTTAAAAATGTATATTATATATTTTATCTTTTAGTAGAGCTTGAACTCGTCCCTAGCAACATAATACAATTTTTGACAAAATTCTTATGTTACTTAAATGTAGCAAATGTGAACAATTAAACCAAGCTGCTAAGCTTCGTTGCTGCAGTGCAGTTATTGCACTTAATAGTCACAAATATTAAAAACTGAAACTATCCTAAAAGATTAATGCTAAACGTGAATTTGTTCTCGAAGAATAGTCATTTAATGCAAATTGAGACACTTCTGCATTGCCACAGAGTGGAAATATAAAAGGCCTCATTAGTAAAAAGGGAAATTGCAGCTTCTCACGGTGAAACCTAGAATAAGGTCACCGTTCGCTATATTCATAGATTTATCATGATTTATGTTTAGCTGCAAAAATAAACGCAACAGAAAACCTCAAACCAGTAGTTGTTCCAACAATGGAAATGTTCAATTGTTTAGATAGTTTCCGTTTGAAATGGTAAAAGCGTGGTGTATACAAGAATACAACAGGTTCCATTTATTAATATATATTTTTCGCAGTTTTTAGCATATATTTGTGCAAATAATATGAATATTGCGGTATCGTATATAGGTTATTCTACGATTGTTACAATATTTGCATTGTTGAGTGTATAAACGATTCAGGTGTTCGTAATCCAATATCCCGATAGTATTAAAGTTATAGGCAGTAGTAGTAGGTCCAGAGCATAATATCCTAAATGTTTCTAATAGTAAACAATCACATAAATTGAAAGCATACTTATAGTTAACTATTTGTTGTGATCCAACAAAAGCGAGCTACGATATCTACGAATATCGTAGCTCTTCGTAGAAGTAATATTCGTAGGTCTATACGTGTAGTTGCTTTAGTAATACGAGTGTAATAAATTATTTTCATGCGTTAAATATTCAAATTGAGGTCCTTACCTTTGTCAAAAAAGTTTCATTGCATGTTTGTGCAGTACCCTTCCAGTGATAATGTCTAAAGCGGACATTGCCTAGTAATTTTGCGCCCTGTAGTATTGAAACTTCGTATACAATACGCCGAATATTCAGGACATCTGTACGTTTTTTGTATTTATTCAGTTTCCGTCGACGAACTATTCGCTCATCGGGCTCTGAATATTCTCCGGTACTTGTGAGTCCTTCCTCGGCAGCCCATGCACTCAATACGCTTTCAATAAAACTAAATAACTGTTGCACGTTCGGTTCTAATTTACTTGGAATATAAAGGTATGGAGATACAGTTTTTTTCGGCACAATAGCTTTTTCTTCTGGCTCATCTTCAGGAGGCGGGGCTACGTCGTGATAAGGGCACGTGTGGGTTTTGTGATGATGATGATGGTGATGGTGGTGATGATGATGCTTTAATTTGCGTTTAGTTTCTTTCGCAGCCGATTCGCTGCCGCCTTCTCCCTTTTCTCCGGTTTCCCCACCACTCGAGTGTGAATCCCCGCTTCTTTCCCTGCGTGGTTTTGGACGACCGTTTGAAGTGAGAGCTGCTAATGTACCTGAAGCTAAACAGCAATGATGGGCGACACAGCAAAAGCGCGCGTCACCCTTCTCTAGTCCCGTATGAGCTTTGTGGCAAAACGATATATCTGGTATTCTCGCTCCCAAAGCCGCCAAGTGAGCCCGATCGGCGCATACTTGCATAAGAAGGTTTTCACCAAAATGCACAGTCTTGTGGCGTCGGCGACGTAAGTGCATCACGGTACCGCTCCCGGAGAGGGAAGCCGGTGCGGAGGCCGACGTGGGCTTGCCGCGGTGCTCCGGCGCACGCACACATCGAGGCGGCGGCGCGCGGTGCGTCTCCACCATCATTGGCGAGGTGCGGCGTCAGCGGCCGGGTCGCGAGCGTCACCTCATTACGACTCCTTCCTTCTCTTTTGTTATGCTTCCCCTTTCTTCAACTCAACTTTATATTATGTTCATCGTATCCATTTTATTTGAGAAATAAAAACTTAGTTTAAGTCATTTTCACGTTTTTACTTATTCTTGGTTTTAGGAATGTTCTTCAATTAATACAATTTACCCTTTAATTATATTATTAAAAGTTGAGTTATTAGTACATACGAAAAGGAGTATGTTTAGTATAATGTAATTGTCCATATTGAAAAACGATAAATTATTTTAATCTCTTCGATGTTCATTATAACCGCATTCATATTATGAATTATTATGAAAATAACAACCAATATTA
The DNA here is from genome assembly GCF_905220415.1 of Colias croceus. NCBI lineage: Eukaryota > Metazoa > Arthropoda > Insecta > Lepidoptera > Pieridae > Colias > Colias croceus. The sequence goes on from NC_059542.1 coordinate 5,824,082, forward strand.
ATTAAATGTTATCCTTATCTTTCCAAAGATCACTCCATATGTAACAATTTTCTTATATCCGTTATTTTTATGGGTTAAATAGCATGTCCTTTTAGAAATGAGAAACTATTTTTTATTTTTACGAGTTATCATGATGTATATTGCTGCTCGTAAGCGTCAGAGGGTAGACACATTGCGTTAAAATATTTCATAATGTCAGTTGATGTCAGTGGATTTCTGCTATTTGTGTTTTATATAATATACATATATTTTTTTTACGTATTACATAGTATTACAAATATAAGTGGAGCGCTAATGAAGCTTTCTAGACAAACAAGGGGGGAATGACAAAATTTAATGTACCTATATCAAAATAATAAAATAAAATCACATTAAATGGAACGAAATCCAGGTTCAAATAAAATTTTAGTTTTGGGTGCAAGATCCAAAATTTTTTTAGTGTATCTTTAAATTAAATAGAATTATTTTTTTTGTAAGTATTTAAATGATGAAAGACTAAGTGAAAAAGGTTTGCTGTTGTTACGGAGGATCATTAAATTTATGAATTTATATTTTTTACATTTTAATTACGCTAAGAGCTAGTAAATCCCTGAGGGGTGAGTTGGGCCGCATCGTGGTAGTGTCATCACATTTGGACTCATCAAGTTGGCGCAGCGGATAGCATGATAACTAAAAATATATCTCGAATTTACTTCATAAGCTTTTTAATAGAACTTCGAAGTCTCCTACTATTTCTAATTCTAAAAATTATATTGCTTCTACTTATACTTCTGATAGAAAGTTGAAAACAATTTAATAATTCGAAACACTTTAATAAATATCTAATGGAACAATTTTACAAAATTCTTGTTTTTAAATATCTATTAATTTCTACAATGTGAACTTTTTTAACTTGTAAAACGATATTTTTTGGGTGCAAGAGGTGGTAGACCTTTTTTAATAATTTATAGATATCGCTTAATCTTAATTTAAAAATACGTATATATGATAACATTCTAGATCCAATTTACCTTAAAAGATAAACGTTTTGAAGAGAGTATAATTTATCGGCTTATAATTGCATAGTAATTCACTTATAAGTTATCTTCATTTACGAATTTTGAATTTAAATCAGTAAATATTATTTAATAAATAAACTGTATATAAATAAAAGACATCCCCATTTTTATACAGTTTTTTTTACAATGTAATTATATCTAACCAAATTATTATTTTATTTGTTTTCAAAAAGAAGTACAACTTATTTAGCAATTTGATCATTAATTCTGTCTTTGTATATTTAGGCTCGTATCATTGGTTTAATAGAAAACGTTACAGTCCGCATCTCTTTACCTATCTCTTATTTTACATTAACAATTAATAAAAATAATGGGTACTTGTTTTATTGTTTTACAATTCCAATTATATTAAACGAGTAGGTATAACCTATTTATAAATGAAATAATTAAACGAGCAAGCAATAAGAAAAATGTTTATCAACTTTGTAGATATTTAAATAGAAGGTAGCGTCCTGCATTGCGCCAAATATCCATTGGTTTTAGTTATATTTGTTCTCCAGATAAATATAAGGGAATAGCCATGGACAATGTCAAATGAGTGTACAATGTATTTGCTTTCCTTAATTTTAGTGAATTGAATTTATCGACGTGTTTTTCAAATATAAAACCAGATTTAAATCATAAAATAATTGTACTAATAACTCAACTCGATTATCCCTTGTCTTTTGATAAGCGGGCAGTTATGAATGATTAAAACAATTTTTGATGAAACGATAAACCTGTTCAGATGACGTCTATCACCGCGAGTAAAGGCGTAGGTACACATCACTTTAGCACATGTACTACGATAAAGCCCAATCCATAGTATCAATTATAATAGACATCGGTATAAGTTAAAGCCGCGGTCGAATGTTTTTTCAGTTCATAAATAAATAACTTTATGAGTTACATAATCGAGCACCGGTAACACAGAATTGCTCCAACGCCCAAGCGGTTCTCACTGCGACTGGATCCGGCACGCGTCGCGGAGGGTGGCCGTAATCGTCAAACATCGTTACTTCTCGGAGAGAAACGATCGTCCGATTTGGAGCAAGCGCGACAGAGGGCGGGCGGCGCCATGGCGCCTCTGTACCAGTATTTATGCGCCTCGGACTCTATACTACCTCTACTCTACCCTACCCAATCTCACATTTCGATTTAATTGGTATCTTTATTGATGGATTTGATAGCAGCGACATGAAATCATTCCTGTACATGACAATATAAGAATAAAAAAGTACTTTGCGTTGTACATAGAAACATAGAAAAAAGTTTGGATCATCTAAATTCTACCTGAAGGCAAAACATGAAATAAACATTTTATATTACTTAATTGAAAACGAAACGAAAATAACAGATAATAGATATTGAAAATAAATCTTACGCAAACATTACGTATTTGCTCTTGATATTCATCTCCTTTCAACTTTTCACTTTATTGTACCAATAAAAGGTTTGGATTCTTTATTAATGTTAGTTTTATGTTTTACATGTACTTTTTTTTCTGTGAAGGAATGTCTTCCTAACGTGAAGAAGATAAGATATTAATTTTACACATTTATCTTATTTATTTTAATAAAATGTTAAAAAATAAAAATTTATTTTTAAATTCCAATAACAATTACATATAACGATAGGATAGGATATCAAAATATATGAACTGTTGTCATGTTAAATAATAAAATGGATAACTTAGAAACTTAAAATGCAAAACATGTTTTGATCCAAATACTTTATTTAATTATGGCACAGACGTAATGGCGCAAACCCCTCTTTCGTGAAGTGAGCTGTTTCACGCGGAAAATATTCGCAGCCTGCGTTTGAAAAGAAAATACCAGTAAGGGAAATGCGTTTAGATTTTGTAAGTGGTCTCCGGGTCAATGTACTTTGCAAATTACAAAACCTATTCGGTACGAAATTCTTGGATAACGCTTGGGTAATATTGATTGATGTTAATGTGTAAATTTTTGGAGTATGATTTTCTTATCCTCGATATTTTCATTTTTGCACAAATATTTTCATATACTGATATCGTATTTTAATCTTAAATTATATTGTCCAAATAGAATTTATAAAAGAAACATATTCGAAAATTATTTTCTCTATTACTTGTGTAGGTATTATCTCTGTATAAGTATCATTAAGTAAACCATTTCATCCACATACGTATTGAATCGTAATAACGTTGCTTATTTTTTGCACTCTGCAAATGTAATTAATGAAATATACGTTGACACTTGTCTCGTCTAACAATTATGCCACATATAATTGGTAGAGCAAATGAAATGAAAGCATGTTATATGTGAATATAGAGCTGGTAGTTAAGCGCAGGCGTGAGGCTTTATAGGTCCCTCTCACACTCCCCTTGTGCTCGCTGCACAAATGGAGATGCGACGCGACATCTGTGAGAATGTCACCAGCATTACTGCTTCTGTCAGCTCTGTTCAGAGTAACAACGTCACGATCGGCACTATTCCATTGCAATCTGTGTTAAAAGGCATCGGAAACAGATCTACGTGACGGAGTTAATATTTTTCACAGGCATAAAGTGAAAACTCCAAATATGCAGATAAATATATTGTATTACCTATTCATTTTCCATAAGATAAATATTATACATAAAAAGAGACTCCAATAAATATTCTGAATGATGATTTCTTTAATTTTACTCAAACATTTAATGTTTCAAACAGACTTATTATCTGACGTTTTCTTATTTATGAAAAAGTAGCTGAGTTGTTTTAACAAAAAATATATAAGTCCCGCCAGCTATTATACGTAGTAACAATAGGGACTTTACTTCCGACCGCGAACAGAAAAGAGGTTACAGCTAAAGTAAATGCTATAGTTTGTATAAAACGTAATAATACTACAATACGGAAATTTTAAAAATATATGTATTCGTTACATAATATTTATTATATTTGTACTTATTTAAAACATTGTTTTCAAATGGATAACGGTGAAACGTTTAAATGTTTTATTGAATGATTACGAGAAACCTTATATTATTACTTTCATCAGGATGAGCTTTTAAAGTAATCCATGTTTACATTTTTGTAAGAGAAATAGAAACCTCGACATAGTCCGAGCCTGCTAATAACGGTTGGGAAGTAAACAACGCCTTATATTTCTAAAAGCTTTTACTTAAACAGCGCAGACAACTTTATTTAACCGTAAGGCATCCATTAGAAGGAAATAGTAAATTATCAGAAATGTTTATCTAACCTCACATCAACCTTCATTAAAATACTGTTGTCGTTTTGAATGTTATTTTTCTGAAACATTTTATTTAAATAAGTTAAGTTTTTTAGCGCACCACCTCTTTGTCTGTGCGGCGGAGGTGAGATGGCCTAGATCCATGGATAAGATAAAAGATGTTGATCGTAAGGATACTAATCAAATAACTTTAAAAGCATCATCGAGCTCACTATCAAACGTAACATTCATTTTTGGTGTTCCATTTGATGAAGCAAAAAAGACAAGAAGTCTTTTATAAGATTAATATATTTAGATTATTTAAAATGCTTGTTGGGGATGAGCTGAAATACTCGTAATAAATTTTATACTACGATCCTAAGTATAATTTTATTGAAATATCTAATATATAAAAATCAATGCCACTTTTCGTTGTAATTCCATAACTCGAGAACGGCTGAACCGATTTCGATAATTCTTTTTTTATTATATTCCTTGAAGTACGAGGATGGTTCTTATGTAGAGAAAACGAAAATATGTACCACGGGCGAAGCCGGGGCGGACCGCTAGTATATTATAAAAAAGGTTTCCTTATTCTTATATGATATTCTTTCGGTAGGTCACATATTTTACATTCGGTACATCACTTAGTGCAAACAAAAAGTGTTTTTCATCGGTCAATAAAAGAGTAATAGATTCAGAAGTTAGTTTTGTTTTGTAAATAATTAACTATTATAAGTCAATAATTGACGATATCAAAAAATGTTATTCATCTATATCTATAATAATATTATAAAGAGGAAAGGTTTGTATGTATGTATGTATGGTTTTCACGCATAAACTATACTAAACTGATTATTATGAAATTTAGCACACATATAGAGGATAACTTGGATTAACACACAGGATAGGTTTTATCCCGGAAATCCCTCGGGAACGGGAACAATGCGGGTTTTCCTTTGAAAACCCGGGCGAAGACGCGGGTGAAAAGCTAGTATATTATAAAAAGTAGTACCTTACGTATTATTAAGACCGAAAGGTATATGAAAGGTTTTTAGAATTGTATGTAACACACAATAAGTCAGAGCGAAAAAATATTCCCGTGTTAGAATAATTAATGAAATCGCTAAAATGTGGAGGTTGACAGACTGAGGTCTCTTCAACCTCGTTTCGTAAAAGGGTCTCCGTACAAAAAACGTGTTACCTATTGGAGAAATATGAATTTATTTTTGGATAATGTATTATTATACTGAATAAGTATTCATATTTCAAAGTGTTAAAACGAAGTGACTGGTGCGACAGGCCTTCATTAATTTTTGACACGTGGTAATGAGGATAGGGTAAATGGGATACCGCTCCAGGATCCAACTACCCAAGTAAGCTGTCAATTTGCGACGTAATTTAGTCACTCTATTGATAATATATATTATTGCTTCCTAACTTCGATTAAATGTGCTTTTGAAAACAACTTGTTATCTATTTCCTTGTTAGTTACTTCAGTAAATTCAGTTTATATGTTATTTAAATGTATGTTTTGCTTAACGAACAACCTTGACGATCGAGTTTTGTTTGAATGCACACAAATACCAGTAAAATAAAATTGAAGTGAGGCGAAACAATGTTATAAAGGTGTGTATTTTTAACTATAGAACTACAGAATTTACAGGAAGGGTCGAGTGTCAGAGTGAAAGAACCGAGATCAATAGGAAGTCGACCCTGACACAATTTGCAGTGCCCGTAAGGCAGACGGGGTTGCGGTCGTGGTTGAGAATAAACATTGGCTCTCTAGAATCTATTAAGATTGAATAATGGGGTGTCGAACGAAGTGACTTCTTTTGTGAGATTATTTTATCATGTTTCAGTAGATCTTGTCACGAGCCTTATGCTTTTGTATTATTCTCAATGAACTTTGTAGTTGCATTTTAAATGAAATTATGAGCCGCATAAAGCATTTTTTGATTCAACGAGTAACGAGTTCTACTTATAAACGTCATTTTGTTAATGTCTAAGTATTATATTATTCTGTTTTATTAAAAATTATAATTTGTTTCTGCATTGCATGGGGGAAAAATCTGATGAATATTTTGATGATCTTTATTTATATTCCAACGCAGGTTTACGTTTAGTGAAAGACTTTTTAAACATTATAAAAATTATTTAACTTAACTATAATAATTAAAATAAATAAATAACGGAAACAGAAAGCATAATATAATTTTACAATGTCATGTTTGGTTTTGCAAATGATTCTATATTTACTTCTACTCTACATACACGAAAGGAATTATTATTAATGAATTGTTTGTTATATGAGAAGTTTGTGTTGTTTGTTGTATGTTTGATGCAAAAGTGTTTAATGTGTATCATATTCAACTGCTTACTTCACTAGACCAATAACAATCTAATGTTAAGGTCATTAGTATTAAAGCATTAAATCAAACGAATTTGTAATTGTTATAATATGCTATAAATGATATTCGCAAACGTAAATCATACATGCTAATTTGTTGCTCTACTATTTCTAACGTTTTCAAGGCTATACGCGCACAGGAAAGGAGAAAAGAGGACAGTTAACTATGCTTAACACAACAGATACAAATATGTATGTAGTAACATTTCTATTTCAAAATATAGTTTGTACTAAATTACCTGAATAAAAACAGCGCTCTTCGATTTGATGGCCCCCATCCAGTTACCAAATTAACATTTTGGTAACTTAATTTTTTTAATATTTAAACTGTTCATTGTACTATGATATTATATTACTAAGTAAACCACAACAACGATATTGAAATTATACTCTAATAAAGAATTCAATTCCATTAACGATTTTTTACTATTTAGAATTATTTAACAGAGCCTGGCAGTATGAGAAATTATTATCTTTAATAGAATATTACACTTAACAATTAAGTTCTTATCACAGGTGGATTAAGCAACACAGAAGCAGGAACTCTACTTTAATACTTTATATAAGAAATAGAACACTACGTTAATTGAAAACGATGTATTTATATCCAGTCTAGGCCTCTACAATTGACTCGACGCACAATCGGGAGATATGTTGTACAACAACACTAACATTTAACTGGCTAAACAGTCTATAATTTATGTGTATAACAACCATGATAAAAATTAACATTAATTAACGAATTTACTATGAACATTCGTAACGTATCGCCTCCGTCGGGGTCTTCTTTGTCCGTGCACTTGACAGTAATAGCTTTGTATTTACACAAACAAAACGTCTCAACTTTCGATTCAATGTTCTCCTTCGCGACATTCGACACGTCTAATTAGGGGTTCGTGTGAGAGTTCGGAATCCACGGTTTGTTTGTTTCTCGTGTCACAGGAAATTAGAAATATAACCTCAAATAATATTTTTATGCCACGTTCAGGATACGATTGGTGAGTTTCAGCGCAGCGGCGAGCGTTGCTCATTGCGCAGGCCCTGGCGACGAGCGCCGACCTCGCACGACCGTTCCCAGACAATCCGCTCCTATTCTATACGCTATACGCTATACCCATCCGCTACATTTCTATGCTTGCTCCAAATAGTGCATAATAAAAGGTGCAACATTCACCCTATGTTTATATCTTATACTTCAATCATAGCTTGTTAGTAAAAGCTTTTTCATGCCTTTTAAATCGCATTTATAAATAATAATACAAACAAAAAATTTTTCTTCATGAATTGAAAAAAGGGAACAATATTATTTTAACACAAATACTGGTTTACACACAGAACAGTAAGAACATTTACTGTTCTGTGGGTTTACATTTACTTTTGAATTTATTTAAAGTAATGACAGAAATAAAAATTAATGACAAGTTCAATCATCAATTTCATACTCAAGTTTTTCATTTCGAGTATCAATTTCATAGAATAAAAACATTAATTAACAGACAATTGCCTTTTATTCATCATTTAACTAACAAAATATTATTATTCGACATAAACTCTTTTGTGACAAGTTAACATATTATTTTAATAATGCATGAACGAAACATATAACTACGTTATTAAAATATTAAAAAACTATATTCTGTTTTATGTGAAATTTTCTTTGATAACATATTGATGTTAGAGGTATATTATTGGGGAATTTCCAGCGTTATAATGTAATGTGAAACTTGATAAGATGAGTTGTAAGGCTTCTAACCAACGTGCTGTTTGTTAAGTTATTAAACCATAATACAGAACTGATTATAGATAGAATTAAATACTATTTATCTAGTAAGTAATACACTACGTAATTTAACTGTACTTGATCCCAAGCAGTAATTCCGATATTGTTCGTTTTTATTTTTATCAACTCGCTGACAAATTGGCTTTATTATTTTGAAAGGCTGTTTTGAATTTCAGATATAATTTAGATCAGATTGCTATAAGTAATTACGAGGCACAAAATACATTCAAATAATAAAAGCTTTGTTCTCATTACATTATTTTTTTGTTATAAATATTTTATAATTGGTTTTGATTTTAAAGCAATATTTTATACAGCTGTTTTGATCCACAAATACGAAATCATATTATATTTTTAATCCAACTTAATGCGTTTTGCATACCTCTGTAGAATAATTATTATATTATAAAAATGAAATTATGAATTGTTAGACATCCCCTCGCGCCAGCTCAGTCAGGATCGGATGATCCGGGATAAAAACAAAAGAAAAATATCCTTATAAACGTATATTTAGAAATATGTCGCTTTCTAAGGGTGAAATAATCTTTATAATCTCGTTAGTGATCTAGTTATAGTTTATCCTTTATCTACACTAAAGAGGAAAACTTTGTTTGTTTGTTTGTTTGATTGTAATGAATGGGCTCATAAACTACTGGACCGATTTTAAAAATTCTTTCACCATTCAAAAGCTACATTATCCACGAGTAATATAGGATAGGTTTTATCCCGGAAATTCCACGGGAACGGGAACTATGCGAGTTTTTCTTTGAAACCGCGGGCGGAGCCGCCGGCGAAAAGCTAGTAAACAATAAAGTGTTTTCTCTTTATGGTATTAATAGATGTATAATTAATATCAAAATAATCAGGAATGACTATTAACAATTCCAATGATGCGTTAACGATAGCTTCATATGGATACACACAATATAGCTAACATTGATGATGTTAGCCGCTTCAGAGCACATCAAAGAGTTTAATAGCCTACAGCCTAATGCTTATCAGACGGTGCTATATATATTACCAATACATATACATCTTAATATATATTATAAAGGCGAAAGTTTGTAAGTATGGATGTATGGATGTTTGTTACTCTTTCACGTAAAAACTACTGAACCGATTACAATGAAATTTAGCACACATATAGAGGGTAACTTGGATTAACACATAGGATAGTTTTTATCCCGGAAATCCCACGGGAACGGGAACTATGCGGGTTTTCCTTTGCAAACGCGGGCGAAGCCGCGGGCGGAAATCTAGTATTACATAAAGTTACTATATGTGTATCGTTTAATTTATTTTTGTCAACAGCCGTAAACATCTCATTTTATCTTTTTATTAATATTACAAGAAGAAGGTAGCATTTCAATTTTGTCTAACTTTTAAAGTGTTCAGACTGTTCTTGGTTTATCTGAGTAAAGTAACGAATTTTTAAGTAACGCAAACTTTAACGAATCCATTACTTTACATAAAAAATGAAATTAATTTTGAATGATTATTTTCTTATTTGTTCTGTTTCAGTTGTAGTGACCTAGATTGACAATACAGTGAAACTTGGTTAATTGGGACCTGGATAAGTGAGAAACCTCCATAACTGGAACTCATGCTGAGGTCCCAACACTTTGGCACTGAATTACCTCTGTTAGTGGGACGAGGTAAACTCTATATCTGGGATTTGTTCTTTCGATTTATCGTCATAGTTACCTCTATAACTGAGATAGCGAGTAAATTTTATATGCATAAACCTCTGTAACTGAGATAACATTGTTTGTTTCTCATTCTTATTCTATCCACAAATTCCACCCGTAATACCAAGTACGTAAGTACAAATTTTGAGCTTTTAGTTTTAGTTAAAACCTTCAGTTTTAGTTTCGCTTTACTATCATACAGATGTTTTTTTAAATGTATAATTGATATAACCTGTATTCTCACCTCTACTAATGGAACCCTCTGTAAATGAGACAGATATTTATTTATACCTGTATATCTGAGACACTGGGTAAGTGGAATACCTCTATAAGTGAAACGACATTGCAGGTCCCTTGATATCTCACTTAACCAGGTTTCACTGTATATTAAATTCGCATTCAGAATTTTTACTTTGTCACCTGCTTTTTCTTACCAATACGAAAAACATATGGTATTTTAACATCTCAATACATTCCCGATTCAAGGTAAGAGTTGCCGATACCTCTACACATCAGATAAGTCCGTACACTGCAATACCTAAAGGAAATTCATTATCTATCTTTCACTTACCTCACTAGAAGTCAAATAGCATATCCTGGAATCCGTGCTATCGATGGAAGCTTGCTGCACGATGCCGTACCGCGTGGACTCCCGGTCGCTCGTGTACTCTGAGCGGATGCTGTCTTGGCGATCGAATACACCGCTGCAACAACGACTTGGTTTTACCATCTACACTCCTGATCTAATACTAAACTGCCTAGTAGAACCGGAAAAGAAAGACATGTAATATCTATCAATATTTATTAATCATCTAGTAGACTACGTGGACTGTGGCTATAAAAGCTATGACCGAACAGAGGATATAAAGTACGATATGAATGTGGATTTACTTCAAAGAAAATAATTATTTTATTTTTTATTTTTTATCCTACTTCGTCAGTATTCCTAAACTAATAGCTGCCTATTAAGGACGCTATAACGTATTTTTACAAAAACACGCTGTTTTTCGGTACCATTTTAACTTAAAGCAATTACACGTGAGAACATAGTAATATCTTAATTTAAAGATAATATATTCAGCTCTACGTTCATCTTATAAAAATTGTACGACGTCATACAAAATTGTCGCTGAAATACGTTTTTTCCATCACAATAAACGCATAAAATGCAAAAAAAATGGGGTCTAAACCGGTACCATTTTAGGAAAATTAAGAGCCTAATCTATCTTCTTAACTATATCTTATTGAGGGATATATAGTCCTTTATATATGGTGTAATTTTTATGAATCTAAATCAAAATTTTATTTCAATAATGAGCTAAATTAAAAATACTTGTCGATTTCTTCATACATTTTGTTCTCGCGGTTCGTCAGACCGCGCTCAGAAGCGCTCTTGGAAGGACGGGTGTATCGCTCCTCGTGCCAAAAATAAAAACGAAATAAAAAAGATTATTGTGCGTGCACTGTCTTTTTCGTGATTTGAAATATTTGATACTTTTTATGAGTAAACTGTATAAGTTTCATATTCCAATTATTTGTAATTTAAAATTATGTTTTTAAAATTACCTTGCCTGAGATCCTCTTTTTTATGGGTTGTTGAATAGATTGGTGTGGTAAAACAATTCAAGATGGCGTCGATGAAAATTTGGCTTTTTTTCGTGATGGGTGTCATTTTCACAGTTTTTGGGGTAGCTATTACCGAATATGAGGTCAAAACTGAAATCCAAGATGGCGCCGACGAAAATTTTACATCTTTTCGTCATGGGTGTCATTTTCATGGTTTTTGGGGTAGCTATTAACGAATATGAGGTCAAAACTATAATCCAAGATGGCGCCGACAAAAATTTTACAACTTTTCGTCATGGGTGTCATTTTCATGGTTTTTGGGGTAGCTATTAACCAATATGAGGTCAAAACTGAAATCCAAGATGGCGCCGACGAAAATTTTACATCTTTTCGTCATGGGTGTCATTTTCATGGTTTTTGGGGTAGCTATTAACGAATATGAGGTCAAAACTATAATCCAAGATGGCGCCGACAAAAATTTTACATCTTTTCGTCATGGGTGTCATTTTCATGGTTTTTGGGGTAGCTATTAACCAATATGAGGTCAAAACTGAAATCCAAGATGGCGCCGACGAAAATTTTACATCTTTTCGTCATGGGTGTCATTTTCATGGTTTTTGGGGTAGCTATTATCGAATATGAGGTCAAAACTATAATCCAAGATGGCGCCGACGAAAAATTTGACATCTTTTCATCATGGGTGTCATTTTCATGGTTTTTGGGATAGCTATTAACGAATATGAGGTCAAAACTAGATATAATCCAAGATGGCGCTGACGAAAATTTGACATTTTTCGTGATGGGTGTCATTTTCATGGTTTTTGGGGTAGCCATTAACGAATATGAGGTCAAAACTAAAATCCAAGATGGTCGTCGAATTTCAAGATCGCGTCATGGTAATACTGTCGCGTTATGGAGCAAGGCGGCGATTTTGGTATCTATGAATCTCGCCAAAGAAGTTTCACTCCTGACACGTTTTCTCGGCACACACGTTCTTTTTTTTTTTATTCTCTTCGTTTAAATGTTTTAGATAAACTTTATTTTAAATAAAGTTTAGCGAATATATTTAAAGAATATATTTAAAGTTACTAATATCTGTCAGAATATTAACATGATTGCCACAGAGTTGCGTTTTATATTAAATTTCTAAATATGCATTTCAATGTTCTTTAAAATTGTTTTTTTTAAGACTTTCTACAAAACTGTGGTTGTTAACGTTTTTGTTATTTTATTTAAGTTTACTTTAAAGGAGTAAGAAAAATACACCTAATTATCGACGGTTACATTGGGGATTTGGTAATAGCTGTCTCAAAAACCTTGAAAATGACACCCATGCCGAAAAGATGTAAAGTTTCGTCGACACCATCTTGGATTTTAGTTTTGACCTCATATTGGTTAATAGATACCCCAAAAACCATGAAAATGACACCCATGACGAAAATATGTAAAATTTTCGTCGGCGCCATCTTGGATTTTAGTTTTGACCTCATATTCGTTAATAGCTATTAGCTACCCCAATAACCATGAAAATGACACCCGTGACGAAATGATGTAAAATTTTCGTCGGCGCCATCTTCGATTTTAGTTTTGACCTCATATTGGTTAATAGCTACCCCAAAAACCATGAAAATGACACCCATGTCGAAAAGATGTAAAATTTTCGTCGGCGCCATCTTGGATTTTAGTTTTGACCTCATATTCGTTAATAGCTACCCCAATAACCATGAAAATGACACCCATGAAGAAAATATATAAAATTTTTGTCGGCGCCATCTTGGATTTTAGTTTTGACCTCATATTGGTTAATAGCTACCCCAAAAACCATGAAAATGACACCCGTGACGAAATGATGTCAAATTGTCGTCGGCGCCATTTTGGATTTTAGATTTGACTTCATATTGATTAATACTTATTTAATAGCTACTCCAACTCCTTGAAAATGACACCCATCACCCATGACGAAAAGATTTCAAATTTTCGTCGGTGCCATCTTGGATTTTAGTTTTGACCTCATATTGGTTAATAGCTACCCCAAAAACCACCCACATTTGCAAATGTGTTTGCTACTTAGGAAAAGTTCATATTTAAAGATATAGGTAATGTGAATGTGTGGTAACGAATTTAATTTATTTCATTCCGACTGTTTCTCGGAATAATCGAGTCATGCGGATCAGCAAGGACCAGGGAATTGTCATTAATTTCTCATTAAAGATCGAGGCCGAGGGGGACTATTTGTCAACTCATAATAACTTACCACATAGAAGTTTATCGATTAGTGAGTTTACCCCTATTTGAATTTCTTGAATTTAAGATACCTACCTACGTTTAATTTTTGTAAAATATTATTATAATGTAGATGTTGGCTATGAATAAAGAATTTAATATTGGTGTAACTGATGATAATGTACCTATATGGTAAAACTTTATGAGGAAATATGATATAGGTAGTTTTATAAAAATTTCATGCTTTTCGATTGTAATTTGCATCATCATTTATCAGAGAGTACAGTAGAAATTACTGCGTTAACTCAATGGAGTGTATTATAAATGGCTCAAGTCCCTATTACAGTGCTTTGCTGCAAATAACCGGTGATTATTTCCACCAAAGCTCCTCATTCCGGCACTTACTTGATTTTATATCCTTCATTGAACAACTTTTTACAGCACTGCGCAAAAAGAAGACAAATTTTTCCATGCATATTTTTTTTCCGGATAAGCTTTTCGGTAAAATCTTATTAAATAAAGCTAATGCTGATAACATCATTAAGAACACATAACACAATATTTAATAATCCAGAAGTTAGTATAAATTATAATTTGACGGTGAAGAGACTTTGAATAGAAAGTAGCAAAAGTATCAGCATAATGCTAATTAAGAAAATAGTTTTGCGGTTCTGATAAAGTTTAGACGTTTCCTAGAAGCGCATCTTATAATACAATGAAATTCAAGTTTACAAGTACCTTCATAATAATATTGGAATAGAAATATAATTTTCATACGTTCATATTCGTTTTGAAAACTCTTTTACTTTTTATAATTATAGCATGAATGTTTAATGAGTAATTCAACGCGGACGTCACAGATCATAACAAAATTGATTTTCAGGAAGATCTAGAGCTGTAGAATTTTAAAGATTTTTTAATACAATTTTGTTTTATGTCTGTATTTTTATGCTGGTACGAGATGAATTTTCCGACAGTACAATATGTTTAAAAATGAACATGGTGCCTTTTAACGTAATACAGGCATGAATTAACTCAAAGACCTATTTAGAACGTATTGCGAGAGAAAAATGCGATTTATAAGAGGGAATGTGAAAGCGAGATTAGGCGTAGGAGGACCTATTATTCCGCTTCACGTGCTCTTCAAGTTATGGAATTGCAACAATCCCGTTTCTACGTCTGATTTCTTTTTTAGCTTGTTACTGAGATTAGACCTCGGGCATGATCTTCAACTAAATGGGCTAAGCTCTCGATCGCTGAGGCGTCTATAATGATGGTTGTCAGTTGAAATCCTTGCTGGCCGCATTCACTGCCGTCAATTTGTCAAAAGGTTATAATATATCGTACAAATAGAAGGGTCAACCTATTTTCATGCCAATTTATTACAAAAAAAATAGGCTGTAATGATAGTGGACTATCCAATATCCTCTAGATAGCAAGCTATAAACTGAAAATGGTAGAACACACTCGTCGATTTATAAAACACTTACAAGAGAACTGAAATGAAATTTTATTACATATTGGACGCTTACCGTTGTTCGAAGCTATCAGCGCGATTGCTTCTATATCCGGAGTCGTTTAGGCTTCCCTCGTGGCGCAGGCTGGGCAGCGAGTCCCAGGGCGAGCGGCGCGGGCCGGGCGGCTGGGCGCCGCGCCACCCGTCCGAGTGCCGGTACCACGCCGAGCGGGCCGACTCGCCGATGCATGACGCGCAACGGGACGCGCTCACGAAACTATACACATTATATTTAACTTACGGCAAAACATTCATATTTAATGTCAAAAATAGTTACAATAAATCTCCCTTTAATACTAGGTATGTACACTTAAAATCTTCCTGTATCGTATATAAAGCTTTTAGTAACCTTTATACGATGTAGCCATAAAAGATCAGCTAGTTGGTCAGTAAAAAACGCCAGTTTTTCAGAAAATTGCAAAAAGAATTGTGAATTTATATCATAAAAGATATTATCCCATACGTAAAAAGTACCTACTCCACTGTATTTTGCAATTGCACACTCGAGGCTCGTGTACCCTCTGAACTACCTACGTATATTGTACTGCTCTCTTCACAAATATGGCCTTCAATGTAACTTTACGTGGAAACGTTTTGTTGCCGTGCAATTTGTATGTATAGGAATGCACTATTTCAAAGCAATTATTCCATGTTCGCAGCTGTATTTCAAGATGAGCATTTCTCATTACATTGTTGAGGGGTTGCGAGTTTATTGGATACCTTCGGCTTCGTAATAATTTATAGGTACATGATTTAGCTAGGTTAGTGAAGCAATTTCTGCAAGATTAACATATGAAATTGTGGTAAGTGTTGCGTGTCATAACATTATATTACATTATTTCTACTTTGTGTAGTTTGAAAATTACCCATTATAAATTGATGCTTAGCAACACAATAATATATCTAGAAACGCTGTTAGTAGCTTACGTCACAGTGTTTTTATTCTGGTTGACCTGAATAAGTATCTTTGTTTACCTACTTTTAAAACTTTATCAAAAACTTTTCCTCATGCTCATAAATTATTAAAATATGAAACTTGGCATAATTTAAATCCACGTCAAAACATTTAGGTATTTAAATAAATGTGAGCTGGTCGTATTTGCGAAATTCCCAAGACATACGGCACCATTCCGCCCGCTAGGTAGACGAGTTTTCGAGTCTATAACGACTTTAATACCTTCTCTATTATGAGCAGGTATTGCCTCTGAGACGCTTTATCAAGACGAATGCTTCGTGTGAGCGACATATTATTACAACTTAACCAGATAGTGCCGCTGTTAAACGATGTACCATTAGTTTTATGATACTGGTACAGGTATAGGTACCTACTACGTAAAAATATTTTATCATTGATTTATTTTAGATAATAAGATTATACGAAGCGAGTAAAGTAAGCTTTGTGAAAAATTAAGTATAATTGAATACAAAATATAATATACAATGTACAAAAATAATGTATCTACCTACATTTAGAAAGATCAAAGTGAGTCATATTGATGGTAAATATCGCACATAAAAGGATGCAAGAATTTATTTCTTTACCATAGTTACGAAATCGATCGTAGTAAGCATTTATTTCATTTCAGATGTTTAAAAAGTATAATTTAAAGATTTTTTATATCAAGTATGGTATGTATTGATATAGGTATATGTTTTTTTAATTATTGCGGATCAGATTTTTACGACGGGCCGACAAAAAATTGAAAAAAGTAGCACACACCGCCTGTAGTTACTCAGTCACAAAATCCTAAATTGTTTACTGATCCTTTTCTAATACAACGGGATTAAACGGATTTTCAAAATGGGTTTGACTGCATGTCTAATTAAAACAGAAGCTATTGAATGAATAGTAAAGAGATAAAATAATTCAAATTATGTTCGTTGTTATTATTGTGCTTATAACACAACAATTAAGTACCAAAAAGTTAAATTAAATTCATAAATAATGATGATACCCGTATTCCGGTAATTAATGAGTTTTTAATTTATTTTCACATAAATTTTCTATCCGGAAAATGTTTTGACGTTAATGATGAAGTGAGATTACTTGAGCTTTATGAGTATTTAATTGAATCGTTTAAATATACATTTTGATGAATAATGAAAATATGACAACAAGCTATAAGTTCACTTTCAATTGAATTAGCATCAATTCTAACCTTACAATACCTATTTCTGAAATTTATTTAGGTATTTATTTTTCTATGAAAAAGTTTCCCGGTGGATTTTACCAATTTGTACGTTTAGCAATTTGTAGTTGAATTTTTGTACGTTTAGGTACTAAAGGAAAGCTTGTAAATAATTCACGATCAAGGTAACATAATGTATAGTAATAGATAATTAAATTACTTTTTAAACACTAACATTTACCTCCAATTCACGATTACAAGATTTGCTTCTCGAAAAGCTAAATCATAAATGTACCAATACTATATTGAAATGATTTTGGAGATGCTTTGTATTTACAGAACAACAATTATATTATGTCTTGAAGAAGCTATGCCACATTTTTGCCGTAGACAACGCCCATGGACAAAAGCAAATAACTCTATAGCGTACCTATCTGTAATTCTGGTGCATAAGTAATCATCTATATCTGCGAAGTATAATCAAAATCCGTTTGTTTAGTGGTTTTCGCGTAAAATACTTAAAACAATTTAACAAAGTTTTTTTTACAATAGCTATTATTAGGAAGCAGGATAGAGTTAGTATAAACCATAATCATAATTTTATCACTCTATGTGACCTTTTAACCTTTACTCTACCAGGTTTATGAAGTATGATCATTTTGTCACTTAACTACGACCATTTCCTTTTTACTGCCGAAAAACTGATATTATCCAAGCGTATAAAAATAGGCAATTCAGAAAAGCAACTATAACTCTTACAGACCATGAGATATAATCGAAATTACTTTTATAATTGAATCGCGTTATCAAATAATTGAAGACGGATAAATCTTCGAGATATTATTTATTAAATAAATATATCGTCTCTTTACTGACCCTTTTCATTAACTATCTTTCAGAGTAATGTACAAGGGTAAAATATGAAAGAAAATCCGAAGTGGAATTCTCTGGAGGACAATCTTGAGAGAAATGACGCGGGTAACGACATAAAAAGTTCAAGTCTTTGTCAAAAGGATGTCATTTAAAAGTCTTTTATTGAGTTATCATTATTTAATCCTTATTTCAGAAGCAAGGATTATTTTGGATTGAGAAGCGAATATATATTTAAATTGGCTGTTTTTTGTTAAAAGTTATATCTAAATAACACAATGACAATACATGTTTATATAAAGCACAATGATGGAAATAGTTTTAAGAAAATCCATCAAAAACAAATATCTGATAGTAGAGATTTTAATAAAAATAAAAGTCAGACTTAGAATTACACAAGTTTAGGTGTAATGCCTGTGGATTGGCACGAATTAGATTGATGGAAGGTTTTTAATTAATTAAACACACGAACAAATAAATAATAATTATGATGGCCTTTGTCACTTCACTGTATTACCATTGATTCAGAAAATAATTACTTGGATAGTTATAAGTTATAAATAACTTTTATTACAAGTAAGTGAGACGTATCTGTGGAAAGTTTTTTCTATAAAGGAACTTACCTTGATTGATGATCGCTCAAGTATCCTTGGTCGCGATCCCTCACTCGATCCCTGTAGAAAAATACTTGTATAAAATGCGGAACAAAAAACTATTTATAATGTATCATGAAAAAGCTTAGTGAAAAAGAACTCTCAGTTTATTTTGTGGCAGCTGAATATAATATAAAAAATAATATTTAACTGAGTATAAAACTCTTACGTTTTATATAAGCGTTGCATAATATAAAAGTACGATGAATTATAAGAATCAATTTTATTATAATGTTGACCAACCTTGTGTTATGATCGCTCAAATATCCCCTTTCACGCTCACGTTCCCTTTCCCGCTCCCGCATTAATTCATTGCGATCGCTAAAACAATGTAAAAGATAAAGAATTCCAATCAGAAGGCAATTTCTTCTTAAAATATTCAACCGCAACATCCAATACAAACATTGGTAAAGCAAAAAAGTAAAACATCCGAAGATCTATTGATTGTACGATATAACAAAGCTCGAGATAAAAGTTGTTGGAAATGTATTTGAATAATTCATAAAATTCTGATAACTTTTTCAGAGTTGTAATCCACTCAATGTTTTTATACTGCATATAAATTCCTCATTAATTTTATTTCAACTAGGTCACCATAATTGCATTCACATTACTTGAGGTGTTAAAATATTTATCTAGATTTTCTACGTCTAGTCTGTAGAAAATTATAGGCTGAATACACGTGCATTCACGTCTATGTATCCGAATACGTGTATGCGAAATGAAAAAGTTACGAACGTTATCAAATACGAGTACGAACAAGAACACGAATCATCATTCTGTGTGATATTATTATAATATTAAAAAAAAACACTCAAGAGTCGACACAAGGTTTCTAAAAACTGCGATTGACAGATTTTACTGGTTTAGAAAACCTAAAACATGTTGTTCTTACACCTATAATCCTGCGCTACTAGTCCTTACTTTGCGAGGGTACACACCCTCACATGTGTGTGATTGTTACTCTTTCACGCAAATACTGATAACAATGAAATTTAGCACATATATAAAGGGTAACTTGGATTAGCACATAGGGTAGGTTTTATCCCAAAAATAAAACGAGAACGGGAACTATACGGGTTTTTCTTTGAAAACGCGGGCGAAACCGCGGGCGAAAAGCTAGTCTATAATATGTGTTTAAAAAATCTAACAAATTTATATAGAATAAAAGTTGTTTTCTACCTGAATAGATCAGTAATTATCTGTTGGCTTTGAACGTTTTGATCGAAGAACTTCAATTAAGTTTCCTTCCTAATTAATTAAATTGTAAGTGTAAATAAAAAAGAAATCCTTGAGGTTTTTATAAACTTTCAACAAGTCTGCTCCTCTTAAATGTGGTTAAAGAGATGTTATTTAGAATTTTCAACTTCTGTATACTGTTTTTTTACCCGAGTTTATAAATTTTATTACCATTTTAAATTGAAGAGTTTTTTCTTTTATATAATTAACCAAATTTATAAGTAAATGGTCACTTTAGGCATAGCGCATACGTTAAATAGACAGACATCATCTCCATATAATAAACTGTTTAGTCGATTTGTTCCTACTTTTTTTTAAGCTATTGCATAGCTTCTATCGCGGGCCTTGAGCGCGGGGACCGAATCGATAAATTCCGTAAAGAAAAAACCTCACGCACCCCACTCCGATGGATTCGGAGGTGTGGCTTGAAGGCATGATATGCAATGCTTTACCGCGGCAGTCCCCGAGTGCCACAAGTCTTTTTTAATTCACACAACATACTGTATACGAATAAAATGGAGAAAAACGACAGTCTCATAAGTCTGTACCTTTATACATGAACCAATCTTCTTTCATCAACGTTCAAGACTAGGTTTAACCTAGCTACTAGTTATTATTCTGTAGTTTATCTAACAATGTCTATTAACAAGAAAGTTAAGTGCTTTACTTAACAGAAACTTGAAAAAGATTAATAAGAATATTCGAGTGCTTATAGAATAATATATAACAACAACTTAACAGCCGCTGATGGATTATTAGATTAATATACTACCTATTTTATAATGTGTTTGATATTAAGAAATTAAAAATTAGATATTAAAGACAACGGATTTTTAAAGATATTCATTATTTTATATGTATAAGCTGACAGATTCCTATTGAAGTGATAGGATATGATAACGTAAGGTAATGCGCACATTAATACACTGCAGTACAAATTGAGTTTGATCGATAGTTGTTCAACTTTTTAATAAAAGCTTTATGGTTTTTTTGGCGACTGCAGCTGGCAGTGTTAATAGTTTGTATACGGTGTGTACACGTTCTTTAAACGCTACATAATATAAACGGATGAAACACAACTAAATAGTTTTTAAACTATATATTGTTTGTATGTGCTAGTCATATTTAGTACTATGTTTCCGCCCGCGGCTTCCCCCGCGCATTCAAAGAAAAACCCGCATAGATCCCGTTCCCGTGGGATTTCCGGGATTGCGTCATTTTCCCGGGATAAAAAGTAGCCTATGTCCTTTCTCGGGTATAAAAATATCTCCATACCAAATTTCATAAAAATTGGTTCAGTAGTTTAGGCGTGATTGAGTAACAGACAGGCAGACAGAGTTACTTTCGCATTTATGTATAATATTAGTAAGTATTGATGTAGATTCTATAACACTTCACAATTATTTTACCAACGCGGTCTTTCGATTGAAGAACACATCCACTCGCTTCGCGTTGTGTGGCGTGCAAAACATTAACCTATCTGAATAAGGAAATCGTTATCTTCTGTTGTTTAAACGTGGGTTAGACAGTAAAATGTTGTTATCAATACGGAAAATGTAAAGGTAGCTATGAAAAATTTCGTGTGACGTGTTGTTTTTTTCTCAAATCTGGTGTCTATAATTTACTATTCAATATTCATGCCATAATTGAATTTTAGGATTAAGATAAATAATGTATACGTGTATTTTTACAAATAAATACATGTATACCTTAATTATCTTTATTATAGAATTAAAATACAGTGGACATCTTTGACTACTCGATATATTATTAACATAGCTGTTCCCTGTGTTTTCCTTTTTGGCGAAAGAAGTCCTACTAATATTATAAATACGAAAGTTTGTGAGGATGTGTGTGTGTTTGTTACTCTCACGCAAATTCTACGGCAACGGGAACTGCGGGCGAAGCCGCGGGCGGAAATCTAGTATTATATATATTCGTTAAATAAACTTAAATACAGTAACACTTCAATTTCAAAATAAAGGTGTAAAACTTTTTTATCCAACATACACCTACAAAAAAGCGTGCGACTTTCTGGCAGTTCGTCGCCGCCCATAAGGTTACATATATAGGTACCTACTACTTATTTTTCTTCTTAGGTGATCATGCCATAAAACTGCTGATTATAAATTTAATGTTTGCATTACAACAATTTATGAAGAAAAAAGAAGGTGAAACTAGTCTTCATATTATCTAGATTTAAAAAAAGAAGGCCGCAAACTTCTTGTTCTGTTGTCAACTAATTTTCAGAACACGTGTAATTAAGCGTGTTATAATCTCAAAAAAAAGAAGCTTTCGGTTAGAACATATGAAAGGGTGACCTTTATACCTCAGCAAGCTTGCTGGCATAGTTAAATGCGTCTACGTTCCCCATTGTCAAAGAAATACAGGCTTCAATATTTTTTAATTATACTTCGTATAGTCCGAAAGAATGCAGCCCACTGCTTCTTTGTTGATGAGTATATGGAATAAATATAAAATCAGTCGTTGCAGTCCGTCATCGAAACTCTTTGATTGTCTTACAATCTACTCAAATAAGGATTTGGAAAAGCACTCTAGAACCTCAAAACAGATTGGAGAGTTGGTTTTATGAAATTAGTGTGTTTTGATCTTTCATTATTATTTTGCTGCATAAAAGTGATACAGGTCCTCGGATAATCATCAGACTTACAAAAATATTGATATGTAGAATAAATTCAAATGGAAATAGCATATAGAAACAAAAGACTACAATTTCAAAAATGTAATTTTTATGTTCTCCGATGTTTTTTTTAAATGCGATCAGAATACCCACAATGTTGAACAAAGTTTTCTTTTGTTTATTTGATTAAATAAAAAAAAAACACATTTGTATTTAATTTTTTAGGGGCTAGAATCAACCAATCTAGAACCGCGTTTCATCTAATAATCCATTGTTATCTCTATCTCTATACCAGTACAGATTACTAAATTGTTACAACATACTAGATAAAATTATTTAAGTGGGTGATAGTGATAGTATATGGTAGTAGTAAATTAAAGTGCTACATAATATACGCAATATATTACGACATTATAGCAAACCTATAAAAATAGAAACATTCTCACAACTTTTATCTCAATATTAAAAGTTTCACACATTAATAAACAATTCAAAAACATTTTACACAAAAATTATATTTAAAAAGGTTAGAAAAAACTTTTTTTATTCTCTTTATTAAAATATGATTAATAAAATGTTTTACCTATAATATCCGTCTCTATCAGATCGTGCGCTGTGTTGTCTCTCCACCCCCATGCGATGTGGTAGGGGCAATGTTGAAGATCGACTGCCTCCTCCTGAACATTGGGATCCAGGACCTAATGAAATTTATCAATAAAATACAGATTTGCTACTTTGAACAATTTGACTTTGTGAGTTGAATCATAGAGTGATTTGAAAACATTGAACTTGGGAGAAAAATTATAAAACTCGATTTGTTTTTGTTAGGTGACAATACTTTATTTTAATATTATTCGGAAAGCGCCTGTAATGTTATGCGTGCAAATAGGTATGTTTGCAATCTACTGGAGTAATCGTGATTTTAAAAATTTCGTGACTGATTCCAGTATTTATTAGAATAATTCGTGACTAATTCCAGTAATTGTTTGGCCAATATAAATTATTAAAATCTTGCCCTAAATGGCGCGGCCGATGTCCACATAGTTTTGTTATTAAAAAAAGGTTACATAAAATAAAAAATGTTGTGTGGTTTTATGAAACCACGGTAAAAGTGAAACTTTTTTTCACACTATAGAAGTATAGACATTTAACAAAAAATTATCGTATTTGTACGATAATTATCGTGCGTCACGCGACATGCGCTGCACAGACCAAAAAGTTTGAGACGATGTAATAAAAATATAAATAATTAATGAAAATTTTTTTTTTAATTGTTCTTATGACGATATTAGTGCTATTTATACCAAAAGTTTTGTTGGTGATATATTCTATAGACTATACCTATATAGGAACGACAATTAACCACATCATAAAAATATAAGTAAAACTAATAATAGGTTTGTTGCAAAGGTAAATATTTAAAATATAATGGTAGTAGGTATGTACGAAATCCAAAAGCTTTTATTAAATTATCTAACGTTTCTTTTTATTTACCTTGTTGTCAACATTATAAATGACAAAATCTTCGTTGAATGTAATTTTACTGAAGTTAAACCTGATTATCGATTACATAGTTGTAATGTTTACTTACGTCTCCTTGGTGGATAGGGACTTCGCTGGTTTGAAGGAGGCAGATTGTCGTTGTACTCTGAAATTAAACAGTAATTAATAAACTTATAAATGAACAAGTAAATCCACTTCAATTTATTCACCATAATAAATACACTTTTTTAAAAACCCAATTTCCTACACTTTAAAATGTTATAAAAATGCCATTATTAAAAATTCTAATTCCAATTAGAATTATTTTTATTCAATACTATCTTTTCTGTAAAATTTAATGCTACAAAGAGCATATCAAGAAGCTCCGAAAATAGTCTTAAAGAAAAATATTATTTTCATTAATCCCTTACCCAAATCCTCCATGCTCTGACTCAGCAGGGCTTCAAAGGTGTGTAGGCTGTAACTTTCAGCGTCCATTCCTTTCGCAAGAGTGTTCCTCAAATGCATCTCATATTCGAGAAGGAGCCGAGAGGTCGGTGACCCCGGTGCTGGAGTTGCGCTTTGTTGGGACGCTTGGCGCGAGAGACATGGTTTCTGGGAATAAAAATCAAAATTATAGTAAAAGTATATACATTACATAAAGATTTTATTCCTTCCCTTATTCTAATAAAATAATAAATACCAAGGGTACTTATAAGATAATATTAATCTAGATATTCGATATGCAAGAAAGTATTAAATAAAACAAAAATCAAATACCTATATTCTTTATATCAGCCTATTGTATCTAAGTATATGTATATACAAATCACTTTTCGGGAATTTTATTTAAATTAACATCACTGGTAAATATACACTAACTAGCAGGTACCTACGTGTTTTTTTTTATCTCGCTTTTTTATTTCGCGCTTTTTTCACCAGCGCGTTCCACTACAACAGATAATTAATTTTGTGATGTAAATTAATAATCTATGAAAGTTGCCAGCACTAAAATTTGTTTGTATGCAGTTTATATAAATATTGCAAAATATGTAACATTTAAATATTGATAATATAACCATTTTATTCTTATTAATAATATAATTAAATATTTAAGTGCTTATTTATTTATTACTTATGCAAAAAGTAGGCACATTATATAAATAAAAAGAAAATTACATCTAATATTTTAAATGTTCCATTTTTAAACATTGAAATATTTTTCGAACATTTTTTGGTACCGACTATTATAGTCTCAAGAGGTCTCAAGTTTGAGTTTTGACTGACCTACTAATTTTTGTTGTATGTAAAGTATGTAAGGTTATTTGGCTACGTATTCATTTTTATATTGATTTTCATTTGTATTCTTTTATTCGTAAGTGTAGGAACGTAATAAAATGGTAAGTAGATAATTTATAAGTTCATGATCATTAACTATAATGGACGAAACATTTAATGTAGGTAGTAAGTTCTATTTTTAAAATTAGAATTATTTTACCAAATTATTCGGAAGTTTTAACTAAATTCAAATTTAAGTGTTTTAATCGGTTTAAAGAGTATTTTAATGAAAGGTCAAGGCTAAAGGGCATTTGGTATAAGAGTATACAATGTGAGCCTCTTCACATACCATGGTTTTATAATAACAAGCTTAATAGATGCGAAACTGTAACCGCTTTTCGACTTCGTTCCGGACACGTACCGTGCGGAAGTTTTGCTTATCTCTTAAAAAAAGTTGACTCGCCCAACTGCGAATTTTGTCATAGATATGATGATATTCAACACTTCCTCATGGAATGTGTTCGGAATGATGTTAAAAGAAAGGACTTGATAACAAAATTTAAAATAAATTTTATGAATGTCGGTGTTTATCATAGCATTCTAGCTGCACCACACTCTGATGCAGCTAGAATGCTATTTAACTTTAAATTTAAAATATAGTTTATATAGTTCGTTGTTAAATATTTGTATAAGGTACGATGGGATTGTCATCGTCCTTTAGGACAAAAATCCCGAAATAAAAAAAGATTAAAAAAAAAAAAAAAAAGAATTATTTTATTAGATTAGTCCAATAAGATATGTAACAATTTCTGAATTAATTGTATAGATATTATCGCCTAATTTATACTTATTTCTGTGAACGTTGTGATCATCGTAAGACGTTGTGCATAAATAGGTAGATTATAAAACTAATTGTAATTGTAGGTACAAGGAGAAAGATACTTAAATGTATCAAACGGTATATTTACTGTACATTGAACTAAATTGAGAACAAGTACAAGTAGTAACAATTTTAGGAAGAAATGTACTTAGTAAAAATTAAATTACACATATTTTCCGTTACTTGCGAGAGCTTCTTTATTACTTTTATAATTTGCAATTTGATAGTTGTTTAAAGATTTTAAACATTTATGAAAACGTACCCATTATTAGTCTGTAATGTTACGCCGGAATTAATGGCTATTACCTGTTTGAATTGGAACTGATATGAAAAAAAAAATATACATTAACTAATATCATTGAGAAAAATTACCATATGATGATGCTGCCGCGGGTCCCTGCGTTGGCAGTGCTCTTGATCGGAATTGCCGTTCGACGACGAGGGTGTGGTGGCGTAGCACTGGTTGTCGAACATGACGTTATCTGATGGGGGTGACACGTCGCGCTCACCGCCCAGCTCCAGGTATAACCCACGGCCGGGGTATCCACTTGGTGCAGCGCCCACGCCAACCCCACGGCTAAACATAAAGTGACGTTTTAGTCTTTTAATTATAACATAATTTACTTGTAAGTAAATGATTTAATGAGTTTATAAAATAATTAATGAATGAATAAAGACTTTATTTAAACTAAAACAAAAAGCAAAACAAGCCAGTTATAGTTAAACTGCATTTACGTTTAAAATATTCATATTCTCGAACTGTTTAATCATTTAATGTGTTAATTGCTCATAAACAACGTAAATTTAAAGCTTCACCGCATGACCATTCTGACGCATTTGTAAAGATGATAAAATTTGTACAGATGGCATTTGACCAACCAAGACCAGCTCTCGAAGCATATCACATCGCCACAACACACAAACACGCTAGCACACATCTATAAAATGAAGCAACCTAGCAGACGAGTACCGCTGTGAGGACTGTCGGCTGTTATTGTTGACCACGTGCGCGTAGTGGCCATGATGCGGGTGTGGGTGACGGTGTCCATGCGAGCAGGATGATGGGCACGCCCCGTAGCGCCGCCGACCCATCTCTGGTGATGTTATGGGACTCTCCGTTGATGGCATTGGTTTTAGCATCCGCTTTAGGGTACTCGAATCTGTAAGGAGTGTAAATGTTAGTGTGTATTCGAAATCGAACATAATAAACTACATATTTAAAATTTTGTATATATCCAGTATAATAGGAAATGTTTTGTATAAGTGTTGTGAAACTATTAACTCAGGTGATCATTTTAACAAATTTATAACGTTGTTCGAATAATTTATAATACTTATGTTAGCAGAATAGAGAATGCAGTTTTATTCCTAGCCTAGAATATCTTTAATCATTGAAATATTAGTAACTTGAAGTTTAATATAAGTCAAAGCGAAAATCTGAGAAGATATACTTACCCATATTCATATCTTCAGTGCTTTTAGACTTTGTGCGACGTGATCCCGAAGTGTTGTTGTTGATCACATTGTGATTATGTACGTGCCTGTCTGACTCACGAGACTGGAAAACAAATGTATCAAAATCATGAGTAAAATTGAAACTGAGAACTTATAAATATGACTGAGACTTTAATGTTAGCTTTTCGACAAAATAACAATACTTTATAGTGATGCATTTCATATTTATTAATATTAATTAATTAAAAATCACATTGCAAGGATTATCGGTGGTCAGGAAACCGAATATATTTGTAAAAAAAATCTGTATTGTATATAGATAATATTTTCAAAAAGGAAAGAGAAATGTTTTGCGTTTGGCGTCATTTATCATCATGCTCATGGTTTTAAGAAACTGTGTGAATCACTTCATAATTTATTTCTACGTAGGAAATCCCATAAGAAAATTAAGTCTAACTGTTCAATTACCGATTCATTGCCATCGCCATAATCAATGCTCTTTGGCATGTGCTGCAAATGCTCTTTCCCAGAGCGTGTCGATGTTGCAGAGGATTTGGAGGAGGTCAATGTGCCTCCAGCTTGCACCCCCTCAGATTTCAGATCTTGACCGTGTTGGTTTGTTGTTCCTGTGTTGGCTTGCGCTGTATCTTCAGCAGTCTGAAAGAACGAAATTGTAAGATTACACTTGATATTT
Organism: Colias croceus; assembly: GCF_905220415.1. Taxonomy (NCBI): domain Eukaryota; kingdom Metazoa; phylum Arthropoda; class Insecta; order Lepidoptera; family Pieridae; genus Colias; species Colias croceus. Next base: position 5,852,821 of record NC_059542.1, read on the forward strand.
AAAAGCTATTTACCATTTTATTTATTTTAGTTGTGTTCGTCAATTTGAAATTTTAAATAAAAAAATCAACAAGCAAGCTAATTAACTTTCGGAATTGACTACTTATTGCAGTTAATAAAAGCTTTTACACTTTTAAGAGGAAATGGCAATACTCGCTTTCCTCCGCCGATCCACGTTCACATAGACCAAACTGTTAAATAACACTTATCGACGATGTTAATTCTGTTTGGACCCGCCTAAAAACGGCTGTGTGCCCTAAAATATATTCTGTGTTTATTACATTATAACTTACACTAGTGCCATGTGTGCCAACAGAAGCGGTTACAGTCTTCGGTGCTGTAGAAGTGTTGGTAGTCATTGTGGAAGTCTCTTGCGACTTGGGGGGACGGGCCGGTGGCTGAGTGTCGCTCTGACGGGCTGCCGCTGTACAAACATTTATAAGGTACAGTTTTAACATTATATTAGGTAATTAAATATTTTTGGTATGTATTTTGAAAAGCTTTTAAAAATACAGTAACCGTTGTTACTAAATAGAAAAGGCCCTATTGCGATTTTATATGTAGATTTGGTTCAATAACACATGCACAGACAAAATATTATTGTATCAATTTAATAATTAAATGCATCTCACGTTTAATTCTTCTCATTTACTAAATCAACCTTTTGGTTATATTAAGAAAAGGAAAAGTTCACGAAAGTTTAGGAAAATATTGCTTAAAATGTAACGTAATTATAAAAATAGAGATAATTTTTACAATTACCTTAAACAACATTATGGCATAACAAAACAAAGAAGTATACAATATACTTAATGCAATATCATTTTTTTTTCACAAGTTGTAAAAAATGGACTAACAAAGTTCTATTCATTAGTACAGAAGAGTCCGGCCTTAATAAAGAGCAGAAAGCCAAGCACTAAAAGTGTTAGACGGGTGATATTAAGATATTTTATTAAAACTCTTTGGTAATATTATTAAAAAATCTCATTTTTATCGCCCTAAGCGAAAATTACCTGCGTTAATAACATTGCGTATTGCGTAGAGCAGCTTCATTAAATTTCATCAATAGTACAAATTCAATAATTCATGTCAATCATGTTCATTTTTTTACAAAAATAGCGTCTTAGTAATCGTGTAAACAATTTTACTCTAAGGAATATTAATACAGATTATGTTAGAAATAGAATAGGGGCTGTATTACCTCTTATTTCCAGACAGTTTACGCCCTGAATGGAACTGACTGGCAAATTCATATTATTATGACACAATAACCAGCCCAGGTTAATAATAATTATAGTAAGTATAATATTAATTTGCCAGTCAGTTCAATACACGGCGTAAACTGTCTGGATATGGTCATAATACGGCCAGATACTATGTAGTTGGTACTGTAACTGAATTCATACAATGAGCGATGACTTACGTTTGGGTGGTTGTTGTGCGGTCGGCTGGGTGCTGGCGACATTGTCGTAGAGCGATGTGGAGGATGTGGCGGCGGCGACCTTCTCAGAGCGGGCCGCGCCCGCCGCGCTCGCGTCTGTTTCTATAGCGCGAGTTGTTGTACGCGGTAATGTTGATGAGCCTACACGCATATACTATGCGTTAGGTATCAAACTGACGCGAATACCGCTAGCCATATAAAAATTGCAATTTGGAAAGGAGCTGCCATCTTCTAAACCTACTAATATTACAAATGGAAAAGTAACTCTATCTGTCTGGTTGTCTCTTCTTCACGCTCATAGCACTGAACCAATTATGATTAAAAGATATTTTGATAACTGAGAAAGTACATAGGATAGGTTTTATCTCGGAAATCTCAAGAGAATGCGAACTATGCGGGATTTGGCAGCAAAAATCACTAGTTTGATATGAAATTCTGCAACCGTCATAGTCAAGGTAATCTGCATTATATGATATGATGCTGTTTTTATCAGTTTTGTTTAATGTTATAAAAATAGCTAACCCATTACTACTTCAAAGGCTTTATTAGCTTTCACATACAATTTATGTGAGCCGGAAACATTTAACGCTCAGATGCTATAAATAATAACACCAGAAATAGCTCATTGAATAATGGGGCTACTAGATATCTAGTTGGTTTCATTGACTGTCCATGAACATGATGTATTTGAAAATCTCACTTAACATAGAAATACACAAGAAAAATGGTTAAATATTTCTTTCCAAAAGGCGTATTTCCCAAGCTTTTGCACATTAATATTTTTGTTGTTAGAAGTCTTACACAACTTCAAAAATAGCATCTCCTTTCCCTTCCTGATAGAAATTTAATCTTTTTATAAACAGCAAAGAGCTTTTTTCTTTTTAGACGGTATTCGCGTAGTTTCACATGTAACATTGATACTTGTAATGATTTCCAATATTTTATAATTGTTTTACGAAAATCGTTGTGCATATGAATATTTCATTATGTTTTAATTTCACTTCTTAAAGTTTGTGTTACAATCAGAATGACAAATGAACATGCCTTAAGTGCAGTAATTAACTTATACTGTATTTCGTTAAATAATTATTAAACTTGTGTTGAACGAATAATCTCATTTTTATTACATGAAACTAACTTAATTCCAATTTAACAGATCTTTTTCATATTTTGTATGTTCCTTTAATTGAATCTATGTAGGAATTGTTATTGAATTTTCGTTTAAACTGTGTGGTGGTGAGGTTCTATCGACTTCATTGAGGTTACATATTTGTCTAGCCATAATTAATTTAAACATAAATATTATTGTACTTACGATATCTTGGATCTTGAGCTCTCAACCTTGCATATTGTTCTTGAGTCATGCAAGTGCATTGTGGTTCACGACCGTAGGTGAGACTGTAAAAGAAAATTTTTGAGTCACTGATATCATAAACCACATAAAAAATTTGTTGGTTAAGCTTCTGTATCTAAATTTAGATTTAATTATTTAAAATTAAGTTCTACTCTTCTAATACATTATATGGATTTTCCTTCAACTAATTGTTTAATCAAAATTCTGAAATTTCATCACGTATTTTGTATTCAAATAATTAATTTAAACACAGTAAAAGCTATATCAGGAGTGTAGTAAATGTTTTGTATTTATTATAATTAAGAGCTTTTAAAAGTTTATGATGTACAGTGCACTAATCTTGGGTATATAAATAACCTTATCAAACGATTTTCTTATTTATCTTAATTTATGAAAATATAGTAATCAATGCCACTAGCCGCACGTTTCTTAAAGCTATTAACGCCATTTTTTCATTAAAATGTAATTTTTATCTTGTATCCGTATATTGTGTATCCGTGGCATATACATGGTAACAAATAAATAAATTAATTTTACCTTGACCGATTTGGACTAGCTGGTGTAGAGACTGGTTTCCGCTTGGTTTTGAACTTCTGTTTGCTCCCCGGGGGCTCCAGCTTGAGGCTGTAGCTCGACGATGCCTTCCGTGAGAATTTAAATGAAGGCGACTATAATAAAATATCGCTGATGAATGAATTGTTGATGATGAAAAATAAATAGTAAAAATTAATAATATAGTGAATTTTATACAAATGAAGCGACACACATTTCTGATATTCAGAAACGAAAATATACATAGCATATGTATAACATTTCAGTTCATTGTTTTTTTTTTTGAGAAAATTCAATTTCTATTTAGAAAACTCATCATCACGTTAGGATGGAAATCTTAATCGTTATGCGTATTAAAACAATTTTTGCTTGTTGAAATTTTGTATAATTTGAAGTACCTTTCTGTTGTCCTGTCGCTTCTAACAGACATTTAAATAATAAAAATTATGGTTTAATTAATTATCTTTTTATATTAAATTATCTTTTTTAAAGGTGAATAAATTTTAATGATGGTGGCATAACTAATAAATCTACTTACGCAACATTCCCTGAACTGTTTTGCGTCAATCGGGGATGTGAAGTTGAGGCCCCAAGTATCATTCGTCATAGGATCCTTCCAATAGACGAAGCATTCAGATGCTTGCCCGATACGGGTACCTGGAACATTCAATATTGTTAGATGGATCCTATGCTTAGTTTTTTTATTTATAAAATGATTTATTATTCAGACTTTCTCTATACTCTGTATGTTATTTACATCTAAATAGGTTCAGTTTTTGCGGCGTAAAAAAAGACAGACAGAAAAATTTGCTCTAGTATTAAAATTCAAATTCAATACAGAGGCCTCTGAAGACTAATTGCTATTTATAAATATATTTTTTTAAATGGTAACATGGAATAGAAAATTATAGTAAATATATCTCAAAACTGAGGAGAGACAGGATTGCAGAGAATGTGAAAAAATATTTAAAACACAAACATTTCATTTACGTAAAAAGCAAAGAAAAGCTTTTCTCTTACTTACATGTCTGCTAATTTCTAATCGTTCATCCAGAACTCAACTTATTGCATTTCGAAAGATCTCAAAGCATTAACGCTATGTTCAATATCATTAAGTTACTTGTATTACTAACAAAATTGTTTACAAATTCTATATTCCATTTATGGAACTAAAAATTCTCCATACTTTTGTACGTGCGGATTTCGGTCGATTGCTATGTTAGTACATACTATCTAGAGTAAATTTAAAACTGGGTTACAGTCACGACTGGCTTGTAATTCTTGTATACACGTAAAATCCACTTCAACGTTGTTTAAATGTACGTGGACTTGAGCACACAATATTAGCACAACATAAATATTTTTATTATGCATCTGTTTTGCGTTTACTTAAAAACATTGAAGTTAGGTTTCACTTTGATGTATGATGTTTTGATCATGAAAGTGAATACGTTGTTTACAAAGGGTGTAATAGAAAAATAATTATGAATACCAGGATCAACAACCTCATAAAAACGTTTTGATGAATTTCATTGGGCAATGCGTTCTTCAACGAACGGTCAAGGTAAAAGTGTATCGTAATTATTATGTTATTTTAGTAGACATTGTAACTTGTTAAAGATAATTGAAAACGATTCGACAATATAATCAATACAAAGGGAATCCTAATTGAACTAGTCTGTTTTTCACAATAGTGTATGTTGTTATGTAGTTATATTTAGCACGCGTGTTCTACTTTTGAATGAATACGATCACTGCTTAGTTATCACAAATTCATCATATACTTTATATGATTATTTACTTATTTGCATTATAAACTTTTTGAGGTAAAACATAAATATGTCATCATAACGGCCTCATTCGAGAGTCATCCATTACGCAATTTAAAAGTGCTCTACATGGAGACAAATTTGAAATATAATATTATGTGTTCGTATATCATGATAATATCACTTGTCATATTTAAATCCGATTCAATACTATATTTTCACTGTTATAATGATATTTAAATGCTATTTTGTCTATTTAAATAATCCGTATTGATAAACTCTAATGATTCGCATCCGAATAAGTTCTACCGTATTTTTAATAATATATTTTCATTTTTTACTTTGCCTTAGAAGACCTTTCATTTCTTAGATGTACAAATATCATTGACATTTTATCAGCATCTATAACAGAAAAAACGAATCACACGTACCAGGCTGCAATAGTCTAACATCGAGTATTTTGTCCACTTGAGAGTTGTATGCGGTGATATGAAACACGCATTCGGGCGAGTCCTGGATGCAGGTGATGTTCACTGGCACCAGGTCCTCGGAGACCTGCTGCCACTTCACAGTGCCTGCACCGCTCGCAGACACGTGGAATACCTCCGCCCATAGTCTGTAAATTGCAATACAGGTAAAAATAACAATATCACTATCAGCAGTCATCAGTAAATGACCCGAATCCTTTATTTCTGTCCACGATTAGCTACTAGATTATTACTTTTAATTGTCTGACTAATAGCAGAAATGAACATCATCAGAACATCAACCGCAGTAAATTTTACTTATATTTGCGTGTTTAAATTTGGATTGCAGAAGTTTTAATGCATATTTTATTTATATCTATGTATTGTAGAGTTACGGTAGAGTTCCGTATTCATTTTAATAATGATTAAGTTTTTTGTCAAAAAACGTAAAAAAAACATGTGTTTAATTAATTATTTTAGCAAAAATTTCATGTAAATCAATGGTCATGAAAGACTTGGTACAGAATGCTGTATTTGCAACAAAATATGTTTGTTAAGAGTGCTTAAGAAAATCTTCAACCACATAATATATCATTCAAATATGATAAAACACGATTTTTATTTTTATTATTAATTATTAGAACTATTAAAGAATCTAAAAACAATTCAGATACATGTGGATTATTGTATAAAAATGCCAAGAATCCGTCACAAACTTTTTTAACTATGTTTAGTCGGGACATAATTTAAGATATTATATATTTAAAGAGAAAAGAATTCACGCTTATTGTATATACATATTAACAAGCCTGTATATTTTAATTCATCCTATCACAGTACCTATTAATCCTTTATAATTATAGTCCACAAACGCATAATGCACACGATAAAATTGTACCCGTGATTGTCTAGTTTATAAATAGACCTTAATAGATGTGATATGTTATATGTAGCTCTAGTCTATCGAGAATATATAATATCTGTGTGTACAGACCTTAATAGATGTCCATCACGGCGTCTAGAATTCTGCCACGGGCTGTCCTCATACCGGTACGCCTTGCGGAGGATCGGCGCGCAAGAGCAAGATAGTTTGTTGCCCATTGTGCGCGCGCCGCATTCGGCGCACTGAACTACGCTGCCTGCAAAACATATCACGGCTTATAGTATTTCACAATTTGTATTGGAAACAACATACTTAATAAGGAAATTCTCTATTTCTGCTTGCCAATTTGAACTTAATTAGCCAGGAAATACCATACTGACAGCGTTTTATTGCCTAAACATTCATCATAGCCATCTAGTCTATTGAATGTGTAATGAATTATGCGTTGAATTAAAATTTGGAGTATTTATTTATTTATTAATACTTTATTGCTCTTACAAATTACAAATTGAGACTTTAACTAGGAAACATTGTAACAAACGGCGACCTTATCGCTAAATAGCGATTTCTTCCAGACAACCGGTATTACGGACAGTATTGTGTGGAAGAAAAAAATTTGTTGATAAAAGTTGTTTAACGATCATGTTATATCAATACTCAAGTACCTAAACGATTAATTAATTTGTATGTATGCGATATTCGACTGATTATAATTAGAATTAATATACTAAATATAACATAAATACCCGTGGTCCCGTGATGTCACCAGGTGCCATCAGAGCGCGACAGAGAGTGCCCGCGGTTCAAACTCTGAGAACGTTGGGTTCCGTGTCTGTGATGATGCTTTACGACTCCATGCTGCAAGTTACATCAGCTCATTACGTCATATACAAAACGAGTTATTTATTCAATTAACATGTATGTATCGTCCGCTTCACCAAGGATCTTTATATCTATTCAAAGTAGACTAAGAAAACATCACATTATTATCTGGAAACATTTTATTCACACACTCAAATTCCATTATTTTATTTAATATTGTTTTTATATTTCATATTTATTTAGAAGCAGAGTTGGGAATTATCAATCATTTTATTAACATTTTTAGTTTAGTATTCATTTAAAACACTTTACAGCATGCAGAAATATGGTTCTTATTCATTCTAGTACTATTTCTAAATAAATAGTGTATTAAACAATCCCACTAAGTATTCAATAGTACTTATCAATTTCCTAGAATAAGATCCACATTATTGTAATGATTGAGCTACAGCATGAATTACAAAAAAAACAGGCACACTATTGAAATATACAAAATATATAATATGTTATGTTAAAGCTGGTTATGTATGTAACTGATGCTAATTTGATTCTAAGAGCATATTTTAAACTGAAAGGCAGTTCATATCTATATTAGCTCGGAAACAGCGTCTAATAATTAATCCTCATCTAATCATATCTAAATTCAAACCGTTTGAATGCATTACCTACTAAAACATTACATTGTATAAATATAATAGAGAAGGAAACATAAAAATGTTCAATTTGCATAGCGGCTTCTGGAATATATTTTGATTTAGTTCCGAAGCCCTATAATGAACTATGTGTGACGCTGACCTACACTCATCGGTGAATCACTTGTAAATATTGTAACAGCATGTAGACAAATATGTGTTAAATTTTATCTTCTGTACTGTAGAATATATATTCTATAGTATAAATATGAAATGTATTCTACCAACTAAATAGGTTGCGTAGTTATAATTTCAAGTTAATATTGATTTTGTGCAATATCTAAGTCTATTCTATCAAATAGTAATTAAAATTCAAGCGTCGCATTTCGTTCTTGACGTTGAGCCTTCAACCGTGTGAGATAAATTATGTATGTATATGTGGGTCAACCCATTTAACCATGTAATTTATACTATCAAAGATATGAAATTACACGTTAAAAATATTGAACTTCAATCAAATGTTTACATTAATAAAAAATATATGTCTTTTTTTCTGATATATTCGGAAAACATTCAATTTTCATGTTATTGTGCAACAACAATTATTGAACATTATGTTCACGTAAATCATAAAATATATATATAATTAAGAGACTAATTTAAAATTGTCTATATTCCTCAAGTAGGTATATTTAGCATCAATTATAGATTTAAAAAGTGCAAGACCATGCATACATTCTTACATTATCATCACAATACTGTGCAAATCGGTTTTCTTAATTATTTTATGTTATTATTTTAGTATTAAATGACACAAGTGCCTACATTACAGCAACACGGAAGGGAGTGGGTACAAACACTTCAAGTGCAAATTAAACGTATTACGAACCTCGAAATTATTCCAATTTTGCGAAGAAAATTTAGCAGCCTCCACACTTTCTTTAGCACCCATGATTATTTAATCGCGATATCACTTAAATGAAATATAATATGTATTCTATCGTATGCGTATTGCGTTCGTGACACTGTGACAATGTGCGCTACGACTGTGCTCTCTGTGGAGAGTCAGGTTGAATAAACATTAAATACCTCTAACGTTGCTCGTTCATAAAGTTTAAATATTCACAGCGACGAATGTAATATGAAGGGTGTATGTTGCAGCGAGCAAGCGCACGGGGCGTGCGGAACGTGGGTGCAGGCGCGGCGTGTAAACACCGCCAGCTGGCTCTGGAGCGCTCAACGAGTCGCCGCAGCCCGACCCACTCGCGCCGCAAGCGCTACCGATCGACCACCGCACCGGCCTGGCTACTGAACTACTTTCCGCTTTACCTGCCACCTATCCGACTAGCGCTACTCTCGATAACACCATTATATTCCTATATGCGTCTCAAATATGCGTCAACGCGATGGAGCGACGGTGCGAGAGGTCGACACCGGCGGCTCCGTTAAACATCAGAGCGGACTGGGTCGTGAGTCGAGCGTGCGTGGCGGCGCTGTGGCGCACGTCGCCGGTCGCCGGTGCGCACCGACCGCCCGAAAGCCGAGACGCACCGACGCCCAAACCTAGCAAAAGATATGACGGCCAGCGCCCAACCTTTACTATTCACGTTTCAATTTCAGATTAACTCTGCGAAAAACGTACAATGCCACGAATACTTCGATTCCCTATGTACAAATTCGATATATAAATTTGGGGTATGCGAGATCTTTCAGTTATAATAATTGTAATATATGATGAGATTAAGGAGATCATCAATGAGTTCTCGGTGCGGTGCGGAGAGGTGTGGGGAGGGGCACTGCGCGCGCACTTTTCCCGAGACATTCGATTTTGGTCCATGACTGTTGGATGCTTTCTGTGGTCTACCAAGTGATTTAATGGTTCATTTTAGGCTAAAGTAGCGAGCAGATAACTTGTTATTAAAAATATTTTCATTACAAGAATAAAATAGACACAAAATATACAAAGGTCGAACGGACCCTCTAAGATGTCTAATAAAAAAATAACCACCACTTATCTAAAATAAAATCGCATATAGTTAGAGAGATTATAATATTCTGAAGCTGAATCTATACTTTATTTTCAGGTCACTATACGTATACTAACATAAACATCAGAATGCAATATACTTAGTCTATAGATATTTGAAAAAACAAACATAAACTCTCTATTCTAATAACAACAGCTATAAATTGATTGTATAATGTACATTATCTTCGTAACAGAGCACACTACTTGTCAGTATTTTTATTGAATACTAGCGGTCCGCCCCGGCTTCGCCCATGCTACATTTTTACGTTTTCTCTCCATAAGAACCATCCTCGTACTTCAAGAAATGTAATAAAAAAAGAATTAACGAAATCGGTTCAGTTGTTCTCGAGTTATGCGCTTACCAACACATTTTGCGATTCATTTTTATATTATAGATTATAAGTGAATGATGAGTACCTAGTCATAGTCAATACGACGAGTCTACGAAAAATGTCTCGGTTCAATCGAACCATTATAGGTAGGTAAGTAAGTTTGGCTGAGAACACATTGGCGGTCAATCTTATCCTTGACTGACCTACTAAGATAGCGAAAGCATACCTTAAAATCTAATTTCCTGATTGCTTTATTATCTAATGGAATTGAGTAGTTGCGCACTGTTCCAAGTATGTTCTAAACTGCCATTCGGTGTACTAATATTATATGCAAAACTATTCACTTATACGTGAGTGGTTAAAACGTCCCGATATTAAATATGAAATGTAAACTAGTGTATGAAATTGCTACTTTAAGCCCGCGACTTCACCCGCATGGTGCCCAGTCATACGCCTTTACCAAATTTCTTACAAAATATCTCAGTTTTTGTGTGAAAGAGCAATAAACATACATTTTTAATCAATTCTTGAATTCATGAATCATTCATATTATTAGATATGTTAATTAATTTACATACATCGCCTTTAAAATTTTTATAATATTATGCGATTTATTGGATTTCTAAAACATTATGCAAGTTAACCGAATCATCTGTTGAAATATTGTCTTTGTAACTGAAACTGAAATAACTGACATAACTAAATGTTTGGCCAGCTATTCAAATAGACCTAGTGCTGGAAATGCTGGGATTTTTCGCGAATAATAGCCATTTTCCGCAATTATTTCTATCTGATACCAATAAGAAAAGTGTTCACGTTTTATACATAACGTGTGTTCGAGTGATTTTTATTTGAGCTCCCAATAAGATACTTATTATTTACACAATGCGCTTGATTCTCCAATAACATTCAATAATATATTACGTGTTTATATCCAGTATTTTGATAAATCCAACAATTTTGTAGAAAAGCACACAACACTCATGAGCATCAGTATCAATTAGTCGCGAACTTGTTGCGCATTTTTAGCTGCAGAATAGGAAAGGGGGTTCCCTTTCCTATGCTGTAGCTAAAAATTAGTGACGTTTTCAGTACCATAACCGATAGAGGGCAATTACTCTAGTGAAGTTATATGTAATAATTGCCACTGTAGAACGGCTGTTTATAAGGATACATTTATAATCATACTATCTCGTTATATGTCCATTTTATATATAATTTATATATCCATTTCCACTACAAAAGTGCAAAAGTTATTAAATTGAGTACCTATTAAGAACAGATAATTTGTTAAAAATATTACGTGCACTGCTTTTAATTAATATAATAAACAGGCCATTACATTTTATTAAAAGAAAAATGTGTTTGTGGACGTAAAATAGCAGAGTAAAACATTTCAATGAATATTACCAAGCATAGAGTCGTAATTTATAGACTGAGGTAAATTCTAAAATAGGTTAAACATCACGGAATGTGCGTCGTGCAAGTCAGCTCAAAAAGTGGCATACACGTGTTCAGTACAGTGTACACCCTTAACCCGCCTTCCCACAGCATCACTGACTAACACTTCAAAGGTTTTCCTCTTTCCCTTTTTCCCCTCTCCTCATAAACCAACAACACCTTTCAATGTGAATTCTCACACAACGTTTAAACGTATCTTGTAAATTACGCAATGTCACGTTTTAAAACATGGATTATTTTATTTAAAATACATTCAATCCGTTTAAATAGTCAGTGATCTATAGAGTAACATTTTATAAGCCGCTTACGTACAAACTCGTATGTAAAAGGAAGAGATAGAAGAGGAGTTCTAATAGCCAGAGATTGACAGAGACTAAATTGATATTTGCAATTTAATGCTGATAAAAGTATAAAAAGTATTGAAATATAATCTATGTTCGATAATTTTTGTTCTCAATAAGATATTAAGATTAGCATCTAGGTCTAATATAAATTTTTTTGCTTGAACTATGAACTCTTACATGTAAAAGACATACATAATATTGACGTACCTACTATTGTGATGCTACGTGTGCCACTGTGCTTTAACAACGGGTGCTTATTAAAAAGTTCTGTGCGTAAAGATATTGCACTATGCATTTAGGTATGTAAAGATATTAATGTATTTATGCATAAGTTGTTAATGTAAGACAAAACATGCTTTCAAGAGAATAGGTATAAAATATTCTAACTGATAATTAACTAATCAAAGTTGGCACAACGTGTGTTTTTCTTGCACTAACTATTAACAGTTTATGTAAAGCTGGATGAGTATATACTACAATTTTATTCGTCAACATCTTGTCCACAAACATATTTATTCAAAATTCGCCATAACCATAATAGACCAGGGTCGATAATTTTTGAAACAAAAAAAAATAGTAGTAGGATGAAACCCATTAGAAAAGGAGGGGAATGTGATAAAAATTTAAGGAAAAATAAATTACAGACAATCCGAGTTCGAGAAGTGGGAGGGGGGGAGCTTTTAAGGCTAAAAAATGGTTTCTCTTGATTTCCGACAAAACTACAAGTCCTATGGAAAAAAGTTCAATGACAAAGTTGTAGGTAATAAAAAGTTCTACAACTTTTGAATTCACAATTTTTTCACATAACCTCAAAATTTAGGTGAAAAATTAAAAAAAACAATTTTTTGGTTTTTTATTTATATCTTTAAAAAAAATTCTACAATATTTGGTGAAAACTTACCTTTTTAAGTCCCAAATACACTGTAATTTATTTGATTGAAAATATTTATTTTTTTAGCCTTATTTCAACTTAATACCAAAAAAACAACCTAATTTTCAATCGAAAATTCTGACGTCAAAATATCAGCTTTTTACAAAAACTTTGGGGCTTTTTGTTCGTTGAAATATCTTATTTCTGATGGTGTAAAATATAATACACATTACCTTAGTAAATTTACTCAGAAAATGCATACAAACAGTGTGATAATGAGCTTTTACTAAATCAGGCACACTTCTTGAACTCTATATTTTCTCTTGTATCGGCTTTTCGGTAACATTTCAAAAGAAAAAATTTCATCTGATCAAAGTAACGATACCACAACTAACATTTGACAGCATGTTCATAAATAAAACGATGTCGATAAAAACATTTCAGGTGGTTTGAGAAATTTGCCATTTCCAAAGAAGCTCATTATCACACTGTTTGTATGCATTTTCTGAGTAAATTTACTAAGGTAATGTGTATTATATTTTACACCATCAGAAATAAGATATTTTAACGAACAAAAAGCCCCCAAACTTTTTGTAAAAAGCTGATATTTTGACGTCAGAATTTTCGATTGAAAATTAGGTTGTTTTTTTGGTATTAAGTTGCAATAAGGCGAAAAAATAAATATTTACAATCAAATAAATTACAGTGTATTTCAGACATAATAAGGTAAGTTTTCACGAAATATTGAAGAAAAAAAATTTTTTTTGAAAAAGATATAAATAAAAAACCAAAAAGTTGGTTTTTTTGAATTTTTCACCTAAATTTTGAGGTTATGTGAAAAAATTGTGAATTCAAAAGTTGTAAAACTTTTTATTACCTACAACTTTGTCATTGAACTTTTTTCCATAGGACTTGTAGTTTTGTCGGAAATCAAGAGAAACCATTTTTTAGCCTTAAAGCTCCCCCCCTCCCACTTCCCGAACTCGGATTGTCTGTAATTTATTTTTCCTTAAATTTTTATCACATTCCCCTCCTTTTCTAATGGGTTTCATCCTACTACTATTTTTTTTTAGGTTTTTATCATTTTGGAAGGGATTGGCCCCGGTGTATAACAAGCCCTACGATTTACCTTTTCTGTCACTGGTGACACTTTAAGACCATCTCTAAAACGAGTATATTCATTCCTGATCCTATCTAGTCACACCACACATCCATCTTACATACATATTTAAATGTATCCAAACTCTACATCACCCTAAAGAATTTAACTTACGGTATGTTTCCTCTACTGTCCACCCAAATCTCAATTCATCTTTATTTTTTATACCAAACATATTATATCTGAACACAATATTCAACTACAAATTCAAAAAAAGAGTGTCTAAAGTCACTTTTTCTAAAAGATACATATTATATTGATGTAGAATTATTTATAGATACAAATACTTAATTTAGCTAAATAATAATTAAAGTAAAATATAACTGAACTAAAAGAAAACTGATTAAACTGATGTCCGAGGTAGGTGATAACAATCTATATTGACCTGCATAGATATTAATCCGTAGTTGCTAAAAATCAACTCTACACTAATTAGCTATTCGACGAATATAATGATCTCGTACGCACAATATTCATACCACAGATACAAAATTAAAAAAAAAATATTTAGTATCACAACTTTTTAATTATGCAACAAGTAACAACTAACAAAACAGTATATCAGCGTGCATATTCTTATATTATATTGGTTTCACCTTTCGCTGCTTCTACCATAGTAAAATAAAACTATATCAACATAAAACAACCTGATTATAATAGACTTTGTTACATGATATTTTTCAAACACATTTATCGTCTAAAGGAGAACTCATGTAATTTATTGTTTTCTAAGAGATTTAAATTAATTTCAATGCGCATTCAACATTCAATATACTTACATCGAATATACGGCATATATAATTACGGCATTACGTTTGAATTATGTTCAAATTCGATGAGATTAATTAACGTAAAATGAAATTATAATAAATATAAAGTAAATGTCCAATAATTTGTATTAAGTTGGTTTCCGTATTCTGTGACAATGTTTACTACTAGCCTATATATACGATGCATATCAAAGTTTCTCTGCATTAGGAATTTATTACGGCTTAATTTGTATATGAAATGCTTATAATTCATTTATCCAATGATCCATCCCTTTTTCCGATTTCTTCCCGCTACCTTTATGTAAAGCTAGAACTGTTGCTGATTTTCAGCGATCGGCTTGAGCAACAAAATCGTCATTATAGCAACTAATTAGCAATAAAAAAGCAATAAATTCCGGTGTTGTTTTCAAAGTGATCCTCTAGGTTTCTGTTTTTTTTTTTTTTTTAAGCTATTGAGCTATTGAGCTATTGAAGCTATTGAGCTTGAGCGCGGGGACCGAATCGAGAAATTCCGTAACGAAAAAACCTCACGCTCCCCACTCCGACGGGCTCGGAGGTATGGCTTGAAGGCATGCTATGCAATAGCTTTACCGGTAGTCCCCGAGTGCCATACGTCACTTATTTTGAGGTTTGGACCCTTAAAAATGTAGTATCAAATTTATATAAACATAATGTATGTGATTCGAAATAATGAATTATCATCACCTAGGACTGCCGTTTTCGCTGTATTTTTATATAACAATTATTCTTCGCTATATTTTATTTTATTTTTTTTATACAAGACAATATCGTGACTATTTTACGCGTCTGCGCACGCGTTATCTCATGGTAAGTGCTCCACGCCGCGTCCTCCATATGCTACCACAATACCATATTTTTATACGTTAGTGGCACTCAATCCTGAGACATATTTCTGCGGTTGATATATCAGTACACTCATCTACATAGCACTTAATGCTACTATTAAGTAACATATTATTGAAATGCAGAAGTCACGGGCTAAGAATCCGAATAGAGCAAGAAGCATCGACTACGACTCTCACGTTACTTTCTATGAGAAGACTAGCTCCTCACTTAGAAAGTTTTTCAGAAAGCCCATAGGAAGGAAGCTTTGTAAAAATCGTGCTGATTTTTTAATAAAAGCATTTGCTTTTGCTATGTTTGGTTTGAAGTTGACTGCAAAGCCTTGCTCTCGATCGCCGCTGCCCATCAGTGAGTTAAATATAGAAGAAGATCACAGCTGGTGCAGATCAGCTAGTGAGTGAGATTTTCAGATAGTTTGGCAGCTGGCGATTGATAACGGTTTTCGTTATTTTGGAGAGCAAGAAAGTGATAGCTGTGGGTCGATAATTGATGTTGTTTTACACGAGCGACCAAATCAAAGTGGGTATTTGCCACCGATGGGTACAACAGAGTATGTATACAATTTAGTAATGAGATAGAAATATTGAGACTCGTTAAAAAGGACAGTAATAGTAAATCCAATTATTGTATTACACACAATCACATCAGGTAACACTGTCAAATTTATCAAAGTTGTTTATCTATTTTTTTTTTAATAACTAATAGATTTTCTGTGTAAACTTTTGCATTTTAAATATTAGTGGATGGAATGAAATATAGTAGGATTCTGGGATTCCTTTTTTCATTTAATTAATTAAAAAAATATTCATATTTTATCGTTATTAGTTTTTTTTACTTGATATTTAATATTATTTTACACAGCTACATAATATATTATATAAAGACATAGTAGTTATCTAGTTATATATTATCTATCATAATATAAGATGGATCAGTTTAAAAACCCTCGAAATCGTTGATCCTTTATAATTATAATACGAATTAGTTATTTGCCACATATCTATAGATACTAATATTATAAAGCTGAAGAGTTTGTTTGTTTGAACGCGCTAATCTCGGGAACTTTTGGTCCGATTTGAAAAATTATTTCGGTGTTAGATAGCCCATTTATCGAGGAAGGCTATATATCATCACGCTAAGACCAACAGAAGCAGAGCCACGCGGGTGAAACCGCGGGGCGCAGCTAGTTTAATATATCAACCTAAATATTATGTCGAGTAATATTTTAAACAACGTCTCTGATTTCTTCACAATAAACCTGAACCGATACTTCGTATTAATTATTGCAGTAATACATCATATAATTATAGCTGTTATATGTAGATTTAAAACCCAAAGACTATCGTGTACTATTATTGAAAAATATTTAACTTGAATTATATAAAATATATAGGTACGTATAGGTATGTATTTATTTATTTTTTATTACTAATTCAACCAACTATGTCCATTTTTATTTGGAATAATACTAATATGTGGCAACTGGCAATGACATAATAGTGAACATTTTCTTGGTACTTCAATCGTATAGACTTAAATTGGATTAAAAAGCTGGTTATATGCAGTCTAAGTCCAACAGTAAGAAATAAATAACCATCGCCTCGACTCCTGAGGGGATTTAAGTAGGGTTCATGTTACCTAAGGAAGTACACGTAAGAATACAGTAATGCTATATCCCTAATGAGTGTAGGTTTTTTTATTTGTATATAGTATTTCAACTGAACCTTAGTTTATTAATACTGACGAGGCAATAATCATGTTTGTTTTGGTAGACCGTGATAAATATGCGCTTTGTTATGTATGATCTGTCCTTGACTTTGAATATGTCTCAAATCATTATTACTCAAATTAAATAAAAGTGAAATTTTATGTTTTTCGATCCTTTTAGATTGGACACGGCTACTCAGTTAAAGTGCTTAATGAAATACGAATACCTACCAATGTAATTACCATATCAACGTACTTTGTTACAACTCTCATCGTTCCTGTATATCTTATTTTATACCATTATACTCGTTTACATGTGGGCTATGCATTTTAGTAAAATTTACATTTATCAAATCAATACTCATGTAATTCAAAATCATATTTTTCTGGTTATTCGCAGTCTCAGTGTAATAAGGCATATCTGCCGCCTTTAAGAGGTGCGCATGCTCTACATCCGTGATTCATATCTAGGTACCATCAGGTCATATTCTATATCTCTCTCTATTCTTAATAATGCAATTTAAAAAAATGAATTATTGCTAATTCAAGAAGGCAAACATCACTAAATTGTTGTTAACGCATAAAGTTTATGTAATTACTGAATATTGTATACGTATATACATGAGTTTTGAGGTCATGGTCCGAGCAAACGTTTTAAGACACTCATGCGAACGGAATTGCAGGCAAAGTAGGCAAGCCCTTCAGATGCGAATACGAATTTATAAGAGACGCAATTTTAATATTCTGTAATCTAAAATAAGTTTATTATATCTTAACTAATATGATAAAATATAATTCAGCTAATAAAAGATTAAAATATCTCTAAATATTTTGCTGTCATGCTAAAACTAACATTCAAGTCTCGAAAACTAATGGAGTCGTTTAATGAATAATATGTCATAAGTCTAATCTATAAGTAATAATAATCGTATATAATAATGAAACTAAAATGATTCTATTATATAATTTGCTATTTAAGACAACTAATGTTTGCGAATGATGGCTTTACAAGAATGAGTCGATCTTCAAGTGATCGTTTTCGTAAGCTTGTTTTACACAGTATGATGGCTCTAATGTCTATTAAGCAAAGTCGTAACACTACATTTTCCTAATCAGCCACATTTAACTTACCATATGCACATAAGTGCGAATTATAGTCCAAATTTTTTTAGGTTATGATAACTGATTGATATAATTGCACATTATAATATAACCTCGATCACAACTGTACAACTCAAGAAATAAATTATATCTATCAAAGAAATACTACACTAATGGTTGCAGTTTGTATCACGGTTATAAATATTATCCATGAATAAATTCCATTACATAAACTCCTTCCTCTAATAAGAGAGTGTTAGATATTTTAGCTCTCCTTATATATACATATCCTTTTATAAATACAGGATAAATCAGTTAATCGGTCATAATTAAATAATAATTATTTCAGTTCAAATATTTGATGATATAAGAATCTTTATCGTAAACAGAAATCTATTGCTATTAAGAATACCTAAACATTACTATTTAAGAAATCCAAAATAGAGTGTAACTTTATTTAAATGTGTTTTTAATCAATAAGTATAAGATAGAACTGTATGGCGAATTTTCAACGTTATTAAAGAGATATTATTAAGGAAAGACATCGATGCGTTGAGGTAATATGGGCGATATAGATCCTAAACGGTACTTAAACGTGATCGCGTGCACAGTGTCGTAATGCACCTGCTAATTGTGTTCGATACGGTGTGAAGATCAGAAAGTGAAACGTCAAGTGATTTGCACTATATTCGAGTCGAGCGAGTGAGTGACGCCCGTTGGGTCGGAGCGCGGCGCGGCACACACTGGGGCGGGCGGCCACGGCAACGTTACGTCAGTGAGGGGCGAAAGTCGCGGCGGGCGGCCGGGGGGGGCGGGCGCGAGTGGAGTGCGGGGCGCGCGGCGGGGCGACGTGTTCCGTACTGCTGCATCCTCGGAGCGCCCATCCTTGGGCGGTTGGGCCAGCGCAGCTGAAAAACGTGCCATCGTCGATCGCCCCCGCGTTTCTCTACAAGAGTAATGACGTCCTACACGAGTTGAATTACTTGCTGCACTCTAAACGAGACTGTCTTCCACTAACTCGTTCCTCTTTAAATAGCTTTCAGTTTTTTAGTGATAAAACGAAAAATTATTGAAATGTATTCCCATATGGTGTTTTCAAGATCTATTAATATAAGGGACATAAAATGTTACCTGAAAAAAGTCATAGGTCAAGTTCACTTGATGTGACTAAAAAAGGGTTCTTCACTTAAATAGCATTAAGTAGATGCGGCTGCGAACTATTTAAACGAGCATGGTTAATTAATGTAATTAATGGCTACGGATAGAGGTTATGAACATTTTGGGAAAGAGACATGGATAGCTGTGTCCGATTCAATAAAACAACGTTACTACATTTTAAAGTTTTATTTTTCTTTGAAAAATAAAAAAGAACAAAAATTAAACTCTAAACATATGAAATACTAATAATCTTTACACATTTGGCAAAGATACGTTGAAAATAATAATAATTCTAGACTTTGTATATGTTTACGATATTAACTTATCAATAGACTCTCTTATTTTAATAAATTGTGAGGTAGATGATTTCAATAGTCTTCAAAAACTTATAAATAACTACACTTCTAATCTAAATTAGACACTTAAAACCCGTATATGTAATACCTAATGTTATTTATCAGTTTAAATGTAATACTACAGCTTATTTCTATAAATTGTACGTGTGTTCATATTCAGAGGGTACAAAAGATTCAGTTTAAATAATTGCGTATCACTCAAGTAACTCAACAAGCCACCAAGCAACGTCACCATAAAGAAGCATTTTTAAATACATAATGTGGTTCATAAAGGTTTGAGTTAAAAAAATAAGTACATTTTACATTTTGAACAGTCGATTGGTAATTTTATAATTTCGATGAAGGTTTAATTCTAATTAACAATTGCAAACACGCTTAATTTAAAAAGCAATTAAATGTTACAGGTCCAGACTATAGCTTTCAAGTTGCGTATGTTTTAAAATCCAATTAAATTTAACAGATCTGTAGTGGAAGAACTTATCAAGTGTAATTGTAAATGTGACACGAATGTGTTAATTGCTTCATCAATTAGACAAAACTTTTCGATAACGCGATAAAGGACTTCCTTTAAATTTAAATTCGTGTGAACTCGGCGTATCACCGCGTGAGTATGATAGATAATTACTTACAGGAATAAATTGTGAAATTTTGTTACATTTAGGAAACAAACGAGTATACTTTGCCTCTATAATATAAAAAATATTTTGGCAATTAAATTATATCATCGCACTCAGGACAAGAACACTAACATTTGTTAGGGAATCAAAAAGATCACATTGCCTCTTACGATTTTATGAAGTTACTTGGAATTTCGTCGCATATAGGCAGAAATAATCGTAATGACTAGTTCATAGATAGCCTGAAATAAACTGATAGTAGAAATAATCCATCTATTACATAACAAATGTTTCAGTTAAAGGGAACGACAAATACGAAAAAATTGTGGAAAAAATGTAGGTAAATGTTTTACAAAAAATTTTAAAGATTCCTGCTCCCAATGAGTGATTAGTGCAAATGTTATTTAACAGCAATTCTTAAAATAATATTTTTATGCTAATTAACAATTCTCGCCTTTTCTGGTGTAAAATTACAAGGAATAAGTAAATTTTTGTTTTACTTCTTTCCTTCGCTTGCTCTCTTGAACTCCATAGAAATCTTAATTTACAATGTTATTCACTACAAAATACTCATAATATTTATATTAGGTACTGGGAAAAAATAAGATGTTCTTAAGTACCTGAGTGATTTTACAATAATGAAACAATTTGAGCAAACGCAATATTCAAATATTAAAACATTGAATTTAACACTACGACAAGTTATTGAATAACAGGAAAAACAAAGGGTTTTTACTTAGAGATATAAAATAATCATCGAAGGAATGAACGAAAATAGACCAAAAAATTATATTATTTTAAGTTTTCCAATAATTAATATTATTTTTGTTCGAATCAACATTTCATTATTTAAGTCTCTGTAAGTAAATCTGAATACATTTAAATAAAGATAGATATCCATATTTGTGTTTATCTGATAAGAAATTTTTCAATAAGAGTATATTTGGATTTAAAAAATGGAAAGGTAATTTTAGCAACACACAATATGTTCCTTTAAAATGTACATAAATATCAACTATTTATTTCTGGAAATAGATTAGCCCTTATTGTTATCCTGTTATCCTTTCTGAAATACACGATTTCATCAAAATTTTCGTCCGTTGCCTTTATTTCGTTTATTCCTGCTATCTGAACATATTATTATGATAATCAAAAGTGCTTTATTAAATGTTATTTTTCTCTTTGATTCGTCTCTTCTAGTATATTCTTACAGAGGTATTTACAGTACTTTAGTTAAAATAACATTTGAACATTCGGTGGTTTTATCATTGTCCTTATTACTTCAAAATTAAATAATACCTTACAACTTATATTATAAATCCTAAATGACATAAAATTGGGCGTAATATAACAATAACATATATTAAAAATAGTCATATCATAGAGACACACAACTTTGGGTATAATTATTTTGTAAAAAATTAGAGTATAAAACACTCGAACACATAAAATTTGTACTACGTTACGTTTTTAAACTTAAGTCATAAAAGTCTATAAGTAAAATATTTTTGTACTTTATGTATTTGTTCTCATCAGTCTTGTACTTAAATACAAAATTATATTTTACTTGTCTTTATTTAATGAGGTAGTTAGATTTCGTACTAAGGTTACATGACACTTAAACTTATAGAAATATATCAACGTGATTATCGAAATTCCGCTTTTCTCTCTTATCGGTGTAAATGGGATGAGTTTTCATAACCGACTTCTTTGGCCACATTTTTTTTAGAATCTTGATGAATTAAGTTAGTGAATACCGAAACGTTAAAGATTAATCGAATAAAATTTTCACGATACGTATACGCATCGTTCTTAAAACAGAAAACAACGTTTAAAATTCTGCTTAATAGCTAACTTAATAACGTTGGAAGCCGGTTATACAGCATCGGTTTCGGTATTATTGCGGGCTCTCCTCTTGGCTTCCTTGCGAACTGCTCGAGTTCTTCGACTGTGAATCGTCTTTCTTCTTCTCAACCTAGTAAAATAATTATAGTTTATGGGTTATTTAAGGTTTCAATGAAACTATTCTAGTAATCTGTTATGATGAATTATGTTTTAAATAATAATTAAACGTAAAATGATGAAATTTTAGTGACGTCTAGCTGACGAGCACATGTCTATCTGTATTTTGTTTTTGTTAATCAATGGTACTACTTCTTATTGTGTTTAATGTAGCGAATCTATAAATTCACCACGTGCAGTCGAAATCGGTTCAGATAGCTTGGTTTGTCTTTCATACGTTTATGATTGACTTATTTTATATCTAGTAACAATTAAATGTTTACAGGGCAATCTGCAATAAGATGATCCTCGCTCTTGCAGTTGTGACATCTCTTTGGTTGTGGTCCAATGCTGCACTTGGCTGCAATGTGATTGGCGAACTCTCCACAGTTGTAACACCTGGAACAACGCATAAATTGTATGAATTTCAGTATTAGTTAAATGATACCTTATTAGATAAATAAATCTGGTAGCCTAAGATATTTTATAAAAAAATGTTTGTAAAAAAAAACGGATGTATATTATGGCCATAACCATATACAATATACATCCGTTTTTTTTAAGTATGACATAATCTAATCTTGCTTACAATAGTATGGCTCTCAATTATTATTTTTTGCAAAACATTTCGATCCTGTCAAGAGAGATGACCAATGCAGGAATAGTAAAGAAGATCATGGTAAATATTTCGATATTATAACCTTTCAAACCACATTTGCTAACTATGTGATTAAAATATGTAGTAACCGTTAATTTTGAGGTTATACTTAGTTGATAGTTTTCTCATACACAGAATGCAGAACAGACTATGAATTAAAAATATATAAAGATAATATTGAAAACATACCGTATCTTTCTAAAGCGTTTTTTAGACAGTGGGCGTCGGTGTGAGCCCTGGCAGTCCACAGACGAAGGTCCGGATACACGTGTCGCTTCTAGCCCTTTGTCCGATTCTTTGCATTCGAATTCAACAACTTCTTCATCCCCAAGTGACCGAAAGCCTGGCATTTGTATGACGCTCTGGAAGAACAATACATTATAAAGAAATATATAGAAAGAACACGTGGTAGAGCAACTTTAGGTTAAACTGCTTAAAATTTTTCCCCTGTACAACTTTATATCTATATAATATGTATTAAGAACACCGAGTAAGTGCACAACCCCAATACTTTTTATCCAAACCAAATCTTAGAGAATGATAGAAGAAAATGGCTAACACAAAGGTAACTAAGAGCAGTTGATGTTTATAAACAGGCGGAGTCCATTTGCCTTGCTATGGTAAAAGCATTTACACTTTTTACATTTAAATTAAACCAATACAATACTTTCAGATTCAAGAAGCAGATTTGTTATCGCAGTCATTGGTGATAGTTCTTCAAGTCAATTCATAGAGCATGCTGCACGTGTTTATGTGACAGTAGTAACAACATACCCTCGTGGTATAAGTGTGAGAATATATTCTATTCAAACATGCGATTAGATCTAAACTACAGAAATTGCCTTTTTGTTTTTCTAGCTTTGATATGTCCATTGCAAAGTATTAATATTCACCTAACGTAACTTAATTTTTAATAGCTATGATTTTTTTAAACCCTTAAATATCTAGGTACCCTTAAATATTTAAATAATAATCAAAACATTTATGAATGAAGTCAATCCATACATTTATCGGGTTTTTCTTGTACTCTAAATAACGTTATCGTAACCCTGTGCCCGATAGAAAAATGAAGTAACATATCATGCCAATAAAATGAACCTTATCGATGCTCAATTACATACTTTTGACTTGTTATTACAAAATGCTAGCTAACGTGCTTGCAGTCGACCGAAGTACAAGTTTAGTGGCGTAAATTTATATAAAAAAAAACATCCGGACTTGATAAGCCGAACAAACAAATAAGCTCACTATCAGGTCAACCGCTAGATACGCTGTGTTTTGTCAACGGGCTTCTTACTCTTACGATTTCTTTTAAATAAATCAACTAGAGAATAGATACAAGATTCATGGTATGATGCAATCTCTCAGTTCCATGATAATATACCAGTCTACACACTGAAATTGTATGGAACATTTAATTAACCCGTGTCGAACGATTATTTCATGGTACATGTTCCTATTGGATCATTTTAAACTTTTTTTTTACTTTAAATTATGGAACTTTGTAAAATTTAGAGACCTTATGGCAGAAATAATAATTTAAGAATATGGAAAGATAATAAAGGAACAAATAGAATTTATAAAAAAGTGCTCATAATTGTTTACAGGAAATTAATATTAATTTGAGTATACTTTTGTTAAGTAGAATATTAAAAACTTATGAGGAAACTGATAATAATCGGTACTACAGAATTCAGAAATAAGGTATAATTCTAATGTAAGATGTTATAAGTGAATTAATTCTCCTTCACCAATAGTAGATAACAGCAATGAAGTTTTCAGGCACAATGCTTGCTCAGAAACATTTCATAACCAACAGTTCGAAACTTCAGGCCTGTTTTTTTTTATTAAGTTGCCATAAATACAGTTAAATCAAACAGTAAAATCAAGTGATATTCTTCCGAAACTTTTACATATTAAATACAAAACAGAAATAAGCCATTTTTCGTAAAGCACAATAATGCTACAACCTCCCTCCGGGATAGTGAACTTACAACACTTCCCCACGTTGAACCTGGTTTGGCACCGACCGCTAGTGCAAAATAGAAATATTTTGGAGTGTGTATTTTTGTAAGCAGCAATATTTTTCGCTTTGCTAATAACAAGCACGTGCTATAAATGCTTATTACTAGGAACGCAGGATCACCTGGTGCACGAACACGTCCTGGCCACCATCCTCCGGCGTGATGAAGCCCCAGCCCTTCGCCACGTTGAACCACTTGCAGCGGCCGCGCCGCGTCACGCCCGTCACACCGCCGCCGCTCGCGCTACCCGCACCTGTAAAAAACACACCTTTTGTCAGCCAGCAAAAAACCCTTTGTTACGTATTTCTAAAATAAAAAACGCGCTTTGTATTAGAATCTACGCAATTTGTATTCAGGTAAAATATAATAAGGACTCAATTCTATATCGTAAGAACATGTATTATACATGTCAAGTACAACAGTTAAAAATTCTCAACAGTTCTTCACTAATTCATAAATAAATTTTTACGCGGTTGTTTTGTAATAAATATAAAACTGTTACCCATATAACATTCCTAAAGAATTTCAAAACTGCTGTACATTATGAATAAATTAAATTGTTCTGTCTAATATAAATAATCAGATATGAACTTTCTCCATAGTATTCGACAAAACAGGGCGACGAAACAAATAGAGAATGCGATCAAAAATTAAATCCATCTTAACAAAATATTTAACGCTAAACAAACAATGTTATGTTCTTCTATTAATTGTTATTTTCGTGGCTCTATTCACTAAATGCATATTGAGAGCGTTCTCAGAAACTATTTTAAATGAATATTAAAACGTAATTGATTTTTTGTTAGATTGCATTAAGTGGATTGTCCCCTCTTTTAAATGCATACACACTAAGACATTTTACCGTTTGGAAATCTATTAGCAATAAATAAGGGCCCACGATCGTTTACAGGACTACGAAAGGGTATTACTATTCCCCTTATCGGACTTCTTCACAAAAAATAACGTGGGAAACGAATGAAAGAATGAACTCTTCTTTTTATGTGTAGATATCACCAAAGCTAGCTGGTAAGGTTAAAGACCTCATTTCAAGGGACTCAATAATACCAATACACACTTTTAATTAAGCGTCGGGGTAACACACAACGTGTCGTACCTTTGTATTCAAATAGTTTTAGATTATTCATATTTCTTAGTATTGATGACTGTACTTCCGGATATTTTGACTCAATTATTTTAATGGCACATATCCGGGCCAAAAATGAGAATTCGTATTTAGCTATAATTTTATTGATGACTAATTTCAGGCGATAAACGTGAGTAATAGATGGTATTTATTTTAAGTAGTATTAAGACGGTTAATTGTTTGTTCGCTCGGTCGAGAGTAGAGAGGCATCGTGAGATGCCACTCCATGCATTTCAGAGTTCAGAGAAGCAGCCGGCGGTAGGTAAAAGCGACGGCACACGTGGCACCGACGGGAACTAAAGAATGTGCGGTATTTAGGTTGCGTTTCTGGTACCTCTTCATTCATTGCCGTAACATTGCACCGTGCGTTGCGTTCCGACACCATGCCGTAGTATGCCGATGCCGGCGCTCTTTATGACCAATATTTACATTTTACTCATTTGTCTACATTTATTAGAATTTAGAAATGTTAGGTAAGTAGTTTTATTTTACAGTTTTCTCAATAAAAATCTTTTTACTATGTTTCTAGATTAGATATATTACACAAAAATTAAATTGTAATCTCCAAAATTTTCGTTATAAAATATTACACATTATTTTAATAAATAAAAAGCTTATTTATTATAGATAGGTACCTATCTATAAAGAGAAGAAATTATAAACCATGAAAATTACGTTAGCAGCAATTTGGTTTAAAACGAATAGGGCGTGTTTAATTTGAACAACACACAAATTTCATTCACATACTTACATTAACATCTTAAGTGGAGTTACTCACAAACATTTTCTCCTACTATCGTGTTGACCTATGGACTTAAAGGAGTAATATTTGTACAAAACATTCCAAAATAAAGATAACTGGTCTTGTCATAAGGCAGTTGTACACAGCCTTTGTGGAGAAAGAAAATACCACAACACTGCATTTTTTAAATGTTACTAAACGGGTAAGGAATGTGAGCTTTAAGAAAATTACCATAATTTAATGCAAAAAGACATACCTATTCAAATATTTTTTTCAACATCTTAATTTTATTAAACTTTACAAAGTAACGAGCAAAACAGAAGCTTGCATCCTTGTCATCTGTGACATGAATAGCAGTCAATGGGGATTAAGGTGTAAAGTGGTATAAAAGTTCAAAGATTGTTTTGTATCATGTAGTGCCTTTGAAAAGAATGTGTGTGGAAGGCAAGTGCATTCTGGTAGCAGACGCACCCGCGTCGTGTTGCGGCTATGTTTACTCAGCGTGGTGCGAGGTGACACGCTCGCGCCGCGCCCGGCCTGCTATGTAGGGTTGTTATTTGGAATTTACATCTTTTAAGATTTAATTCTTATACACATATTTATCAAGATAATTTCTTGAGATAAAAAAAAATGTTATGAGTTACAGTTCCATCGGGTTTCTTCAATTATTTAATAACTTTATACCATACCGTTAATATTAATTATTATCTTCATATTATAAAAAACTTTGTGTCAGTATATGGTTTGATTTATTTATTTTTTTCTCCTATATATTTTACAGATTGTTAAAAGTATAAAAAAATTACATAGTTAATTTAAACACGGTTGTTATTGATTAATAATTGTAAAATTCCATCATCATCTACGCAATATCAACTTTGTTTACATTCTGTTCTCTCGTTACATCTCGTTACTTTTTAATGGATTTTCTTGTTTACTTAGCTGCAGCCTGCAATTAATATTAGGTATATAATTTCTTCAACTAGACTCTAGTTCAATCCTTCAATAGTTACTAGAGAAGGATTGGGAAATCATGTTAAAAAGCATCACCTTTTCAGGCTAAATGTTTTGAGTAAATTACTTTTTTAATAACGCTTTAAAAACGAAACTGTTCACTTTACAATTTACATGATTAGTCAGTTTGTAAAATTATAAAGCTATAACAGCCCTACTTCCACCAAGCTTTCTTATAAATTCACACAAAGACCGTGAAAGCATAATAACATGAAAAATACTTAAATCGCGTCCCCAAATACATTTGATCAAATAACAAATACAAGGAAGTCGTGACGTTTCCAATTTATTACTTGTTCCTAGCGATTACCTAAACTATTTTAAAAGCAGAGTTAATTTAAGCTCGACTTATTTTAAAATCAGGAAGGGAAACACTGCGTGCTTCGAGTATTTCTACCATAACTTATGTTGCCTCCTGTGCGCACGTGAGTTAGCTCTTGGAGTACTCAATTGTGAAGCAAAAGCTCTATCAGCTATTATTTTAAGAATATCACCTGTTTGGTAAAAAATTATAGGATAAGGAAACATTAACAAAGAAAATAAGTAACGATTCTGTCTAAGGTAGAGTTTAAGGTAGAGTTTCTGAGAAGGGCGATATACAAACATAACATGTTTATTTATTTAACATACTTCATCATTATCTAAAATAAGGTAATAAATATTAAATAGTTTAATTTTAATTAGGTCTAAATACCTAATCTATCAATGAAATCCAAATTTGCCGCTTGATCTCAATTAAGTATTAATACTGTTCTACACAACGTGAAGATCTAACTTTAGCGGTCACATATTTTCACTAAAACCGAGGCGAGGAGAGGCCGGAATGATAGTTATTTGATAAAGCCCAGCTAACCAACTTGCTGACACATTTATAAGTTGTTATGTGTGTAGAATATTATGGAAATACTTATTAAGGAAATTAATAAAGTAAAAAATATAAGACGTAGGTACAAAGTGATAATACTGCGTAGGTTATTTTTGTTGATTTCATCTGATATATATATAAAAATAAATGCGCCCAACTTTATTTTTCCAAGAAACGTGTTTTATGGCTAAAAATGATTATTCAGTGTTTGAGTGATATGTACTTTAAAATGTTGTGTCATTCACTAGTTCTGTTATCAATCGCAGGTATGGAATTCAAACATGAATCATCGTCAAGTGGCGCGTACTCTTCGGGATCTTTTGCTTGGAGTGAAAGAGATAGTTAAATGTGCCACCATTCAGATTTAATTGACTGGTTACGAACTCGGACCCTGCCGCGGCCGTAGGGACGTAACGTTACTTAACATCGACTTTCTAAAAATTCCAAATGTGTAGTTCTTAGGTTACTCTGTATGAATAACAATTCTTTTTTGGAATACCCTGCATTCGTTTAATCTGAATGACTTACGCCTCACGATCGAAGTATTACAACCGCTCAATACTTAATTTAAATTCAATGTATACTCAGTCACGATGCAATAGGGGATATCCATACCTTGACTTGTAAACAATAAAATTGTAAGCGATAACCGAGTAGAATGTCGATACGACTCTCCAAACCAAAACATCGCTCGGTATGTCAACGACAAAAACACGTAGTAGAGTAGTGGTGGGGATCAAAGATTATAGTCCTTCGAAAATGCAGTCGACCTATAACGCACACACGTTTCTTTGACTCACACAAATTTAAAGACCGCCGAATTCCTTAATAATTTAAGCTCTATTGCAAAGAAATACAGTTCATTGGTTTTGGGCATAATGCGTTCGATGTATTCACACGGTGCGACCGCGATGCTAGTAACTTAGAACAGCAACGTAGAGCGCGCGCTGCTTGAACACAGTAAACAATTCTTCGGTTATTTTTATTCCCTTTCTTGAAATAACATTGTTATTAAATTTTTTTTTAATAATTAATGTCAAAATATGAATATACTATATAAGTAAATGTAACATTTGTTAAAAAGTTGTAATTTAAGTTAAATTACTTTAATGAGTATTTTAAAAGGTCTTTGATTAAAAAAAATATTTATGTGAATTAAAATGCATATTTATGTTTAATTAAAAATAGCCACTGAATATCTCAACAAGTTCATATTATGAATGTAGAATGTATTTAATTCATTAAAAACATGCACCCTTTGTAATGGAATATTTATAATTAGATATACGATGTTGTTGATTAACGCTATACTGGGTAATGGTACGCATATGTGCGACATCAATGAACGAGACATTAACCTCAATTCAAATATTATCAGTGTAGTAAACAATTTCTAATGTTGACTTTCTGTGCTGTAATTTAAAAACAGATATTTAGAAAGACTTGTCACACCATAACATTAGTTTCGATAATCCTCATTATATTAATTAGATTATATAAAATAAATACACAAATAAGTTGCTTTACCCTTATTTAAAAAAAAGGAATAAGAAAAAAATAAAAACTTACTCGAAGACGGAACTGCATTTCCGCTCGTGCTTCCGCTCATGTTAACAAAAATATAACAACATGCACCATAAATATCACCTCCGATTACAATCCATCCTCTTTATTTCGTAAAATCACTATTTACATCGAGTTCATTCAACGTTCTCGGTAAATTAAAAACAAGTTATCAACTATCAAAATGAGTGGAGTGCATGAGAGCGGACGCGGAGAGCGCGTGCGCGCGGAGCGGCAAACGGCGTGTAGGCCGACAACTCGACTCGACTGCAACGAAAATAGTGTCGACACTCGGCGCGCACTGATGCGGTCTGTCCCTTCCCGGATATAGCCAAGCAAGTAGTTTTTAAAATAGAGAAGTTAACGGAACGTGTACGCTGCCCGAAAGCGCCGGCTGCTTTACCCCAATCCAAAATGTGTCACTTGTAGGCGAGGCGCAATGTGGAGAACATTCCTAGCAGTCGTAAGATACGGAATACCACACTACAACAACACGCCTCCCGCCGACCACTTCCATTCACGCAATACCAATCACTATTAAATATGCAACTACCTACCTAATGAAGCTAGTAAACAAAAGCCTTGTATCAAATTTATTAACTTATTTATATTTAATAAAATAATAAGTAGAGTTTTAATTTAACAGAAATGTTAACTTACTTCATTTAATTGAAATCATATCATCATATTTAAGGAAGCGTGGCAAAAATAAATTATTTGACTAATAAATAAAATAACAAATATTATATTTTATTCAATTTCAAATAAAAGGGCTAAACGTGTAAAGCAAACATTTATTTACTTGCTACCAAACTGTTAAACTCTTAAGAAATAAACGGCAGATTAAAATGAGGTTGAAGTATTTTCACCTACCCCAAACAGAAGGAAGTCCCCTCATGGACTTGTCAAATTCTGACAAACTTGCTCGTCAAGACTATTGTCGCTAATCTAATCCATGAATGATTATACAACAACAATGGTTCGCGCACAAAAAAGAAAAAATACAAGTTTGGAAAATAATAAAACTCGACTGATTGTCACGTTCACTTTCACCCCGTATATTATTCATTTAGCTAGTTAGAGATATTATTTTTCGATACGCATAAATGTAAAATAAATTAGATAAACTAATTTAGACAATTGTAGCCCGCTCCCCTTATGAATAAGTGGAATCTTTACAAGTAATTATATCTTAGACATTTTGTGGTCGGTTTATAGTATAGTATGTGTAGTTGTACATTATCATAGAAAATTAAGTATGTTATATTACTACTTCAATGATGATCTATGATTTTCAATTCATTTAATGATGCTTAATAAACCAGAATAATTAATAAATCTACATATTATTAATTTTGTAAAGTTCAAAAATTATATACCGGGTATCGATTGTGATACTTATTGCAATTTTTTTTTTAATAATTTGGTTTAAAATTTGGACACAAGGAGCTCTATCATACCTAGATCAAAACAAGAGAAAAATTCGACGACGAAAATCAAGTAATATGGTTTTACTACCTATTAATAATTGATAGTTTTGATTGAGTATTTTTCATATACATACTTTATTTACAGTTCACAGTCGAAGAAATGTTTGTACACATTGTAACATTCTCCAAAAGCAAACAATCCATACTAATATTATAAATGCGAAAGTAACTCTGTCTGTCTGTCTGTTACTCAATCACGCCTAAACTACGGAACCAATTTGCATGAAATTTGGTATGGAGATATTTTGATACACGAGATAGGAAGGCTACCTTTTATTGCGAAATATGTACCACGGGCGAAGCCGGGGCGGACCTCTAGTGTAATATATAAATCAACGGGCTTGAATTGTCCACTGTTTTCGGGCCTAGCTAAGTATTTTTCTACTGTTTAAAATAACGTTAACGACAAACATAAAATAAACCATTAAACATGTTCTATTAAAAACAGTCATAGCTAACTTTATCTATTCATTAAAGCCCTTTGACCCAGTTAACTATAATGATAAAATTATAACATATTATTTCATGAAAACTAATCATGACCTACACAGATTATTCTCGACATATATAGAATTGAGTCATTGTAAATACTCAAAGAAATTAGTAAACTATAAGCTAGTGTTTTTGTGTTAAGCTTAAGTTTACGTATATTTGTACAAATTGATTTCGGAATGTATAGAGTAAAATTAGGGCATCACAATTTACATATGTTTCAACCAATTTGCCCGTTGCACCTGCATAGCGCAGCTTTAAGGAAAACTTTAAACTAGTTGAGCAGGTTTCACTTACAGCATTTGCATTTAACTTTCAAAGGTGTAAGTTTCAACAGAAAAGATTAACGTATTATCAGTATATTATTATTAGTCTGTGGTATTATCTATTTCCAATCACTTTAATGGAGGTAAATTAAAAATGTCGTTTTAATTAACGTTTACGTAATATATAGATCGTGCTGTTAAAAGATTTGATATATTTATCAATCTATTTAAAGCGTTTGAGAAAATTTAAATTCTAATTAATAAAATTTTTGCCTTTTCTTACGTTAGGGTAGGTATCTTATACATGGTTCTTATTTTTTACTAGTTGAAAATCGAATTTTATCCGTTTTCATAGAAAGTATATAATATATTATTTTACAAAGAAATTAAAAAAAATCTAGCCCTTATTAATACGGTAAAAGCTTAAAAAGCTCACTAGCGATTTGTGACTTTATACTGAACTAACTTAAAGCTTACTAAACTTTTCATAAACCTAGTTCATTATTCAATCTGCAGATGGCGGTTTTAAAGTATTTCTATTGCAAATGGAGTATTTTATACGCCTGCTAGATGGCAGTCTCATGGCAGTATTTTACACTGCCATCTGGTAGAATATGAGGGAATTAACGCGATCAATATCAAAACATTTTGGCAGCGCTTACTAGTAAGTTTTGAGGAAAGAAAACTCACCCTTCATGAAATATATTATTCACTTTGAAATGGGGCGGTACTAGGGGGTGTTGCCTTTTGTATCTATAACACATTTTTAGGTATTTTATAATATCAGGGGAAATATCGTGAGCAAGTAAAGAAGTTTATGTGGATATTTCTATTGTAAGAAGTGATTGAATGTCGAAATAATTTACACGAATATGTTTAAGTTAAAAATAGACATAATAAAGATTATTCGTACATTTGGTTTTATTATTCAATATCAAATATTAGCCGTAACTGTATTTTCTGGGGATAGAGCTAACCTTTTTTAAGGTTATGTAGAGCAGTAAAATATGGTCCTCAGTTTTTCCTTTTCAATCCACAAACATTTTAATCCATAATCAAACCTAAGTTAATAGATATTTAAATTTAAATTACGTCATAAATAAAGCTGAAAATATTGAATTATCCTTGTTATATTCATCTTTAAATTTTCACCACTCAGTTGTTGTTATTTGCATATGGTACGCTTTGTATGTTCTATGAGTGCAATAGTGTTAATATATAAAAAAATAAATAAGTAACATATCAAGCATTATGTTTATACTACGAACTATTTTGTTGTAATGACCGTTAGTTTGTAAACTTTCACTGAATTAACATCACGTTTCAAAGAACTTACAAGAAGTGGAGTCACGAACAAATATGTTTGCTGTCTCTATTGGACTGCTTTATTTTCACAATTTTAAGTAAAACAAAATATAACTGTAAATACTATAATACAAACGATTACCAATGCTATTAGATTTGTTTCTCCAGATAAACTATTGCACTGACGAATTTGCCAAAAATTCTTTGCATATTATCATAATGGAGACCCTTTTTTTATATTTCGAATGAGAATCATATTTGGATAGTCATACGACAAAAATCAAAGGTAAAAAAGGCTGATATTAAACTACATATTAATATACGAAGTACCTTCCTATAAATCGTTAAAAAAATAATACAATTATTTTCTATCTATTTAAAGAGTATTGCTCTATCAACAGTTTTGGTAGAGCACACTGCCAATTAACTGCATATATGTATATATATTATTCATATGGCAAATAACTTACAAACTTTGGTATATACGGCTGCGTCACCATTCAATGTACCATTGACGATGGGTACAGGCGGTGGCTTAGTGTACTCAAGCTCATGAGCAGGTATCCAAGAAGCGGCTGCCGCTGCTGCAGCCGCCGCCGCAGCCGCACATACACTGCACTCTGGAAATTGAATTGTTATTAGCTTAATATACCTAATATTATATTGTCAAGAAACTGATAACAATTGCCAAGAAACTGCGCGCTCTAGAAAATGTCGTAACATCTTATTGGAATCCGAGACTCTGTTTAGGTTACACATAAAATGTTAATTTAAAATATGTAGAGTTTGATTACATATAAATGTGTAATTTAAAATAAATTTATAGTAATATAATAAATCTGAAAGTTTGTTAGGTACGATTTTGCTTCCTACCGATCTGAGGGTTCTGCGAATGTTTCATAATACGACGAAGTATTGTAAAAAATTAATAAACTTTTCACCTTACGCCTCTTGTAAATCGCTAAACGGCCTAGCCGACTTTCGCTTATCGTTTAATTAGGACTTGTGTAGAGTTAGGAAGATGCTTGGCTCTAATGAATGATATCTAAAAAAATGTTCAGAGTATATAAGCCTTAGTCATCAACTCATCTATAGAGTTTTGTCAACATTTTCCATGAAAACGATTTTTATGTGATGAAATAAACATAGCTCAGAAAAATGTTAGTTTTTGTATCCAGATTCCAATAAGCGCTTTGGAGTGTTTTTTTTTTTTGTTATAACAATAGAATAAGTTAGTAAATTAGTAATCAATGTATAAAATTGGATCTTATATTACATGTTTACATTATCAAATATGCGTACAAAAATAGATAATATGAATCGGCTTAGAATCCATATATCACTAGTTAGTCGTTAATATATTGAAATATTACTTACAACTATGATCTAAAATAAATAGAGTAAAAATTGCACATCTCACAATAAAATTATGGAATACTAATACTTCTAGATACCCAATTCATTCAACCTATTTTACACTTCCAACTAACTTAAAATCGAATAGGTACACAAACACTAACATCGTCTATGTTCCTAGTGTTAATTTATTTACAAAAAAAATACACTAGTTGAAAATATAATAGAGTTAGCAGTAAAACGCGATAAAATTATACGTACCTAACATATGGCGCCTAAGTAAAGGTATTAATAATTAATATTATGTGTTGATTTGTTTGTTTATCTAAAAATTTTAAAATGAAATAATATCGAATGTATGTATCGTACTTGCCCCTAGATCTATATACCACGTAAGTATACATATTATGATTGCTACTAAATAAGGCTCGCCTTAGGTAAATTTCAACAAACTTTAATATAATTTAATCGTTATTGTGTGTTTATAAATGTACCTATTTAGAATATGTTTTTGTGCCCTAAAGATGTTTATATAAACAAATGTTTTAACTGAACTCTCCTCAAGTCCATTTTTTATTTCTAATATTATGTATTTAGCTACTATGTACTGTACATCAGCTCTGAATGTTATTTAAAAATGTAAAATAATATTTATTGGTAATAATGTAGAACTAATAAACTACCACAAAGAGGAACTTGTGTAAAATATAAATAGGTAGGTATGTTAAGATGAATGGCATTTCATTAATGATCAATACACAATAATACCTACAATGAATATAATTTACCCTTGTATTTTGCTCTTATATTTTTCATTTTTCTTTAAATTTTTGTGAAATATACTTATAAATTATAATATATTATATTCCGTAAATTATGCTGAACATTCAATTAATCAATAGATTAAGTTCTGGTTGGAATCTTATTATCAACTAATAAGAACTTATTTGCCCTATTAGACCGTTTTCACATTAGCTACATCAGCTAATTAGACTATCCAATTCTTATAAATACGTATGCTAATATTTTAACGTAGGTATAAAATTAAATTACATAGAATATTAAATATATAAGCTCACCCTTCATGAATGCGATAGCCCTCCACTCTGAAGATAAAGGACACCCCAAATCACCACATTAACAATTCTTGATTATAACTCTGAGTCCATTTTGAAAAATCGATGATTATTGATGATAATTGCGCGAAAATTAACGACTCTTCTTTTAAGCGGCGATTTAGAAATAAAAGAGTTTAATGCTTTTTAAAATCAATTAAATCACATTGGTGGTAACATCATTAATAATTACAGGATAAATTATAATAAACATGCTACCGACGTGGCGCGTATGAGGTTATACGAAGAACTGCGTACAATTTTTGCGTGAACCAAGGGTGACGCGCAAGAATGGGGGATGCTGGCTTTATTTTTAGTAAATAAGCAATTTCGTTTTACAAAAATTCAGTAAATTTTTCGCTGGCATTTTTTCGGACAATAGAGCTTTACAATCACAAACTGTTTTATACATTAATAAATAGGTAGGTAATGAGGTTGATACCAATGTGAAATGTAAGATATAAGCTAGGTTTTATTGGCTTAGAGATTTTAGAAAGATTGATTTGATTACAATGTACCTTATTTTTCTGAGGATTTCGATGGTATGTTTTATAAAAACCGAACAATATATTTTACTATAATGATTTTCTGAATCAGTTAATGAAAATACTTTTGAAATCTTCGCACTCAATAGGCTACTCTAAAATTTTTAAACTACAAAAAAAAGGTAAAACAAACTCTACAATCAACAAAAACTGAGCCATTATAGTTAAGGCAAATTAACATATCAATATGGACTAGATCCCGAATATAAATACGAATAAAATGTAGATTACTAAAATAGAAACCAAAAATTATATTATTGTGAGATAATAATTGTTAGAAGCTCTTATTTATACCTACCTATAAGTACAAATATGTATCAACGTATAAAAATCAATAATTTCGAATTTTGATGAACTTATTGCTATAAATAATTTCACAATAGATAATTTTGAATTTGAATTTGCGAAATTGGTATGGATATTATATTATCTATTTTTTTTATTGTATAGAAGAATAGAATAGAAGATAACACCAAATGTTATTAACTTAACCGTACCGTACCTAAACCTCCCCGTTCAAGGTAATATTTCTGTTCAATTTTTTTTACGTTAGGTAGTAATAATTCAACACAAGTTGTGTACTGTGTAGGTACCTATAATATAATTTGCATTAACCCTTCTATTTTGAACATTGATATTGACTAATCTTTATCAAGTCAATCATTATTTAATCCAAAAGTTAAGCACAAAAAGCGTTATTTACTATATAACAAAACGCATCTTTGTGCATATTTTTGTGTCAAGTACTAGTTAGATCGGCTTCTAAATGAATTAAATATTTGCAGTTACTTAATAACGCTATCAAAAAAATATAATAGAATGTTGTTAGCGGCCATATTTGTGAGCTTTGGCGACGCATGCGCAGTACTGGTGAATGCAGACAGCCGGCCGTCCGCACATCTGCTGGTCAACTCGTGGACACAATGCGTTCACTCGAGTATCCATGATTTGGGTACAATTTAGACCATTTTTGAGCACATTTATTTGATAAATAAAAATAAATAAATAAATAAAATAAAAAAAATAAAATTCTACCTAAACTAAACTAGAAAATATAGACAATGTTCGCCTTATTTGGGTCTGCCACTTTTCAAGTAGCAATTATTGTTATTTACATAGCTCGTTTCTAAAAGCTTATAAAATAGATATTTAATTTCTTTGTCTCTTCCTCTGATCGAATCATGTGATTTTGTACACTAACGTATTTAGTTAGTATTTATTTTATTTCATTATAAATAAAATAGGGAACATTGAGAAATAAAAACTAAACTTATATGCCTGCATTTGCATATGTTTATGCAATTCTTTATAATGGACTTTTCCTTAAAATTTACACACAAATTTAAGAGCTATGAAAATTTACTTCAGAGAGAAACATGGCTACCCTGGTATTACCTGATCCACCCTTAAATCACAAATACAACTGCATGTTCAACGCTCTACATTTTTGGAAAAGTTAGATTATCAATTATTTTACGCCTACTGTATAGCTATAGTATTAGGAATTAATTGTTAGGAAGTCAACAAAAACTATTGCACCTACATATAATTTACTACATACTCTTAATAAATGAGAAGACTATATTAGAAAACAAAAGATAGTTTTAAGTTCAACAAACTGAGATAAATTGATGTTCAATTTGATTTATTACACAGTCTTAAACTCAAAGAATTTTTTGATAACATTAATGATCAAATCATGGTATTGATGACCGTCCATAAAAAGGTAATAAAAAATGCTATAATGTTTCGTGAAATATTTATATTTAATAAGCACTCGGATCAAAGGCCATGCTCTTTTGTAAATAGGGGAGGATGGACTTTTTTACGTAAAAAGTGTCGAATAAAAAATGTCCACAAAAAAGTAATCTCGCGCGTGGCCTACACAATGGGCGTGATAATAAGGATCGACATTTTATAATAAAAATGCAATTGTATCAAAACAACAATTGTGGTATTAATTAATGGATTACTTTCTTTTTCTGAAGTGTATTTGACTTTGGTGAATATTTTCTTAATGGTTAAGAGAGCATAAAGTTTCTTTTGAAACAAGCTAATAGTATAGTATTCTTGCTGTATGTATGCGTTCAAAGCTTAAAATATCTAATTGTTACAAACTTTTTGATACTTTTAAAATTAAGAATAGTTAAATAATAATTATAATGTGTTTAATTAGATTTTATCGTAACAAGCAAGAATAGAATTGCAATAATAATAATAAATAACAACAAAAAGCATCAATAGGCATGTGCAGCTTTATTTTTTACGCTGAATTCGATAATTTGCGAATGACCGTTGGCTGTCAATCAATCAGAACAAGGGCGACTCTAAAAAGCTGACCCCTCGTTGACCACACAAAAAAATCGCAAAAAATCACAATAGAACGAAAAAGCAATAAACTCCTGGGATAAGCCTAAATTAATGGGAGCTCTATTCATTGCAACGACATTCGCGTGCCAAAATGTACTATGCTATGCAGGCCTACAAATAACTGGAATAACTGCCGAATTTTTAAATAAACATAAATAGTTAGTTAGTTCGTTCTTAGTGTAACTAGAATAAAATAATGGTTTTGTGTGCACTAATTCTATATTACTTTTTATTTCAGTAGTTAAGTAAGCCTTGGTATTTATTTCATTTTATAAAGACTTCATAAATAGGTAATTAGGTATAAAGGTGAAAATTAAACTAAATACGTTGACGTTTTTTTTTCAGATAAATTTTATAAGGTATTTTTTTGGTATTAAGTTTGAACAGTTTATAATTCAACACTTTGAATTGATAATATTCTATGCTGTGTGGCTGTGTGCTACGATCTCAAAACATTTCTCCATTGCACGTAATTTATAATTATTATTTCACTACCACCTACTAAACAAATGGAAACTTATCTGCAATGCATTATGGAAAATAGTATCAAATCAAATATGAAACAAAAATCTATTCCTTAAATGATTTCTAAAATAAGTTAACATTGACTATAGAGATGATTGATTATATTTCTGGTTGCTGAAAATTGTAATTTTATGCTAAATATGTAACATTTCGTTTGAATTGTGCGCATGCGTCATTTTAATATAAGGGTAACGAAATAGCCCCCATAAACTGCGTGGGGGCGTTTGGACCCACGATGCAACAAAATGACAACTTTTTGCCTATTTGACAATGCTCTTCACTCGGAGCCCTCTCACAAACACGCTCTCTTGTGAATTAAACTACAATGCATGAATTAAAATATGACAAAACTGAGTGACATGTTAAATTGTGATGATTAGTTTGCTTATCGAATATACGAAATGCCAAGCAAATTTGGGGAGTGAGTGGTAAGAGATGTAAATCGAAAGTGCTTATAATCCATGTAAAATATTTGTTATCTCTATTTGATTCAATAATAATTGAGGCGTATTATATACAATAATTAGCGGGTTCTTTTCAATTCAAATGATAAAAAAGATTAAAAGATCTTCTCAAAAACTGTATGCATATATCTTGTAATGGATATGGACTTCAACTGAAATGTTGCATGTCCGTAAAGTTTAAGTAGGTAACAGCTACATAGAATTAGAAGTAATCGGTAATCAATATCTAGGAGCAGTTTTTACAGCCACGGTTTTAAACAGCCGCTCTCTATATTTTATTTTATTGTGTACAATAAATCAAGAGAAAAAATAATATTATTATTATTACCTACAAAGAGCTAAATTTGTGACCAAAATAATTTATGTATTTTTGTCATCACTCAAATTGTTCTATATGCACTATCTACCTCTTCAATATTTTCATTTTCCTATATCCCAAAGTTGCCTGGAAGAAATCGCTTCAAAGCGTAATGCAAAATGCTAAGCTGTAATGTCTGTGCATTGTAAAAAAAAAGTTCGCTTTTTTATTATTGTTATCGTGAACTAAAATTTAATATTGAATTACATTTTTCAATTACATAGAATTAATTGATATCAACTGTATCCAAATCTACTTATAGTATCTTTTGGAGCTTAATTTTATTATAAGTATGTAGTAACTATAAATTTATAAGACTGTGAAAATAGGCAAATTAGATACATCAATAATCGATAGGTAATTAATTAGAATTATCATCCTTATTGTGTCATAGTGGACTGTGGAGTTTTTTTTTATATTTAGACATATTATTAAAGTATCTACCAATAGTTTGTCACTTAAAGAAGGTAAAGTCCCAATCGTTAACAAAAGATTTGAAAGCTTTTTTATGGTTTTAGCTGTAACTTGAAAGCACTTTCTCGATTCTCTTTTTGAAACATTTCTATAAATTGTCAAAAAGTGTGTGAAATAATTTCAGAGATCTAAATATCGATATCATGTTTTGGTGTTATCTTTTTAAATTCAATTTACGGTGGTAGCAATAGTATTTTGTAGTAGATGTTATGATTTTAAAATAAATTTTTTGATCAATTTAATATCTAACTTACCTAACTACTATTGGTT
Organism: Colias croceus; assembly: GCF_905220415.1. Lineage (NCBI taxonomy): Eukaryota > Metazoa > Arthropoda > Insecta > Lepidoptera > Pieridae > Colias > Colias croceus. Next base: position 5,894,550 of record NC_059542.1, read on the forward strand.
GGTACCACAGAGATATTATTTGGACCAAAAATATGTCTTATTTTACATTCACGTATCTAATCTACACTAATATTATAAAGAGGGAAACATTGTTTTAACATTGATTTAATTCAATTCATTTTTTCGTCTACCAAAAAAATATCAATTTTCAAAAAAATAGCTGATTACAAATTTCATCAGCATTGTGCCGTCGAATTTTTTGCGAACATGTACCTAGGGCGCGGACCCTTTAGGATAAAGTACAATACGATTGGTTGGTTTTCGGAGGGACGCGATGCGCAAGGTCGAGGGTCGACCGCAACTCCGCGCAGCCAATCAATTCGTTCATTTTTTAAATAAAGAACATAAAAATGCTAAAAAACGAGAGACCATACACATGTACCCTTATGTAACAGTAACAAATGGTCTTGCATTGGTTACTTACGTATGAAAAAAAAATGTAACAGCGTATGAAATAGTGATGGAGAATAAATAAATATTTCACTTCATAAAACAGAAATAATCGAAGTATTTGTTATTTTATATGGATGTTTATAGATATTTGTAAAAGAAAAAAAAGGATATCAAAAATAATTTCATAGCGTCTATTTGAAGGACGAGAAAATAATCTCTCATGCAATGTTAAAAAAGTAAATGGTGACATGAGGTTCAATTTATAGACCACATTTTATTATAAAAAATAATGATAAAAAATAATATTCAGTCATGTCAGGGGGGGATAAAAGATAAATTCGCGAATATGTAATTATATAAATGATAACGCCTCATTGGATTGGTCTAAGTATAAAAAATGGAGGTATTTTTCTTTAGTACCCCTACATAGGCAACGGCTTCGAAAGTCGTTAAAAAATTCATACGTCTCTTCTTCGTAAATTCCACGAGATAAAAAAATGTAATCCATAGGTACGAGCGAAGCCACGGGTGGAAAGTTAGTACCTTATAAATTTGAACTAGCAATGACTTATAATAGGTACATATTATATGTGCTTATCTTTAACGAAAACCCTCAGATAAAACCAGAACAGCTTCTCCTTAATAATTTAGTACATACCTACTTATAGTTCAGGAATCAGGATACATCGCCCATTTTTGCAAGTGACTACTATCAAGCTAATTTTCCGTTTGTAGCTTTATTTTGATGAGACGCCCAATAATTTCGTGTACGAAAGTCTCGATTGTGGTAGCTAACAGAGATAACAAGGATAAAAATTTTTGATTTGATGGTTCTCAAATATTTATTACTAACTAATTTTTTTTTTTTGTTCAATCTCAAGATAATTACCCAAATTATTCGAAAAAATATTTGTCCTACAAAATCTATGGTTTGTTCAAAGAGTCTCCCTTTCCAAAGTGTATCGATAACGAGGTCATCATAAATGATTACTAACAAGCTGATTTTTTTGTTTTCACTTACCTAGTTAATGTTTATATAATTCAACAGACATATTGTCCTACAAATTGCGTAATAAATATTTGAGAACCATCAAATCAAAAAAATTTATCCTTGTTATCTATGTTAGCTACCACAATCGAGATCCGATTAGGGCCCTCGGCCTCCTCCACTCAAGCGACAGCTCAAGCCGAGGTTCGTGGTCCCCGTCAAGGGTGGACGCCCTTGTGCATGTCGCTACCAGGGTGAACCTTCAGTTCACCCCCGCGTCCGCGTTAAAATGTAGTAGCCCTTCTGCCTAACATTGAGAAACACCTTACAAAAAAAAAAAAAAAAAACCACAATCGAGAGTTTCGTACACGAAATTACCTATTCGGTGTCTCATCAAGTCACGTGCAAAAATGGGCGATGTATCCTGAACCTCTCACGCGTCCTACTATAAAATACAGATTTAGTTACGCGCGAATAACGTGCGTAGGACGTGAGAAGGTCCTACGCAAGGTAAAATAAGGTTATTATCTGTGTTTAAAACTTTACTTACTTCTAATTAATTGTCTTATTATTATTAATTAATGAAATATTTTCAATCATCATTACCAGATGATTTCTAAGCATAATTTATTATAAAAAAATATATAAAAAATTAAAGCTGGGGGTTTTTATACTAATGCGCCACCTATAACTTTATTGATGCAACTACATGAACACACACAAAGTGGGGCAGTTAACAGGTATTTTCCATTATTGGACAGATGTCACTTTATCAATAATTTTATTGGTTCATAAATATTTTATTTATTTTTTATTTTATCCACAAAAATCTTTCTAGATTTAGATTGTTGACTAAATAACTCACGTTACGTGACAAAATTAAATTAATATTCCTATAATAGCACGACTTAATTTTTCAAAGCTTCAGTTACATGAACTTTTATATTTGCGCCATCTGGCGGGTTCATCGATATATTTTTAAGATGCAAGATTAGAGAAACCAAAGCCCACGAAGCGTCATTTTGAAATAACTTACAGATTGTACACTAGGTGGCAGTTATTGCTCTAATGCGTGTGTAATATGTAGACCGTAAGTGAGAAAGTTCATCTTTTGTAATATTATCACTTTTTCTATAAAAAGAATACCGACGATACCGAATAACCTTTAAAATTATTCTCATGTTTGTAACAAAATAGAGCTACTATTATGAAAATAAAATAGAGAGTCTTGGACAATATATTTTTGAACTAGGTATGTCGACGATTTTTGTGTATATTAATATTTTTTATTAAATAATTTTAGTAACAAAATATACATATTTCGAAATACGACTAAGAAGTAACTTTGGCAGAGTATTAATAAAAAAACAATACCTTCATCGAACAATCAAAATTGAAATATGCACCAAATAAGGACTATCTATATGGATGCAATGTTTAAAGCTTAATACAACAGCCATGAATACTGGTATAGTGAGGTATTTATAAAAACGTAAAACACGATAGATGTATCGAGATTATCCCGGCAGGCTGTTAGGGCGAGGGCCGGCTAACGGTAACGCCTGTTTCGATTTCGTAGAGCATTTCTCCGCTTAGTCCCGTTACTCGCCCGAAAGCACTTTTGTCGATTGCCTCGCTGCCAACGCTGCCTTCTACCACTGGCTTGTAATATGACCGATCGCGAGTTCACTGTATTGAGAACACCGTTTACTCGCCATTATATTTGTTCAAAACAAAGCCCGCCTTTTCAAATTTCGTAGCCACAATGAATGCGCTAAGTTCAACGTACAGTGACCTCTTAGAGACTAGAAATACCTAATACATAACTTCTAAGGTTTTACATAGAGATTTATCCGACTCGGATGGGAATACGCTCGGAGGCAAATAATAAAATCTAGGAACATGGCAGAAAAGCGAGATAGATCGATAAAGTTTTTGAAGCAAGTTGTGTAAGCGAGTGGCCTTGCGAGCGAAGTTGGGGTCGATGACTGCCAAGCATTTAATGCGGATGATGTTTACTTTATCGAGTGAATGTTGCCACATCAATACTTTGTTTCCTTTCAAAATCTTATGACTGCGTAGGTTGTATAATATACCAAAACTATTCTATCTAGCCTGATTATTTCACTAACGGTTTAAAGTATGATGTAGGTACATAATATATCCAACTGGAATAATAGTTATGGAATTGTTTCAAAGTTGTTTACTTGAACATCATTTTAGATTTGAAAAATTTGATAAATTTAAAATGTAAAAGTTATTACCGAATTATTTGTACATGTCCATTTAATATTTAACAAATTATTTAATTAATAATCTTTAATCAGGTAAATGAAAATCCGGAATGATAAGTTTAAGAACAAAAATGTTTATCTATTCATAATTAAATAAATCCAAATTAGACCTACTTTGCTGTTTTAAATATGTAATTATTATTTTTTAACTTTATAGTCTCTTTTATCACATTTTATTAACTTTTCTCGCAGTTTATATGTATTTTATAAATATTGCTGTTAGTTCAAATTCAAATTTCAATTCAGTTCATAATATTATATGGAATGCCTTCCTAATCGTGATATCACAATAAAACCCATGTGCGTTTTGTCAAATTTGTATAAAAGCTTTTAACGTAAATGCCTCATAGCAGGCACTTTCAAGCTTCCGAGGCTTGCGCTGGTGACGTAATCCACGCGGTTCGATACTCTTGAAAGGCTGTGGGGTCGACGGCCGCTAGACGCGGAACCGCGGCCTACGCGATCGCTCAATTAAACCTTCCGCACTTGCCACATTTCTATGCTCTATGCAACTATGTTATTTCGACACCTACTGGCTATTCAATGCTTTTGCATACGGTTCAATGAACTTATAATGACTCTATGATAAGTGATTTCATTTTAATCATCATAAATTTATTAAATTAACAACATATCGTTATGGTTTGCAGCTTTGGATTGTATTTTAATTTGTTATACAAAAAATATTTACATCGAGGGTATAAGACAGAGGAGGGTTAATTGCTGGATTATTGTATGTGACTTTTTCATTCTAAGTTATTCTTTAAAACAATACCTATAATAATCCTATATGTATGATATGCATAATGACTAGTTTTACTAGAAACGGTATTTTGTATTTGATTAAAGACACACTAAACATAAAAAAAATTTATCGCAGATCTCTTATAAAATAGAAGGGGTTAATTGCTGGATTATTGTATGTGACTTTTTCATTCTAAGTTATTCTTTAAAACAATACCTATAATAATCCTATATGTATGATATGCATAATGACTAGTTTTACTAGAAACGGTATTTTGTATTTAATTAAAGACACACTAAACATAAAAAAAATTTATCGCAGATCTCTTATAAAATAGAAGGGGTGGGTCCCGCAGCTTGTCTCACTTATGTCAAGCACGTGCCTACGTTTGCGGCTGAAAGTGTCAACATTTTACAAAGGAAATGTGAAATTAAATTGTCCTGTTATATGAACTATATTATTGTGTATAATGTTAGTAACACTCATGAATCATAAGACTATTTTTTCAAACTAATGTGGAAATGGACAATGGTGTAATTTTACGAATTTATCGAACACATAAGAAAGATAAAGCCCACTCTAGCATACCTTGGCATTAATCAGCAAACAACCTTTCCCTCTTCGAATTTCAGGCTACATCTATACATTTCTTTATAGAATATAATTACTTATAGCACACCAAATGTATAATAGCTAATGACATTTGAATATATGGTGTGAAAACATCGATATTGAGTACAAGTGAGAGGCGGGAAGGGCCGAAGAGAGCGAGTTACACAAGAAGGGTTACAAAACTATGGCAATGAACGCGAGTAAACCTGAACCTTGCAAACCGCTAGCCGCCGCTGGCGACAGTTGCCAGCGCGCCTAGCTGCATCTTATTGTGCATAGCAATCTCATTGTTACATGCTATCTATATATCAATGTTGGAATTTTTATTAAATCCATCTATCGCGACGTTGACGCTACTTAATTTCGCTTTATTAGCGAAAAGACGTTAATAAAATCAAAACCATCACTTGTAAATAAATTACCAAATGTATTTTTAGTAGACGCATATGTTATATATATTAATGATCAAAATAAGGAGGACGGAAGACAGATATATTTATTTGTCTATAATTGTTTATAGTCAGATATGAGTATTCATTTTCTTTGTAAAATCTTCTTAAAAAAATTTAAGAAATTAAACTATATTATGCATTAAGAAAAGTAACTCGATCGGTATTTTTAATGAAATTCATTTCGATATGTACTGTAAATTAACTTTTTAAAAATGTAACTTTACGTCAGCTCGCTTTAACAAATAAATTCTGTATAATTGCTTTTTTATCTTCATCTTTTGAAGAATATCCTTATAATTAAATATCTCAATATACTTCCATATGCTATTTGCGTAGTTCTTGTAAAGGATTATAACTAGAACCAATAAAACGTGAACAAGGATTGGTAGAACTGCATAGCTGCATAGCGTGCTGTCCTGCGCAATGCGGAAACATTATTTCTATCATTGCTATCGCACAGACACTAAGTACCACATGTACATATCAAAAACGTATTGCTATATAAAATATGGCCATAATTTTATATGAGAAAATTATAAGCCAAGTGACACTTTTCGGGAAATATTAATCTATAAAAAAATTCTGCATTCATCAGGTAAAACTTATTTCACCGGTCTTGTTAAGTGAAATTATTAAATATTTATTTGGTGTACTCGTAATTAAATTCTATAAAAAAATAAACACCATTTTTCATATATTTATTAACACTTTTGAACACTTATTCACATGTCTTAAAAACCGTATAGTATCAAATCGTTTTAAGATGTATGTATTCAAAGTTCATATTTTTAACGTGATGAACTTATTAAACTAAAAATAATTATTTTATGTATATTATACGATATATTTAAGACGCATACAAACGAGTTCAACGCGCGAATTGCCTTTGATAATGTCTTTGTAATTTCTTTGTTACTACAATTACTTTCATGATTCATAATTAAAAAAAATAAAACTTATATTTTATAATACTTAATTACTAGTACTACTTACTACAAGATACCTATATTTATTATTATTACTGATTGCATTAACTGATTGAACATATCCTATGATACTACACATACAAATAAAAAATATGACCATCATAAAAACAATTAATTAAATATAAAATTATATTGTATTTAGATATAAATACTACTATAATTATAAAAGTTTCAAGTTAAATACACATAAATATTTTTGTCAGTTTGTTGGCGAATAGTACGGACGTAATTCTCATATATTTTGTTCTCACAATTCTGATAAATACTTAGATTTTTCAATTCATTTCATTCATTTCAATTCTACCATTGCATAATATGTGTTCAATATAAACAAGTAACCTTAATTTTATACCATATTCATGTAGGTACAAGATTTGTTTTTAATCTGTGGTCGAGTTTATTTGAAGTAACAGTTGCCATCTGATCATGGCCGCGAAATTCCCAGCAATGGTTGGCGAGGCCAATGAACTCTGTTTTATATTTTGGTTAATAATAACGAGTCGAGATAAGTAAAACGAAATCATCATACGTCATAAAAATGTGAAGTGAAAGGATGGTTTTATATGGGTCTATTTTAAAATAATTCTTAGCTAATTTTATGCTTCAAATGTGATAAAAAAATTAGTTCATCTAATACTTGTCATGGTTGTTTGCAGAACCTCAATGTAATTCACATATAATTAAAAATAAATCATTAAGCAAAGACAATTTTTAAACATAGATACAACTAGGGAATGCCCAACTTAATCATTGTGTAATTATATACTTATCTAATTTTAAAACCTCAAGGCCAAAGATAATAAAGATAAATTCAGTAAAAAACAAAATCAAATTAAATGACTCACTTTCTTTGGGCAAATTAAGATTTTCTAACGAATAAGCTTACAGCGGAGTGCTGATGAAAAGTGAATCAACCTGACGTTGGCTGCGGCCACTCACGTTCGTTGACCTCACAAATTTTCGTTTCGTTAGTTGTCGAGTATACAGCCCCCCCCCTCCCCCCACCCTGTCCCTGCACCGCAAACCTCCATTTTGCGAACATGATAATTTACACTTCACGAATAGACGTCCGAAATTCAAGATACTTTATCCCGAACATCGCCATTGAATGATCTCGAATGTCTTTTGTTTGCGAATTCTCTATTTTGCTTTTATGTCTAAATATTGATTTGATATGAAATACCCTTTATCGTATGTTAACAAATAATCCATCTCTATAAAATACAAAACGTTTATTGGGAACGGATGTGACAAAAAAAATACAGCAAGAAATAATTCAATAGCTTATATTATGATTTTATGAATTAAAGGGTCTCAAATGGATTATGAATTTATCATTTTTTCAATTTGCGGAATCAGATAAAAAATATCTGATATTGTCGATGCGAAAATATTATCAAAAGCGAGCGATGTTGACGCTAGTCTTGGACTCTTGTCATTGACCCCTATTTGCCAGAGAGTGTGAAGCGAAGCTAGATTGCAATACCGTCACGCTAGCTGAACAAATTTTATAACAACTCAACTTAACGATAATTAACAAAACTTAAATGAATCTCATAATTGTCCGAATATAATGACTTGCTCCGCGTCGAACAAAAGCCTGAAAGAAGTCATTAAACTCACACAAGTAATGAAGAAAAACGAATCGTTACTCCAGGTTACTCCTCAGTGTATTATTACCAGTTAAAATTGTGAGTCATAAAAAAATTGAAAGAGGATTAAGTTGACAAAACAACGGTAACGTCCAAGCAAATGCTAATGCGCGGCCATGAGATCGCAAAGATAAAGTCATGGCGACGGATTGATAGAATGACAATTTGACGAGTAGGCCAGGCACCGCGGAAGACTCCGGTCGCGGTTCACCATGGTTCAATGTGACACTTTTCGATATAGCAAGTAACTTTCCTACTAGCAATGCGCTTGCCATCAGCGCTGCACATTGCGGACGGCTGCCTTAAGAACTATTTCACGCTACTTTTCTAGCAAATTATTAAAATTATGCCGACTTCATTTTCTTTATCGCAGCGCATACATATCACGTAACGAAATGAATATCACATCTACGTAAGAAAATTAAATATTAATAGCGACCCATCTCTTAGTAATCCTGTATGTGTACAGAAAAGGATGCGATTTAAATAAATGAATCTTGTATTTATGCATAGTTATACTATTACAATAATTTTACACTAAACTTCAAACTTTAAAAAACATATGATCTTTGTTTATTGTAAAACCTAATACGGTCGCATTGTTGTTTAAAATCAAGTATAATAACAGATAGAACGAGATACACATACATAAAGTATGTTCACAACATATTTGATACATTGTTTGTATTCCAAAGTACCAACAATATTACTGACCCATGACCAACATTTTACTTAAAATATTTTTTTTAGTATACTAAAAAAAATTTAATCATTTCATTCTGTGTATTATTTGTTATTTACATACACATATACGATAAATCGGCGATAAACGATGACTCGTATGAAAGTAAGTGTATATTATACCCCGATAATTTAACGGAAGTACGATTAACTTTAATTTTTAAGTGTCAAGGCCTTACCATGAAAATAACTACCTACAAAATACAATTCTAGTGCCAATAGGTAAAAATAATTTCTCTTCATCAAAATAAATCTTGTAGCGTCCAATGTGAATAATATTGTACCATCTTAGAACTGTACTTAAAATGCCCGACCGTTTATCCCTGTCCCTTTAAATACATCGTTACTCAGCGGGACGTCGGATCGGAATGGTAACGGGACTTGTCCTTTCTTTTTACTTTTTTCTCAACTAGGAACAGCTATGCCTTCACTTTTAATAAAGCACAGTACCTTTGGACGCTACGTTGTTTTTATGTAATGTATTTCTGATAATTTGTGTATGTTATTCACATTATTGATATCATATCTTATCTTATGGAAATAAGTTTTATAGATGGAAAAGTTGCAAAAGTTGTTTTTGTACGGAGTTAGACTATTATACCTAAAGAAACAATATTGTTTGTTCAAAACGTTTTTATTCGAGAAATTTACATAAAGTTTAATAAAGTTTAAAAACTGTACTGAAGAGTGTTAATAAATAATATGAGATACGATCCCATATTTCATTTATTTGTCGTTATTGATTACTTACATTCAATGCCTCTATAAAAGCTAAGATAAGGTGAATATAACAAGTTCTTACCGTGGTATTTGTTGCATAACTCAGCGATTCAATGTGTTTCATAATAATGATATTACGAAACGATTATCAACACGATTAAATGCCTCTTTTTTGTTTTAGCAGGTGAACTTGCAATAAAATAGGTGAATTAAATTCATATATAAAATAAACATTTTTTGCAAAAGATAAACAATAGCTCATCCAGCCTTTTTTAATCGATAGCAATAAACACAAACGTGAAGTCACATTCAAACAAAATAAACGGTGACAAAACAAGTAAAGTCTTTTTACTCTTTGATAGATTTACGACGGCGCATTCAAAACAATTTGCAGTGGGCAGCTACTTTGTGGTCGAGCTGAAGGTCCTTTGTTTACACACCCTTTGTGCGAGTAACGGGAGATGAACAATGTCGTGTGACGCTTTGTGACGTCACTGGAGTTTGTAAAAATGCACTTTTTCCGTCGTGCAAGCACCGTTACAAAGTAACAGTTTCTAGCGTAAACCGGGAACCATAGTGATCAATACCTCGATTCTGGGAAAGAAAGGACATTTGAAACAATGGGGGTGTGGGGCGTCAATTTGTTCCATGCGTAACGAATTTGAGGTTTACAATAATGTAAAAAGTAGCCTTTTATAATTTTCAACAGTATCTTTACGTGATAAATGACAATATTGAAGAGCCATAACGGATAAGTGTTTTTTTTTTACATACAGTCCATGATATTGGAATCTATAATATAGACTCAATGGTATAAAATGCATACGCGGTAACGTTAGATTTGGGGGTAAACCAAGAGATAATTCATACAGAACATACTTTTAAATACACAAATACACTTAAGTAGAATTAACGGATTCTCTTAAGAATGTATCATAATGCACACATAAACAAGAGCGTTACAATAAAATATATAAATAAAATTCTTAGTCTCACACGGACATAGAAAATGAATTTAAAAAAAGACTTAAGTTCGGATAATGTAAAATCCCGGATATAGAGAAAACACGGATTTCATGTTTTCAAATATGGCTTATATTTGAAAACCAATCTAAAACAGCAGACCTAGTAGGTTACGGCTAAATAGAATTGTTTTTTCAATAGGAACACTACTGTTGTCATCATTCCAATAGTGTCCACATAATTGAAACCATTAATAAGGTTTAGCAGTAAATTTTTTTGCCATGGCGGATGTACGTTACACAAAAAAGACATTATAGATACTAGAAACCATTTCGGCGACGGCACCAATTGCTAGCAATTCAAATAACATACCGCTGGAGTTTGCAAATGTCGTGGTTTTTTATCCCCAAAGTACAGTTACGGATCATTTAATGAAAGGGGTTTAATAGAAAGGATGCAGAAAAAGCCTGTGATTACTTAACCCATATCCGGTATTTGGGCTATGGAGCATATGGTCCCGTAACCCTTTGGCCCCGTTATAATGTTCAACAACAGTTGCGTTTAGCCCTTTTTTATGTTTCACCGCCAGCCGCCAGGTGATTAGATTTTTTCTTAAACTACAAATGAATATTTAATCGAGAACATTATATTATGTGAATTGAGAAAGATGTGTTTGAGTTATCGTTTCTTTAATCTTTTATTTCTTTATTAAACATTTATGACTTACAATTTTATAAAGGCAATCTTAAAATCGATGATTCATATCTTTTTTTTTTTGTTTATTTTTATGAAATTATGTAAGCATATTGGACAGGTCTGAGTCAACATACATTTTACATACCCCTAAAAGATAATAGTAAGACAGAATAGCGTAAACTGAGTCAGCCAGTTCTAGTATTTTTTATATTTCGGTATAAAACAATATTACAATACATAAGCTCGGCTTTACATTTATTGCGAAATAATCTTCCTTATATCTAATATTTTCTTCGTTCAAAGGTTACTTTTCGAAAGATGTTAATCGCAACACGACTAACAACCTAACACCTATACACTAACTACATCTAATAGTGTTTCAGATGTCAGTTAGTAATTTATCAATTTATTTTCACTTTTCGCCATATCGAGCGTGCAGTGAGAGAGCTGTAACGAAGAGGCGATACGTCGTCGGTTCCAGGAACCGTACGCTTTCCACTCGTCGACTGAACTGCATCTTCCCGAGAAAATGCACGCGGGTTCGTTGCACTTACAAACTCATAACCCCCTTTCTAAAGCACCGATCCAATTATGTGCACTTTCGCAAGCAACTACTGTCACTCGCCTAGATACGGATAGGAAACTGACGATGCGCTTGTTCCATGCTCATTGCTCCACCTGCCAATGCGACGCTCAGGTGACCGAGGACAGGACGCTAGCGAACTTCAAAATTTTAATATGTTATTCATAGAATTTGACTCAATTGTGTATACTTTTTTCATAATGGGACCAATGCTGCTATAAACTTGCAGATTAAACTATAACGACGTGACTAAGCGCATCCTTAAATAAACACTGCTTATGATATATTCAAAAGGAAATATGTTATACGAAATGCCATTAAAACCTGAGTATTTCCTGAGTAGAAAGAAGCTGCCATCTGTCTGGAAGTATTTGCATCGTTTTCTGCGTTATTGAATCGAATTAGAATAATATCTTCATGGTTTAGGGTTTTATTACTTTTAAATATTTATATTTATTTATTTAGTTATTGTAATAACATTATTAAAGCGCAAAAATATTTGATGAAGGAAATCTAACTGCTTTTAATATAAAGAATACCTATAGTTTGATTCACATAAGGTTTCAAAAACATGCAATTTTAATTTAAGCAACAACTTATTTCATTGATATGAATCAAAATTTTACGATGGTCCTCGTTTATCTACTTCAATCAAATATATTCAAAAGTATGCAATAGATTCAAGTTATATATCAATTATTTGCAGTAAAGCTAATGTAACGATTCTCGATTAAGACTAATTATGAACTAATTATATTGTCAGCGAAAATGTATCAGAAGCAACGTAGGAAAGTTTTTCAGTCATAATCAACATCCGTGGTGCACGCTAATGGAAACGAGACAGGACATCGAACCCGTCTGCAATCTCGAAGATATTACGCTGTCACTGCCTACGTTTACTGCACTTTACTTTTATTGGCGACAATAAACGATAATAACAATCGTTTTTCTCACAAAACACCGGCCCAAACATTTCAACGTCATAAACATAAAAATTGTTGCGTTTTTATCAAAGTCTCTCTTCTAATATAGGTGTGCCAGATATCCAGAAACTAGACAAAACTTGTCATAAGTAATTGCGGTGACAAAGGAGGGGATTAGAGTGCATTGACACACTTACCTACTGCACACTGCAGCGGCGAAATTGCATCGACACTCACTGTCGTGGACTAGCGTAGCCAGTATCGTGAGACCCCTCCTCATTTTTCTCAATCGCATTACTCATCATAGGCCTAGAGTCACACCTAGCAATCGCACAGCTCAAGATAGAGCGGTGTCGCTATAAGCTACTGACGGCTCGGAAAAGTGGAATGACGTCCGCGAGGCGATGCAGTTTTCACTCACAAACACGGGCTTGGAGAAACGCATAGATTTGTTTTTACTTAAGTTTACGTTAAGAAAAATTTATTAAATTGTAGTTTCATTTACAAATTCTCAAGCAATTTTGTCTAGTTGTTATAATAAAATTTTAATTGTAAGTACATTCATGAAAAATGAAGGTTACAACTAATCTAAATATAATTGAAAACAACAAACTCTTCCTGAAAACACTATCTCCGTTTTACACTTACTTATAAATAATTATACTGTCAAAATATATTTCAAAATATAGACGTAGTTTAAACTTATGTTTTCACTTTCTGTAAATATATTATATTTCTGTAAATATATTATATACACACAAATATAATATATTCTTTGCACGAATAATAACATTTACAGTAATTTTATTTAGCACTTAATAAATACATATTATGTTGGAATAAATAATATGCATAAAAAAAAATAATCTAATATATTAAATTCAGGCTGTAATGAAATACGTGTGAGACCAAGCCTACGGCATTCCGTAGAGAGGTAATACTTTGTCTCAAATTATGCCCTCAACACTAACCTTGAAGTAGGCATACACTAATCGTAACATTTGTCATTCTAACATGTGATTGTCGCTTAATTAATAAGCGTAGTAATAACAGTAATACAATATGAATGCAAAGTGCACTTGACACGGTCGCGGGGTCAATGGCACCGTAGCGGCCGTAGCGATGCGTGGCGATGCATTGTTAGCTACGAGTGCTGTAGCTCTTGTGAAATAGACATTACTACCAAACAATGGACATTTTTGTGAGTTACAGCAATAAACGTAAGTCACTGAATGAGTGAGAATTACTTCTAATAGTTGAGTAAACTCGTACATTTTCTTTAACCGGTATATTTTCTTTATTTTATAAATTCATGTAAGTTTTTAGTTATTCTATACATTTATCGGCTTACAATATATTTTTATCTTAAAAATTATAAACAAAGAAATGTTAAATATTCAAAGAGCTGTTTTGTGCATTCCATTAACTTTTTTAAGTCAATCTCCTCTCATAATATAAAAAGGTCCCCAGTTAAATCAAAAGTTCAGCCTCATAACGCACATGCTAGACCAATTTCAAAAGCAAGACGTCATGTCTTTGATTTAGCAAAGTACATGAGCCGTTGCATATCTTGGCGACAATGAAAGTACGTCGCGTTTCTCGTTTGCGATACATCGTAATAAGGCCACCAGCGTTCATCGGCCTCCTTGGCGCCGTTACCGCTGGACGCAGCTCTCGCTCCACGCAACATCATATCGTAATATCCATTATCATTTATCCACAACCCTTAACTACACTCTACACTAGTTAATAACACCCATTCATTAAGATATCACGGTTTTGAAGTGAATACACGAGCTAATCGGCTCACATTTTCCGCTATTTTGATTCTTTTTCTTTTGCGGTCAAAGACACGGTGAAAGTAATTTTTAATTACGGTGGTTTCAAATTAGAGCCTACGAACCTAGATATTTTATTGTTACATTTATATGTTGATATGATGATCGACTATTTAAATTTTCGACTGTTAAGTAATCGGCCGGTAATAATTACGAATACAGCCTTTCGGTTTGCAGCATTGGGTCGTTAACCCGCAGTGACAGCCTTTCATTTTCTGTTATGTTTGTTCCAAAAATGTTTCGAACGTTCGAGAATTTTCCTTATATGCTATATATGTGGCTACATTTACCAAAATCTTATCTTTTAGTGCCCTTAAAGGGATATTCGAGGAAGTTACGCGATTATAATCTTCTGTAAAATATTGGAAGACCTCTACGTTTTGCGCATTTTACATCTATGTCATTTATAGCAAACAAATCAATTAATTATTAGGGAAACGTAGTCTGTTATTTATCTGCTTACAGTTTATTTTAATTATATACTAGTACACAAATTAGTATTAGAAATAACACACTGAAAACAAGTAGATCTTGACTTTGTAAATAATCTTGTAGAGTCCATTATGCAGCTTATACTAATAACAACTCAGAATAATTATTCGAATCAAACGTTCCATAAGTGTGAATTATAAAAACCCATTGCGTTCGTAGAAAGTAATAACGGTGTACGTAAATACGTTGCAGTGGCGCGGGCGGAGGAACCATGATTCACGAAACTTCGCTCACTCTGTGACATAATGATCTAAATTACCATAACTCCACAGCGCTTAACATTTTCCTTTACTTGTAATGTGAATCATACAAAGGATAAGGAAATTGTGTGTATTTTAGTTTTATAAAAAGGTAAATTACCTATGTCAGGTTAAAGAGATGGTCTGCCTAGCCTGGATGTTATAATTAATATAACCATACTCGAAGATATATGTATCACATATTGTATACTTTCTATTCTTTGAAGTCTATTCGTTTCATGTTTATATAATTATTATTTTTGAAATAATAGAGTCTCTTTACAACAAAAGTAATTTAAATCAAGTCATGGCCAGATGAACATAACTCCAGACTAGAAACGCAAGCTGCGTAGGGCGATAGGTGCGATAGGCAATTGCGGCGCTTATAAGCGAGTATGTAGACGATTGCAGCAACCTTCCGGTAATGTAACAGTCTTGTAAGATATCTGCTATAGGTTCGTTGAACTTTCGCGAGTGCAGAACGCAGGGTGGGGAGCCCCAGTAGGTCACACCAGGCCGTCGGCACACTTACCTTGACTCGACGCACTTCGTTGTACGCTCTAACATAGAAAACTAGGCGATACCCCGTCACAGCGTTTCTAGACACCAATTTATTCCAATATATTATAATATTAAAGACTTCGTTGATAAATAAAACAATTGGACAAAAAGTAAAAAGTAAATTGGAATTTATATAAAATTTCTGGTTGTGTTTCTTTATACTTTCTAATTTCAAGGAAAATAATTAGGACGAATAAAATTAAAATAAATGTATACAACTAACTTGTAACGAATCGGTACCTCTGTTGTGGGGACGTGGATTGAGACTGAAAATATTTGATGCAAGCATTCAACAAGCAACAACATAATACCTAATCTGTGTTAATACAGAGTTCTATGCACCAAAGTTACAAAACATTCATTATATTTGGTACAAACTGATTAAAATTTCTTGGGATATTTCGAATTTAATACGCATCGAATTTTAATGTGTTTTCATTATAATAAAACTTTAACCTTAATTTTCAACTAATGATTTAATGGTTCATGTTCAAAACTGAATAGTTTCCTACTGCTATTTGAACTGACATAAAACCGAAAACGAAGATACACATTTCTACTTGACATAGAAAACTCGAATGTTTATTGTACTTCTATTTCCACCACGAAATATAACGTCCGTACGCATGTTCTACATCTACCATTGACTCAGAGGTTGATTCATCAATAAACAAGCATATTTCCAGTTACGTTATTTTACATGTTGAAATTTTGTAAAAGTAGTCTAAGTGACAAAATTTAGAACGGTCACTTTTGATTTTGATTAGAGGAAGTTTTAATATATATATTAATTACTTTGTTGTAAAAATGTACTATCATTTTCTAACTTTTCATTTTTCGTGAATACTGCTTTTTTAGATTTTTAAGACTTAAAAGAATTTAAATTACGTTTTATTATATAATTTATAACACTGTTTCGAAGCCAATGTGCATAGAGACGGGAACTATTTAATTTCTTAAAGATTTATTAGTTATTATTCATTTTCGTTCGTTTCTTCCTTCATATTAAATAAAAAGAAGGTGCATAGTAGGAGTGAAATATTTATTCTTTTAAATAAGTTCACAATGAAAAGCAATGCAATTCTGAAACAAAAAATACGTTACTATAAAACAAAATATAAATATATAAAACAAGCCGATTATTATAAGTTTTACAAGAGTCAAAAAATTGCAGCATAAACAACTGTATCTTTTGTTGTTGTGTATCTTAGAAGTTTGATTTTTTCACAGTTTCAAGGTGAGGTAGATTTGAGTATTTGATATGAATTTCAGCTAGATACCACCACGCACGATAAAAGGGACGTGATACACAGATAGACGAGCAACAATAACGTTACCCTTATTGTTCGGAACCTCAAAAATCGCCTAAAACTAGATATTTGGGCTATATTCAAAATATTAACGGAGTAAAATTATAAATCAATAGGTAGAAAAGGAGGATTTCTTCTCTTTAGACTTGGTTTCTTCTTTGAGTTTGTTTCTGTACAAAAATAATTCAATTGTTTTCAGTATATTTGTGTTTAGAATTTGGAAATAAAAAGTTTCTCTCATAGAAAAATCAACATCATAAAAAAAACTCTTTTCCATGCAAGTATGTTATAAATACCATGCCGACTATATATTTAAAGAAACTCATTTCTCATCACAGTTCGTAGTTTCAAAGTCTACATTTAATAAAATTTAACAACACCGAGCAAAACAATGATATACAGAAATAGAACCAGTTTTTTTCTATTGATCTATGGGTGATCGAACTCTGTACCGTCTTGAACACTCAAGACGCGTATTAGCAACGCTCGTTGCGAAACATGCTTATTGCTTATGATAAAAAACATCTTATACATAAGCTTACATCATAGCTCAGCCCTTGCTTCAAACACATTAGCAATACACATCGGATATTTTGAATAAAAACATCTAAGCCGGTTGTAGCTATTCACTAAGCAATTTATATTGTCATAAAAATATCGCGTGTTGAGTAGAATCAGGTTTAACGAATAAAATGTAGTTTAACGAACAATCTTGTAAAGTTATAAACTTTGAGTGATGAAGAAAGAATATGTTATAATCTATAATATAAAAATGAATCCCAAAATGTGTTGGTAATCGCATAACTTGAGAACGGCTTAACCGATTTCGTTAATTCTTTTTTTATAATATTCCTTGAAGTTCGAGGATGCTTCTTATGTAGAGAAAACGTGAATATGTACCACGGGCGAAGCCGGGGCGGACCGCTAGTTATAAATAACATGTTATTTTAAACGAATTTAATAACAACGTTGATAAATAAGAATATAGATTTTGGCACATTTATCACGTCAGTAGTTAAAGTACAAATATTTAAGTTAAAGAGAAAGGGTTAAATGTTAAGGAAAGGCATTCGAAACTGCTAGCTTATAAAAAATAATAGATAAAACGAATACTTAATGAAGGTTTTTTTCTTTTTGACCTTGAAATTGTTATTAGTAAAAATAAAATGTTCATTAAATATTTTTAAGTAATAAAATAACTGATGACTGATAAACTAGTTTACCAAATAGAACACATTTTATCAAATATCTACATGATTTTATTTGTAAGCAAAACAATAACAATCGTTGATTTTGTTCATTATCACATCACGCGGTTTCAGTGTCATCGATTAACATATTATATTGTTTCTTACGAAATGTGATTTATTAATTTGCGATAATTGCAAAACTTTTTAAAAGATTCTCGTTTTGTGTTATGTGTTTTAAGTTATATAAATATAACTTAATATTTATTTACATTTTTACCATAAAAATAATAACCATCGTTATCGTACATCGTCACTATTTTATAAGCATTTCTACGATTCATCATCGTGTGTGTATTTGTATGTGTTGCAATAAAAGCTTTCTCTTTTTCTATTCCAAATTAATACATATTAAAATCAAGATAGATTAAAATATTAAAAAAACAGATAAATATTTACCATTTTATTTGAATCATAAGAAAAATTAATATTCACAATGTTACATTCTTATTATTGAATTAGTTTCTAAACAAAATTATTAACGAATGTTATTCAAATCATTGACACTATCATCATCACCTAGTATAAAACAAAGTCGCTTTCTCTGTCCCTATGACCCTTTGTATGCTTAAATCTTTAAAATTACGCAACTTTTGATGCGGTTTTTTTTAATAGATAGAGTGAATCAAGAGGAAGGTTTTAGTATATAATTTATATAAGGTTTTAGACAAAGTGGGCGAAGCCACGGGCGGTAAGCTAGTTAAATTTTAAAACATTCACAATAAAACGAATAATTAAATAGCTTCAAAACTGAATAAGTCTTATTAAAAGCAACATTTATGACGGTACGCGTCTAACCAAATTCGCAAACAGCCCGCGTTGCTAATGTCAAAAACCTCGACAGGCGGATGCGGGCTTCGTACTCATTATCTATACAACCAATCACAAGAAGTTTTATTATACATAGATAAAGCCTTCATTTTTGAAGGAAAAGAAATGCGTTTTAATCAGGTATTTTTAGAATGCTGACAACGAGTGTATGTTTATTGCAAATTATGCTGATTCAATTCAAGTAAGAATGATATTAAAATAATAAAATTATAGACAAATGTGGAAGGAAGTTCATGTTTATTCACATTTTAAAATATTTAATGCGCATTCAATCACCATTATCATAAAAATTTGGGTATTGCCATCACTCCATATCTAAAAGATTTAAAATCGCCATGTGATGATGACCACATACCCAATGTATGATATAACAAGGCGTTCGACGGCAATTTATATGTCGTTAGTACTTCATAATTGTTTAATAGCAAAGCAGCCACTCGTCCGACGCTCAAAAGAGTTCAACGCACGTCAAAACGACAAAGCTCACGATTCTTTACACAATGGCACTTTTTGTGCAGTCTTACTTTTGGTTATGACATCATCTAACACTACCAATTTGAAATCAAGGAATTCATCACGTAGGTATCAAGTACTTAGTCGTGCTTCGCAGTTTTGGCTGTTTCACGGGGAATAAATCTAAAACAAGAGATAAATTTAAATGATATCCATATTATAGATTATTTTATTATAATGAATTAAATTACACGTGTAGATTGACAAATTATAAATAGAATTAATAAAAACATTTGGAATTTAAAATTATCTATATAAACTTAGTACATAATTGCATTTCATATGGTTATTATCAGAGATAATCTGAGAGCAAAATTTCCATGAGGTAAAATTTACATGATACTGGCATACAGTCATGACTAGAGTTAATTAAAACTAAAAATAACAAGCTGAGTTTATATTCTTATCTTACAACATGTTGTGTTTTATAAAGAAAAGCTTAAGGTTATGAATACATTCAAGATTACTTCACAAATCAGTGAGCTTAATTATATAACATAGTATATAAAGCTGTATACGTCTAATGTATTTTTTGCGCTGGACTACATGCCAAAACTAAAGTACCTATGATGTGGGTGGCGCAAAAAATGTCAGTAATATTTTGGAGGTATCGTGTCGGAGCCGGCGAGGTAGGTTCATCTATCTCCAAGGCCACGGCCGTTGCTCCCAAATCGCTGATCGCATCCTGCCGAAGCTTCCACTGGTTTGGGCACTTCTTTTTTGTCTAATGAAATATCTACTCTCTTAGAATCTATAAAAATGAAGCTTCATATGCAATAAACATTAAGAATGATTTTTTAGGTTTTTAAGAAATCGAATGAAATGAATTTGGCCTGTTATATTGTTTGAAACATTTTTAATGTAAATAATAAGATAATTTTTTTAACATCATTATTGTATGTACATAATATATATTTTAAGCTTAAATACAATAGGTAAGTTTAATAAATACAACAAATAATATTGAAATAGCCATCATTTAAACAAATAATTGATAATTTATTTTAGGGGAATTTTCCTTTTTCATCTCATCCAATAAAATTCAAATTGATTGTTTCAAAAACCTACCATTTACATTACCTACCATTTTAAGCCTTTATAAACAAAATTTCCTTATCGGGAAATAGAGCCGCAAACGAAAAGATTACAGAATACAGTAGAATAGAATATTTGAAGAAACCTAGTTATTAGTATCAAAATTCCTTATTAATCATATTATAAGCCAATGTGACACAAAAGATGCCGTAAATCCTCAAGTACAAGTAATTTACGACTGTCTTACCGTAATAATGCTGGTTACATACAAATAGTCTCAATGCTACCCCTTTAACAGTTACAGGTTTAGCTACTGCATCATAAAACTCTTTTGTACTTTCATCTTTCACTTCCGAAACAAGTGATCCAGTGGAATATATTATAATTTGGTGCGTTGTCTGGTGGACAAAGCGTTCAGTAGGCTTAACTAATTTCTGAACAATAATGACAGTTAAAACCTATTTCATGTTCGTTCATCGTAAGATTTCCAACAAAGCGCTCGTATTATAATTATTTTAGGAAAATACATAACGTCAAGCATCTTACGAGGATCGCAAATATGGCTTTTTTCAGTCATGCGATTTTTATCATCAGTTTTGTGTCAGTGTGTTCCACTGTCGCAATGTGTTCTTGGGTGGATGTAGAACCGTTATATTTTTTTATATAGTAACATCATAATGGCCACCCTTTTGTAGCAAAAAACTTAAGGGTATCGCAGGTAAGCAAATCTGTGATGGAGGACTGCGATTAATGCAACGATTTATGTTACATAATAAGGTTTTTTTTTATTGATAACTGTTATTGCTTAACTGTAAACTCTTTGTGTTGAATAAAGATGTATGCCGATTGCACCGATTTATCTTATTATATAAAGGAAGGCCTAGCCGCACGTTTCAGAAACATTTTGTTTACAACAGTTTTACCAAACTTGTAATAATTGATTGCATGGATAAGTATTACAGTTTATTGTTATACATAGTTTCTTTAGCGATATTTTTTACGAAATAATGAGTTTCAATGACAATATAGCGTCAGAACGAATCAACATGCACAATTTTCGCTGTGTTTTGAAAACTGTGCATGTTGATTCAAATACTATTGTTAACAGAATCATTTTTGATTATCCATATTAATAAAGTATTTTTCTAGATTAAATATTTTTCTTTTTAATAATAAATAGGAATACAAATATCAATCGTACTATCGTAAATATCAATCTTTTATTAATATAGATATTTATTAGTATTTATTATTTTATTAAACTCAATTTATTTCAAACTTTATTATGAATCTTCACGCCCTATCTCATTTCCTTGACTTACTTGACTTGAGTCAAGTAAGTCATTTCAAGCGTTGTTCTTTGTTTTTAAATAAAAAAACTGAAAATAAAATAATGTTTTGAATTTGAATATAATTCTCATAGTAAAAGGTTAAAATAGATAAAACTTTTATATCTGTATCCTTGTCTTTAAACACAATTATACAATGAATATGATAATATTACAAACACGTATTTAGACACTCATGCATTGCTGTTATCGCTAATTTTGTTCCTTAATAACAATTTGATAGAGCCTAAGCCCTAAACATCGTTAACTCGCTGGAAATAGGCTCTTTTTTAAAAAAGAAAAGAAATGGGTAAAGAATGATTGGTCATGATTTTAATGATGAAAACGCACGCTCAATAAAATGTACATAACAATACATAAACTATTATGCTGTGGGCAGCCACAGAATACACACCTGTAGTCAGAACTTATTGCGTATGTATAATGAAAATTCAATAATATTTATTTATGTTTTGTAATCATTAGTATTTGTGTTGGTAGTTCTATTTGTAATGTTCTTCTCATTTTTTTACATAATTATTATCTATAATTAAAAACCTTTTTTCATTTGACAGAGTTAATCTCAGGAACTACTAGATCTTTTTCAAAAATTCTTTCACTGCTATACGATACGAACGTGACGCAAAGAGTGAATATACATAATATATTATTCACCACGGATAACTCCGGGACAAGACGCTGGTCTTATCCCGGAGGATGGGTGGATCCACATAATTTCTAATCATGTAAAAATTTGTTAAGATAATATATCAGTGGATATATCTATATTCAGGACATTTTCATACAACCGTCGATATACTCGTACATATTGTACAATTACCCAAAAAAGGAGAGCGATAATTTCAGGCTTTTCAATATTTAAATAATTCATCGATTGATGTCGGCTTCTTTATTAAGCAATAAAATTTAAATCTCTGAACTTAATATTATTATGATATAATATATTATAATTTATAATATGAACTCTTAGGACTTTTTAAAAAAGCAAACAAACAAGTTGGAACTGAATATATTTGATTGATGAATTTAGGTGTAAATCATATTTTGGTAATGGCATCTAAAAAGCACAGTTTTTTTTTAATATTTTCTCTTTCTATTATTCTATCTGTCAATATTACGAAATGACAAATTTTGTTTATGATTAAGGTCAACGTATTATAAACGATTCAACTACCATCATGATGGTTGCATTGTGAGTGTGACGTATGGGTAAAAATAATTTTTCACACACATAGGGGAAACGATAAATACTAAAGAATAAATATCGTTTGACACTTGTACTAGATTACCTTGCCGAGATAGAACGCGACCATGGCATTGGTCGGGATGCGTGTTCCGTCTCGCTCGCACGCAGTTCATTCACCCGGCCGGTGAGTGCGGAAGAAGCGCAGGCGACGGTACAGAGTACAGACTACAGAAGGCAGAGCAGTCAGCAGACCGCAGGCGACCGCGGCAACGACGGCTCCGACCGTGAACCGAGCCACACTTATCAGTTACACGGAGCTATCGGTGCGCTACGCCGCCTCCGCTTCGCCATGTACTAAAGTGTTGAACTTAGACTGAATGCAACTTAGATCTCAATTTTAAGACTTATTAATTTAAGTGACGGTCACAGTGTAGTGATGAATAGTTTAAGTTTAGTGAAAATATCTGCTACACTATCTGGATTTTATTTACGATTATTCTCTGGATTACTATGCGCTTATTGGTAAGTTACGGTATGAATTTTCTATTATAATGTAAAATGGAATGCATAGTATATAAGTTAGCTTATTTACATCGCGGGATGCTGACCGTCTTGTGACAAAAAGACTTCAACGCGCATGATAATCTTTAGCTACATCTTAGAATAATAAGAAAGTATTTTATATCTTATATTACACTATTTGTATTTTTATAATTATTATCTCTGTACACAATAAATATTACACAGTAAATGTATGATATATAAAAGGCTTTTATAATTTACATTATTTTCGCTCTTTTCTACTAGTAAACATAAAATATGTCTATATAATTATACACATAACATAAGGAGTAGTTATTAAAGACTGAGAAGTTAAAAATTCTTGTTCATTTATGTTTATTTTACATAATAAATGTAAATGTGTTATATTTTGATTATTAATTTTTTTCAAAGAAATGTATTTTAATTTTTAATATAACTATTTACTTATCTATTAAAATACAAAATTGTATACATGATGTATACAATTTTGTATTCGTTATAAGTAATTATAAATTTAATAAAAGCTTCGCCTGAGCTTTATCATAAATATAAGTAATACTGAATAAATAAAAGTATTTAACGTTTTAATATAATAATTTTTAATATCTGTTACACTGATAAATATAATAAGGCTAAATAATACCTAATATTTAGTTTAATTATTTTCATCACACTAAAAATTATATTTATCTCTTGTATTTACTTATGAAAGAACTATTCAGGTTTTAAGCAATAATTACATAAAGTAACTTGGTTATATCACAACATGTAACGAGCAATTGTTATTGGGCAGTCGGAGAGCAAAAAAGAAGCCTTGAACCTGTTGAGTTCAGCCTCAAGGTTAACTTTTCGCGCACGTGGTCCTAAGCTCTATTGCGTAATTCACCCCATATAACTTACTTTGACACCCCTTATCTATTATCAAATATTTCATAATATTAAATTTAAACTCTATATTTTTTTACTAATAACTTTTTCTTGTTTTCAAATCGTATATAATATATCCAAGTTAAAATGTAAAAATTCTTTGTGTATTGTATTTATTATGATCACCACAACTGGTCGGAATTACGGAAACATTATTCAATTTACTCCATGTATTATGAGATTTATTCAATTCTAATGCATATGAAATTCCAAAAAAACATCAAATTTCAATTTTATAAATAAATCAGTTCTGTAAATTAATGATATTTGTAAGTAGTAAAAAATATTCATAACCACGTCGACTTGAACTCGTATGTAATAAAAAATAGTATATATTTACTGACCGAACGCGGTAAATGAGACGTATTGCCAATCTGAATCTTACGCCGATCGCAAAGAGATGCAAATTGGCACGCAGTGTGGTTGTAAATTCGGCAATGACACTGACTACATCGATGATATAACAACAGGCTGACAAACCCGTGAAAACTCGGTCATTGAACCGCAACTCGCTCGCTGCGGAGTGCTTTCGCTTATGCGATTTTATGTTTACGTTCAACGATATAAAGTCGGAAGTTCAATTCACTCAGCCGCAACATTCACAATTAAGCTCTGCTTACCTATGTTTTTGTGAGTGAATATTACCTTCGCGATGTCGTCATTACCGTCGTCTCTATATTGAGGACTGTTAAAATTTCTAGTGTGGATGAGAAAAGTCAATATTGTAGGAGCAAAGGAATTGTAATAAAACAAAAAGTACGAGTTATCCGGTGGGTTCACTTGCGCTGGCTCTTATGTGGGAGTGCCAGGAAGGTCCTTCATGGGTAGAAAGTAAATGCCTGGTAAACATGGAGCACGCGTGGCGGCGAGGGGGGACTCAATGCGTGGAACCTGTTCAAGCAACGGTACCTCTTGCCCCGGCCGCGGGCGCACACGCACCTATTATGTAATATCCATTTTCATGCTTCGATAGCTCCGTGTTGTATTGTATTGACCTTTCAACTAGCTTTGTTATTAAAATGAGTACTACATCACATCACGATGAATCAACAGTATCCGAATTGCGATGATATAATTCATATCTGCTGCTTTAATACGAATACACCTAGTAGACATAATTGGTTAAAAATAAATAAGCCTACCCCTATGAATGATGAGTTTTTGTACTCAAATATTACTTCATAGCTATGTATTAGCATTCAAAAACGAAAATAAATGCGCACCTACAAGTACAGTCAACATTAAATTATTATAACGAGAATCAAGGACTAAGGTGAAATGTCCTACATACACAGCACATTTAATAGAGTCGGTATGGCGCGAGCCTTCCGGTAGCCGCAACAATAAACTGTTACATACAGATCATACGTACTCAATATTTTTTATCACCCTACACTTACACAAGGCACATTTTTATTCATTTATTCAGATAATTATCGTATTATGCAAGAGGGAAATACTTTAGAGGGCATCTACACGTGAAGCCTTCGAACCGTATCAAGACAGTTGCGGCGTTGACTTCAGTTGACATTTTATTCAATGAATGAATACACGTGTATCGATCTATACATAATATTATATAGTACTGCGTAGTAGCACTTTCCTATCGAATGAAATGCATATAACCGTCGACGGATATACAATATATATGATATAAATAAATTATTGCTTGAATCATTGAACTTGATTTCAACATTTATTTGAACGTCTTCAATTAATTGTTTATTTAGCTGCTACTTTATAGCGTCATTTATGACAAACAATAAGGAAAATGTTCCGTACCTATAACTTAACGCATCTTATAATACACTCGTTCTTTATTCCTTAACAAAAACACAATATTATATTTTTTGGATACCTAAGCAAAACATAGCGTAGCTTTTACAAAATGTTTCAATGCGTACAAGGAAGAGAATCCCGCTATATCTACTCTAATTTCACCCTCCTATTCTATTTTTTACCGCCTTGACCTAACGGTAGCACGATTCGTGGGTACCGTATCAAAAATCCAGCGGGAACTTGATAAAAAAAACAGATTCCCATCGATTTCTACCTGTTTAAATTAGATTCCATAGCCAGGATGCTTAACAATGAATGTAATCATAATAAACCAATTTCAACTACGTTTTGGAGTCATGCGCTGTACCTGCTAATCGTTTGAACAAACTGAAAGATGCTCCTGATCTAGATCCATGAATAAACGAAGTTAAAACTCTTCTAAACTATAATCTACCTACTATTCCAATTCTTTTGGGACAAACTGATGAAAATAATCATGGAACATGTAATTTTAAATTTATCAACAAAAACACATAATCAGTTCTATTTTCTCTGTTTTTATTTAAATACTTAAAATAACATAGGCTAATAAAAAAATAAAGTAAGAGAATATACTCTACTCTATACTCTACCGAAGTTGTCTCTTAATGTTTATGCAATTTAGTTATTACGTATTGCAATTGCGTTCCAAAGCTGTAAACCTATTTGAGAGGCAAAAGTGGCAAAAGTGCATGATTCACAGCACAGTTACGCTTAGACGTGCTGAAATCTATCGCGCTACAAGTACGTATAATACATTACCTTTACGAGCACCCCATAACTTAGCTCATAGGAAATTGCGAACGACTAGTTATTATATTTGCTTTTACCGTTTATTGGTTTTAGGAAATAGATAGCAATATTCGCAAATTTCTTGAGATGTAGAGGTCAATGCTGACAACTTCCTCATACATTGTTACAATTTTACCATATCTAACATCAACTATCAACGTCAGGTATTACATAAACACAATTTTTATCGAATAAAAAGTTCACGGATATTTATTATATCTAAACACAAACCATAACAGCGTCTATTGTACTAAATCATATTTCTCTATTGATTCGAAAAAATCTAACGGTACGTCCCTTACAAAGACTCGGTTGTCATTATCCGGCTTAAAGGCTCTACCTGCAGCGGGCAAACACTTGCCTCAAATATTTTTTGCTAACCATAGATAATTATAAACCCGCATTGTCATAAAGGATATTTAATTGACGTAATAAACCTTAACGTATTTTTAACAACAAATAATCGTTTTGCTAACGATACAAACTTAACTATAATATGCAGTTTTGAAGGCTATGTTAGCTATGTAATACTATTTTAATTAAATACAAAACACCATTAAATAGATCAGAATATAAAGAAGTGGCAAGTAACAAAGGAAAGTAAACCGTGGTTAGCTCGATCGATGAAAGTAAAGGCCGGTGCAGACAGGCGGTCCCGTTAGCCGGCCGGGCCTGGGCTCACGGAATACTAAACGCTGACATACTGCGCGGCTTTTGACCCTAGCCTAACATTCTAGACTAGAACTTCGCACTTCCATGCACACGATTTATCAGCTATTAAGATTTATATAACCGTTCAGTTAACTGTATGGCCTGAAATTATCATGATTTATACGCGTATGTTACAACTTGCATATTGTATAAATCTTTCTGCGTCAAATCCTACATTTTAGTATTAATAAATCACAAAATATAATAGATAACGTTATTTATATTACCTCATATAACATTGTTAAATGCAAAGCGATTATGATATGTAACTTAACAGAAAATAATTATAGGTATGTATAGGTTTACTATGGAAGTAGTTCCCATCTTTTATGTTTTATTTTTGGTATAATAAAACGTAATGCTGGTTTTGCGTAATTACCATTACGATGAAACAGTTCTAGGAATTGGATAAAACATTAAAGGATGTTTTTTTACTAAAGCAATACTTTCAAGTCTCATCTGTCTTTGTTATATTGTTACCTTACTTCATGCGAACATTAAAAAAGGGGACCTTTTTTAATTTGCTGCGAAAAAATGCAATTTGTGCAAACGGCACTTTTAGCAAAAAATTAAAAGACTCGTTGTTAAATAAACGACCCGTTGTTTCTATATATCTTTTGTCTCACAAGCTGTCATTATTGTATCGAACAATGAAATAAAAATACCGGTATTAACAAACGAAATTGCACATTTGTGCAAAAAGTGAAATTGGTGGCAGTAAAATAATTTAAAACTTAGTTTTCTGTTGCATTAACTTAGCTAGTTTTATTTGAAAGACGTCGCCGACGGTAAGGCTCAGTACAAACATAAGCAAGGGAGGACAATGACCTTACGCAAAATTCGCTGCATTGGGCTAGGTCTAGTGCATGCGCGTATCCGCCGCCAACACGGAAGCGTAACGAGAGGGAGCGCGTTATGCGCCTGCATCCCGGCTAGAGCAGGAAAAAGGCATGAATGAGTATTGAAGCCTACCCCAAGAAGGGGGAAATCGAGTTTACACAAGCAACACTTCCACAGATATAGCTTCCTCGCTGTGCTGGGCTAAGATCGATACGGCCTATTCTGTTCAATAAATATTAGATGCAGGAAAGACTAATGCTCCCATCAGATAGTGAAGATTATATCACTATATTTGTGTATATAACTTAATTTTTATTTTCATTTCTAAAATTTAAATGCAATGATAACGTTAAAAAATGCATATTTACATGTAAGTAAGTACAAAACCCAAATAATCAGTATACCAAGTAGGCAGTATCTAAAAAATAAAATGAAATAGTTTCACAACGTTCTCAATAGAAAACAAATCTCTGAAAACATTATAGAAGATTAAAAAAGAGTGACATGTCTGATAGCTAATTAGTTATTCAAACGAAAAACGTTCCATTCACTTAATCAAATAAAACACACTTTACAAAAAGCGTGAAATTAATCGTTCACTTTAAAATGGGAATGCAAATTTTGGGATGAAAGGCCTGAAGAAAATTCATGTCAACGACCTCGCCGCCGAATACTGGCATGGCAGACGCATTTCCCGCACACAGACGCGGCGGTGCGATTTATTCGCGCGGCCGGAGCAGAGCGAGACACCGAGCGACGCCGGGCGGCGGGGGCTAGTGGGACGAGGCGCTGCGGCCGTTCACCCCGGAAGATTCAGTGTTT
Source organism: Colias croceus (assembly GCF_905220415.1). Taxonomy (NCBI): domain Eukaryota; kingdom Metazoa; phylum Arthropoda; class Insecta; order Lepidoptera; family Pieridae; genus Colias; species Colias croceus. The sequence continues at coordinate 5,924,352 of NC_059542.1, forward strand.
TGATACTGCTCAAGCCTCCACCGATGTTGGAAAACTGCATTTTCTTTGACGCGCTTCGCTTTTCACGCTCTAATTGACCGAAAATGTTGATATTAATTTTATCATGAAATGCTAATATTTTATCTAGTTGCTAGGCAAACGATTTTAAACCTTAGAAAGTTGTTTTTTTTTTTTTTTCAAAATTAAAATTATTATTATAAATATATTATCGTAGGGTAATAAATTATATCAATTACAATTTAACAAGTAAAATTACCAACCTCACTATTCTCAATATTATTTATTCAATTATGCTTATTGCTTATATTTCCCATCTATATTCCAATAAGTTATTAGTTAACTGTACATCAATTTGAATGAAAGCTTTATTCCATAAGCGATCATTTTTATTAATTCTTGCAAAACAGTCGTCTGAAGTCTCAATAGAAAGTGTTACAGGGCGACGGGGTGTAAGACATATTTGAAAAAGGTCCAGACATTAGGGCAGGTCAGGATCGACAAAATAGGGTTAGCAATATAGAAGTTAGAACCCAATGTATTATGAAATTAGAACCATGGAATGTTACAAAGTGTTAGAAGTAATAAAAGGACTTATACTACTTTTAATCTGCTTAATGAGACTCTCTTTGCAGAATTCTACATCGTTATAAGAACCAATTAAAAATAACTCCAAAAGAGTAATTCATGGGTATAAAATATAATAATAATAATATATATATAACCCTATAATATTTCAATTTTTTTAGTTATTATTACTGAAGAATTATATTATGTAGTACAGACTACTGAACTATACAGATAACGTTATATACAAGTTAATTTCTATATGAACTCGTAATACAAGAATGAAAATCAGTAAATATTAGCTATGTTACATGACATTAAACAAAATTTATATGTATATATATTTATTACTGAAATGTCTTGCGTAATCAAAATGGAAATTGCGATCAATTTGACTCTTGTAAATAGTGAAATCAATATTGAATAATAGTAGGTGGCAGGGAGACGTGGTAATCGTTAGGGAGAATGCATTGCTCTTACTACCACATGTTCCTATTCCATAAATTTAAATCAGATTGATGGATAGAGTTATAGAGACGTTCGAGTATTTACTATCTATCCTTCACAAATATGCATAGAAGAACAAGGATGAAAGATTTTGAAAATACGGGATTGCAGGCGAGATGCACGGGTAAGGGTGTATGTAGGCTGTGTCGTCGACCCGCGATAGTGAAAGCGTGTTCCGGGGAGGTTTGCGCGGCTCTCCCTGCCATGGCTTTCGCTACCGTTCGCACGCTACCCACACACCCCTTGCTGCAATTTTAAAATTTATTTCCTTGTGCATCAGTCAAGCTTTTAATAACGCCGTATAGACCAGTGACGATCGTGTCGATGTATAAAGGTTAATTACGTAAGTTTATACAATAATGTATATAGAATAATGTATAATGTATAAATGTGTATAATAAAAATAAGATCCTTTTTCGTATGTTGTGTTCTAAAAATAATTACCTACATCTTACCGTGACATAAGATTATATCATAACAAATAGCTCGGCGAGTCGCTCGCACGCGGCGCGATGGTCGTTCATAGATTCGCAGATCGGGAGCACGGTCAGGGCGCTCGGCGGCAGCCACACTACGGAAGTAATGAACTTGAATGCAGCGCTCGGTCGCACTGCGCCGCACCGTCCCGCTCTTCTCTAATTGGAGAACACTAGGCGCGAACGTGACGTACTCACTGCACTCGCCGTCAAATTCGTCCGCATTCTCCATCACGAGCCGCTTTCATCGTCGATGCGTTTATCGGAACGAGACGCGAATATGTGTGTCGATTGCATTCTCGTTGTAAAAGTGCATCTAGGTCGGTCGGCATAGCGTGGCGTCGGGTTAGTGCGACACGCTCCGCGGCTAGACGTGGGGCAGGTCGGCCAGTGTTGCATAATGCGCGCCCCGAGCCGCCAGCCAGCTCGCAGGCCGCGGGACCCCGCCAGCGCCTAGCTGTGGGCCTCCGCGCGACTCGCTCCCGGCTCCGCCAGCCGACATGAGATCGGTGCGCTGGCTGCGGCCTATTGTACCCTTGTTGACGCTCCGTATCCTGCTGGAGTACATCAAATCGCTTGACATCGCAATATAACACAAATCAAACCTGACCAGTATATACCAAAGACACTCGATACCTTAATCCCGGAAATAACGTTAAACGAAATAGTTCATAAGGAAGCCTGAAAAATGAGCCCTATTGTAAGTATTACGATTTATCACAGTGAACAGTGAATTATTAATTATACTTATATTAGTCAATACGTTATTCTATTTATTGAAGTTAGGAGTTGTGTGAAAAATAATTTAGCTTAAAACGAGCAGTTAATCCAAATGAACGTACAGAATTATTAACTAAAATTACCCACATGAAATAATTTTTAAGTAACAAAATATTCAAAATTATTTTAAAATAATCTTTTAAATGAAATTATAAATTTATGTGTAAATATTGTGTATAAAGATTAATTGTGATGCAGAATATGCACTCCCTATTTTATAAACCTATTATAATTATAACATATTATATTATAAACCATTTTGTTCTAAAATATTCAAAACTCCTGTAAACGATGCGATGGGTAAAATATATTAATAATACATCTATTTATGCCAATACTTGCATCTATTTGTAGTAGAAACAGCTACGTATTACATTATTATTAGACCACAAGGTTAGTTTTCCGTCGCTCATAACATATCTGGCTATATTTCGTATTTTCCAATATTGACACAATGTTTAATTGAGGAAGTATTTAAAACAAACAGTGTATCATCAGTGTTTAAATTTGTTGCTCTCTTATGCAAATATAACTAATTTTTAAAGCGACGTGTAAGCTCTAGTCATCTAGAAAATCCTCACTCAATTTAAACAAATATAACAGTAAAATTAGACTGTAAATTTATTATTATTAATCTATTTATCTATACCCTACTCATCCACACATTTAAACCTTAAAAATCGTCTCCCCATTTTTTTTTTTCAAATTCCCACACAAATATTCAAAATGTTGTTAAAAAACTGCATAAAATGATAGGTATGTTTTCTAATAAATGAGCAATGATGCGCTGTGCATCGCGATTGCGCTGGCGCAAAGGCCAAGTTCAAGTACTACGTAGTCGCCGCGCCAAGGTTCCTTCCTGGTGCGCGCGCGCTACGCGCTCATGCGCTTGCTAATTGATTGCAAATTCGATTATCGTTATTAGCGTTTAAACGGACATTTATTCTTTAACAGCTTTAATGTCTATATACTTAATACTGTGTTATTAGAGAAGCATTAATTAAAAATTAATGTGTGGTTTATACTTATAATAGCTCACATGAAATGCTATATTATGTTATATAACATGTAGATATTCCCTGAACTCATTGCAAAACATTAGTAAAAATGTTAATTTGTATACTTCAATAGATTAAAAAAGCAGATGTTTAAAATAAAGGGAGACAGCAAACCTAAATTGTATTTTTGTTTACATAACATGTTTTAATCATAAAATCAGAATCTAGAGTTTATAATGTTCATAATTGATTGCCTATGAAGTAAAAATACCTAAGTCTCAATTAAATTTTTAATTATGTCCTATAAAGAGTCATTTTCAACGGCTCATTAAATTTTGTTACATCCTAAAGAAAATAGATTTATTAAAAGGGTATCTTCTTGATCATATAATAAAAAAAAAACTATAAGATATACCTATTATAGAGCCGGTTCAAGTGCACAGATAAGGTTCAAGTCTCGTGCATAATGTGACATTGCGCGGACGCGTTGCACAATATCTTAATAATCACGTGCTAAACCAGACGACATAATTATTATATAAGTGTGTAAATTAATTACCTCATTACGTGACTATTTAAACAGTCTTAGCTTTAACATCAAAAATGCACTCAACAGCAGCCTTGATTCAGGCTTTTGTCAGATTTTTGATTCAGAGTTTTTGTCGCAAAAATTGTATGATAAATACACAAAAAATACACACGAAATGTGAATAATTTGTGTCACACTATTGTTCTGATAGCGTGTAAGATGAAGAACGGTAATACAAATCACCATATTTAAAACACCACCAAACCCTAGCGGTTTCTCTTTTACTTAGAATCATTTTTTCTCTCCCCTTTAAAAGCTAAAGGAAATTTTTTTGGCAAATAAATATAAAATATGTTTGAGACTGGGGCCATAACAATTCTTCATTTCATTTCATAGAAATTGGTAGAGTGACAAGTCATGAAAGCATAACACACAGTCAGTGAGACTATTGCAATTACTCTTTTTATTACATGATGATGTAATTGTGCAAAATATTCCGTATCAATGCACTAAGATTCGTACTAAGACCTTATTTATTAATTTTATATGAACTATACATGCTTTCCTGTCGTGTATAAATTTTTGTAATAAACATTGCACATTATTTTAATATTTTCTATTTTTCTTAAAAAAACACTATAAAAAGACAAATTTGAAAATATTACATTTTATGTGTTTTAATTGTGGCTTAATAATTGTTAAACGTCGCTCATTATATTTGTTTTTGGTTTGTTTCAGATACTTCTACGTTAAATAAAAAAGGACATCAAAATCATCAAAATGAGACTGGTAAGAACTTACATTTATTACAAACGAATTAGGTATTTAATGTAACATAGGTAACTTTCGCGTAAAGCATATTATGTAGGTATTCATATTATTTTACGAGGAACTCTTGAATTTACTATTTTATAGCATGCACTTTTAAATTAAAGTGTAAATTTCGGTGAATTGGAAAATAATTTTTTTGGGGAATTTAAAATAGGTAAAGGGGAAGTGTCTGTGCGCAATGAAAATTGCGCACTTATTCCAAAAGTAGGTCAGTAGTGGCGCCGCCCCTTTATCGAACAACGACGTCGTCCTCTGTTCTTATTTAGCGAAAATATACTCTCGACTTAAGTGACAAGATTTAAAACGTGTTAACCTTATTCACAGCTATGGCTATAAGGATAAAGTGCATTCATTTGCATATTTTTGGAGTACAAATTGACGATGATAGAATGCCTGACACGCTTATATCCTTTAATAAGTTGGTTAATCTTACTTTCAAGGATGACAAAAAAAACCATTCAATCGATACACTTTATATGTGATTAGTGTGCAATGCACTATCTATTCTTATCTGTCTAGACTAACTTTAGAATAAACAATACGGAAATTATGATATACCACAATCATAACATATCACAATACTTATAATAATTTTCAATTAGGAAGGATTATTTATAACGTATCATTTATTTATAGTCAACCAGTGAAGAAATTCCCAGTACGACGGTGGGACGTACAGCCAGTCCTAACGTTAGCGCCGTAGCCAGTAATGACGCCTACGATGTGACCAGAATGAAGGAAGAAGAGTTCGAAAGGCTCACCGTGTACATTGTACCAGATGTTCCTTGCGAACGCGGAGTACTAAACAGAGCCGAGAGAACTCTGCCTCGCAGTTTGGCTTTAAGACCCTCTGCAGTATTATCTACGCCGAATACACCGGTACGAATAGTAACCATCATACATTTTATTTTACAGAATAGGAATCTCAAAATCTTTGTCACGAACAATTTCTATTATATTCTAGACTGAAGGTGTTTGGAGCACCGGTGTTATACCTCGAGGAACAAGATTCGGGCCATTTGAAGGTACACGAACACCCAATAAACCAAATGACAAAGTATCGTGGAGATATTACTGGAGGGTGAGTAAATAAATCTCTAAAACTTTCCCAAATCTATCACAATTCACCTTAACAAGCTTACATTAACCTCTATTACATTTCCAATGCCTTTATATCTATTACCGCAATTAAACCTTTGTACATAACTAACAAAATATACCTACTTAACAAAAAATAAAAATTTTACCTTTTAGTCATAATTAAATAAGCACTATTCTCTCTCTAACCTATTCCTCTCTATTTGGGCCAGGTACAAGAAACTGTCAGACATCATACTTATGGAAATATTAAGGTGAGAATGGGTTTTCTTCTATATATTCTACCTTTTGGTGGTGGTTCTAGTGAGCCTCAAACATTTATTTTTCTATAAGTATATCTTGTATATGTGCCGAGTGTGCTTAAAGTGCTTTGAATAACGTTCAAACAAAAAGCCTTTTATCTTTCGCGTCCAACATCATTATGACATTGCATCTCGTCCTTGACTCCACTCCATAATATGTATGTTGCTATCAGCTGCACGCGTAATGTAAATATTAAACACGTGCCACGTGTAGGATACAACATATATTATAATTTAATAGACAAAACTTTAAATTTAAAAAAACGATGAAAGATATTTTAAAATGGTTAATTAAATTAACAATTTGGGCCTTAATTTTGGACTAGCATAAGCAATAAGCCTTAATATGTTATTAGTAAATGTATTCTTAATATATATTGTTATTTCAGATATTTAAGGACAGTGACTATTATTACCTGGATGGATCAGACACAAGTGTAGCCAATTGGATGAGATACGTGGCGTCAGCCTACTCGCTATCCGTAATGAATCTCGTTGCCTGCCAACACCAGGAGCACATATATTTTTACACTATAAGGTATAACTTTTTTTCATCAATCACTTTTCACTTTGTTTTTTCTTATTAATGTAACAGGATAGTAATTAAATTTATATTATTTTCAGGGATATCATGCCAAATGAAGAACTTATGGTATGGTACTGTAAGGATTTTGCAACCAGGTTGGGATACGATATTGACCCAGAAAGAGCAACATACTCAATATGTAAGTGTATATCTATTGCTACAAATTATGTTATGAATGATAATATTGTAATGATAACTATAATAACATAATGCGTGTTATAGTTCCCAATAACTTATTTACATATTTTTTTTATAGGTAAAGAAGAAACAATCAAAAAAGCTTATGGACTACCTCCTGCACCGGTACACCCTGAAATAGCTTTCAATCACATGAAATATGTTCTTGGTCTAACAAATACAAAAGAACTGTTAGAAGCCGAAGTCCCAAATCGGCGAAGAAAACGCGAAGCGAGTGATAAACCACTTGAAGCTACAGCTATGCTACAAAGAGATGACCCTAGATGTATGAATAAAAATGAAAGGCTTGTTGCTAGAATGGATCTATCTACAAACGGAATAATTCCGAAAATAGAAAACCCACACTTTATGAATGAGCAACGGCCGATATCGCCAAGCTCGTTGATGCAACCACCATCTCCTAAAATACATCACAGAGATCAAACTTTAATAATACATCAACACAAAGAAAGTACATCTCATGTAGTCATACACCAGATGGAAAGTCCTAGAATTCATAACAACAGATCACCAGTATTAAACCATAATCAACGTGATTTACGTGGACCTTCACCAATGGCTTTAAACCACTCAGAAAAATTTGGAAGCAAGTCACCAAGTCTTCCACACTGCGTTCCCTCTCATTATGAACACCAACTAACACCTAATGATGGTTCTGTTAGGTCTGATGAAGGTTATCATAGTAATGGTTACCATGACGAGTTTACTCCACCAGAAGATTCAAGTGATTCTGATGTTGAAAATTATGTTTTAGATTGCTCAAATAAAACAAACGAGCCCAAAGAGACTGTTATCGTTCAAAAAGTTGACCAAGATATGCATCGAAATGAATATCGAAAGGTCAAAATAAAAATGCCAAGAGCATATCAATATCAAAATCATAAAGATATGGATTGCGAAAGTGAAAAGGAGTTAATTATTTCTGAGGAACTAGCTAACACTTCACCACAAAACTTGTCACCACCCCGACGTGACCCAGCGACTTCAACAGTTATTGTGTTAGAATCTTCACAAAATACTGTAGTTCCTTTAAGTAAACCATACTATGAAGATGGTGCATTATCACCTTCCCCACAACCCGCATTTATGAGATACTCACCACCAGATACAAGAATTTTGGAAACCATTCTTACCGGAAACAGAATTGATACTAACAATAACGATCCAAACAGAAGACAACCAAATGCAACACCACCTCCATCATCTCCGACTGAAATGGCATATTCGTACAAGAAAAGCCAAAGGTATGGAAATGCTTGTAGTCCTGACTCTAGCTCCAATTTGACACCTTTACCATCTTTACTGCCCCTACCTCAACAACTTCCCACACCTAACTCGGTGTCATTGTATTCATCTTCTCCGCCGCACTCTATACCCCATACAACGGAAATACGAGAAATTCGAGAGATAAGGGAAATAAGAGAAACGCGTTATGAAAGTCATTATCCAAATTATTCTTATAGTTTATACTCGCCACCAAATTCCACCATCATCACGCAACTTGGATCTCCACCCACTACATATTCACCAACGGTTACATCATCACATCAATACGAGAGGAATCAAAACGGGCAAAATAACCACCATTATCCATCTTCAACTAGTGTTATAACACTAAAAAATTGTTCCCAGTTAAGTTTAATCCAAAATTCCAACGTGAATGGACAACTTGTACCACAACATGGCAGCTTGAGCCCTGACGGTTCATGCAATTTGATGATGGCACCAATGAGCCCTAATTCTCAATCCTCGCGAGGGTATAGAAGCCTACCTTACCCTTTAAAGAAAAAAGATGGAAAAATGCATTACGAATGTAATGTATGTTGTAAAACATTTGGCCAGTTATCAAACCTAAAAGTGCATTTGAGGACACACTCAGGGGAGAGGCCTTTTAAATGTAATGTCTGCAATAAGTCATTTACTCAACTTGCTCATTTGCAAAAACATCACTTAGTGCATACTGGTGAAAAACCGCATCAATGTGATATTTGTAAGAAAAGGTTTTCATCAACATCAAATTTAAAAACTCATTTGCGGCTGCATTCTGGACAAAAACCATACGCATGTGATTTATGTATGCAGAAGTTTACACAATTTGTGCATTTAAAACTTCACAAAAGGCTTCACACAAACGACAGGCCATATGTTTGCCAAGGCTGCGACAAGAAATATATCAGCGCTTCGGGATTAAGAACACATTGGAAGACGACTAGTTGCAAACCAAATAATATTGAAGAAGTGCTAGCTATAACGAATGCTGCTAATACTGAATGCATGGGTATGTTTCTTTTCATTATTAAAAAGTCGAAGTATTTTTGTTTGAGCTAACTTAATTTAGTTTTTTTTTTTTATTTAAAATTGAAGTAATGAAGTAACATGTATATTTCACAATATATAAAATTTAAATATATTTCACAATAAACACAGACGCAAATCTAAATACGCCGCGATGCACTTTCTCTCCGTAGGTGAACCACAACTTTCACTTGCGCTCTTGCTGAACGCGACCGATTTCATTTTCGCGTGCACTTTGCAGGTAACGTCGACAAAGACTGCCACGAGAGAGAGGGGCATGAAAGTTATGAAGTGCACTCAGCCACGCAAGGAGGGGTGATGACCGGTGGGGCTCGCAGCATGTCGCACGGGGAGGCGATGATGGCAGGCCAAGCTCACACGACGACGCCTCACCTCACCGGCCACGGTCAGATGTCGCCGGGGCCCGGCGGCCAGTACCGCGGCTTGATGCCTCCGCAACCAGACCACGAGCAGCATTACTCCGCGTCCGCTGAAACCCGACCCACTGTGATAGAATCCAGCCAACCACTAATCATAGAATGTACTTGAGCGCTACCCTATCTTTCAAACCCCAAAGTAGTCGTTGACACGCGCATCCAAATGCGTGTTTTCCCGCCGCATAATGTGATTCCTGTCTTGTGATCAAGTGAGAGTATTCTTAAAATTATAAGAGACATTCGTGTGAGTCGACTCGTCTCATTCAGTGGCTATGAGATTAAGGACATTAATGTGTAAATTTGTATTATAGTTTTAGTATAAGCGCAATGCGATTTAATTAAGTACTAAGTACTTACATAGAATTCATCCATTTTAAGACTATCTAGTTCTAATAGAAGGCCGTGGAATACTTTATTAAGGTCTCAGCCTTTTTACGCTAATGCTCAATTTTTTACTTAAACGTCTATTGTAAATGAAATGTTTCGCCATCGACTTTATATAATTTAATAGAATTTTCTAAGAGCGTGTATATAGTTTGTATATAATTATCCTATGTAAAACTAGACTGTAATCTTCCTATTATTGTAGTTTTTAAAAAGAGCTATGTACTTGCAGGTAACTTAATATATTTTTGCATTGTTAACTGCAACATACTTACATGTAAAATGATTAACATTTCACCAAAGAACATGTAACAGTTATATTTTGCCATTCAATTATTTTGTCTGATTATAACAATTAGACTTTGTCATTAAAAATCACCCTCGTTCCCCATTATATCTTTCCTAATCGAAAATTTGAACACTTAATATAAAACAAGAAATTAAATTAGTATTAGTGCCAAAAGCGCGAAAATATTTTTAAATACTTTTAAGTTATCCTAATGAAATATTCGTATCGTTAGTAAATCATTGTTCCTAATGAATAATTGGAAAGTAAGTGCGTATGTGCAACAACTTAATTCTAATATTAATTAGATTAGAATGAACTGTGTACATTATCCCTATGCTAGAACAAATGGTGCTTCACATCGTAGAGTAGTAGTCGCTCACGTCAGTCGCCTTGAGAACTGACCGACTATTTACTACACGTAATTTTAATTCACCGAGTTTACTTGTTAATATTTTATATTCCAATTTCAAATTATTAAGATTCTCCTATTCGAAAAGGCTGAGATTTGTAATGTGACGATTGGCAAATGTAATTATAGGTACTGGTATACTTAATGTGTAAGTGTGTCAGTCTTAGAATCTGGGAAGGTATAAATTATACATAATGTATAACTAAGCAGTAGCTTTTTCTATATTTAATATTCTTGCAATAAAATTTTATATGCATTCACTTGTAAACTGATATTCTGTATATTTTATACCAAGCATTTACTTGCGAAACTGATAATTTTTTAACACGTTCAATTTTAATATAAATAATGATTAATTACTGCTGAAATGTTTAGGGAGATTGTATACTTTACCGTCATTTATATGTGTGTTAATGATATTATGATAATTATATTTTCATACCTTTATTCGAATATATTACAGCATATTATACGAATGAACTGCATTAACATAGTATTGCTTAGTAGTCAATGCCTTTGATTGGGTTAAAGAATATTTTTAAAATTAACCGGAAACACACATGTAATTGTTTTAGTGCCTGAAGTTTGTTTAATAATGATCTGTCTTTTGTTGTAAATTATCAATTAATAGTTTATTTCCGTATAATTTTATCAGAGTCTATTTCTCAATCTTGTTATTGTTATTGGAATTTATAAAGTTTAAGCATCAATATATGAAGCAGATTTTTGTCAATGTTTTGTTGTATGCTCCTTGATTTAGGATAGGATACATAAAATGTAATTTATTTTTTCTTGTACTTTTATCAGATTTGTGATTGTATTTTATTACAGTTTCAGACAACTTCTGCATTGTATCACTAGACTGAGCGCACAAATACAGCACCAATGAATATGAATTATTATTAGAATAATCATACATAACACAACTATCTATTTTCCTAATACCTCAAAAATATAGTACAATCACAATTTTTTTGCTTTTGTGACATTTTTAATTATTTATATTCAGATAATTTTACTCAAAACTGTTAACTTTTTATTTCATGTAAATATGTAAATTCATTTTATTACGCCACAAAATTACGTTTCATTTTTGAATACGATAGCATCCGATCGTAAATTTTGTATAAAAGTTAACTATAGCATAAGATAGAATGTTCTTACGTAATTTATATACATATTAAGTACAATATGTCACTTATGGTACATCAAAATAAGCAATATATATTATAATTATTGTATTTTATAACTTCCGCTACATAAAATATTTGCAAGTGCGGAAAAGTACCTTGAAATGAGGTATCTAATATGCCAGAAATACCTATAATCACTATAAAGGCCTGTAATTTTGTACACTTTGATCGACGGTTAATATTTTACAATACCAAATCGATTAAAAGAAAAAGTAAAATTGATATTGTAGTTTTATTACTTTACCTTCCTATAAAGTATAAACCTGTATATGATATTGTATCATGTACTTGAAGTAGGTGTCTATACTCTTACTTTAAAAAAATTCTTTAATATTGTTGATAAATAATTGAAAGTTGTCAACTTGGATTGAGGCTTACCAGAAAGCTTAGGTAGGATGGATATTATTGTATGTACAATGAATTGTAAGTTACAATTTAAAAATCATACCGACAATTTTGTACGAGGGTGAATCAAAAAGTTCTTGGAATCACTATAAAAATGTATGAAATTTTAGCAAAAAATATTTTTTTTTACTACATAATTTCCTTATTTCTTATTACATTTAGAAATCCATTTTCATAAATTTGTAGTTTCCTTTAAAAAAAATATTTTACTTAACTATGAAAAATCTCATCCACGGCATCCATTGTCGCGTCATAACAGTAAAATTTAGTTCCACGTATATTATGCTGCTTTAATTTTGGGGATAAGCGGAAAGCAAGAGATGCTAAGTACGGTGAATATGGTGGATTGTCGCGGAAATGGAACCCAGCGGATTGCTTCAACTGCAACTTCCGGACGATGATCTATGCACGCTCAGTGACAGATTTCAACGAGGTTTATTTTAACCACATCATGCACTTTTGGAATTATACCTGCATAATGTGATCCAGCGGTCATCAGTGCTCTCGGGATTTAATAAATAAATCTTAGTATTGCTTCATTATCCTATAGAAACCATAATTTGCCAGCGGTAGGAGAAACCTGAGATTTCGTGATTTGCGGGATGACGGCCGTTTCCAAGAAATGCTTCATCTTTTGTTTTCGGAATTAATTAGGTGAACCCATTATTAATCTATCTACACAGTGATAAAATTAACATTAAATAAAATAAAATTAACATTTCGAGAATGCGCTTTGAACTTTCCCAACGACTCTTTAAAATTCGTCTGACAATGTCTTGCCAATGCAAATTCTCCACTTTTTAAACATTTTCTTACTCAACGGAGGTTGAAGGCCATCCGGAGACCGGAGCGATGATTGTTTTTACAGCTCGATCTACCCCTTTTAAATACAGCAACCAAGTAACCGTTGAATAAGCTAAAGCATTATCCCCTCATGTATCCAAAAAAAATCTCGCGCTTAAAATTTTTTTAGGCACAAGCAGTTTACGCACGCAACTCAATTTTTTCCATTTGCAAAAATTTTGTCGATTCTTTGCTATAAATAATATTAATTACTTACGAATTATAAAATGAAATCTAGTGAAATTCGGCATAATATCTACAATATTTACTTTTTGATTCACCTATGATTCACCCTAGTACGCAGTGCCGTCTTTACCATAGGGGCACAGGGGGCCAGTGCCCAGGGCCCCCCATCGTCAGGGGGCCCCCCTGGAGGAGATGTAGGACTGACAATTTTTCTCACATAAATCTCAAAATATTTTATTAAAAAGCAATACAGCTTTTTAATGCCAGAACGTCAGATCATTTTCAGATTTATTCGAATCAAAACATCTATGTTATTACAAGGTTATTACCTGGAATAATTCGAGTGATTCGAACACCATTATAATTAACTTATCAGACATTTACTCGAATTATTTATTTACTTATTAACGTAATATAATATATTTTTACTTGAATCATTTTAAGATTTATGAAAATTACTAACAAGTCTAAGTTTACAGAATAGCATACAAGGGCGTTGTGACAAAACTTTAATCTCTGGGCCTCTAGACAAGTGGCAGAAACACTAGAGAATAGAATCCACTATTGATACTAATTGATATAAGCTTATGACGTTTTGCTAATGTTTCGGTCACACTACCAAGGACGACGACGACCACGACCAAAATTCCCATCCAGCCGAAATTTGGTGAAATTATTAAAAACACAATCTATACTTAATATAATAAAGCTGAAGAGTTTGTTTTTTTGTTTGAACGCGCTAATCTCGGGAACTACTGGTCCAATTTGAAAAATTATTTCGGTGCTAAATAGCCCACTTCTTTGGCAAGATTATAAGATACCAAAATCGTTGAATTACTCCATGACGTTACGGTATTGTTATGATGCAACCTTGAAATTTTACTCTCAACGCGCCTAAAGAAGTTTCACTTCAAAAATATATTAAAATTTCCCGACCTTCTGTTACTACGAAAAAATTTTTTCCTAAAAGTCAACAGATATAGGTTTTTCGTGATTTTTACCGAAACGGTAAGTTTTATCATATAACCACTTTTACCCAAATTGTAGATCATAAAATTATCTATACAAAAGAATCAATACATTATTTTTCTAAGATGTAGCTTCCTACCATTTTCTAAGATATAACGATTTATAAACTCATTCCATCCTTATAATATGCACACGTTTCTTAAATCACTTCACACCTAAATGATTTTATGATAAAACTTATCGTTTCAGTATAAATCGCGAAATCACCTATTTTTTTTATTTATTTATAACCTGGAATATGTTTTTTAATTCACGTACCGGAATGACAGTTAATTTTGAATTTTATTTTTAGTAATCCTTATTCCTTTGAACAATTTTACTAATTTTCTGCTGGATATGAAATTTTGTAGTTTTAAAGGTCCTAGAATTTAGTGAACTCTGTTCACACCGGACCATTTCTATACGAATAGATGACAAGCGTTTTGACTTTTGCCATTTGCCTAGGCTTTGAATAAATTATGTTAATAACGCACGCAATAATTTTGATCAATATGAAACGGCTACGAAAGAAAAAATCTAGATGCAAATTAAAAAGATAAATTTGAAAAAGAGAAAGGTATAAATTTATAAAGAACCGAACCGACTCGAACCCGCATCCTTCGCGCCATTCCAGGGCGGATGCTTGACCAACTCAGCCACTCGTGACCCGCCGGAGCAATTTATTCTATTCCTTCAGTTTTATGTGTCTTAAGGGACACACCGCACGCCATCTATTGAGATGATTTAACAACCATCTCAACCAATATGAAGCACTTTTCAGTGAATACAATATTGTAACGATGGAACACGACCTTTTTTGTTGAATTTATATTTTATTTATAAAGCATTTGAGTGCCATAAAACCTAAAATATAAATTCAAAGAGAAAGGTAATTTGAAAAAGAAATTCTTAAAATATTTCTTAATTAAATTTAATTAAAGTCAACTTTGGAGCGCCATTACAGCAGCATCGTTTCAAATGAATTATATAAAAAAAAATAAGGAAAAAAGTTTCCTCAAAAGACCATATTATAATGCAACATTGGTTAGAAGTAACTTTTTTGTAAAATGTATAAAAAAATGGAGCAAAAATTTTACATAGAAATTTTCTTTAAGTTTTCTTATTACTTCTTTAAGTTTCAATTTAGGGCAAAAACATATATAATTGTGGGAAAAAATTTGCGTACCTAGTTTGATTTCTTTATATTTCAAAGGGCCCCCAATTCTTGTGTGCCCAAGGGCCCCGGCATAGTCTAAGACGGCCCTGCTAGTACGTACAAGTGAATGATAATAAAACATAAAAGTTCTTCCCCATTTGAAGTGGAGTTTTATTTCAACTATCCTATGGAGCTATTGATAATAATAATCAAATACTGATTCTAAAATAGGCTGTCCATTCATTTATCTCATTTCTGTACAAAATAGGATTTAAATAGGTACCTATGTACTTACCTACATAATATTAAAATGTAAGGCAAAGTAGGTACTAGGTAGGTACGCCTTAAACATTATGTACCGTGAATACACATTAAAAAAACAATTAAATTTAATTAAGTAACTCCATTCGATCCGAGTACAGGCTCTGGATTGAAGCTATGACGATATTTACCAAATTCGATTACCCTACTTATGCAAAAGTTTCGAGAATATAAGTATGGATGTTTGCTAACAACTACATATTTATCAAAAGTATCAAAATTAGTTAAAAATTAAAACACAGACTTACTGTAGATCTAAAACTTTTATCTAAAGATTATTTTGTATTTCACTGACTCTATTTAGATTTTTAAATAATATAAAATCTTAAATTTCTAAATATTTACCTACTACCCGCGCAAAATCAAACACAAGAAGATTATTTATTATGATTTTTTTTTTAGTTACTAATTAATACAAAATACAGTACTATATTTATTTTTAATGTTAGCTGAAACCATATAATATAATATAATATTACTATGGAGGAGACACCACGAACAAAATCTGTGCGCCATTGTTTTGCTCTAACTAAGTTTTAAAAATTATTATCTAGTTAGGTACTTACCGATGAAAGTTATTCCTTTGCACTTTTCCGTATTATTTGTGCAATATCGTAACACACACGAAGGCATATATTTTGATGCGTTTCACTGTTACTAAAACAAATAAAAAATGAGCGTGCAGTTACGCCATATGGCGTATGTTGAGCGGAACATAAGTGATGTAGGCGGTGTCGTCTCCATATGTATATATCTCAATGGCTGAAACGTTACTTTTCGCGCCAACGCATCGGCCTGAAAATTTTTATTTTTTACGCAAATTACGTGAATTTTTCTTTTCTATTAGGATATCACTGATTTCATTAATTCTTTTTTTTGTTGTCACTGTCAAGCAGCAGTTAACAAAACATTAAACAATTATCTTTTAATATAGTTCAGGATACTTCGCCCATTTTTGCAAGTGACTACTATCCAGCTGATTTTCCGTTTGTAGCTTTATTTTGATGAGACACCGAATAATTTCGTGTACGAAACTCTCGATTGTGGTAGCTAACAGAGATAACAAGGATAAAATTTTTTGATTTGATGGTTCTCAAATAGATATTTATTATATACGCAATTTGTAGGACAATATGTCTGTTGAATTATATAAACATTAACTACTTAAGTGAAAACAAAAAAATCAGCTTGTTAGTAATCATAGGTAATCATTTATGATGACCTCGTTATCGATACACTTTGGAAAGGGGGACTCTTTGAACCAACCATAGATTTTGTAGGACAAATATTTTTTCGAATAATTTAGGTAATTATCTTGAGATTGAACAAAAAAAAATTCAGTTAATAGTAATAAATATTTGAGAACCATCAAATCAAAAATTTTTATCCTTGTTATCTCTGTTAGCTACCACAATCGAGACTTTCGTACACGAAATTATTGGGCGTCTCATCAAAATAAAGCTACAAACGGAAAATTAGCTTGATAGTAGTCACTTGCAAAAATGGGCGATGTATCCTGAACTAATAGGGTTCCGTTTTTTATCGAGTCAATTTTTGATCAAACAGAATCCTCGAAAATATTATGATCTAGTTTAATACCTATATATTTTATTTTTTAGTTTTGGTCTTGAATATTACAAGTATCATCAAACAGAACATTGGTAATTTTGCTTTATACCCACTCTTAAAACTTCGCTGTCCATCAGTTGGGGACCATGGTGTACCTATCTCATGAGTCGTGATAGTTAGACGCTTAGTTAGACGGTTGAAATTTTCAAAGATGATGTATTTGACACGGTCATAAGTTGAATGCTAGACCAAAATATGTTTTTTGTCGTTGCTCTACAGCAAATTTATTTATGTTTAAAGAAAAGATACGACTGAGTACATAACAGAGTAACAATGATATTATAAGTAATAGTGCTCCGAAGCGGGAGCTAAGTGGCACGTCGAAATGTGCTAAATAGCCACATTTTACTTCAGGCAGCACAGGTGTGCAGTGTGTATTACATATTTTATTTGCTGTTTTATATGATGATCTAATGTTATGTTAACGGTTAACCTATAGGTTAGATAGGTTACCTATCTAAAATTTTTAACTTATAATGTCAATGATGAGTAGGACATTCAACAAAAGGAATAGTATTTACAGCTTCATAAAAACTAAGTATAAGTTATTGGGTCCATGGTATAAGTGATTAAAAAAGTCCAACTCCAGTATATTCAACAGTAATTTAAATATGTTTTCAATAGATGTACCTAGTACCTACCTATTTGTTTTTCATAAAGATAAATATATAAAATCAAAAGAAATTACAAGCCAAATCAATATAGGTAAAATTAAAAAGATGCAATGTGTTTAATAGCTATAATATTTTTTCTTCGAATATATTACTATCCATATAGTCAACATCATCATTTGTATTAACATAAGAGCTGAAAAAGTTGCCATCCCTAGATTCATAATTATAATTATTACATGAACAATAATATACACTCAGCCCACATCCCCTGCATTTCTTTCCATGCTTACTTGTGATGCTCTCATCAAAATCACAAGAAATAAAGTCACCAATTGAATGTTTGTTTTCTAAAACATCAGTATCAAGTATATGAGTCAATATATAATCATCAACCTCCTTGAAAGTACTAAGGTAGTTGAAAACCTGTTTCTGTTTTTTGCTTAATAATTTTTCTAGCATAAATACTAAATGATGATGGTAACATTGAAAGCTTATTTTATTTCCACTTATGTTTTTCAAGTTCATCCAAGCCATTATGCAACTCATGGGAGTTATTGTTGCTCCACTAAACATTGCTGGATTACTGAGGATACCACTTGCCGACATAACTCCACCACATTTTAAAACATCATACAATCGATCAGCCTCATCCAATGTTTTAACTCCACCGTTTGCTATAAATGGTATGCTTAGGGCATTTGAAACAGCTTTCATAGACTCTACATTAATTGGTTCACCATTTTTCTGTGTGGGAGTCCGACCGTGAACCGTGAGAAAGTCTACTCCACATTTCTCAAGTTGTTGACACATTGTTATTGTATTTTTTAACTCGTTCATTATCCTTATTTTTACAGAAACAGTAAAGTCATGTGGCAGACTATTCTTAACACATCTTACTAAGTCATGAATTACTTCTGGTTTAGATAGTAATGATGTGCCATAACCATCTTTTATAGCCCATCGTTGTGGGCAGCCACAGTTCAAATCAACACCATCCGCATATTGATAAACTAATTTAGAGGCATCTAGAAAATCGTTTACATTATTTGCCGCAAATTGCACTACTAATGGAGTATCATCAGACGTAGTTACAAATTCATTTGATCTTGCCTTTGAATTTTGACAAAAAGAGTTTGCCAAAATCATTGGGGTAAAAGTTAAATCCACATCATACCTGAAATAAAACAAGAGGTAATATAATATAATGTTTATAAACTGTACGGTTATCCCGTATTATACAGATTAATAATTATGATATTTCTGTAACCATTTCGAAATAATTATAGCTACTAACGTTTTGACGAGCTTCCTAAATTGCACCTTACTGTACCTTACCATAGGTGCACAAACTTTAAGGTAAGTTTCTCTATTTTTTGCACAAGCAAATAATTCTAAGATATTAGTTTTATCTTTCATTTTAAAAGAAATATATCAGTATTTTATTATATACTATATATTATTTTAATTAAAAATGCTAAAGAAATTAGAAAACCACCGCGGTAAAAATTATTTTACCACATTGAGATTTGAGATGTAACTTTTGACAGTTGACACTTTTGTTTTAATAATAATTGACACTGACATTATAAACATATGACATATCATTGACAATCCAACCTTGGAAGTTGCCATTTAAGAAGAAATTTAGTTTACAGTAATTTTTCAATTTATTTCCATTTTACAGCTACTAGTTCTTACTGCTAATGCCCACTAGCTTTTAAACAAAGTTAATGCTACTTGAGAACACAGAAGAAAATCCTAATCTGTCAATCTATCACGTCACCGACATCTGACAGCATAATGCTTCTCACTCAGATGACAGATGTCACATTCACATGTGAATTGTGAATTGTGAAATTTTATTTTATTTGCATTTTGCAAGCATTTTGCATGTCCAACACTCGTCCAAATATTACTAAACGCTTGAGTTTAATCAATTTAACTTAAAAATATTTATTAAACTTCTTCTTCGTTCGTAGGAAGTGCACATTTGTTTTTGAGGGCTTCGTTATTCGTAAATCAATAGTGCCTTTTCAGTTTCCGTGGGTACCGCATTATGACTGAGAAAGTTGTGGATATAGGTTTTTTAGAAGAGAAGGAAGCTTGGCTTTTACACCCAAGGTTTTTCCCAAGTAAAGTTGGAGGCAAACCAGCATGGCTAGAATTAAAAAACACTCCTGCTCCATCTGAACTAACCTGTAAACAATGTAATGAAGTTATGATATTTTTATGTCAAGTAGGTAAAAGTTCACAAATTTATGGAAATATAACTGTTATATGTTATCTCTTACATTTAATTTATTTGTGCAGGTTTATGCACCATATGAGGAAAGAGATGACGCTTTTCACAGAACTATTTTCATTTTTGTGTGTAAAAATGGAGGATGTTGCCGCCCAAATTCATCAAATAACTTTAAGGTGTTCCGTAGTCAGTTACCACGGAAAAATGATTTCTATTCCTTTGAACCCTATGAGGAAAACAAAAATGAGGTTAGATACAATGTGTAAATGTTATCTACAGTGCAACATATATTTGTATAAAAAAATATTTGAATATTAATTTTCTTTTTTAGAAATTTGCTATGGATAAATGGCCAAAATTATGTAACGTTTGTGGTGTCAAGGCACCTTCCCATTGCTCAAAATGTAAGAAAGAATTCTACTGCAGTAGAAAGCATCAAATAATACACTGGCAAAAAGGTCACAAGGAATTGTGTTCCAACTCAAATGAGGTAATTAATAATTATTATTATTTTTTATTTATTTATAATGACTTACACTAACATTACAAAATGAAAAAATCTAAAAAAATGTTAACAGTACTTATATTATATTTATTTCTAGATGAATGATTGCAACTTCATAGTTACAGAAGCTGCAAAATCATTTCTTTTTAAAGAATGGGAGCTAATTGTGGATGAAGAAGATCAGGTATGTAATAATTAAACTTAAAATATAAACAGGGAAAGCAGAATAGATGGATTGGATAAACCTATATTAACTCATTATGAAATGACCAAGAGAATAATAAAAAATGAATAAAAATTTGAGTATTGATGTTAAAATGAGTTTGCTTACTTTTCTATTTTCTTCAGGAAGAAGTTAAAAATGTGGATACAAATCAGGAAATGGAAAAATTACGACAGTTGATACAGGAAAAAAAGGCAGGCACTATGAGTGACTTGAATGAGAGTGAATTGGAAGAGTACACTGGGAAAATGCCAGAAGATAAAGTATTTAACAAATTCAGCAAGAGAATAGCACGGCACCCAGATCAAGTCTTGCGCTATGATAGAGGTGGTGTTCCCTTATGGATAACAGCGCAATCGGATAATATTGATATCCCCAATTGCCCATACTGTAATGAACCAAGACAATTTGAATTTCAGGTAATTTGCATTCATGAAGAACATACTGAAAGAACATTAATAATTATTTGGTTATAAGTAATTAATTGTTTTCAGATTATGCCACAGCTCCTTAATTTTATCAACATTGGAATTGAGATCAATAGCATTGATTGGGGTGTATTAGCTATATACACATGCAAGTCAAGCTGTAACGAAAGTCCTGCATATAAAGAAGAAATACTAATCAAACAAGATTTAAGTAATTAATAGTTTATTATCTACTTCTAAGTTTGTAATATAAATTATTTTATACATGCTTGTGTTTTATTTCTTTTTCCCATAGTCTTCTGATAAGTATGTTAATAAATCATTAAGTCCACTAAATTCAGTTCTTGACTGTGGTGGATTATTTTTTGGTAAGACAGGCAGCAAGTTACCCATTTTAACTCGAAAATCCTTGAGCTGTGAAACATTTACACAATAAATAAATTAAAAACATTGTACGCTAAAATGGATCTCAATAGGAAGGTTTAGATAACAATGTTCTGGATATGGTATAAAATATAATCATTAAATAAAAATTAACAGAATATTCTTGCCACTCACATCTTTTGCACCTGATAATTTCCATATTCCATAACACAAACAGGAGGTACCAGCTATTGCATAAAGTGTGCCCCAACCAAGAGCTCTCATAGCAAGTATAGCTCCTGCATCAGCTAATTCTACACCACCCTGTATACCTTAATTATTACAAATATGTTTAAAATTATATTAATTGAAACCTTTACTTAAAATAAGTGTATATCAATGGAATTGAGTTTAAATACTGCAAATCAACGCACCTTTGTTGAAATATTTTGGATCGGACTTTCTTGCTGCAGATAATGTAGCTCCAAATCCCACAAATGCTGATATTCCAGCAACAGATGCTAAAAATGCACCGGCTAAAATGAGACAAATAATTCACATCAGTAACAACAACTCTTACTCAAAATATTATGTTTTTAAAATATAACCTTTTATTCGCTGCAATCGTTCTTGATCTGCCATTAAAAAATTTGTGAAGGACAGAACGAAAACTGCAGAGTTAAAACAAACTCTAAACGGTTTCGAAAAGGTTAGAAGGGTTAGAAAATATTTCTATATCTTATTATAATATTAAATCTCAAATAAGATGAATATAATACAGCTTTCGTATAGTTTATGTGTGTGAGAAAAGTTTATTTGTTTTTCATTATTGCAAGGAAAATATTCTTAGTTAGGTACTTTAAATATTTCGTTTCAAGCAAGTTTCTGTTTATTTGATTTGTACTTTGTATTATATTTCAATCCAATTTATTGTTAAATTTAATTTCGAAATACCTACGATGTCATTGTCAAAGTTGACACTTGACAAGTACAACAGCTATAAATGTATATAGTTCCGTGGCTATAATCTATACAATGAAAATATAAGGAATCACCTCAGAGCAATAAACCTATATTGCTCTGAGGGAATCACATTCCCTATTCATTGATCTATAATCAAGCTATAATTATTTGTGAGCACAGATGACAGAAGTCAGAATTCAGCACAGACATCCAAATATAAGCAGACGAGACATATTTTTTGTATGTGTTAACTTAATATTTTATCTCTTTTACTCGTTCAATGTTCTCATATGCACTATCCTTGTTTTTCGCTTGTAACAACACTAACACACACAGTGACAGTTGTCAAGCGCGTGGCATTTTTTCGATCTGTCGCCATCTTGACATACACAAAACCAAAGTCTTGAAGTCGAGTGTTTTATTGAAAATATTTAAAAATATTTGATAAAAACGTTAAAAAGAAACAATATCAATATGGTTAAGTGCTGTGCAAGTAATTGTGAAAGTTCCAGTCATAAGAAAATACAAGGAATATCATTTCACAGGTAATTTATCTAAGGTTCAATATAAACAGTATTTCTGTCGGGCTAATACTACCAAAATCAACTCTTTTTTTGAAAGTCTTCAAGGCACAATCGCTAATTACTATGCGTATTATCTGTTCCATCCAATATTGGCTTGTTCCAATGAACTGGGTTTAAATTTCTTGCAAATTTACAAATTTGTTTATATTTGTTATGACAGCTTCTGTACTTCAAAAGTAGGTTAGTATTGAACAGGGCCGAATTCAGATAAGTATTAATATTTGCCGTATACATTTCTTTGTTCAATAGGCACATACTTTCATAACGTAACCCCTCATAGTTTCACGTTGTTTTAGGTTTCCTAAGGATATCGCTCTACGACAACTTTGGATAGTAAATATGAAACGTCAAACGTGGAAACCGAAACCCAATAGCTTGTTATGTTCGAAGCACTTTGAAAATAAATACTTAGATACTAGTAAATCTAGTACAAATCTACGACCTGGAGCAGTGCCAACTATATTTGAACAAGTTTCTGAGGTAAGCATAATATAATTAATTAATTAATTAATTTTCATAACTATCTTACTTCCTTATTATATTACATTTTCTTCACCCACCTCAATTTTCCACCAGTACCAGACCCAGCACTTTACTTTGTCCAACATGCTTTCCAATTACAAGTGCAGGATGCGCTATACATGTTAGTTATAAGTTTTGTCATTTATGGTGTACAATGTACATTGTACAATAAGTTAGCACCAATATAGCATATTTATAACTGTCTATGTAGCCATTGTTGCAATTCATACGTACATATTTTGATCAACAATTAAGTAATTAAAGCTTACAAAGTCTGCAGTATATAATAGAGGGTCATCAAATCATGGTCCACCTATCTTAATAATAGATTAACTAGAGTGAATGGGTTCCTACTAACACAGGAAGTAATGTGTCATTGTATTGCAACCCTGCTGAGATGTGAATGCTGAATTTGCCGTGTTAATAAGCTGTTTCTTGATTATCTTGCTTTATTTTTTAATTGTAATTAGTGTAAGATATTAGTTACACAGTATGTAAGTTTTTTTTTTTTTACAGGATGAAGAATTATGTTCACCTCCAATAAAACGAGTTAAAACTTTGCTTCCAGTGCTTCGTGAGATTCAAAATGTAAGGAATTTTATTATTTTATTTATATTAAGCATTCTGAATATTAAAATTATCCTGAAATACTCCTTGTGTTTAAGTTGTTGTTATTTTTTAAGATGCTTTATACATTTTATAAATTTATACCAAAACCACTATTTTATAGAAATGTGTTCTTTGTTTTTTTGCCACAAGGATTTTTAAAAATATATTAATTTTTAGGTTACAGAAAATTTGCCAGGACCTTCAAATGTTGATATCTTGAAACCACAAACAGTCGAAAAGGTAGTGGAATCACTGAAGAAGAAGATTTTAACAAAAAACAAACAGATCAAAGCATTGCGTCAACAACGCATCCGTTTGAAACGTAAAGTGGCAAAGTTTTCTAATATTATTGCTGAACTGAAAGATAAATTAAATCAAGAAGATATACATATTTTAAACAATATACCGGGAAATAATAAAGATTTTCTGGTGAGGTATTTAAAAAAATCCCGTGGTAGTACTTTAGACAAATCGTATTCAGCCGAACTACGGTCATTTGCCCTCCAATTAAATTTTTACTCTCCCAGGGCATATAATTTTGTACGAAGTACATTCAATACTATTTTGCCTCACCCAAAAACCATTTCGAGGTGGTATACGAAAATAAATGCTGAACCCGGGTTCACCAAAGAGTCATTTGATACACTTGAAAAATTGTCAAAAAATAGCAAACATCAAATTTATGTAAATCTGTGTGTAGACGAAATGGCGATTAGAAAAGGGTTGGTTTATGACAGTAGCTTAAGCAAATATAAAGGCTATGTGGATATAGGCACAGAGATATCAGACGACAGCCTTCCTTTGGCAACGCAAGCATTAGTCTTTCTAGTTACTGCAATAAATGCAAGTTGGAAATTACCCATTGCGTATTTTTTTATAAATGCAATGACTGGAGAACAACGTGCGACATTTGTTAAAACTGCTATAGAAACGCTTTATGACATTGATATTCATGTATGTGGCCTAACGTTTGATGGCGCAGCTAGTAATATCAGTATGGCTGCTAGCCTAGGTTGTGATTTTAAATTGATTTCTCTGAAACCCTTTTTTATTTATAAAAATATTAGGATTAATGTATTTTATGATCCCTCCCACATGGTAAAACTCGTAAGAAATACTTTGGGGGAATATAAATGTATAGTGGACAAGGATGGGGGTGAAATAAAATTTGATTATATTGTTTTACTTCACGAAATCCAACAAGTAAAAGGTTTACATCTGGGCAATAAATTAAAAGAAGCGCATGTTTATTTTAGCAAACAAAAAATGAAAGTTAGGTTGGCCACGCAGCTATTAAGTAGGTCTGTAGCTGACGCTCTTCTCTTTTGCAAAAATAACTTGAAATTAGATATGTTTTATGAATGCTCTGCAACTATTAAATTTATAATTATGATCAACGACGCTTTTGATATTTTAAATAGTAGATGTACATATGTGCCTGGCTATAAAAAAGCTCTCTGTGGTGCTAATATTCAAATATGTAGTACATTTCTTGAAACTTGTGAAGAATATTTATCTAAATTGAAATTTTTAGATGGAAAGTTAGTTGTAGAATCTGGTCGTAAAACTGGTTTTATGGGCTTCATAATTTCATTAAAAAGTGCGATAAATATGTTTAACGATTTAGTTTTGAAAGGGAATTTAAGATATTTTCCTGTTTATAAAATCAGCCAGGATCATCTTGAAATGTTTTTTGGTCAAATGAGGGCTAGAGGGGGTTACAATGACAACCCGAACGTTGTGCAGTTCCGCACTGCATACAAAAAAAATGTAGCTCGCTCCCAAATACAGCTCCATATGGAGGGAAAACTCCTTGATATACCCATTCTTTCGGTGTCATCTACAACAAATGTCGTCAATGCTGTGAATGACACCACTCCTACTTTCGAAAAAAATATTATGCAGGTCCATAATATTGAAGAGGATCTAATCGACCTATTTTTAGACGATGTTATCAACACCCCTTTAGACGAATACACAAAGGAAGTCATCATTTACATAGCGGGATTCATTGCGCGAAAGGTGATTAAGAAAATTAACTGTTCGTTATGTCAATGGGTTGTATTGGGAGAAAAGGAAAATTTATTTTCATCTTTGATAAAATTAAAAGATCGTGGTGGACTCACTTATCCCTCTCAAGCCCTCATTAAAGTGATTGAAATATGTGAAAAATGTTTTAAAATAAATAAAAATAATGATTTTAATAGTTTAATGAAATTTGTATGTGATTATAATGTTTCTACAATGTTCGATTCTAATGATCCTGTTCATGATTTGAGTCATTCTCATTTACTTATCAAAGTGATTGTTAAATTTTATATTAATTTAAGATGTAAACACAAATGTAAAGACACTAATTTGTCCAATAGAAATTATTTAAAAAAAGTTGTGTTGTTTCAAAATAAATAATTGTTAAAAATCTGGTTTTTATTTTTTATTTACACATTGGTACATACATCGTAGAAGCCGTACGCTACGAGAATTTTTGGGAAGTAATTGATGCAACATGCGATGATGCACATCATGTTCTCCGCTCCGCCCTTAGTAATCTGCAAAGTTATGACTATACCTACTGTGATAAAAAAAAATATTTTGACATAGACAATACGCTATAAAATTACTACGTACCAAAATGAAATCCAAATATGGTACGTATCTCAGATAAAAACTCTACTTCCACCCAAGGATTTTCCAGGATAAAAAGTATCCTATTTTACGCCCAGGATAATAAAGTATAATTATACCAAGTTTCATCGAAATCGAACCGCTAGTTTTCACGTGATGCCTTCACATACAGACAGACAGACAGACAGACAAAAATTTTTTTAATCACATATTTGGGTTTGGTATCGATCCAGTAACACCCCCTGCTATTTATTTTTTCAATATTTTCAATGTACAGAATTGACCCTTCTACAGATTTATTATATGTATAGATAAAACAAAGCGATCGCAACAGGACAATGTACAAGTGTTGCAGGCAGCAGGCGTCCATAGTGCTACAGTAACCGCTTCCCATCAGGTGGATATGACCCACCTGCCACGAAGGTGATTATATTTTTTCTGACACAGGTACTGAGTTCGGCCCTGTTTATGAATTTTGTATTGGTGTGCGTAATTGGCCACGCGTTTTGTAGGAAAAGTTACATCTGCTTCAAGTAATGTTTATATATCTGTGGAATTCAGTTAAAATCAGACCACAGCGCAGACTACCTACTATTTATTTATTTATTTATTTATTTATTTATAATAAGGTACCTTACAGCTAGTGATACAATTTTTGAGATGAATAAATACTAAGCTACGCCAATTAAAAGGTACACCAATAGGTAGTGAAAAAATATACGTATGTGAATATACTATAGTCAAGTAATGGATATATACAGTATTATCTATGTAATGGATATTGGATGGAGCACGCTGGCAAACGTTCTAAACTAAACTTTGGAGGGTAACTCATACTATGAAACAAAATCACAAATTCACAAAAATAATATTTTGTATCTTTACAAAATTCACACTATTACGAAATCGACACACTAGCCTGTTTTTGCACAAAAACATGGATCACACATAAACATCTCTGCACATATACGTAATAATACAATCGCTCTAAAGGGATGTAAACAATGAAAAACTGTATCGATGTATCGATATTAAAAAATCATAATTTTGTTGAAATAAAAATAAAATAATTATTATATTCATAAAAATACTATATGTCATGTATCTTCATATTATACGCTTTAAGCAATAGGTATATGCGATTTTTCAAGCATGTTACTCATAATATGGAAAAAGCCATTTTATTTGTATTTGAATATTAAGTATGTATTTATTCATCACATCACATTTCAATAAAATAAATACGTCCATATGAACATTATCAAAAGTAGTAATAAAAGTAAATGACACAGTCTGAACGAAATGAAATAAAAAGTACACGAATATTACTAACTTTTATTGTAGGAGGTATCCCAGAAAAATACAAAAAAAATATTTTAGAACTTTAGACGGCGTAATAAATACCAATGTCCATGCAAAGTTTCATCTTTCTAGCCATATCCGGTTCGATGGTAAAGTGAGGATTGACTGACGGACGAACGGAAATAACGAAACTATAGAGATTACGAATACGGAACCATAGAATTGGAAATAACAAAAAAATAAACATTGAAATAATAAAAAATGCCATTTGTGCAGTTGTGTAAAAGTTTAATATAATCAGGTTATTTCTCATCTCATTTCAAATTATACTTAGAAAAATATTTTTTTATCAACATCGATAGATATGAAGTAAAATCACGTCACTAAAACAGTCGTAAAATTTTACGACCTTTTGTGAGCGACGAGTTGCGTATTTAAATTCAACTCTATCGCTGAGTCTATAAAGACGTAATTTGTATTTCTTTCCATCATAGACTGTTGGGGATAACGCATCAAATATCAATGATCGAATAAACATGACTCGATTATTTGTCTTGCTCAGTTTTATGAAAGCATAAGATTTTTCGATTCGAATAATATTATACCTCGGCAAAAGGGGAAACGCCTGCGTGTGTTATCCATTACATAATGATCTAGAATCTAGATCATTATGTAATGGATAAGATTCTAGAGTCTAGACTATAGTTGTTGAGATATTAGTAATTATTACTTGCTTTGTGGCGCAGACTTGGGGTAGGGATTTTTTGTCCGCTAAAACAGATCACTTAAAATAATATCGAGTAACGCAAAAGAAGGATTAAAAGTACCGCGTACAAAATCTGTCTGCTCTCTGCATGCAGAGAGCAGACCGATCAATAAGGGGGAGTCCCCGATAAAAATATAACACCTGTGACTATACTATGAAGTTTCTTGCCGGTTCTTCTCCATAGACTTTAAATTCAACCTAGAAAGGTTTTATTCCTTAGAAAATGATTTTATATGTCTACCTTCAACAATAAAATCGCCGTCCCCGGAGAATAAAATGATAATCGCTATTACCATAGTTTTATTGTTATTCGATATTTGAAGCCTACGTAGCCTTAATACATCTATACAATTTTTTTTTGTAATTTTTCTCCTGTAATCCACAAAGTTATAACTTAATACAATAATATTCACTGCTTTTTCCCAGAACATATTCGTACTAGAAAAAAATTTTTTATCCTTGTTATCTCTGTTAGCTACCACAATCGAGACTTTCGTACACGAAATTATTCGGTGTCTCATCAAAATAAAGCTACAAACGGAAAATTAGCTTGATAGTATGTATCCTGAACTAGAAGACTGATTTTTATTACTTTTTATTGTCTTCATTTTTTATGTAATAATAGTTGATTACTCTAATATTGTTTTTTTAAAAAACCCCAGAATAAAAGTTCATTGGATATTATCCATTAATGCATGTCCAATATAAACGAGAATAAAATGATAAGTGTGTATTAGTAAATTTACATTTCAGTCAAATGCTACTAACTTTTTAAATTTTAATTATCTTCAGTTCTCTTAAAAGTTATTAAAAATATTTTGAAACATAATAAAAGGTTAAAAAATTAGCTACCACTGAGCCTTTTTTTATCTCTCTACGTCTATTGCTTTGCGAGTTATTTGGGTTGCGAGTTGGGGATTTGTTTCTAACACTATTTATAGTGTATAGTTAGGGTAGGCCACTAGTTCTAAAATGAAAAACAGTCCTTAGGTTGTATAAAATTATATTATACTATACTGTGTAATGGGTGAGATGTAACTGCACTATGATAATATTAATATAATATGGAGTCGGTAAAGTCTTTAATTAATATTATTATAAATTTAAAAAGGAACTGGCTCAATGGCACTAATATCAAATGAACTGCAACTTATACATTATAAATATAAACTTTCATAATGAAAACAGCAAAAAAACTTTTAGACTATTACGTATTTCAATTCGGAATATGTTTTAATAGTTTTGTTATATAAAACTATGTTTGTCTTTAATCTACACAGACCAACATTCTTTACTGACTAACCTTTAAGCAAATTGTTTCAAAATAAACACAAGGAAAGGACCTAGATAATTTTAATAAATGCACCTTATTTCGAGAAATATAACAATTTGCTAGGTTATTTGAAAATACTGCTATGTAATTTTGTAATTATTCATGATAAGATATTATTGTATACTGTAAAGTGTAAATGGATCAGCAAATGATTACTCAGCCATAGCTAACTATCTAGCTTTTATCTCGAAACATCAACAATAAATCATTTGTCAAACATATTGATACCCGAATATTTTATGTTACGATTAATACTTATAATTATAATTAAATATCCTTTAAAGATAAAGAAATAACAGATGTTGATAACCAATAAAGGATTATAGAAAATTAAATGCTGACAGTTATAAAATTGAACACAATGGCGTCATATAATTTGTTTTATCAATTAATTATGGGAGACATTGTTAAGGTGGGATAAGTATATCACTAGGTAATATAAGCTATAGGGAAACATATGTACATTTAATATTAGAAATCTTGTCATATACTGTATTGGAGATATTATTCAAATTTGGCGGTGGTGGCTATGTGTATCTTGGACGAACAGTGAATGCTAATTTCAGTTAAACATGCTGACCAAAGGACAAGTTACAATAATATATTCCAAAGTTGTGGTTAGCATTGTAATTTTGCAATTGAAGTTGTTGAAATAAAGTGTCATTCTTAATAGACAACTAACTTAAAATTACTCAAAATTAGAATATCAATCACACATACAATCATACGCTAATACACCATTCCGAAATACGATCATATTCATTAAATAACAAAAGAATAAATAAAACTTTAAGCATATTATGTAAGCTTACAGCCAATTATCAAGTTTTCAATGGATAACATAGGTTGTTAATCTAAAGATTCTATTCCTATGACATATTTATTATTTACATATAAGGCGTAAGTTTGATATTATATTAAGAATACAATTAATCTTCCAAAGGAATTATTTTAGAACGATATCATAGTATTAAATATTTACCATAAGGATGATTACACTCAAATGAACACCTCGTAATGTAAGATTTTTTTCGGTTTTCGATTTAAATATTACCCACGATCATCGCGTACAATATGCGCATCACGAAACGACAGTTTACATTCGAAAATCCATTAGATTTCCATTCAACAAGAGTTCGTTACGCTACCATAAATTAAAAACCGTTCTATATAAGTATACATCGTTTCTATCGTCTAAAATATATTTGTCACGGAAAGGAACATAATATTGTATACACTAAAACCGTATCGAGTAGAGCAGCACTGGAAGGTGGCTCCGAAACGAATGACCGCACACGGAAATACAATTATTCTATAAGGCATGCGGGTACAACACGCTATGTGTGAAAGGTTGCTATGTGTCGATGTTCGGTGGTAGCGTGGGCGTGTGTCTGGCGAGGATGTTGGCGGGTTCGGCGTTGAACAACTCGAAGTTGGTGTCGAGGAAGAGTTCTTGTAGGAAGCGTCGTGCGCACAGCATGTAGGTGTCGCGCGCGAGCAGAGCGCACACGTCCGAGTACACGCACGCGCTGCGGAACACGTCCGGGTGCCGCTGCTTCAGGGACAGCAGCGCGGACCGCGTCTGAAAGTGTTTATTTATTTTTTATTAAAGTGAAACTTTTATTACATCGTCTCAAACTTTTTGGTCTGTGTAGCAGTGAAGCAGTGTTCGGAACCGTTCGAACAGTTTCACTTTTACCGTGGTTTCATAAAACCACACAACATTTTTTTAAGTATAGAAGGCGTTTTGACAAAATATTATCTATAAACATTCAAACATAATAGTTGGAAAAACAACGACACAATACATACTTATGCTAATTTTAATGGTTCTCTTTTTATTTCAATTATACTAGTATTTGAGCTAGCGCGCAAGAGCAACTTTTGTCTCCGCAACTATATTGCTTCTCCCATCAACTCTATGGGCTAGTAAGAAAGTGCGCGCACGTAGCGACGCAACTTTCTATAGAGTTGATGGGAGAGACAAAATAGTTGCGGAGACAAAAGTTGCTCTTGCGCGCTAGCTCTTAGGATAATACTTAGTTTGTAGTATAAAATATTTTTACAAACCTGTTTTAAATGTATGGGGTTGGACATAAACAGCACGTTGTGTAAGAGTTGAGCCTGGGGCGTCGGCTCGGGCGGGGCGGGGCTGCTGCGGTCTTCCGCCGCACTCACGCCTTCCATGTCTTTATAAAATAAAACATAATATTATGTTATTTTAAATTAAATAAGTAATTAAAGACATAATGTTTTTAAGGTATTCATTCTTATGATATGTATGATATCCATATCATCATTTTCAAAACAAAAAATTCTTAATAAAATTTAATAATTTAAGAGGTCACTGAAATGTAGCAAGCGAAATAAAAAAAGTTGTGGTGTACTGAATTTACAAATATCCATAGCTTTTAATCCAATAACGATCACATGTAAACTTTCTAATGCGTAGTTCTAAAACATATAAAAATATACCTGCAAAAAACGCTTCGCGTAGCTCATGAGAAGACGGCGGCCTAGTCCGAACGCAGGCCAGGCAATCCCTCGTAGCGTGCCTCCATTTGCTCGGCTTACTCTCCGCTCGGCTCAACGTGCCCACCAGCGTGCTGCCCACCGCAGTACTAGAGCTAACATCTTTAACCAACGCCGGTTCCACAGTCTCTGTATCCTTAGCAATAATGTGATTCTTGTCATCTGTGATGTTGGGTTTTGCGAGTTCTTCCGTAGATTTCTCTTCTATAATTTTGGACGTTTCCATTCCGTCGTGGAGCGCCGATTTCGTGATTGCTATGGGCAGCGGTCGATGCGCGACCGTTGTTGATGTGATATCTGTTGTATTTATTGTTCGTGTTATTATAAATAAAATAGATATAGATAAAATAACTTATTAAGGTAAGGTAACGTAGTATGTACTAACAGATAAAAATTGATTAATCCAGTAAAACATTTCGTTTTGTACTTATCAAAACAGTTTATAAATGGGAAAAATACACTAAATTTTAATAAATACCTTTATTGGTTATATTTTGACTATCGGGTGTGGCACGGGACTTGTTGTCGGTGCTCGCAATACTTGAGTCGAGGAATGACGGCACTCGTGTTCGACTAGGAACTATTTTGTCACCATTAACATTTTCAGGTTTTATGTCCTCGCTGAAATAAAATGATAATTTCAATTATTATAGACAAAAAGCTCTGCTTCATTCTTCCTTAATTTAGCAGTAAAAAAGTTGCAAAATTCGAGCTAAATTGAACTCCGTGTCTTTTTTCAGACATGCATTACACAATATTTAAGTGAAGCAACGTGTATGCAAACCGGGATGAGTCAACGACAAGGTGCGTAGTACGTATTTAACTATTTCGTGTTAACCTAAGCCATGATTGTTTTTTCAAAGGAATCAATTTTCAAGGAACAAATTTTTTTCAAGCTATGAGAATAATTTTAGAAATGTAATGTTGCAGTTTTAATTTTCACAAAAATCGGTTTCATGAGTACAGCGTCCATTCTTCATAGTTTCTAAATTCACCTAACACGACTAAATAAATGCAGCATGTAAACATCGATATACTGACGTGACCAGTGACAATACTGACTCGGGGAAGACATCGGCGAGGTGCAGCGGCAGGCAGATGCCCATGTAGTGGGGCGGGGGCGAGTGCGGTGCGCGGGGCGCGCGCGGGGCGGGGCGCGCGGCCCCCCCGCACCCCGCCGCGCCCCGCCCCGCGCGCTCCGCCTGCCACAGCGGCCGCCAGTCGTCCTCCACCACGCTGGGGAATCACTAATATTACAGACCAATTTTCACACGGCTCGATCTGATCCCATACTAAGCTTTCGCTTGTGTTATGGAAACCAGATGGCTGATAAACATACATATATAATTTTAAATACTTAAACTGGAACTCCAAACATTTATTTATTCAATTAGACTTATTTAGAGGCACTTTCGAATCGTCATTACATATTTTTAACATTTACCACTTTAAATACATATAATATAGATAATTTACACCCCAAGCAAACACCTATGTTCATCGCACAAATATTCGCCCTGGGTGGGAATCGAACCCTCTGGCTTGAAAGGCAGAGCCAATACCAACCAAGGCGACCGGTCGTCAAAATAATGTAATATAAACATGTGAAGCGAAATATCTGTACCCCTTTTGCCGCCTGAACTCGCGCCACTCGTTTGAGGCATTCACTAAATGGCGTTTGTAACTTATAATTTAAATTAATTATGGTCAAATTTAAATCACTTATAAACGATGACAAAATTTACATTTATTTATAAACTAGTTAAAACTCGTTCCTATACTCTGTAGTATCTGAGTAAACTGTAATCCTAACAGTATCTATCACATTTGTTTTTTGTATGAAAGAGTATCTTATATCTATTCTTAATATAAAATCTGCAATACAAACAAAACCTTTTTATTCAACTGTCTTAAACGCAACTGGTTTCTTATATCTCACCTGAGTTTAGCCATTCGTTCTCTATGAATTTTCGATTTCTCCCGCATCGACGAGTAGGGTTTGCCTCGCCTACTAAAGTCCGGTAAGAGCCACACGAGTTCATCAATATCACTTGAACTCGTGGCTGCGCCCTCTGATACGTGCGGTCTGTAAATCATTCTAATATATTAAACACCATAAATACAGAGAAAAAAGGCAAAAATTGCATAGTAATAATAGAATAACTTTGAAAGAATAGTTATAACTATATAATATGTATATAGCTACTAAGCTATATACATATTATTTAATTGAACTTACCGTCTATGTTTATTCAACGACTGTATAGTAGCGTATCCAGACATATCCAGTTGTGTTGGAGGAGAACTCGCCGCATCAGGCCCAGTAAAACCTGATGAAAATTATACATTCCATAAATACCCGGACTCAAGCGAGAAATATAAGTCAAACATAAAAAAAATATTGTGCAAATATTATAAAAAAAACCTAAAAATTTATAATTTAATAACACTTTCAAGAATAAGTATGTAATTATATTAAATAAAGAGTAAAAAAGATCTTACTAGAAGTCGATATGCGTCTTTGTGTCTCGGCCAGACGCGGCCGGTGAGGGACACTGCTCTTCATTCCGTACAAACTCGAAGAACTGGGGATGGGGCTTAGTGTTAACACGCGATCTCTGAAACAAAAAAAAATTTAACATGTCATAACTGATACAATACAGATAAAAAATTGGTAGAAATATCAATTTAGAATGAAAAACTTAACATACACATAACACACAATATTAAATGACGGAGAGTAAGTTAAGAACATGTAAAAGAAAAATCTAATAAAAATTGTTTATAATCGAACATTTTACTTACGGAATAGCGTATTTCCCTAAGAAGGAATCGCAGCTACTAACACCACTCGTGCTTGATTCGCTGGTGTTCCTCACCCTCCCTTCGTGAGCTTGATCGAGCGAGTTCATTCGTCCTAACAGTCTATTTTCCATATGCATTTTATGCCCAGTTCGTTCGTATGTGGAACAATCTCGAAGAATATCAACTGTCCTTGATTCCGTTAACGATCTCTCGTGAGAACTAGAACAGCCTTGTGAAGGAAGTGTGTGGGATTTTCTTTTGTCTGGTTCGCGTCTATCGAAACTAATTTTATGATCTACGACATCTTGATCTTTTTCTTCGATACAAATAGCGCCAATCGTCTTGTTCAATCTAGCCGATTCTGAGTGCAAACTTTCCGCAGTACTTTGATCTGTGTGATCTGAATGTTCGCTCAAATCAATGTCAAATGCATTGAATCTTCGATCAGGCGACGTAACGTAAAAGTGGGATTTTTCAGAGAGATCTGTTCCGATTGCATAATTATCGTCTGATATGACTGGAAACTGGTCATGTCTCGTATGTCGCACGCAAAACCAACCTGTAATGCGATTAATATATTTTATCCCATAAAAATAATCGATAATTTAGAATGAAACGATGAAAAGTTATTGTTAATTATTTTGTCGAGCAGGAACTATTATAAAATTATTTGTCCTTACCTAACTCTGCAAGCAAGTTAGCGCCATCGTATGTGCTACCGATAAGACCAAGAACATAGAAAGCCGTCGCTCGCACTGAATAAACGGGGCAATATTTCGCTAGTCTCACAATATGTACGGGCACAGAATCTTCCAGAAAATTATTGCTTAAATTCATGACAAGTTGTAGGCCGTGTGGGGTGACAGCAGCACTGCCGACTGCCCATAGAGATGCTTTAAGATCCATCACTTCTTGTTCATTTGAACACATTTTCCGTTGTAAAATCTGTTGAACGAATATAAGTCTTTGTTTCATAGGTTTAGACATTCGACCAACTCGAAAGACCATTCAATTATGAAAATGACAAAAAATATCATCATACAGTTACAACTTTACTCTGTGGAACCTAGTCTTTCTTAAATAGATTTTAGTGGCAATATTATATTAAGTAAGGGTATGTAGTT
The DNA here is from genome assembly GCF_905220415.1 of Colias croceus. Taxonomy (NCBI): domain Eukaryota; kingdom Metazoa; phylum Arthropoda; class Insecta; order Lepidoptera; family Pieridae; genus Colias; species Colias croceus. Next base: position 5,961,316 of record NC_059542.1, read on the forward strand.
AAAAATAAATTGTATAAAATTATAAAAATGAAATATAAACAAAAACTTTTAAGTAAATGTAATAAGACTTACACACAGAGGGTAAAACGGCAAATATTTTGAGAGTATGTATGATTTAGTTATAACAGAATATAGGACAGGAGAATGGCATAATACATCATCATACACATCATACGTCATATACAGGGTGTCCCACTATTGGTATACTAAGCGCGAAGGGACTTGTAGTTTTGCATACACTGATCACGTAAAAAATACTTAAAACAATAAAATAATGACAAAAATTTTTTGCGCAGCCGGCATATAACGCTTCTCTAATGTGAGCATTTTGTCTATGAAAACAATATTAAAGGATAGCTCACGTGCGGGTGCTCAAAGCTGGGCGGGTTGCTTGTTAGAGGTGTACACATAGAGTTTTAAGAATTCATCTGTTTGAAAAAAAATGCGTTTGGAATTTTATAAGTATTTTTTACGTACTCAGCGTCTGCAAAACTACAACCTCCTTTGAGCTTAGTATACCAACAGTGGGGACACCCTGCAATGCAAGTAAATACTTGGTACAAGGTAAATCCATACTAATATTATAAATGCGAAAGTAACTGTATGTCTGTTACTCAATCAGGCCTACACTACTGAACCAATTTGCATGAAATTTGGTATGGTCATTGATACCCGATAAAGGGCATAGGCTACGTTTTATTGCGAAATATGTACCACGGGCGAAGCCGGGGCGGACCACTAGTACCTTGTAATGTTGCGGCAATGCAGCTGACAACAAGGCCCGTGCGAATGGCGGCGCAGTGGCGGCAGCGGGGGCGGCCAGCGCGGCGAGCGCGGCCAGCGCGTGCGGCGGCAGGCGCGCGCCGCGCCGCGTGCCCCGCGCGCGCCGCACCAGCGCGTGCACTTCTGCTTCCACTAGCCGCACGTACCTACCGCATACAAGCCCACACATAATCACTCGACTCCTTTCATGTTCATAAGTAACTTAAGATACCTATTAGTTAATTTCTTTTATATTATCTATGTCCTAATTTAAAAAAACAAATTCGTTGACTTAATTATTGTGATGACCACCTGAGATGTTTTTTTTTTTTCATATTATATACATTATATGGGGAAGGAACTGTCATCTTTAATACAGGTTACCTTCTCGGTAACCTAGCAAAGATGCCAGTCTCGAACCGATGATTGATACATACCTATCACTAAACATAATATGTACAACACCTAATGTATTTAGCTCTAAGATTAGGTTAAGTTTGATTGAATAAACGAATTTGAATTTGAATTGAATTTGAAAACTTGACTATACAATCTTAACTCAATTGTTTTATTTTACCTTAGAGAACAACGTTTGTTCCAAAATATGATTTTTTTAATCACTACATAGTATAAAACAAAGTCGCTTTCTCTGTCCCTATATCTCTATATCCCTATGTCCCTTTGTATGCTTAAATCTTTAAAACTACGCAACGGATATTGATGCGGTTTTTTTTAATAGATAAAGTGATTCAAGAGGAAGCTTTTAGTATATACATAATTTATTAAATTTTAGACAAAGAGGGCGAAGCCGCGGGCGGTAAGCTAGTTTAAATTATATAATTATTTTCACAAAGCAAACAACTAATGACCTATTGAACCCCATAATTTGATGAGGCTAGTTTTACATAGGTACTGTTTATATTTTGTGAGGTTCTAAAAATTAGCCAAGTCAAATTATAAGGTTCAATAGGTCATTAGTTGTTTGCTTTGTGAAAATAATTATATTATTTAAATTAAAAAAGTCAATAAACGTTGTTCTCTAAGGAAAAATAAAACAATTGAGTTTTCAGTTCACCTAAGAACTAAATACATCTTTGTAAATAAATTTCTAGATTGTCTACAGAACTCTGCACACATTTAGATCTCATTTCTTTTTTCGGCTAATTAAGTCAACGATTGAACTCGGCTCCAATTTTTATATTTATGTTTTTGGTGGGATTACGCATACACTAATGGATCTATTTAAAAAAAAATCTCATCCTGAACGCGAAATTGCATTCACACATTCGCGTGTGTGTCAGTGTCAAATGTGTGTAGAGTCTATTAACAAATGAAATTCTGGAACTATCTGTATCAATTTTAAAAAGTGTTATAAACAATAACTTTTTAGTAATATCGTTTAACTTTTAATAAAAAACATTGAATAAAAATATATTGCCATTCACTTTTCTCTAAGTGTCAAATTATATTTACCTGTAGTTATACGATTTATCCCAGTACTGCAAATGCTTATTAATAAAGGAGATTGCATCATCGTGTTGTTGGTATCTAGTTGCAGCTATTTGCAACGCCAACCACAGCAAATACGCTCTGTCTCCAGCAGCAGATGTTTCCACAGATGCGGGTTCACTGTTCTTTCCAAAACCACAGCTTTCTCCCAATGTATCGCGTAAACCCATCATTTTTTCTTGGTATATCTGTTACATTTCGTCAAATATTATAAAGCATTCCTTCGTTAAAGAAATTAAAATTGATAATCGTTTATAACAGAAAAAAATCATGCAATATGTCATTATTAAACAGCTAAAAGGAATAATAACAAATTATTAATAGACCTTCACAAAACATTTAAAAATATTGGATCATACAGTCAGATCCAGGACTCACCGGAACACTGAAGGCTTCTTCCAAAATAGCCAACGCATTCTTAACAACAACTTTTGACTCATCTCTTATCTGTCCCACTAACATTTGCAGGACCCATGTGTCCATATCCACGCCTTCTGAAATCTCTTCATCTGCACGCGAAAGTTTCCAATGTTCTTCTAGTAAATTCTTTTTTAGTTTTGTCTTCCGTCGAACTAATTCTCGCGACTTTCTCGAAGCACGCATTAATACATTTAGGAACTGGGTTGCGTATAATCTTGAAGCCTGATTGTTACATGTTAGGGTTTTGGCGAGAATGTCTCTAGGACACGCATCTAAAGTGTAGTCCAGACTGGATATGACTAATTTGACGTAACAGCTGTGATGCGTCTTTGTGGCTAGTTCTAAAAGGCTAAAATAAATAAAAAATATACGATATTATAAAGTACAAAACAACTGGATAAATGTGTTCTAAGTTTTTCCTGTGATAATTAAAAAAGTACGCGGGTAATTCTACACTAATTATACTTATCCAAACTAAAAGTTTAAGGCTGGTTTCAGAGCTTGACCGATCGTCAGTGCGTACCGTCAGTCCTGACGATACGCATCAACAATAGTATGACTAACACTAATGCGCATGACAATACGCGTGCGTATGGTCGGTCTAGCTATGAACGGTTTTATGAATTTCCATACATATGACAAGCGCGACTGACGTACGCACTGATGGTCGGTCAAGCTCTGCAACAAGCGTTAGAATGAATAATGCAATTGAAAAGTGCAAGGTGATTAAATAAACTCAATACTTACTTTTCATAGAGTTTAGATTTCTTAAAAAGCCTCAGACCCGTATTTGAATGACAAAGTTGTCCAATAAACAAGAAATACATTTGACACATCGTATTACACATATGTTGCGGACTAAAAAGACACTCGTGCGCTTTCTTGCCAGTTTGTATTGCTTCAATTTGACGATTAACATCATTGAAAAAATCTTCCAAAAACTTTTTTGAATCCGTCTAAAATAATAAGCATAATATTTATTTACCACATTTCCACAAATACAACATAAAAGTAAAAATATCAGAAAGCATTTACGTCATTATGTTGCAATAGATGTCTTATAAGCTGACACCCAGCTCTCGTCGCAGAATGGCCATTGCATGTAGTAGATAAGTCTGTGTGAGAGTATTTATTTGACGATGGCTTCAGATAATTTATAATTCTGTTCGCCCATGCCTTGTGACAACTGTCACTTAAATTTAGCAATGGTGTGTCTGTTTCCTGAAATTTTATGTAAAAATTAGTTTTTTCTATCAATATGTTTATGATTAACTTTTTTCAAACAGAATCTGCTTTAAATCATACCTTCAAAATAGTGCGAATAATTTCCCAATTCCACGTATTACCATCTTTCTTTTGCATAACCATTGACGACTTAATTAAATTATCTCTATACCACTCAAACAAATTGAAAAACTTGGCCGACTTTGTCACTTTACTCACTGCGGCATTAGTTCGAGAGGTAACACTTTTACTTTTCACTAACGCACTAACATTCCTCGTCGCTACATCAGCTCGTGATCCGACACTGTGTCTTTGTTTCGGTTCGCTCTCAGTATCGGATTCGTCCAAAAATTCGAAACTGTCTTTGTGAAGTATACTTTGATTCTTAGGCTTAACCATACTTGCGTTGCTTTTCTCTTTTCGACTCTTCGTAACATCTTCCGATCTAATTTTGTAAGCTCCGCTACAATACTGAATAATGTGGTCCAGGAACAGGCTGTTGCTAGCTGGTCTTGCTTCTAACATAGAATGCAATCTTTGTAGAGCAGCTACGGCAGCCAATGCCTGGGGTTTCCCCGCAGACGCTTGCGATACGAGTGCAGGCAACGCGGGAGTTATGTTACAAATTTGCGGTGGTAACAATATGTGTACTAAATGCAATAATTGCCCTAACAATACGGTTGCTCTGACTGATATAAAAGTATCACTTGTGACTATCACTTCAGCTAAACCATCAAGAAGGCCAGCCTGAAAATAGAAATGTATTAATAATTTGCAATTTCCATTTTATTACTAGTAATGTAATATAACTTACCTCTAGGAAACACTGAAGTAATAGAGCAAGATGAATTTCAATTATATCAGGGCCAGTAGCACTTAGGTGAGGTAGAATAGCTATTCCTTCGGCTGCGACAAAATCTTCATTAAGTCGCCAAGAGTCCTAAAAATATTACATAGTTGAAGTGCTTATTACTAAAAAGTAAGTTTTCAAAAAATAAAATTGATTTTGTAGAATATTACATACCTGGAAATCGGACGGATCGACAGCATCCAACGCTACGGAAATCTCATCCGTCCATTCTGGTTGACGCAGTCCCACAAGTTCATAGAGGAGATCCAAAATAGCTTTCTAGAAAATTAAAATACAATGAAATAATTGACTTCAATTTCGTTGTGCATCTTTCATAGAGATAACAATGACTAAAAATAACATTACGTGGCTTGCGTCTGTTTTTCTATAAAACAAATTATTCAAAATAATTGGGGCAAAGTAGATATTATGTCGGCATGTGTCTCAACGAACTCATAAAATATTGCTTCGTGAGGCTGCTCACTTTATGGACCACTCAAAGTCAATAGAATATCGAAGCACGGTACTCACTCGGACCTCTAGACGAGGCAGATGCAGCGAGGCGACGAGCGCGCGCAGGCCGCCCGCCGCGCGCGGGTGGCAGAAGTGCAGCAGGCCCGGCCAGCTGCGCAGCACGCACAGCAGCGCCAGCCGGCTGCACGTGAAGCGCATCTCGCGCTCGTCCCTATGGTACACATTCTCATTCATTACTTTTTATTACTTAGTAGTTAGTGCTGCTCACATCATCTCCACTTGAGTATTTTTTAGTAAACGTTTTTTGGGAAATTTTTATCTTTATCCAAGCAAAGACAAATCCAACTAAAAAATTATTAATCCCACCAAAAAAATAAATGTAAAAATGGGAGCCAAGACCAGTCGTCGACTTAAGTGCCGAAAAAAGAATTGAGATCTAAATGTGTGCCAAGTTCTGTAGGCAGTCCAGAAATTTATTTACACAGATGTATTATAATCTTAGATAAACTGAAAACTCAATTGTTTTATTTTCCCTTACAGAATAACGTTTATTCCAAAATATGACTTTTTTTAATTTGAATAATAGAATTATTTTCATAAAGCAAACAAGTAATGACCTTTCTACCTCAGGAATTGATTCCTTTCCACCCTAGGCTAACAATCTACTATTTTGCTCATATGAATTCAACAGGCGCTAATTTTTACTTTCTTACAAAATTAATGTAATAGAAAAAAATTAAATACACTGTTTTCAGATTTTTTCCTTTGTACACACACTATTACATAGTTGATTACAAAATTTGAACTTTCTAGGTCATCTGGAATTGGGTTAGGTTTTGTATATATCTATAAGTCAGTCATTCTTAAAAATTGTGATTTTTGGATATTAATATCTATGCTACTGTTTAATCTGTATTTATGAAATTTAAGGTTCTTGTTTATCATGGGGTTATTTTTATATTTTCCAAATTTGGTTTGTTTAAGTTAAATATTTTCGAATTATATGGGGGCGAAAAGTGGCTCCAAATGGTTTGTATAATATTACACACGGCTGCTGCTCACCAGTTCTCTTCGCTTGAACTCGGCTTGCTACCGCATGTCTAGATACTCTTCAACCATTCTTGAGTTAAAAGTTGCATAATAAAACCGATTTTTTTTTTACGTTATATATCTCCGATCATTACACTCGATGTAAATGAGATTAATAATGTTACTTGAGAACTTGTATTATACTTGTATTTCTGTAATTTCTAGTCAAAAGATAATAACATTACATGGGCAATAAATATTCATTACAAAAGAAGAAAAATTGCTTAAAAGGACAACATAAACATACCTGCTTGTATCCGTGCCTGCAGGTCGAAAGTGGAAATCACAATATGGAGAATTAAGGCACGTTAAGTCCACTCTTGCAGAATGTCTTGAATGGGGATCATTAATGATGTGCAAAAGTACTCCACAAAGTGCTTCCGCCATTCGTGGTGTAGCACATTCTGCTAATTGGCGAGTTACAGCTGTTACCCCTCCACAGGATATAAATAAATCAGGATTCAACACACCTGGCAATATAAAAAGGAAAATGAGTATAGTAAACGGATTTGCCTATATATTCTTGACAAGTCCATGTTACCAAAACCAAAGTAACTAAGTGTCTAATAAAAAAACTGCTCAACAACTTACATATTTCAGCCAACGTAGCAATAGCTGGTCTAGACAACCGGTCGCCCGTGCCGTCACCCGCACAGCCCGCTCGAGCGACCGCCGCGAGACACCGCAATAAACCTTGCTCGATGTATGCAGCTCTATGCCGTCGCATCGATTGCTCTGTGCCCCCTACTACGGCGATCACCCGTCGAACTACCCTCAATGCTTGCGCACGTTCCTCTTCATTGCGCAACATCAGATCCATTGATCTGGTTCAAGTAGAAATATGCTTAATTTTTTATTTCAAATTGTAGAATCTGAACAGATGCGTGGTTTCCACTTCATAAAAAAATATATACTGGCCGATTTGATAACCTTCTTCTTTTTGAAGTTGGTAAAAAATTAATTTTTAAATTGATAAATTCTTACCTGATTACGAGGAATGGCAATTTGAGTGCATTGAATGAAGCAACATCACTTTCACATCTTATTAAATATCTCAGGACTCGTAAAGCTGTTGCTCGTATGAGCATAGATTCATCAACAAGACTCACACGAATACTGGAAAAATGGAATATTTTTTTAATAGAATAAATAAATATGTTAGAAACATTGCACAAAACATGTTATATGTTATATATTCAATAAAAAAATGTGGATTACATTACTATGTTAATAAATTAATTATTATTTAAAATTTTATAGCTCAAACACATATTGCATAATACAATATCACTATAGAATCAAAAAATTAAATAAATAATGCTGGCTATGAACTTAAATTAAAAAAATATAATGAACTATAAATTTATAAAGAATAGAAAAAATTCGATCACGAGGCGGGACTCGAACCCGCATCCTTCGCGCCATTCCGGGGCGGATGCCTAACCAACTAAAACTTAAGACACATAAAACTGAAAGAATAGAATAAATTCGATTACTCAGGCGGGTCACGAGTGGCTGAGTTGGTTAGGCATCTGCCCCGGAATGGCGTGAAGGATGCGGGTTCGAGTCCCGCCTCGTGATTGAATTTTTTCTATTCTTTATAAATTTATATTTATAAAGCATTGACGGCATCCCAATCTACAGTCATCAAAACAAAACTCTTAGAGAAAAGGCGATTACGACGTATCTGGCAGCAGTCTCACCATCCAACCGATAAGACTGCCTTTAATAAATCTGCAAAACAATTAAAGCAGCTTTTACTAGATTCTGCAAACTCCAACTTTCGTAATACTATAGAAAGAATGTCACCGCAAGGAAAAGGAGATGCTTCGCTCTGGAAAGCTATTAAAACCAACAAAAGGCCACAAGAACATCTGCATCCAATCAAGTCCTCAAATTCATGGGCGCGAACCGACGCTGAAAAAGCAGAAGCATTTGCAAATCATCTAGAGAATGTCTTCAAGCCGAATGATGGTAACGACGAACCTGATGTGATTGACATACTCAGTCAGGATCTTCAGCTCTGCTTACCACTTAAACCCGCATCACCAAAAGAAATCGCTCGCGAAATAAGAAGACTGAATTCCAACAAGGCTCCTGGTTTTGATTTGATCACTCCAAAACATCTAAAAAACTTACCTCGCAAGTGCATAACATTTCTTGCTTCCCTATTCAATGCGATACTCAGATTGTCATATTTTCCGAAGATATGGAAAATCTCGGAAATCATCATGATCCACAAACCTGGAAAATCTCCCCATGAGGCTGCTTCGTACCGTCCCATAAGTCTGACACCGGTTCTCTCGAAACTATGGGAGAAGATATTCGTAGTACGCTTGATGGAGCATATGGACAACTGTGATCTTGTTCCTAGACATCAATTTGGATTTCGAAAGCAGCACTCCACCATAGAGCAGATGCACCGGGTTCACCAAGAGATCCGACGCTGCTTTGAAATGAACCAATACTGCTCGGCGGCTTTTCTGGATGTCCAACAAGCGTTCGACAGAGTGTGGCACAAGGGCTTACTGTGCAAAGTGAAAGATAATCTACCTCATTCTCTTTTTCTTATCATCCAGTCCTACCTCGAAGGGAGACTCTTTCGAGTGAAACAGAGGGATGATAGATCCTCACTTCGCCAAATACATGCCGGCGTTCCACAAGGCTCTGTTCTCGGCCCTGTTCTATACAAAATATTTACTGCGGACCTACCAGTAGCTAGTGACGTAACTGTTGCAACTTATGCTGATGATGTAGCCTACCTTGCTAGAGATGATATCCCAATAGCAGCAAGTGATAAGCTTCAACGCTTACTGGATGTAACCTGTGAATGGATGAGGAAGTGGCGCATCCGTACAAGTGCTCAGAAGTCACACCACATTACATTCACCTTAAGGAGAGGCAACTGCCCCCCAGTCAAATTTGGTGATGATGTGCTGACGGATAGCGAACATGTTAAATACTTGGGCTTCAACCTAGACCGAAGACTCACCTGGGCCACCCACATCAAAAAGAAACGAGACGAAATAAATTTTAAGTTTCGCAACCTGCAGTGGCTTATGGGAAGAAACTCTGTCCTGTCTGTGGACAATAAGCTATTAATCTACAACACCGTTTTAAAACCTATCTGGACCTATGGTGTCCCATTGTGGGGAACTGCCAGTAAAAGTAACATTATGTGCATTCAACGTATCCAGAATCACATACTGCGTACCATCGCAAGCGCCCCCTGGTTTACCAGAAATGTGGAGATCCATGAATATCTGAATGTACCGACCGTTCAAGCTGAAATTGACAAATTTAAAAATAGATATGCCGACCGCCTGTCGCGTCACCCCAATCCCCTTGCCCATGAACTTGTAAAACCTTCCCCCATGACCAAAAGGCTGAAAAGGAAGGATGTTTTCTAGAAGACAGACGAGACGCTGGTCTCGTCGTCTACATAATCTCACGCAGGCACCACATCTGCTTATAGTCTTGCGACTGATTGCAGATTAAACGGCAAAAAAAAAAAAAAAAAAAAAAAAAAAAAAAATATTTATAAAGCATTTAAATGCCATAAAAACCAAAAAAATATGAATATAATGAACTAAACCATTAATATCATTAAAATAATATCCCATAATAACATATGAATGAAAACAGTAAAATACATACCATGACATTAATTCATCCGTTGTAAACCCCAAATTATTTCTAAATTCCTTGCATAAATGAACTAATGCAGTCAAATAAGAAACTCTTAGACTTTCAGAGCTATTTTTTTGAACAGTCCGGAGACCTGACCTAAATTCATTTGTTATACTCTTGGTTGTAGGTGATGCATCATGATGTTTTTTTAAATACAGTCCTTGAATTATATCGATGATATTTTCTTCGGGTGTTTTATTTTTAGTGTCTAACCTATACGATTCACCACCAGTTTTTCCTGAAAATTATTGATTAATAGTTATGAAGATTTCAATAAGTACTGAAACAAAACGTTTTCATAAAAATGAGTTTACTAATTAATAAATTTGTGTGCGAAAACAGTTCTTATTTGTGAGAAATTATGAAGAAAAGGAATATTTACCTTTCCTTCGACTCAATCTATTTTCAAAGGTGGCCATTATAACATTTTTCACGGTATTTACGATGGATTTCGTAACTGTTATATACACCAATAATGATCAGAATATTTTTTTCTTGTTTTCCATATTTTTTGTTCGTGAAATCGAATCGAATCGTCCAAGAATACTTATTTTAAATGTATTTTTTTGGACCGAATCGTGCGACGCATTGTAAATTGACAGTTGACATCTTCAAAGAGTTTATTTTTAATCTGTATTGCATTAGCTGTAGTCACAGGAAAGCGATGCCACTCATTAAACTTGCAATTTGTATTTTTTATGTTTGAATGACCTTTATGATTATTGAAAAAGTATACATACGAGGACAATATAAATTATTAAAATTTAGATGCTAATTAACGTAATAAAATGTTGATAAAATACGAAACCATTTAAAAAATGTATATGTACGATTGTCTTACAGCTAAATCATTATTAATTATTGTGAGTTATAATCATTCAAAATGAATAAAATGTACGAAATAAAATAAAATGTTAAATTATTTGTTACGAGATAATAGATAGAATCATATATATGGAGAATTTGTCATAATAAGTTGCATTACATTTTACACATTCGTGCGAAATGCGAATAGCGAGGCGAATACGAAAACACATAATATTATGTGTCCAAACTGTGGTACAAACAGTATAGTATTGTAGTGTATACCAAAGTGTATACTGTCAGTAGGTAGGTACTCACTTTATCATCCACACATTCGCGTGAGGTTAATCCTGAGGCATAGAGCATTTAATAATCGACTATTACATGCTTTTTATAATGTCCTGTGAGTTAATCGAACGAATACCAACTTGCTGTGATGATTGAACTTGATGTGAACAGTGCAACATAGGTACATAAATCGTTACCTACCAATACCGTGCCTACACCAATATTTGTTGAGTGTTGTCGAAAAGCGAACATGAATATATTAAGTTCCCATTTCAGAGGTATATATATAGGTTTATTCAAAATCTTTGCTCTGGGTAAATAGAAGAATTTTTTAAAAATACCGTCAATAGTCATGGGCCAGTCCATTAGCAGGTAAAAGCTTCTTGCCAATAACCAGCAACAGTTATAACTTTATCATAGTTGAATAATTTGGGAGTCCTTTTCATTATTTTCCACAGAACAATAAAAACTAAGTTAGTTAGTTACTTAGTTTTTATTGTTCTGTGTTATTTTCCATATTAAAATGATACGATAATTAATCTTAAACAATGACCTATTATACTAGTAGACGCGGCATACGCCAACATCATTGCACTAAAAAACAGCGTAAAGGCGGAAACATACTTACGTGTCGTGGCGTGTCGTGGCGCGCCAGGAGCATATCGCTTTCATACATTTAATATGGTTAGGGACATATTTGCGTGTCGTGTCGTGGCGCAACGCGTTCTGTCGTGGCGCGGACTGCTCGCCACCGATTGCGCCAGAGCGGTGGTGGGGATTATGGCGCGACACGGCACAACAGAAAAATGTGTTTCTATACTGGCGCGTGGCTCGTGGCGCAAACATCTAGCGGGAATTCAATTTTAATTTTAAAAATGACTGACGATCTCATAGATTTCTCATTTCTCATCGTCACTCTCCAGTTCTTTAACAAGACGATGAAATTCACCTTTGTCTTGTCTCCCTCTGTTTATAGGGTGAACCTAGTATCTTCTTTTCTTTTTTTTTGCTCTTAAGAAGTTTCATTGCTAAGAGAAATTGAAGGTCTTCATCAAAATCACTATCCGAATCAGAAGAAAACATTTATGTTTGAACGCTGCAAAGGTTCGTCAAGTACTGTTCAGAAATAACGCCAGAGTACGCCACGACACGACACGATAGTGTGCACACTCACCGTCACGACACGCCACGACACGTAAGTATGTTTCCGCCTTAATTAATACATACCTACTTACTAAGGGTGTATTCAGAAAGAAAGCTTGAAACTTATAAGCGCATATCGGTGCTTGTCAATGCTGGTTTTGACAAGCTTGTCAATGCTGGTTTTGACAAGCTGGTTTGAGCATTGACATTCGCCGATAAGCGCTTATAAGTTTCAAGCTTTCTTTCTGAATACGCCCTAACGCATTATCACCAATACAGTTGTTCTCTCTTTCACTCTCACGCACGAGACATAATAGATGTCTCACTCATGTACTTCGTAATAACAACTGCCGATTAAAATATAAAAAGAACGTCCAGCCACGACGCTGAATGGTGCGTGACTAAGTGAAACTCGGGCACTTAGCTGAGTTTTTTCTTGCCAAAATAGAGAGCGGGTAACGTATCTAGCTCTTTTATATATCATAGATCTTAAATCGATTAATAGATATCGATTCCGATAAAACAGTGACCACAGATTACAGTTGACAAGTCTAATCGGCAATCAGCTTGCAAACGACGATAAACGATAAAACGACAATAGAGAGAACCGAAGTCAAAAGTTGTCGATAATATTGTTACGGATTTTGTTCATCACTTTTTAGAGCAAAATGTTAGATCCTGCGACTAGTGATGGAGTGGATTTAAAATCTTGCCGCATATGTTTAACAACAAAGAAACCACTATGTCCTCTATTTAGATATAAGTTATCAGGAAATTATGCCGAAATGTTAACAGCAGTAGCGGATGTAAAGGTAGGATTGAGTGAATACCCAAGTTTAATACAAAAATTTCATGTATTATACGACTTAAATGCGTTTATTTCTATCAGCAACAAAATTTAGTATCAACTTGTTAATGATCCTTTATATTTAAGGTTTTTCCAAATGATGGCCTTCCTGAAAAAATTTGTGTCAAATGCTGTACATCACTGGAAAAAGCATACCTTCTTAAAACAGTAGCTGAAAGGTAAAGATGGAATCTTTTATTATCCATACTAATATTATAAATGCGAAAGTAACTCTGTCTGTCTGTTACTCAATCACGCCTAAACTACTGAACCAATTTGCATGAAATTTGGTATGGAGATATTTTGATACCCGAGAAAGGACATAGGCTACCTTTTATTGCGAAATATGTACCACGGGCGAAGCCGGGGTGTGGACCGCTAGTTTATTATATTCTAAATTATTTGTGGTAAAAATTACCATACTTTAAGGATTTGATAAATCTGTGTAAGTTTATATATCAATATTTTAATTTTTAGTTCTGTACCAATCAAAATGTATAATATAACAGCGATAAGATAAATTTTACACTTGCAAAGCTTTTAAGTAAAATAACTATACTTTTTCAGATCAGACAGAAAAATGAGGAAAATTGTTGCCAGTTTAAAACCCAGCATAAACACAAAGAAGATAGCGTTTAACTCACTGACAGACATAAAAGATGAAATCGCTCCATTAGTGAAATCGGAACCAAAGTGGGAAATGGAAATTGACATTCTTGGCCCTAACAGTATTCCCAACACAGAAACTATTGAATGTAAAGATATTGTTATAGCCAATACTGTAATAAGAAAAGTAGAAAATAATGAAAATAAAATTTCAGAACAGATTGATAGCTTTGATGTTAGTATTTATTTTATACTTTTACCATCATCTTAATATATATAAATCTCGTGTCACAATGTTTCTCCTCAATGAACTCCTAAACCACTTACCCGATTATAATAAAAATCGCACACCATGTGCAGTTCGATCCAACTTGAGAGATAGGATAGTTTAAATCTCAAATTGTTTTAGAGAAAGCGGGCGAAGCCGCGGGCGGTAAGCTAGTAGTATTTAAAATACTACTATTATTTTTTTGTTTCAAAATATTATAATAGGTTAGTAATAAAAAAAATCAGCCATTTAAGAATTGAATATTTAAAGCAACTTTTTTGTCTTTTCACTCCATGCTATTTATGTTGATTTTAAAATGCCACATTACATACATATTATTTTTTTTTTAATAAAATCTTTGTAAAGAGAATCCTCATCAATAAAAATAATAATTCCATATTTCAGAATGATTTCTTTGATGATGTAGGACATGATGATGATGATGACGATTACTTACCCCCTTTGGAAAAAACAAAAAGTAAATTTAAGAAACCAAAATTAAGTGACATAAAAGTTTTCAATAGTAAAGGTAAAAAAACTATAATAAGGAAAGTTAAAGTGGTGAAACATCTTCAGACATCGGATATAAAAAATGAAGGATCAGGCGAAGATAAGAAAACTACATCAATAACCTGCTGTAGGTATTTAAACAAAACCATGTTTTTATACAGATAATATTCTTTTATAGCTTTAAGAACATGCTTTAATATTTTTTTTAATATCTAGTCCCAATTCTCAAAAATGGATCCAGAGGACCACCAATTCTTCTAAAGAGACCTAAAGATGCGACTTCATTGAAAGTACAAAACTTTCATCAAAAAAATTCAAGTAAACCAGTCGGGCGCTGCAGCAAACAAGTATCATCTGGGAAACAGAGAGAAAAAATGGTGTGTCCTGTATGTGGCATTTTGACATATACACTGGGAAATCATATGGCCACTCATGAAGGTATTTAATATTTATTGATATTAAAGTACATTATCATATTATAGTCTTTTACAATTATATAATTTTTAAAATCCAGTTGCTGGTATGTTACTTAACCACCTTTTAGCGCAGCGGGGGAAGCTTGCGCATATAAAAAAATGAACTAAAACTTTATGCGCATACTTTCCCCCCACCACTTTTTGTCCAAGAAGTTTGCCAGGAGGCAATATCTAGTATAAAATCAGTGTAATAAGTATTATATCTTTCAGAAAAAAAGAAATTTAACTGTTCACAATGTGCACGGACATTTACACATAAAGCAAATTTACTTATTCATCTTAAACAACACTCTGGTATAAAGGATCATATTTGTGAAGTTTGTGGTGCAGGCTTTTATACGCAGAAGTCATTATTAAGGTAATAAGGCAAATTATTATTTATTTCATTATTTCAATTTAATGAAAAAATCGCCATTCTAAACTAATTTTATCTTTTTTCTTTATTAAATTTCAGACATAATTTAATACATAAGGGAGAGAGGCCTTTCCAATGTGATCTATGTTCTAAAAAGTTTATTGCAGTGAGTAAAGACATTTTAACTTGTATGACACAAAAATCTGAAATAGTTACTTTGTTTTGACTTTAAATACTTGTAATATGTATAATTTTTAAATTTCACGAAAAACATTTTTTTTTATATTTTAGCGATGCGACCTCACACGTCATTTACGTATTCACGCTGGTTACAAGCCATATAAATGTAATGCGTGTACTATGTCGTTCAATGCTAAGCACCAGTTGCAGAATCACGAACGCATGCATACTGGAGAGCGGCCTTATAGTTGCGAGGTACTTATTTCATTACATTTCTTTCATTCCTTTGATTACTTTCTTATTATTTTTGGTTGTCTATAGCAATTATATATTTTGTCAGTTCCGCTACGAAAACTTCATAAAATGAAAATATATAATAATATATATATATAGCTTTCCGCCCGCGTTTCCAAAGATCCCGCATAATTCCCATTCCCGTGGGATTTCCGGGATAAAACCTATCCTATGTGTTAATCCAAGTTACCCTCTATATGTGTGCTCTAAATTTTATTGCAATCGGTTTCAGTAGTATTTGCGTGAAAAAAGTACCAAACATGTATGTTTGTACACACATACATCCTCACAAACTTTCGCATTTATAATATCAGTAAGATAGCTGCGTTCTGCGGTTTCACCCGCGTGGCTCCGCTCCTGTTGGTCTCAGCGTGATGATATATTATAGCATATAGCCTTCGTCGATAAATGGGCTATTTAAAACCGAAAGAATTTTTCTAATCGGACCAGTAGTTCCTGAGATTAGCGCGTTCAAACAAATAAACAAACAAACTCTTCAGCTTTATAATAATGGTACTTATAGATATTTTGGCGGTTAGTTGTAATTTAGGCCAATTTATACATTTCCAGGTGTGCAACGTCTCGTTCAGTTATAAAGTTAATTTGAACAATCACGTGTTTAAAACGCACGGTATCAACTTAAAGTTCAAATCGATACACACGGTAACGGAAGACGTGTTACGTCGTGAGATGGGAATGCTGAATGAGGCGAGAGACGCAATCGCTCACATAATACCGCATCTCACAGAAGTACCGACGCCGGGAGCGCATGAAACAGTTCACCATACATCCGATTACAATGTATAGCGAAAGTCAGTGTTTTATTTTATTTTCATATAAACATTAATAATGGAATTTCAAAATAATTTGTGTAATTTAGTGCCCAGTAATTTAACATTGCTAGCAATTAAATTCGTGTTAAATTTTCGCAAAATAATTAGGATAGTTTTTCTGTTTTTAATACTGGCAATAATTAAATTTTGTATGGTTAAATTATACCATTGGTGTTCAAAACTTAGTGTAAAGTAATTAAAGTTCAATAAGTAATAATTATATTTCGTTTAATTACAGAAACAGTCCATAACAATTAAGATTCTTCACAATGTATTTAAATAGTATTAAAAAATGATATTTATTCATGGCAAGTTCCAAACATTTCAAAAATATTCATCTGTTTAAAATTGTATTATTTAGTAGCGTTCTCGATAGTCATTTGTACAAAAACAAGCTATAGTAATAGGCTTTTTAACAGCGACCCAATGTTTTCTGATTTCGTCCGGTAACTCTTCCGATGAATCTTCATCCAAACGCTCTTTCTTTTTTAATACAGTAATCTGTGGAAATTAAAATAAAATAAATAAACTTAGTCCCAAATCAAATTTTAAGTTTTCCTCATATCATTTAAATATTATACAGAAAAACTTCGTTATATTAAAATGCAGAACAGATAAATTCTATATTCTTTTGACCAGCTACCAAGGTAAAAATGACAAAGTGAATTTTTACGACACCATTCAATACTTACATTGTACATACGTATTTGGCAACCAAAATCTGACGAACAGAGATCCTTATTGCATATTCTACTTTCTATGGTACTGGGCACATACTGGGGACCGAGGTATCTTAACTCTCCCTAAAATTAAAATAAACTTTAACATCCAATGCCTATCCACTTATAATAATTAATCATTTTCTTATATGTATATCAAACTCACTCGTTCTTCACAACTGCAGGGTATTTCATGTACGCCCCTCTGAAATTTTTTCATTCATTAATAACATGACAAAAAAATTGATTATCAACTAAACTTTATTATAAGTACTCACATTATATTTATTCACCTTTATATTACCACGTTTTCTTGTTCTCGTTTCAACTGATTTGTCTAATAAGATTATATCATTACGTATCATATTAGCGTAGTCGACGATTAAAGCTGGTAATTCTTCAGGGTTGGTGCGTGGGCTTAGTAATTCAGTGGCGTATGCTACACCGATATTGTCACTTTCTGGGACATCATCGTTTGCCCTTTGTACGACGTAGTTCTGTCTCGTATGTGTCCTTTGATTTTCCACCATGAATTCGTCAACATTCGTCTTCTT
Source organism: Colias croceus (assembly GCF_905220415.1). NCBI lineage: Eukaryota > Metazoa > Arthropoda > Insecta > Lepidoptera > Pieridae > Colias > Colias croceus. The sequence continues at coordinate 5,979,211 of NC_059542.1, forward strand.
TAATGCCACCATGGGTATCCACACTTGAATAAGTAGTAAACAAGTAACACATAATTCTATCAAAATAGAATGCCGGACCTGTAAATTGAAGAATAATGTTAATGTGTTCGTCCTACCAGTCATGACCTACGGAGCCGAGACGTGGACACTGACAATGCGACTGGTCCACCAACTCAAAGTCGCTCAGCGAGCTATGGAGAGAGCTATGCTCAGTATTTCTCTGAGGGACCAAGTTCGAAACGAAGTAATTCGTCAGAGAACATAAGTAACCGACATAGCTCAACGAATTAGCAAGCTGAAGTGGCAGTGGGCCGGTCATATGTGCCGCAGAACGGTCAACCGCTGGGGCACACATGTCTTAGAGTGGAGACCGCGACCCGGCAAACGTAGCGTAGGCCGCCCTGCTACACGGTGGAGTGACGACGTCCGCAAGGTTGCTGGCCATAACTGGCGGCAAAGAGCCAACGACCGGGCTCAGTGGCGTGCATTAGGAGAGGCCTACGTCCAGCAGTGGACATCGAAAGGCTGATGATTGATTGATTGATTGTTAATGTGTATTCTGTAACTGCGGCGTTCTTATGTTAAATACATTTACCACTATCTTTCCTTAAGATAAGATTCGTTAAAATATCACTGAAAACCGTCGCCCACGTGGTATTTGTTAAAAGATTATTTATTTTTCAATATTTAGAATAAGTCGTGTTACGTCGAAAATCTAGAATTAAAATTAAAGATGAAAATATAACAATGATAAAAAGTTACCTACAAAAATAAAAATAAAATCTTACCATGACGATCTTCAATGTCAAGGACTAGCAAACGAATAATGCTGGAGAAGATATTCCTCGCCTTTTATACTTTTATTAGATTGATAGGTTTAAGAAAGCTCCATTAACACCCCCAGCTGAAATAGATACCTCTGCTATTGTATTCAATAATGGACATACAATTTACCTTTGTTCTCAAATAAGAATTATCTTGAAAAGCGTCCAGTTTCCATTCATGAGTTATATTATATTGAACATATCTCATTGTTGTACTTTTGTCTTATAGCGTTATAAGTACGTACCTGTGTCTATAATCCATTAACTTTTAATTATTTTTTTATAAAAAAACTCCAAATGAAATTACAATATTATCTCTGATAGAAAACCGTGAGTATATTTAAATACTTCTATATTTTCTGATACTGTTGTATTATCTAGTGACATTAGAATTTCTTGCTACACTTAGTCACCGGTAAATTACCTGTATAAAGTAGATAAAATATTTGTATACCACCGCTAAATTTTTATGGGCATTCCTGAATCCTGATGTTAATTTTAATAAAGTCCTAGCTGTACCGGCTAGCGTTGTTCTGCCTTATTCTCATCATATAGGTGTATGAAAAACAGATGGCCGATTCTCAGACCTACCCGATATGCATACAAAATTTCATGAAAATCGGTCCAAATGTTTCGAAGGAGTATGGTAACTAACTCGTTTTAAACTACTTTATGGAACTAAATCGTTTTAAATATTATTATAATTTATTATTATTTTTCATCTGTCAACATTAAGTAAAAATTTTCTTTTGTAACTAATTACTATTGAACTATTCTGATGTAATGTATCGGGAAGGCACAGACTCCTGAAACACAGCGAAAGCTATATTGGGAGTCTGGGGTCTATATTCTGATGTAAGGAAGCTTGTTCAATAAATGATTTTTATTTTTTATTTTTATTTTATAACACTGTGACACGAGATATTTATAGAGATCTATTTCTTATAATATTATCACTAACGCGCCTTTAAACTTCAAACTTTTAAGTTATTGTTATTAGTTAAGGTGGCTAAGAATTATTTGCTTGCTCATAAGCTCAATTAACTGGAAACTGTTTTTATGTGATTGTTATCAGCTATACATATAATAAATCTGTAGAAGGGTCAATTCTGTACATTGAAAATATTGAAAAGATAAATAGCAGGGGGTGTTACTGGATCGATACCAAGCCCAAATATGTGATTAAAAAAATTTTTGTCTGTCTGTCTGTCTGTATGTTCAGGCATCACGTGAAAACTAACGGTTCGATTTCGATGAAACTTGGTATAATTATACCTTATTATCCTGGGCATAAAATAGGATACTTTTTATCCCGGAAAAATACGTAGAAAAAAAATAAATCGTAATTTTTCTTAATTTTTCTGATTTACACAGGGTCAGTAGACAAGTCAGTAGACAAGTCAGGGTCAGTAGACAAGTCAGTCGCGGACTTTAACTGTTTACATAGACTTCAAGCCTCTGTACTGACTTAAAATCTGTTTACACAGGGTTTTTTTTCGGGTCAGCAATGATTTGCCTCGAATTTGTAGTCAGTTACTGACCCTGTGTAAATCAGCACTTATGTTAGGTAAAAATGGAAACAAAAATTCAATTTAACATTTATTTAAGTAACTAACTAATTTTTTACCGACAGATGTTGCGTTGTCAGACAGTGTGACAAATCAAAATATGTATTTAAAATCGATGTTAAATTTTCAAGGAAAATTATTACATACTTAAGTATTTTAAAAATCAATTGCCATTTTATTTTCGATCAAAAACTTAATTGCCATTTCAAAGGCCATTGCCGCTTGCGGCCCTTTATAGGGATTTGATATTTCGTTGATTGTTAAACCACTTTCCACTTTGAATAATAAGTCCTTCATTATAGCTCTTTCATTTTGCATAGTTTCTTCATCCATAACATCTATTTTCCTGTGTTTCAGAAATATTCCATGTTTGTTTAAACAGTGCCTGGTAAAATCACGTTTGTAACTGTAAGGCTGTGAACAGATCTGAAATAGATGGATTTTTTTTACATTAAACTGAAACGTGCTTAAACTCAAATTCAAACATTTATAAAAACTATTGAATCGTCTTAACGTAGATTAACCATTTACCACCGATTCGGAAAACAGTGACTACAGAGAAGAACCGGCAGGATTTCATAAAGATGAAAATAAAATAAATATATTATGTCCATGCTATAGTGGTGAGTGAAATTACTTTAGGTATTTAATATTATTATACTAACTTTACAATTGAAAGGCCGCTCTCCGGTGTGCACACGCTCGTGGTGCCTTAGTGCTGATTTAGTTCTGCACCCCCATCCACACACTTCACACTTACACATCGGAATTGTGTGTATAAGCTTGTGACGGTTTAAGGCACTAAGCTAAAAAAAAGGTTATTAACAAAACGTTTATCTCTACGAAGTTACATAATTTTGTATCTTTTTCAATTCATGTAATTCTCCAGAGTCCAGATATCATAAATTTTACAAGATATACTTAGGCTGGTTGCAGAGCATGACCGACCATACGCACGCGTATTGTCATGCGCATTAGTGTTAGTCATACAATAATTGTTGATGCGTATCGTCAGGACCGACGGTACGCACTGACGGTCGGTCAAGCTCTGCAACCAGCCTTACTCTTCTTAGAAATTATTAAAGCATTCTATTATTTATCCTATTAACTAATTTAATGATGGTAAGTAGCGATGTATGAATGGGCATTTCTGTCTGGATAGAGCGTAGGTATTCATATTCAAATATCTTACGTTTCTTATGTTAAAAAATATAGAGATGATATATCGATACACATTTATTTTGCTACATCTAATTATTTTTATATCAGAGATGGGGAATCCCCGATGTTCGATACATATGGAATATATTAAATATATCACGTTATCATATTTCGCCGAATATAGATATGATTCAGTCATATTTGGTGATAATACACATTGAACACCATTTTCATCTTCGTACAGTTTCTTATTACTAACTTAATTGTGATATAATTACTAACCCGTTTAAAATCCCTTTGACAAATATCGCAAACATGTGGCCTGTTTGCTGCGTGTGATGTCATGTGACTAAAACGCATAAAAATCTATGTTAAAGATAGATAATTGAATGTACATAGTAGGTAATGGTAAGATTAAAAAAAATGTAGGAATTAATTTTAAACACACAAGGAATCATTTGAATTTAAATTTACCGAGTAGATTATTGCATGATACAGAGCATAGTATAAAGAGAAAAGTAAGTATTTTCGAGCTAAGGTATATCGCGCCGATTGTATGTACGCGAAGCGCTTGGCCTCACTTCCCGTTCATATGTGCGTACGCAAGCTTGACGCACGCACATAACGCCGCTCAGCCGCGCCTGTACAATAATTGTTTAAAATATCAATGTGACAAGTGACAATCGTGCGCCTCGCGAGTTTAGGTACCTACCGTGCTCTCCTAGACGCCGGCCGGGAGTCGGCCTTCTTTTCTCTTTATATTATGTTAATTAAAATGAAACCTTTATGTATTATTTGTTGTAGAATAAATAAATTTCAGTAAGAAAAAATATCGCAATCGAGACCCTTGCGTACACTGTTCATCCTATTTTATGTTCAATAATCCTCTTTTGTCTTCAAAATGTAGCAGTAAATATGTATATCAAAGTAATATTATTTAAATTACCTAATAAGGGCTGTCTGTTGTGCAAAAACCGCAGTACAATGGTCACATTTATATTCAACGTCTGGATCTGAAAAATGTATCTTCATATGTGCCTTCAAGGGCCCTCGAGTAAAAAATGCTTTATTACATTTTTCATATTCACATTTAAACTCTTTTACACCTGAAAAATGATAAAATTAAATGATTTCTTCTTTATTGCATTTTGGGATTCATTCGTACCAGCGCTTCCCGTAGTTCTACTAGTTTTTCGCCCGCACTGTCTTAAACTCAACAAATTAAATATTAAAACCACCCTCTAGAACCATGCTATTTGATGAAAACAACTAAAATAGGTCAGTTGTTTTTGAGTTCTTTCCCAGCAGACAGATGCGGCGGAGGACGTTTTTTTATATGAAGTACTTTGCAATACTGTATATAAGAAACATATAAAAAATAATAGTTATAAAAATTTATTAAAAATGAATTACCTGTATGAATAAACATGTGTGAATGTATATTTTTTGTCAATTTTCCACATTGAGAACAAATTATTTTTCTTGCACGGTTCGGTTTTGGCGGTCGTTTCGTTCTTACAGATTTCGATGTTATATCGCGTAAAAATACAGGCTTAATACAGACTTTAGTACATTCAGATTTTTTGTCGGTATTATCGTTACCTATAAGAGTTAAGAAATTTTGCACGCATTTTAGAATACATAAATATATAAACTGCAGTAGAAGCGCGGCATGCGCGTAAAACACGTTCCGTCTGAAGTCAGCTTATTAGCCGGGTTGCGTTTAGTCGGTTACGTTGCTAACTCTTTACGGCTAATGGTTTACATTTAATATTCTATCTTCGTCTTACTAGGGAGAACCTGAATGTGTACGTTACTATGTTTGGGTGTGTAGATAACATGGAACGGCTTTTAGGCTGGTTGCAGAGCTTGACCGACCATCAGTGCGTACGTCAGTCGCGCTTGTCATATGTATGGAAATTCATAAAACGGTTCATAGCTAGACCGACCATACGCACGCATATTGTCATGCGCATTAGTGTCATAGTCATACAATTGTTGATGCGTATCGTCAGGACCGACGGTACGCACTGACGGTCGGTCAATCTCTGCAACCAGCCTTATTGTTAGTTTGTTCGCATAGAGCGCTTCTACGTCAGTTTAAATAATATGTATTCTAAGCTTAGCATATACAAAAGCGCATATTACATTAGAATTCAATTACACTTTTGGTATTTGACATGGCCATTATCAGTAGCTTATTCGTTTCCACTTCCTCCTATTATATGAAAGAAATATTTAAAAATACACAATACAATATCACAATCAAAAGAAGACTATTCAATACCTGCATTTTGCCAATACTCACCTATGGTTGCCAAACTTGGGCTAAAACAAAAAAACATGACACAAAATTGGTAACATGCCAACGAGCTATGGAGAGGAGCATACTAGGTTATACAAAAAAACATAGAAAAAGAGCTTTAGATATAAGAAAAATAACAAAAATAGAAGATGTTGTAAAAAAGACAAGGATTCTTAAATGGAGGTGGGTAGGGCATATGCTCAGAGAAAAGGGAAACCGATGGACAAGGGTCATTACTGAATGGACTCCCAGAGCAGATGCTAAAAGGAAAAGAGGAAGACAAAGAAAAAGGTGGTCAGATGAGATAAGGAGAGTGGCGGGGCCGCTATGGCTACGGAAGGCGAAAGAACGTGGCGAGTGGAAGAAGTTGGAAGAGGCCTTTGTGTCACAAGGACACGCCAGCACCCACATATAAATTTAATTTTAGTTTTAAGTAAAAATGTAACCTGTAATATTGGCAATAAAGGCTATAAATAAATAAATTCGTTTCCACTTCCTCCTATGGTCGTTAAGGTTTGGTCTATGACATGCAGTTTTCTCTCACTCTCCTTTAGACATCCAAACTCGACAACAAAGTCGGGTTCTACATAATGGGATTTTCAACTGACTTTAAAAAAGGAGGAGGTTCAGAATTCAACAATTTAGGATAAACAATTTGAAGGCGATTTTTAATTTTTTGTTTAGAATTTTATATAGAAAACAATCATATATAGAAAAATATTAATGTCTGACTATAAATTTACCCACCAATTTTCTTGTTAGCGTGTTCCTCTTGATCCTCGAGATACATGTCATCCATGTTGTAGCCATCTAACTGAAATAACATAAAGAAGAAATAATATTGGAATAAATTAAAAATGACAATCGTGAATTAAATATTTTATGGCTTCCTTAAATATTTCTTTTATTCTTATTTTTTTATATTTATTTTTTTAGTGGCAACTGAAATAAATATTCTCTGTATTTTCAAATAATTTATTATCACGGTTCATGAGATATAGGCTGGTGATAGACAGACAGTCAACTCTCAGTAATAGGGCTCATTTTAATCCCTTCATTAAAAACATACGATCTCCATGATCATTAATTTTCTAAGTCCATACAAGTTGAATGAAATTTTAATAATCTTACAAGTTATAACTTACTGTTCCATTGTCAAGATCATCATCATCATCATCATATTTTTCTATTATAGATTCTGAAATATCTGTAACTGGAATAGTCTTTTCATTGCATATTTTAGTTATTACTGTTTCATAATGTGTAAAAAAGTTTTTATTATCCAATAACAAACATTTAAAGTCTGCAGGCTTTATGTTCTGCTTCGCTTGGTCTTTTATAGGATTTAATAATAATTTGAATTCATCAATATTATCAAACACAAGTCTTCTCTGCTGGAGTGCATTTAGTTCAGAATGGGACCTTGAAATCAAATACAATTTTAAATTTATTAATCATTGTAATGTATAGTCTATTTAAATTAATTAATAATCATATTTGTTTCAATACAGGAAGTTGTGATTGAAGTAAATTAAATAATTTAATTCTGCACTCTCATCTTTGATGGTATGAAAGGCACTACATAATATTTTAAATTCTCACCTTCTTATTAATACTTTAAAGTCATACAATTCCTTGAGCTTATTTCGACACTTTAAACAAATCAAAGGCTCATCTAATTTGGATTCAATTATCTGTAAAAATTACATTACATTATTAAGAATATATTAGGTGAGCATTGTGAGTTGACTTTGTTTATAGGTTTATTCTATATCTTAATAAAAAGGATAGATATTTTAAATACATTTGGTATAGTATAAATTAACATGTTTGCATATTATATTCTGTATGGATATCATATACTCAGATCAAATAGGAAGACAGTGATATTGATTCATTAAAGTATATATTGTTATTGTGAAGATTTAAATACCTGAATATTAGCTACAAATAGAATCATTTCTGCATATGTTAAATCGCCATTGTAATCAAATATTGAATTTGCTATTCGTGTATGTTCCAAGCATATTATACAAATACTTCGAATCATATTTTTTTAAATCTCATCTATGATTACTCTTATTTGAATGTTTTTTTAAATTGTTGAAAGTGCTGAAGTAAATTAGTAACATTAAATAAGGTAATTGTCTCACAAAATTGATTATTACCTAATTAATTTTTATAGGTACCTAATTACTTTCATCGGGTTTTGATTTGAACCACATTTGAACCAAAACAATGATCTGTCAAATGTCAAATACCATGCTCAACAGTGTCAATGTCATTCTACGGAAACCTGTCAAATCACTATTTGAATGTTGCCATTTCAATAATAAATTAGTATAATATATAGTTCAGGATACATCGCCCATTTTTGCAAGTGACTACTATCAAGCTAATTTTCCGTTTGTAGCTTTATTTTGATGAGACACCGAATAATTTCGTGTACGAAAGTCTCGATTGTGGTAGCTAACAGAGATAACAAGGATAAAAAATTTTGATTTGATGGTTCTCAAATATTTATTACTAACTGATTTTTTTTTTGTTCAATCTCAATGATAATTACCTAAATTATTCGAAAAAATATTTGTCCTACAAAATCTATGGTTTGTTCAAAGAGTCCCCCTTTCCAAAGTGTATCGATAACGAGGTCATCATAAATCCGCCCGATCCGCACTAACCGTGTATCATGATACACCTCGTATCTGATATGCGTATCACGATCGGTGGTATGGACGTATTTTGATACTGTATTACGATATACGTGATACACCGCGAACCATCGTGCGTCGGTTTTTCCGCGACATCAAAAGCTGGGTCCACATTTGTAGCATTTCGGTGTATCGTATCTCCGTTGTGTGGCCTCGGCGCGTATCATGATCACTAGTTTGGACGCAAGATGATACCCGTTGATGATACACGCCGTATCTGATACGGCCCGATCCGCACTAACCGTGTATCATGATACACCTCGTATCTGATACGCGTATCACGATCGGTGGTATGGACGTATTCTGATACTGTATTACGATACGATATACGTGATACACCGCGAACCATCGTGTGTCGGTTTTTCCGCGACATCAAAGAGGATACACATATCTTATCGATCAAGTTTGGACGTGAATGCAATTGATACGCGATCATTGCCTGTGTTCCCGCCATTTCGTGGTTTGTGAAAGAGGAGTAAACATTGAAGATGAGCTGGGATAACGAAAGTGTTATAATGATACACTGACATGATACAGCAGTTGATAAGTATGGACGCGTTTTTTTCTTCAAGATACGCCTTTATAATACGACATGGACAAATGAGCGTCCATATTTATGATACAAATACTCGATACGATACGACTGATCGTGATACGTCAAGATGCTACAAATTTGGACCCAGCTTTAGTGTCATAGTCATAATATTGTTGATTCGTATCGTCAGAACCGACGGTACGCACTGACGGTCGGTCAAGCTCTGCAACCAGCCTTAGCCTAATGATCTAGACACTAGATGAGGCTAGTTTTACTTACTGTTTAAATATATTTTGTGAGGTTCTAAAAACTAGCCAAGTCAAAGTATAGGTCATTAGTTGTTTGCTTTGTGAAAATAATTATATGTACTTAGTATTCAAATTAAAAAAGTCATATTTTGGAATAAACGTTGTTCTCAAAGGGAAAATAAAACAATTGAGTATTCAGTTCACCTAAGAACTTAATACTTCTTCATCATCAATACATATAATAAAATTCTAGAAAAGCGGTGTCTGTACAATGAAAATATGGAAAAAAAAAATAGCAGGTGTTATTACTAAATCGACCCCAAACCCAAAACTGTAGTTAAAAAATTTTTTGTCTGTTTGTCTGTATGTTCGTGCACGCTAATCTCAGAAACGGCTTATCCGATTTAGATGCGGTTTTCACTAATATATTGGAGTAATCTTCATTTAACATTTAGTGTTTATTTCATGTCAATCGGTTCGTAAACAAAAAAGTTATGACCATTTAAGTATTCACGGCGAACATTTGCTAAGGCATTCTATTTATTGTACACTGTACAGTGTACGATATAAGTTATCTGTTACAGTTATTCCTATAAATGTCCAGGTGATCATATCGAGAGTCCCCAAGGGTGGGGGGGGAGTGGGGTAAGCTGTAGTAGTAGGGGGGAAGGGGTAAAATTAGAATTATGTTTTTTTCTAGGTAAATTTTATACATAAAATGTCCTTTAAATTATGTCGTATTATATTTTTAACTCCCGACGCATAAATATGGGTGATAAGTGTTTGACAACTATATGTGTATAATATATGTTTGTACTACCGTAGCTCGCTAACACGTAATCCGAATTTGATGCGGTTTTTTTGTTAGGCAGCATATTTTCAGACGCTGGTTCTTAGATAAAGTGTATCAAAATAGGTTCATCCATTTATTATATCTAGGTATATGGGGTAAAAGTGAAATGAAAGTGAACGACCAAATGAAAGTAACAATAAGTCAAATTTTATCAAAATCGGTTCATCCATTTATTTGATATATAGGTATAAAAGTGGTAATAAAAAATGAATTTTGTCAAATATACTCAAGTGACATATCAAATGAAAGGGCATGACGTGTAAATTATATTTAGACATATTTAATCAAAATCGGTTCATCCATTTATTATACCTATATATGGGTAAAAGTGGGAATGAAAAAAACGAATATTGTCAAATATACCCAAGTGACATATCAAATGAAAGTGCATAACGGGTGAAGTACAGTTAGTTATATTTTTATCCAATTCGGTTAATCCATTTATTAGATTAGGTACAGCGGTAAAAGTGGGAATGAACAATAATCGAATGTGGTCAAATAATATACTCAAGCGGGGCATATGAAAGGGCAAAGTGTGAATTACAATTAGTCATATTTTATCGAAATCGGTTCATCCGTTTATTACATTTAGGGCACTTTAGGGGCGACAGTGGGTATAAATAAACCAAATGGAGCATCAAACGACAGGATATGACGTGTACAATGTACATATAGGTACAATTAGATAATATGGTTTACATCAAAATTGGTTCTGCCATTTACTAGGGGTGGAAAGGGAAGAGTTGAAAGTCTGTGAAAGAAGTCAAAGTCAAAAGGAGTCAAATATACCCAAGTGCCATATCAAATGAAAGTGCATAACGGGTGAAGTACAGTTAGTTATATTTTCATCCAATTCGGTTAATCCATTTATTAGATTACAGCGGTAAAAGTGGGAATGAACAATAATCGAATGTGGTCAAATAATATACTCAGGCGGGGCATATGAAAGGGCAAAGTGTGAATTACAATTAGTCATATTTTATCGAAATCGGTTCATCCGTTTATTACATTTAGGGCACTTTAGGGGCGACAGTGGGTAAAAATAAACCAAATGGAGCATCAAACGACAGGATATGACGTGTACAATGTACATATAGGTACAATTAGATAATATGGTTTACATCAAAATTGGTTCTGCCATTTACTAGGGGTGGAAAGGGAAGGGTTGAAAGTCTGTGAAAGAAGAGGAGATATGGGAGCGAGAGGATAGCCACACCCTGGAAATTTTTAACTCTACTCAAAGCCTGGCCTGGCCCTTGGAATTTTTTTTCTTAAATATACCACTTCTTTTGCCACTGTGGTCCATTACAATTTGGGCACGGTTACGGCCCAAATCAATATGATGTAGGAATGTAATATGGAGGTACATTTGATAGTTCGGTCTCGCTCACTTGAAAATATTACATGAAAATAAGAAACCGAAGTTTAAAAATTTTAAAATTAAAAAAAAAATCCCAAAGCAACGAAGATAAAGGAATAAATCATTTTTCAAACTTCCCGACGATCTTAAAAATTAAGTACCATTATAAAAAAAATATTTATAGAGGTATATATATGATATATTATGATAATGTTGGCATGGCAGCCCCGACGACTTTGTTTTTTTTTTTTAAATATTTAAAATGGTATTCATTTTTAAAGATCGTCGGGAAGTTTGTGAAATTATTTATTCCTTTTTCTATGCACTTTTCTTCGTTGCGTTGGGTTTTTTTTTATTTAATTTTTATTGCACGGTCTAAACGGTTTAGTTACTACAGGCGTGAGACAGGAAAGATCTGATTTGGATTTGGTGCTGGATTTGATAAAAACTGAGTATCGATTAAGCTGATCAGTTGCTGCACGATACCTACATTGTTAATAACATCCATACAAGGAAGGAAGAAATTTGCTCGCCTCCCCCCTGGTGCTTAAAAATAATATGACATAATTTAAAAGAAATACGTAGAAAATTAATTAGGCATTTATTTTTTTTATTTTTTAGCTCAGTTCGGTAATAAATTTTACTATCAGTTCTTTTAATTATTTATGTTAGTACGTGTTTACTCAATAATTAATTTAATTAGTAACTACTATGCAGTCACTATTCCACGCGGACGAAGTCGCGGGCACAGCTAGTTGTAAATAAATTTCTGGACTGTCTACAGAACTTGGCACACTTTTAGATCTAATTTCTTTTTTTGGCAAATTAAGTCAACGATTGAACTCGGCTCCAATTTTTACATTCATGTTTTTGGTGGGATATAATATAGCCTATACCCTTCCTCGATAAATGGGCAATAATTTTTCAAATCGGACCAGTAAGTAGTTCCTGAGAATAGCGCGTTCAAACAAACTTCTCTCATATTTATAATATTACTAGCTTACCGCCCGCTTTGTCTAAAACCTAATAAATTATATACTAAAACCTTCCTCTTGATCTATAAAAAAAAACCGCATCAAAATCCGTTGCGTAGTTTTGAAGATTTAAGCATACAAAGGGACATGGGGAAATAGGGACAGAGAAAGCGACTTTGTTTTATACTTTGTAGTGATAGTATAGATTAATCACTACATTTTATAAAACATTCTTTTTCTGACTCTATGTCCCCATGTATGCTTAAATCTTTAAAACTACGCAACAGATTTTTATGTATTTTTTTAATAGTAAAAAATACCTATTCTAGAATCTAGAGGAAGGTTTTAGACAAAGCGAGTGAAGCCGCGGGCGGAAAGCTAGTTACAAATAAATTTAGCTTATGACTTATAGTCCATTGAATAAAAAGTTCTAGAGTGCGTGAGTAAGTAACGTAAGATGTTTCTTCGGAAACATCTCAAGAGTACCTAGGTAATAAACATACTAAAACCCCGGGGCACTAGGAGGAGCCCCGGAGTAGGGGGAGGGGGGAAAAGGTCCATTTTTTTCATTTTTCGCTTAAATCTCAAAAACGGTACATGTAAGAGAAAAACTTTGAAGGAAAAGTTGAAAGGCCATAAAATTATCTACAAGTTGTACCTTAATCATTTTTTCCTATATCCTAAAGTTTCTGAGTTACACACAGTAAAAAATGATTTTGGCTCAAACAATTTCCCCATACGATCAAAAAATATTTCATTCTTCCAAAAAAACTCAAATGTGCAACTTGTGACCAGTACTGATAGATTGCTCTTAATTAGGTCTATAATTGGTCAAATAAACACATTCCTCCATGGAAGCCTTTAGGAGGAATCGATTGTCAAAATATTATATTAGGGTAGTTTGAGTTACTGAACTTGATCTTTTTATTTTTTTCTTCCAAAAAACTCAAAAGTGCAACTTTTGACCGGTACAGATGAATTGCTCATAATTAGGTCTATCATTGATAAAAATACCAGATTCCATCACGGAGGCTTTTACGGGGAATTGAATTTTATTAGGGTAGTTACGATACTTGAACTTTTTATTTTTTTTCTTCCAAAAAACTCAAATGTGCAACTTGTGACCGGTACAGATAGATTGCTCTTAATTAGGTCTATAATTAGTAAAATAAACACATTCCTCCATGGAAGCCTTTAGGAGGAATCGATTGTCAAAATATTATATTAGGGTAGTTTGAGTTACTGAACTTGACCTTTTTTTTTCTTCCAAAAAACTCAAAAGTGCAACTTGTGACCGGTACAGATAGATTGCTCATAATTAGGTCTATCATTGATAAAAAAAAACAGATTCCACCATGGAGGCGTTTAGGAGATATTGAATTTATTAGAGTAGTTAGGTAAAATAAAAAGCTTTCGAATTTTTCACATTTCATGGGTTGTAGCTCGAAAACGGCTGCGAATAGAAAAAAATGATTGAGGTACAACTTGTAGATAATTTTATGGCCTTTCAACTTTTCCTTGAAAGTTTTTCTCTAACATGTACCGTTTTTGATATTTAAGCGAAAAATGAAAAAAATGGACCTTTTCCCCCCTTCCCCCACTCCGGGGCTCCTCCTAGTGTCCCGGGGTTTTAGTATGTTTATTACCTAGGGACTCTTGACATGTTTCCGAAGAAACATTTTACGTTACTAACTCACGCACTCTAGACCCCCCTTGGAGGGACTCATTCAATGGACTATGAGATTGAGCTTCTAAATTTATAAAAAATTCAATCTGGTTGTTATATTATGAGTACCATTATTTCAACTTTATCTTTCTTATAAATATATTACAATAAATTAACCTCGCAAGCATGTCCAAAAACAAGAATATGATCTAACTATATTTCTACTTTAATAATTCTCTTAGATAGTTTGCTAATAAATTTATAACCTAACACAAAACAAACACCACTATGCCCGTAAAACACGTGAAATACACACGTAAAAAGTACATCAGACAGAATTATAATTAATACAACAGAACATTCGAAATCGAAAATTTAACAATAATTCCAAAAGTTTTCAAACTTCGGTCAAGTGAATGGTACATTGGGACGATAATAAATCTCATTTTGCAGCCTTGTCCGGAACATTGTTAAAATTGCAATTAAATTATTTTTTTGCTGTATATATTATAGTATATTATATAGTATATATATTCCAAAAGTTCTGCAAAAAGTTTTCGATATAATATTTTATATCACGTATTAAATTTGCAACCAATCTAAGTGTACGGAACATTGTAAAAATTGCAATTAAATTATTTTTTGCTGTATCGTCGTGAAAAAAATTCCAAAAGTTCTGCAAACTTGACACAAATATCGGAAATATATACCGAACGGTTGTATTAATTTGCAACCTTTTTCGAACATGTTTATTTTTAATTATTTTTAATTCGTGGTCATTTTTTCGAGTAAGGTGGTCTCGGGATAATAATTACAAAAGTTTTTAACTTGGTTGCAAACTTCGAAAACATCTATTCTGATGCATTTACAAATTTGCAGCCTCATTCAGTTTAATTAAAAAAAACATTAATATTCAATATTAAAAGATGTTCCGTAAACTGAGATTGGTTGCAAATTTAATACGTGATATGAAATATTATATTGAAAACTTCCCGAAGTTTGCAGAACTTTTGGAATTTTTTTCACGACCATACAGCAAAAAATAATTTAATTGCAATTTTAACAATGTTCCGGACTGCGGACAAGGTTGCAAAATGAGATTTATTGTCGTCCCAATGTACCATTCACTTGACCGAAGTTTGAAAACTTTTGGAATTATTGTAAATTGATTGTTTTGACTGACTGGAGTTAAGTAGAAAATGAAAAAGATGTGTTGAAATGAAGGCGTTTTGAAACAATTTTGTAGTAACTGGGATAAGTCGAATCATCCCAGGACTTAGGAGCTTAGGAGCAAACAAAAGAGCCGTTTTTCCATACAAACGTAGTCCCCTGTTTCCTCCCTGGATTGTGTCACTAGAGCAATATATTTTTTACTATTAATCTATGGTTACTTTAGTCCTGTTCCTACGTTTTCTTTTTTGTCATATCATAATTATTAAAAAAGATATTAATCTTTCAAAACGTAAGAAATAGGACAAATTTTCCGTTATGTTCCGTCTTCCATAAAACTAATTTTTGAATATCATATAAAAAAAGCAAAACGTAGGAACATAATGTTACCTATAACACTAAATTATGAAAAAAATGCGTAATTTTCCTGTGTTTTTTGGGCCCGAGCTGCAGGTGTCCCTGTCGCGCTCTACGGAGAAGGCTTGTGTGCTTGAGGCAAAGCGCGACAGCAATAGGTAATAGGAAAACCTAATTTTGAATTCTCTCACTCGTTTTGTTGGCTCTTAACTATAACGCCCGCCCCTAAAAACAACTCGATGGAACAAAGTATAGAGTTTAGTCGGTAGTCAACACAAGTAACCCAAAATCCTTTCAACGTGGGCCTTTGGGTATGCAGAAATTGCATTCGAAAATAAAGAAACGGAAAGCAATGATTTAAGAAAACGAAAATACATTCAAAAATTTCTCCCAAGTACCTAGTCATGTTCCTAGTGTAGATTGTTTTAATTAAATGCCTACGAATACGACTACACATAGTTCTCCTTTATGATAATATTATATTATCATTAACGATGAAACGTTACAATCGGAAACGTTATTTTGAGTTAAATTATTACAAACTATTAACTAGGTACAGTACTCCTAAATTAATAATGCGCATACAGATCTTCGCTTTGTCGTATTCCAGAAACACCCGAATCATTGAATCGGAAGAGCCCTAAACAATGCACTTGCATTTTGTACCTTGTTCGAAAAAAATAGGAGTCAATTGACAGTCATACACAATTAAAACAATTCGGGCGGTAGGTGACGGTAGCCTGTCAGTCAAAAATCGTTCAGTCGTCTTTATATATTGGTGTTGACCGCACGTATTCTCTCTGTGTGAAATTATTATACAGGGTTTCCCACTATTGGTATACTAAGCGCAAAGGGACTTGTAGTTTTGCATACACATTATCACGAAAAAATACTTAAAGAACAAAATTACGTCAAATTTTTTTTGCAAAATTTTTCCTGAAAATCCATGTTTTTTGTTCTGGCGTCGCGCTGCCGGCATAAATATAGCTTCGCTAATGTGAGCATTTTATCTATGAAAACAATCTTTAACGATAGCTCACGTGCTGGTGGCAAAGCTGGGCGGGTTGCTTGTTATGGGTGTACACATAGAGTTTTAAGACTTCATCTATTTGAAAAAAAAAATGTGTCTGGAGTTATATAAGTATTTTTTACGAACTCAGCGTATGCAAAACTGTAACCTCCTTTGATACTAAGGTATACCAACAGTGGGACACCCTGTAGAGCTGCTGTTACATACCCTTCTTGGTTTTGTTTTCAAAGTTTAATTTCCCGATATAATGAAAATCAATGAGAGCATAATGAAAGTTCTGATCACTGTACCATGCCATAAATTAGAGATACCTAGGTAATCCATGATTCTGTTTATTTTATTTTAATTGTAATATTATTTTGGAATTAAATTACCTTCTGTAAATACTTTTGAACTGAGATTTTAATGATTAGATTTCTACAATTTAAATGTAAACCAGTGTTTAAATTTTTTTATTTTTCCATATACAGTGCGACACAAAAGAGATGACAAAAAATGAGGGCGCCACCGTCGCTCATATAGCAACACTGATACTGCGACGCAAGCAATCTTGATACTATAGAATAAAAATCAAAAAAATAAAAAGTAATAAATACCGCGATTTAAAGTTGTTTCATTCATCATCGTGTAAATTTAAGACAAAAATACATTAGTATTTTAAATGACCTACCTAGGTCAAATTTTACTTAAATGTATTTGGAATTAGTTTATAGAAATCGGTCAAGCCATTTAGACTGCAGAGGCGCACATAGAATCAAACATACGAACAAACAAACATACATACATACACCTCAAACCTAAGGCTCAAACACATTACGCTCCTTCTGGGTCCGTCAGGTAAAAAAAACAAGGTGATTTGAAAACTACATATTTTTATTTATTTTTTGTAGATATTCTCCTTCATTTTTACTCCCATGCTCCACTATCCTGCGTACTGTGCTTTCAGAAACCCCTATAACAAACGAATTAAGATGTATAAAATCAAATAGTACATTTAACATATTTATTTAGTAGCTTAAAACTATTTTTTTTTTATGTCGGAGGCCAAGACTCACTTTGGATCCCTGCGTCCACTCTAGTAAGTAGCAAGTAAGGATTCATAGATAGCTGTATGAAAATAGTTATCACTATACTATTTAAGGCTGGTTGGATTGGATATAACTTCTTGACTCAAATTGTGCTGGTCGCACTATAAAAACTAGTTTTTGTTTACATACAAATAACCTCAAATTAAATTTCAAAAACGTAATAATCGCCATAGATACGTACATTAAACACTCGTCACTAATGGAATATTCTATTTTACGTAGTACTGAGCAAAAATAAATAGAATCTCACCGGTATAATCTGCTGTACGTCTGTAAACGTTTTCCAAATATTTTTCTCGTTTTTCAGCTTGAAATTATGAGAAACACCGAATGAAAACTTTATATATGGCATCACGGACACCGCTACGTTTAACCTTTTTCATGATTTCTCCTTTTTTGAGTAAATTTCTTGTTTAAAATAACAATTTTATCTCAACTTCACCAAATAAACAACAAATTTTTATTCAACTTGACAGCTGCATTGATAATTCAGGGTTGCCAGATAATGAAAAAAAATTAGTTCCAAATTAATTAATTTCATCTCTTTTATGTCGCACTGTAAGTATAAATTTTATATTTTTTAAACAATTTCCGGTAAGACTCTTTAATAGTTCTATGTATGAATTTTCCAAGTAAATCAATCTAACAAATATGATATATTTGCAATCGTGTGGCTTATCCTCGGCCCTCGGCCCTCGCCCCTCGCTATTTACTAACATGGAGTTATCGAAACAAATTGCGTGTCGTATGCTGTAGGATAGAAAAAATGCATGATAATAAATTTTACAAAGTATAAAAATTTAGCTATTTAGCTTCGCTAATGTGAGCATTTTATCTATGAAAACAATCTTTAACGATAGCTCACGTGCTGGTGGCAAAGCTGGGCGGGTTGCTTGTTATGGGTGTACACATAGAGTTTTAAGACTTCATCTATTTGAAAAAAAAAAATGTGTCTGGAGTTATATAAGTATTTTTTACGAACTCAGCGTATGCAAAACTGTAACCTCCTTTGATACTAAGGTATACCAACAGTGGGACACCCTGTAGAGCTGCTGTTACATACCCTTCTTGGTTTTGTTTTCAAAGTTTAATTTCCCGATATAATGAAAATCAATGAGAGCATAATGAAAGTTCTGATCACTGTACCATGCCATAAATTAGAGATACCTAGGTAATCCATGATTCTGTTTATTTTATTTTAATTGTAATATTATTTTGGAATTAAATTACCTTCTGTAAATACTTTTGAACTGAGATTTTAATGATTAGATTTCTACAATTTAAATGTAAACCAGTGTTTAAATTTTTTTATTTTTCCATATAAGTATAAATTTTATATTTTTTAAACAATTTCCGGTAAGACTCTTTAATAGTTCTATGTATGAATTTTCCAAGTAAATCAATCTAACAAATATGATATATTTGCAATCGTGTGGCTTATCCTCGGCCCTCGGCCCTCGCCCCTCGCTATTTACTAACATGGAGTTATCGAAACAAATTCCGTTACTTATCATCTTTATACACAAAACTCATAATTCTACTAAACTATGCTTGAAGAAAATACATTTAACCACTCTATATACATATCGTCGTCAGATACTCGGGGAATATGACAGTTGCCGAACAGTAACGAAGATTTCTATGCGCATTATCAGTTTGGAAGTACACTCTGTGACTATACTGTAACTCATACACTGTCATACTGTCACTCTACTGTAACCATACTGTAACTCATTACAATTCCGTGACTGTAAATATTTGATTCATAGCAATTTTATGAGTTAATCATTTGAAATCCCAGACAAAAACATCTATTAAACTTTAGTGAAGGTCAACAAAATCAGACAGAGTTCAGGGACAGCCCGGACAGGACTATCAGCTTTACTTGTAGAAGCATAACAATCACAAGGCGGACTTTCCTAACGTAAAGCTGAGATTTGATTTGTTTTGAAAATCTATAACGACCTATTAGCCTGTAATTAAGGTCGCCACTAAACTAACAAGGCAGGCATAATATTTTTTTTTTTATGTAAGAGCAGGTAACTGAGCAGGTGGATCACCTAATGAAGTGACACCACCGCCCATGAGCACTGACAAAGTTACCTTTGTGAGGCTGTTACCGGCTGTCAAAGATGGATGTAGGCTCTCTTTTTAAAGGAATTTAAGTCATACACGTGCGGGAATACAGAAGGGGGTAGACTGTTCCACAAGGTGGTAGTGCGGGGTAAAAAGTGTCGCGAGAAGCGTACGGTACTCGTTTGCCAGCGGTCCAAATGGTGTGGATGGATAATTATTACCTTTTTTTAGCGGTGAAATTTTGCGTAAATATCCACGGCCCCCGAGGAAGAGGCGGTGGGTTATGTCGTGATCCTACCTAACAAAACCCCACTGCGTTCCGTCCAACTGCTTCAATGACAATTGACGGGTGCTAGTAAAATTCGTTCACGACCATAAACTAATGTATTGTAAAATTTCTGAAAATAAATTGTATTTATTTATTAAAAATAGTTAACATATTTGTATACCTATGTGAAAATAGGTAGGTACCCCACGCCACTTCTTAAAAAATCGAATAGATTGGGTCCGCGGACGTTTATCAGCTACTGGAGAGGTCAACATCGTAAAAGTTAAAAAACTGGGTCGAACGGAAGTAAAATTAGGAATGTCATAGGTACGTATAAAGAATAGTTCAAGAGCAATTACGCTTGTTACTAGGCAAAGAGATCCGGAAAATCGTCATAAAGTAGGTATGCTAAGCGGATTAGAAATTAAAATATGTTTCTTGCTACTATCTAGTAAAGCTAGTAAAGCGTGCGATTTACCGAAATACACATAGAAATACTAACCAGTTACCACATTATGTATACGGTGATGCGTTTAAAAAATAAATAAATAAAAAATATTTTTGCGTGTCGTATGCTGTAGGATAGAAAAAATGCATGATAATAAATTTTACAAAGTATAAAAATTTGGTACAGAGAAAAAAATAATTCATTTTTATCTATGTATAGTTTAGTAAATTTAATAGTATAGTTGTGTTCTGCCTTATGTTCTGCGATACTCTGATTATGTCACTGAAGGCATAAAACATAGAAGTATAGGAAGGTTTTCAAAGGAATTTAATTCACAATAGTATGGCTCAAAAGTCCGTTTTTAGAAATATTAAAATTAAACAATTAACGAATTCAGTGTAGGTGTTTGAAAGCGTTATCAATCGAAGTATCAATAAAGAGTATTCTTTATTGATTCCTAGTATTGTTCTAAAATTTATTTCAACTTCATATTATACTAGTTTATTTTTGAATATTATAGCTATTACGATAATCACACATACATGGATATTTGTTATATTTTATGCATTTATATCCACAAACAGCGTGGATAGAATAATGTAAGCACTACAGTTACCATTAAACTGCGAGATTTATTGTTATACATCTAAAACCAAGACTTACAGGATTATTTTTTACTGAACCGTCAAAATATTTATTTTAGTTTTGATAATAATTTATTAAAACGAGTCCATCTGGTTTTTGCATAAAATGCGGGAGTAAAATTTGTTTAATCTATAAATTCTTGTTACATAGATTTAGTTGTCTGAAAACATACACATGTAAATTTACAAGTTGTAATAAACGAAATCTTTTTGAATGACGCAATGGCGAAGCTGAATTATAAATAAATTATAACAGAAGTTAATACGTATAATATAAGAATTTATATGTAGGTAACTAATTTGTATTAATTCTTATAATTATGTACCTACCTAGTGGTTAAAAATTAAACGATTTAGAAATGGGAAAATGAGCTCTAGGTCTGTATTTACAAATTTATTTTGCCATGAAGGCCCATATGAAAGAATTCATTCATATGCTCATCGAGGCTTTAATTGCAGTACGAATACGAGTAGTCTCATTTTTAATGATGATTTAGTTCTGCGTGGATCTGGTTGAATTTTAACAAAAGAATTGCATTACGTTTAGAGGTAGCGCGCACGAGCAACTTTGTCTCCGCAACTATTTTGTCTCTCCCACCCATGGGCTAGTATGAAAGTGCGCACGTATAGCGACGCAACTCCCCATACAATTGATGGGAGAGACAAAATAGTTGCGGAGACAAAGTTGCTCGTGCGCGCTGGCTCTTAGGTACCATTAGAGGTAGCGCGCACGAGCAACTTTGTCTCCGCAACTATTTTGTCTCCGGAACTATTTTGTGTCTCCCACCCATGGGTTAGTATGAAAGTGCGCGCACGTAGCGACGCAACTCCCCATACAATTGACAACATTTCATTTTTTATAAGGCCATAAAAGAAAAATACCGTTTCTTTATTTTGCTCTTGCGATTACAGAAAAAAAATTATTTCATTTTTTTATCGCATATTTTAAGAGAAATTAAATAAAAACGATAAATGTGATGATGACGTCATACATACGGAGGAATAAAAATGAGCCTTAGCCTAATTTAAAAAAAGTAAAAAAAAAACTATCACTGACATTTACAGGGTATGGCATGTGTCAAATTTCATATTAATGTCATTTTTGTGAATGAATCATGTCAACAAACTTTTAAATCGTGTTATTGAAATTCAAAACCGTTTTTTTTTTTCGCTGCTTTGTTGTGTCGGAGAAAACACGTGTCTCAGAGATTGTTTTTGTTTTTTATTATCCTATTATTTTTCTACTGATACCAAACTTTTTGTTGTGTTTGTGCTGTTTGGGTTAGCAATAGAAAACTAATTTTCCTTTTTGCAATATGGGTCCTGACCCTCCGGATCTTAATAAACCACCGGATTTACAGAGTGAGATGATGGAAGCAGAGTCTACGGGCCACAAAAGGCTCCGTTCCGATCACTCCTCTAAAGACTCTGACATTTTACCCTCGAAACGCCATATCCCTGATCACGACTATACTATCCCAGCCTCCCAAACTACCTATATTGACCCAATTCTTTTGAATCCCCCATCTTACACTGGCGAAGAGAGTGGACCATACATAGTATATGTATCTCGTACTGAGGAAGACCCTTCGGCTGGCCTAAGTATAAGACCCATTAAATTCGGTTCGTTCTTGTATAAACACCGTGTCCAGAATATAACTAAAGATGGTGTTAGACCTATAGGCCGTAATAAAATATCGGTACAATTTACTTCAGCAGCAGATGCAAATAATTTTCTTAATTTTTCAAGTTTAAAGGAAGCGAAATTTCAAGCCACTATTCCCTTGTTCCATATAACCCGTATGGGCATCGTCAAGGGAGTCCCTACTGAATGGTCAATGGAGGAATTTGTAAGTTACATAGACTTTCCAGGAGGACGTGGTAAGGTTTTAAAGGCGAGGCGTTTAAATAAAAAGCAGAAAATTGATGGAGTGACATCTTGGACACCGTCCCAATCTGTAGTCCTTACCTTTCAGGGGCAAACTATGCCCAATAAAATATACTGTCTATACACTGCCATGCCGGTTGAGGTTTATCAATTTCCGACAATCCAGTGTTTTAAGTGCTGTCGGTTCGGCCACGTTCGTGAGCAGTGTCGTTCCAAAGAACGCTGTTATCGGTGCACTCAAATGCATTCAGGTGATAGCTGTCCCAAAAAAGAAGTAGAGGCGTCCTGCCTCTACTGCTCTGGTAACCACTTCGCAACTGATAAAAGCTGCCCAGAGCAGGGTCGTCAAAAAGCGATTAAATTATTGATGGCGACTGAAGGTGTCTCATTTGAAGAGGCATCTAAATTGATTCCATCTTCGCGCAAAACATTTGCGGAAAACGTTAAGACCCATCCATCCACCATCCACTCAGTAACCCCTGAATCTCACCTCACATTATCAAGCCAACCTATCCCCACGGTTTCTTACAAAAAAACTGTAATGAGACCTCCCCGCCCCAGGGCTACTTTGGGAACCACTTATAATACAAGCGCTCATAACGCCATTGTTCGCGACGTTCCATCTTCCCTCCCCAATGGGTGCGCTTTAATTAATAATAATACCTCCTCATCCTCGGCGCCTTCGCGCAATGAAAAACTTTTAGATATGTGTCTATCATTTATTGAAAGTTTAATAAATGAATACCCCGAAAAATTACCGTCCAACGTTGCCTTAAGATTCTCCCGCTTTTCTTCCATACTGTCAAACCATGGATCTAGTGTTCCTCCAGTGGAATGCACAGAGTATTCGTCGCAAAAAACATGATCTGATAGAGTTAATTGCCTTGCATAAACCTGTTGTGGCTGCCATCGCGGAGACATGGTTAATTCCTGGTTCTCATTATTGGGTTCCGGGATTTTCTTGTTTGCGTGATGACAGGGATGACGGTTATGCTGGAAGTGCTCTACTTGTAAACCGATCGTTCCCATTCACCCAGATTCCTCTTCCGTCGCACGGGCGGTATTTCAACGCCGTCGCAGTGCGAGTCTTTGATATCTCCTTTTTATCTGTTTATATACCTCATCCTCATTCCAGTATCATCCCTGACCTATCGTTAATTATTTCCTCTCTCCCCCCTCCCGTGATAGTTATGGGAGACTTCAATGGCCACCATACTTCATGGGGATCTTATATGTGTGATACCTTTGGACGACTTTTAGTGGACCTCTTTGATGATCTAAATTTATGTATAATCAATGATTGTGCCCCTACTAGAAGAGTTCCCCCCATGCAAAATCCTAAAACTGTAGTCGACTTGAGTATTTGTTCATCTATACTAGCCTCCTCCCTTTCTTGCCACACCCTTCCCTCTACGTATGGTAGTGATCATTTCCCAATTCTCCTTTCCTGTTCCCGTTCTGTTCATATCCCCTCCTCCTCTTTTCCTCCCTTACTTAAATATAAATTAGAAAGCGCTGATTGGGACTCTTTTGCACTTAATCTTGATTCTAAAATAGCTAATCTACCAGAAATTCTTCGACAGAATTGTATGCTCTCATATAACTCCTTTGTTTCCTGTCTCCACTCTGCTGCTTCTGAAACCCTGCCTGTAAAGCGAACCCCCTCATCCTCTCCCAGAAAAATATCCCCTCCCTGGTGGGATCATGAATGTTCTGAGGTGATTACTGAGCGAAAGGTTGCCGAAGACAGGTACAATTCTAATATGAGTTTCGAAAATTTTATTATGTACAAACGAAATGCTGCTCATGCGAAACGATTCCTTTCCAAAAAAAAGAAACGAGGTTGGATACGATTCTGCGAAAGTTTATCACCTACTACACCTCCATCCATTGTCTGGAAAAGTATTCGTAGATTCCGTGGTTCCCTTTCCTATGTCAACCCATCTTCCAATAATCCTGATCTTTGGCTCAATGATTTTATAAATAAATTAGCCCCTCCTTTTGTCCCTTCTGCGGATCTTATTCTCCGACCACCGTTTGATTTTATATGCAATAATAATGTTAATGGAATAGATAGCCAGTTTTCTAGCCAAGAGCTGGATACCGTGCTTGAAGGCCTAAAGGATTCGTCCCCAGGGCTAGATGGCATTCCCTATTCATTTTTAAGTAGATCTAATAGTTCAGCAAAGTCATATTTTCTCAATTTGATTAATTTATTTTATGAAACCGGTTCTACCCCTGATTCCTGGAAAACCCAACTCATCATCCCCATTTTAAAACCTGGTAAAGACCCGATTGATCCTAATTCTTATAGACCTATTGCACTTTCTTCCACATTAGCCAAAGTTATGGAACATTTAATAAAAAACCGACTGGAGTGGTACGTTGAGAGAAATAATCTCCTTGCTCGCTCTCAATTTGGGTTTAGGAAAGGCATGAGTGTTTTAGATAGCCTCAATATCCTTACCACTGACATACGCTTGGCATTTCAGCAAAAAGGATTCCTGGTGGGTGTGTTCCTTGATATTGTATCCGCGTATGATAACGTCCATCTTCCGGTACTCAGACATAAGCTGTCTCAGATGAGTATCCCTGCGAGGATGATACGTTTTATCATGAATCTTTTAACGACCAGATATATTCATGTGCGCGGCTCTTCTTCAAGTAGAGTTACATTTAAGGGCCTTCCCCAAGGATCAGTTTTGAGCCCAATTCTTTATTCAATTTACACGAATGATTTAGAAAAAATTGTTACTCCTTTTTGCGATATCTTACAGTATGCTGACGATATTGCATTATATGCTTCATCTGGCAATATGGATGGTGCCGCTGAGCGCCTTAATAGTGCAGTATCCAATTTAGAAGTCTGGATGAATGACCATGGTCTGTCTCTATCACCAGTTAAAAGTAATATTGTAGTATTCACCAAAAAACGTTCATTTTCTCCCCCTGTAGTGATTCTTGACAGTTCTGTAATTCCTGTGGTAAGTAAGGTCAAATTTTTAGGTGTTATGTTAGATCAAAAATTAAGTGGTATTGCACACATTGACTACATTGCACAAAAGTGCGAAAAAAATATTAATGTGCTACGCTCTCTCGCTGGTGTGTGGTGGGGTTCCCATCCATATTGCCAGAAACTCGTTTATAATGCAATAATCCGGAGCCACCTAGATTATGCATCTTTTATTTTTGAGCCTTGTAGTAAATCTGCATTGGTAAAACTAGATAGGATCCAATATAAATGTTTACGCCTCATACTTGGTGCGATGAAATCGTCTCCAGTTAACGCTCTCCAAGTAGAATCTGTGGATCCACCTCTGTTTCTTCGCCGACAGTATCTAGCCGATAAATACTTTTTTAAAATAACGCAGTACGCATCACATCCCCTCCTTAACAAGCTCCAGAATCTATTACATTCTCTCACCTCTAATACTCTACGTTCGCCATCTGATTTCCCCTGTATCCTTAAAAGCCTTATTAAGTTTTATCGCCTTCCAGATCCTTCTTTTCAACTTAATAACCACCCTTTATATTTAACAAATTACAATGCTCTAGTTTTTAAGCCTTCCATCATTTTTAGTTGTGGTATAATTAAAAATTCCCCTGACGCAAATATCTCTTTCAATAGGCTCATTTCATCTCGTTGGCACGATTATAATTACTTCTATACTGATGCCTCTAAATCGTCAAATTGGCTACCAGTTGGAGTAGCTGTGTGGCATTCAAACTCTAAAACAATACTGCAATATAAATGTCCTCCCCTTTCTTCTGTCTTCACTGGCGAGGCAACAGCTATTTTAGAAGCTATTAACTTCATCTACTCTCATAATCTTAAAAAATCTATCATCTTTACCGATTCTCTTAGTTGCCTTCAATCAATATCTTCGAACCCATTCCGTTCTAAATCAAATTTTCCAGTTATTCTTCAAATAAGATCTTGCCTTTTTAACTGCTATGAAAAAAACCTCAGCGTTTTATTAGTTTATATTCCAAGCCATTCAAATATCACTGGTAATGAGAAAGCCGACTCCCTAGCAAAAGCAGCTATGTCTAGTGGTACCCTAGAACATTATTTAAACTATTCATACGATCTCCTTCCCCTTGCTAAGTCCCGCCTGGAAAGTATGTGGAACTCTCTGTGGAATAGCTCAAACAAAGCTAAATACTTTAGAGATATACAGCCCACGGTTCCCTGCAAGCCGTGGTTTTTCAAATTTATCAATATTAATAAATCTACAGTATCAACCATTTGCCGTCTTCGACTAGGCCATGCTTCCACCCCAGTGCACCTAGCAAAAATTCATGTTCGTGATAACTCCTTATGCGAGTGTGGCTTAGCCGAAGGTAACAATGATCATATATTTTTTGAGTGCCCTAAACGAAATTCCTCGCTTTTAGATCTCCTTCCCCCTGATGTTCCCCGTCCCACTAATTTTAAATGTTTATTGTGCTTGGTTCCCTCCTCATTTGTTAATGTTTTATCCAAATTTATCCACCTCAATAATCTTAAATTTTAATGCTTTGCTTTTGTATATGTCCTGTTTGGTTATCCAGGTAAGAATGGTTCCTCATTTGAACTGCTCAATCTCTTCCGTGATTTTTCCTCAGCACAGAGTATCAAGTTGCTACCCTAAATCCGATCATT
Organism: Colias croceus; assembly: GCF_905220415.1. Classification (NCBI taxonomy): domain Eukaryota; kingdom Metazoa; phylum Arthropoda; class Insecta; order Lepidoptera; family Pieridae; genus Colias; species Colias croceus. The sequence continues at coordinate 6,007,030 of NC_059542.1, forward strand.
GAATTAAACGATCAATTTTGATTTGGGCGCACATGACACTTGACACTGGCAGAATCCGTCCATAATGGGATCGGGAAGGCCATAAACAAAAAAGAAGAAGAAGAAGAAGAAATCGTGTTATTGTGTTTTGGATGTTTGTTTGATTGGAGTTGGACCAATTTATTTATATTATACAAATAGTGCCTATAGTGTTCATAATTTTCTTGAAATAAAAGACTTTGTTTACTTACTAAAAGTTGTATTTATTTAACACTTTCCAACGTTTTTGGGATAGTATATATTTGCTTCCCAGAAATTTCCAGCACCCCTTAACAAATCCTGCATAAAGTCATCATCATCAGTACTTGTGAATAAGTTTCTTTTGTTTAAAATTTGGATCAGCAAATAACAAATAACAATATTTACAAAACTTGATGAATCAAAGTGACAAATGTGCCAAAATGTCAACTGTCAAGATTTCTTTTTAATTTAAACTAGTATGTGGCAAAGGAAAAAATGTATTCCTCCGTATGTATGACGTCATTTGGCGCTTACGACATTTTAGAATGAGATGATTTTAAAACTCAAAAAGATGAATGAAAACTTCGATATTTAGAAAAAGCAAAAAATACATGTATCATAATTTTTGATCTAGTTTTCATTAAAATAAAAAAATAAGTAGCTTAAAATTTTGAAATGTTGTCAATTGATGGGAGAGCTAAAATAGTTGCGGAGACAAAGTTGCTCGTGCGCGCTGGCTCTTAGAGCAGAAATAATTGTCAGCTGACACTGATTGTCAATGATCATGATCTACCAGACATGAGCTATGCAGCCTTGCATCTATGCTACGATAATATAATCTTAGCATAGGCTAAGAAACTATATGACCGTTTCTACCGGAAGCTATGCTACAAAAATGTAAATTAAGCTATGCTATGAAATTATGTAACAGTTTTCACCGATACTAAGATACGTAGCGGTGCGAGTAAGATGTGCTATGAAGACGGGCCGACGCAAAGTGGCTGTGCGATTAAATGCGAAGCTCGGGCTACGTGATGTATCGATAGTAGGCAACGCTTTGCACATAGCACGCATCCACAGCACTCATCCATAGCATGCATCCATAGCATACATCCATGGCATACATGATACATCCATAGCACGCATTCTTCCTTATAAAAAACGGTATCGTATCGGCAAAATCATGTATCGTTATTCGTTACATCACTAGTTATAGTATAGCGACATTTTTTTTCGACAGTTGTGTTATCAAGTTCACATATTCTATAAATGATAAAACAACATAGATAATTAAATTTAACCGCATAGAAAAACACATTCGCATTTGTGCCCCTGCAAATAAAAAAAAGGTAAAGTGAGTGGTTGCTATCACGTACTTAGCGATATAGAACAATAACAGATGTAGAGCTGCAAGCAAGCTGAGGCGGGCGGAAAAGTTGTGCGTGCTTTCGTGTTTCATGAAGCAAGGTGGTTACAGTGAGTCACAGCTTGCGAGCGAGCGAGTGGTGGGGCGGCAAGGCGCGGGGCGATGCAAGTCGCCTGCTCGGGGAGCCTGGCGAGGCGTGTGCGCAGCGCGGGCGACACGCGAGCCGCGAGCCGCGTGCAGTGTAGCACGCGCCGTCCGCGGCCGCACACCGCTCGCTCGCTCCGCCGTGCCGCCCGCGCCGCTCCCCGCTCTGCCGCACCACGCGTCCGCTGGGCGCGTCGCGCGGGCCGCGGGCCAGGCCCGCGAGCCTGCTGCTGCTCGCCGCGTGGTTGGCGGCCGTCGCCGCCGACCTGGCCTGCCCACAAGAGCCTCCCGCAGCCCAAGTCGTTTGTGCCTCCTGTCGCTCGTACGAAAACGCGCGCGAGCACAGTCTAAGAGTGATCCGCGAAAGCCTGTTGGCGAAGCTTGGCTTCTCCCAGGCCCCGAACACTACTGGTCGGCAACTGCCGCGAGTGCCTGCAGATCTCATGGAGCGTTTCGAGAGGCGGCCTCCGCCACCCGGCGTGCAGGCAGATGCACCTGCGCTTTCGCGCACTTTTGTTACGCACACAGAGCAGGACGACTTCTTGGCCCGCACCGATAATGTTCTCGTATTTGCTCGTTAGTACTTTATTTATAATCATAATCTATTTTAATATCTTTGATGCAGTGCATGCAGATGCATTGACAGTTACAAGAACAGCAGAGCCGAGTAATAAAGTATATTCTTAGTGCTAGTTAAAAGTCATACTTAACCGTTACTTTTAAATGCTGGAAGTGTATCATGAGGAAGTATGAAAGACGAGGTACACGTGCGAGCGACAATATTCGCTTGACATGGTCAGCAAAGTTCATTGACAGACACGTGTGCAGCTTATAAGTGTGTAAGGTATTCCGTGATCGCTTCACGCATTGCCAATTTTAATTAGCCAAAAATTGTCCGATTCAAGCCTCAGGTACTCTACTATTGTCTATGCGGCTACTTTAAGATTTCGATCGCGACCATTGTGACACATGATAAACGCAAATTTGATCGTGACTCGCGTAACGAGTTCATTTAAATTTAATAAGAATATTACATTCAAAAGAATATTACATTCGCGAATATAACTCCACATAAGCTTATGATAATGTTTTAAAAAGTAGTGACGTAATGTTGAAAGTAGTAGGTAAATAAAGCGATGCCACAGAAGTAATTAAGGTAAACAATCGTAATATTAAACGAGGTTATCAAAGTGCATGCAAATACATAATATGTGATCTGCTAAAGCAAAGGGGCTTCGACCGCTAATGATAACGGCATTAACTATAAACTACGAATATAACCTAATTCCATTTGATATATTTAAAAGAAATACATAATATGTATATAATATACCTATGGAACCAGTGCTGAAACAAAATGGTAAATCCTTGTTTAATAACCTTAGTATATAATATCCTGTCGTCTGGTAAGTACTTACTTAATGTTGTGTTACGTTTCATACAATACCAGAATATTTACATGAAGTATTATGGGAATTTTCTATCTTTTGTCATTTGGTACCATGATACATTAGGTACCATTTTTTAAATCTCAAACGTGGTTTTGTGAAAGTTTTTCTTTGATCAAAATAGCTTGACCTCACCACCAGTAAAAGTCTCTTCACGTTTAGAAAATAAATTTGTTTCAAATTTTATAAAAATTATTTATAGATAGATTATTTTATAATCGGTATCTATATGTAGAGTCTTTGTAGAGTCGTACGTTTTTAAATATAATTGATAGTTGGAAATTTAGACGTTGTAATATATTCATAAAAATGTGACAAAATATAAAAAAGATGATTTTTAGAAACAATTCACAAAAGAAATGAAATTTCAAGGCTAAGTTTCTAGGTATTTCGAGCGCATTCGTAGGCTTAGATTGTAACTTAGATTTTAATGTAAGAAAAGTAATATTTTTGAGATATAGATATTTTTTAAAATCTATTATTGAATGAATTATAAATACAAACCACCAATCAATTTTAAAATTGTTACAATTATAAATGAAAGTCGTAGTCCCAAATCCCAAAATGTACCTAAGTCTAGTCTATGTTTTTACATGCGTTAGGTTAAAAATTATAATTACCTCTTAGACCTTTATTGTACATTACGATACCATTTATTTAAAAAAGCAAGTGTCTGTTTTTAAATTGCTTATTTTAAATTGCACATTTCACAAATTCTTTCTTTTCTACGTAGCTCTATAAAAAGGTTTTTACAGAGCTACGAAGCGAACTATTTACGTATGAAAAGTTTACGGATTCTTAATAATTTTAGTCTTAATTTTAGTACTCATCAATTGCAGACAATATTATATGATTAATATTATAATGTGCATAAATTATTTTTAGCAAGTTATCAATCAGATTGTGCTAGAGCTCATTAGGTCACTTCACAGCGTTATAATATATCTCGCGTTGTTAACGATTTCCCTAAAAAATATGGTATTTGTGTTTCGGAATAAAACTTAAAAATAATACCTAGGTTTTCTTATCTAGCCTGGCAACTTTATGAAAAAAGTCCTTTGTCTTTTATATTAGTTTCGTATAAACTTAAAGCTTGCTTAAACGTTGATGTTATGATCGTTATTGAAAAGTATTTTACATGAAGGTATATTGTTCTGTGAAAGTTGATGTCGATCCACAAATATAGCGAATGGTCCCATGAGGTTCGTGGCCGCCACTACAACACCTTTTGATTGTTCGTTTATAGTTGTGTGATTGCTTTGAATAAAAGAAGAAAGCATATTTGATGAAGGGGGATGAACATTGAACATACTTTTCATGTACGTGATTTTATTAAAAAACTAACAGTTAGTATAAACAATAAACATTAATACCTTTACAAAAAATTGACTTATCATAGAGTTGTCGTCGGCTTGTAATTATAATTAATTGTTATCTTAGCTATTATATTCCTTATAAATTACTATCTCTTAAAATATTGTTTATACGAATGTTTATACGAAGCGATATGTACTTATTTTAAAAAGTTGATTGTGAAGCTGTAAATGCTAAATCGAATATGGTGAAATTTGAATAAACATAGTCTTCTCGTCTGCCTAGTCAAGACTTTGCCCTCGTCCTTCAATCTACGACTTGCAAACGCAACGCCTCCGTATAACTGGGTGACACAATTCCTGACACATTACCTAATAACCTCTACGTACGCTACCACGATTTTGACCATATCCGAAATTACAATAATCAAACCACGCCCAATGGTTAATGTAATAGATATATAAAGATCCGATTTATTCCAGATATTGATGCATGCCAAAAAGGAGGATTAGGCCTACTGGGGATACCTCTTTAAAAAAAACGCACCTAAGGTTCTTACCTCACAGGTGGTGTGGAAAAAGAACCAATACAATACAACAGTGAATATATTATATGTTGAGTATTGACCTTTCAAATACAATAAGTCTGCAAATCTCCATTAGTTTCAATTGCTTAGCAACAATAGGTTACAGATCGTATTTGATTACCCACAGAGTAAGTAGGCACGGTTAATTAATTTTAATAAAATTTTATTAGGACATCGCAGCAAAACAGACAGTGAAACTTATCGGATGTTGCGATCTTAATTAGTTATTGCCATTTTGATTATGACCCGCATGCTTGACCACAATATTGGGATTATCGTAAAGTACTTCCAATGGACTTGGGGTGAACATTTTAAGTTTACCTACTTAAATAATGGCAGATACATTCAACTTCATGTATTACCTACCTATATGTATTGTATATTATTGTCAATTTTTTATGTATTTGTTTTAAGCCCTTGCATCTATCGTTAGATATATATTGTATTACTGCAAGAGAATACAATGTAATTGTTTTGGAAACAACTTAGTGATTTTTATAAATAACATTCTTATCATTCAACACAAGGACATGACGCTGGTGCGCACATTAATAGCACTTATTTTTACTTTGCAGTGATCTACTCTTCATAAAACATTGCTAAATATATTTTCGCGTCGTCGTCTATTTTTATACTAAAGCGAATCTTCAAGGAGGGTATAAATGTGGTTTATTAATTGCACATTGTAAGAGAAATTTTAAGCTTCAAGGACTCAAAGTACTTACGCTCGTAAAATAATTGATTATTACGATGCATGTAACAACAGTATTTGTTATTACTATTTATTTATACGCCTTTATAGAAGATAAAAAATGTCTGAATGGGATTAGTGTGTGCTTAATTGTTCAGTAAAATCGCGACATGTCTGCGTATGAGTAGTGCGTGCTGAACTCTACTCAACGAGACGACCATTTGGTGGGATCGATTGTTTTGGCTGCTCTCAGTCACCTTAATTGCTAAGAATCAGACCGTCTCGAGCTTTTGTATAGAGTACATTAGTATTTGAGTTCAATGAATAAGAAATATGCGACTGCTAACTTAGGAAACAGATTGTATGTAAAGTTAGTAGTTCGTTTTGGGGTTATCAATAAACATAGAACTACAAATTATCAAGTAGGTAGTATGAGATATATATATTTTTATATTGGTGAGTTTTTTGTTATTTCTAAATATCTACTTAGTAGGTTTTATCGTAAGTTGTTTAACACGATATAACGGTAATTTAGGTAATGTAGGTAAGCTAGGGTATGAAACTAAGTGAGTACGGTAGCTACCTATCTAGATATACCTAAATTGTGGTAGACTTATATTTAATGATGATTTTAGTATTGCATAGGTATTGGTCCATGGTATTGCTTAACGGCTAGTAGTTGCTTAACCAGAAGAATTATAATAGACTCTTAACAGAGCTCAAGCATAAAAGGATAATTTTTGCTTCATTAATTATTATAAGCAAACATATTGCGTTCGACTCTCAATCTTTATTACTTCAGTGTCTAATATTGTTAAAACAACTGTCATCTACAATATCTCTAAATATGTGATTCAGAATTATGAACTAATCAGCATCAGGTTTTCACCAGTGCTAACCCACACAATTGAAATAAGTAATTATAGTTTGGTTAAATTCTACAAGATACCTTAACTCAGAATTTGCTACATTATTCATGTCATAGAACTATATTTAAACATTATTTTGTAGTGTCTAATTAATCATACGATTGCGGATATCTTAAATACAATATAATATTATAGAACATCCGCTCTTATTATAGACGTTTTGCTAATAATTAATTATGTAAAGCATTGAAGTATGTAAGCCGCGCAAATCCCGTTTGCAGCTGAGCCCGCATACGACCACCCTTGAATATTGCAAAAAATGTATGCAACCCTATATGCACCTTGTTAAAAAATGTTTACCTATATCTACACGAGAGCCATTTTACAGTTATTATAAAAGGTGGGTTAATTAACAATTTATTTAATTTTATACTTCACAAGGATCGAATTACGCTAAGGCATATATTACGCATCTTTTACGCATGGTCTAGGATCCGAATATAAGTCGATATGCAACGGCGTGATAATAGAATGAGACCAATTTTATAATAAATTTAGTGTATTAAAAATGGGTCGACTGGGAAAATCAACCCATTTTTGGGGACAATTAATAAAAAAATATTTTATTTTAATTTTTAATTAATTGCAGTTTCGAGATAATAAAACAGCGCTGACATAATTTTTTTCATCATCCTATCAAGTGAAAGTAACTGGTACCGACATACCTGTTTATACTTGCCAACCTAGCCGTTTAGACAGGCGCTGTGCGTTTATGACATAACTGTCAATAGCTGATGTACCTAGGTTAGGCCAAATTGCTATTTTGGCTATTACAAACACAATAATATAACATGACTAGACTAACGTATTGAGACTATACAGCCTGTAAATATTTTTAAGCTATTGCTTTTAGCTCAGACTATGAGTGCGGCGACCGAATGTAAAAATTCCGTAACGAAAAATCTTATCACCCCCTACTCCAACCGGCACAGCGATGTGATGCTATGCAATAGCTTTAGCGCGGCAGTCCTCGAGTGCCACACGTATTTTTTTTAGTGTTATTATTTATTAATTTGGTGACCCTCTCCCCATGTATGTAGTTACCACTGCAGGGTCATTCTGTGGTGTGTACCTAAGGGTTAAGGTTATAGTCCACCGACCACCACATTGACCAAGTTCAAGTTGACAGAAGACACATGTCGAGTTTTTGATGATTCTTGGATATGCCGATTTCCTTAAAATGTTTTATAACAACAATATATATTTTTAACTCCTGGCTTTTTTATTTAAGTTCGAGATCCTTATTGCTGGCTCGCCTCTGCTGTCTTTATTTCGATTAAACTAGGTAAATGAAATACACGGAATTTATTATCTCAAGTAATAAAGGAGTAGAACCTGAGAGAGGAGAGACCTACACTGCTTAATTTTCACAATTATCATACACAGTTTAGTCACCAAGTAACTTAATTAAAATACTTTGTAAGTAGTATCTGCACTATAACCACCTCAGAGTTTTATTAATGTTGATTAAGCTCAGTTCAGAAAACGTAAGTAGATAATAAAAAGAAGTCTAATTTTTTTTATCACATAAGTATTGATAATTCTAAATATAAAAAGCATACGCTTAAAGCGTGCTGCTTGATATACAGCGGCACATCCGGTGCAACGTGTGTGAGATTCATGAACTAGAAGTATAGATTTTCGAGCACTAAATTCATAAATGACGTAGAAATATTAAGATGATACATAATTTTGCGCAATGATTTTATGAATAAAATTCCTATGTTACTAGTTTACATTAATTAACTAACTAAAGAAGAAAAATTAAAGATTAATTTGATGGTCTATCTGTTATAACTTATTGAAGTGATAAATGGACATAGTTGTTGGCAGTTATATATTAGTGATACATGTATCTATCGTAAAATCATTACTATGTAAATGACGCTATACAAATGCATTTACCTGAATATTATAAAGATACGCGACTCGTTATTTTTTTCAAACCTGGATCATCTTCGCATAAATTTCATTTTAAGCTTAATAAAAAATTCTGCTAACTGCTCCCTACGATGCACGGTTTCGCTGAATCAATTTATCTGTTGTGGTACTTACAATGCAACATCAGGCACCTTGGCACCAGAGGTTGTTAACCGAAACATTAGACGACAATTGAGGCCAGTGTGTAAGCGAGTTCAAGATCAATTTAGGTTCCGTAGGTCAGTTCGCCAAAGGTAACCTTGACTTTGACTACAATAACTGCAGCTCTTTCTACTAATGCGCTTTTTATTTAGTGCAGGCGCGCATGTGTGCTCCTTTTGAGTCCTTTTGTGGGTTCGAACATAATAAACATTCATTTGTAATACGAATATTAATTATTCTTATAGAAATGTATAGGTAAGTTAGACTTTTGTTAATAATAGAGAAGTAAATATCGAGTTATTAAGTAAGTAGGTTCCTAAATTCTTATATGTAAGGTAAGGCCTTCTGGATGGATTTTTTTACGAATGGATTTTTTATCGAAAGAAAATATTACACTGATCATTGTAATATTTAGGAAATTTTACTTTGCAGAAAATAACCAATAAGTGTAGATTATATTATCTATTTGGTACAGCTTTACGAAAAGCACCTAAAACTCCATCGGACCCTGAATTATAGGTGTCGCTTTGCTATGCCTGTTATTTGTGGAACTGCATTAATTATTTTATATTTATATCATATTTTAATGTGAGTACATTTAACATTCGTTAGAAATAAATATCTGTAATTTATATTACGGATCCAAAGATTAGGCACAGCTATTATATAATTATATACATTGACTTAATTATCACTGTGTACTTCAATTATATAATTTTTCAGCTTTGATGTATGTGTTTGTGTTAAAATATACCATATTCAAGGGTTAAAAAAGTGGAAAATTCTTCCAGGGTTTAAAGCTAAAGACCCTCTACTATTCTATAATTCTATTGATTGCCACTTCTACGTAACACATTTGACGTTACAGCCACACGCCTGTTGCGTGTTCAGTACATATATTACAAAGGCAACATATGTACAAGTATTACTGGCTTGACAATAAAAAAATGATCATTTAAAACAATCCAAAACTTGGTTACTCGTACAATATATTGAACTGGGAGTGTCCTAGGTTGTGACCTAGGTATACTTTGGTATTTTGATTCTCCTATATTTATACCGAACTAGGTGTCCGCCCGCGGCTTCGCCTGCGCAGTCTAAGAAAAACCCGCATAGTTCCCGTTCCCGTGGGATTTCCGGGATTGCGTCATTTTCCCGGGATAAAAAGTAGCCTATGTCCTTTCTCGGGTATCAAAATATTATCTCCATACAAAATTTTATGAAAATTGGTTCAGTAGTTTAGGCGTGATTGAGTAACAGACAAACAGACAGAGTTACTTTCGCATTTATAATATTAGTATGGATTACATATCGATCATTTACAATTTACAATATAACTGATACTTTTTTTAAATAATGAATAAATACTGAATGGCCATGTAAAATTATATTAACTTACAGGAACTTAGTGAGTGAAAAGAGGTCGTTAAATCTTGTTGAAAATAGCATGTTTGTAACGACGTCGAGACAAATTTCCTGGAGCTAAGACAGGACAGACAGACAGAAAAAGAAAAACTTGTAAATTAAATTAGCCGGGGCAGCCGGACGACGCAATACCATACCGCGGTTTTTTACTTGTTTTCATTTTTTTGAATAAACTTTATAAAAAGTTTACAGCATTCTATAAAAAAATCCATATTCTATAAATAAAGAAGAAAATATATCAATTAATTAATGAAAAGCAACTGGATGAAAGACAAATATATTTTTTAATTATTGAGAGTTTATAATATATTCTGATGCATAACTAGTAGGTACCTAAGTAATAGTTTAAAATACATACAGTCATATTATGTTAAATATTAATTATTTTCGCTTTCGCAAACAGCTTCCCTGCCAATCCTGAAGAAAAAGAGGATGTCAAGATAATAAATTATCGCTGATTGCAATATATTATGCACTTACCACATCAATGCACTCAGGACGTCGATTTCAATTTGACCACATCCTGCTTTCTCAAGTTATACTTATTATTACAGCAAAGTGGAGTAATTTGTATAAATTGTTGCGATTATGAGGTTGAATTTATTAAGCCCCTCCTGAAATGGAACAAGATGATCGGTTGCGCCCGACACAAGTTATTTGCCGTCCTTTCAAACTTATAAAATCTGAGTTGAATAGTGCAAGGAGATAAATCTTTTTTTGCATTTATTTTTGCAATTTGTGTTGAAGATAATTTAGTATTCCAGAGGCTCGTGTATTGTTTTAGCGGTATCCATTGTGCATTGTTTGATATCATTACTCCGATAGGATACCAATAGTTTTAGGGGGTTTAAAGTGTATAGGTATATATTATATGTCTTAATGTATGTGACGAATCTGTATTCGATATTGAGCAGTAGAATATAAACATAAGGCAATATTTAAAATTAATTATTATTAATAAGTAGGTATGTTAAAGTACGATCATAAATTATTACAGTTAGTTTAGTAGGTACTTACCTAAAATCCCTCTAAAAGGAAGGGACCGAGGTACGCTTTCGCATTTATAATACATATTCTTATGAATTACAAACACAATTTAAAATCAGCGGTCCTGATATAAATTTAATTTATAAATCAAGCAAAATGCAAAATGCAATTTATAAATCAGGCAAATTGTTTCGAGGTGATACACATTGCACGGTCAATTTTGTCATCAAGTTCTCAATGCGACTTTAATTTTTTTGGGTTTGTTACCTCTGAACTTTCACATTGGTGAACCGATTTTGATGATTCATTTTTTAAATTGAAAGCTAACAACATATTCCGGTAGTTTCCATTACATTTTTGTCCAGTTAGTATCTAGGATTTTTGTAAAAATATATATAAGTAGGTACCTAAGTATTTTAAAACACTGATAGTGCACTGAGGCCATAACGAATTGTATAATGATTGGTAAATACGTTGAGAAAGCAGCAACCTTTGAGATTCAAAGAAGTTTCCACGGAGCAAGTTGCAGCTTGATTTACTCGTACAGAAGCAAGTCTCTCCTGGCGTTTTTTCGTTTATTCTTTTGATTTCGATGATCCTCAATTATTTATTCATTCAAATAACATAAGCCCGAGACAAACTTATTGTATAAAAAATAATTTCCTCTATATTTAATAAGTAATAGTGTAGCTGGCACAGAGTACTTTGTATACATGATGGTCACTGATGACGCGAAATGGAGTATTGTCGCAGCCTTCTGCGAAACAATAATGAAGGCGAAGGAAGACGCAGAGAGGGCCCGGGAAAATGACCCAGCGGCGGATCCTCTGCGTCGGCGTAGACCGGGCAGACGCAAACGTCTATACGTCCAGCGTCAGCCCTGATACAAGAGCCAAACAAGCACAGGGGGGAGGTTTACGTAGAGACGAGCATACTATAGTTATGCTCGCTGCAAGTAAACCGCCCCCCCCCCTGCGACAGAAGGCGGATAGCCCGATAATAGGGCGACGTTATCGTTAAACGATACCGTTGCCTATTGTCATGTATGGGCCTGAACGAGTCGCCAAGTTGCGGCAATCACCATGTAGGCGGTGGGGGTACAAGGCCTAGCTGTTAACCCCTGCCGCCGAAGGCGAACGGTGGCCACCGTTGGGTTTTAGTGGGTATGGCTTTTGCGAGTCCCACATACCCCCTCACACAGAAAAACTGTAGAGGGGGATGCGTAAGTGCATTTCCCAACGTAAAAAAAAAAAAAAAAAAAGAGTACTTTGTATATAGTAGCTGGGCTCGTTATAACTCTCATAGTTTATGTGGTCTGTAAAGTTGCGGTGAAAGAAATCTAAATAAAAAGGTTGCGGACTTGCGGTACTGCATCAGGTTTGGTGTTCAAGATGGTGTTATAGCCTATAAGTTGCCCAGACATAATACCTACACAACAATTAAAGTTTCATTGAAAGCCGTCCAGTAGTTCCGGAGATTAGCGTGTACCTACAAACAAACAGACAGAATTTCTGTTTAGATTCTTGCTCTATTATACCATGGACCCAATAAATATCTAGATTATATTCGTCCATGATTATACCTACTGTTCCTTAACCCCCTCCCATTATTATTTTTTATAATTCAAGGCAAAAACCATCGGGCATTCTTCAAAAATACATTTGAATGTCGCCCTTTGACTGAAGTATTTTTACTAAACCTAGGAGCTCCCAACTTTTCAGTCAAACGTCGAACGTAAGTTATTCTGTCTGGTTTTGGCTAAGCCAATTCTAGAAGCGGCAGCAAAACTCTGCCAAACATCGATACAATTTATTATTGAAACAATAAACATTAAAATCAAAGCCTCACCATGTCAGAAAAATTATAAATTTTTCATTTTAAATTATAAAACGAAGGAATGAAATTATTTCAACAAAGTATTATTTTTCATACCTAATCTTACAAACTAACTTCCGATATTCCAAAAAATCTCACTGTGTTTCACGTTGTATTTGAGATACTTTGGAATATAAGTACCGAGGTTAGTAAGTTTGTAAGATTAGGTATGAAAAAAATAATATTTTTAAATCGTGTTTAATGTTTGTTTCAATAATTTACAAAAATAAAAATGAATAATTTTTCTCATAGGGCGAGGCATTTGTATTGTTTAAAAAAAATAGATCACTGGAGATTGCATGAACATTAACTTGTCACAAGAAAATATGACCTTGAATGACGCCTGTATGTTTTTTTATCCCTTTCACACCAATTTGCCATGGGTGTGAAAGGGATTTGGGAGCGTTCAAGTAATACGTAAGGCCCCGTTTCCACCTGCAAGAAAACTTCCGCGAGAAATGTCCGACAGTCTGTCTGACAGCAACTTGCAAGTGTAATTCCGCGTTTCCACCTGCAAGTAGACGTGCAAGTTGCTGTCAGACAGACTGTCGGACAGTTCTCGCAGAAGTTTACTTGCAGGTGGAAACGGGGCCTTACGCAATTTGGGGGGAGGGGAGGGGGTCTCGTAAAACGTTACGATGCGTTACAGGGGCGGAGGGGGTCTTTCTTACAACACGTTACGTAATTTATTGTTTTTTTTTTTTTTTTTATAAAAAATTAGGGAATTAAAACTCCAAAATTACGTTTGACGGGGAATCCCTTAATTGTACTAGTCTGGTCGTCATTTTTGATTTGTTCTCGTAAGTTGGCAAACCTTTTTGTCTATATTTCACTGGGAATCCCTAGATTGTATTATACATCATTTATTGTTGTTCTCGTTGTCAGTATTTGTTAGTGATGAATGATGATGATTATAAACAAAATACGCAGGTGTAGCGTCAAAAATCTACAAAAATTGCGTTACGTAATACTTGAACGCTCCCTTTGACTATAGCTAGCTACAATAGCTAGGTAATATTTCTGTGTATATTAATAACATATAGATTAGAACTTGATTTGAACTAATACAAAATATGAAAATCTTCTAGACCTGTGTTCTAGACCAATTTTATATAAAAGCGCAGCTATTCTAGTAGGTACGCTTTTTCTGTTCTGTGGTTGTTAAATGTTATCAAATTTTGACAAGCCCTCGGCCTCGGAGCAATACCTAGGTACTGTGCTGAGTGTGCTAAACATTAGGCTAAACACAATAGGCACACCGCACAGCCAATAGGCACCAATAGGAGTCACTTGTGGAGTCACTAGGACAAGCATAGAGCATGTCTGACAAGATTGACTTTGATTTATGACAAATCAAAAATGACAATTGACAACTGACATTACAGACATCTGCCATAGCAAGGAATTGAAATTCCACTTGCGCTCTGTTTTCATAGCTTCTAATATTGTGATAGCTTATTTCAAATTTATAATTTCTATAAAACGCTGCTTTAATTTGTTAGCAACTGTAGTTTTATATCATGACTCACGCAGTATAATACATTTTATGTTATATAATGTTACATATTTTGATAACCTTGTCATTTGTTGCTAAAGAAAATGTTTTTTCATAACTTGATGATAAATAATATTGTAATAAAATATAATTGGAGGCAGTACCAACAATGTTTGAGGTTTTTATCATCACAAAGCCATGAGCGTCAAGGACCATTAGCTTTGTATTCCGACAAAATATCCGAGGGATCGCTGTCTCCAGATTCCCACCAAGAAAATGTTGTACAACAATTACAAAAGGTGTATGATGATATAATTACTTTCAAACGCCCAGCTATCGAGCCGAAAAGAGGCAAATTCTTTTCTTTTTTTGTGAGAAAGGAACCACAGAAGATCATAGCTCCAAAGGGCTTATATATTTATGGAAGTGTTGGTGGTGGCAAAACCATGTTGATGGATTTATTTTATGAAACTGTACCGGTAAGATTTTTTTAAATACATCTAGCTATGAATGGGTTTATATAATTTTGACATGGTTTGTGAAAATTTTAGATTAAAGAAAAATTGAGGGTTCATTTTAACTCATTTATGTTAAATATCCATTCAAGGATACATGAGCTCAAAATCAAGTCAGGAAAAGGTGCGAGTTCATTCAAGGAGGAGGGATCCAAACCATTTGATCCCATCCCCCCAGTGGCTGCAGATATTACTCAAGAATCTTGGCTTATTTGCTTTGATGAGTTTCAGGTAAGCTCTTGATTTTTATTGTTTAAAATTGATATAAAAAATTATGCACAATTTTAATATGGTCATACTTCAAGTTCAAATCACTTCCCTTTTAAAATTATTTATAATTTTCTAGGTAACAGATATAGGTGATGCAATGATCTTGAAGAGGCTGTTCACACAACTCTTTGACAATGGTTGTGTTGTGATAGCAACCAGTAACAGACAGCCAGATGACCTGTACAAAAATGGATTACAGCGTGCCAACTTCATACCTTTTATACCAATTTTGAAAGCCCATTGTGATGTTATTCAGCTGGATTCTGGAATTGATTATAGAATGCGGGGAACTGGTAGCAAATATGGAAAATGGTTCTTGTGAGTATTCATAACATAAAAAAATTACATATGTAAAAGGAAATCATCATAAAGTTATAGTTTGTGTATTTTAGAAATAGCGAATTGCCACCAGGAAATAATGGAGTAGAAACATTATTCAAGTTTTTGATATCAAAAGAAAATGATACAGTCAGAGTGAGGGTGATAAATATTTTTGGAAGAAATGTTAAGTTTGCCAGGACTTGTGGACGAGTATTGGATTCAACATTTGAAGAACTATGTGATAGAGTAAGTTTATATTTAATTCAGATGGTTACCTAGATTTTAGTCAATTTAGTCATAGTCATAGTCATATATCTTATGTAATGATACAATAAGTGAGAAAATTGCAAAAAATGCCTTGCCAAAAAAGAGAAGAGTAAATATTCAAATAACTATGTCATACAATTAAAAGAAATTGTGGGAACTTAATTATTTATGAAATATTTTAAATTACTTTATAAATTTTTATTGAAATTAAGTTTATTATTGCATTTCATTTCAGCCCCTTGGCGCAAGTGATTATTTGATATTATCAAAAACATTTCACACTGTATTTATAAGAGAGTTACCTCAGCTTTCTATAGTGCAGCATCGGTCACAGATAAGAAGATTTATAACACTTATTGACACCTTTTATGACAATAGAGTTCGAGTAAGTAACAGCTGTAAAGAAAATTAATTATTGTAGTGAAACTTACTTATCGGGGTTGGAAAAAAATTTATTGCAACATTTTTTCGTTACGCACATTTTTCCGATACGTGCCATCTTTTTCTTATCGTGTTTCTGTAAAGTTGCATATAGTAAATTATTTTTTGAAAAATAAGGTCATAAATAAATTTCACTTCTTACGTGTGTACACTAGTACATGCACACATTTGTTTATAAAACAGAAATCCTTTCTATTTTCATAAAGCTACATTTTTTTATCTAAAAAAAAATTGCTTTCCAGGTTGTTATTTCTGCTGATTGTGAACCAAGAAAGCTATTCAATTTAGATGATGTCAAAGAAGGCTATGGAGATGCCGACAGAGCCCTTATGGATGATTTAAGTATCTCTAAAGATTCTGTAAGTATCTTTTTACTATTTTTAAATACTCAGATGTCTATAAATTATTTTTTTAAATACATTCAAATTTAGCTTTGCATATAAAAACTATGAAATAATTTGATATGGATGTGTCTTGATAGGAAATTATCAAATCAAATGATATAATATTGAAAATAGTTTGAATTTATTTGGCGTCATACTTCTGATTTCTTATCTAGCAGCAGTGTAATGACGGAAATGGTGACTCATATATGCAGTACATTAATTATTATCTTTACTTATAATATTATAAAGCAGTTTGTTTGTTTGAACACTAATCTCAGTAACTACTGGTCCAATTTGAAAAATTATTTCAGTGTTAAATCTTGGGTTATCACCCATTTTTCGAGGAAGACAGAAGCAGAGTAATGCGGGTAAAACCGCAGGGCACAGCTAGTACATTATAAAGCACTTATTTTTCGCAGGAGGATTCCAAGGCTGCTATTTTCACTGGAGAAGAGGAAAAGTTTGCATGCGATAGATGTCTGTCACGAATAATGGAAATGCAGACTGATGAGTATTGGGAAAAGTGGAGCAAAAGCATATGATAATTAATGTTGTATAGTTTAAGTAATTGCCATGTGTTCAATTAGTGAAATTTTAATTAGAATTGTTAGTTATCAGATACATATAACAAATATCTAGATTTTTTATTTTTTTATGCTGATTTTCAGTTGTCTTCGATTCAATAGATCTATATAGATAGATATATTGAGATATGAGAGATAGAGTTAAACACAAATATTGTTTAGCAATAAAAATTTTGTTTTCATTGTAGAAACTTTTCAATAATGTAAGGTTTCACTTGAATAGATAGATAGTCAAATTTTACAAAGTCTATTTTAAAAATTCTTTCAATTTGAGTAAATGTTGAAACATAAAGCTTACTGTTTCTATGTATTCTTGATCTTGAATGCCTATTATATCGGCAAGGCTGCAGAATATATTTATTCCTCAAATATATTCATACAGTCTATGTGAGGTTATTTGCCTACATATCTATCTTGCGGATTTATTAACCACTCTTTTATCTATGATAGATATCTTTGGTAGCTTTGTAAAACAACATATCTCTAATTATACATAATTATTTATGTAATGTTTCCATTATCAACATTGCTTGAATCAAAAAAATGTTACTTCCAAAAAATGCGTACAATAATTAAATGGTTGTAATTTTTCTATAAGATACATTAATTCTTAGTGTAACATTATTTAAACACATTTTGATACAGTTTTGACTTTACTTGTACAATTTAATAGTTCAGTATTATGTGACATTCGTTTTTTTTAAAAACGCCTTATTAATAAGCTGTTTTGTAAATAAGAAGAATTATTAATGTTAAAATTTTGTTTTTAGGTATTTATTTTTGAAATAAATTATTGAATATTTTACATTGTTTTTTTTTCCACCCATAATATACCAATCGTATAGACGGAGCATGTAGATGTAGGTAAGAGCTAGCGCGCAAGAGCAACTTGTCTCCGCAACTATTTTGTCTCTCCCATCCCGCCCTATTGGCGAGTAAGAAAATGCGCGCACGTTGCGACGCAACACCCCATAGAGTTGATGGGAGAGACAAAATAGTTGCGGAGACAAAAGTTGCTCTTGCGCGCTAGCTCTAATATGTATTATATAGTGATTCCGGTTTCGCGAAGTGTTCTTGCAATAACAAGTATTGACGTTAATTGATGAGATTAAACCGGTATATTATAGACTAGCTTCCGCCCGCGACTCAGTCCGCGCGGAAAAATTAAGATTTTTTTTTCTACTATCCTATTTTATGCCTAGGATTATAAGGTATAATTATATCAAGTTTCATCGAAATCGAACCGTCAGTTTTTACGTGATGCCTTCACATACAGACAGACAGACAAAAATTTTTTTAATCACATATTATTTGGGTTTGGTATCGATCCAGCAACACCCCCTGCTATTTATTTTTTCAGTATTTTCAATGTACAGAATTGACCCATCTACAGATTTATTATAATATGTGCTCTGTGGATAAAACTAAAAACTATCGCACATTTCAAGATGATCAAATTATAGATAGTCATAAAGTTACATCAAAGAGGTTCAGTAATTTCAGAGCTTATCACTTGCATAATAATACTATTACTCGAGTTATTTCATATAGAGAACACTATTCACACAGTCGATATCGATACGAATCTAAGAGTCTATTTATAATACCTAAAAGTGATATTATAATTGAAAGATATATTTTGTTCATGATGAACATTTATTTCCTTTTTATCTTATCTAATCATACATATGACTGTAGTATTCTTGATACACTTGGATGTACGTCTCTTTCTCTGAAGGACTCATAGTCGCGATGACGTCATCGTCTATACTAGTTAGCGCTACTGGCTTGCCATTCACCAGCACTGTTGGTACATTGTCATCCGATTCTGAATCTTCGCTTTCCATTTCGGCTGAAAATTTTAAAATAGTAAATGTTTTTAAGAAAATCCCAAGAATGCGTCTAATTTCGTTGTTTTCTTACAATGCTGTTTATGACGTCATCTCTTCATGATAACATTATCAATTTACTTGACTCAAATCAATGAATTTACTTTCCGGTTATGATAATGCATTTTGAAGAATAAAAGCAGAGATAAATTTTAACAATATACCTAGGCAAAATGTGAATCAATAAAGCTGTCTTTCATAAATTCATACTTGTGTACATAGTATAGTATGCGTTAATATAAAAATTATAGAATAATATTAAAAATAAAGACAATATACTTACCAACAGCAGCCAGCTCATCTTTAAGTTTATATGGATCCTTTGACTCGTTGTCGCTTGAATCGGAACCGCTGTCTTGTTCCGTGCCTTTGAGAGAATTTGCTGCGTTATTTGCTGGAAAAATTAAATCAAATATTACATCTTCATATAATCAACCTTATGTCATTCGTTTTAGAGCACATATTACAATGCAACTATGATCGATACAGTAGTAAAATCAGCTTAGCTTCTCAATATTATAAAATCAAGAACGTGTGAATAGATTTAGATTTTTTGCACAAAACAAGGGTCTGTAAATTGTGGACTAATAGCAAACCATTTTTTAAATTCTAAATGATACGAATACCAAATCTTGCATGAAATATTGGGACACTATGAAAGTTAAAAATAAAACGTTTTTATTACTTTTTATCGTTTTCCAGAAGAATTTGGCAAATTTTCAAAAAAAGTTAAAATATCAAATATTTCTGAAACTAATAAGTTTCAGCTTAGGTAATGCTTACTTTTTTTAGTTTAAATTAGCCATACTTTGACTCCTTTAAAACTATTATACCTATTTTATCAAGTCACCCTGTACAGTAAACGTACCTGGGTTTTGTTTCTCATGAGCAAGGAGAACAGACATGATGTCATCAGTTTTCTCTTTGCCGGTAGTCTTCGCGTTGCTAGCAGTACTCGCAGCTTTCTCCAAAGCCATATCCGTTGAATGCACACTATCACTCTGAAATTATTAAAAAATCAAACGTTAAAAACAACCGATAGTCCATTGAATGAGTCCCTTCAAGGGGGGTCTAGAGTGCGTGGGTTAGTAACGTAAGATGTTTCTTCGGAAACATGTCAAGTGTCCCTAGGTAATAAACATACTAAAACCCCGGGACACTAGGAGGAGCCCCGGAGTGGGGGGAGGGGGGAAAAGGTCAATTTTTTTCATTTTTCGCTTAAATCTCAAAAACGGTACATGTTAGAGAAAAACTTTCAAGGAAAAGTTGAATGTAGTAATGAGTAATATCAAATCTTTTTTATTTTTCGGTAGGTCGGTAAGTCGGTTGTTTTTAACGTAGTTATTTTTTATACGTATACAAAATTTCAGCTCAATCGGTTACCGGGAAGTGAATCAAATTTACTTGGTACATTTGAAATGTCATCGAGTCATTAAGTCATCGAGATCAGACAAAAATGCTCATAAAATAAAAACTACTGGGCCTATCCAAATAAAATTTTTATGGGACCAATTCGACGCTATTCCGCATCAAACAAAAAAGTATCACGTAAATCGGTTCAGAAACCTCGGAGTACTCGGTATACATACTTAAAAAAACTACCCGCCGAATTGATAACCTCCTCCTTTTTTGCAGTCGGTTAAAAATAGTGTAGTTGTTAAGTTCAAAAGGCCCAAAAAAGAGAAATTGCGTTTTAAATTTAACATACATAATATAAACTATTTTGACAGTAAAACAAGCTATAATTTTACAAAACACGAATTATGCTATGTGTTCTTTCTATGATTACAATGTGATTCGGCTGCGGCGATTTTGTTCTGTATACATAGGAATATTATCTGTTATCCGTGTCCCCGATAGTGATGTGCGCTCACCTGGTCGTTAGCGGCGATAGTGCTCTCCACCATCCACACGGGGCGCTCCTTGCGCAGCGTGGTGGCATCCACCGCGTTATCCGTGTCCCCGATAGTGATGTGCGCTCACCTGGTCGTTAGCGGCGATAGTGCTCTCCACCATCCACACGGGGCGCTCCTTGCGCAGCGTGGTGGCATCCACCGCGTTATCCGTGTCCCCGATAGTGATGTCCACTCGCGTCTCTTCGACCGCGAGCCCTTGGTTGCGGGTCGCTTCACCGGACCATTGCTCGCCGCCCGGACGGTTGAGGTGCTTGTTTGTCAGTCTGGAAATATTTGTTTGGATATTTAGTCATGTCTTTTCGTAATTGCAATAAGGCGTCAAGGTCAAATATGATAGAAATACAGGATACGATTTTTATATGGTATTTCGGTGATTGTCACAAGAAATCGTTAACGATTTCATTAGAGCCATAGCACGAAATTCGTTATGTTCTATGACGTGATCACGGCGCATTATGAGCTATATTTTTTCTGGTTGTATACTACCTGTACATACGAGTTCACACTCGTATACGCAGGGGATGGGAATTTAGAAACACTACACTACCAGTAAACGAGAACTACGACAGTTTCTAATCTTTACTTACCCTCGAATAGTGTTGATATCTACTGGCTCTGGTTCCAATATCTCTGGAGCTAACTTAATACCCTCAACTTCTCGCAGGAGAATGTATAGGGTTTCCAATTGTTCGTTGAATTTAGCAAGCAACAGTCGGGAGTCTTTCTTTGGGAGAGCCGATTGATCTTCCTCTACAACTTGGTTGCAGAACGTACATCTAAATTCTTGCGTCATCATATCATATAACTGGTCTGCCTGGAATAGAGAAACAATATTTTATCACACGAGGAAGAATAAGTAAGTTAACAATGTAGACAATGGGCGAGTATGTCGAAGCCTGCAGAATTATTTGCCTCACATAAGGAATATTATTTACCTCAAGATCAGTAAAAGTCTTACTGCAAGACGGACACTTGAAACTGGCGCGACTCGTCGCGTCACGTTCTTCGGTCTCCATGCGTTTGCGCATTAGATCTAGTTTATATTTGACGACGTTTACGAATGTTTTGTAGTTAATAAAATAATAATTCACTTTTTGTGCCTTGCCATCAGGTCCTAGAACATATAATATTTATGTGAATTTTATAAGAATCATTAGATAATCTTCTCTTTTGAAAAAAAAAATCCAAGAAATTTAGGAATAAATAAGGTTGAGGTAAATGATGATTATGTATTATGAGATTTAAATTTTAATACAGAATTTCTTTCAATGAGTAAATAAAATAAAAAATTAAACTCACCCGTCTCCATTTTTAATCTAACTTGAATAAATTTGTCATTTTTTAACGTGGCTATTCTAGCCCTCAACATTTTGCGTTCAAATTTCAATAGTTCACAAATATCGTCTTCTTTCATACCTAAAATAAATAAAAAGGATATATATTTTTTGGTTTTTATGGCATTCAAATGCTTTATAAATAAAAAAATTCGATCACGAGGCGGGACTTGAAGGATGCGGGTTCAAGTCCCGCCTCGTGATCGAATTTTTTCTATTCTTTATAAATTTATATTTATAAAGCATTTGAATGCCATAAAAACCAAAAAAAAAAAATATATATAAATTCAAGAAAAGGTCGTGTTCCATCGTTACAATATTGTATTCACTGAAAAGTGCTTCATATTGGTTGAGATAGTTGTTAAATCATCTCAATAGATGGCGCGCGGTGTGTCCCTTAAGATACATAAAACTGAAAGGATAGAATAAATTCGATTGCTCAGGCGGGTCACGAGTGGCTGAGTTGGTTAGGCATCCGCCCCGGAATGGCGCGAAGGATGCGGGTTCAAGTCCCGCCTCGTGATCGAATTTTTTCTATTCTTTATAAATTTATAAATTTATAAAAAGGATATAGTTAACTAGGTACTAAAATACCATTTCTCATCTCTTTAGTGTTGCAAATGTTTCTAATGATTTTTTAACTGCTCGCTTTAACTGAAAATATATATGTCGTTAGATTATATTGTGTAGGTATCGATTGGTATAATGGTATTTTTTAAGGTAGACCTCTTCTTTATATTTCTATAATTTATTAATTTAGATACCTAATCAATATTTCAAAGTGTTTTAATATTATGTGTTACCTATAATTTATTAATTTGTAATTAAATGTTACCGATCATTGCCTTTCGATAGTTTACCATCTCGAGAGATAGAATTATATTCAAACGGTGTTTTACCATTTTACGGTGATAAATATTATTTGAATAAAGCTTACATGGATTTCTGACCAACATGTCCACTATTAGGGCATCTTCAATTGTGTAAAATCCTCTAACTACGAGTCGGGCTAACTGCTTCAAGCTACTAGGAACTTCGGTGACATACCGCTCCTCCGTCATTTTATCTGAAAATTATTATCATCATAATTAAACCTTATTATTGCTTATGAGCTCGTAATCACGTTTTGTGTCTACAGATATTTTGTAAGATCAAAATTCAAATAGGTATGAAAAGTCAGGTGAATTATTCTGTTTCGTTTTGCCTAGGTACCTACTTCAATGTAAATTCTGAATAACTTTTTATCATTTCAGGTCAATTTGAAAGCAACTCTCCCGAAAGTAACTCTCCTGGAGTTTTAATTAAAAAATGGGTTACATTTCACAATTACAAGAGCTTAATTTGAATTTTATTTTTGTATTCACGCTTTAAAAAAGTGCATTGGTACGTCCGTTTTTAAAATAGGACATTTAGTATAGGACAATTTGCAGGAAAATTAATATATGTACTTCGACAGAGCAATTAAGGCACCATTTATATTGAAAACTACACGGTATAAATATTGAGATTTATAGACATACTAGTGGTCCGCCCCGGGTCCGCCCGTGGTACATATTTCGCAATAAAAGGTAGCCTATGTAAGTATGTATCTAAGGTAGATATATATCCTTTCTCGGGTATCAAAATATCTCCATACCAAATTTCATGCAAATTGGTTTAGTAGTTTAGGCGTGATTGAGTAACAGACAGACAGTGTTACTTTCGCATTTATAATATTAGTATGGATTTTTTTGAAAGAAAATAAAACGCTGTTTTGCAAAATTGTATCATTTAATCTTAACGACATTATTTAACATAGGTAGGTAATCACATAAGAAAAATAATTTAAAAAAATGTACGTTAATTTCCTTAAGTAAATACTTTTTCAAAAACTTGGCATGAATTTCGATTTGAACTTGATTTTTACATAGGATAAAGGCATTGTAGAAAACATTTAACAGCTAATGAACTTTATTGGTCTATTTATAATACATATAATATATGAAGTATATATACCTATGGCAGTGTACATACAAATTTAGTTATATCCTTACTATCACTGTAACTTAACTAACCCATTCTTCCATTGGAGTATGAATAAAAAATAAAGACATAGTTAAGTACTTATAAATTTCTTAAAAAATGATCTCTTATCTTCTTTGATTTGACTAATTTATTATCATCTTGAAAATACTTTCACGAATCGTTATTAGCCCGGTCCACACCGGACGATCCATTGCGATCCAAAGATGCAGGCGGTGTCGGCGTGCCATGCGAGATCAGTGTGCGGTCGGTTTTTGTGCCTGCTTCAAAAGTGCGGCCTCATCTGCGTGATACGCGCGGTGTGGACGGTTGTGTTGGATCGCGCGATCCACCTCATCATGGACAACTCAGAAAGTCGCCGGTTTTGCTATTTAAAGAATTCCCCATGGGATCCCAACTATTTTAATTACACCAATAGAGGTGTTAGAGATGATGATTGGCGTCAGATTTCTCGTGAAATGTGGAATAAGTCGATCGAGAACCTTAAGAAAAAATCTCTGCGTACAGCTGTCTGAGTCCCAGATTCCAAGCGATTTTTGTAAATTTGTTTCACCCATGTGTGAATTTTTCGCAAACATTTAATAGTTAGACTGGCTGAATCACGGATCGCCTTAGGATCGCTTGGAGCGTATATTTGGGATCGCAAGTTTCCAAAAGTGGATCAGCCTAAGTACTAACATGATCCACGCTCCACGATCGTGGATCGGGGATCGCGGGATCTATGGATCGTTTGGTGTGGACCCGGCTATTGATTGATTAACAATTTAAGCATGCATATTTTATTTAAAATAAAACATAATGTATGAATTGATATTTTAAATTTGGTTACGTAGGTAATCCAGTTTTAAATAATTTTTTTGCATATTTTGATATACTTAACAGAACACATTCAGAAATTATAAGACTGGCCATAAGTATTGTTTTGTTCATTAGATACAAATTATTAGCAGAAGTAACCAAAAATTGAATACAGTTTTTTTATGCTAATCTAGTACAAAAATATAGGATTCTATTACTTTGATTTCTACTTAATTTATTAAACATAATATATACACTCACCGGCACGGAATCTTGGCCACTGCAAATTTTTGCGTAAAATAACACTATTTCTTTTCTACTACAAAATTCAATAAAAATTTAATCAAAACTAGTTACTTTAATGTTTTTACTAACTTTTAGTAATAATTGGAAGTTTATAAGAAGTACTACCGCGTAGATATGAATTAACCAAGAATTTACGCTTTTCCTGTGAAATTTAAATGATTTCTTAAAAAATGCACAAAAATTAGAAAGAACGTTTCCATAAAAAAAATTGAACCTGTTAATATAGGGTGTTTCCTTCTGTTGCCTTTAACACTGTTTGTATCCAGTCTGGCATACTCCAGAAGACATTTTTGATGTCCACTTGAGCTATAGTGTACCAAACGGCCCTAGCTGTATTTCTAAGCTCATCTAACATTGGTGCTGGGTTGGAAACGAACTTTATGTTTCTTTTAAGCATGTCCCAGATGTGTTCTATTGGATTAAGATCCGGGCTACGAGCTGGCCACTCCAATTTTTCAATAATGACCTCTTGAAGGTACTCTTATACGCATCGTACGACACGCGGACGTGCGTTATAGTGTATTAGTAGCAAATTTTCTTCACTGATAAACCTGTAATAGGGCTGAACATGTTCCTGGAGAACTTCCTCGATGTACCTGATCAAATTTAAGCCATTATCTACGATAACTAACTCCGTGCGAGCATCGGAACTTATACCTCCCCATACCATTATTGAACCTTCATGAAAAATCGCAGTTTGAGTATGGTGATGGGTGATAACCTCTCCTCTCATCTCCTCTATACTGACGCTTGACTATCAGAAGCTCGTAAAGTGCCTTAGCAGTCATCTGTGAACACCTCACGAGCGCACTGGCTGTGGGTCCAGTTTTCATGTTCTCGTGCAAAACGAAGACGTGCTTCTCTGTGATGTCTGAGGAGTTCTGGACGGCGTGCTGGTCTGCAAATCTTCAAATTAGCTTCCTTCATTAGTCTTCTCACCGATTGCTCACTCACATTTATTATCCTGCTGTTTTAGAGCCGGTGGCGTATCTCAAAAACTGTCAGAAAGCCATTTCAGAGTATCTCTTGAACAATAAACGGGTCTTCTCGAGCTGATGTGCACCTCACGCCTTCATTTCCTGGTCTGCACGTGTAGCTACCAGTCTCCTGGTATCTTCTCCATGCATAGTGCATCGCTGAACGTGGTACGTACTGTACATTAGGTACTTTACGTTGCGGCAGTCATTGGTCTAACATTGTGATGGCCTGAGCAGGTTGTTCAGATGTTAACGGCATTTTTTTATTGTTTGTTATGATCATTGACTACAGTACAACAATAACAATATCTTAAAACGGCATAAACGATATCGAAAAAAGTTTAAAACGAACAATTCGTAACTTCGGCTTAACCGCACAAATCACAAATTTCGAGTAACTCTTAAAAAGTGGTAAAAGATTATTCTCAAACTTAATGATTTCTTACCATAAAATTAAACAAATAATAGATATGTTAACATATCTGCATACAAAAAAAACGTGAAAAACACTTCAAACTTTTTTTATCTGCAAATTTGTAAGTGGCCAAGATTCCGTGCCGGTGAGTGTATTTTTTAATTTCGATTTTGGCCATGAACTAAAAACATTACACAATTTTTAAACTTTTGGATGAATGAGGACCATTTAGACACTTTATCACTACATAAAACAATAGACAAGGAATTAAAACTAAAACCAATAACATACTTTTGAGTATAATAGTTTAAAAATAAATTAAATTAAATCAGTCTTATTCGATTTAAAAGCAGTATTTCAATGTAATAACATGGATTTGAGCAACAAATTAGATATTGTGCAATTGTGCATAACTAAAACAAATTCGTATTCCTTTAACTTATACAACATTAATTATTACTTATATTAAAAATCCCATATTAGAAATAAAAACAAATGCACACAATAAATAGCACACATGAATTGCTTAATTGCATAAACTGTTATGTACAATGGTGACAAGAATCGAATGTTTTATATATTATGTATTTACAAAATTTGAAAGAAATTCATATTTGTTATTGAACAAGCACAAAATTATTCAGATTGAGTTCTTTCTAATATCATTTGTATATTGTCCAAAGTTTGATAGATAATTCTGAAGTTAGGGCGATCACTGGGGCTATGGTTCCAGCATTGTTTCATTAAATCATAAACACACCGGGGTGTATTATCTGGACAGGCAAGAACATTTCCATCCTTCAAAAATCTAACTACTTCTTCATGGGTCATACCAAAGTATGGCTGTAAAGCAAAAGAAAATATCTCCCATAAGCATACACCATATGCCCATACATCAGATTCAAGAGTATACTTATTATATAATATACTTTCTAACGGCATCCACCGCACAGGAATAGCATCATGTTCATCACCTTTATAATAATCTTGTAGATATATCTTATGAGATAATCCAAAATCAGCTATTTTTACAACCATATCATCATTTATAAGGCAATTCCTTGTAGCTAAGTCACGATGCACAAATTTCCTATCTGATAAATATACCATGCCGGAAGCAATCTGTCTTGCAACATGCAGTAGGTCTAAATGGCTAAGTGGAGCCACTAAGAGCCTTAAATCTTCCCTATTTTCCACAGCAGGAGGATAGTTTGTAGCTGTACTACATGCTCGCAGATACTCATTTAGATCACCTTTTCCCATATATTCAAATAATAAGCACATTGGTCTTCCCACTGCGCATACACCCAATAACTTAACAATATTTGGGTGATCAAAGTCTGCCAGCAAACAGGCTTCCCTTTCAAAATCAAGTTGCAGATCATGGGAAGCCTCATCTTTCAACATTTTTACAGCTACTAATGTGAATTCTTCTTCTGGAACTAAACCAGGGGCCTTTGCTTGAAACACTCTTCCAAATGCTCCTTGACCAAGATCACGGATGTAAATAATATTGTTTCTGGGAAATTCTAATTTCTCTAATTTTGGATTTAACTGGGCTCCAGTTGTGTGATAAGCTAAATTACTTGGCAACTTATCTAAGTCAATGTCCATATTTTGTGCATTTCTCCTATTAGAAATATTACATTTGGAATAATGATTTTTCAAAAAATAATGACATAGGAGGGCTATTGATGCTATGCCTAAAATACAGCCAAGTCCACCTATTGATAGTAATAATACAAAAGTAGGTGTAAAATAGTTCTCCATTATTATTGGTCCATTAATATTGTCAATTTGATCTGTTGAATTGGCACAAATTGGCACATCACAATACTCCCATCTTACGTTAGGATCCATTGTATAACACCATGGTTTGCGTTCTTCTCCTCCAGCATTTCTACAATAATTTGTAGCGTTTTGAACTTCTGGGAATATTAAAGGTGGTCTAGTATGTTGATGTGGATACTGGGATTTCCATGTTTGACAAGCAAGTCCCGTTTCTGTCACATTCATTGTGCCTTGATAAAAACGACCATTGCCATGATAACAATTTCTGGTAACTAAACTGTAGTCCATTTCTATGATTCCCGTGTTATGGCAGGTGACCTGAGATCCTTTACCAGAAAATTTAGGAAGTTCTTCACATTCAGGAAATCTGAAGTGACCTCTCGATTCGAAAAAAACTCCTCGTCGTTTTTGTTCCTCAATAACGATCCAGTCGTTGTAACAAAATTGCATTTTCACAGCCATACATTCTTCGTAACACAGGGGTAAAGCAAAATAACCAACTCCATCTTTATTGATACACTTAGGAAAGGCATAAGCGCAAAGAAGTTTTTCCGCACTACTTCTACAAGGCTCTTTGAGAGTAGAGATCATCTCTTTCCATAGCCCTGTCGTGATTTTTTCGTTTTCGAGACCACCAGTGTGGTTGTACCAGACATAACCAGTAGAATAATGCTTGCAAATTTGTCCATTGTATGGACCACAATAAAGATACACTGACTGCACAGACACAAGCACAACTATAATTATTTTATAAAACATTTTCATTTTTACAAAAGTATTTGTTATGTGTTCTTAACACCATACGAGCGATGCATTGTCTATCTTTAGTTTGTTCGTTTCAGTCATATAATTTTAGATAGGTACACAATGGCGGACACATTATTAAAATATTGATTTTGTACAAAACTTTCTTCTATGACTCAAGCAACCAGCCGAGTTGAAGTTGAACATAGAAAGTGGAAACAGAAGCACAAAAATATAATCGATTCGAAATCGTAGTAATCGAGTCGAATATTTATTCGGTTCTTGAAAATTCAAAATATAAAATATGTACGTATAGTGGTGGACGTTTAATTATTAGAAACACGTAACACGATGAAGTAGTCATCAACTGTGGTCATCAAATTTATTTAACATTTGTGTATTAACGTATTAGAGATTAAGCATTATTTCATATGTAATAGAACATCCGTTTATCTAGTTTTATAAGAAATTGCTTAATTTTAATCAAACGTTAGCATAAATAAAATTAAACAACTTTAAGTTAAGTCTGATTTCCGAGTATTTTCAGTTTGGACAACAAATTAGAAACAGCATGGTTCGAGTGTTCCAAAGTCAGAACCTGTTGAAATGCCGCCAATATTTATTTCTTTTATAAAAATGTATTTGCACCGTTTTTTAAACATTTTATCTAAAAGTTTCTGAAAATTAATTAATTTTGCAAAAAAATTGGTAAAAGTAAGATTTGTGAATTGTGACCCATCAACAAGAAAAATAATTTTAAGTCTACATTTTGACAAAAACTGGAGTTACAGGAAAATTGCAAATCATATAGTGTTCGATAAAATGGTATTCAATGTTATGGTCTATTTCAAAAGCATGGTAGTTGATCAAGTGCCTAGAAAAGCTCGACCATGAAAAACCACTGCTCGCGAGGATAGGCAAATGATTCTTTTGGCAAAGATGGATCCATTTAAAAGTTCAAATTCTATTATAAAATTAGTTTTTTCCGAAGATGGACCACGCTATGTGTCGATGAGACTGGTTCGCAGGCGGTAGATTATTCTGATTAAGAATAATACCGCAACCAAAGACCAAAAGATTATTTATTTGAATAAAAATTTGGTAATAAGAAGGACATTTCATACAAGTTATTTACCAATGATAATTATTTAAAAAATCCCAGTTATTTAAAAATAATTTGATTCTCAAATCTATACTCATATTATAAAGCTGAAGAGTTTGTTTGTTTGAACGCGCTAATCTCGGGAACTACTGGTCCGATTTTAAAAATTCTTTCAGTGTTAGATAGCTCATTTACCTAGGAAGGCTATAGAGTATATCATGCTACGACAAACAGGAGTGGAGCCACGGGGATGAATCCGCGCGGAGCAGTTAGTATGTAATATTTATTAAGTCATCTTTGTAAAAATCGATTATTCGATTTTAAATTATCTGTACATTATATATCGATTGGCATTTCTAAGTTGGCACTACTGTTTCTGACCTGTCAATAAGTTTTTGAGTTTATGTCAAGAATACGTCAAAATAATTTGGACAAACAAATACGACGATAGTGATAAAAACCTGTGAATGGCTGCAATTGAGAAAGTAAAGGTAGTCGTCCTCGGCGATTCCGGTAAATCACAATTCATCTGTTACAATTGATCACTTTTCACATTGATTTATGAAAAAATAACTTATTTTTAATAAAATCCTTACACAGCTAACGTTTGCCTACATGTTTGCGGCCACCATGACACTGAGCTATGGTTGGGCAACCTTAAAAACCTTTTTGGCGGGAAATTTTAAATGTCAATATTAGATTATTTAAAATGTTTGTTTATGAAAAATAAAAATAAAAAATCTCTAGAAAGTGCCGAGTGCGTTTCTCATAATTATATGTTTTTTAGTTTAATTATTTATGAGGTATATTTACTTTATTTATTCTTGTCCTTAAACTATTAGAGAATATAATATATTACTCCTATTTATAGGTGTGGGGAAAACTTCTTTAACATATTTAATTGCACACAATAAGCCTCTCCTTTCGCCGGGTTGGACAGTTGGATGTTCAGTTGAAGTCAAATTACACAAGTACAAGGAGGGCACACAAGCACAAAATACATTTTTCGTTGAACTTTGGGATGTCGGTGGTTCTAACAATCATAGAAATACTAGAAATGTCTTCTACCAACCAACACATGGTTTGTTTGAATATCAGGTATCTATTTATTAGATTAGGACTACCATACTAAGTTTTGGTATTCTTGGATTTGATTTTGTTTTAAAAACATAAATAACTCTGTTGAAAGCATAGTTTACTGTCTATGGAAGTTATTATATAATGTGCTATAAGGTACATAGGTATGCTGTTATACTTCTAGAGAAAATATATTTTCTTGTTGGAATAGACAAATTATTACAACATCTTTATTTTCCTATTCATTATACTTTTAATATCTAGGGTTGAATTTAATAAAAAATTATTTATTATTTATATTTTCTAGTTAACTAAGTTTATGTTTTCATTATAAATAAGTAAGTATATAATATTTCCCAGGTATAATTTTAGTTCATGACTTGACTAATCGGAAAAGTCAAATCAACCTACAAAAATGGCTATCAGAAATATTAAATCAAGATTCTTCAAACCCAACATTCCAACATGTCGATGTTGATCCTGAACAGTTTTTGGGATCTACACAGGTAAATTATCATTATTCATGAATTTGATTTTTTAGTTTTATAGCATTCAAATGTTTTAATTTAAAAATACATTTATAAAGATGAGAAAAAAATTGATCACCAGATTCAAAGTTAATAAAGTTTAGTAAAGAGATGAAGACATGTTCAAGGAACTGACTGTATTTATCTTAATGTTAATAATTATTTTTAAGGTTACATAACTAAAACTTGTTAATCTTATAATACATAACGCATAATAATGGCTTGTAAGAAACTCTTATGGCAGTGTATTGTGCATTTTTTGTGATAGAATGATAAAAAAATATTGAATTTTCCAGATCCCAATTCTTGTCATAGGCACAAAATTTGATTTAGCAGAAGAGAAACAGAAGAAGAACCAATATAGAAGATTGGCAAGTAGTATAGCAGAACAATGTGGTGCTGATGAAATATTTGTCAATTGTTTTCAGCCCAGGTATGGATAATTTGGAGATAAATATTTTGATAAAATAAATTATTAAGTTGTATGAACATAATTTAAATAAGCAAAAGGTCACTTCTATAACCTGCCATAGTATGTACATAACATACTTATTAGTACATATTTGAATAAGGGCCGATTTTTCAATCCTTGGTTAAAGTTTGGGTTTATCCGTCCAATAAAGTATTACACAAACATTTTAAAATGTCACCTGTAAAACTGTCAAATACGGAAAATTAGAATACATTTTTGAAATGGTAGTTTAATACGGTATTTGATGAATAAGTTGTAACCAACAATTGAAAAATCAGCCCTAAAAATAATTAAGTTTGTATCTCCGAATTTTATTCAGATCGAATTTTAAATGCCAAGTTGTATGTTAATTGATCTCTGGAGAAGATTTAGAATATATTTTTTTTTCATGTTTTAGGTCTTTGGCACCTGGTACCAGTAATTCTGTCAAGCTAACCAGATTTTTTGACAAGGTAAGATAGGGTCATTGCGCTGGTTTTCGTCCAATTATAGGAGTTGCCAACTTTGTGATACGAAATAAATATTTTGGAGCACCCTTCCTCAAACATATAATTTTAAGGATAATATTAAGGGAAAATAAATCATTTTGATGTATCTTTTTATTTAAATTATTTTCTGCAAAAGTAGGGTAAATGCTAGTTTTCGTCCTAGTGTAAGCTAGTTTTCGACCACCGTGTAGAAAAAGGAGGGTAGGTCAACTATTAAGTTAAAAATCAATTACAGGTAAATATATACGTTTATTTAATTAACATTACAATTTCTCACTACCTTACAGGTTTAGTTTTACTTGTGGTTTTACTAATAATAATCAATATAACTAGTCAACACTGAGATCTATGTAGCACTTGGCAGTCCTTATAGGCGTTAGTGATGACTGTATAATCATTAGTAATAAAGAAAGGAATGCGTTGCTTACAATGTAAATGAAACAAGTAATAATTACAGGACTAAGAAATAACATCAAAAAACAGAAATATTCATTCTAACAACAAAAATTTTCATTCTAATAGGTACTTTGTTTATCAAATGAAACGTACTATAAACACACAGCCATAATAATAAGTTTTAGCTACAGAATCTTCAGTGTACGCAGCGTCTTTTTTTTTCTAGATTTCTTAGACTCCTTCGAGGCCATCTAAAAACAATAAGATCTTTCTGAGGATACGTTGAGTAAGTATAATAAAAAAATACTGCATTGGCAAAACAGACCTAGAATAAAAGATGATACTCAAGTGAATGATAATCAAGAAAAATACAGTGTATTATGTCTGACCTACCCCCATTTATGCTACGAATAATTGACTCTACTTCACATAAGGAGAATGATACATGACTGAATGAATGACAATATTAGGTACCTACAACACTCTGGCCCTCACCAATTATTTAAAAGGAAGATACTGAATAGAAAACTTTTCAATACGTAAAAATAGACGAAAAGTAATGCAAAAGAATGGCTATATTTAATTTTTGGATACTCCAATACTCATTCATGGACGAAAACTAAAACATTTAAAGCTAAATTTAGTTTTCGTCCACTTCTTCGGACGGAAACCAAAAAAACTAAACTAAGGGCGGCCGTACACGGACCGCTTCAAGCAGTTGAGACCGACCGCTTGAAGCCGCGACCGCGCGGTGAACTATAGGCATTCATTCACCGCCGTACACGTGACGGCTCGAGCCGTCGCGACCGCTTCAAGCCGTCAACTGCATGACGAAATTCCATCGTGCCGTTGACGGCTCGCGAGCGGTCGTGAGGCATACACTGACTGCTCGAGCCGTTGACTGCGCTAGAGCCGTCGACGGCTCCCTATACCCCTGAAAATCAATGACTTGACTAGTCAAAAAAATCAACGGCTCGAGCGGTTGGTAGCGACGGCTCGAGCGGTCAACAACCGACGGCTCGAGCAGTTGACGCCGACCGCTCGAGCCGTCCGTGTACGGCGCTCAGCCGTTAACTGCTCGAGCGGTCCGTGTACGGCCGCCCTAATAGCAATAAAGATCACTTCGGGAGAAACTATTCAGTATTTTAAAGGTCCGATAAAGTAAAATGACCCTAACAAATATTCACGTAGCTGTTTGAGTTTCCGTCCACTTGGACGAAAACCAAATATTTTGAGAATTTGGTAACCTAGTATCCGTCCACTTAATATTTCGAAGAGTATTATAAAAATGTATGATAAACACTTTTAGTTGCGTTTATTATGCTTATAAATAAACATACGTACCAAAAACATTACGTAAACTAGCTAAAACAGTGATTTACCTTACCATGAACTTTTCTCGCCGGCAAATTTTTCTCTCGCGCGATGACATCTGCAAGGCACGTATGCGAAGCGGCCACATTTACGTTAATTTTTTGAACTCTCTTCTTGTCAAATCAAATTTTAATGTTGATAGTACTGTTGCTTAAACATTATGGACCGTAAAAAGTGCAAACTTGCGCGGGAAGGTAGGTTTGTATTCAAGTTTTACGCACGTGATTGTAGCAGGTCAGTCAAATGGACGAAAACAGAAGCTGGACGGCAAACCAGCGCAATTACCCTATATTTAATATTATTAGCTTTTTTATCTAAGAAATCTCGATTATGTTGTTTCTATAGATTATAATATTACACTTAAAATAAAACATTAATTTTGGCATTACAGGTGATAGAAAGGCGATATTATTCACGCATAAGTCCTTTCACTGACAAAAGGCGGCCGATTCCCTCCTACATAATGGCGACCTCTACACCTTTGTCGAAAAACAAACCTACCCAGTACATGAGCCCCAGATTCTATCATATGGACTGATTACAAGTAAGATGATAACCGATAGTAAAAGTATTTATCAGACGGTGGCTTTATTTTGAAAATGTGAATAAATATATTATAATGGTGTTAAGAATTAAACATCTTTTATTATAGTGATATTCCTTATAATACCTTATGTAAGTTCTTTTAGAAGGTCTAATTTTGATTCCTAAACGAAAATAATTGTCTTATCCGCTGGATAGTTATTGATAAGCTTTTATGTTGTTGATGTTAAATCTTTTTAACCACCGAAACGGAATGGAAAGTTAATTTTTCTGAAAGGCATGGTATTATTTGAATTGCTTATCTACACTTATATTATAAAGAGGAAAACTTTTTTTGTTTGTTTGTTTGATTGTAATGAATAGGCTCATAAACTACTGGACCAATTTTAAAAAATTCTTTCACCATTCGAAAGCTACATTATCCACGAGTAACATAGGCTAGGTTTTATCCCGGAAATCCCACGGGAACGGGGACTATGCGGGTTTTTCTTTGAAAACGCGGGCGAAGCCGCAGGCGGAAAGCTAGTTTTAAATATAAAACATGCATTGATGGAAAAAAATCCTATGACGGATGTATCGACTTGGTCGACCAACCTAATTATAAAAATCGGCCACTGCGAGTCAAACTCGCGACACAGGGTTTCTTACAAATAGAAACTGGAAAAAATTGAAATCCGTCCAACAAACTGGATCTCTAAAAAGGATTGAAATAATAATGCGTTTTATATATGTGTATACAGGGTGTAATCGTTAAGTGTGCACAAGCGATTATTCCGTAACTATTGCAGATACAAAAAAACTTTAAACTGATATCGAAAGTACTTAACCTAATGAGTAAAATGGCCATAATAAATTTTTAAAAATAAAACGAGAAATATCCAAAAATGTTACATTAAACACTCCCATACATTTTATTTCCCATACATTTTGTATTCATAGCAGATTTTCGAAGTGATGTCCTCATTGTGCAATACAATGAGGAGCTCTATTTACAGTTTCTAAATGAACTTCCCTTCAAATTTGCGAAGTAATTAAAGCAGAAAACCAAAAAAAGAAAGAAAAAGCTAAAATCTTTCATATTAAATGTAGTTACTAGTTGCTCCAAAAGTAATGATAATTGGGTATTTCCTGTGCACATAAAAATATAAAATAAATGTTTTTTGCTTGCTCATGTATTCTCTAAGTAATCACAAAAAAATCATATCAACAGGCCACGTTTCCAATTATTTACATTAATTTGAATGTGAACCGTGCGTGCCAGAATGTTTCCTGACGAAAAGAAGAAACAACGATTCGACATGTAGTGGGTAAATTTCTAAATTTTTAATGATATCAGGATAATTTTTTGTCACGTTTAGTGATC
Source organism: Colias croceus (assembly GCF_905220415.1). Taxonomy (NCBI): domain Eukaryota; kingdom Metazoa; phylum Arthropoda; class Insecta; order Lepidoptera; family Pieridae; genus Colias; species Colias croceus. The sequence continues at coordinate 6,043,690 of NC_059542.1, forward strand.
ATGGACGTTACCCGAGTTCACCATGTTTATGCTGAAACCAAAAAACAATCAATGTCCTGGATGCGAGCTACCAAAGTGACGATGAAGAAATTCAAAGTGAAAATCAATAGGTTAGATTAAAGCGGTAGTTTTTTGGGACGCTGAAGGAATAATTATGGTGGAATATTTTAAAAAGGTAGCCACTTTATTGGGCTCTTACTAAACAGACCAAATTAAAAGATTGCGGTAGGTTAGTAAGGAAAAGAGACATGGCAAACTGCGGACCTGAACGCTGTTTCACCAAGACAACGCACCAGATCACAAAGCGTTAGTTGCGATGGCTGCCATTCAAAAATCGGCATTCCAAATGCTTGAACACCTACCCTGTTTTTTAGATTTAGCTCCTATTTACTTTTATCTCTTTCCTCGGCACAAGAAACACTTTCTTAGCAATAAATTATTTTAAGACGACAGCGAAGTGATGGCCGCGTGGAGGGGTTTTTGTGGATGAAGTCAAAGTTTTTTTTTTAGGTTTAGGAAAAAAAATATTGAAGTATATTTTCTAGTTAGAAGACTATCTAGAGAACTACATAATTATTATAACTGTAATGACCTTGTTTAATATTGATTATCATTACTTTTGGATCAACCCATGTACATGGGATATTCGTATCTCATACTAAATGTATGGGAGGGTTTCAAGTTAATTTTTTAGATATTTCTCGTTTTATTTTTAAAAATTTATTAGGGCCATCTTACTCATTAGGTTAAATACTTTCGATATCAGTTTAAAGTTTTTTGATATCTGTAATAGTTACGGAATAATCGCCTGTGCACACTTAACGATTACACCCTGTATATTTTAATATTACAAGATATTTATTTTACAACGCCCAGACACGTACATAGTCGACCTGTAGAGCAGCATCTTCACCATTATTAACATTAGGGTTCCATGTTGGAAGCCAATTGTTTCTTGCGTTCCAAAAGTCTCTTGGCGCCTGTAATATAATATGACAATAATCTGTAATGTGTGTACATACTTATTTAGCATAGCGGAAACTTGGTTTATTCTGTTAAAATTTATATAAAGCGGAGTATCTCATAGCAGTCATAGCTATTGCGGCAATTATAAAGTTAAGTGCGCACAGCGTAGTGGTGAGTTTCAATTGCGTTATTAAATGACTTGTATCACTATGAAGACGTAGAATAGTTACCGGCAAAATTATTTCATTTTAATTTGAAAATCAAATGAGGAGTTTATTACCTAGAAGTTAAAATAGATTGTGGGTCGGACAATACATACCGTTGGCGATCCATTCCACCATGGTTTAGGGCTTGGATTTACAACACCATCAGGGAAGAAACCATTAGTGCCACCGACTGCTAGGTTTATGATTATATAGAACTGAAAAAAATATTTTTTTCTGAGATTTAATATTATGATAGGTTTTGTCAGATCTACTTCAAATTAGTTTTCCTGGCAGGATCTATCGGTAGCAATGCTATCCTATTTCCTAGTACCTACTATTTTCATAACTGGCCATTATCACTTGCTTAGTATCTCTTAAAGGGAGGATAGGTAAAGATAACAGTTACTGTTCACTTTTCACATATGACTACAGTTTATCCTTTTCAGTTTTTGTTATTAAATTGTATTTAAAAAATATATATTGTATTAAAGACTAACGTACTTTTTGATCGAAAGGTGCCATTTTGCTGCCATATCTCCAAGGATTGAGAATGTTTTGGTTCCTATTAAAGCCACCATATTCCCAGAAACCTCCGTTCCCGGGTGTCGCTCTACCCAGTTCTACATCATCGATGCTAAATCTTATGTACTCTGAAATGTTACACTTAGGATTATTAAAACTTTAATTTACTTTTATTACACAGCTCCACACTGGCCTCACGGCGCTGTCCCAAAAAATACTGAATATATATCTGTGAATTTCTTATCCATATAGTTACTTGGTTTACTGATTTTGAGTTTTATGCTTCCAACAAACTTCCGCAGTTACAAAAATTAATACTCTCAATATTAAAGCGTAGAAAAAGTCTCTACCTGGAGTCCATTCTAGTTGATACCGATGGAAGGCTCCGTCGTAACCATTGCTGTTCCTTCTAAGCCAATGAGCACGTTCCCATCCATTTAATTCTGGATATGGTCCATAGTGGAGAGTAGAGCCAGCCTCCTGTGTTCCGATGTGAACCCCATTCGAAAACATGTTACGATTACCGCGGGATTCTACCAAATCGATCTCTCCTGATGACGGCCATGAACCGTATGCATTATATGCTGGCATCAGCCAGATTGCTATAAAGCGAACAATAGAATTATACCTTATAAGTTTCCTTTTTTTGGGAACGTCGGTTACAAATAATTGTCTTCTTCATATAAAATAAGATACAGTTTAATAGAATATAAAAAGCTACCAAACCTGGCCATAACCAATCACCAGCGGGCATCTTAGCTCTAACTTCGACTCGGCCATACCGAAAACTGAATGAATTTACTGTACGTAACCGAGCACTTTTGATTGGGTTTAAAATATTGGTTGGTGTCCCTTGACGTTCGCAACCGTACCATTGTGGATTGGTACATCTGAAAATATTTTAGATCGAATTAGAAATTAAGCGATCTATGAATGAACACAGGAGATGGATTGCTCCCAAATGCTCGTCTTTTCCCCCAAAAGTCGAGTATCTTTATAATATTTCCTCCCCATTAATAAAAAAGAGGGATTCTGCTGTATGTATGCTGTATTCTTATCATGACTGATGAATTTATAATTTGCTAACTACCTACCTAATTGTTGTCAATGATTAGATTAGATGGCGTGCAATTTTTAACATCAAGCGACGCGACAATAATATTAAAATTGTCCAGATTGTGCTACACAGATAAGCACAATAATAGTAATAATGGCACAGTATCAATAACAAATAATTATATTGAGCAGTGATTGCTTGATCTTTTGATTACCATAATAGATATATTTCGATATTTTATAAAAGATAATCCCAATTTACTTAGGTATAATTTTTTATTAATGTATTCATGAAGTCTTATTATGTAAATTTTTACCTATCAGCAGGTGCGCCTCCTTCGACGTTAAGGAGACCACTTGTGAGGAAATGTTCACCAAACTGATCTGACGTTAATGAAGGCTTGATGTAGAGTATTCCATCGCGTGTATATGAGTTAGTCCTGTTATTGCTGTAGTACTGGAACTCCCAATTCTAGAAGAAATATTATATCCATACCTACTTATACTTATTTTAATATTATAAATGCGACAGTAACTCTGTCTGTCTGACTCACAGAACATATAAAGAAAGGTCTGTCTGTTACTCAATCACGCCTTAGGGGCCATCCATAAAGTACGTCACACGTAAAGGGGGGGGAGGGGGTCGACAAAGTGTGACATGGTGTGACAAGGGGAGGGAGGGGTCCTATGTTTCGTGACATCACATTTCAAAATACTAATCGCGTAATTGGAAATATAAATTAAACTAAAAAATATGTCCAACTCTATCTTAAGGGCAAGTTGTTTGGTTGACAATTTATATTTATTCATTAGTTTATTTTTTGTTATTGTTTCAAATATTTGATATCCTAAAAAAGTACTTAATTTAAATAGAAATAAGACTAATTTCGGAACTGCTGTTTTAATTTAATAATTTTTCGATGTTAAATTGCAAAACATGTGACGTCACACTAGGGAGGGGGGGGGGTCTCAGAAATGTGACCACCTGTGACAAGGACGGGGGGGGCTCAAAAATTCATGAAATTAGTGTGACGTACTTTATGGATGGCCCCTTAACTACTGAACCAATTTGCATGAAATTTGGTATAGAGATATTTTGATACCCGAGAAAGGAAATAGGTTTTATCCCGGAAATCCCACGGGAACCGGAACTATGCGGGATTTTCTTTGACTGCGCGGGCGATGCCGCGGGTGGAAAGCTAGTATAAGTTTTGATCACATAGAGAGAAGAATAAATTTTATTATTTTATAGAAACTTTTATGAAAGAAAAAAAGAACGCCCATATCGCGCTTATATAAAGCCAGATAAAGAGACATGTTGCCGTTTCTTAAAATCGAAGTCTTGGAAGTCATCAGCGAATATAATGCTAAGTGCTATGACTAAACGATTTCCGGAGCGCGGATGTCGCTGATAGGTTGTGATGCTCGACCAACGTACTGTGGCTAATTTATCAAAGTCTACACATCTAATAGTGCCAACATCCCGCTTATAATAACAAATATAGGATATAAGATGCACTTACACCGCCTCCAGCCAACGTGTTCTCATGTTGCCATTTCTCAAGATCAAACTCTTGGAAGTCATCAGCGAATATAATGCTGCCAGAGCAAACGGTTTCAGGCGCGTGGGTCCCGCTAACGGTTGTGATGCTTGACCAGCATGCACTGGCAGATGTAGCTAAGGCTACCACACCTAGTAGTGCCCACATCCCTCTGTTAGTAATAAGATAGGATTAAATTCTATGATATTAAGAATTCGATTTTTTCCAAAGAATAAAAAAACGTTTCAGCGGCCGCCATGTTGAAAATAGCGGTTGATATGGTTTTTATGATATATCTCTTAAACTATTTAACTGATAAAAAAAATTGTTAACATTATTTGTTGCAAATCAAATTCTCTACAACTTTGGTCCAGTGACATAGAACTACAAATAAAAAAGTTATAAACGAAAATGTTCAGAAATTAGAGATATTTATATTTTTCAGTAAAACTTTTTTTTATCATTTTACGAAGAAATCATATCAGACCATTTTTGTACTTAGATTGTTTTTCGAGGAACAACTTTTACATACAACATTTTTTCATTAAGTAAATAGCTAAGGTTTTACAGCGCTCCGAAGTGAGTACTATTTTTCAGTACTCTTACTACTGGTCCGATTTGAAAAATTCTTTCGGTGTTCGATAGCTCATTTATCGAGAAAGGCATAAGCTATATATTGTCTTGCTACGATCAACAGGACAGGAGCCACGGGGGTGAAACCGCGCGGAGCAGCTAGTGTTAATATAAGAGCAATAAATTAGAAACCGGTTACCAAGATGACGTGAATTAAACACAAACATGTGTGGAGATATATAATAAAAACTACTTACCGGTTTCTTGCAATAAATATAAACAAAATAAAGCCGACGATGAAATTTATAGTAGATGATAACAATGCAATTTACTTATCTTGATACAGATAAAATCGATTTATAATCTTATCGTCTTATGTATAAAATAAAAATCCACTGAATCCTATATTTGTTAGAACATGGTTGATGGGGACTAAATACTGATTGTAGTGTTCTCTCACGATTTTCCGTATAAAATTATTTGTGTTTTGAATAAAAACCGCTTAGTCATTAGTACATATTAGGTTATGACGTCGTTGGTATTAGGTAATACCACAGAACAGTGGTAATGTAATACCGTATTAATATTAAGAAGTATTTCAGATTATAAAGAACTATAAGAGGATATAGTAAGTCAGTAATATAATGATGACGGGATATAATCGTCACAAATATGGTGACGCTTTGGAACAAGTTAAATCTATTCTAAAAGGGGTGACAGACGTACGAGTAAGTACGCGAACTTGTGGCTCGACGACCTTTTTCGCTCGTGTGTCACCCCAAGTACGCGTACTTAAAAACCGTCGAGTAAGTTCGTTGACGATCCAACATGTTTGAAATTTTACTCGAAGCCCGCCTTGGCTCGCACGTCTGTCACCGCCGCGAGCCGAGTAAGTACGCGAACTTTAAAACCGCGACTTTAAAGTTCGTACGTCTATCAGCCCTTTAAGATTTAGACGGTTAACTGCATTAAATTTACTCACTGCTGCTGCTGACGATGGAAATTATTTACTAAACATTGAATAAATTATTGCCATAACATCACACTTAATTATAACTGTATCATAATTTTCAAATAGGATTTAAAAAAAATTATGATTATTTTATATATAATTCGTGTACCTCCGATCTCCGTGTTTCAAGTACATATTAACTATGTAGTTCCTATAGTTAAATACGGCCATAAAATAAATATACCTGCTATAGTGCTAACGTATCTGCATAATATGAATAATTACGAGTATAGTTCATCAATCGTTGGACTAGCGGCTAGTATATAATGTTGCATGTCATAAGTACCCTCATTGTTATTTGCCTCGTCATTTTATTAAATTTTATGTTAGTAACAGTATAATATATTGTATAGTAATATTGCTTAATCTTTATAATGGTTTAGTGGTTTCATGGAAGATGTTCTGCATTAATCGCGTCGCGTCGGTATTACGTCCCATAGGATTTTTGGAAGGAATTATAATGAGATACCTAATAAGGATAGAAAGTGCACTTGTGATTGTGCTCATACTTGTGCACATCTTGTGCACTATAATATTTCCTGCGCTGCGGAGACTGGAGACACCAACATTCTGCCATGAAACTATTTGGCTCTGTCGTTTAAAATCACTTTAAATTCCTCATATCCTCATAGTATGTATAAAATTAGTTGCCTGGACAAATGAGTTGAATTCAATAATTCACTGAAATTATTCTATTTTTTAAGTAGTTAAGTAACTTCTTAATTTATTTCAAACAACCATTATAATAAAATAGTGTTTAACTTTTATTGAGCTTTTTACAGTTCTTTTACGACGTAAGTATAAACTTACCATACGAATAAATTCTCCTTTGCAAAAACTCAAAACTATGAAATGACCTAATGACAGTCATGGATGACACATTGGGAAGTGTAATAAAACATGAAATTTTAAATAATAGTAACTACGTAAGAACAAAAAAATGTAAAATTATGCAAGTACCAATAGCATAAAATACAACAAAATTTCCTTGCGAAAACGTTGCAATTAGATGTAATGGTTAGTATATAAAAAGTACTTAGTAAATAAATACTATTATTGAAATATACCTACAAGTAGCTAGTCATTTTATTAATGTATCTTTTAGATGGCTGGGACTACGGTTTCGTTAGTAAGAAGCTTATCAATTGCAACGCGATTCGCTTTACAAAATTCTAAATTAAATAAATTTACTTGCTGTACGGCGAAAGTACTCTCTGCTTCGCGATACAATTATGACTTTACTCGCTGTTTATCTGCATCTCCCAAAGAATTAATCAAGTTCAGACAATTGGTACCAAAACAAAACCTTTATCATGATCAGAAATTATTGCAAATCCCGAAGTATCCCATTGATATACACTGCAATAATTTCTCAATGTTTAAAAGAAGAAATAATCCAGGCAAAAAGAAGAAACGAATTCCAAAATTAATATTATTGCAAAATCCATTTAATTGGCTCATGACAAAAATAGATTTCACTGTATTAAGGCGTGTCTGGGATCCTACTTTTCGTGAAAAAGAATTTAGATTCGGAACCACACAGGTATATATAAATATAATAAGAGATATAGTAATATGTACCTAGTACCTATATAGAGTAGAGATATAGTAATAAGTACCTAGTATAGTTGAGTATTATATTATTTTCAGTGATAAGTACCATTAGTTACTTAGATTTTTAATTGTTTTTTGCGCAGATATTTTTCATAGGATTATATTATCAGCGCTTTAAAATCGTCACGTAACTTAACAATTTATTTCTCCTTTAACAAAACTTCAGGCAATATCTCGTGTGACCCACATTATAAGCGAGGGTCAGCTCGAAGAACTGAACGGCTTGCTGACGAAACCGGCCCGTGTAAGTTTGTTGCGTGAGCTTGAACGTAATTGGGGCGAAAAACAGAGAGCTCTGCTGGCTCTGAAACATGAGGACATACAAATCTCTTCACCACGGAAAGTTTATTTCATTAGGATTGCTGGTATATTTTCTTCAATAAAATTCTCGTTATATAAGTCAATTTTATGTAAATAACATTTTCAGTATCCAATGATATAGTATCTCTATAGTGTAAAAATCACCTTTTAATATTATTATGAGGCTGCGTAGTCGCGTAGATTTGATGTAACTTTCATACAGTTAATGCCTGATTTTAATATACAAAGAATATTAAATAAAAAAGCGGTAGGCTTATTACTCTGATGTTCAGTAACTGAAACATAACTTTTGAAACATTACTGAACTTCAGTTACATCATATTTAAACAATCAAAATATTTAATAATATCATTGTAGTAAAGTCAAACATAACAGATAACAGTCGGCATGTAAATATATTTTACTTCACAGATAAAAAGTTTTGTGATGTTGATATGGCCTTCTTAGCGCTCAAATGGGCTCCGATAAACAACATAGAAGCGTTGATATTTACTGAAATATTTGCACGTTTTCATCGAGAATATACGCCGAATTGCATCCCTGAATGGACCATTGCGTATTTTAAAGTTACTCGGTTCGAAGTTCTACGCAAGTAATACAGAACAAGTCATTCATTTTTTATAAGATACAAATATTATGTAATAATTACATTTTTAATGTATTTCTTAATCATTTTACTATACATTAATATAAATAAAACCAATCGGTCACAATATTATAAATGTGTACTTTATTTGTATATACTTATGTATAAAAATATATATTCGTATAGAATAAAAAATATAATTATTTGGTAATTATTACAGATCTAATAATAGACTATAAGGATTTTCTAGATAGTCTTTTAGTTGATTTGAGAATCGAGCCATCGTCACGCCGTCAATGACCCTATGGTCAGCTGACCAACTAACTGTGAGGATATGAGCTGGTATAACTTTTCCATCCGATTCAAACCTTGGTAAAACCTGAAAAATTAAAGGTTTAGTTTTTATCTGCACGGTAATTGATGGAAGATAAAAGATAATGGAAGGTCACTGGTTGGATGGTATGATTTCGATATTGAAATAACATTGGCTTAGAATTTTCGTACTATCCTGCGAGTGTATGTCAAAACAAAAGATTCTAAAACGTGATAAAAAATTACAAAGGGTCTTCTATTCGAAATAGATCTTAAGATAAAAATTACTGGCAAGATTTAAGACTAATCAAATTTAAGATTTACTGTAAATATATGAATATGCCATTACCTGTATTTTTCCCAAAGCACCAATCGATACCTGAGGCGGTAAAATTATTGGTTTGGTGTAAGTTCCTCCTACCTGAAATTATACAGATCTCATTGGTGTCATTCATTATAACAGTTAAAAGAGTACTAAAATATAAAATAGCACTGAGGTGGTTACTTACAATTCCTATGTTAGATATTGTAAACGTTCCACCGGAAATATCACTGAGACCCAGTTGACCTTTAGCACCTTTTTCTTGTAGCATATTCAACTCCTTAGCAATATCCACTATTTTTTTATTTTGAACATTCTGTAAAAAATAATTTATTTGTATTGAGTTCAAATTCACCAACAAAATAAGTGAGATGTATGTAAGCTTTATGTAAGTTCCATTCCCATCAATCAAAATGTCTCTATATTTTGCTCCCAGACCGTACCTACATGACATTTGTAGATATGGTGCAAACTTTGTTTAACTTACATTTTTGTTTTATCTATGTTAAATAATGTGTGGCGTAGTTTACATAATCTGAATCATTTTAATTCTCTTACCTTTATAACAGGCACCACTAATCCGTTCGGCGTATCCATAGCTACGCCTATGTTATGACTAGCTTTATATATGATGTTCTCACATGCGTTGTCAAGGCTGCTGTTAAGAGCAGGGAAGTTTAGCAAACTCAACGATGCAGCTTTAACAATGATGGGCATGTACGTTAGCTTGACACCTCTTTTATTTGCTACCTGTTTGAGTATTTCTCGTACTTCTACCAGTTTTGTGACATTATACTCGTCGCTAAACCCAAAATGAGGGATTTTCTAGAAATAAATTGAAATTAATCAGCATCTCCAAAATTAATTTAAGAAACATTGAAGGTATACATTTTCGATTGGAACTAAATTTACCATTGCTTCTGTCATAGACTTCACCATTGCTTTAGTAAAACCGGAAACAGGAACGACTTTGTCTTCTAATATCTCCATACTTTTATTTGATTCAGTGCTAAAAGAGGAATCTGATTTAAAAGTCTCTGGAACATCATTAGACTTATCAGAACTTATATTAAGGTATGAAAGTAAATCTTCTTTCAATAAACGCCCATTTCTTCCAGTTGCCGTAACTGCACTTAAGTCTACCTAAAAATATTATCTTATTAAATATTATTGTTATCATTGGAATAAAATAAATTTACATTACTTAATGTTATGAAAATGAATCTGCAAATATGAAGAAAAGTAAGTTCGAAAACTTTAAAAAGTATTCCGGGCGACTTACTTGAAACTGGGAAGCGATCCTCCTCACAGCTGGTGTTGTTAGGACTTTATTCTTTTTCAACGAGTTTTCTGTCTTTTGAGAAGTTGAGATATCTGTTGTTTTCGTCGATATATCGTGTTCTTTTGTGGTTGAAGCATCTAAAACACGAAAAAAAAAAAATTGTTGAATTAAAGTAGGTAGTAGTCCTTTTTTATATTTGTGTGAACTGTGAAGTGAAAATCCAGATGCTATAGGTACCTTCTTCGCTGCTTTCAACTTCAATATCTACTAGAGGTTCTCCAACGAATGCTGTTTGATCTACTTCATGATAGAGTCGGCTAACAACACCGTCATACCGGCTAGTGATCGTAACCGAGGCCTTGTCACTTTGAACTTCACATATATTGTCAAATTGTTGAACTTTGTCGCCGATTTTAACAAACCTACAATAAATTTATTGTAATTAACAAAGTGACCATTAACACATCAACAATGTATATAATACTGTAGCAAGTCGAATGAAAAGTAGCTGACTGTCTCATTGCAAATCTTACCATTCTTTTATTACAACTTCTCGTATTCCCTCTCCTATATCGGACAATTTAAAAGCGACAGCTTTATCTAGAGCATAGCTTAAGTGTATATTTCTTTTATTAGTTTCTTGGAAGTTAACGTATGCAGATGATGTTTTTTCTATTATAGGTGCACTGTTTGTTCGCGTCCATTGTCTTATACTTCTCTGTCAAATATGATACGAATTATTATCTTTATTATAACTTAAATCCTAGACTAAACTTTACACTGATATTAAAATAAATAAAAAAGATAATTTCTCCAATTGCTGTTTTAGTGATAGTTTAAATTAAATTCCTGTGTAGGTAGTTAGATGTTTGTTAAACAAAGATTATATACGTATGTTATTTATCTTCATTTATACTTACTATCACATATTTATTAAACTCCCAAACAAGATAAAATAAATTATTGCCATGCTGTTCTTTTCATTGAATTTATTTTGCAAGCAGAAACTAAAAGATCAACTTTGTACTTATTTTCAATACAAAGAGATGATGTGTAGGGAATTGTTTACAGTAAATTATAAGAATAATAATGTGCTTGCAATCAAAGTTTACATCATTAATTGTGTAAACTGTAAACATGTGATGTTATTATTAAGTCATCTCAGATTATTATCGATATCTATTTAAAATTAAGTACATATTTTTTTAGTATAAATTATAAGAATAGCTAAATTTCTCACTTTAAACTATGAATAGTGATAAAAATATTTTCATTCATTTGTATGTCATCAGCCAATCATCGGTCTTACTAAGTTCACGTTCACAAAAATGCTGGTAATTCTTAGTCAATATTAAAATGTAGGTACACTCACACTTGTAGCACGCACTTTATGACACCTGTTCAAAGATTTCACGTTGAATAAATACTCTTTTATTAATAATGCCATTTCATTAATTAGCTACAAAGCATAATCAAATAACTAATTGGATTGTAGAGACGCGGGTACGCGCCTTGCGAGCAATGCTCGGTTACTGACTGTTATCGTTCCTCATTATCAGTGCGCTGTAGAATTGATTAAAATTTAAACACAATAATTATACAAACGTCAACCACTCCATTCAAATACTTCTTTACAGTCACTGAGGTCAGGGATCAAACGGAACGGTGAAGGAAGATGTAGGTATTAAAATAAAAATCTACTTTGACTATAAAATCGGGAAGGTTCATGAAATAATATATTTAATAAGCAATTGTTTTTATTAAATACATATTAAACATGTTAATAAAGTGAATAAATACAATAATATATAATTTGTAACGATAATGTTATGCACGAGACGCAGGGGCAACCCATTATAATCAGAATAACATTAGTAATTGCGAATACCATAATATTACTTGAACCGACGACTTCTATACTAATTGCTAACGTGTATCACAGAGGCGCTCTGCCGTACATCTGCTATAGTTACATCACCCATAGTTAAGTTGAACGACAGCATTTAACTCAGTCAGTGAATATACATAAATATATAGTGTAGACGAGGCTGGCACATCTAGGTAACGCAACATAATCGTATAGAAAAGCTTATCGACACCTAATAAATAAATTTATCTTATGTATTCTTTCGATTCAACATCTAATATCAATTGTAACACGTAAACTCAGTACAATTATAAAATAAACGATTCTAGAACATGACGACCTTCTACTCACTTTTGAAATCTAAAAACATACACAGATAATAAATTTCACATGATAACCGTCTATAACACATATCTAACTACGTGGGAGAATATACAAAATGTACAATTAGATTGCATATTATTACAGTAGTTGACTATATATATTATATACGAACCTCAATTTCAACTGTTTATTTGACATTCATACTATACATTTTATTGACCTATTTGTACATTAACTTGTCGATGAATGAGGTATACATGCATAATAATTGTAAATAACAAACAAAGGATCACAACTCACAATAATCATTTCTAAAAAAAAAGTTGCTTAATTTGAAGAAGGTATAATTTAGCAAATGATAAAAATATAGTTGCTCCCGTATTTGTATATAATAAAGCTAACTAATATTACAATAATATACAACCCACATAATTAGTAACTTTCATATTATTTACACTTGATACAATATTAATTTTTTAACACGGAATAAAAATCCTGTCTGTATAATATATAAATTAGATATATCTATTTTATAAATTAAATTCGTTATGTTTAAAACAACATAATATAGGTAGGTTACTTATGAGGTGATTAAGAATATGAATAATTTATAAACACAAAACAGCAAGAAGATAACTTGTCACAACACTCCGTTTTTTAATTAATTAGGTTAAATTAATGAAAAAATAACTAATTTTAAAACAGTTTTTATGCTGTTAATGTTACAATCGACATTCGTGGAAGACTAGGTATTTCAAATTATTCAAGATGTACCTTGAAAGTTTAAAAATGTTAATTTATATGTTTATTGAGTCATTTTTCTAGATATACACGGAAGAGAAAAAAACGGAAGCTTACAATCTTTTTAAATCGAATCATATTCGAAAGTAACATTTGAAAAAAGATCTTAAGTGTGCAATAAAGTTCTTGTTTTTTAAAGACTTTATAAGATTTAACGTCACGTATTAAATGTATTATTTTCAAATCTAGATGTTTTTTAAGATATCAAAATTTCACTAGCCTTTTTCGAAGTCATTTTATTAGACCTTAAAAGAGCAAGATTTTAAGTTAAAAATGTCACAATTTAGCAACATCGACTTTTTTTAGTAATACATTCTTAATCGTACCTAAGCCACAAGTCATAACAATCGAGTAGTTTGCCCAAGGAAAATGTGATGTAAAGGTTGGTTTCTGGTTTTTAAAATTTAAATTATAGTAAAATATAGTAACGCTTGAATCGCGAGTTTTACATCGGAAACAACCAACGTACACTCAATAGGTAATGTGTTCTTCATATAATAAATTTAAGCTACCATAAGTAACTAACGAGACACGACAAGACGTAGAACGATATGTATCTCAAAAGAGATCGAGTAATTAGGACACGTTATAAAGTTCCTTATTCATTCGTGTAGATCAGACGACATCTGAGGGAGCTAACGTTATCTTCGTTATGTCCTGATTAGGCGATCAACGAGGTATGTATTGAACATCGATGTGATAATAGAAAAGGCTTATATAGAATCAAAAATAACACTATCTACTTGTTCATCTAGTGTGACACCGTACAAGTTACGAAGCGACAACATCAACTAAACATCGACGTGAAATATCATTACGCAGATGTGAAAGACATCCAATTAGGAGAGCTAATATAGTGATTCCCGTTCGTCAAAAACTTTTTACTATCTCATTGGTTGTCATTGAAACCACTCTGATTGAATATCGTATTCAAAGGAAGTTTTTAACGTGACGTATATAGTAATTCTATAGTAAGGTGCGATTTGGTTTATATTTTATCTTAAACTGTTTGACTTAAGTAGTGCTTTTGTGACGTTCTTTTGTGTTGTTAATTGTGATCGAATGGTTCAAACCTTCTTCTTGATCTTATCCACTAGAATTCATAAAAACACGTATCTATAAATATTTCAAAATGCACGATCCGTGTGTTTATGAAAATAATAATAGGTATATCTAGGTAAATATTGCAACAGTAAAAATATTTTATCACATAAGTATGTTATAACTTATAATAACAGCTAATTAATACCACAAGTTTTTTTGTCTGCGGTAAAAATTATTAGGTTATTGCTAAACAAAAATTTTCTATAAAAAAATGGGGTGAAGTTGATGCTATTGTTAAACAACGTTTAAAATTATAAACACCGGCAGAACAGAATATAATACCTAACGAATTTATTGTTAATTATACATAAAACTAAATTATACATTAATAATAATTATAAACGTAAACATACATTACAGCATTTTAATAACTAATAATATTATTTATTTTTTAAAGCCCAATCTAAAATCTGATTTCTCTCTTCAATATTTAATATAAAATCATATCATGACTGTTTTATGTTTAATTTGATACTTATAAAACATTTCAGTCTGAGGTTATAGCCTATCATTATCATATAAAGCGTTTATTAATATAAACTTTATATATTATTCAACTAATGTAAAGAAATATAATTTAATGTCTTTTTCAAGCAAACACAGACCAAGTTTAAAGTTTTATTTATAAAAAAAAAATTATTAAACAGATATTTTAAAATAAGGAAGAAACAAATTTTAATGAAAACCGCATTGTTTCTAAGCCCAGTTGACAGTTAAAAATATAATACTGTATTAAATGTGGAACTAAATTTAACATCAGTTAAAAATTAGTTTACGACAATTTTGTATGGATGTATAAAAAATATTCGTAGAATAATTTTCATACAGTATTTTTTTTGTATTTGTAAAAACATATATTTTTATCGATAGCACTGTGATAGAAAACATTGCGTTACACTGAATTGCTACTTAAAGTATAAATATTGTGCGACGGTTGAGCGAATTGCAACTTAAATAAATACAACAATGGAGAAAAATATTACATACTAGCTATAAGTCTACTTTCTCACACATTATTTAAATTTCAATTATCTCACTTCATATCAGTTAAGGTTCAGTTTCCATCGTGATCTTCGTATCACTTAACACTAGGCATCGTTTGAGTGCATAAATTTCATTTCACTTTCACTTCATACTAATTCACGATTAAACGAAAAACGTTAATTTTTATCAAACGTCATCAACAGGAAGCTCTTTAGTCAACGATAATATACGTTCAAAAGTAAACAACAAGGAGTTTCACAACGAGTCGTTGTCCGTGGTCCGTTAGAAGTCTGTGGTGGGCAGTCGGGCCGTCGGTCAGGGGGAGGGCGGGGCGGGCGGTGCGGGGGGCGCGGGCGCGGGGGCGGCGGGCGCGACGAGCGGCACCAGCTCGGGCTGGGGCCGCGGCCCGCGTCACACGGCCGGCTCGGGCGCCGTGGGCACCTCCGCGAACTTCACCTCGCGGCTGCGGCGGAAGGACGCCGTGCGCCGCGGCGGGCTGCGCTTGCGCACCGGCGGCTGCAGGCTCGCGGACGACGCCTGCGCCAGCAGCCGCGGTGGCGGTATCACGCTCCGCCCGAACGGGGACTGTCGCAGGAATTGCCGGGCGACCACTGGCTGCCAGTATGAATTCCCTGTAATAAAGACATAAGATATGATCATCCTGCTCTACCGCCCAATTCCAGCAAATGTGGTCAATAGTACCATCACCTGTGATTGCAGTCGTTATAATATTTTTATCTTGTTATCATAGTTATTTATTTAATTATTCAAAGCTATAGGTACCTCTTGTGGCTGGAGTATGTGTCCGCCAAGCTAAACTTCTCAGTCGTCCCCTTGCGCCTTCGTGCACAGCATCAACGCTAGCTGACCGCGTAAGATGTGCTGGTGGTCCTTCGTTTTCTCCTGATGTACCTAACCCAAGGCCTTCACTTACGGAGTATAGCTTGTGCGTTATATCCTTTCCTGGAATTAATTAAAAAGTCATTAAATGTGTACTATTATTAGAACCGCATTCATAAGAATTCAATAATGCAGAAACATTATTTACCTACCAATTAAGGCAAATTCCAAACGAAGGGTAGGATTCGTTAGACTTGGTCTCAAAGCATCAATAAATATTTAAAAAAAGGCTGACGAGCTTTTGATTCTTGGACATATCAAATACCAGTAGTCATAAATTGAAAACAACTGTATGGAGAATCGAATGTATATACTCCGTTACTATGTAGATACAATTTGAATGAAAGAAAATAATTTGTAATATCTTAACCTGGAACCTATTCCGCTATTATTGAAAAATCTATTGCAATTTGCAATACTCATAAATATTTCATATCGGCATGGCAATTATAATTGACCTTTGACTTTAAGGGATGCAGTTGCTAAAGAAAATGATTCGAGACGCAAATCGCAATTCAGTTGAACTGAAAAATCAATAGAACGCGAACCCATGTGCCATTTTTCATTGCCCATCAAGTCTCCACTGTAAGTGAATCAAAGAAGTTACTCATGATAAATGAATAAAATACCTAGTAGTTTTAATTGTGTTTTAATTGTAATATTATATTATTTATTACATATTAATATAAACAAAAAAGAATCGACAAATGTAATGCAAATCGTAAAACTCGGGAATGGCTCTACAAATGTTTTTAACGTTTTGCTAAGGCACAGAAGATTCTTATGAAGAGAAAAATCATAAAATGGGCGAAAGGGTAGAACAACGTCCGCCGGGAGAGCTAGTAAAGTACATATTAGATTACGTAAAATGACACTTTTATGTGAAATAAGAGAAAAACAGGGTGCATATTATGTACTTACCTATAAGACAGTCCAGTACAACTTTTAACGAAGGCCGATGCCGAAGCACTCGTTCTAGCCTCATTCGAGGCCAACAGACACATGTACACACTTCTTCCGCAATCACAGTCACCTTAAAGAAAAACAATTAGTTATACATATATATTTCTTAATGCTCTATTTAGGATAAATTTTCCTTAAATTTTTTAACTTATTTTTCAAGTCATATTACAGTAATCTTATGTAGCTGGCTGTCAAAGAAGTTTATTTCCGTTAACGATATTATAAGTGGTTATTGGTTGACAGGAAATTGTATACAAGAAAATATTTAATATCCGTTTGTCAGATACCTGGAATACGTCATCAGATTGTTCCCGATTCGCCTCCCATTCAGGTGAATCCACGAATTGGTAGGGCTGTATGTAGTGAAGATGCGTTTCGTCACAACTCACTTTCATTCTGAACAAAAGAGATTCATTTAAATTGTATTGAAGTGATTTTCAATCGTAACAAAAAACTGTTAATTAATGTAGAGTCCGTATTTCAATTGTATGTACTATGTACCTATGCCTTTAACTCAAAAGCTTTTTTGAAGTTTCAATCTAAAAAGTCCGTTTAATAGCTTGAATAATTTAAATTTAAATCGAACCACTAAAAGAAAATAAGTATCTACGAGGTTTACTTGGCTCCACAGTCCACATGTTATGACGCAACTCTCTAAACATTTATCTTCTTTCTTATCATACGCTGTCGTGTACTTTCCGTCGAATCGCTAGAAAGTTGAAAATCCCCCGGTAAAAGTTTTACGATAAGCCAATTCAACTGTATAGTTTTTAGATTAAGGCTTTTTCTTATTTTATTATTCTGTTTGATAAGCTCGCGATTCGTAGCGAAACAACAATTGATTTGACAACTTCAACATTGGAAGCACGCAATCGGCACCACGCCCAGTCCAGTTCGATTAAAGTCCATGAAAGTGAGACCTTTGGTGAATGTTAATTGACTGTGCCTTTTAAGTAAACCCTTTACTTGCTGTCATTTTATACTTAGCTAACTTGAATTTGACTCTTTTCAATTAGTTAATTAATTCAGTTAACCATCAGTTTAACCGTTAAATTGTGTTTAATTAGGTAGAGTGCATTAGGCTAATTGCAAATGTATATTTCGAAACTTTGTGATTTTATCTGCAGAAGGTCAGATGATTAAAATAATCGTATAGATAAAATAATATTTGAAAATATATTGGTTACAAAAATAACCCTACACTTATTACTTTTCAATGTTACCTCTACCTTACCTTATTGTATAGTTACCTCTACCTTCAATTACCCTAACATTTTTCGTTTAAGAACATTTGTTTCGTAACATAATGAACGTATTATGTAAAGGTACTTTTGTCACATTGTATGAGAATGGGTACGTGTTTATTTAATAAATGGAGGGTTAATAATTTGAGTTGGATATCATACAACTTACAAGCTACAGATTAAAATAATGACTGTAAATATTTTAAAAAACCATAATTAAAAAAATGTGTGCGTGTACTAGTGTACACACGTAAGAAGGGAAACTTCTTTATGACCTTATTTTTAAAAAAATAATTTACTATAATATGCAGCTTTACAGAAATACGTCGATTCACGCGTGGTAGGGATAAGAAAAAATGTCACACTAAATTTTTTTTCCAACCCCGATAAAGAAGTTTCACTTCAAAAAAATCAAGTTAGGTAGGTAGATACATAAATCATTAATCATTATAGTAATAAATTCCTACATCATCCTTCCAACATTTAAAAAATACTCGGTAAGTATATTATGTTTCTATCGTAAGATAAAGGAATGAGATGTGAAATATATCACACACAATCCACGAAGAAAATAGCTACGCAAGCTAAAGAAAAGGCATCTAGATTCAAGTCACCGCGAAACTTGCAAGCAAAATGGATTTTGACCGCGGCCGCCTTCGTGTAGGCGAAGAAAATTGCTTGCAATGCCTATCATAAACTAACGTGCAGTGAAATACTTTTAAAGTACCACTCGAAAAGGCTATAAATGCCGTAACTGTATTAAGTCAAACATTACTTTTTAACATTTTGATCGTACCAACCATATACACTTTTATGGAACTTAAGTTACATGAATATCAATTTATGTAACATTAACTATATAAGTATTTTTATTTTTTTGAATTGCATATTTTGCTTATAAAGATGGGTACGTTTTATATTAAGTTGTTTCACATAGGTAACTTTAATCATTCCAGTAAACTAAACCTTAACATTTCGTACTCAATAGCTTAATATGAAGATTAAAGATACTAATATTTTCATTTTATCCGTTGTAACACACATAATGATATATTATTAACCGCTTATTTATATGTATTTGCGAAGGCGATCCACATGCCGGTCGTTACGTGAGCAGCATAACGACGAAAGGAATATACATATATTCTATCCTAAACTTAAATCTATCTACGTAACTATAAGCAGTACATACTTTCCCTTCAGTAATATTGATAGTCGTTCATCTGCCGGCGTCACTTCTTCTACAGCATAGGCTTCTCCTGGTTCTAGCCTGACAATACGTGCTTCTCTAGTTAGCTCTTGAAAATGTTTTTTACTTATCTTAAGAGGCTTAAAAAGTTTCAGGTACAAATCGGTCAGCTCTAGAGATAAGGCCGGTGGTAAAAACCTGTAAGAAAAAGGATTAATGTTTCACTCGTCGGCCTACAAATATAAGGCCTACTAGCACGATACGAACGAAACATGCAATATTGCAATGCAATTCGATTTAAGTAGGTAGATAAACGTAAAACAATAAGGCCGGTTTTCGCCTTGAAGTTAATTCAATTCATTTACCTTATAATTAAGAAGACAGTGTGTATGGAGTTGACTAGAACTAAAGCTAGGCTCCAGGCTAGAACATCGGGCGCGCACACTTCGGCGCCCGCCCACATGCCCATGAGCACCGCGCCGGCCGCCGCCAGCGCGCGTAGCACCAATATGCTCTGTTTGAAACTCTTCGGCGCTAGGAATGCGATGGCGAAGCATAAATTTGCCGCCTATTTCGACAAAAGAAAAATTGTTTTGGTTGTCAATGCAAATAAAATAGTTTCTAAAATACTTTCCTAGTCTTTAAAATTACATGTGGTTAATGTATGGGACATAGCATATTTAATACATAATATAATATACGTATTTAATGATATCTTATACTAGCTGCACTCCGCGGTTTCACCCGCGTGGCTCCGCACCTGTTGGTCTTAGCGTGATATAGTCTATAGCCTTCCTCGATCTATGGGCTATCTAACACCGAATCGGACCAGAGTAGTTCCTGAGAATAGCGCGTTTAAACAAACAAACTCTTCAGCTTTATAATATTTGTATAGATGTAGCGTTTATCTACCTATACATACATACAATAAAACTGTAGAAGGGTCAGTTCTGTACATTGAAAATATAAATACCTCGTGTGTTCATAAGTTTTGAGACGAACTTTGTAGTTCAAAAATAAGATAAAATATCACTGGCTGATAATTATTTCTTTTTCCGATTTTGAATTTGGAATGTTTACTTTTAATTCCTTTGATTTTCAAATTCATTTCTTTCAATTTTCTCGTGATGGAGGGAACTAAAGAATTACGTGCGACCGT
Source organism: Colias croceus (assembly GCF_905220415.1). Taxonomy (NCBI): domain Eukaryota; kingdom Metazoa; phylum Arthropoda; class Insecta; order Lepidoptera; family Pieridae; genus Colias; species Colias croceus. The sequence goes on from NC_059542.1 coordinate 6,064,538, forward strand.
GATTTCGCTGTTTAAGGCGGGGAAAAAACCAATGGAGATTTTCCGTGAGTTGAAAATTTTTGGTGTGAGCCGTAACTTCGTGTATTACACTATCAAACGATACAAGGAGACTAATTCTTCAAAGAAGTGGCCGGCCACGCTCTGTGAGGACGCCTGCGAACATCAAAATCATCAGAGAGCGACTTCGCCGAAATCCATGTCGCACTCAGAAAAAACTCGCACTGCAGACTGATATTTCGCGCGTATCAATCAACAGAATACTGAAATATGATCTTAAGGTAAAGGCGTACAGCCGTAGGAAAATTCACTTTTTAAACGACCGCCTTCGTAAATTGCGACGCGAACGTTGTCCAATACTGCTTAGGAGACACGATGCGAGGAAGATACTCTTTACTGATGAGAAAATCTTTACTGTCGAAGAAAAGTTCAACCGACAAAACAATAAAGTGTATGCCAAAAGTAGCAAGGACGTCCCATCTTCAGCACGGAATGTCTTGCGTACTCATCACCCGGCTTGTGTGATGGTATGGTGGGGAGTTTCGTATGAAGGTGTCACTCCGCTGCATTTCTGCCAACAAGGTGTCAAGGTGAAAGCCAAGAATTATCAAAGTGATATTTTAGAAGCTGTTGTGAAACCCCTGTCTCATACTTTATTTCACCACAAGGATTGGGTTTTCCAGCAAGACTCAGCGCCATCTCATAAGGCAAAAACCACCCAAGCTTGGTTGAAGGAGAATGTGCCGGCCTTCATTGCGGCTAACGAATGGCCCTCCTCCAGCCCCGACCTCAACCCGCTGGATTATTTTTTATGGACTGAATTAGAGCTCAGGGCCTGCCGAAAGTCCCACCGAAACTTGGAGTCACTGAAGCGAGCTCTTGTCCGAGAGGCAAAGCGAATTCCATTGGAAAAGATTCGTGCCGCTATAGATGAGTGGCCAAATCGTCTGAGGGCCTGTATAAAAAATAAGGGTGGACATTTTGAGTGATAATGAAAGTTTATTGTTTGTTATTACTCACTTAATATGTATTATAAATTTTAGAATTATAAGTTAAATATTACAAAAGATATGCAACTTTTATTTCGTCTCAAAACTTATGAACACACGAGGTATAGCAGGGGGTATTACGGGATCGAAACCCAAATATGTGATTAAAAAAAAATTTGTCTGTCTGTCTGTATGTTCAGGCATCACGTGAAAACTAACAGTTCGATTTCGATGAAACTTGGTATAATTATACCTTATCCTGGGCATAAAATAGGATACTTTTTATCCCGGAAAAATACGTACAAAAAAAAAATCTTAATTTTTCCACGCGGACTGAGTCGCGGGCGGAAGCTATTAGTTCATAATACGAGCTTTTTTATACATGTAACGTTAATATTAATCAATTATAGCTTACTTCGAGTATATGGTGTAAAAATAACGAGTCCGTACCTGGAAGAGATCCTGTTGAGCGCTAGTCCACTTCGCGCAGAACCAATGATTGTCATGTTCGTCAGTGGAGCTGCCGTTGAGGAGTTCGTAATCAGTGTCGAAGGTGGAGTTAAGACGGGAGAGGTTGTAGGCGAGGGTCGCGTTGAGCCAGGGCGCGGCGGACACCGGCGCGGGCGCGACGGGCGCCATGCTGCGCTCGCGCCCCGACGCCCGCGCGCCCCCGCCGCCACCCGCGCGCGATTCGCGCTCCTTACTCGAACGCCTCTCCGACACGAGACGATTCAGTTGGGATCTCGCTCTCAATATTACTAACTCCATCACCACACCCTACGACACCTCTTCGCGTGAGAGCTCCTTATCTGTAATTTACCCGCACTTGAAGTTATGGCAATTAGTTATTGTCCGATTAAAGTAATGTTTCACTGTCTCCCGCGTTAATCCATTTTAATTAGCTATGTTCAGAAAATTTTAATTAGTAAGGTTATTTATTGCGGTCTGTATATTTTAACGAAAACTATAACATTTCCGTAAATAATTTCCAACATTATTATTAATGAATTCTTAGTTAGGAGAAGAAACATTTTAAGGCATAGAGCATAGGCTCTATGTTATGTTCGATATTAATTTTATTGATACTCAAACGATAGTTTTAATGAAATAGTGAACTTCCTCGATAATAGAACATGGATTGAAATTTGAAAATTTTTAAAGTGAGTAAGGAATGAATCATTCATGGTATGGCTGCCAAAATTACTAGAAACTAAAATAAACTACTTCATAATAAGTTAACGTGGTATCGAAATAATCGTTGTAAAGCTTAGAAAAATAGAATTATATTTATGTAAATGAATAACTTGATATTTAGATTGAGCAAAATGTTGAAAATATTATGTTAATTAAATATAAATTTTCTTAGAGAGACTTAATATAAAATGTGCTTTTAGTAGAGCTTTTCATATTTATGAAACCGCACGAAAAACATTTTCTCCTTTCCTTTTAACAAATTTGCTTACACAACAAAATTGATTAGGTACGAATGATTAAGTCGATATAACTATCGATGGTATTCACATTAACATTTTAAAGCAATTTCTTTCCCTACGAAACGCTAAAAATAACTCTATCTCCTTTCTAAAAGCAAAATAAATAGAGAAGGTAGTATCTTATGATACGGCTTGAGGAAATGTCATTATACTAACTAATAAGCGATTCGGGTATAAAAGAAAAGCCGGATCCTTGATAAAAATGGACAACAAAGCTTTTGTGCTATTCTCAAACTATCGGTTCACGAAAAAGGTTTGTTCCGCACTCCTGGGTGTACTTATCGCGACATCACCACATTTGCATTAAATTGCATTACTTACACGCTCAGCTACCACACGAACGAATGTTTTGTAGGGCACTTATTTTTGTGACTCCGTAAAAGTAAGTTGCCCGTAAATATAAATAAAAGTGCTTTATATTCGGTTGATGAATAAATGAAAACGATGAATTGCATTAAACATAACATACCCTACATATAGGTTATAGACCTCACTTCTTAGATAGGCACCTCTATCACCCTCTATTTTCTAGTTTTGGATTACTATTTTTAATGACTTTCAAGTAACTATTAACTATGTATCATACGGTTGATGACTTTGACAGAGAAGAATTTTATGAGAAAGCACGTGTGTAAAGTGTTCTAAAAAGGGGCTATTTTCCATAAAATGAATCAAAGATAGCAATATCTACATCTAAAGTTAAGTTTTCCCAAGTTTATAGAGTAATTTATTTGAGAATAAAATGTTTTATCTTCATAATATTTTTAGCTATCTTTATAAAGATATCCACTGCCTAACTCCGAAGAAAATGTAAGCTTTGTTGGACACATGCCAATCATCCGAACAACAAATTTTATGTACATAAGAAGATTTGAAAGTAACAGTTATATTTAACTAAGAAAAACTTTTGTCTTTATAAGTTAAAAAGGTAGTTTCTTTAATCTTGCAGCAAGTATCGTTTTAATATAGCCGAGCGTCTTACAGTGCACGCTTGTTTACTTGAGCATAAGACTCTTAAGGGCCGTTTAGTAAAGGTCACCCTCAAATTTACCGTCGCTTAAAATTTTCTTCGTGTTTACGTTATTTTTTACACGTAAATGAGTCTTAGCTTTACATTATCATGAATCTGCAATCGATACTATAAATTTAACTTTCGATACGAAATAAAAAAATAGCATAATTTAGGCCCAGTTTCACCAAGCTCTGTTAGTTAGTTTAACACGTTGTTAACTCTTTTAACGGGACATCAATGTAAGAGAGTGTCCCACCATGACCTAATCGAGGTTTAGTTTCCTTAACACGGCATCATATTTAATTACTGGCATAGAGGCTCTTTAAATTTTTAACAAGCGATTAGAAAAAATGATTTGATGTTTTCTTGCTGTCAAGATGGACTCTGTATACTATTTTATTTTTGAAAATGAAGATGTGTTGGATGATTTGTATAATTTGGATTATATAGTGCGAACGCGACGGCCCAGAATTTATAAAGAGGTCGTCATTGTTTCGTAGAATATGATGATGTTGATTTTAGTACAAGATTTCGTTTATCAAAACAATCGGTTTTGGAAGTATTGCAATTAATTGAAGATAAACTCGAATAACCGTCGGATCTGTGAGTAAAACTATCTCGTGAGGTAATATTTATATTTATGTGCATATAAAAGGTTCCTTCCTACATACTGTATTATTTTCAATTAAACCATAATAATCCTGTGTGTCATGTCAAATCTAGTATTGAATACCAATATAGGTACTTCAAATGTAAACTTCACCACTACTCAGGTAAGGCTCAGGCCTCCTCATGATTATGAAATGTACCTACTTATCTTAATTTTAAATTCTGTTTTAGGAATCAATCAGTTTCACCTACAGACCAACAGCTTATTGTAGTGCAGTGCAGTGATGGCTCAGTGGTGAAAAACATTGTAAGGAAACCGACATATCATAAGATAGCGTGGTGGATAATGACCTGATCCCTTACCGTGTTTAAGTTTAAGTTAGCACAACCAATCCCATGTCCCAGCAGTGAGAACGTATATGGGCTGACGATGATGATGATCCTAATTTAATTTAAATGTGACATTGTTATAGAAATATGTAATTTTTCATGTTAGTTACCTAAATAAATAAAACTTGTGTTTTTATAAAACACTAGCGGTCCGCCCCGGCTTCGCCCGTGGTACATATTAACGTTTTCTCTACATAAGAACCATCCTCGTACTTCAAGGAATATAATAAAAAAAGAATTATCGAAATCGGTTCAGCCGTTCTCGAGTTATGGAATTACAACGAAAAGTGGCATTGATTTTTATATATTAGATTTTTATTGTACCCTTAGATTGTACCTATCAACATCATTCAATAAATTGGTTATAACAACTAGATACTAGGTTATTACGAACAAGAATTTACTATTAATTTACTGCTTTCTTTTATCTTTGTCTTTATTTTTCTTGTTAATTGCTCTTCTAGTATGAGATATCTCTCCACTTTCCTTCGGACTCTGAATTTTTTTTCGTAATTTCAACCAGATCCAGTTTACCTTCTACCAAGTGAAATTGAACCGCGATTTTTCTTCAAAATTATTGTATTTATTTAACTCAAAATAAAATTAAAATAACACAAGAAAAATCACAACAAAACAATCTCCAAATAACATCAAACATTTATAACCATGGTAACGACCAAATCGTTTGACATATAAACCAGTAAACGTAAAAGTTACTACATGATTATTAAATTTTATACTGTATCAGAACATCTCGATTTAGTCGAATTACCAAACATGACAGTTATTATACAACTAGAACAAATAGCCCTAATGTGCGAAACTATGGCATTGTCAACTATGACATTTTGTTTCGGGCGGTTTAAAATACGAATGAATGATTCGTGAGTCGCTCAGTTAAAGGTCGATTTGATAAACGGCTGTTAGATTTCCTTCTTGGGACCTGAAGAGTTGACAACGATGTTAAAATACATGTTTATTTTGAAGCTCGATTAATAAATCTCTGATTTAGAAAATATTGGTGAAATCGGGTCTTAACTGTCTATTTTTCAAAACAGGAATCACATTCACGTCACTATTGAAATTTAAACAACATTAAAACTTTACAAACTGAACCTTCTGCTCTATTTGTTAGTTTTTTCTCCACCATAAAAATATAATTTGTATCACTATGATGGCAACAATAGTTATGGTGTTATTAAATATTATTCAAATCAAATAACGTAGAACATTACTCGTAGCTCGTAGCCGTAGCTGTAGCTTTCGTAGCCTTGGATGGATAATAATTTGCAAAGGAAACCGAGAACTAAATGATACTATATTCTTAGAAAGTGTATTAATACAAAATGCTATATTCATTACATTCCACACAATAAATTAAATATGCATTTTATGCATGTGTGGCATAAGTTGGTTGGCACGACCATCAGGCGTGGCGACGGCCTGTCGCAGCCGCGCCTCATATATTGGAACCAGACTGTATTATACACATCATATTCATACATAACAATGTAGTTTATTACCACATGTACTTGTATACATATCTAATAGAAGCGGAAACTAGCGGCTACGCTATATAAGGCGGAAAACTTTCGAGATAGACGTATTAGGTAATACGTCGTTGGGATATTGGATTGAAACTGTCTGCATACATCTATAGAGTAAAGAGTTAGCTCATTCTTACATGAAATGAGTATTCGTTTTTGGAAGTATTCACTTTTCTATATGAGATAAATTATTTCTTTGAGTTGACATCAATGATTCAATGTATATATACCATATGGTTTGTCTACATCAATAGTTTATATTAATTAGTTGTATATTTTATAGAATAATCTCAATCCATTGAGGAAAATAGAAAATTCATAAAATTTTAAGAAACGTTCTAATTATACTCGAAATTATATTTACTTACAGATTGTTTCGTTCTTGCAGTAGGTATTGATGCAAAAAATATTTCTGATTTTAAATAGCTTATACATAATAATAGATATTATATATGTCTATCAGATCATAATATATTATTGTGACGATCGAAGACTTGTGATTGATGACGACAGCTGGGAACTTACAGACTCGAAGATAACGCTTCATTGCCAATATTGCGTGACGAATCATAAAGTAAAAACCGAGCTCCCCTAAACATGCATCATACGCAAATACAGTTCCAGTTTCCCTTCCAGTTTTATAAAAGCATAGCGTGATCAAATTGTATTACCTTCTATTATTGACTGAGTTTATATTTTGGTTTCGTTTTCACTGAACGTAGTTACTAGTTGATAATAAACATTGCAGTTTTTGACTATCTGTGAGTTATTTTAAATTGCACGTGTTCGAAATTGTTTCTCTATTATTTGCATAAAGCGCTGTTAAATATTGAATGGTTAATTAATATGTGCTAATTAGCTGCCCAATTATGTTGTCCATTACCAAATACTATATCGACACGCACATATATTAATCATTAAGTATTTATTGCTTGTCAAGCTATTGTTATCGTTATTATACATAAACCTAAACTTGTACCTCTGTTATTGTATTTATTATGAGAATAGTGCGAAAGCTAATTTAGGTAAAGCGCTAAATATACCACGATCTTGACGCTGAAGTCCTTTTGAGATGAATCATGAAACTCTTGCACTTTTACTTTAATGAAAAGACGACTGAAGCCAAAAGGCTAATTGAAATAAAACATTCGCACGTGCTAACTTACTAGATCCATGAAGAAATTTGTTATAAAGAGGGAATAAATTTATACAGTGAATGTAAACTGGGAGTTGTGTGTTATTGCTAATCGAAATAGTCCTCTATATTCGACATTAAGGCACGTCACAAACACTACCCTGTCAAAGCTTCTTCTCACTGGTTTTCAAGTGAGTTTATGTCCGTAAGTAAAGCATTTTTTATCGACCCCGAGATGGCAGCGTCTTAACCAACGAAGTAAGATGCGGGGCCGCTCACCTGAGCAGCCGAGGACGCGTCCCGTCTCTCCGCCCACTTGTAGCGGTGGTAAACCTCGCAAAGTGTCGTTCACGGAACGTCCGCATATCTTGCACTTTCATGCCGTACCATCATAAAGCACCAAAACAAGCGTGAGCGCGGCACGCGAGTCTCATAGTAGATCTCGGGCGCAAGAGGCGGGTTGCGCTTGGCGCTAAGCAATCAAGCGTTGCGCCACGCCGCTCGACTGACTGCTGCTTCCGCACGGCGCGTTCGACGGGCGCGGCGCTGCTCCACGCAAGCGCGGCTCCCGCCCGCCCCGCTCCGCCCGCGCTCTTACTCACATCTCTCTACTTTGATATTATCAATAAAATTATTGTACGACATGAACTCGTCCGATAGCCGCACCATGTCAAACACATTGTATCGTAAACATTAAAACGTGTGATTTGTCACCAGCAATAAATCCTGGCACAAAAGCGCAATATAATTTCCGTTGACACTGTGACCGAAGTTCTTATTTCTAATGATAAGAAGCATTATTATATTCAAAACTTATTTATATGTCGAAGTGCTAAAACAAATTAATATTTTCAAGAAAAATATTGCCAAAATATTTTAGACTGCCGGCGCCCATCCAATTTTTCTGTTATCGTCGCGTACACAAATCACGGCATTCGACGACTACGACGACTTTTCTCGAAATTAAATGTTTATTAACAAAAAGGCTCTTGCTACATATTTTACGCTTATAATAATTTTGATTCTGTGAAAAATATTTCTTATTGTAGAGTTATATTCTTATTTTAAATGCTAATAATATGTTTATCAATCGAAATACATATATGAATTAAATACGTAGATTGATTTTTTGTTTGTGTTCTAGGAGATAAGAAAGCTTTTAAAATGACTGAAAGTGCATAACAATTTTAGACTTTGATACTGGAGACCTAAGCTGGAGACAGATTTACTTTTACCTTTTGATTCAAGATGCCAGTTTTTTTTCGGAGCGCATTATTACCTATAAGCCAAAGCATTTATTTGCAATTATTGAAATACGTTTGATACAGGCGCGGGTACATAATTAAATTATAATACGTGAGTTAATATACGTATACGTAACTTGAACTCGGCTTGACACGCTGCCGCGTGTCTAGATTCATACACTTCAACAGCAATACCAGAAAGCTCTACACACGGCAGTTCTTCAAACCTAAATAGTAAATTTACATTCTTAGTAATTAAGTTACTCAGTTCCAAAACGTTAATTATTTCTTAAGGCTTAAAACATTTGGCTTCAGCGATTCAATATACTAACTGCGTAACGATTAACAGCTGGCAATGGTCCAGCCCGCGAACCTTGCAATGACGCAGCGTTTCCGACTCCGACCATGCATTGTACTGCCCTCACAATATAAACATTTCTACATATTATATTTCATCAAATAGATTCCTACGTAGGGGCTAAGTAATATCACAGATAATAATATAATATAATACTATATTGTAATATCATATGAGATTACTTAGAAATAGAAAGCTAAATATAGGTAGCGAGTGCACAATTAATGACATACCTAGGTACTCTGATCTATCTTCTAAGTCCCGTTGAACTTTCTTATAGATATACTTACCAGTTACCACTAATCTAAAACGGAAGAACGGGTTTTAATTGTTAGGTTTGTTGCATTTGTTCAGAATAACTGAAAAAAAAAATTAAACTTACAAAAGAAGTCTAATTTAGTGTAGTCGAGCACCTAGTTAGTTGTTGATAAATAAAAAGATGAAGGGCAAAACATGCATCTATATCTATATATTTCTTCTCTTATTATTTTACCTATACTATATTGCTTTATAATTTATACTAGTGGTCCGCCCCGGCTTCGCCCGTGGTACCTACATGTTTACTTTTTTTTCATAAAAACTATCCTATCTCTCAAGTTGGATCGAACTGCACATGGTGTGCGAATTTTATTATAATCGGTTAAGTGGTTTAGGAGTCCATTGAAGACAAACATTGTGACACGAGATTTATATATAATTTACTAGTGGTCCGCCCCGGCTTCGCCCGTGGTACCTACATGTTTAAACTATCCTATCTCTCAAGTTGGATCGAACTGCACATGGTGTGCGAATTTTATTATAATCGGTTAAGTGGTTTAGGAGTCCATTGAGGACAAACATTGTGACACGAGATTTATATATAATGGATTATATATTATCCAACATAATATGTGTACCTACTACGAGTTAAATGAGTAAGATATTCAAATTGCAATTAATCCACATATTTTATTGTTAAATATACCGTATTATGTAAATTGTATTTCACTTTTGCAACTGTTGAATTATTATTGAATTCAAAAGCGATGCAATCGTAATTGAAATGTAGAGAAGCCGTCATAACGTAGCTCATTGAGTTCTCAGAAATAATCACGGTAAATGAAATGTTTTTACTGGGATTGAAGTTATCTTTAACGTTCATAAATTGTGCTTTTTCGTTTAATTAATTAGCTAGTATTATTTATGACACAATATATTTTAATTTATTTTACTTATGTTCGCATCAAGTAAATGTTATCATTGGATAATATTAAAACGTGTCATGTGGAAAACGAATAGAAAGCACCTACCTATGCTTTTTGGAGAGTATTAACCTACACTTACCTATGTTATTATATTGTAGTTAACTAGCTGTTGCCCGCGACTTCGTCCGCGATTACGTCGTTTTAGGTCATTCGTCGTTTAAAAAAAAATACGTGACACTTTATTTTTGAATGTTCTTAATTGTCTCTTATAAAATTTAACTACATTAAAATTGAAAACTCTGATAAGAAAATCTTAAAATCGGAGAAAATCGAAAATCTGAGGAAAACATGAATGAATGTGATTTAAATTCTACATTATTTGTAATTATTGTATTTCAAAATATAATAATCTAAATTAAATGTAGATTAACAGTTTGAGCGCACCGATATAGAATATGTAGCTAAGTATTAAATTACGTTAGTTTACATAGTAACAAAACAAAAACACGATGACTTTCTTTCGCGCTCGGCTCGGTACCACAAACTAAGCATGTTAATGGTACGTGGCCCGCGTCACTTGACCCCCCGCGAGTTCCCCTCCGTTGCTATGCGAAAATACATTCGTCGCCCTGCTGTAGGAAAAATTGTAATACTGTGGCCTAGGCGTTATAACACGCCCAGGGAGTTCCTGAGTACCGATAGACGTCCGTCTATCTATGCACCCTATCATTTGTCAAACGGTCTTCATATTGAGTAAAAGTTTCAGATTCAGAGTGTTATAGACAAATATAATCAGAAAGCTTCGAACTCCTAAGCTATCGGAAGTTACCGTGTTATTGTGAGTCAACCATAAAAGATAGACATTTATGATGTCGGGAGATATTTTTTATATAATAAGGAGAACATTTCTTTCATACATGATTTCTGTGTAGCTTTATTCTGTGTACCATAAAGGTTGCACACGCGACGAAAGCTTAAAAATGGAGTTACTGCTCTGCTCAGGAGTATGAAAAATAATTGTACCAAGTTTCGTTTAAATCCGTCGAGTAGTTTTTGTTTCTGTAACGGTTATACGGACAGACAGACGGACAAAAATTTTACTGTTTGCTTCTTTAGCATCAGTGTCGATCCCTAATCACCCCGTGATAGTTATTTAGGAAATATATTTCATGTACAGATTTAATATAAGTATACATAATATATTTAGATTCCAATTTCCATGTAACGTTAAATTCGACTATACAATAATTACTAACAGACAACGCAGGTTACTCTCGTTTCCGTAAGTTGAGGCGGCTACATAATATTCGGTCCTCATAACATCACTTTTAGTGAACGAAACGACAGCGCGGTTTAATTCGATGCCAACACCATAAGAAAAAAGGAAATATTTTTAATTGTGAAAAAATATTATGATTTACACTATTAACACTATTTTAATCTATATTATATTACATATAATAAATCTGTTGAAGGGTTAATTCTGTACATTGAAAATATTGAAAAAATAAATAGCAGGGGGTGTTACTGGATCGATACCAAACCCAAATATTATGTGATTAAAAAAATTTTTGTCTGTCTGTCTGTCTGTATGTGAAGGCATCACGTGAAAACTAACGGTTCGATTTCGATGAAACTTGGTATAATTATACCTTATTATCCTGGGCATAAAATAGGATACTTTTTATCACGGAAAAATACGTAGAAAAAAAACTAAATCTTAATTTTTCCGCGCGGATGGAGTCGCGGGCGGAAGCTAGTATAAAATATATGGCTGTGAGTGTGTAAAAATAAATCCAGCTAGTTTCACATCACATTTATGTTTATAATTAGCTATACGACATGAAAATATACATATTAATTACCAAGCAATAATCATACAGGTAAATACTGAAGAAAAGTATTAACAGTCAAAGTTTATTTTAGTAATAACATTTAACAACATGTCAATGATGAAGAAATAATAATTATCAACGAACTAACCTTTTCTATAATACGTAACACAGCACATTTTTTAAATTATCTTGCTCAACTCTGCTCAAAAATTTGAGGGTTTTGTTGGAACTTTAATGTGTCAAAACTATGATATACTTATATCTAAACTACGATACAACTTGCATGCGGAAATGCTTATTACAATCAGTAAATTTAAAGAATAACTAACAACATAGTATTCAATTTTATTGAGCTGTTGAATATCTTTTGCCTGGAAGAGATCACCGCCGCCAAGCCGCCGCCTAATAAATATACTGTGTTTTCTTATAAAATCATAACATACTTAATTTCTTTTATCTTCTAAATTTTAATAAATTTATAACTATGTTCTTTTTATCTAAAAATGAGCTTGAGCTTAGGTATATTAGGCAAAAGTATACATTAACTTTTTATAATTTCAGGACCGCACCTTAAATGGGGCCTCGGAAAATATGCCTACGCTACGGGTTATTAATAGAGAAATGATACACAACAAAGTTATGTTGGTTCCATTTTATTTATAAAATATAATGAAAATGGACAAATATAAAACATATTATGTAAAATGATTAAAAAATATAAATAAATGAAGCAACTACGATTCAAAGGAAACATCTTTTTCAGTGTGAAAATGCTCTAAGCAATCCTGGATGATGAGTCATGTACTCTCATCCCAGTACGGTCGGTGCCTCGATAGCCATAACGATAAATATTATAATCAGATAACAGCAAAGTCAGAATAAAAATCATAACTTGTACAGTTGTGAGTGCAAAATTTATGTTTCATTTGGCAATAACATTTTTTTCGGTACTAAAACGTAGTATGTAGTTTGATATAATATGGTTGGCCGCCCCTTCTCTCCTTCCTGAAAAATATCCTCCAAAATTACCCGAGATACTTCCAATGATTGAACCATACGTTGGACATTAACTTCAGTCAAAAATTGACGAAGCGGATGATTATTAATTTCCACTTAATCCTCGCTGCCACTATCTTCATCATCAAATTACAATTTTCAAGTGGTGTTGTAAAATTGTCAGCAGAAATAGTCTTCCAAAGGCGATATAATTTTATGAATATTGAATCTGTAAATAAAAAAATCAAAAGTTAATTGTAAATCTATAAAAAAAGCTACTTACAAATAAAGTTTTATCAACAAACTACTGTTCCCAACGCACCTCAAAATCTTGTAAAAGTCAAAAAGAATTCATCATTCTATTATTTCATTCTAAAAGTGTAATAAAATACTTTATAAAACCAATAAAATACACGAATTGCTATCATTATAAAAAATAAATACCTATAAAAGTAATAACTTACCTTTTGTATGGTGAAAATTCACAAAACACGAAGATTGAATTTGATATTTTTGGTTTTATGACATTCAATTTATAAAGAATAGAAACATTCGATCACGAAATTATGCGGGTTCGAGTCCCGCCTCGTGATCGAATTTTTTCTATTCTTTATAAATTTATAAAACTCGAAGATTTTAAAAATGTAACCAATGAACACAATCAATGTTAGATTAATTGTAATGGTGTCTAGTTTGACTTAAAATAATAAACATCTACCTACCCTCAATTTTAAAAATGTAGTATATTCACACGAAATATAAGCGCACCTTATAGGGAAGGGAAGATATGGGTTAAAGAGTTAAATAAATAACATGATTATATTTAAATTATTAATTTTCAACAGTATGTTCAGTAGTGTTAACATGTAAATTGATTTGATTTTTACGAAATCTCATAGATGGCGCTGTTTCAAATTTGTCTTTATACTACTAAATTCATTAAACTGTTTCTCTGCCCAAATTACGTAAATGACATAGTTTTTATTTTGTAAAGCTAGATAATATAGCATGGCTTACTCGAAACCAACATTGAAACATGAGTCTTTAGATTGTACGCTGTCGTAGTACACGTAATATGTAAGAAAAATAAAGGTTCACTGCTCCTCCCCCGAAGGTGATATCATGATAATATGTATAAACTATCCTCACCCGACCTCTAAGGAATATTCATGCAAAATTTGAAGTAAATCTATTCAGTACTTTCTGAGATTAGCAAGGAAATACATACAGACAAACAGACAAACAGACAAAAATTCTAAAAACTATGTTTTTGGCTTCTATATCGATTATAGATCATGGATTATGTATTCTTTTAAAAAAATATTCAATGTACAGTTTTGACTTTCCTACGATTTTATTATATGTATATATATATAGATAACTCATCATTATCAATATAGACTCACTAACGTAGGTACACATGTTTTGTCAAACTATGTATATTTCTTTGGTCATAAAGTCTATCATTTGATTTCATTGCTTTATAACATGCATGAATTAGACCATTCGGTTTCTCCACTTCCCCGTATAACTGGACGGGCAACAAATCGATCTACGTTACTTAAAGCATTGTTATTTACAACAGGCCATCTGATAAGCTTTGAAACACTGTATCGCATGTAATGCTCAAGAACAACTTGGCGATATTTGAGGGGAAACACAAAACTTGTGTAAAATACGTTCAATACCACACCAATTTGGTATCTTAATAAACATATGGGCAATACAATTCAAATACATTCATATTTCATTCTATAGTGCTTAGGTACTTGTGAAATTTTATAAAATATAATCTCTATAAGTAGGTACCCTATATTATGCATCTTCAGAAATAAATAGGTGTCTCTTAATATTAAGTAGATATTATAAGCTCTTATTATTTTTATAAAGTAGCACTTATCCTCATTATAAAGGCATATATACAACTTACGAAAACCATTAGCAAACAATTAAATATGAAATGCAGTTTTAATGTTTACTTTGTAAACACTCGGAAAAACGGAGGCTGTTACGCTCACCTCTTATCGCAAAATAGGCGCATAAAGATATCAATTCATCCAGCTGTTTTCAATGAAACTCGTTATTTTCCCAACAATAACACTGGGAGTTTTCCATAGTGGAGTGTGCAACGCTTACTTGAGGATCGAGTTCTTCGTAGTCTTTTTATAACAATTTTTTATGTTATAGGTAAGTATACCGTTTGGTTATCTAACTATCATTATTATAAACTTTTGTTAAACTTTCAAAAGGATGATGTTGTTTAATGAATTAGGCATTAATGGATTTTTGAAGAAAATTGATTGATGAATGAAATTGATTTAAAAAAAAATACGTACTTTTTTAATTTTAGTGCTAGTGATAAACTTTTGTTTTCGATCCTCGGATATTGCGAATATTCAAAAAGTGCCAGAAATCAACACTATCCTGCTACCAGTATTTACCTGGATCCTATAACTACTTGGAATATTTAAAAAAAATATAGGTATCTAACGTATCTACGTTTACAGTCTGTAAAACTTCCATGAACTGTGCTTCGCGGCTCATTTGAACTAATGACTCAAACAAGCTTCAAAGGAATAATTATTAACAAGCGACCCTGATTGATCACGACCATCAATACACTTAAGTTTATTCAGACTATTGCTTATAAAGGCAATAGAGGCCTGTGTATGCAAGCGCCAAGCCATTAGAAGGAGTCAATGGTTCAATCGTGAATCGATTGATGGACAATGAAGCTAAGCTATTCATTTTTATAACTCATCCCGACCTCTCTGACCACATTTTTCATTATTCAAATCGATTTTACTGAACGATAGAAGATATGAACACGATTGTAGAGATGAAAATAATTGAGTTAGATACAATTTTTGCATTGAGTTATAGCATATCGGCAAAAGATTATGGAAACGTTTTCATGTAAATTTTCCTCAGTATAATTAATTAACAAAGTGGTTGTACATTTCTATGTACTTGACGAATATGTAAACATTTCATTCAAGACCACGGTCTACGTTTTTATTTTTGTTTATTTATCATAATCCCATGGTAATTCTGACACCCTTTAAACACTTACCCTTCCATTTGTAGAACAAATTGTCGTTAATTTTTCGGTCAAAATATTTTGTGTGTTTGTGTACATGTACACAGATTCCTTTGATAATATGACAAAATATTTAAGATACTAAGCATTTCTCGCATCCATGTTAAATAAAATGCATGCAAGTTGGCACTTTAAATTTTGTGGTAAAATATCTAATGCGCACCAGTGTAGGGCTATTTTTGTCCGATTTAAGGTAATTATGATTTCCTATAGTGAGCAGCAGTTATCTTGTTACGTTCGTGCCGTTGCTGACAGGTTTAGATTGCTTGCTACAGCCTACAATGTATACGTAACATGTACGGTAGATGGTAGCATGCAAGACCATCTATATTGGAAAATTTATGCAAGTTGTGTAACTTGTTAATAAGTGCTGCATAACTTTGCATGTTGTTATGATATGCGAGGTATATTTTTTGCTAACTTTTGGCACCAACTTGAGTCGAAGAAATTGACATTAGCTTAATTAAATATTTGATTTATGAAATGAAGTCATCCAAACTTACAATTTTATTCCTGTTTTATCTTTCTTGTAAAAACAAACATTTTCCTCGTAATATTTAAAAATATGTATTATATATAAGATATTTTTCTTGAGAGCTATAACTTATATTTTTTTCAAGCTTATTCAGTTTTAGTGTGAAATGTGAATAAACAAAAAATAGAATATCTCGATGTCATTAGACTTTTCGTCTTTTACAGACGATTTATGGTGTGATGTCTGAGCAATAGAATACCTATATCTAGAAATTTTTAAGTCAGAGTTTACATTTATATTGTGGCAAAAGTTTGCCAAAAATACCAGGCCACGAATTGTATAAAATTATTATCCAGTGAAAATTCGCTAGCGTGGCAGTATGCTAACATCACAGGCTAACATGCTCGAAATGTCACAAGCCATATAAATAATTTTAATGAGTAATGTTACAAATAAATGATACCATTATGTCTCTTTATTACTTTAATGAAATAGCACGTGTAAAAGTAATAGCATATTTTATATTAAATAAAATTGAAGATATAGATATGATAATCACACGTGTTGCATTTCAAACAGATACTGCTCATGCTACAAACGAAACATGTTAATTTTTTTCCGGATTAACTTACTTGAGCATATATTTTCAACTCCTTCCTCACTGTCAACCTCACTTCATTGTTGTTCCAATGAAATAAATAGTTTAGATTAGTTTAGAGGTAATAGGCTAAACAGCTACATGCTGTCCATCCTCACAGTGCACTAATTAATTTATGTACTAAACATAGATTTGAAGAGATGAAAACCCAACAAATTTATTTTCCAGAGGTATGTAAATTTTTTATTGTCTTATAAATAATTTTTAACTACACTCTCATAAACGATGTAGGTCTATGTTTCGAAAGAATGTTTTTAATTTTCTGGGAACTTATTTCATAAATATGTTACTTCACGGAATTTCAGTAATTTCCATTTGTACCTGGATCATTATTATAAAACTATTAAATCATTACATTTGTCAGAATAGTATTTGATTATTACATGAAGGTACCTATCTGAACCGCCAAACTCCTCAAAATAGTATCTAGATTTTAACAACTACAAATAAAACACAAACATAAAGCGATAACATTTATTTTCATTTTCACAACATTTATTATCTTAATGTCTAAGTTCGTCATCCGTCTCAACGGCTTCACAGCTATGATACTTGGAAGATGTATCGGGACAAGAGTCAGCTACAGAGAGATCGTCAGACGAAGCTGCTGGTTCCTCATGAGCTGCTAAAGGGATCAATTCCTCATCACCCTCAGGAAATGATGCGGCTACACCATTCCTTTTTGCTAAAGTGGGTACGGTATTATCTACGTCCCGAGACCAATAGTCGGGAATCAGATTTTTTCCTGAAATATGTTTATTTATTTGTCAAATTTATTTAAAATTTGTGATGATTGGCTCACATCTGTTATGGAAATTGAATAGGTGAGCTGTAATTTTAGTAATTAAATTAATGAAAGTGCGGTGAACTTTTAAGTGATACAATTAACGTGTATAGCAAAAGCAATAAAATGAGCTCTACCGACTGCCCTATTTATGTTAATAAATTTAAATAACGTATTCACATGATACTTAATGATGAAAGTAACATAAAATGAAAGTAAATAATATATACATTCTTAAAAACACTAGGTAAAGGAAAAATGTCTAGATTGCCAGAAACATTAAATAAACTCTACTAACTGTATATTTTTAGAATGTTAAGATTGAAAGTTTTCCGATAAATTCATGCTCAGTGTAGTTACAAACTATAAAACTGGAGTAATGCGAAGTTTAGAGAAGACTTTCACAAGATACTTATACATATACATCGCTAAGTTTTTTAAAGTTCTCGCTGGCTATTGTCAGTTCAAGGATGCATTTATTATAAACAATATGCTATTGCCTTGTATCGGCTTATGGCCAAGGTTTTGATTGAATTGGTTGTGTTCTAAATGTTGCCAAGTGGGGACAAATGTTCCGCAATTTATGTCGCGAGGCGCATCGTGATACTGCCAGACGGCTCTGAGAACTTTATTATGTAATGGAGACGTCAATTTTATGGTTCATCGTCCTCGGCAATATAAATGAACCGTACGCAAATTGTATAAGTACGAAGTACAACCATGAGCATCTTGTGCATTTTAGATTATATTTTGGCCTTGACGCAAAATTTGTCCTAAATAAAATGTGTTTATATATTTTATGAAGGTAATAGATAGGTATACTATATGATTGTGAAATTGTTAACGATGGAGAAAAGTTGAATTTATCGTAAACTTTATACGTAAATAATATATCACTAGTCAATGCTTTAATTTTTTAACATATGTAGATAGCATATAGATGGAAATAAATTCAGGTGCCATTTTAATATTCAAACAAAAAAATTACAATAGATTTTGTATTTCAATCTGTGAAGCAAAAATATAAACCATCCATATTGTATTTATTTATAGTTTATAATTGATGAAACTCACTGGGTCGTTTTTCCGGCGGCACCGGTTGTACGGTAGTAGGCGGTGGCGGTTTGCTGGCCGAGCGCAATTTCCTCGGGCTGCGGGCTAAAGCGTGCGATATACTCGGCAATCTTATATCTAGATGGGAGCCCCTTTCAGTTACGATCTTGTTGTTCATGGCGTAAAGCTTTGTGGTAATATCGCGAGCGATCAATGTGGTCACCACGCTAGCTAAATACGGCTCCTTGACGAACAAATATTCGAGAGAACTTCGCTGCCAGTACACGTAGCGGCATGATGACGCTGCTACTATCGACACCTAAAAGGCAATTACAAACAATCTCGCTTCAATGTTTAACAAAAACAATCGCTATGACAACTTTTGTTTTAACGAAAAGCCCCATTGAGAACAACGCGCGGATTGCATAAAAGTGCATCAGCTTTAATGTGGCTTCATTTGTAACGTGTTAAGTCTCTTTGCTGAACTTTGTTCACTTACGTAATGAAGAGTACCTATCTGTAGCACACAAACAGTTTTTCACTTTAAAAGTAAACAATTTTACAAACTACAAACAATTTAATAAGGGGGCTTTTTTAAATTTATGCTGTTATTACATCTTTCTATTTGTTTAAGATAAAAGAAAAAATTATTACAAATGATAAATAAGGTAAGTAAGGTCGGGTAGAAGTTATTCTTGTTTAGCTGCCCATTGGACATAATATAGACTTTTTACTCCTTTACATCTTAACGACTTTTAATAAGAAAAATTAGTTAAAAAACATAAAGTCGGAATTAAAAGCTTGTTACTTTAATCACCCTTTAAGCCAAGCACCTCTCTGACGCACAAACCGTTTGGTCTTGAGGTTGAATCGTTGTTAATTTTACGAGTTGTGGACTTCACTTCAAATATACAGAATTTTAATAAATAAATCAAAAAATATGGTCTGGTGTCAACAAAAAAATCAACGAAAAAAGCCTTGGTAAAATACGAATATTTTACCAAGGCTTTTTTCGTTGATTTTAAAACACTTTAAAACCATTAAATGGTAAGGAATTTTCTTATTATCTATCAGAAAAATTAATAAAAATTATTGCAAATTAAATTAAGTTACTCTCGCAATAACAATGTAAACAATCGAAGCAACAAATATTTTATCAAAATCATAACTTTTATGAAAAGAGCGTAGGTACTAACCTAAATAAATTTATGGGTGTATCGGCTAATATCATAGCGGATGAAAGGATTTTGAAGGAAATTTCAGTTGGATAGATGGTGTGTACAAAATTGTCTTCTTTCCTTCCATTAAAGGGGTTGCCCACAAAAATCCAATTAAATTCCGAGAGTGTCAGTAGACAGCAAGTAAAAAAAGAAACTTTTCCCAAGAAAATTTACGGGCCGTTTTGGGTGCCAGTTTGTTCAAAAGTTCACAGTTACTCATGTTTTGGCACATTTTACATCCGCTTCTTTATTACTTAACTATACAAACAAGTTTAAAATTTACACCGTACGTACCTACCTAAGAAATCAATGTTCTGCCTACCTATATGTAGGTATATATTCTCAAGTAGATACTCAATGTAATCGCAAATTACTATACCTATACCATGTCGTGTAAACATTTCATGTAACACAAACAATATGGCAAGTATAGCATGAATGTCTAGCACATTCGAAAGTGTTAAGAGTTCATCGATATTTAACCTAGTTTCTTGCATTTATAGCCCCTTCGGCTTTTATACCGCGGTATCAGATCGCAATTAGGTCAACGAAATGGGGTATGTAACGTGGCATTTTCTAATGTATCAAATGATAGGTATGTGGAGAGTTACGTAGAGCCACTGAAGGATTCTTGAAAATTTTCTTCAAATTTCCTAAGTTCGTTAATCAAGAAATATTTATTATGTTTCTTCACATTCCCTAAATATATGATGTAGGTATATATTCGAATTCAAAGCGGCTATTTCGAAAAATATTTAGAATTCAACTTCTGGAGTTAGTAAATATTAAGTCCTGTATATTTTCCATTCAAATTTGCCTAATTAGTACGTGTTGCATGATGAACCACTACTATAATCAAAATGCTGTAAGCACTATATTTTTCTTTATCACAGTAATTATTTTCAATTCGCTTCCAAGAATTTATGTACCAAAGGAAATATAGAACAAACGTGTCAAGCGTCAGTAATAGAATAAAAGCAAATTGAACTTCCTTCTATGTACATAGTTTATAGAGGACCCTTTCGTATAGAGCGGGTTGAAGCGTAACATTTAGGCAATGTAGGTCATTTGAGAGGTTAGTTCGTCACGGTGTTAGAGCCACTTCTGCTCTAAATAATGACGCCATTAAAGTGACGTGTGTGTTTCCCACATTGCTCAATATAATGAGGTTATGACATTACATTATCCATACTATATATTATACGTATATATTATAATATTATAAATGTGAAAGTAACTCTGTCTGTCTGTCTGTTACTCAATCACTCCTTAACTACTGAACCAATTTGCAAGAAATTTGGTATAGAGATATTTTGATAAAGGACCGAGAAAGGACATAGGCTACTTTTTATCTCGGGAAAATTACGTAATCGCGGAAATTCCACGGGAACGGGAACTATGCGGGTTTTTCTTTGACTGCGCGGGAGAATCCGCGGGTGGAAACCTAGTTCTTCATATATCAAGAAGACTTTTATTGTCAATATTAATGTATGTAACTAGGTCCATTTTATTCATTCCTTCTAATTAGTATGAGTTCAGTTTGAATATATTGCTTCTATATTGTCAGGAAATAACGCAAAAGTAAAGAGCTATTCGTGCAAATATGAATTCAGCAAAGAGGCTTCAAACGTTACATAGAATAGCCTACATAAATACAAAAAGGAATTAAGGTCAGCACACACTCTCTTATAGCTTGGCCACGAAACAATTACAATAAGGGCTAAATGGGCTACACATTAGTAATGTAAGCATTATTTTTGACCGTTACAACGTTAAAAATAATAAACAGATATTCCTCTTTTCACCGTTCTTGCTTTAACACTTCATTTACTCACAAACAGCGTTGGTCAAGTTGAAATAAAAAAAATCGATTTTCGTGCAAAAGATTCAAAGGTGAAATAACAGGAGGATAAATTATAAATAATGGGTTCGAGTAAATGTAAAAACGAGCCTCAGATCTGTTTTCCCAGGGGGTATAGCCGAAGTCTGTACTCGGCTATAATAATCCATCAGTAGAATTGACGTTAATATTAACTCTCCAAAGAGATTTATGGCAATACTTACAATACACAATATGAAATATCTATAGTTTGGTAGAATAATGATGTTTTATTAGATGATATAACTTGTATATAATGCGAAAATTAAACTACATTATAAGGTGTATAATATACCTAATGTAAAATCTCTTTTAAATTTTCGAAATTAACAACTATCAGAAACTTGAACACAAAAGCCTGTGAAGGTCAGATTAACTTAAGGTACTCAGGCTAACACTTAAGGTAAATAAAAATATACTTGGATAAAAAAATGAAAACCGTAGACATTTATTCCACATAAAAATAGAATGCAAAAGATTAGCTCATTTTTATAGCGGGTAGTTAAAAAAAACGTGTAATACAATTAATATGAACCTATTACAAACCGTATTTTTTTATATTATCCGCGGACGGAAAGAAAAAAGAATAATAGTAAATGTAGGGTTACGAAACTCCGATGCAACTAATCTTTGTCGTTCTACTTAAAATGGATAGGTTTAGTTACTTAAAAGCACTGCATCAATTAATCATTTGTTTCAAAAACTTGGCGGCATTTTTTAAATGGCGTGTCAACGTCCACTTGAATTTACAGCGTGAAATTTTTTAATGCTTGATTTTTGTGATTTTCAGAATACAGACTGCTGCAGTACCTACGAAAGCCGCATTTATTGTTTCGTACTCTAAACCAATTCAAGTAATATTTTCTTCATATTATATTTCCAAAAATATAGAGTGAGACTGAGAAGAGATCGTATAGGGTAAAATACCTAATATTGGATTTCATATTCTAACTAAGAAAAAATCAAAAATGTGGCACGAACACCGAAATTTTATGACCTTGTTTTGAAAAAGTTCAAGAGAAACGTCCTCGCAATGAAATCGACCTTTGACAGGACAATGCCTCAGGGGTGAAAGTTAGGTCATCCGTTGTAATACAGACGTTGAACTTCACCAATTTTTGAACTAATTCAGGAAATAGAAGTTATAAATGACATTAGAATTGTACCTAAACCCGAATAATTTGCGATAATTTTTATTATTGAATAATTATCTCTGTCTTATGATTTAATTACTTATATGAGTATGTTTGTAGAAGTGAGCATATTAATTAATGAATTAAAAATAATTGTAAAATAAAATGTTTATTACGTCAATTCATTTAATAATTTAATAGACTATGATAATATGTGGTCTGAACTCTGAAGTCACACACGATAGTTTAGCCATAGCTGTCCGGGTTAGAGGCCGCACTAACAAATAACTACGTAGTAAATAGTTATTACCAGACCTTAAACTTATGCATATATTAATATTTAGATATGACTGTGGTATGTAAGAATATCTATATTAAAAGCATTTTCCAGGACGTGATATTATAATAATACAAGAAAAAATAGAAGTAAGTATACAAAAATGTTTGGTATTTTTAACCCTTACCTTAAATTTTTCATCAATCGTAGCTCTACTAGACTCGAATTCAGGTGAGTCCAAAAATTCACACGGCAGTATTGGATGAAGAAATTGGTGGCCGCTCATTACATTAACCTGTTACAATGTAAAATTTATTTTAATTTTCAATAATTTGTCTAAATAATGATTTAATCCCTTTTCTTAAAAGTACATAAAAGCAATGGAGAGCACAAGCTACAGGAAGGAAACGAATCTTTGTTTTTTCAAGAAAAATGCTTACGTCATTTTTATTTTATCATTACATTTAATTAGTTAATATATGTGCATATGAAAAATATACTTTACGTGCAGGGATAAAATAAATATCTAAAATTTACGACGTATATTCTGTCTGTATGGACCTGCATATCTAACGTGACATGTTTATGAATTTAGGATCTTGCTCCATACTATAAGAGAAGCTCATCTAATTGATGTAATATAGAAGAGCAAACATTGGCACGTGCAACCACAAAAATTGTTTAAAATTCACTCGCTGTGAAACGATCCATACTACAAGCGAACCATTTGCATAATTTGTGGAAGCAAGATACGAGCTGTACGAAGTAAATTATTCTCTTAAGATAGCTGTAAGCTAATAACCAAATGGTAATGGGGGTTTCTTTGCTTTATATATTGCGATTCAACAAGTAAGCAATGGTCGGGATTATGATTTTATGCATCACTCGGATAGGTAGAACCGATTTTATGCATCACTCGGATAGGTAGAACATTATAGCAAAATAATATAGTTTCCAAATAGGGATTAAAGAATATATCAATATGTTTGCTTTATTTTTTTTAGTAGTAGAGTTTATAGAGTTATAATTTCCATACAATTTTTATAACGTAGCTGTAGGTAGATTTTGAAAGCCAAAATATTAAATGTATAACCCGAGCAGATAGATAATAGATCTGAGATGGCGACGGGTATACTTATGGTAGGGTTGGCAAATCAAGTTCTCTAATATCATTTTTTGGTTTATCCATTTGTTTTTAATAAAGTTTGTAACAAAACGTTGTTAGAGAAAATAAATAACAATCAAATGTAACGCAAACAATATAACAATCAAACTCAACAAAAACAACAATATCAATAAAAGCAACTATAACTCGAAGTGCATCAAGTACCTAGCTCAGAAAGCGAATCCCGCCTGACTATTTTTTTTTGCAACGCGTACTTCACTGTTTGAGTACCTATACACAGCGGTAGAGAGTGAGCGAGAACGCATGCGAGCGGACGCCATCTTCAGATCTTTTCTCTATCTGCTCGGGTTATACATTATAACTTATAGTTTCAAACAACTCAAAATAATGTTGATTATTTGTGTCAATATTGATCTACCTAGTTAGTTTAAGTTTAAGAGATCAATATCGGCAATAATAAGTTAACTAAGTTGAGGATCTCTATCAAGGACGATAGCGGTTTGTGGTTTGGTTAAGGTCGAAGTTAAAGCATATTATGTAGCCTAATTATTTTCATTATCGGTTTATTTATGATCGATTATTAGAAGTAAGTCTTTGTAGGTATTTCGTGACAAAAATATTCAGAAGGATATAAATGTGTTAAGTATAATATCTAATTATTCATAGATATAATATTTCAATAACTATAATGGAAATCTTGAAAGGAAAAGCCTAAAGGAAGAAAAACCTTCGTAACTAAATACCTAAGTATATAAATACATATACAATATACATAATATAGTATTTCAAATGAATCTTATGGGAGAAAAGGGTATGTATTATAAACAATTTTTAATGGGAATTAAATGATGGAAGATTCTACATGCCACTTGCATAAAAAATGTGTATTTTTTAATACTAAAACTTACCTTTCCAGACAACAATAAGCCAAGTCTGTCCGTCTTTGTAAGGTTTTGCATGGCGTAAGCTTCACCAGCGTGAAGCGACATTACGTGAGCGAAGTCAGGAGAAACCATGCGTTTAAATTGCAATCTAGATACCTATTTCATAACATAATAATATTTAAGATTGTTTTTATTCACAATTTAAAAATTGTGGGTATACAGGGTGTCCCACTGTTGGTATACTAAGCTCAAAAGTGGTTATAGTTTTGCATGCGCTGAGTACGTAAAAAATACTTATAAAATTCCAAATGCAGTTTTTTTTCAAATAGATGAATTTTTTAAACTCTATGTGTACACTGTACAACCATAACAAGCAACCCGCCCAACTTTGCCACCAGCGCGTGAGCTATCGTTTAAGATTATGTTTTCATAGACAAAATGCTCACATTAGCGAAGCGGTATATGCCAGCTGTGCGAAGATAGAATAGAGAAGAAAACATGGATATTCAGGAAAAATTTAGAAATAATTTTTTGTCGTAATTTTGTTGTTTAAATATTTTTTATGTGATCAGTGTATGCAAAACTACAATTCGCGCTTAGTATACCAATAGTGGGACACCCTGTATAAGAATATTACTATAATACCTTAAATGGTTCAAATAGGGTGTGATATACTTCTTCGAGTTCAGGATCGAATTTTACCGGTCTCATTTCATATACTAAATACACGACTTGGGCCAAATTTAGGAAAACAAAACCAAAATTCCATGAGAATGCGTCTGGCGAACATATGACGTGCCAAGCCCAGACTGAATACAGCATAAAACCTGGTTTAAAAGAACATTCTTAGTCCACTAGTCATTTAATAAATATTCCCAAATAATAAATATATTAAAGGTCGAACTTACCAAATATTAAAATTGTATGCATCCATAATTGTCCCTTCTTTGTACTTGGAGCACAATAAGACGCTACAAACAGCAAATTTGAGAGCTGAAACATTATTTCTGGTAAAATTTTTCTTAGTTCCATATACCTACCATAACTTTATATTTACCTACATGTTTATTTTTTCATAATAGTATAAAACTTATACCTGGAATAATGGGTGCTGTGGAACTCGCCACAATGGACACCACGGCCAAAACCATGGACCTGATAAACAAAGCAAAAACTTAACCTGGGCTTTGTGTAAACTATAATATTTACAGGTGAAAATAATAGATGATTAAATACCTGAAGGCATTGTGTAATTTATGGATCCCCAATCATGTAGAGAACCATTTTCTCTAGGCCAAGTGAAATTGTATTCACCTATTTCTAAATACTCAGTCTTCGATTCCGATAACCCTCTGTGTGACATATTGATTTATCTAAAAGAACACTATATATTATAACCTACAAACACAAAAATATAGTTTAAACATAGGAATGTCATTCGCGCCCAAATCAATAACATCCGCTTTTCCATTTTCCGAACTTGAAGGCTGATCAACTAGCGCCATCTAGACCTATTTAATAGATAAATAATTATTCAGTTTTGAAGAATATGAACGATAATTTATGAATGTAACTTCATTTAAAAATAACATTTTATTAAATTTTAATAATCATTATCGAAGTTATTAGACTAAATAACAAAAAATAATTTATCGATTGTCAATGGATTTTTCATTTTAGATATGGCAATTTGGTCTTGTCAAACTGACACATTTGTTTCATTCATTTTATCTATGATTTTGATTTCATATACCTACTCGAGGTGTGATGTGAGAGCGCGATTTTATTTCTTGGGATTCTTGATAGTATTTGCGATGAGGTAGCACCGATTCATAAATAAAATAATATTATAATATTATGCCTTAATTTGTGTGTGATTAAAAGTTTTTCGGGAATGCCAAACATGAATAATGCCTCCGTCACCAATGGTAAAGTACCAATCTTTATATTATTTTCTACGAATTCGTCTCGTATCTTATGAATCATAAGTAAAATACTGTGTAAATAATAACTTTTAAGACACAGACACTTAAAACGTATTTATAGATGACATGAATAATTATTCGATATTATTGATTGTGAACATGGACACCCTTCACGAAATATATTATGCGCGATGTCACGGGTTTTATTTATAAAATATGTGTTGATTAAAAGGTTATAAATGATTTATTGTTATAATAATTAAATACATTTTAATAGAATATTGTTATATCTGTAAAATTAAAGTCTACATTTTTATACTTATATAAATATGGTTTAAATCTATAGTACTACACAATAGAGGTTACATTTCTATACAATATGTCTAAAATATAAATGTATTTATACTATATGTATCACATTGTAAGATCCTTTTAATTTTTTAAATTATAAAATAAAACTCATAAATGTCTTTTTTCAATTTAAATAGAAAATTTACATGTAAAATTTCAATAATTGAGTCATAATAAGAAGAGATAAGAATGGGTGCAATACTTTTGAAATTATATACTTCATCTGTGGTGATGACAATGTATATGCTATATGGTATTCCAAAATAATTTATGTAATTCCTTACAATAAAAATTATCTATGTGCAGAGTGCCCTTGATAAAATTCACCATTTTTTTTACTATTTGCCTATTTTAATATTTTTTTTTTTAATTAAAATATTATGCTTAATACCAGATTTTGTCTAGATTACATTCTGTAAAAAGATATGCTTGATTTTCAATGTATTAAAATTTGTAGTTTTCAATTTTCATTGATCTATTTTAAGTCACTTTAAAGTTGTGTTAGGTTAGATTTAATTCAAACTTTGTATTATAGTTATAAATTACTAGCTTTCCGCCCGCGGCTTCGCCTACGCTGTCAAAGAAAAACCCGCATAGTTCCCGTTCCCGTGGGATTTCCGAGATTGCATCATTTTTCCGGGATAAAAATTAGCCTATGTCCTTTCTCGGGAATCAAAATATCTCCATACCAAATTTCATGCAAATTGGTTCAGTAGTTTAGGCGTGATTGAGTAACAGACAGACAGACAGACAGAGTTACTTTCGCATTTATAATATTAGTATGGATGTACATATTTTTTTAAAAGCACTTTTTTAAATGCACTAATTAAAGTGAAGTCCCATGGCCCCTAGTGGGATAAGATGTTACATCTGTTTTACTTATAGATTTTCTTTAGTTATTTACTTATAGATTTTCTTTAGTTACAAGAACTTAGGTGATCAACCATTTGTGTCCTACCAGACCGAGACATTTTTTTTTCTTCATCTCCACCTGAAATTGAACCCAGGACCTCTTGGTGCTTCGCTCGCATATCAACCACTGTATCAAGGAGGCGGTCAAATACACTAATAACTAAGCTTAAAATCTCTATATATGTATATAAAATTCTCATGTCAAAATGTTAGTTACCATACTACTGGTATGGCTAGACCAATTCTTATGAATTTTTTTATGCCTCTTTGGTAATCTCATCTGAGAATCACCATTATCATTTCATACTCGTAAGTTTTAAGAGAGTAAGGCACAACAATATTTGCCAGGATAGACATAATGTATAAGTTAGCTATTTTTATTGGATATATAACAGTATTAGTTTTATAGATAAAGTTGTAGTCAATAATGTGCAATAGTTAAATTAATGTTTCACATTAGATACTGTTTGTTGTATGAAGATAATAGCCTTGATTGTGTTTTGATATATAGGTCATATCTATTAACCAAGCTTAGAGAATGGAATATCTTCTAATTGTAATCAACAATTCGGAGTATATAAGTAGCAACATGAATGTAAATGTGCATTTTCCATTTAGAACAAATATTATTTTCCAAGAATTTTTATCTCATAACAATCACATTGGTATCCTTATTGTTATTGAAAGATACTGTTTAGATATGAGATAGTACCCATTTTATTACTTTGTAATATTAACTACTTCAACCTACATGTCTTACATTATTTTATAGAACCTCTATAAGTTGAACATCAGTGGTAACACCAAATTATTCGAGCTATAAAGTTTTTGAAGTACAGAGAATTGAATTAGGGACCTAGAAGATAATTATATACAACATACACTTATTTTTTAGGGGTCCTGTATCAAAGTATCGAATAAGAAAGAAGTTAAAACGGGTCATTATTACTGAGACTTTGACGTCTCTCTAGCTGTTGTATCTCATGAAGTCGCGAGTACGACCCGTACTTGACCGATTTTTTTTAATTTTGATTAGGGAGGTGAAATAAATAGGGTGTTCAAAATACATGAAATGTATGGTGGTTGTGTATACGGCCCACGGACATAGGTTTTCCTAGGTCACTCCGTGAAGTTTTCGACAGCCCTCACAAGCAGCTAAACTTCGCGCTTGAGGTAGAGTTTTCATCTTTGCCTATTTCCGCCCCTCCTTTTCTTTTTCACGCAAAATCCGCGCTTAACGTCGAGTTGTCGACATATAAATTATTAATTATTGTCTCAAATACAGACGTCTTTTATTTTTCGTGTTATTGAGTCAAAATTTGTACAATAGAAGTTTGTGCTCACTGATTTCCTCGTCTTATAAATAATTGAAATTTCCATAAACGGAGGATTTGAGATATACAGGTGCAACTTAAAGAGGTTCTAACTTATTTAATATTCTAATCACATGTTGCTTACTGTTTAAGGAAAATCTTTGGGTAATTCACCATAGCGCAAATTTATCACGAGAGGGAGAAATAAACAGGAAATGGATGTTTTCCATACCTTTCTCCTGTGTAAAAATTTCAGCAAGCTCTTATTTTTTGTTATCCCACAAGTTGTCAAATTTTGTTCCATTTTAAGTTAACCTCCATATGTTCGAATATGCCATGTTAGAAAATAAGTAGATACTTATGGATTTTATTTGGTATTTTTAATAGGCAGGAATTTTGTAAATTTTACAGAAGAATATGAAGTTATCGGGGAAGCGCATTGGCAGGTATTGGAAGGGTCAGCCGATGATCAATCCATAAGGATCTACGGCTACAAATATTCCAGGCTTCGCTCAACAATATTCCACACAATATGCGTATCGCTCTGCGGCCTCCCGTACTTCGCTCTGGCCTACCACCCGGCATACAATCGCTACAAATATATCAAATGTAGCCTAAAAAATGCGGAAGAAATTTGTGGTGAGATTTGTAAAATATTCATGTATGAATAATTTTCTCATGGAAAATATCATGTAACTATGTCTATTTTTACTTTTCCCCCTTTTTACTATGTTTGAGGTTTATAAAATCTGCATAGCAATGGTATTGCGAATGCATATAGCTATGCAATTGATATTCAACAATTTATTATCTATATATGTCTTTCCTACTTAAAAGTACATGATAAGCTTATAACAATGTTATTTTTCTTTTCAGTAATAGACAGTGAGGGCGCATTTACAATCGAAAAGGTTGAGAAGGTCGATCTTAATATATCAAGCCTCAGGGATAACTCACTTCGGTATTTTATCTACCAACACAGTCGCTACATCTGGCTGACCGATCAAGGAGCATTTATCAATGTGCAGGCACTTAACGAAAAACTTACTATCAATATACTGATGGAAAATATGTCCGGACTGAATAAAAGACAACAAAATGAGCTGTGAGTATCCTTACCTTTTATAATTATTAGTTGACTCTATAATAATTTATTTGACAAATTTCTATATTAGAGTGCATATTTATGTACTTGTATTCGTTTCGAATGATTCACTTTATCTCACATAAATTCTGTACCATGTCCATACCTGATGAACTTTTAATGAAACCACAGAGGCTTTGTTAAAATAAAATTAATTGTAAAATATTTATCTCTGTCCTAGTATAAAATTGTACGGGCCGAATTCGGTGGAAGTGGAAGTCAAGAAGTACTGGACGATATTCCGCAACGAAGTGTTCAACCCGTTCTACTTGTTCCAAATCTTCTCGATCATTCTATGGTCGTTGGATGAGTACTATCAGTATGCGACCTGCGTTTTCATACTTTCCGCTGTGTCGTGCATGATGGCGCTATACCAAACGAAACAGGTAAATTCTCTTACTATATAAATTATAATTAAATTCACTTTGGTTTTACCAACTATTCTCTAGTCTGTAATAAATTTTATTATTCATGGATAAGTAAATTGGTTACAACAACTAATCTATTTTAATCAGTACACTGTGTACATAATAACTAGTAAGCTAAGCTGGTATTTTGTAAATACGTTCATTTTTATACATGCGTGATGTAATCCATTATTAACAGTAATTTTCACTGAAACTGAAGATTTAGTCACCGTAAAATATGCGCAGCAATATACGTAATCTCGTTAAAAAGTATATGAATAAGTGTCTTTTTATTAATTATTAACTTGCAAAAATATGTGTAAATAATATGTTTATTTATAAGTTGCTTTATTTCCACAAAAAAATTATATCTATTTTTTGACAACGAAAATCCAATATTCAACTTTCAAGTTCCCTCACTTTTACATAATTATAACATACGAAGAATATGACACTTTAAAATGTTTCCACAGATGAGCATAAAGATCCACAACATGGCGGGCTCTACATGCTCGTTTACCGTGACGGTACTACGACCGTCACGCAGCGGGCGTGAAGAGTGCGTCGTGAACGCAAGCAGATTGGTTCCCGGCGATGTACTAGTGTTGCCAGCTGATGGATGCGTGATGCCGTGTGATGCTATGCTGCTCACCGGCTCTTGTATTGTCAACGAGAGCATGCTTACTGGTTTGTTTTTTGACGTGACAACGTCTAATAATTCGATAAAACCGGCTGCACGCACGAAAAAACATGACTCATGCGGCGTTACCTCGCTCTGACTCATCTGAGGCGTTCCATGTTAGGCTTGAAGTGCGAGCGAGAGCGCGGAACGAGCGACAAAGAAGCACCATCGGACGTTGTCACGTTCAACTATCGTCAGTAAACCGACTTTACAGACAACCAATTTTTTTTTATAAGCTAGAGGTTTCTTACGTAGGTAGAAAGTAGGGAAAGTAGTGAACACAAGCAGATTGGTTCCCGGCGATGTACTAGTGTTGCCAGCTGATAGATGCGTGATGCCGTGCGACGCTGTCATCTACTTGTTCTGTCCTGTAGTTAAAAATGAAATTACATTGGCACTTTGAAAAAAAAATTATTGTATTCTGCTATAAAAATATTTCATCTGAACAATATACAATAAAGTTTTATGGTGGTCATAAATTAAAATATAATAAGTTAACGTAAATAGTAACCGGATATATTTAATAGGCTATTGTATAAACTATGTCATAGTGAAGTTTATGAAATTTGTTAGTTTCATTAACACGTTATACGTCCTTATTTTTATTGTGACGTTCATGAATGAATGAATTTAAGCACACGTGTTGAAATTAGCACAAAAAATCAATCAAGAGTAGACAAAATATTATTCATAAAAACATAAACCAAATTAGCTGTGTTCAAATTTATTGCCCTTCTTATGCCTAAATAACATATGCATATAACATATGCAAATAACATATGCCTAAACAGCAATGATTTAACTTTCGATGTCTGCTATTTGAGAGTAAGTTGATAAAATATTTTTAGGTGAAAGTGTTCCTGTAATGAAAGGGCCTCCGTGCCCTTCGGCTGAAGTGTACTCAACGGAAAACCATAAGCGACATACACTCTTTGCTGGAACACATGTAATCCAAACAAGATTCTATGGCAATAATCAGGTATATCTCAAAACATTTCGAATTTCACAACATCAATTCTGGCTCTTCAGCTACCTACATACCAAATTTCATTGTAATTGTTTCATTAGTATTTGCGTGAAAGAATAACAAACATCTATCCATCCATCCTCACAAACTTTTGCATTTATTACATTTATTGGTAGGATTCTATGGTGGTTTAAATTTTCTTTTGTTTTTTTTTCTATGTAATCAACCATATTTTTTACCCAAGGTACTGGCTAAAGTGGTCCGAACAGGATTCTACACCGCAAAAGGCGAACTGATTAAGAGCATTCTGTTTCCGAAACAATTCGACTTCCAATTCTACAAGGACGCCGTGAAATTCGTTATTTTTATGTTCTGTATCGCCGCTGTCGGAATGGCGTATTCGATCTGGCTTTATGTTCAAAGAGGCGTAAGTAACAATACATTTTTAAAGCTGATAATAATATAACATTTTTATTTATTAATTAGCTAATAACAATTATATTTCTAGCCTGTTAAATTTAATAAAGCTAACAAGCATAATATAGATATCTTCTAGTTTCTATTCCGAGTATACTAAATACAAATTTCTTTTAATTGCTATGTTCTATTCACGTTTTTTATTCACAAATTAAACACAATAATCAATTTTCAGAGTTCACTAGGCACAATAATTCTTCGCACATTGGATATCATTACCATAGTGGTTCCGCCCGCGTTGCCGGCCGCCATGACAGCGGGTATAGTGTACAGTCAGCAACGGTTGAAGAAAAATAGAATATTTTGTGTGTCACCACCGAAAATTATCATCTGTGGAAAGTTGCAAGTGATGTGCTTTGATAAGGTAATAATAGTCTTCACTAGTTAATTCGTAACATTTTTTTTTCTCCATCGTATTTTGATGTCATTTTTGCTTAAAATTTAAAGTTTTAATGCATATTTAAAAAAAGAAACTTAGCATTGTGCCTTCACCCATGCTCTGATTACCAAACAAATCGTTTTGTTTACAATTAAATTGACTTATTACAAGATTTTTTTTAAACTAATCAAATATTTTCTATGAATTACTTAATACGAAAATTTTCTTCATTATTTCTTTAATTTCTAGACGGGAACCTTAACAGAGGACGGTCTAGACCTCTACGCGGTCATACCATGCATCCAAGACGAGAGTTTCGGCCGCTGTGTGGACGATATCAACAACCTGCCAGTAAAGAGTCCGCTAGTACAAGCGCTAGCCGCTTGCCACTCGCTTACCAGTATATTGGGCCAGTTGAAGGGGGATCCATTGGATTTGAAGATGTTCGAGTTTACGCAATGGGTGAGATTTTAATTTTTAATGGTTTTTTTTGTCAGATGTAAACAGCCAAGAGTCAGCTAGTTCAAGCGGCCACTTGCCACTCGCTCAGTAGTATGCAATTCGACTTTATGCAATGGATGATTGTTTAACATGTTTTTAATTGTGAAGTTTTCCGTTGAAGTTTTTGTTAATAATGAAAATAAATAAAATAATGAAAAAGGGTGCGTTTCTAAGAGATTTGCGAGAATGAACCAATACTATCGCTCCAAACACTTAATGAAGCGATATGATTGGTTCTTTACAAACACATCCCTCGCTACGCATCCTTGCACAGATGTAAAGGTCTCTCAGGTCCTTGTAAAATGTAATTTAAATATTTTCTTTTAAAACATTATGGATGATTTACACAAGAACCTACAAAAAAGGGAAAATACATTTAATATCTTAATAAACAAATATTAATGTGTTTCAAACGTTATATTTTAAATCTGTATTTTTTTTCGCGGTGATATAACATATTTTTTATTACATAGGTTCTAGAAGAGCCTGGTCCAGAGAATACTCGCTACGACAACCTGACTCCTGCCATTGTAAAACCGCCCACCACTAGTGAAGATTTACAAAACTTGGAGAACTATGATCCTCTAACTATGGAGATGCCCTATGAGGTATATAATAACGTTTACGTAATAATAAATAGAGAAAAAATACATAGAAATTGCTGTTTATACAAAATTAACTAATAGCTTCTTTTCTTTTTTAATTGCAGGCTTTACAAAGTATATGCCAGCGCAATTGTGAATTATCTAACTTGTTTTGCAACTTCTTAACTTACATGTACTTTTAGATTGGTTTACTGCGTAGATTCCACTTTTCTTCGTCGCAACAATCAATGGGCGTCATCGCAAGAGTGTTGGGTCAACCATCTATGGTTTATTACGTTAAGGGTGCCCCTGAGAAGGTAATTATTTTTATAAATATTTTATTAAATTCTGTTTTTACATAAAAAAGATAAATATTGTTTTCAAAATGTTTCTAATTTTATTTACGTTTGGTAATTTAATTTAAATTTGTTTTCTTTGAAATATATATTTCCATATATTTCATTTCCAATTCCAATTCTTTTTGCAATTACATTTTACCGAATGTTGCAGTTACATTTTGCCGAATAGAACATATAAATTTCTTTCCAGATAGAATTTTTATCCACATAATGAGATATTAGATATAATGAGAGATTAGACTATGTTTTGACTATTAGTATTCACTTCGCATATAACCATTTAATACTCTAACAACGTTAAGATTGCAGGAATGTGCGATCCGATGTCGCTTCCAGACAACTTTAGTAGCACGCTCAACGAATACACGTCAAATGGATTCAGAGTCATCGGCCTTGCGTACAAGAAGTTGGATCGTAAAATGAAATGGATGGACGCACAAAGAATTAAAAGGGAGATGATCGAATATGGGATGACGTTTTTGGGCTTTCTAGTCATGCAAAATAGCCTGAAACCGGAGACCACGCACGTGATCAAGGAGTTGCATGAGGCTAATATGCGGCAGATTATGGTTACTGGTATGATTTTAATTATTTTCTATTATCTGTATTAGCTATAAATATAATTTTTTTTTAATACTATTTTCTGCATTTCTACATGCATAAGAAGCAACGATTTTTATTATTTTTCGTAAATAATTAAGTCCATGTTTCAGAAAAATTGTTATCTCATATCTATAAATCTATGTTATCTTAATAAGCAAATTAAATGTATAATTAGCTATGATTATGACTTTATTGTTTAGGAAATACATATGTCTGAAATCGATGTTATATTTTGGCATTTTATCTTTGCCTTCAGGACATCAATTGATAAACAGATAATGTCAATCAAACACATCAATAAGCTTAATTCCTTTTCAATGTGTCACAAGACTATCCATTGTTATGAATACAAAATTGGCACAAATAATCATGTTGTAATATTGGGTATAACAAAACCAAAACTGAAAAAAAAAATTGAACAATACATGAAACTCAACAGATACATAGTTTATTTTTTATTTTTTTGAATGTTTTATTTACTGTTATAATGAGGCAGAGCTCTAACAGCAAAACAGCAGACGGCGTCGCTGACGTATCCAAGGTATTAAATAACGGTTTGGTAACGTCACGAATTTGATCATTTCCATATTGACTGCTTGGATACGTACCCGGCGATATTGCCCTCATTTGAAAAGGACAGAGCGCTCAAGTCTATTTTTATTTATAGGTGACAACATTATGACAGCAATGTCAGTAGCGCGGGGCTGTTTCATGGTGCAGCCACAGCAAAAAGTGGTGTTGGTAACACTGGGCCTGCCACAGACCAGTGAGCAAAGACCGCCACTTGTTATGGAGGTAATTACAAATATGCTTTAAACGTGCCAGTGTTCGACGTTTAGACTGAGATATTTTATTTTTTGTAAAATAACAGATTCAGATCATTGAATACATTAGAAAAAAAATACTAGTTTTCCAAGTGTGAAAAATTGACGCAAAAATATATTTACCATCATATGCCAAAAATATTATGCATCTTCAATAAATATATTGTTATAATTAAGTTCAATTTCACCAGGTCGTTGGTGAAGGCGGTCCACCGAAACTAGCCATAGACGATTATGTCATCGCTATGGAGGGAAAGACTTGGGCAGGAGTCAGAGTGCACTATCCCGAATTCATGCCTACTGTCATGAGTAAAGGTAAATACAAAAATACCATACTTTGTTTTTCTTAGTTTTTTAAAGCTCTAGATTGTGTCGTCGTTGTTATTATTGAATTTTGATCAATTTTGAAAGTGCTTATATACATATTATTATCTTTTTTCCCCGCAATTTACCGCTTCTATTGGTATTAGCGTGATTATATTATAGCCTTCCTCGATAAATGGGCTATCTAAAATTGAGTAAATTTTTCGAATCGGATCAATAATTCCCAAGATTAGAGCGTTAATGCAAACAAACAATCCTTTTAGCTCGAAATATTAGTAAAGATATATTTTATTAACTTCTAATAAACCATGAATTTTTTTAGGTATGATATTCGGCCGTTTCGGGCCAGATCAGAAGACGCAGTTAATAACAGCGCTACAAGGCGAAGGTCTCATAGTGGGAATGTGCGGTGATGGAGCCAACGACTGTGGAGCGCTTAAAGCGGCACATGTTGGTATTTCACTGTCGGAAGCTGATGCATCAGGTAACTATTTAATTTGAAATTGGTTGTTAAATGCAATTGTTTTGGGAAAATTTTGTTGTAATGTATATGACATTGTTCTAAAGGGTACAGTGATGGTAGAGGTTTGATTTTAGTGGAAATTGGGTTTTACGAATAATTAATCTGACTAATTTAAAATTAAAGTTTAAAATTTTAGATAATAAGGAGCTTTGTAATTGGTTGTTGACTTGACATATATTTGGATTTTTTGTACTTGTTAAAAGTGAAAAACTGATGTTAAGTTCTGATTTTGTGTTCATTATGAACCATATGTTGGCAAATGTTATTGAATTTAAGAAAATTTAAGTCTAACCTCATTATAGGTACATTTTTTTAATATAAACAAAAATTTCAGTGGCCGCACCGTTCACGTCTCAAGAGCAGAACATTCGATGCGTGAAGCTATTAGCTCTGGAAGGCAGATGCGCTCTCAGCACTTCGTTCGCCATCTTCAAATACATGGCTCTCTATTCACTTATACAATTCTTCTCTATTCTTATTCTTTATAATGTGAGTATATTTGATATAATATTGTTCATGTCGAACTTAAACTTAGTATTTTTTAGTATCATAGGTACACCTAGAAATTATTAAAGTAATATAAAATTTTGATATTTTGTGAGAATATCAAATAGGCGATAGCGTGGCATGTAAAAGAAGCTGCAGCGCGAAAATGGTTATATGACACGCATAGATTTGCGTTATATTTTATCTCTTAAATATAACTATGTGCGCACTGAAAATGAAAATACACATAAAAATTTGTTTCTTTTGTATACGTGTGTGCGTAAGCGTTAGGATGTTCCCTACGCCCACCCAAGCGCATTTGTGCGTGCCCAATATTTTGATCCCCACATGAAATTAGGATCCTACATTTTTTATTGGTGATCGGTGGATCCTTTTTTGCTGACGATTTTTTTTCCAAAATCTGTGAATGCAATTCACAATATTTTAAAAAGTGCTGGATGGTTTCCTAGGAATGTTTTCTCGTAGCTGTCACGGTTATGGTACCTGCTCTTACTGACCCGGCTCAAAATTCCACCCGGTATAACTCGGTTTCGTTCGCTCCGGCAGTTCTACTCGATCCTCGGCAACAACCAGTTCCTGTACATCGACCTGGTGCTGACGACGCTGCTGGCGCTGTCGCTGGGGCGCGCGCGGCCCGGGCCCGCCCTCACGCGCCAGTCGCCGCCCGTGTCGCTGGTGGCGCCCGCCAGCCTGCTGCCGCTGCTGCTGCAGGTGGCGCTCGTGCTGCTCGTGCAGCTCGGCGCCACGCTGCTGCTGTTCGCTCAGCCCTGGTATGTGTGTGTTGACCTGTGCCAGTAACAGTACTGTTGCAAGTTATCGCCGCCCGTGTCGCTGGTGGCGCCCGCCAGCCTGCTGCCGCTGCTGCTGCAGGTGGCGCTCGTGCTGCTCGTGCAGCTCGGCGCCACGCTGCTGCTGTTCGCTCAGCCCTGGTATGTGTGTGTTGACCTGTGCCAGTAACAGTACTGTTGCAAGTTATCGCCGCCCGTGTCGCTGGTGGCGCCCGCCAGCCTGCTGCCGCTGCTGCTGCAGGTGGCGCTCGTGCTGCTCGTGCAGCTCGGCGCCACGCTGCTGCTGTTCGCTCAGCCCTGGTATGTGTGTGTTGACCTGTGCCAGTAACAGTACTGTTGCAAGTTATCGCCGCCCGTGTCGCTGGTGGCGCCCGCCAGCCTGCTGCCGCTGCTGCTGCAGGTGGCGCTCGTGCTGCTCGTGCAGCTCGGCGCCACGCTGCTGCTGTTCGCTCAGCCCTGGTATGTGTGTGTTGACCTGTGCCAGTAACAGTACTGTTGCAAGTTATCGCCGCCCGTGTCGCTGGTGGCGCCCGCCAGCCTGCTCAGCCCTGGTATGTGCTGACAGATTTGATTGCCTATAAGTTACTCTCATGAGTCGCAAAAGCTTAGTATTAAATAGCTCTTAAGCTGGCCATACACGCTAGGGTGTACCTGACAGATTTGCCTGTACAGGTCACCTGTTCAGGTTAACCGGAGCGTGTATGTTACAGAACTGTGCAAGTTTTCACACCTGTTCAGGCGACAAAAAAAATATGGAAAATTGATATTTTTTTCCGCGTGGGTATACCTGTGCAGGCAAACCTGAGGTGTATGGGGCGGTTCGACTTAGTCGTCAGTTGTCCAGTGAGTGCTCTAGCAGGGAAACACGTGCATATGTGTAAACGAGTCACAGCTGCTAATAGTTTGAGATACGTCTTTTCATCCATTCGTAGATAGTTGCGAAATGAATAATAAACCATTTAACGCTTCTGCGTCGATATCAAGCGCCGCGGCTGAGGGCATGGTTTCAAATGAAAGTTTGTGCAGGTTTACCGCTGCGTGTATGTCCTCTTCTCAACTCAACTTTACCTGACAGGCGTAACTGCACAGGTAAACCTGTCAGGTACACCCTAGCGTGTATGGCCAGCTTTATGAGTCACACAAGCTTAGAATTTAAAAAGTGTCCATCTTCATTTGGGGGAGAAATGATTAGTGTTTAATTTATTTTGTGATAACTTTGGGAAGTACGAAAAATAACGCAGTTTGTTCATAACTTTGATCAAATAGTAAATCATATTTCGTAAAAAAAAAACACTTTTGAAATATATTCAGCGCGTCGATTTTCGTGAATGAGCAACAAATATGCAATAACATAATTTAATTTAGTTCATAAGAAACACTCCTTACAGTATAATTAAACACATTTCATACAATTTAACATTTGTTTAGGTTCAAATCTGTTGAGGGTGGTCCAGATGTGGAGCAAGTGAAGTGCTGGGAGAATTCTGTGATCTTCATTGTGACGTCATTCCAATATTTGATCATGGCATGCGTGTACGCTAAGGGATGGCCGTTCAGAGAGCCGTTCTGCTCTAATAGTGAGTTTTTTTGAGCTATGTAAATTTCTTAGTTGTAATGCTACTGATTAGTATTTATGTATTTTATTAATAAAAAAATTACAAATTACACTATAGTTACTAAGTTTGTCCTATGATCGCAAATTTGACTGATTTTTTCTTACATACTATAATTATAGTCCATTGAATAAAAGGTTCTAGAGTGCGTGAGTTAGTAACGTAAGATGTTTCTTCGGAAACATGTCAAGAGTCCCTAGGTAATAAACATACTAAAACCCCGGGACACTAGGAAGGGCCCCGGAGTGGGGGGAGGGGCGAAAAGGTATTTTTTTTTTCATTTTTCGCTTAAATCTCAAAAACGGTACATGTTAGAGAAAAACTTTCAAGGAAAAGTTGAAAGGCCATAAAATTATCTACAAGTTGTAACTACATCATTTTTTCCTATATCCTAAAGTTTCTGAGTTACATGCAGTTAAAAATGATTTTGGCTCAAACAATTTCCCCATACGATCAAAAAATATTTCTTTCTTCCAAAAAAACTCAAATGTGCAACTTGTGACCGGTACTGATAGATTGCTTTTAATTAGGTCTATAATTGGTAAAATAAACACATTCCTCCATGGAAGACTTTAGGAGGAATCGATTGTTAAAATATTATATTAGGGTAGTTTGAGTTACTGAACATGATCTTTTTATTTTTTTCTTCCAAAAAACTCAAAAGTGCAACTTTTGACCGGTACATATAGATTGCTTATAATTAGGTCTATCATTGATAAAAATACCAGAATCCACCCCGGAGGCCTTTACGGAGATTTGAATTTTATTAGGGTAGTTACGATACTTGAACTTTTTATTTTTTTTCTTCCAAAAAACTCAAATGTGCAACTTGTGACCGGTACTGATAGATTGCTCTTAATTAGGTCTATGATTGGTAAAATAAACACATTCCTCCATGGAAGCCTTTAGGAGGAATCGATTGTCAAAATATTATATTAGGGTAGTTTGAGTTACTGAACTTGATCTTTTTATTTTTTTCTTCCAAAAAACTCAAAAGTGCAACTTGTGACCGGTACAGATGGATTGCTCATAATTAGGTCTATCATTGATAAAAATACCAGATTCCACCACGGAGGCCTTTACGAGGAATTGAATTTTATTAGGGTAGTTACGATACTTGAACTTTTTATTTTTTTTCTTCCAAAAAACTCAAATGTGCAACTTGTGACTGATACTGATAGATTGCTCTTAATTAGGTCTATGATTGGTAAAATAAACACATTCCTCCATGGAAGCCTTTAGGAGGAATCGATTGTCAAAATATCATATTAGGGTAGTTTGAGTTACTGAATTTGACCTTTTTTTTCTTCCAAAAAACTCAAAAGTGCAACTTGTGACTGGTACAGATAGATTGCTCATAATTAGGTCTATCATTGATAAAAAAAACAGATTCCACCATGGAGGCGTTTAGGAGGTATTGAATTTATTAGAGTAGTTAGGTAAAATAAAAAGCTTTCGAATTTTTCACATTTCATGGGAGTAGCTCGAAAACGGCTGCGAATAGAAAAAAATGATTTAGGTACAACTTGTAGATAATTTTATGGCCTTTCAACTTTTCCTTGAAAGTTTTTCTCTAAAATGTACCGTTTTTGAGATTTAAGCGAAAAATGAAAAAAATTGACCTTTTCCCCCCTCCCCCCACTCCGGGGCTCCTCCTAGTGTCCCGGGGTTTTAGTATGTTTATTACCTAGGGACTCTTGACATGTTTCCGAAGAAACTTCTTACGTTACTAACTCACGCACTCTAGACCCCCCTTGGAGGGACTCATTCAATGGACTAATAAACAATTAAACATGTATTAGTCTATATGTCAACGCTTTATTCATAACAATAAATTCTTACAACTCGTTCGATATTTCAGTTTACATGGTGATAACGCTTGCAACACAAGCAGTATTCGTTATCTTACTCTTGTTCTGTCCTTGGAAGAGCCTCGCTGAATACATGGAGATTGAAGAGATGAAACAGTCTGAAGTTGAACAAAACTACTTTAGAATTTACTTACTAATTATACCAGTCATACATTTGCTGCTGGCTGTGGGTGTTGAAGTAAGTACAACTTTCCTTGTTTTAATGGAAATTTATTCAGAAGGAGAGCATAAAAATATCGATGAAAACTATATAATATGAAAGAACAAGTAGCATATTTTTTATGGTGGCATATAAAACATATTTTTTTAGCTCCTTGGTCTTGATCTTTGATATTGTATAAAATTATTATTTTTTCGTCT
Source organism: Colias croceus (assembly GCF_905220415.1). Taxonomy (NCBI): domain Eukaryota; kingdom Metazoa; phylum Arthropoda; class Insecta; order Lepidoptera; family Pieridae; genus Colias; species Colias croceus. The sequence goes on from NC_059542.1 coordinate 6,107,330, forward strand.
TATTTACATCCATACTAATATTATAAATGCGAAAGTAACTCTCAGTCTGTCTGTCTGTTACTCAATCACGCCTAAACTACTGAACCAATTTGCATGAAATTTGGTATGGAGATATTTTGATACCCGAGAAAGGACATAGGATAGTTTTTATCCCGGAAATCCCACGGGAACGGGAACTATGCGGGTTTATCTTTGACTGCGCGGGCGATGCCGCGTGTGGAAAGCTAGTTCTTATTAAATTATCTTACTATATTCGCAATCACCAGACGGTAACGTGTGCATTATACACAACCGCATTATAAAAATTTTAATATGCCTTTTTTAACTGAAATATTATGAAAATGTATCCTCTATGACCTTTTTATCGTGATTATAATATTATAACTCATCAATTTTTTCCAGGCGACATTCTCCGACCCGCAACTATTCAGCAATCTATACCGCTCACTGCGTAACCTTCTCAGCGACAAAAAAGAGGAAACATCAGCAGACGCCGAGTGCCCGCTGTGGCCTCCACACTCGCCCGCACACGTGTGCTGACATACACACGTGACACACCTTTTATATACATATTTTAGTCGTTTAGCTATGGAATATAAGTGAGAACGGTCGTTGGATGAATGTTTTGTGTAAAAAATTAATTTAACAGTTATACGAAGATGGAAAACGACTTGAAAATTATACGATACTTAAAATATGGCTGTTTTGTATTGCCGTTTAGTGATTTGTCCACGATATTCATTTTATGAATACCGTTGCATTGGATTCGACAACGGCTATACTTACACAATTACACACCTTTTATACATATTTTAGTCGTATAGCTATGGAGTATAAGTGAAAATGGTCGTTGGTTAATGAACGTTTAGTGTATAGCGCCCGGTAAACTTCTTGGATAAAAAGTGGCGTAGTAGGGAATTTTTATATGCACAAGTTTCCCCCACTACGCTTATGAAAGTCTTATGGCCTCTCTTCACAATGGGCAGCGTTGGCCCAACAAAGGATCGTCGATGTTTGCCGCTATTACGTCGATTATTAATAACTATTTCTCTATACTATCGTGATTGCCTCTACTCGCCCAATGCTGCCCATTGTGAAGAGGGCCCATTAAAATATGCCTGTTTGGTAAGTGCTGTTATGTGATTTGTCCATGATGTTTATTTTATGAATAGCGTGTGCAATGAATTCGATAATTTTGCCGCTGTCTAAAGTGATGTTATTCTTTTAATTATTTTCTTTCACGGCTTTGTAACTGGAAATTGTTTTTAAATTTGTTTGAATCAGGTGTAATTTTATTTTCGTACTTTATGTAGTTCAGTCAACATATTTGTTGTAAAACGTGTTTCATTTTAACTCCTTTTAATATATTATAATCTTCTTAAAAATGATTAACTTTCGTGATCAATTTTAAAGTCATATTTTTTATTCTCATTTATCTTGTTAAAATCAATTAAGAACCTTAAACTACATTTGTACTTATATTTTCAGTAGTGCAATTATAATTATGGAAACACTTGTCCATTCAAGAAAAAAAGGAAATGATTTTGTACATTTATGTTTATTGCAACTCTATTGCTTGTATTGGTGAATATACCAAATTATTTAATTTTTTAGTTCAATAGTACAGGCGGTTCTACCGTGATTTCCTATTCTAGTGATTTTGATTACCTTTTCAGATTTTTTTTTAAATATATTAAAACCTAAAACTTATATGTAAATAAATTAGAATAGATTTATATACAAACATGTATATTTATTTGTAAATATTCATTTGCTTAGCATTTACACCAGTACTTTATTTGTGGTACTTATTGTGATTCCGACTATGTTTTAAATCTATCTCTCAATTCTCAAACCGCGGCATGTCGGCGGTCCTTCTATGAAAATGTATAATGTAAGATTAACGTTTAGGTTAAAGAAAGCAAATGCCAAAATTTTGAAGTATTTACATGAAATCAAATTGTTTCAACCATTTATTGAAATACTTCGACGTTATATTTTATCATACTACTTTGGATACTATTAATCCTTGATACTTATCAAATCATGACGTGTAGAACACGTCGGATAACTTAAATCCATTTACTTAATTATACACTATAATACATAATAATATTTTGCAAAATTGGTTGGCGAAGTTAGTGAGATACTTTTTAAAAGCGTTTCACTTTAACTACGTGAAATCTTTTTCAGTATTTTTATGTTCACCGTTTGCTTTGAATATCATACACTATTGAGTCCGTGATAGCTATTTTAGTTTGTTTCGAATATGCGATATGGCATTAGATAATGTAGTATTATTTAAGGCTATGCTTCATTCCTAATAATCTAGTACTTAGTTTTTATTAGACAATGGAAAATACTTAAGAAAAAATACTTAAAAAAATAGAATGTGAATCAATCGTATTCTTTGAGGATAATGTTATTTGTTTGGAAAAACAAAATAGTAATTCTTAAGGTAATTAATGTAAGCTAATAAACTTCGTAATTAAATTATTAACCCTATACCTAATGTAAGGATTTTTTCATGTACTTGATTATTTAATTGGATTTATCCTATCATGTTTTATCATTGCGTTGTATACATTTAAGAGAATTTTACCGTTTTCGAGATACTCGTCTAACCTAAACTTAAAAAAGTTTTAAATTGTGTATTAATAAAATTGTTACAATGTTTTGTTTTAGCGATAAATTATGCACTTTTTAGTATCATTTTTCCGTACTCTTTTCGGATGTGTTTTTAGTTTTTAATCCTCAAGAATTACATCATTCATTGAACTGCATTATTATGATCTTTGTTTCTTGTTATGTAAAATCTTTCTCGAATATTGGGAATTTGTTGACTTTTTTTTTGTCATGATAATGTAGTTCGATACGAACATGACTATATTTAATACTTGTAGATCGATGTGACCAAATGTATTGAAATAAAAGTCGTTAAACTTGTGTCCGTCTTTTTATTTTTCACAATTAAAACCTTATAAATTAGAGTGATAGTGCAGTCACTAATAGCAAAGACAAACATTAACAAACCTTAAAGATTATGAAATACAACTAATTTGTCGTAGGTTGTAATTTACTATAGGACTATAGTTAGGTATACAAATTATGCAAATATAAGTTACACTAACATACAACTTGAATGTGTATGCAAATATAAGTTACACTAACATACAACTTGAATGTACCCAGGAGCACATACACAGTTTTATCAACTATTTTAAAAACAATATTAAGGCAGATATTCGGTATAACCTGGTGGAGGTGAATATTTTGATGGCTTTATATCCTTTGGACGAACTTTAAGTGGTCTCGGCATCGGTGGTGGCGGCGGTTGTTTCCACCTAAACAAAAATTCGTTACCAATTCAAAATCCTTAAATTTTAGTTCAATAAGGATTTCAATAATAATTCAACTGTACGATATTTCCGACATTAATTGATATACATGGTATACAAGATTGCACATACATAAACGAGCTTATAGTTTACCACACGCATACGTAAAAAGTAGTACACCACGTATTTGACATCGTATAGTTACAAAACAACATGAATCATATTCTCGAATATTCCCAAGATAATTTGAATATTATAGACTTCACAATATCTCATTAAAAAACATACAAAAATAATAAAAAAAGTACACTATTCACATACCAAGGCACAAGACTAAGATCATGCGGCGGTTTAGGCTGTGCGAGTCTCTCAGCCCGCTCCGTGCGCAACATGTCCGCGTCGCGCACGGCCGCGCAGCACGCGCGTAGTGTGAAATAGTACACCAACTCCACTCCGGATAGGAGGGAGAAACCGAGGAATAATCCTGCTATCCCACCGAATGATACTAAATAGAAAAAAATTAAAGTACTTACCGTATTTTCAACATCTAGAAATTAAAGAGATTTTAAACGCGATTTATTCATTATATTATTTAACCCGACGCGGATGTTTCTAGCACTACAGCGAACGTGGCTACAGGAGATTTATGAATAAATCACGTTTAAAATCAGTTTTAGGTTTCGATTTCTACACAGTCCTAACTATAAATAGGTACTGACTAATTTACTACTGAATTTGACTGATATGATATTGTATCGTTACCATTAGTTCCCTAGTTAATATGTCAAGACTAGGCGTATGTTGGTAAGTAATTTAATTTACACCCTTATTATTATTAAAAATGCAATCTGTTACTGTATAATATGTAGGCATTGATAATTATTTATAGGCATAGATAGAGGAATCCACAAATAGATAAGTAATTACGAGGATCTACATTAAATATAGCTTCGCATCAAATTGGATTAACGCCAAAGGTAAGACCTTGCGCTATGGTATTATCTCGCTACTGTTAGCTTAATCTAATTGCTACCAATAAACATACCTAAACCTACCTAAATACTCTCTCAATCCTGCTTATACACTAGATTGTGAATTTCGCTTACCTAATAAATCAACCCAACCAAACAATACTTCTCGTTTATACCGAACCATGGGCCAAGAGACAAACTCAGTTTCTAATGAATTAGTTGCTACTGGGCCTTTGCTTATGCTGCGGAATAATAATAAGTAAGTTTTAGAATCTTATATACAATACTTACTTGCACAAAATATATGTACCTAGATAATAACATCTTACTCAATTTCCGTCAACTTTTCTATTTCATAAACAGTGTGAGTGCATCCCAATTCACAATTGCAACGTGTCACATCCGTTATGGCAGCCACGTGTTTAGATATGCATTCTAATTCATTCACAGTGCAATGTCGATAGCCTTCTGCAAAATAAAATAAAACTAATCTGATATAAATAGAAAAGAAATAAGTTATATATTTGAAAACAATCCATACTAATATTATAAATGCGAAAGTAACTCTGTCTGTCTGTCTGTCTCTTACTCAATCACGCCTAAACTACTGAACCAATTTGCATGAAATTTGGCATGGAGATATTTTGATACCCGAGAAGGGACATAGGCTACCTTTTATTGCGAAATATGTACCACGGGCGGAGCCGGGGCGGACCACTAGTATACTATATATACTTAGCTTATGAATTTAAAATAACGATCAACTATGAGTTCATGCTTAAGGACAAAAATATTTCAAATAAGAAAATAGGTATATAGTCATAAAAGAACATTACTAGTAGTTGGGTAGAAATGTGGAACACATTTACAATACGAGCGACTGCGTTGCATACGACACTGCCTCATGCAAGCCGTGTACGTATATATATTAGATGTTTCCAAGCGTTGTTCGTCCGCAAAAACACAACGTCGTTGACGAACTGATAGCTGCCTTGCGTCTTCAGTAGTATATGTATGTTTCACTGAAAACGATACTTTTTCCACACGTCTATCCCACGAATGCTGTATGCTCTGTTCCAATCCAGCCATTTCTTCTGTAGAATGAATATAGATCTGAAAACAGAAGATAAATTACCAATTTTACTCGATAGGTACAACTTACAAATATTTTCATATTTTAGTACCGTACATCAATAGTAGAATCGTTGCGTAAGGAGTTAAACATAAATGACCATTTGGAATCCGTTTCATGAATGAACGCCTCAGAAAATTGATCTGTTTGGGTTTGCCTGTAAAAAAGAATATTATCTCGATAAAGGTACGTAATAATTAATTAATCGGTCGTTAAATTAAATGCTAGACTCTTCAGTAAATGGCTGATTAAGCCAGATGACAGCAACATATTTACAAATGTACTTCAAACTACGAGTGAATTACCATGGCCATGACTTTTCTGCATGTTTAGAATTGAAAGCGTAACAAAAACCCATTTCGGTAAAAACAGGAGCCACTAAATCGCAACACTCTTCAGAGTCCCCCTTCCATTCACAATCATAGAATGCATTTTCGCAATGTCGTACAATCTGTAACATAAATACATGGTAGATTGTATACAATAAATACCCAAATCAATCATTTATTCAGAATTATATTTTAGTTTCGTATTATTTCTGTGTAAATAACAAAAAAAATATGGAATACAGACACTAAAAACAGCTTCTTTAGGATTAAGAGCCGGTATAGATGCATCGGTATCACTTTTGCCAACAAGTTCTGGATCCTTAACAAATTCAGAGGCTCGTGCCGCGATTGACTGATAACTCAGTGTAGATAACCATTTTAACATTTCTTCTGCTTTTGCCGGTGGTTCTGAACCCCATATTCTAGAAAATATAAGTTTATAGGAAAAAAATCTTAGTAAAATAACTACTACACTCACTACTTTACTCACGTATTAATGTATTCTGCTAATAGTTCTTCGTCAACAGGATTCCTATCACATATTGTGACTGCAGGAAAAGGCACATCCCAATTATGGAAATCTGTATCTAACCCTTTGAAAATTACGTTATATTAGACAAGAGTCAAGATGCTTACTATTTTAGCTACTACAGCACTACACTATGAGTATCTGAAAATATTTATGCCTAACACATACAACCATACCTGTTATAGTGGGATTCGTTTGAAATTTTTCCCATAAGCTCACGATGATTATGCAAGTTGCTACTGCACCAATAGCAGTAAAACTAAACCACATAAATCTGTGAAAAAAATCACCACTATTGCATTATCTAATCCTATCGTTATTTTGTAGATGTAAGGATACTTGTATCACTTACTTTTCACAAAACGGTCGTTCCTTTTCAGCTATATATCGGACGCCATGCAAAGTTGAGTTGTTGAAAAATTCTGTGGTCTGATGACGTAAACTTGTGGCGAACAATGAAAGCATACCGTGATCCTGACTCTGTTTAATATCTGGTTGTGTGAACCAATTTTTCCTATTTCTGAGGCCTTTACGTTGACTCTTTGAAACAGGTTGCGGGTGTATCTTCATTATAATTGATTTTAACTATCACCACATTTTCTCTTAGAGCATTATCATTATCTTGAAATTCTTAAATCCTTTTTTGGTTTTAAAATGGATTTAGTAGCATAAAAAGGACATTGTTTTTACATTTCATATTAAAATGGAAAAGTATCATAACATCCACTGTTTGTCCGTCATTAACAAATACGTGATTGCATGAAAACAAATTTCATAGGTCACGCGAGACTAGATAACATCACAATATTAAAGTGACCAGTCCATTCAGGACAGTCATTATTGTATAATATCTATCGAGCCCAGCACATTATACTTTAATTTGGTTTAGTACAATAATATGTGTTGTGTTGAGTAATTTCACTAAATCTATAATAGTTCAACATTTTTAAAGAGCAACGAAAAAAGACTAGCTGCTATAAAACCACAATTTCCACACTCCCTTTATCTAAAGTTCAATACATATACATATTTAAATTTAGTCTTTTTTCAATATTAAAAACCTTTTTTTAGGAATTAAACCTGCTTTATGTTTTATTGTACACTAGCTTCCGCCCGCGACTCCGTCCGCGCGGATGTCGGTCTTTGCGTGGATGGTTTATTTCTCCATTTTGAGTAACTCGGACAATGACATCTTATAAATATCTATTGGACCCAAATACGGCTAGGTCTATAATAATACGCAACGTGTGTTCGCGGTACCTACTCCAGAACAACGTCTATGGATAACTGAAAAATTGAGATTAATTTTTTTCTTCGTATTTTTCCAGGATAAAAAGTATCCTATTTTACGCCCAGGACAATAAGGTATAATTATACCAAGTTTCATCGAAATCGAACCGGTAGTTTTCACGTGATGTCTTCACATACAGACAGACAGACAGACAGACAGACAAAAATTTTTTTAATCACATATTTGGGTTTGGTATCGATCCAGTAACACCCCCTGCTAGTTATTTTTTCAATATTTTCAATGTACAGAATTGACCCTTCTACACATTTATTATATGTATAGATAATTGTCTGAGCTAGTATAATAAAATGCGTGTTTATGTATGTCGTCGAATCCTATCCGTAGACCTATGCCAGATCTAAATGGAAACTCAATTGAATAACAATAATAACAGATTTTATTAAGCAATATTTTCAAAAGGGACAAATTTTCAAATTTATAGAGCACTCATGCTGTTAATATGTCTTTTAGGCGTCTCTTCGACAGCAGCTTCAGGTGGTAGTAGCGGGTCGATCTTTATATCCAATTCTTTCAATGCATCATCCAAAATCTTAATTTTACCAAGTAACATTTCTGCTTTCAAATTGTAACCTGGCTCTAGCATCTTGCCGGTTGGATTAAGCTTAAATAAATGCTCCGCCTACAACAAATGTAAATAATAATTATCTGGGACAATGATTAACTTATAGTCATTAAAGGATTTATAAACGTCCTCTAATTCACAATCTAGTAAGGGGCAGAAGGATAACTGAATTAAGTATAGGTCTTTTTTTTCTACTACCCTGATAAATATCAGATTTTATTATAATGAACTATAGATTTTTAACCAATCTTAAAGTGGAATGGAAAAGTCCTTTAATTATAATTGTAGAAATATAATACCAGAAAGTCAATAGGGTCATCTGGGCGCATTTTAGCAACTTCCAAAAGTGCCGGAGTCAATGTTGGGAATATATGATTGATAAGATAGTTTCGCATCGGCTCGCTTGCAGCAGCCAGTGCAGCTTCTTCCTCCTCTTGCATTAAGCCGTATAACTCAGACTACGGTCAAATATTTATACTTTAGTAAAATTCAAAAGTTCTCATAGCTGGAATGGAGGATGGCATAGTCCAATGATACATGGGCGTAGCCACGGTGGGGCAGGGTGGGGCACTTGCCCCACTCTAGCTTTAACCTGGAAGGTAGGTAGATACCTAACCAAATCTAAAAATTGAAGTAAGTACCTACTAACTCTTTTGACTGACTAACACCTAACAAGTGTCACACGCCCAGCGACCAAACGGCTGAAGATTTTTGGATCTATTTCGTGGTGTGGTAGGTGAACTATTGTTCAAAAATTATTCAAAACATCTTATTAGGTGTTTTGAATAAGAATAATTCGAATAACGAATTACACACGAAAAAAGAAAATAGCTGAGGTTTCTATGTTACATGAACTGTGTAAAATGAGTATAGTACCCCAATTAGTTACCCCACTAACTTATCCAATTTCACTTTTGTTGTTTTACACGTTCTACAACTCACTGATACTTTTTAATTACGCAAATGCCTTCGCAAATGCCTTCGCGAATGCCTTCGCGAATGCCATCGCAAATGCCATCGCAAATGCCTTCGCGAATGCCTTCGCGAATGCCTTCGCGAGTGCCTTTGCGAATGCCTTCGCGAGTGCCTTCGCGAATGCCTTCGCGAATGCCTTCGCGAATGCCTTCGCGAATGCCATCGCAAATGCCTTCGCGAATGCCTTCGCAAATGCCTTCGCGAATGCCATCGCAAATGCCTTCGCGAATGCCATCGCGAATGCCTTCGCGAATGCCTTCGCGAATGCCTTCGCGAGTGCCTTCGCGAATGCCTTCGCGAATGCCTTCGCAAATGCCTTCGCGAGTGCCTTCGCGAATGCCTTCGGAAATGCCGGCGGTACAGCCGCCGGCATTTGAAGACCTGGATATAACTTTGGGTACATACAGTTGCTAGTTACATATTATTTTTTATTGTTCCCCCACCTTGAGCCCATGGCTAGCTACGCCCATGCAATGATATCATAAGTAAAACGGTCATAGGTTACCAACACAACTTTCAATCTTCAAAAAATCACACAAACGCAGACACGATGAGACGTCGATGTAAGAGAGAGAGCTTGGCATGATTCAACTATCTTGAGGGAAAAAGAGACAACTGAAGCAAATTGTGGCTAATCGGAGCGCTTGAAACCTACAACCTTTTTACTTATGATATCATTGGCATAGTTCCTTGGTAAGTAGTGCTAAGTGCATATTATGTAGAGCACTGACCCAATATTCCATTTTATCTTCACGTTCTTCTTGCATCTTCTTTTCAAGTTCCAATAATGCCTTTGCTTCTTTCGTACGAAGTGTTTCTAATTCCTTTTTCTCTTTTTTCTCTGCCGCTTCAATTAAGGCTGTATGAGAGATTTAATTTTTTTATCCAAATTTTTATCGAGACGCATTATCTACTTAGTTACATAAAAGTAATAAATCTTATTATTATGTAAGTAGATTTGTGTAATACAATTTACGTTTTACATGGCTATTACATTTCGATTAAATTGCCTAAAATCGATTAATTTATGTTTTAATTAACTAATTTTTTATTTAAGAATGAGTCAAGGTTTAATGAAATCTCGAATAAACTTTAATATCTATGCACAAAGATGGGCTCATCGAACTAACAAAAAAAACATCGAAATTAGAATCAGAATCAGTCTAATAGTTACTAATACATGTTTTGTTTTGTCGCTGAAAGTTGCATATACCTAGTTAAAAACTAACCAATAAGTTTCCCATATCGGCATGGGCGTCCCATTCTCAGAGCAACGGCAGCGTACGCGCCATTCATAGAATAATCGGCGTGTTCTTTCACCGGCACAATAAGTGGATGTATGTCTAATTCGTCAAAGAAATTCAGAGGAGAAACATCACGACCGTCGTTCATTCGAAATTCACTGAGGCGTTTAAGAACCGTTTCTTCATCCAGCCGTGAGTCACCGTCGGGCTGGCGCATCGCTTTATCACAGATAAAATCGTCAGTTGCTTCCAAAGACACAACGATATCTGTAAATTACGAACAATAAGAGCTTTTTGTGAAACGCCGGCAATGACTCAGTGCGGTTATAACTTACCTGGCAAAAGCTTTTTCAATACATTGCTATACAAATCTACGTCTTCGTCAAATGGCTCCTCTTCTGTCTCTTCACCCGCCTCGGAGTCTTGGTCTTCACCTTTATCAAATACTATAACGAACATTACCAAAAATTAGTACAGGGATGCATAAAGGGATTAAATTATAAGTGTTTTAAAATAAACTTACAAATTGAACATTGCGCTAATGTTGTTGGAAAACCATCGAGAACCCAACCCCTATTAAGAGCTTCACGATTAAGCATTCTTTGACGTAAATATCTGAAATCATTTTAATGAAACTATCACGTCTTTAACACTTTTTCATAATCATCCTATGAAAAAAAAAGAAACTATATATCTACTAATGAATACTTGTTATATACCAACGATTACTACACTCCTAAATATAAACATAGACAAATCTAGCTATAAAAATGTTACAAATAATAAACCCCAAAAGTTCTTCATCACTAAGCATTCGTCCCGTCTGCAGCATAGCGAGGGTTTGTCGCGCGGTTTCTTGCGCACCTTCTTCTTCACCGGCGTCATCATCATCATCAGCCACTGGTTCCTCCTCTTCACCAGTTGGCATCACAAGATCCGCTGTCTCACCCACCTCCCAGTGGTGAACTCTCCATGTCTATAAGATTTGCTTGTCTCGATTTCAATTGCGATTTTGTTTATTTAATCGGCCAAGTTAATTTATATTTATAAAAGTAAATATACGGGGTTGCACAGAATTATTGTAACAACTAAAAAATAAGTCAATAATCAAGTAAAAAATACTTAAACACACTGGTTAAAAGGTATGTACCTAGAAACGATAAGCAGTACGTAAAAACAAAAACTTACTAAATCTTTTATAATATCTTCGACTACAGTTTCTGGAGAAATATAAACCAATCCATAAGCTTCACAAATAAGCTTCGATAGTGTTGTTTTTCCAACAATTGGAGGTCCATACACGATAACCTACACAAATTAAGAAAAAATTTTATAGTCAGTAACTAGTTATGAATTACCTATAAATACCATAAGTACCTACCTATATTATATTCTACACTATTTCCACTTTTAAAATAATGTATACTTAGATATATAATAGAGCCTACCTAAGGTTTAAAATGTATAGTTACTATAAAAAGAATATCTTAATTTTTTTGAATAAATTATTGCTTTTTCTACTTTGCGGTAATATGTATTTTAACCAAATAAAAATTATTCTCACTTTAAGAGACATTCCTAATTGGTGAAAAGATTGTCTATTCATAAACATTCTTTATCGTTTACATAATATGATGATATGAATAGAAAACTTTTGAGTCGATTCACCTTGAATGGCTTTAATCCTCTCTCCTTTTTGAATTGCTTCATAAGAGTGGGCACATTCTCGGCAAACGTGAGTTCCGAGGTCCATTGTAAACCCATTGTCTCAACAATGAACGTCGGTTCCATGCTTAAATTGAGATTGACTAAATCATATATTCGTTGCTATAAATAATATGTAATGGTTATTATTATTATTTCTCGGTGATATGAAAAAAATACAACGTGAAAACCTTACATCTATCTCGGTAATTAAGAATGCATCTTCGGGCGGAATGCATTTAAACATTCCCGAACCAGCAATCCGACCAAGAGGTTTGATGATCTAAAAAGATTTCATTTATATTGGTTATAATATAAGAATTTTTAAAGTGAAAAATATAGAGAATAGAGAAATCAGATAGAGAATAATACCTCTCTCTGCTTCGTAACATTTTGTTCAACAGCTAAAATATACAGCTTCTTTGGGAAGTCAGTTATTAAATTATACACTATCCTGGAAAAAACAAGGCATTTTTAAATACTTAGAATGTTATCATAAATGTATGGCCGATGTTATCTTCTATTATTTTATATTATATTATACCTCCGGTAAACCTGCCAAACTAAATCCAAACAATAAAACGCTTAAATATATTGATAATGGTTTCTTCATCAATAATTTAAGTATGAACTCTCGTGATGCTTAAAAGTAGGTACCTAATCTACCCACTTCAATGGTTTTCTGCACGACACTATGAACATTCTATTGTTCTTTGAGTAAAATATGCACTATTACTCACAGTGATTAGCATTAGGTATGTAAAAATTCATGAATGAATAAGTAGGTAAAGCTTATTATACCATTGTGTTTTTAATCTAATCATGGCCGTCATTTGAAGACGATAAAGCCATAAAAATTCTTCCAATTTTGATTAGATTTGTATTCGATATAAAATTATACCTATTAGATCATTATATCCATGTATGTTGTAAATACTTACTGAGCTAAATCTTGTGCATTAATAAGAGGTATGACATTCCCACCACGTCCCAGAATCGGGAGTAATGGTTCACATTCCCACGCTTTCTGGAACCAATAGAAGAACACGTCCTCCCGGCCACCATACGTAACCCCCGTACCAACCACTATTGCACTAAAGACAGACATAAACTCACATAAAATTATGGAATAATTAAACTTAGCAGTTACGACATAGATAACTAATGCTCAGATAAATTTCTAAAATGCAAATTAAATTCCAAGTTGTCTAGGTACATCTATTCAATTGTAAATTATACTTTTAAAATCATACCCTATTTGACTTTTATATTTTCTTGCAATTCCAATAACTTCATTTTCAATATCATAATGCATTTTATAATTAGGATGAGTTTTTCTTTTGCGAAAATCAGACTCTATAAATGGCATATCTGGAGTGTCCTGGGAGATATATGGAGGTTTTTTATTTTATCAATTACAAACAAAATAAGTACAACTATACGTACTTAACTATATCAAGGATAGACTATTTTTAGCACAAAATTAACAGTAACTTTACCGGATCCAATGGTTTAGTGAGAGCCCAAGTCATCACAGTAGATATCAGTATCAAATAACGTTTTTTGGACTCTCCCGCGCCACCGTCATCATCACTACCGGTTGGAGCTTGTACACCAGCTTGCTTTTCTAATAAATCTTTCAGAACTAAAAAGTGCAATGATAAAATAAAAATAAAATATAAGACGATATTAAAAAGTTGTCTATCATAGGTACTAACGCTTCAAAAAATCCATAACATAAGAGAGTTCATCCCTGTCGTAGCTGATATCCAGTATAAGCGTCCCACAGGTTAGCATGATCGGCAAACATTCCGATTTTGATACGATGCGTGCGACATTATCAACAGCCTTGATCTTTGAATCAGTAACGGTACCTGACGAACAATTTTTAGGGTTCTGATTTCAAATATCGAAAGCATGCTATTATTTCATAATCACGCTTCTGATATTTATTCTGTGATAGATAAGTCGGTTAAAGGCTCCGTGGTTAAAGGTACCTAATATTAGGAATCAATATAGGTATAATAGGTTGTTGTAGAGCGTAGAATTTTCAGAAATAGATATTATGATAAACAGTTCTAAAATACCAAAACATTTTTACCAATTAACTAATTAATTTTTTTCAAGTGGTAGGCGTTATATTATTAGCATGACGCAGTACCTACCAAAGCACCGCGTAGTTAGCTAATTTTTTCTAGTGTGATGCAAAGTAGGCTATTAATTAATTTTTTTCATCTTTTTAGAGGATTAATAAAGATATTTATTAATCTTTTTAGAGGATACGATAGAGAAAAACAATTAGAGCCTTTCTTTACCTATGATTTCATAGAATTGTTCTGGTGGTGGTGCTAGCGCTATGTCCACCTCTTCCCCAAAAACTGTTTGGGAACTTTGTTTAACTGATTCCGTCGCATTTTTCTCTAATACTTTCGAGACTTCCTTCAGTATGTATTCCCCTTGATAGGAATCTACGTTATTCATGAAATAACGTTTAAATGAAAACAAAACATCTGATTCAGATGTCGATTTCTCCGAAGATATTTTATCCATTGACCTTTTCATCTCACAGACTCGATGGTTATTTTTGTTGACATACAAATTGACAAGCTTTTTAAACGAAATGTTTTGACAATATGACAAATGAAAAGCTGTGTCCGATATGCCATAGACATGATGGATATAAAATATATCCCCCTAGCTAATCATTATGAATATAATGTAGATTTTTTGCGTAGGTATTTTTATATTCTTTTTGTTCTTTAATTTGTAACTAGATATTGTAGAAGCAATCTGATCATGCACATACACATCCATATGGGCCTTAGATATGGGCTAGTAATTGAATGAAACAAGATGCATTAATTCGAAATTTTATTTGATCGAATATATTGTTACAAACTATTTAAAACTTTAGTTATAAAATACAAGTACAATAATAAAAAATTCATTTTACCTAAGTAGAAAACAAATTTAAATGATTCTTACATCTAATTAATAAAGCTTAACATGTATTGTAATGACGTAATTATTAAAAAAAATATATGTATTCACACGCGATGGCATGGCCAACATAAACGCATGGAAACCATGTGAATACGCTCTTATACGAAAGCATACAAGCAGCAACAATACAATTATTTATATACTGGCTTGCTAAAGTTGCTAGCCTAAGTGCACTAATTGGATTCGTATAAATGAATGCATATAAATTGTTTCCTATTTAGAGTACCTTGTCATGGCAATATAAACAATAAACATGTATTTATGTATGTATATTTTTAAAATAAATTTTAAGCACCATTATAAATTTTAAGTAAAATATTTAAGTACAGATAATAATATTATATTCGTAATTTAAAACATATTGCATGTTTACCGTTTTAAAACTTTATTTTTACATTGTAAAGCTAAACTACAATTATTGTATAAAATAGATATAATATAAATCATTTATTAAAACATTTTAATTCACGTTTTTCTAAATTTCATTTTATTTCTTCCAAAATCCATGTGAGATGTGTTTGTATTGTATAAATACAAAGTTTAGCATTTATTTGCTATGGCACCGAAATTATTCGAATTATGTTTAATACTGTTGTCCACATTGTACTAATATTTATTGTCTTTAAATTATTATTATTTAAACCTAGATATGTTAAAAGGACGGTTTCGTTAATACTAATTTAAAAAAGTTAAGTACAAAGTATACAATTGGAATGAATGATGCAATATTATCACTTAACTTTAATGGAATGATTTATCATTGGTCTTTTGTAAGTTAAACATTATTCATTGATGCGTCAAATATTTATTGGACACGAAAGACAATATATTTTGAGCATCATTAAGATTTTATTATATTCGCACAACAATACCTAAAGGGCAATTTATTATTTATATATTTTTTTTATTTTACTTTTATATTGCGGAATATAGGTACCAAGTTACATTGCTCTGGCTGAATACTTAAAAGTATTGTGTCTATGTGATCACATAACGGCTAAAATAGATCTTGACATGGTTTGACCAGAATTTTCTTGATAAAAAATTTGATAAACTCGTGATAATCTGCATCGCGAGTTTCTCAGCTACTTTATAGACTTCAAAAATACAATACGATAAGATCCTCAAGTACCTTTATGCTCCAGAAAATTTCGTACATTTGAACGACAGTCTAAAATTTGAATAATAATATAAATCATTGGCAATATTATCGTCAACATGATGAATTAAATACAGTAAAACATTGCATACATTATGCAACATTTTTAAATTTTAATAAAGAAGTTTAAAATATAAATTGAATGAAATAGATTTCATGACTTTTATAATAAAACTATTATTAAATATATATATAAATCTTGCACCCATTTAAAAAACAGATAAAACTTATTCCAATATTGTAGTTTCGAAATTTCAAAAGTTCCTTCAATAACTTATTCAATGTTTATTATATGGGCTTTGAGTAGCAAACAAACACATCTCTCTATATCTCATAGAAAAAGTACATTACCGTAATGTTATTAATAATTGCACCATTAATTTCAATAAAAATCAGGCACAACTGTTACGCGGAGTACCCATTTTATAGGGTTCGTTTAATATTTTCACTACTGAATAGAAGTAAACTTTCCACCAGGGACTAGTGACCATTTGTTGGTTGAAAATTTGACTTTACTAGCTTGAGCTTTTTTTCGATACTGTTCGAGAAATACTTTCAACACACTGTCCTTATTACAGAACTTCGATGATGATAAAGTCAGTGTGACTAACCTCCGTTCGATTTGACGTCATATTCGATGTTGTAGCGAATATTTTAGTAATCCTGCATTGTGATTCAATAATTATTAATTAATACGCCGTTAACAGGTATTATGAGTATTGTTTTTTATCAGGTTATTAGGCCATAATTCTTAATAGTAAGTACAATAATTCATATCCAAATTAATTAATAAAAAACAATCAAAGGTCTTAATTACAGTAGCTTTATGAATTTTTATTTTTATTTATACCTACTCAATTCTGAACTAAGCTTTAGGGCTGAGATCCCTATTATAATACATATAAATATACTCTATTTCCATGAATTAATATTTACAATTGAAGTTATAATTTATAGTTAAATGTTATCTTAAGTAGGTATATCTATCTTGGATTGTTTGTCATTCGCAACAGACTCAAATGTAAAAGAGATCGCGGGACGTATCCAAATCGGGTTGGCTGTTTTCTGGAAACTTGCAGAAGTTTTTAAATCTAAACTTCGGCAGTGCCTAAAAACTAACGTATATAACCAAGGTTCAACCTCGGGGTTTTTTTTTTCATCTATGTTTTCTTCTTTTTCGTCTGTGGACTTTTGAGATTTGGCACTATCTTTTCTAGTTAAAGGTTCAAGGGCAGTTTCGGTTGTTGTTATATCAGGAGTATCATTCGTGTCTTGTGTTGAAGTTTCCTCAACAGAAGTACTTGGTGCTATTTCAGTAGTTTCAGTCTGTGGAGTACTCTCAGGTTTAGCGGTAACAATCTGTTTTTCTCGTTCTCGTAAAACATGACTTTGCCTGCGAGCAAAACGTTGGCTCGGTCGTCTTTCAAATTGAACAGTTCGACGAGCACGATTTTGTTGAGTTGTTTGGTATTCAGTTTTTCCTGAATATTGAAATCTTGATCCCATCCTAAAGAAGTTTTGCCTAGCCGATGGGCCTTTAACTGGAGCACGTAAGCGGAAGAATGTGTGGTATTGAACAGCACACTTCCAAAGATGTTTGCAAGCTTTTTCGTTATGAAGGCGAAACACGAATGTATGTTCTTGCTCACGCCCTTGGTCATCATCTTCCACTACCACTAAGGTCAACTTCTTCTTTTTGAAATTTAATTTTGTTATTTTCGGCCAAAAGAACAATCCAATTTTTTGAGGACCTTCAAAAACAAGTATGCCTGTCGGTGTTAACCCTAAATGATATTCGCAACCATCTTTTCCCAGAACTATGTGCATGTCCACACCATACATTTCAAGCCACTTAACTTTATTAAGATAGTTTACTTCAGCTTGTGCAGGTGTAAGACCTTTATATTTTTTATACTCTTCCAATATTTCAATTTCCATCTCCTCAGTTTGGTTGGGCACGAAACGGAATTCCGACACTGTGGCTGGAGTGTGAACCGTTTCATCATAATCTCCCAATTCTGACTGTAATGCTAGAGCTGCCAACTCTACAGCTGTTGTATGTGGACATTCCAACTTGCTCTCTAAAATGTCTTTTTTCAATTGTAAGAAAAATTGATATCTTGTCAATTCTTCTCTGAGATTGTTAGGTTCGGATGAATAAAATTTAACTTTTAACCTCAATGTGTAGGGTGGTCCAATTTTCACTTGCTTTTTAATGGTTTTTGTTGGATCCAGCCAATGTTGCACATTATTAGTATCTGTGAATTGTAATCCAAAATAGTCTTTTTCTATTAAATCCAGAGAGTAAAACACTTGTTCATACAAATCAGCAGCACTAGCTTTTTTGGTAAGATTTATAGTTAAATCGGTATCATCAAGTAACATTACCTTGCATTGAATCAAATTTTTATTTGCTGATGATTTTTGACTTTGTTTCTTGCGTGTCTGGCTAGACGATCGGCCTTTTCGACTCAGAAATCTTAACATGTTTGATGATGTACCTGTAATAAATGCTATTTAAATTTTAAGGAGTAATATTAATTATTAGTACTACAATATCTAAGTTTCCTTTCAATTCATGATATCAGTCTAGGTTACACAAGACAATAACCTTTTCTCGGAACCAATCACGCTATTTTAGACCAGTACTATCTCTTTTATAGTTAAACCTATGAGCCTACATTTTAGGAGGATTTTATGCTACATAAAATACTTATGTCCAATCCTCAGCAGGCGCACAAATCTTAATCAATAAAACTATACTAATAACTAGCTGTGCCCTACGCTTCTACCCGCAGTGCTCCGCTCCTATTGGTCTTAGCATAATGATATAGCCTTCCTCGATAAATGGGCTATCTAACACCAAAAGAATTTTTCAAATCGGACCAGTATTTCTTGAGATTATTGGGTTCAAACAAACTCCACAGCTTTATTATATTATAGTATAGATGTACGGCTGTGAGACCTAACACTAACATAAAAAGAAGAATGCAAGACAGATGTAACACTGGAAAGATGAAATTGTCAAAGACTGCAGATTAAAAACTGACAAGAGATAACATAGGATTGATTCAAATGGAGGCTCCTATTGTCAGGAGAGCAAGACTCACTTAGAGTTATTACACCAGCCTAATAGTAGTAATAGGAGGGGTAGGATAGCTTTGATAGCATTTTTTATCTGTTGTTTCAATTAGTAATTATTATTGTTCAGGTTGAAACAACATGTCTTTCTACACTAACAATGTAGTCATGTAATGTAATTACTCCACTCTGACCGAACAGATGTGATATATAATACAAGCCATATGCCATTTTGTAAAATAATATGAAGATAAGTTTATAATAACATTTTAACTATCATGTAATGAGTTATTTTTTTTAAATCCTTTATACTAGCTCTTCACAATCAATCACCATCACCTATTTCATTAGCTTAGGTATATTGCATTTAGTGTAAATGTTTTTTATTTTATCATAAATTATTTTTCCTCTTCTGTTTCATAATTTTAGCAGAATCTATTTAATAGACATTATTTTAATAACTATGACAAATCAAAAGAATGAATGGTGCATCTATTATACAGCATAATGCAGTTCAAAATATCTTGGTAAAGTTATAGAATGTCTCCTAGAAATGTTTTACTGTAACTGTAATGGTTAAGTCCTTCTGCAGAACTTACTTGTCCCAAAAAGAAAATCAACCACTGTTACATACCAGAACACTTCACTTTTTTACATGTATTATCTGCATCTGTTTAATGAGTTTTAATAATATGTACACAAAATATTTGTCAACTAGTTTTTAATAAGTTTCCGTGCATATTTCACATGGATCAAGGTATTTGTAACGTATGTAATGAGCACACAACCTTTTTAATCAACAAAACATTACTTGATAATATGGGTAGGTACGTCAAATATTAATTAAGTTTACACTTGTATTTGAAATTATTCTCTTCATTAAAGTAGTGGTTGTGATACATCTATAACCTTTCCAAATGTAAATATAACTGTTTATGATAAGGTCATAGATTTAATTGGCTAATATTCATAGAAATACATACCGAAAATAGAGCATCGAATTCAACACACATCAGTTTCACATATTCAAAGTCACAGCACAAAAGATAACTTTATTTTAAATTGTTATTTATTCATTGTAAATTGATTGTAAATCTCATCCGCACTGAATATAAAAATCACAAAACCTGTGTATATTACTGTTTTACACTTAAATGTTCGATTATAATTATTTTTCTCTGTGGTTCGAACTATCAATTACTAGTCAGCCATAGACACAGGCCATAGATGATAGACGCCGCCACTCGCCATTTCCTTTTTATTATTTTTAACTCTAGTATCTTTGATTACTATTCGTTACATAATTTAAGGTGGATGTTCCGACCGTCCCTCCATACATTTTTGATTACCTCTAAACACTTAACACAGACACTATTTCTTTAAAACTAATCATTTTATCACTTCTCTATAATGAAATGTGTGCGCGTTCGACCTTTTTAATCAATAATTTACAATATTTACTTAGAAAAACAACAGTAAAATACCGGAAAAATTTGACACTTCTACAGTAGTGTGCGTGACTTTTGCCAAGCGAAACACGACATAAAGCACGACATCTAGCGCATAGACTATATACTTATTACAGATCTAGCGCGTCAATGTCTAAACGAAAGGCGATGTTTAGACATAAGACGCGCTAGATGTCGTGCATTCGCGTTCGTTATCTTATACATAATGAGCATAATTCTAATAAATCAAAGTTCTATGTAAAAATTGAGTAATTTCATTTCCAATCGTTCAAAGAAAATAACAATAGAATAAAATAAAACTAATGACCTTAGAAACTATGTTTTTTTTTGTAAACAATTTATTACTCATTATTGTTCGTCCGTCGTAGGTCTGTAAACTGTATTGTACACTGAAGGTAAATGGTACTGTAGGTAGGTACTTTAGTTCGGCGTCGTCGTCGGCTTGATATAAATTACATTCTTGATTTCATTGACACGCGCTATGATTTGCGCGCGGAATTTCTTGTGTTGTGAATTTATTTTTGTATGCTATGCATTTTAATTGATTCAAATTGCAATGTTTCTCTAGTATGCATTTGAGACTATATTGTAAATTGTAATAATTGATCGTGGGTATAGTAATTAATTATTCTAATAACGCAATTAGTAATATATGTATTTTCGGTGGGATTCAAAACAAAAAATTGGCCCGTGATTTTTATGAAATTTCACCACATTGCAAATCACATCAATCATAGTTCATACACATGTATGACGAAAGTGATTAGTATTGTGGCTAACATTGACTCATCAGTTCATCACTGAAACCAGTGATAAATCAGTACCTATATCATATTGTGTTTGAATATTTTTAAACAATGATATAAGTATACAATTATTATAAATCGGTAAACTATCAAAGTAATCACAAACTTGCAAACATTGGTAAAATGTCCAGTAGTTTATGAGCCTATTCATTACAATCAAACAAACAAACAAAGTTTTCCTCTTTATAATATTAGTGTAGACAAACACTATGAATACGATCACGAATGCAAATTCGGGGATTTTCTAATTATTGCTAAATAATAATTGAATTCGTTTTGAAATACTCTATAATTTTTAGTGTATAAATATTAAATAGACATTTATAATGTGGTGCTCATTTTTTTTGTACTGCTAACGCTATTGTAGGTACCTATTTTCGTTGTTTTATTTCAAGTGAACACGGCCATACAATTTTGTCACGAGCCGCCTATGATTGTAGGTACTTTTGTTAGGCTCCTTCGTCGTCCGCGTCGCGTCCGCGTCGGCTCGAAAGTTCTTGATTTCATTGTCACGCGCTATGATTTGCGCGCGGATTTTCTTGTGTTGTGAATTTATTTTTGTATTATTATTATTTTTTATTTTTTTTTTATTTTATTGATTCAAATAAAATATTTCACTAGTATGCATTTGAGACTATATTGTATTATGTATAATTTATCGTAGGTATAGTTATTCTTATAACGCAGTTATATTTTCGGTGGGACAATTTGACCCGTGATTTTTCTGAAATATCACCACGTTGCAAATCACATCAATCATACACATAACACACGTATGACGAAAGTATAGTGGCTAACATTGACTCATCAGTTCATCACTGAAACCAGTGATAAATCAGTATATCATATTTTATTGTGTTTGAATATTTTTTAAACAACGATATACCTATACAATATTATTATAAATCGGTAAACTACCAAAGTACTTCCGAATTTTCAGACAGACAAACAAGTAGTTTGAACACGCAGTTTTCTTATACTAGTAGCAAAAATCAAAACCATAATATTATGTTTACCTACTATATTTTACTAAAAGTCGAGTGCGTCGAAATCGTAAATAATAATATAATGTTTTTCACCTTCCTGGTTATTTTCCCATAGTAAATAGTGTTTTAGGTTTGTTGTTGTAGGTAGGAATAATAATAATTATTCTTACTTGTTGGTTATGAAATGTATATTGAAATAATTTACTTTTACAAATCATTAGTGATATTAGTTTTGAGTGAAAATGCTTGGATCAGCATAATATTATATGGTATTTTAAATACATGTTTTGATAAAAAAACAATAGTGTAATAAAATAAAACTGCGTTTTATTGTAATCAATGTTGACAGTTTTAAATTCCAAAATTATTGATCAATAAAATAGTTTACACCAACAAATATAACTTTTATTTTTATAACCATCGTTCATAATATAAACCGTAGCAGGTGGCGTTTTGAAGTTCTGTCTACTCATACAGAAAAATGGAAAACTTGTTTTTTTTGTAAACAATTTATTACTCATTATTGTTGTTTGGCTGTGTGTTTGGCAACTCGAAGCGTGGTCGTCCGTCGTAGGTACTTTTGTTCGGCGTCGCGTCGTCGCTCGTCCGCGTCGGCTTGATATAAAACATTCTTGATTTCATTGACACGCGCTATGATTTGCGCGCGGAATTTCTTGTGTTGTGAATTTATTTTTGTATGCTATGCATTTTAATTGAATCAAATTGCAATATTTCTCTAGTATGCATTTGAGACTATATTGTAATAATTGATCGTGGGTAGGTATAGTAATTAATTATTCTAATAACGCAATTATATTTTCGGTGGGATTCAAAACAAAAAATTGGCCCGTGATTTTTATGAAATTTCACCACATTGCAAATTATATATTATACAATTACAATTACAATTATTATAAATCGGTAAACTATCAAAGTAATCACAAACTTGCAAAATATGCTTTTCCGAATTTTCAGACTGACACACAATTTTATTAGTTTGTTTTAGCAAAGTAGGTACCTATACCTATACGCTTACGTCGCGCGTCGCGTCGCGTCGTCGAAAACGGTGCGCCCAGAAACAAACATACCTACCTAATTCAGTTACAATCCTTTTTTTGTTCCGTAATATATTGTATTCTAATACGATTTTTTTTATTCGTCGGCCAGTTCTACTAGGTATAAAAAGATAAAATTGAAATATAATTATTGTAGCGACAGCCATATGTTACTATGTTTTCGTAAATATGTTTTTCACCTTCCTGGTTATTTTCACATAATCTTATATATATATAAATGAATCGCAAAATGTGTTGGTAAGCGCATAACTCGAGAACGGCTGAACCGATTTCGATAATTCTTTTTTTATTATATTCCTTGAAGTACGAGGATGGTTCTTATGTAGAGAAAACGTAAACATGTACCACGGGCGAAGCCGGGGCGGACCGCTAGTCTAATATAAAAATGAATCGCAAAATGTGTTGGTAAGCGCATAACTCGAGAACGGCTGAACCGATTTCGATAATTCTTTTTTTATTATATTCCTTGAAGTACGAGGATGGTTCTTACTTCTTATGGAGAGAAAACGTAAACATGTACCACGGGCGAAGCCGGGGCGGACCGCTAGTAAATAATAAAATAATAAATAGTGTATTAGATTTGTTATTGTATCTTGTATACCTACGAATAATTATTCTTACGTCTTGTTGGGAAATGTTCAAATACCTACCTATTGAAATAATTTACTGTTACAAATCATTAGTGTTATTAGGTAGTTTTGAGTGAATAGGCATGGATCAGAAATTCAGAATATAATATGCTACTAACTACTCAAATACATACACGCCAAACTTGTTTTACATTCACGCCATCTAGAGTTCAATCTTTATCATTTTTGTATACGTCTGTGTGTGTAAACGACCCTGTATGCAATGACAGATGTTAAAACGCATGGTTTTACCGAATTGGGTGGATTTTAAGGCAATGATATGACATATTTAAATAAAATATAATATTCAGTAATCGCCATGACTATTCCTACGACCTTAATCTTTTCCAATTACGCAAAAACTCAAATAAACTAGAAATGTAGAATTCAGCGCCATCTAGCGGGACATTGGCTGGGAACAGATCGTAGCAATCACCTTAATTGATTTAATCGAACGGTGAAGGAAAACATCGTGAGGAAACCGACATGTCGAAGAATTTAAAAAAAAAAAAAAAAAAAAAAAAAAGTTCGACGACATGTGTCATCCGCCAACCCGCACTTGGCCAGCGTGGTGGATTATGGCCTGTACCCTCATAGGAGGCCCGTGTCCCAGCAGTGGGAACGTATATGGGCTGATGATGATGACATAATTTAAATTTTATCTATTTTTAAGTATTACTTAATAGTACTTTTGCTCTGTATTGTATACTTTACTTATTATATATGTTACAGTCAAAACCCTGAACAACTGTTTACATTTAAAACAAATTTAATATGTGACTGCTAAAGGAAAGATTAGAAGCACATAGAAGAGATATTTGTTTGTCTATAGATTAAATATAGGTATTTCTAGCTCTATGGAGACTGGAAAATATAGAGTAAATTATCTGTTACCTCAGATCAAAATGTATAATTGTATTATCTATCTTTCCTGGGGGGTAACCGGCACCTTTAGAATAACAGTCTTATTATGGGTACGTTTTGTTGCGTTCACAAAATAATCTTACTTTTTTGGCACCGGGACCTTCTAAAACATATGTAAACCAATTGCAACAAGACTGTTTCGAGACGTCAATCGAAAAATTGGAACCGGCACACTCTCTTTGACATTTAGCATTCTTGATAAAATGTCATTAATGACAGTTTTTAGCAATTTTATTAAAGTTGTAAATATGGAACTTTTATAACATTATTTTGAATATTATTAAAAGAATACACATCAAATTTAAGTGAAACCTATGTAGTTGGAAATCTATTTAATAAATGAAGCTTTTAAAGAAGATAATACATTTATTATATTAAAAATGCAAAATTAACATAACTACATCGGGTTGTTCCAAGAAAAGGCTTCAAACCTTTTGATTTAAGAAGAATCGTGTAAATAATTTATTATTGCGAAGTGCGCAATCATCACGAGTCTCTATGAGATATGGGGGCATCATATGAACAATCTGAAAATACAATTATAACCTATCTGTGTAAGATAAAAGTAATGTAAGTACCATACCCAAGGCAAATCTTAAGAGTATATTTAAAAATACGTTTATTTATGTACACATTCTCCACTTGTTATTTCTCTATATAATAAAATGCAACCCTACATAATCTCTAAACATAAATTTTATCTAATACTTAATGTAAATCTATAAAAGATTGTTTATTATTTCTTCTTGATTCAATATATTTTATCATGTTATATTATTTATGTAATAAAACACTTAAAAGTAAATCTACACTCAAATGCACTACCCATATTATACTTATGTTAGGGATCTCATTTAATTTTGAGAAATAAAACCATTATTTATTTCCAGATTCTACAATCAATTCCGAGCACTAGGGATAAGATTACCCAGCGTAACCACATGGATGCATTGATAGTATTCAAGAAGCTATAAAGTGCCAGCGCAACATGAATATATTTTTTTCAATAGGAAGCAATATCATGCTTTAAATGTATTAGTGCAATTAAAAACATATTTTATAAATCCAAAATCTTTATTTAATCCTTTTTATTTATAATTGACAAATCATTTGTTCCTTTACTTCTCTTGATAACATTTATATATAAAAAAATGTAATAAAACATGGAATTATTTGAAAATAGATTCAATTCTATTTTGATTAAATATTAACTAAAAACAATTAGGTATATTACTCAAATCCAAATTTGTAAGTAAATAGCATATTAAAAAGACTCTTGATTAAAAAAATAAAGTCTTATTTATAATACCAGCTTTTATAACTTAAAATGCAATAAACAAAAACTTTATATTTACATCGCAATGAATAATTCCTACACTAATAGTTGGTATTTATATTTTTATTTTAAATTTAAATCAATTATTGTATTTGCATAATAAAGAGTCGATAAATCATTTAAAAACTTGCAGTACTTATGTATACTTTTAATTTCATTTTTATTAAACTTAAAATGAAAACAATGTACTATATTAAGGTACAATTAAATTTTTACATTTTCAGATGTATGATACAAATATGAATATTTTAAGTGTAGACATGGTGGCGCCTCCCCCAACTTGAAGTTCTCACTACCACATGATCATCTCCCAAGCCGGTACTTCCTTGTTCAATGTTTGGGCAAGCCGGCAATCAACACAACTGTGAAAGATAAATTGGATTTAAACTGATGCTTTGTTGCTTTAAAATTTAATAATTACACTTAATATGTGTGTAAAACTTTTATTATTAAAGGGCTTGTCATGGAGTATGTAATTTTAGATGTTTTTTTAAACAATGTCGGTATAGTTTGTTAAATAATAAAAACTTTATTTGTTAATCATTTTTCAAGTATTTTAACATTTTAGTTGTTTATCTTGCAATTCTTAATATTGTATTAAAAAAAAAGTTAAATGTGTAGGTGTGTTCCTTACAAAACTGTTAATATTAGTAGCTTCTAACCAAACATAGACCAAAGCAACCCTGCTTATAAATTAATATAAATATTTACTTTTGACCAGCTGCTCTAGTTTTTGTGAACTCCCAAATCATTTGCACTTAAACTTTCAGCAGAGAATTCTATCAACTTCGTCTCATCATAACTTTTACCTCGTTGGGAGTTATTTATGTACCTATCTTTGTCTTTGTAACTTCGGGGTCAGGGAGCTTCGCGCACTCTGCACAATGTTCTGCTGCAAGTTAAATAAAAATTACTTCAATTAAGTAACAATAATCAAAACAGACGAAATCATGCAAAAACCAAAACTTTATTCGTAAAAATATATCTCTGTAGTCTGTTATCATAAATCGTCCTTACTCGTACTTTATCTTACCTTGCTATTTCAATATTGCTTTTTCGCACTTTCTCATTTATCCAGAGATGAGATTCACATAATTATTTAAGTTTAAGTTTATCTGAAATTTTAGATAATAATATGAATTATGAGGTCAGTGACATGACATTTTGATTTTTGACGTTTAATGTTCGATACAAATCATTACGACTTGGCCTAAAAGCCTCGTAGCCAAGCCATTAATCTTAAAAAAATAGACAAAACTTCGGAATTCATTCGCTCTTGATTCGCTCATTGGACATTGTAGGCAATCGTATAGTAATCATGTTTTGAAGGCTCCCGGTAC
This sequence comes from Colias croceus, assembly GCF_905220415.1. Taxonomy (NCBI): domain Eukaryota; kingdom Metazoa; phylum Arthropoda; class Insecta; order Lepidoptera; family Pieridae; genus Colias; species Colias croceus. The sequence goes on from NC_059542.1 coordinate 6,135,235, forward strand.
CAAAATAAAGTAAGATTATTTTGTGAACTCAACAAAACGTACCCATAATAGGTTGTTAATATAAAAATGGCGGTGTCCTCGTAATAATATCTAAAATTTGGATAAATCAAATTGAAAAATTGCGAAAGATAAGTAATATGCATTAAAGAATGCATGAAAGAGGCATGAAAGAGCAATTGAAATAGCAAGGTAAGATAATATACGAGTAATAAATATATTATATCTAAAACATTGGACGATTTATGATAACACAGATATATTTTTACGAATAAAGTATTGGTTTTTGCATGATTTCGTCTGTTTTGATTATTGTTAATTGAAGTAATTTTTATTTAACTTGCAGCAGAACATTGTGCAGAGTGCGCGAAGCTCCCTGACCCTGAAGTTACAAAGACAAAGGTAGGTACATAAATAACTCCCAACGAGTTAAAAGTTATGCTGAGACGAAGTTGATAGAATTCTCTGAAAGTATAAGTGCAAATGATTTGGGAGTTCACAAAAACTAGAGCAGCTGATCAAAAGTAAATATTTATATTAATTTATAAGCAAACCTATCTGTTTGGTTAGAAGCTACATATATTAAAAGTTTTCTAAGGCATTGTACCTACACATTTAAGTTTTTTTTAATACAATATTAAGAATTGCAAGATAAACAACTAAAACGTTGAAATACTTGAAAAATTATTAACAAATAAGGTATCTAACAAACCATACCGACATTGTTTAAAAAACTTCTTTTTAGATGTTTACATACACCATGACAAGCCCTTTAATAATAAAAGTAAACATATTAAAGGTACTTATTAAATTTTAAAGCAAAAAATAATCAGTTTAAATCCAATTTATCTTTCACAGTTGTGTTGATTGCCGGCTTGCCCAAACATTGAACAAGGAAGTACCGGCTTGGGAGATGTTCATGTGGTAGTGAGAACTTCAAGTTGGGGGAGGCGCCACCATGTCTACACTTAAAATATTCATATTTGTATCATACATCTGAAAATGTAAAAATATAGTACCTACATTGTTTTCATTTTAAGTTTAATAAAAATGAAATTAAAAGTATACATAAGTACTGCAAGTTTTTAAATGATTTATCAACTCTTTATTATGCAAATACAATAATTGATTTAAATTTAAAATAAAAATATAAATACCATTAAACTATTAGTGTAGGAATTATTCATTGTGATGTAAATATAAAGTTTTTGTTTATTGCATTTTAAGTTTTAAAGGCTGGTATTATAAATAAAAATTTAATTTTTTTTAATCAAGGGTGTTTTTAATATGCTATTTACTTACAAATTTGGATTTGAGTTATATATCTACCTAATTGTTTTTAATAAATATTTAAGCTAAATAGAATTGAATCTAATTTCGAATACTTCCATGTTTTATCACTTTTTTTATATATAAATGATATCAAGAGAAGTAAAGGAGCAAATGATTTGTCAATGAATAAATAAAAAGGACTAAATAAAGATTTTGGATTTATAAATGTTTTTTATTGCACTTAAACATTTAAAGTATGATATTGCTTCCTATTGAAAAAAATATATTCATGTTGCGCTGGCACCATGGCTTCTTGAATACTATCAATGCATCCATGTGGTTACTCTGGGTAATCTTATTCCTAGTGCTCGGAATTGATTGTAGAATCTGGAAATAAATAATGGTTTTATTTCTCAAAATTAAATGAGATCCTTAACAACAGATTACATAATCATAAGTACAATATGGGTAGTGCATTTGTGTGTAGATTTACTTTTATAGTCTTTTATTATATAGGCAAATAATAACATGATAAAATATATTGAATCATGAAGAAATAATAAACAATCTTTTATAGATTTACAATAAGTAGGTATTAGATAAAATTTATGTTTAGGGAATAAGTAGAGTTGCATTTTATTATACAGAGAAATAACAAGTGGAGAATGTGTACATATACAGACGTATTTTTAAATAGATTTGCATTGGGTATGGTACTTACATTACTTTTATCTTACACAGATAAATCTGCAGGTTACCTATATTGTATTTTCAAATTGTTCATATGATGCCCCCATATAATATCTCATAGGGTCTCGTGATGATTACGCACTTGTTTACTATTTACACGATTCTTCTTAAATCAAAAGGTTTGAAGCCTTTTCTTCGAACAAGCCGATGTAATTCGCAGTTACGAAGTTCTATTATTAACCGATAACTGTCAAATTGTCAAATAGATCGCACGGTCCCAATAATTGAGTGAACTATTACGAGTGACGTCATCAAAATTGCTAGAAAAACAAAATCAGTTTAAACGCTGCAACAAGCTTGCGTTAAGGGTGTCACGGTACGAAAAGACATAGTAATGTTATAATAAGCTTGCTATAAGAGATGCCGGTTACCCCCCTGCTCTATTCTCTATGACTCAAAGTATTGAATGTGATCAAGAAGCAAATTTAAATTTTAATCTGTGCTTATAAATGTGATTGAAGGCTAGTGTTAAATTTGATAGTATTAGTATTTTTTGTTTTTTCACCGCATTAAATTCAATTGAACATTTCTGATAATTAACAAATAATATAAATATTCACCAATATTGCGAATACGTCTATCAAAAATATTATATCTTTATTTTAAACTAAAAGTGAGGTTATGTTTGACAAATCGACAGTTCATTCTATATCTATTCAATAATCATAATATTTCGTTACGATAATTTTGCTAAAAGTCGTACACTAATACATTGTTTTAGTGAGTGTAATATTTGGATTTGATTTACAGATGCCGGTTGCCGATGAAATACAGTCTTCTTGGGCTGATGAAGTTGAGATTGATCAGGGTGCTCTTCCACCACCCTCCGAAGTCGTTGAAAATGGCTTAAAAATTGTGACTGAATACAAATACGATAATGACAACAAAAAAGTCAAAATAGTACGCACTTACAAAATAGAGAAGCGTGTAGTTTCCAAGGTACACTATTATTTTTCGATAATTTTGCGTTGCAATCAGATCATAAATATGTAGATATACCTACAAATTCTAATAGGGAAAATTAAAAATATTTACATTTACCTTTTAGAGTGTTGCCAAGCGTAAAACATGGAGTAAGTTTGGTGACTCTGCAAATGATAAACCTGGTCCCAATCCAGCAACAACTAATGTTTCTGAAGATGTTTTTATGCAATTCATAAGTAGCAAGGAAGAGGCTCAACGACCCGATGATGGTGAATTAGATGGATTGAAGGTATGGAATAATATTAATAAATATTACATAAATTGTAAGTTATACAAAGTTTCAGCTTTAGAATAATATGCTAATATAATCATAGCTAATTTTATCATTACATCCATTTGAGTTTAAAAATACACAGATAAATTTTAATCTTCAACAATTTAGTATTGTTTTAAAGATGCATTCCGTAGGGTCATCTTACACATTATACTTGTAATGTACATGTACATGAATACAATACTAGGTTAGCAGCTCAATACAATGAGGAAGTTAATGTAATCCTGCAAATTTTTGTATTCATTCATGCAATCTAAACAAAACACAGTTTGTGTAAAAATATTCTGAACATTGAAAAATATTTCTTTATTATATTATGCTTCTTTAATTTTAATTAATTTCAGCCACCAACAAGCAGTGTTATATTCAAATGCCGTACCTGTCAAGGAGAACATTGGACTTCAAGTTGTCCATTCAAGCACACTCAGCTTGCTCAAACTAAGGCTAATGAAGCCGCTAAAGCTGCAGGTATGTTCATAATAAAAAAAGTTCCTGTAATATTCAGATTTTCTTTTTTAATATAGCAATGATTGAGCACAGATAGTTTGTATATTGAAATTTGTTTTGAAGTAGGAAGTTGCATAATTTTTTTGTCCCTTAGGTAGATTTGTATTGTGATTATGTGTATATTTATTAAAATTTGATCAATGTGAATTAAGTATCTGAACCCAATAAACAACAACAATTCACATTATAGAATAGATGAATTTTTTAATCGGTTTTGATTTACTTTCTTAGAGGCAAAAGCAGCTGCATCGTCAAACAAATATGTTGCTCCCAACTTGCGTGAAGGTGCTAACCGTGGAACAGGTCGCGAGCCACCTGGTGCGAGACGTGGTGATGATGTTGCAGCCATTCGTATCTCCAACCTGAGTAACTTTGCTGTTGAAGCTGATCTTGACGACCTTGTCAAAGGGTTTGGTCCAGTACATAAGCTCTATCTCGCTAAGGAAAAGGTATATTCTCTATACAATGTTTTGAGTCTTGTATAATGTCTCATATTGGACGTACTTACCAGTTATTGAAGTTATCAATAGTGCTTGTTGAATTTTTAGAAAGTTTTTGAACAACAAACTGCCAAAGTTTTCCTTCTAAATTGAGTATAGAAAGCTCTTTTTTTTATTTAGATAGAATTATGGGTATAATTAGTCTGTGGTATAATCATATTTGTTTTCATTTCAGAGCACTGGACTTTGCAAAGGATTCGCCTATGTCCATTTCAGATTTAAAGCTGATGCTGCGAAAGCTATTCAAACCCTTAATGGACATGGTTATGATCACTTGATTCTGAATGTGGAGTGGTCTAAACCCCCACAAAATAACTAAACATTGTCTATGTATTTTTGTAATCCAGCATATTAAACATTCATTTAAAAAATTAGTTGTTTTATTTCTCTTCTCACATTTGATGTTTAATAATTAGGATCTTCTTTTAAAACTCATTTTGCATGAAAAACTTAGGTTTCCTTCTTGGTATTTATATTCTCCTACAGAAAAATACTTGTTTTATTATTATTGAATATAATAATAAAACAAGTATTTTTAATAATATAAATAGGTAATGCAAAAAAGAAAAGATCTAAGAAATACAAAGTTTTGGGTTCATAAAATACAAACAAATCTTTCCAATATATTTAATAATTAATTCATACACAGACTAGAGACCAATTTTTACATATATTTTCTTAAAATATATTAAAAGCTATTAAGCAAACATTCAAGCTTTACCAGATATAAACAAACATGATTTATATAACAATAACAAGAGTCAAAACTACATTGCTTGCATTTAGATAACATAAATAAAATTTATCTTACAGAGTGGAGTGCTACACAATAATTGTGAATGTGTGTGTAAATAATACCATAAAAGTTCTTGTTTTAAAGATCAATATCATATTTTTCATCATCACTATTAGGGCTATATGGATCGTCCGGTAAACGAACTTCTCCACAGAACATGAGTTCTACATAATGGAAGTAGTCTACCGCTATATTTGTAAGCATTGCTCCTGTAGTGATTCCAAGTACAGTCCCCATAATTGGTCTTTGTCCAATAGAACTTTTTAAAATCGCCCAGAGGAATATGGATCCAAGAGGCCAAAGACAACCACCTAAAAAGGCCCATGAAAAACGCCTAGCTGGTGTAGCGGCAGCTATGTGTGGTCTCGCCCACAGCCAAAGACCAGCACCTCCTCCGGCTGATAAAAATAACACATCTGTTATATCTCTCCGAGGAAACAACCTGAAACATAAATTTGATTTTATGATGCAATTATACCGGTAAGTAATCAGTAATGATAAAATTGAAGACCATTTATACTATAACTACATACCTGACCATTAAATGTGGATTCATAACACTAACAGACAAAGTTGTGTAACTAACAATCCCTTGCAAAGGCAAATAATAGAAAAGTACATTGTCTCTTGTCAGAGGTGGAACTCTCACATTGTTTACAGATTTATTGACTATATCCACTGTTTTAGTAATAGTTACCGGGAGGTCATTCAATTTTCGCATAATCTGGCGATAAATTCTCTCAAAAATCTCCATGATTTTATCAATAATACCCTTGTATCTGTTATTCTATGTACTCGGGACTTCAACACAACGCAAAGTAATTACGTTACGTACTTGCACATTATTTGGCAAGTGTTATAGATTCTGATATATGACGGTCACAGTGCACATTTATAATTTTAATGTATCATAATATTATAATATATGTAGGTATATGTTGCAAATAGTTTTCAAAGGTTAACAAATATTGAACAGTTTCAACAGCAGAAATTTTATGGTAAATTGCACATTCAACACTTATTTGTACCGATATTAAATCACATTTTAAATATAATTTTTGGGTTAAAAAAACTTAGATTTCATCACAGAGCAAGTAAAGTACCTATGGATTTCAATAACGAGATTAATATTATTCAATTGAGAAAGTTGACAATTGGATTTGACCTATACATTATAGGGTACTTTGGAATTTGGATTTGAGTGGATTTGAGTCAAATTGACCACAAAAAGTCTATTATCTAGGTATGCAAGTAGGTACCTAACTAGGTATAATTTGACCAGTGACCACAGGATTCACCACAGAGCAATTCACGACAGGATTTGACATTAAAGCAGGCTACTCACGATTCAATTTCAGTAACAATCTGTTGACACAATCTGCAGTGAGCTGACAGATTGTGTCCGGTGTCGTCAATAGTATAGTTGAGGGCACGTTGGGGGTGTAACCCAACATGTTGCGAATTGGATCGGCGCGGAAGCAAGCAGACAAATTGTCTCAGCAGATTGTGTGCGTGTTGAAACGTGAGTATTGTGATTGCTCCCATCTCAAAATAATGAAGAATAAAGATATGCCTATGAAAGGAAAAAAGAAAGTGTACGAAATATGCATTATGCCATGCTTACTTTACGGGTGCCAGACATGGGCGTTAACAGATTTACAGGAAAATAAATTAAAAGTCTGCCAAAATTCAATGGAACGTAGTATTCTGGGTATAAAACTAAAAGATAGAGTGAAATTAGAAGAAATTAAAAATAAAACTAAATTTAAACATGCACTCACAACCTACAGACAGCTGAAATGGCGTTGGACAGGACATATGTTTAGAGAAAGTAGAGAGAAATGGACTAAGTTAGTAACGGAATGGTATCCAAGAGATAGCAAAAGGACTAAAGGTAGACAAAGCAAAAGATGGGAGGATGAATTTAAGAAAATAGCTTGTCCTGTATGGACCCGCTTAGCAAAAGATAGAAATATATGGAAATCTTTAGAGGAGGCCTTTGTCGACAGACAAGCTGTTCCATAAAAACACCCTGTTGCCGATATTATAAATAAAAATTAGAATAAGTAGAATTAACTTAGTTTTTAAGAAATTGGCATGTAATAATTTAAGAAAATAACAGCAATAAAGGCTATTTTATTTTATGTTTATTTTATTAGTATATATTATGTATTATTATGTTCTGTGGTTATCACTCTTGCTATGAGGCAATCTGTCAAGTGCCATATTATGTCAATTGTCAAATCAAGTCAAATCTACTGAGCTGTGCTCGAGGCTGTCAATATTTATTGGATAACCAAAATTAACAATATAAATAATATAATAAATAATAATTATTTTAAAACCAGAGAATTGTAATGAGTACGGTTTATTTTTATCGATATTTAATTATTTTTTAAATATACTTATTTTTAAGCTTACCTACTATAAGTATTGCTTTTTCACACCATAATAATATAACTGTATAATTTTTTATGTGGTATTTATGAAGATTTAATTGTAAAAACAAAACCTCCTAAAGTAAGCAGGATGCTTATTTTAAAAAACGCAGTAGTTGCACATAACATCTTTTATTCAAGACTTTTTAAAAATAGTTTTATCAAGTGTTGTAGTGTCAAATCATATTCTAAAAGTCTCATCTTTGGTATTGAGACCTCTTGTGATGACACCGGTTGTGCTATTATCGATGATAATGGTCAACTTTTATCAGAAAAATTGTATTGTCAAAATTTGGTACATTTGCGAAATGGAGGTATAATTCCAGATGTAGCTCAAGATTTGCATAGAAGATATATTGAACCAACTGTCAATGATACCCTTGAACAGGCAAATGTTTATATGGAAGATATTAGTGCTATAGCAGTCACACTCCAACCAGGCTTACCACTCAGTCTTGCTATAGGAATGAAATATGCCAAACATCTGTCAAGGAAGTTTAATAAACCTCTGATACCAATTCACCATATGGAGGCTCATGCTTTGGTTGCTAGGATGGAACATGGTATTTCTTTTCCTTATCTAACATTACTTATATCTGGAGGACATTGTCTATTAGCTGTTGTAGAAGATGTGAATAAATTTATGTTATTAGGACAAAGTATGGATTTAGCACCTGGTGAAGTGTTTGATAAGGTTTCTAGAAGAATGAAACTGCGCAACATACCTGAATATTCTAAAATGTCAGGTGGCCAGGCTGTAGAAGTGGCTGCATCAAAAGCAACAAATCCACACATGTTCAAATTGCCTTTACCATTAGTAGAATATAAAGATTGTAATTTTAGTTTTAATGGGTTGAAAACAGCGACTACGCTTAACCTGTTTAGAAAAGAAAGGGAACATAAAATCGAAGCAGATGGATTAATACCTGAAGTTAATGACTTGTGTGCAGCTTTATTGATGGCTATTAGTAGACATCTTGTTCACAGAACTCAGAGAGCTATAGAGTTTTGTAGGCAACGGAATTTGATACCTATGGATAAAGGGCAATTAGTTGTTTCAGGTGGTGTAGCCTGTAATAATTTTATTTTTAAAAATCTTAATGTTTTGTGTGATGAAGTTGGATATAAAATTTACAGACCTTCATCAAAATTATGCACTGACAACGGTGTCATGATAGCATGGAATGGTCTTGAGAAGTGGAAAAGAGGTATAGATATAGTGACAGATTTATACAGCTTAGACTTAAAGGCTGTTAGTCCATTAGGTGAAAATCTAATTCCTGAAGTATGTGAGGCAAAAATTCCAATGAAATTATTGAAAATAAAAATGAAAACTTACCTTTTCTTTTTATTTAATCTTAAGCATAGCTCTTAGGTAGGTATATTAAATTTATTTTATTGTATTATTAGTTTACTACTGACAGTTTATCGTTATTTTATATATAATTTTTATTAAAATATAAAATAACGATAAATTCTGAACCTGAAACTTTAACATATTCCCATACTACCATAAGTAATAGGAATAGGTAATCCTAAATGAAATATTATGTCTATATACCTAAATTTATAAAGAATAGAAAAATAGAAATATGTCTAGTTTTGTTTTAAATAGGTACTTATAAAAGTTTGTGATCGCAAAAAAAAAAGAATGAGTCACTTAATATTTAAGGATAAATTATCAGATTTAATTAATAATAATTCGTGTATGAGGTACAACAAGTTATAGGTAAGCATGGTGCCACTCGAGTTTACCGTTACTGTACATTTACGACTTACGATTAATGCCATACCTTTCGCCAGTCTATAATGTAGCGTAGGTGGCCAATCGGAATTTGGAAATATATTAATAGTGATTTACCTATTATTAGGCATCCAAATGGACATACCTACAACAAAAGACCAAAAACTAATAATTGTGGTTATAGCAACAGAAGTCAGAACAACTGTATAAAAACATACTTTAAAAAAGAACGGTAGGTAGGTACCTACTAGGTACCGTTCTTTGTTCTTTGCGACTGATTAGGTAGTCAGTCGCAATATCCAAAGAGAATACAGATACTACGTGCAATAACTTCGATATTGTTGTGTTCATGAATAAAAGATAATCAAAATTCAAAGATTTTGTACCTACCTACATAAAGAGATGTATAATTTGAAATATGTAGGTACATACATAATTTAAATTGCCATACGCGCCGTTACGATAACATTATGCATGTATTCACTGGCCTTCTATATTTTACGTATTTATGATATGTGCATCCTATTTCGTTTCATAGGAGCTTGAAATTTGAATCGTTGTGTTTTATTTTCATTCTCGTTACAACTTACAACGCTGTATCAAGTTCTATTTCAAAAAGTGTAAAAACGCGTTCCTTGTTTTAAAATGTTTAATGTACGAATACTTAGGAAGGAACGAAGGAAGTTCCTATCATGCCGATTTGTACATCGCGTGGAAAAAGATCTTGATCAAAATATTTGCGAATTTAGTGAGGTTCCTGGTCCTAAATCTTATCCTATAATAGGAAGTTTATATAAATATTGGCCCTTTGTCGGTAAGTGATTAAATTAAGTATAATAAGTTTAGTGTAAGATTCAAATTATCCTCTTCTTTAAATTTAATGAATGTATTGAATAATACCTAGTATTTTTTTAATGCAATATAGATAGTTAACATAAAAATAATAATAAATTGTACTGTTTGACTTGTGTTTTGTAAAATTCTTTCGGTGTTAGATAGCTCATTTATCGAGGAAGGCCATAGGCTATAATAATATATCATCACGCCACGACCAACAGGAGTGGAGCCACGGGGGTGAAACCGCGCGGAGCAGCTATAGTACCTACCTAATAAAATCGTAGAAAGTCAAAACTGTATACCTACCTATGTATTGAATATTTTTTGGAGCATCATCTACATTCTATCTATCGATGCCGAACATAGCCAAAAATAGCTCAAATATATTTTAATATTTTATAGGTGAATATGATGCTGATACTCTAGACAAAAATGCTTGGCTTAATTGGTGTCGTTATGGGGGACTAGTAAGAGAAACACCAATTGTTAACTTACTTCATGTTTTCGAGCCAGAGCTAATGGAAATTATCTTCCGTCAAAATGATCGCTATCCCTCAAGGAGAAGTCATGTTGCGATGCTACATTATCGTATGAACAAAAAACAAGTATACAATTCTGGAGGTCTTCTTTCTACGTAAGCTTGTAGATTGTATTGGTACCTATAATATTAATAAGATAGCAAATACATATAAGTTCCATAATGCAGACTAAATTGTGTACCTACAGCGTCCGTGATACATTCTTGAGATTTTTGATACTTAGAGAATTATTTGATAATACATATTACTTATAGCGTTTTGAACTAAGTTCAGCTTATTTTAGAAATGGTCCAGAGTGGTGGCGAATACGAAGCGCATTTCAAAAGAATTTTTCTGGCCCCCGTAACGCCAAGCAGTATGTGAACATTACTGATCAAGTTGTTGAAGAGTTTATTCAATGGATAAAAGACGTTAACGTATCATCAAATGATGATTTCTTGCCCTATTTGAATCGCCTCAATCTTGAAGGTATCTGGTATAATATCAGTGAAGTTTAGAGTTGGAGTGCAGCAGATGTTAGATATCATCATATTACATATATCCGCAATACCTGCCATGCAAATAATTTTATTAATTTTCAGTGATTGGAGCTGTAGCATTTAACGAACGTTTTAATAGCTTTGCAAAGGATGAACAGCTTCCAGATTCTCGCAGTAGCAAGGTTATAGCGTCTGCTTTTGGTTCTAATTCTGGCATTATGAAACTCGATAACGGAATATTATGGAAACTATTCAAGACACCATTGTATAATAATCTTGTTAAATCACAAGAATATTTGGAGAAGTATACCTACTACAATATGACATTTTCATAATTTCGATCGTCTATGTAATGGCTCTAATATGTATTTACCTATGTGTTGCAGAGTGTCGATGGATATTTTATTAGATAGGTTGAACTATTATGAAGAACATAATAGTAAAGATAAATCCCTTTTATCTTCTTTCACACAACAACCAGATGTAGATATAAAAGATTTAATCGGTATGATGGTGGATATATTAATGGCTGCAATAGATACGGTGAGTTACAAGCAGGTTAAGTGTAAATCTGAATAGCATGTGGTGATTGTGGAAATCGTATACCTAGGTCAGTTTCTGAATTGAGAATTGAGTTGATTAATATTTGAGAAAGCTTATGTCACATATAGAAAATATTTAAGCAGCATTAAGTCCAGACATATTTCTCAAGTCATCGATCATTTTAAAAATTAAATTATTTCATTTTCCAGACTGCGTATACTACAAGTTTCTCGTTATATCACATAGCTCGAAATCCTGCATGCCAGCAAAGGTTATTCGAAGAGTTAGACACTTTGTTACCAAGCAAAAATTCTGAAGTTACGGAAACGGTTTTATCTAAGGCAGTTTATTTAAAAAGTTGTGTTAAAGAAAGTTTACGTCTTAATCCAGTATCTATTGGAGTTGGCCGTATACTGCAAAACGACATAATTTTAAAAGGATACAAAATACCTGAGGGGGTAAACATTTAATTATTCGATTTCTTTAGTTTCTATAGAATCTAAAAGTTTTATGATATAAGTACATACCTATTTGAAAACAAGGTTTATAGAGTTATAGAATAGAATACTGTGTCGTATTGTATAATTAATAAATAATAGCACACAAGTTAATTTGAAATTGCGCTACTTTATGAAGACAAATTTATAGGTCAATGTAATGACTAGGTACGTCCTACCTTGGGTATTTAAAATTTCAAGTAATTTTTTCACAGACGGTGATCGTAACTCAAAACATGATAGCGTCCAGACTGCCACAGTATGTAAGAAACCCTTTGCAGTACAAACCGGAACGGTGGTTACGCGGTTCCACAGATTATGAAAACATACATCCCTTTTTATGTTTGCCTTTTGGTTTTGGATCAAGATCGTGTATTGCGAGACGTCTCGCTGAACAAAACATCTGTATTACTTTGATGAAGGTTAAGTTTTACCAAAGGATTGAGATTTATTTGAAAAAATCATAAGCGTCATAAACAAATAACATAAAAATCTATAACTACTTACCTTAACGGCTTAACCTATAATTAACATGTTAACTATTTCTTTTTTTCAGATAATTCGCAATTTTGACATTCAGTGGATGGGAGGGAATTTAGGAGTAAAGACTTTCTTAATCAATAAACCCGATCAACCTATTACTTTACAATTTACACCAAGAAAGATCTAAAATCCTTTCTAGTACACTAATATGGATCAAGAAAATAATATTGTGTGAATATCTTTAAGAATCGTAGGTATGTATGTATTTTATAGTAAAAAGTTCGTGGCGGTGTAGGTAGCTAAAATATATAAGACTGGCTGCTCCGCGCGGTTTCACCCCCGTGGCTCCACTCCTGTTGGTCGTATCGTGATGATATATAGCCTTCCTCGATAAGTGAGCTATCTAACACCAAAAGAATTTTTCAAATCGGATCAGTAGTTCCCGAGATTAGCGCGTTCAAACAAACAAACAAACTCTTCAGCTTTATAATATTAGTATAGATAAATATCTATGCGTAAAGTAAGGAGGAATAAATATGAATGCCTTATTTATGAATAAATGATTATTTTGAATTAATCATGAACAATTTAAGATTTTATAGCAAAAGATTATTGAGCAGATACTAAATGATCCGATGCATTTTTATTTATAACAAAGTAATAGAATCTAACGACTTCTATAACGACTTACTCGTCATAATCTACTGTATCCAAATTGTTGCATAAATTGTACACACTTATATTATTACTAGATTTCTGCCCGCGGCTTCGCCCGCGTTTGCAAAGGAAAACCCGCATAGTTCCCGTTCCCGTGGGATTTCCGGGATAAAAACTATCCTATGTGTTAATCCAAGTTACCCTCTATATGTGTGCTAAATTTCATTGTAATCGGTTCAGTAGTTTTTACGTGAAAGAGTAACAAACATCCATACATCCATACTTACAAACTTTCGCCTTTATAATATATATTAAGATATATTAAGATATTAAGATTAATTATTATTAATGTAAATTCTTCATACTATATTACATTATGAAGTAATACATTATGAACTACCTAAAAGTCCTTTACTAATGAGGATAATTTATAATGAGAGCCTACTTTAATGTATGTATAAAAACTCGCTTCTCAAAATTTACTACACTCGATGAAACTATTTCATAGCGTAAAGTAACCTATCAAGAAAAAGTTCAAAATGAAACTGGTAAGTCATCCTCAACAACCGTCTTTTTATTTTGTCTAAGTGTAGATTTTATATTTGTAGGTATACATTATTAAGTGTATATTTTATTTCTTATTTTTTATTTCAGATCGTATTTTCCTGTGTAATAATTGCCGTAGCGCTCTGCGCCCCTACTCTCGACCCATTTCTGACACGGCGTTTGCTGCCTGCCTTAGAACATGAGGAAGTACATGACGAGTTCGGGCAGTATGCGTACCGTTACGTCACAGCTGAGGGAACTGTAGTCTCCCAACGTGCCTGGCTCGAGCCAACCGAAAATGGCACTTATGTCCTTGTCACAGAAGGCGAAGTTTCTTACCTCGGGGATGACGGCGAAATATACGTCACGAAATACTACGCAGGCATTAATGGAACGCATATGGAGAATGATCATTACCCCCTGCCTAAGGCGCCAGTTGCAGAAGAGTCAGATGCTACTCAGTGAAAGTTTCTTATATGTATACCTATGTATATCATTCATGTAAATAAAAATCTATGTATTCAGCCCTCAACGTATTATTGTTTATTTTGGGTGCCTACCTAATAGTCCAAGAGCCCAGGGCCGCCAGACGTTACTTATTTTTTGTGTAAGAGTCTAAAGGTATACATACCTGCTAGCTTGGGCCGGCGGCCAATTCACAGGTACTAGGTGCTAAAGGTACATAAAAATATTGGTCACATTTCTTAAATTCTGAGAGCTGTTTTTATATATATGTACACAAGCTTACCGCCCGCGGCTTCGCCCGCTTTCTCTAAAACGATTTGAGATTTAAACTATCCTATCTCTCAAGTTGGATCGAACTGCACATGGTGTGCGAATTTTATTAAGTAAACCACTTGTTTAGGAGTCCATTGAGGACAAACATTGTGCAAAAAATTTACGTAAGTTTACTTACAGTCTGAGTCTTGATTTTTATATATGATATTTTAGAAACTATTTTAACACTATTATAAGTAGGTCAATGTATTTAAAAATAACAATACCGTCATTTAAAATCACATTGCCAGCTAAAAGAAAGTAAAACAAGAGCTTGCTTTCAATTGGCATATGCAGTAAAAAGAGTAAAATCCAAGCAAGTGGACATTCGAAAACAAACAACCAGCAAACCAGCAGCGACTCGTAGACACAAAAAACCATCCGAAATAGGGAAAAGTATGAAATATCGGACATTAAAATTACCTATAGTGCACAAGCTAGTATTTAGATAAGATTTAGATTAATTGCGTGCCATTCCGGACCGTCAAAAATCGCAATGCCGGACAGTAAAATTCCTTGTAGTGCACAAACGCCCGAACTCTGCACCCAAGGGAATAAAATAGGTGATAACGGTTTTTTGAGCGATGAACATTTTGACCATGCGGCAAGCTTTTATCAGCTCGTAAAGTATACAAGAATTTTACTTATAGGATAGGATTATAATAATTATATTAAGCTGTTATACATAGTTTGCTATTCACATTTACGGAGTATTGACACAATTTTCACGGAACCTATCGTACAAAAATAATTATTTTGCTTCGCGTAGTACAGTATTTTAAGGAGTCGGAACCTAATTAGGCTAGTAAGTAGTTTATTTTTTTAATGCTTTAAGAGACCGACGAAGATGATATGTGGCGATCATGTAGGTAGTGGTATCATGCTGAAATTCAGCATGACACCACCTTCCTGAAATAAAGTTCACGCTCACCCTCATTTTGTTAGTTATTGTTAATGTTAATGGTAATGTTAACATTGTGTTGTGTACCTACGTGTTGTGTTCATGTTCATAGTAGTAGTAGCAGTAGTTTTTAGTAGTTAGTACCTAGATAATTCAGTTTTTTAGATTTGGTAAGGTACCTTCCAGGACAGAGCCAGGGTGGGGCAAGCGCCCCACCGTGGTCCGTGGCCCATGATGAGCAGTTAGCAAAAGATGTAGGTTTATTATAAAATTTATTATAAAATTAAAATCATTTATTGATTTAAGGTACTTAAGTAACTAAGTAAGCTATAAAATATAAATTTATTTTTGAGCGTTTTCAACTGAAGTGACTCATTTTCTCTGATATCGTTAAGTATTCATGAAATAAGTAGATACCTATATTTTCTTTTATTCTGCTCTACTCTAATCTAAGGGTGTGAGAAAAACTACACTCTGCGTTCTCCAATGGCCCTGCAAAAACTTGGGTATCTGCAAATAATAAAAACTCTAATTTGACTTAAATCATAAATGATATCTACCTGTGCATTGTGCAACTATGCAATATATTATGCCAAAACATAATTAGTAGGCACATTCTTGTGTATTAATTGCTTCAGGTCCTAATGAGAAAATTTTCGAAAGGCTACTGTAAATGAATATAAATACTAGACAGTAGAAAGAAATCTATCATAAGACAATAAGCAATCAATTTATTTATTTCTTCAAAATAATAAGCAACCAAAAATGAAATTGGTAAGTTGATAACAGATATAACCATATTATTATATCTTCGTACAGGTATATTATATTGCCTTTCTTCTTTCAGTGGCATCTAAAAAATTATATATATTTTTCAGTTTGTCACTTTGTTCGCTTTGGTCGCCGTGGCAGCGTGTGCGCCTGTTGTTGACCCAGAATTACAAGCTAAGCGTCTTTTACCAGCGCTGGAATTTGAAGAGATTCGTGATGATTTCGGGCAGTTTTCACTCCGTTATGTGACAGCTGATGGTACCGTGGTTTCCGAACGAGGCCGTCTCGTGCCCACTGAAGAGGACGGTGAATATGTTCTTATCACTGAGGGAGAGATCAGGTACATTGGGGAAGATGGAAAACTTTACGTCACTAAATTCACGGCTGACCTCGATGGCACGCATATGGAAGGCGATCATCTGCCCGTTGCACCAGCACCTCAGTGAATAAATAAAGCGATAGCATGGAAATAAAACGATTGAATGGCACTTCTGATGTTTTCTTTTTCTTTTGTTACTTACAAATAGGTAAATACATATAGTTTTTGTCCCTCTGAAATATTGTTCTCTTGTTGCATAATAATTTTCGTAATAAGCTATAGACCGGACTCTCAGTGGAGTTTCGTTTGCAAAAATAGCGGACCTAAATCTGACTTCTGATATATATTGTATAGATCCCAGACATCCTATAGACAGATGTTGCCAACCAGTTTTGTGGTCCCCCTGCCCGCACCCCGGTAATTAAATATGGCATACAAAGAAAAAAATACGGAGAAAAATGCTTACACATGCAAGAAATACATATATTGAAATATCGAAACTCGCCATCTTTGAATGCTCCCCCCACTCCTCCATGCAACTATTTCACTGTACGAACTATTGAATCGTAAACAATGGACTATTGTTAATTATTTAAAATAATAATTTAAAAAATATATTCATGAGTTTTCAATCTATAGTGGTTTAAAGTTAACTCAAAAATGGACCATTTTCGTAAATTTTCTAAAAAATCTTAGAGAAAGTGTAAGAAATGTATATAGTATGCTATATATTCGTGATCTACTCAATAAATTCTTTCATTTGATACCCCACACGGCATGTTTTGGAAATTTTTATTTTTTTCTTTGTATGCCATATTTAATTACCGGGGTGCGGGCAGGGGGACCACAAAACTGGTTGGCAACATCTGTCTATAGGATGTCTGGGACCTATACAATATATATCAGAAGTCAGATTTAGGTCCGCTATTTTTGCAAACGAACATCTCCTTGGAGCCTGCTCTACTACATATTTTTGCTTAGAGCATTTTGTAATAACATAAAGTATAGTTATAAATTATTCCATGTCTCTTCTAATGTTAATGACTAATGCAATTTAACCTCGCAAGTATATTAAAAATAGTGAAAGTACATGACATTTCATCATCATCATGATAATCATCATCAGCCCATATACGTTCCCACTGCTGGGACACGGGCCTCCTATGAGGGTACAGGCCATAACCTACCACGCTGGCCAAGTGTGGGTTGACGGATGACATAATATGTCGTCGAACTTTAATTTGATTCTTCGACATGTCGGTTTCCTCACGATGATTTCCTTCACCGTTCGAGCAGTGGTGATAAAATAATAATAAATGAGAATTTTCTAATCAATAGAAAAAAATTAATCACGAAGCGAAAATGAAAACCCGATTATTTTTGTCAAATAAAATAAAAACAAAGAAATAGACGAAACTCGATTGCTGAGGAGGATTCGGTTTGGCAAAAAGGGCTCAAATCCTCGTAATCGAATTTTTTCACTGCTATTAAAATTTCTCCTAGTGAAAAGAGTATTCCCTCGTTTGAGTTTCGTTCCTTGAAAGACAGATAATACTCATGCAAAAAGTATGTATTCTCCTCATATTACATATACCTACTTTAGTTGTTATGATTGTGTGCGTGACAACGAGCCGCTGCACCTGCACAGTGCACTATAATATTATTGTGAAGATTGTTGGTAGGTACTAGGTAGTGCATCTGTGTGCGTGTAATGTACATAATTATACAAAAACACTAATTTTATTTCGTAGAAGAAGAAAGACAATATAATTTTCACAATTAATATATTGAAAAAAAAATTTAAGGACAGTAACTTTCAATATAAAATGAATGCGAAAGGTTTTAAGACTGGATATATTTTTGAACGATCGTGGATGAAAGGTATACATATAACAAAATAACTAAGGATGTTCATTGTAATCTAAGTACATAATAATCTTAGGCAACCGCAAATGTGATGTAATAAATTTAGGCATACTAACGAAGTCTTTGCTAGCGAAGATTGCCTATGATCGCCTATGAGGAGGATTTTTGGAATTAATTGAGTGAAATAAAAAGTAAAAAAAAAAACTTTTAAGAAGGTTTGAATGAAGTCTGGGGTTTATTGTATAAAATTACCGATTTTATAAATGTGATTCTTATTAAATTATAATAAGTATATAAAAGAGACGCATATAAAAGAGATGAAAAAAGTAGCTTGTACTTTGTAGGGTAGTTAGTTTGTCCTTTTATAGGTAAGTTAAGTATAGTTTGTTAGTTGTATATATTTTGCTTTCGCAATTTAAAAAAGTTAAATAAAAACAAATACAGGAGAGTTTTTTTAATAAATTGAGTGAAATATCTTATAATATAAAAATGAATCGCAAAATGTGTTGGTAAGCGCATAACTCGAGAACGGCTGAACCGATTTCGATAATTCTTTTTTTATTATATTCCTTGAAGTACGAGGATGGTTCTTATGGAGAGAAAACGTAAACATGTACCACGGGCGAAGCCGGGGCGGACCACTAGTAAATCAATAAAGATATATTTTATTTATGTATCATAATATTTAATATCTCATAACTTATTGTTCCAATAATATGATAGGTAATTTTGATTTCAGTGATGTCTCATAGATTAAGTTACGATAAGGTAATTAATCCTCATTTCTGATGAGTTATAAATAATCTACATTATTCATAAGTACAGACTACGTAGCTCATCCACTAAGGACTTATCAAGTCATCAACTAATTATATTACTTACCTATATAAAAGCGACTTCCTACTGCAAGGATCATCAATTACCAGCTACCAGCAGAAGCAGTCCATTCCTACAGTATCACGGTAAGTATTTACAATATTCAACACTATATAAATTAACTATTTATCGCTATTTTATCTTATAATAATATGAATTATTTATTTCAGATGCACGCGTTTGGATTTTTATGTGTAATTGCAGTCGCATATGCATTGCCTGTTCTCCCGAAACCCCCCGCTATACCACCTAAATCTGTAGAACACAACCTTGAAGCACAAAATAAAGAACGTGCATTAATACTTAAGGAAGTAGCAGAAGCAAAACCCGAAGTACAAATATACAATGAGCAAGACCCCATCGCGGAGAATGAAAAGAATCACGATTTAATTTTGAAAGAAGCTGAACAGTCCAAGCCTCAATATCAAAAGTATGATGAGCAAAATTCTGATTCGTCGGAATTTAGACCATTCAATGATGGAGAATCATCAAGTGAGGATATTGACAACGAGAAAAAGTCTAAGCCGAAGCTTGTAATCCCAAAACCTCCTTCATTTTCAACTAAATTGTCTGTACCCTCTTTGCCGATTTCGCTGTCATCACTACCAACTTTAGGTATAAAGTGGCCAATTCGCGTCCCTGCCATCTTTAAACCACCTAAAATTACTTATTTAGGTTAATTTTTAGAAAATAATGTATTAACTTACCATACTGTACATACTTATAATTAAATATAATATTTTTATTAATCTAAATTTATGGTCGTTTAACTCAAATAAATTAAGGACTTTTTTAATGAATGTGAAAAACTCTATGTGAAAAATAAAAAAAAAAGTTTTTGATACACATTTATATCTAAGAATTAGATTTGAAATTAAAACAAGAAAATGAATAATTGATTAGGCGAAAAATCATGGAGGAAAAATAGTTGATCGCAGTTAATGTAACTCTTGAATAAATAAAATGTAGGTATAGGGGGCTCTATTCATAAGCCCATATTCAAGTTTTCGTAATTTTCGTATTTTATTATTATATTTATAAATTTCTTAAGCTTTCCTTTCATAAGATTCTACTTCTGATAATAACGAATTCAAGAAAAAAAGAATAACCGTTATCGGTCTAATTGTACACGCGTTACGTCCATGTCGTAAACAAAGGAATGAGGGATTAATTTTTCCAGATTAAAATTATATCTTGTTTGTTGATATAGTAGATTTATTTCTTTTGGTTTGGGTGTTTCTGTCTGCATTATCTGAACAGCTCCATATTATTTATTTATTTTATTATCACCTAAGTTACCTAGTAATTTTAAGCCAATTTTAAAGCTGGAAATAGGTAAAAGGCTCTAATTTAGCTTGCAATTAATCCGAAAAAAAATTGATCCGTTTAACATAAGCAAATCCAAGTTTAAAACTTTTTATTAATGTGTACTTTAAAAATACTAGTATGTATCACAGTTGTTGTATCTTCTGAAAACAGGAAAAAAATATAACAGCATAATCAACAGCATATTTTATTTACAAAAAGAACTTGCCTTGTCATTAGCACATTATATACAGTCATTAGTTAAAGCCATATTTAAAATTTTGCATAATAGAAATTTGCATAATTAGCATCGCTTATTATTATTAATTCTATTAATGAATTACACGTAACATATTTAAGATTCTTTGCTTACGAATCAATTAAGTGTATTAATTGATTCGTAAGCAAAAAATCTTAAATATGTTACGTGTATTTCATTAATTAATACTAATAGGAATTGCTAATAATATGTTGGTCTTTGAATTTTTTGTTCAGCCCTTCTAAAAAGTTACCTAAAGTATTCGCTTTTACTCATATTTATATTCATAACTTTTATAAAATAATTAATAATTATGTAAAAATACTCATTCCTAGTTACAGTTTTTGAGTCACATGTTATTGAAAAACAATATGGCGCGTTTTCGCTTTAATATTTTAATGTTAATAATAATTATTATCGTAACTCTTTCGGTATCTACCTAACACATTGCTACACGTACAACACATTTCTTCATCTACTACACCAATTTTATACTTGAGATAATTTTTGAGGAGAAACTTCTTTAGAGTAACATTTCAAGGTCGCGTCATGGCAATACCGTCACGTCATGGAGTATGGCGACGATTTTGGTTTCTTTGAATCTTGCCAAAGAAGTTTCGCTTCTGTCATGTGTGAACTCGGCACACACGCTCTTTTTTTGGAACTAAGTATCGCTTATAATATTAGTACCTAAATTTATCGGGATTACATTCTTTGATAATATTATGTCAACTATGTAACTTGAATAACTTGAGTTTTTTTTTAGAATAGTTCAAATTGTGATTTGAAGTTGATAATTCATGGAATACTAAGAATGGTGTCACTGCCTCTGAATTTCTTTTAGTAAATGAGTTGTCAGTTCTAAATTAGATGAGGTGGTATGTGTATATTATAGGCTTTACATGCAACTGCTGGCACCTGGATAAAAGTAAGCAAATATTCAGACTATATCTCAGTAACAAAGTTAATCCAGATCTGTACAGCCTTTATGTGAAATAGGGTAACAATCATCCAACCTATACCTAATGAATGAATGAATGAAAACGCTTTATTGTACACCATTCATTACAAACAGGAAAAGACATACATATACAGAAGAGAGACATGCACAAATGGCGGCCTTATGGCTTTAGTAGCCATCTCTTCCAGGCAACCAAATACAAGATAAAAAACATAAAATCATGACAGAGGGTGGTGGTAAAGCTGTATTAGATTAGTAATTAAAAAACAAATTCAAAAAACAATATACCTACATAAACATACACATACATAAGTACATAAAAATTATTATAAATAAAAACATACATACACATATAAATATATACATACAGCATATATTAAATAAATATCGTATTAAAAATATATAGGTACCTAAATACAATAAGTTATCACTTTTTAATGTACTTAATGTTTATTCAGTAAACGTTTGAAAGTCTCGAAAGCTTGAGCTTTTCTAATTGTAACAGGGAGATCATTCCACAGTTTAATAGCTTTCACAGTAAATGAAGAATTGAAGAAAGATTTGTGTGTAGGAATACATAGAGATAGATTTTCATGAGAGCGCAGGTTCAGTCCGTGAGTACATAAATACTGAAATTTATCTTTGAGATATGAGGGAGTGTTACGATAAAACAAAACTTTGTAAAGCAAATGGAGTATGTGAGTATCCCGGCGTAATCTTATAGGGAGCCATCCGAGTCTAGCACGATAACCGGATACATGGTCGTATTTGCGTAACCCAAATATAAATCTAATGCATAGATTTTGAAATCGCTCGAGCTTATCCAATAGAAGTTCGGTGAGATCAGGATAGGATACATCGGCATAATCTAGGATAGGGAGAAGGAGGGATTGAGCCAGCAAAATTTTAGTCAGAATTGGAAGAAAGTTACGAATTCGTTTAAGCGAATGTGATGCGGCATATATTTTCTTACTGACCCGCTTTACCTGTTCATTCCAAGACAGAGAACGATCAATGCAGAGACCTAAATTTTTAACATTCTTACTGTAACCTAACCTGATTTAACGAGGATAGATATCCTCCTCTTTGAGAATAAATATTCCTTGGATAAACGTGAAATGTATTAATACCTACGGCTTAAGTACAATTTACTTATATTAAGACAAAATTATTCATACAGAAAATATTTGCTAAAAATCTACAAAGTCGATCGATTAACTAATGATAACTTATTCTTCGGAAATAAATCCGCCAATAATGCTTATTGTATCACTTAGCTTTAACGATCGTCTATATAACGCTGTCGTAGATTGATGTTAGACCAGTATTCGACGAGCATTCAGAAAACACAGGACATGTATTAGAAAAGGAAAAGGTGAGGTTTAATGTCTATAAAACAAGTATTACGCTACATTTCTACAATTACAAATATTTCCTTCCTTAAATTTTATTATAAGATAATATAACTACAATTATATAAATATGTTTTTTTTTATATTTTAGATGTATTGTATCGGAGTGTTTTGCTTGATTGCAAGTGTTGTGGGAGTGCCACTCATTCCTGAACCTGCTCGTGTACAATGGAACCGAAATTATCACAAATTGAACTTGAAACAGTTTGCAAATGAAGCGAGATTATCTTCTATTTCAAAACCCAAGGAAGAACGAGCATTGTCAGGAGCAATTTTGGAAACCATGAATAATGAATCTCCACTCGAAAATAAGAATCTACTGTGGCACAGAGATAATAAATTTGATTCTATTTCTCATGGGTACGGTGATCATTTTGTGATTAGAAAATATAATGATAAAATTCTTCACGAAGGGGATCACCCGGATTTCCTTATAAAAACCGTAAAAAAGCCAATTCTGGTTGAAGATGAAGTAAAGCTAATAGACGTTCATCCTGGTGTTATTGAGTATGAAGAAGCTGTTGAACCAGCAAGAACTTATTATAAACATCAAGAACAAAGTGAAGGTCCTACTG
Source organism: Colias croceus (assembly GCF_905220415.1). Lineage (NCBI taxonomy): Eukaryota > Metazoa > Arthropoda > Insecta > Lepidoptera > Pieridae > Colias > Colias croceus. The sequence goes on from NC_059542.1 coordinate 6,159,100, forward strand.
CCGTTGATGAAGATGCAGGCCAAAAAATGGCAGTAGAAATTCCTCAGGCTCCAGAATTAACCGGTAAGATGACATTGCCTTCATCGTATTCTTCATTGTACGAACTGCGAAAAGCTGGAATGAATTTACGGCAAAATATAAGGCAGCAACAAGTTCACGAAAGAGAACATCCGGTAGTCACTGTAACTAAAGGTTTTGAACAAAAACCAGCCGTGGTTGAGGAGGTAGTGAAGCCAGTAGTCAAGGTCGTGATTCCTGCAGCTCCTACATTAACTGGTAAAATTTCATTGCCTTCTTCGTACAAATCAGTTTCCGACTTGCAGAAATCAGAAAGAGAGATCATAGAAAGAATTAAGGAACAGAAACTACGCGAACGGGACCAGAAAATTACTACAGTCCACGAAGTCGCTCAGCCGGTAGTGACCGAAACCGAAGGTTTTGAACAAAAGCCAGCCGTGGTTGAGGAGGTAGTGAAACCAGTAGTCAAGGTCGTGATCCCTGCAGCTCCTACGTTAACTGGTAAAATTTCATTGTCTTCTTCGTACAAATCAGTGTCCGACTTGCAGAACTCAGAAAGGGAGGTCATAGAAAGAATTAAGGAACAGAAACTACGCGAACGGGACCAGAAAATTACTACAGTCCACGAAGTCGCACAGCCGCTGGTTACTGAAACTAAGGGCATTGAACAAAAGCCAGCCGTGGTTGAGGAGGTAGTGAAGCCAGTAGTCAAGGTCGTGATTCCTGCAGCTCCTACGTTAACTGGTAAGATTTCATTGCCTTCTTCGTACAAATCAGTTTCCGACTTGCAGAAATCAGAAAGAGAGATCATAGAAAGAATTAAGGAACAGAAACTACGCGAACGGGACCAGAAAATTACTACAGTGCACGAAGTCGCTCAGCCGGTAGTGACCGAAACCGAAGGTTTTGAACAAAAGCCAGCCGTGGTTGAGGAGGTAGTGAAGCCAGTAGTCAAGGTCGTGATCCCTGCAGCTCCTACGTTAACTGGTAAAATTTCATTGCCATCTTCGTACAAATCAGTGTCCGACTTGCAGAACTCAGAAAGGGAGGTCATAGAAAGAATTAAGGAACAGAAACTACGCGAACGGGACCAGAAAATTACTACAATCCACGAAGTCGCACAGCCGCTGGTTACTGAAACTAAGGGCATTGAACAAAAGCCAGCCGTGGTTGAGGAGGTAGTGAAGCCAGTAGTCAAGGTCGTGATTCCTGCAGCTCCTACGTTAACTGGTAAAATTTCATTGCCTTCTTCGTACAAATCAGTTTCCGACTTGCAGAAATCAGAAAGAGAGGTCATAGAAAGATTTAAGGAACAGAAACTACGCGAACGGGACCAGAAAATTACAACAGTGCACGAAGTCGCTCAGCCGGTAGTGACCAAAACCGGAGGTTTTGAACAAAAGCCAGCCGTGGTTGAGGAGGTAGTGAAACCAGTAGTGAAGGTCGTGATTCCTGCAGCTCCTACGTTAACTGGTAAAATTTCATTGCCTTCTTCGTACAAATCAGTTTCCGACTTGCAGAAATCAGAAAGAGAGATCATAGAAAGAATTAAGGAACAGAAACTACGCGAACGGGACCAGAAAATTACTGCAGTGCACGAAGTCGCTCAGCCGGTAGTGACCGAAACCGAAGGTTTTGAACAAAAGCCAGCCGTGGTTGAGGAGGTAGTGAAGCCAGTAGTCAAGGTCGTGATTCCTGCAGCTCCTACGTTAACTGGTAAAATTTCATTGCCTTCTTCGTACAAATCAGTGTCCGACTTGCAGAACTCAGAAAGGGAGGTCATAGAAAGAATTAAGGAACAGAAACTACGCGAACGGGACCAGAAAATTACTACAGTGCACGAAGTCGCTCAGCCGGTAGTGACCGAAACCGAAGGTTTTGAACAAAAGCCAGCCGTGGTTGAAGAGGTAGTGAAGCCAGTAGTCAAGGTCGTGATTCCTGCAGCTCCTACGTTAACTGGTAAAATTTCATTGCCTTCTTCGTACAAATCAGTTTCCGACTTGCAGAAATCAGAAAGAGAGATCATAGAAAGAATTAAGGAACAGAAACTACGCGAACGGGACCAGAAAATTACTACAGTCCACGAAGTCGCTCAGCCGGTAGTGACCGAAACCGAAGGTTTTGAACAAAAGCCAGCCGTGGTTGAGGAGGTAGTGAAGCCAGTAGTCAAGGTCGTGATTCCTGCAGCTCCTACGTTAACTGGTAAAATTTCATTGCCTTCTTCGTACAAATCAGTTTCCGACTTGCAGAAATCAGAAAGAGAGGTCATAGAAAGATTTAAGGAACAGAAACTACGCGAACGGGACCAGAAAATTACAACAGTGCACGAAGTCGCTCAGCCGGTAGTGACCAAAACCGGAGGTTTTGAACAAAAGCCAGCCGTGGTTGAGGAGGTAGTGAAGCCAGTAGTCAAGGTCGTGATTCCTGCAGCTCCTACGTTAACTGGTAAAATTTCATTGCCTTCTTCGTACAAATCAGTTTCCGACTTGCAGAAATCAGAAAGAGAGATCATAGAAAGAATTAAGGAACAGAAACTACGCGAACGGGACCAGAAAATTACTGCAGTGCACGAAGTCGCTCAGCCGGTAGTGACCGAAACCGAAGGTTTTGAACAAAAGCCAGCCGTGGTTGAGGAGGTAGTGAAGCCAGTAGTCAAGGTCGTGATTCCTGCAGCTCCTACGTTAACTGGTAAAATTTCATTGCCTTCTTCGTACAAATCAGTGTCCGACTTGCAGAACTCAGAAAGGGAGGTCATAGAAAGAATTAAGGAACAGAAACTACGCGAACGGGACCAGAAAATTACAACAGTGCACGAAGTCGCTCAGCCGGTAGTGACCGAAACCGAAGGTTTTGAGCAAAAGCCAGCCGTGGTTGAGGAGGTAGTGAAGCCAGTAGTCAAGGTCGTGATTCCTGCAGCTCCTACGTTAACTGGTAAAATTTCATTACCTTCTTCGTACAAATCAGTGTCCGACTTGCAGAACTCAGAAAGGGAGGTCATAGAAAGAATTAAGGAACAGAAACTACGCGAACGGGACCAGAAAATTACTACAGTGCACGAAGTCGCTCAGCCGGTAGTGACCGAAACCGAAGGTTTTGAACAAAAGCCAGCTGTGGTTGAAGAGGTAGTGAAGCCAGTAGTCAAGGTCGTGATTCCTGCAGCTCCTACGTTAACTGGTAAAATTTCATTGCCTTCTTCGTACAAATCAGTTTCCGACTTGCAGAAATCAGAAAGGGAGGTCATAGAAAGAATTAAGGAACAGAAACTACGCGAACGGGACCAGAAAATTACTACAGTCCACGAAGTCGCTCAGCCGGTAGTGACCGAAACCGAAGGTTTTGAACAAAAGCCAGCCGTGGTTGAGGAGGTAGTGAAACCAGTAGTCAAGGTCGTGATCCCTGCAGCTCCTACGTTAACTGGTAAAATTTCATTGTCTTCTTTGTACAAATCAGTGTCCGACTTGCAGAACTCAGAAAGGGAGGTCATAGAAAGAATTAAGGAACAGAAACTACGCGAACGGGACCAGAAAATTACTACAGTGCACGAAGTCGCTCAGCCGGTAGTGACCAAAACCGGAGGTTTTGAACAAAAGCCAGCCTTGGTTGAGGAGGTAGTGAAGCCAGTAGTCAAGGTCGTGATTCCTGCAGCTCCTACGTTAACTGGTAAAATTTCATTGCCTTCTTCGTACAAATCAGTTTCCGACTTGCAGAAATCAGAAAGAGAGATCATAGAAAGAATTAAGGAACAGAAACTACGCGAACGGGACCAGAAAATTACTACAGTGCACGAAGTCGCTCAGCCGGTAGTGACCGAAACCGAAGGTTTTGAACAAAAGCCAGCCGTGGTTGAGGAGGTAGTGAAGCCAGTAGTCAAGGTCGTGATTCCTGCAGCTCCTACGTTAACTGGTAAAATTTCATTGCCTTCTTCGTACAAATCAGTGTCCGACTTGCAGAACTCAGAAAGGGAGGTCATAGAAAGAATTAGGGAACAGAAACTACGCGAACGGGACCAGAAAATTACAACAGTGCACGAAGTCGCTCAGCCGGTAGTGACCGAAACCGAAGGTTTTGAGCAAAAGCCAGCCGTGGTTGAGGAGGTAGTGAAGCCAGTAGTCAAGGTCGTGATTCCTGCAGCTCCTACGTTAACTGGTAAAATTTCATTGCCTTCTTCGTACAAATCAGTGACCGACTTGCAGAACTCAGAAAGGGAGGTCATAGAAAGAATTAAGGAACAGAAACTACGCGAACGGGACCAGAAAATTACTACAGTGCACGAAGTCGCTCAGCCGGTAGTGACCGAAACAGAAGGTTTTGAACAAAAGCCAGCCGTGGTTGAGGAGGTAGTGAAGCCATTAGTCAAGGTCGTGATTCCTGCAGCTCCTACGTTAACTGGTAAAATTTCATTGCCTTCTTCGTACAAATCAGTTTCCGACTTGCAGAAATCAGAAAGAGAGATCATAGAAAGAATTAAGGAACAGAAACTACGCGAACGGGACCAGAAAATTACAACAGTGCAAGAAGTCGCTCAGCCGGTAGTGACCGAAACCGAAGGTTTTGAACAAAAGCCAGCCGTGGTTGAGGAGGTAGTGAAGCCAGTAGTCAAGGTCGTGATTCCTGCAGCTCCTACGTTAACTGGTAAAATTTCATTGCCTTCTTCGTACAAATCAGTTTCCGACTTGCAGAAATCAGAAAGAGAGGTCATGGAAAGAGTTAAGGAACAGAAACTACGCGAACGGGACTTGAAAATTACAACAGTGCACGAAGTCGCTCAGCCGGTAGTGACCGAAACCGAAGGTTTTGAACAAAAGCCAGCCGTGGTTGAGGAGGTAGTGAAGCCAGTAGTCAAGGTCGTGATTCCTGCAGCTCCTACGTTAACTGGTAAAATTTCACTGCCTTCTTCGTACAAATCAGTGTCCGACTTGCAGAACTCAGAAAGGGAGGTCATAGAAAGAATTAAGGAACAGAAACTACGCGAACGGGACCAGAAAATTACAACAGTGCAAGAAGTCGCTCAGCCGGTAGTGACCGAAACCGAAGGTTTTGAACAAAAGCCAGCCGTGGTTGAGGAGGTAGTGAAGCCAGTAGTCAAGGTCGTGATTCCTGCAGCTCCTACGTTAACTGGTAAAATTTCATTGCCTTCTTCGTACAAATCAGTGTCCGACTTGCAGAACTCAGAAAGGGAGGTCATAGAAAGAATTAAGGAACAGAAACTACGCGAACGGGACCAGAAAATTACAACAGTGCACGAAGTCGCTCAGCCGGTAGTGACCGAAACCGAAGGTTTTGAGCAAAAGCCAGCCGTGGTTGAGGAGGTAGTGAAGCCAGTAGTCAAGGTCGTGATTCCTGCAGCTCCTACGTTAACTGGTAAAATTTCATTGCCTTCTTCGTACAAATCAGTGTCCGACTTGCAGAACTCAGAAAGGGAGGTCATAGAAAGAATTAAGGAACAGAAACTACGCGAACGGGACCAGAAAATTACTACAGTGCACGAAGTCGCTCAGCCGGTAGTGACCGAAACCGAAAGTTTTGAACAAAAGCCAGCCGTGGTTGAGGAGGTAGTGAAACCAGTAGTCAAGGTCGTGATCCCTGCAGCTCCTACGTTAACTGGTAAAATTTCATTGCCTTCTTCGTACAAATCAGTGTCCGACTTGCAGAACTCAGAAAGGGAGGTCATAGAAAGAATTAAGGAACAGAAACTACGCGAACGGGACCAGAAAATTACTACAGTGCACGAAGTCGCTCAGCCGGTAGTGACCGAAACCGAAGGTTTTGAACAAAAGCCAGCCGTGGTTGAAGAGGTAGTGAAGCCAGTAGTCAAGGTCGTGATTCCTGCAGCTCCTACGTTAACTGGTAAAATTTCATTGCCTTCTTCGTATAAATCAGTGTCCGACTTGCAGAACTCAGAAAGGGAGGTCATAGAAAGAATTAAGGAACAAAGACTACGCGAACGGAACCAGAAAATAACTACAATGCACGAAGTCGCACAGCCGGTAGTGACCGAAACCAAAGGTTTTGGACAAAAACCAGCTGTGGTTGAGGAGGTAGTGAAGCCAGTGGTAAAGATCGTGATTCCTGAAGCTCCTACGTTAACGGGTAAAATTTCATTGCCTTCTTTGTATAAATCAGTGTCCGACTTGCAGAACGCAGAAAGAGAGGTCATAGAAAGAAATAAGGAACAGAGACTACGCGAACGGGAACAGACAATTACTACAGTGCACGAAGTCGCACAGCCAATTGTTACTGGAACCAAAGATATCGAACAAAATCCAACTGTGGTGGAGGAAGTAGTGAACCCAGTAGTAAACACGCAACCCGAAGAGGTTATTGTTAAAGAAGAAGTTATTATTCCACAGGCTCCCACTTTAACAAGAAAAATATCGTCATTATATCCTTCACGTTCAGTTTTGCAAGAAGAGTTGAAATCGGAAGTAGAATTTAAAAAAAGGTATCCGCCGGGGAAAGTTCCTCACATTCCAAAACATTTTAATGATTATCTAGATTTTTATAAAAAATTGAGACCTGATCTTCTCGCTAGAGAAAATTCTTTGAAAGATTTAGGTTTTACACAACGAGAAAGTATTGTAAAATTTGAACAGATTGATTCTAAGGATATTAAACAAAAGTCGGTATGGCGTAATTCTTCGTGATTGTACCAAAATAATTCATTTTACTTTTACCATATCGGCCCTGCTCTGTGAATATTGACGTAAAATAATTGTAATGTAATACAGTGACCAAATTTGTGAGTTTCACGTTTGCAATGTGAACAGTGAAATTGTATATTTATGAAGGAAAAAATAAAGCAAAAATAAAAAAGTGAAGTTTTTATTAATTAGACTTATAGACGTATAGTTTCTTTAACAATTATCAAGAAATTAAAAGTTAGAGCTAGCGCGCAAGAGCAACTTTTGTCTCCGCAACTATGTATTTTGTCTCTCCCATCAACTCTATGGGGAGTCGCGTCGCTACGTGCGCGCATTTTCTTACTAGCCCATAGAGTTGATGGGAGAGACAAAATAGTTGCGGAGACAAAAGTTGCCCTTGTGTGCTAGCTCTTATATGCTTTCTGCTATTGTTGATATTAATGCCACTGGTAATGAACAGAGACTTCGAGACATCTTACCACGAAAGACTTGAGACAGGGTTTAACTTTAAGTCTGGTTTTGTCGTATTTCACATAGACAACTTTTAAAGTGACGATCCCTGTTTAAAGTTAGACTGCGTTTAAATTGTTCTGTGGTAATACAATTAATCTTTAATGTAGAAGGCATATTGTAAAATTGTAGAACACTACAACAAGAGAGATGAGATGAGATGAATTTAAACCATTGATTGCTAAATAAATACTGATTTACTGAATACAATATGCATAATTATCTTTAAAGACATGCATCCACATGCATCATACCTGCATACAACATGCATGCCAATTAACGATAGTAATAAATAAAACAAAAACAAATTCACATTTGTTTTATTAAAAATAGGTTCATAATATTAGATACCCTATTGAAAAGTTTCATTGAGGATTGCATTTGTACATCAAACGAACATAGAGCTAGAGCAAGAGCATTATTTCGTGATCTTTTTTTTTGCATACTTAGAATCTTTTCAAACGCACTAAGAATAACGAAAGAATGCTCTACGCCCGTTTACACTTTAATTATTTGACATAGTGGGGTTAGAAAGAGCATTTGCTCGTTTGATGTAGGCTTAGATGTAGGTATGTAGCATTTCATTGAACCGGAAGGCACTAGAATTCAAATTAAAATTACATTTATTTGCAAGAATGTAGTTACAGAAAAAGGCGTTATTACAATGTTAAGGCGCTAATACATTCTACCCACTATTTGGGTGTGCAAATATTTAAATGGAAATACGTTAAATTGAGTATTTGAATAAAAAAAAAAATATTGATTTTTTTCATGTATTTTAAAACTTTATTATTAATAACATTGATATTTAATGCAAAAAACTAAAAAAAAAATGTATTTCAATTAATTATAAGCAATAAAAAATTGATGAAATTTAAATTAAAATCACGTGACTATAAACGCGCCATGACTGGTCACCATAGATGTGACGTCAAATTGTTATAGTTGTACATACGTTTTTGTATCAACTGCACTGTGAAAACTGACATTATGACGTCACACGCGTCCGGGTGACGCTTCGGGAGTTGTCGGTGTGTTTTCGGTACTGGATTCAAAGACTAATTTTTATTTTGAAATAACTTTTGAATTATTGCAAAAAAAAAAAAATTAAAAAAAATAGTTTTGTTATAAAACTAATATATAATCTTTCCTTTAGCACAAAAAATTTTTTTATTCAAATCTAGACACGCGGCAGCGTGTCAAGCCGAGTTCAAGCGAAGAGAACTGGCGAGCAGCAGCCGAGTGTATATTTACACGAACCATTTCGAGCCACTTTTCACCCCCTTATAACTCGAAAACTATTTAAGTTAAATAAACCAAATTTGGTACATATCAAGAGGACCTCAAGATAAACAAGAACCTTAAATTTCATAAATACAGATTAAACAGTTGCGTAGATATTAATATCCAAAAATCGCAATTTTTAAGACTGACTGACTTATAGACATATACAAAACCTAACCCACTTCCAGATGACCTAGAAAGTTCAAATTTTGTAATCAACTAGGTAATAGTGAGTGTACAAAGGAAAAAATCAGAAAATACTGAATTTGTCTGTATTTAATTTTTTTTTCAATGACATAAATTTTGTTTGTATGGAAAAATGGAAAAGTTTATAAAAATAGAAAATAGTATATTCACCTTACTAGTCTTAAAAAATAGATCAAAACTAGTCAGTGGCCGAAAAAAATTTTGAAATCCATCAATAAATGACTGAGATATAGATTATTGAAGTTTACATATTTTAGCGCGAAACGTCTGTAGATTCGATGCGCCTCTGACATCACACTCACTCGCGCTAGTATCGCTAGGGCTAATTACTTCGATTGCATGATTTCTTTATTCAAAACTGTTATTAAACGTAAAATAAAAGAAAATTGTAATAAAAATATTGCTCATACAGGTAACAATAATATCTGGGGGCACGGTAGTACCCCCGCCAAGACGAGCCAAGCGAATATATAATTTTACATATTCACATTTATTTATTCTTTATTTATGAGTGTTTAGTTTAGTTTTAATTTCAGTGTAATGGAAGAAAGCTTCGTCGAAGGTCGGAATGATTTAATTTGCGTAGGTAATATATAAGTGAAACATCTTTAGGCGCGTTAAGAGTAAAATTTCAAAATCTCGTCATGGCAATACCGTAACGTCATGGAGTAAGGCGACGATTCTTCTACAACGATCTTTGCATCTTTGTAATAGTGTGTGTACAAATTCACGCTGGATGTTTAGAAAATCATGTAATCTTTTAAACAGAAAACGAGTTTTAAAAATTGCAGATAATGACGGGGCAATGTGCGCTGACATTCATAACATAGAAGAAAATATAGAAAATAATACTAAACAAACCATACAAAGAAACCGCAAGAAAAAATATATAAAAAATCGTATATAAAAAGTATTATATTCATAAAGTAAATCAAATTTGCAGAGTAATTTTCTGTACAAAAAGTAATGATATCCCACCAAAAACATAAATGTAAAAATTGGAGCCGAGTTCAATCGTTGACTTAATTTGCCAAAAAAGAAATGAGATCTAATTAATGTGTGTCTAGTTCTGCAGACAGTCCAGAAATTTATTTACAAAGATGTATTAAGTTCTTCGGTTGACTGAAAACTCAATTGTTTTATTTTCCCTTAGAGAACAATGTTTATTCCAAAATATAACTTTTTTAATTTGAATAATATAATTATTTTCACAAGGCAAACAACTAATGACCTATTGAACCCCATAATTTGATGAGGCTAGTTTTACATACTGTTTATATTTTGTGAGATTCTAAAAACTAGCCTCATCAAATTATGGGGTTCAATAGGTCATTAGTTGTTTGCTTTGTGAAAATAATTATATTATTCAAATTAAAAAAGTTATATTTTGGAATAAACATTGTTCTCTAAGGGAAAATAAAACAATTGAGTTTTCAGTCAACCGAAGAACTTAATACATCTTTGTAAATAAATTTCTGGACTGTCTGCAGAACTAGGCACACATTAATTAGATCTCATTTCTTTTTTGGCAAATTAAGTCAACGATTGAACTCGGCTCCAATTTTTACATTTATGTTTTTGGTGGGATACTCAATTACACTACACTAATTCTTTGCGTCACAATAGTTAAACGTCACTAATTCTTCTCTTGTCATAGATTCCGCAATGAAGCTCTTGAATCATGAATGTCATAAAATTGTTTCTCCATTAACCATTTCGTCAGTTTCTTCTTAAATGTATTTACTGGGAGATCCTTAAAGTTATCCTGTATTTTATTATATATTGCTATAGTCATAAATATCACACTATTTTTTGCTTGATTTATTCTACAAGTTGGAAAGTGCAGTTTATTTTGATACCTCGTTAACATATACGAATTTACTTCTCCTTTCTTCTTAAAATATTCTGGGTTGTATTTACGGTTGCAGAGCTTGACCGACCGTCAGGACCGTACGCACTGACGGTCGTATCGTCAGGACCGTACGCACTGACGGTCGGTGAAGCTCTGCAACCGGCCTTAGTGTAAGGATACGTAATTTACCGAGCATTGGTTTGCAACTGTCAATTTTATGTAATCCGCACAGGGCCCGGATATATTTCTTTTGTGCCACTAATACTTTCCGCACCTCGCAAGACTGCCTCCAAAGAATTATTCCGTAAGAGAGTATAGACGATATATATACCTATGCATGGTAGGCATTTATTGCAGCATTCATAGATACAGTATCTCTTAGGCGACGTAATACGTAAATGAAACGATTTATCCTGTCACAAATATATTCTACTTCAGGATCCCTCGCCCATTTTTGCAAGTGATTACTATCAAGCTAATTTTCCGTGAGTAGCTTTATTTTGATGAGACGGCCAATAATTTCCTGTACGAAACTCTCGATTGTGTTAGCTAACAGAGCTAACAAGGATACAATTTTTTGATTTGATGGTTAAGTCCGTGGTTCGAGACCAGGCGAGCGCGCAGGAAATAAATTGATTTTTCAATTTATCTGCGCATGTTGTAACATCACCACTGCTCGAACGGTGAAGGAAAACATCGTGAGGAAACCGACATGTCGAAGAATTAAAAAAAAGTTCGACGACATGTGTCATCCGCCAACCCGCACTTGGCCAGCGTGGTGGATTATGGCCTGTACCCTCATAGGAGGCCCGTGTCCCAGCAGTGGGAACGTATATGGGCTGATGATGATGATGATGTAATGCTGTATTTATATATCTCTCATATGTATTTTTATCCGTGCATTTAACAATAAGGGTATTGTCGTCTGCGAATAAAACTGTTTTGTATTTCACTGATCTCGGTAAATCGTTAATATAATATTATAAGAGTAATAAAAATGGACCAAGCAGACTTCCTTGTGGTACACCTGATTTGTTAACTTTTTTCTCTGACCTATATGAGTTTCGTGTTTGATTTATCATTTTATGAACCTCCACATACTGATATCTATCATTTAAGTAACTTGCAACCCCTTCTTTAGCAATTCCTCTTATACGTGTACCATATTTCTCCAACTTAAACAAGAGTAATTGATGGTCCACAAAATCAAATGCTTTGCTCATATTTAAGAATATGGCGGCTGCTGGTTATTTTTTTCAATAACAGCTTGAATTATTTCTTTCACCATGTCGAAGCATGCTAAAGAAGTAGAACTATTTTTTCCAAATCCAAACTGTTCCCGACATAATATATTGTTTTTATCAATATAATTTTGAAATCTTTCTAAGTGCTATCGGTCTGTAGTTTTTAATAATATCTTTTGGATCATCCCTTTTATATAACGGTTTTAAAACTGATATTTTTAGAACACGAGGAAAAGTTCCTTGCTCCATAGATAAATTGACAAGAAAGGTTTGCAAATATGTACACTTTTATATTTTTGTACTTATACCGTCTGTTCCTACGGAATTCGAGTTACAAGAAGCTTAGGTTATATTAGTGCTCATATTTAAGAATATGGCGGCTGCTGGTTATTTTTTTCAATAACGGCTTGAATTATTTCTTTCACCATGTCGAAGCATGCTAAAGAAGTAGAACTATTTTTTCCAAATCCAAACTGTTCCCGACATAATATATTGTTTTTATCAATATAATTTTGAAATCTTTCTAAGTGCTATCGGTCTGTAGTTTTTAATAATATCTTTTGGATCATCCCTTTTATATAACGGTTTTAAAACTGATATTTTTAGAACACGAGGAAAAGTTCCTTGCTCCATAGATAAATTGACAAGAAAGGTTTGCAAATATGTACACTTTTATATTTTTGTACTTATACCGTCTGTTCCTACGGAATTCGAGTTACAAGAAGCTTAGCTAAACACTGGAGATATCGTCTAGGATTGACGACTGACGAGAAGTTCATTGACCCTAACTCATGTTTTTTATCCCTTTCACACCAAACTTGGTATTGCCACTGTTAATACGAAGTTTTCCCAAGGCTACTATGTATTCTGTAATATTCTGTGCAAAAGGTTAGATTGTGTAGATGAGTTCGCTGATAAATTGCCAACAACGTCATTTGCGTCGCTTCGAATATTTAAGTTAATATTGTTGCTTATTTAATAAATATTTTCGGAATATAAAGAATGTATTGTATTGTGCAAAATTGCAGAAGTGTTTGGACACCAAATTCTGGCATAGAATTTCACTGGCAAGTGTATATTTACGTTATTTACAATATTCCTCAATACTCTTACATTTACCTGTTTAGAATCATTTTAATGGCAAAAATCGTCAAATTTATCATCATTTTAGTAAGCAATCATGTTAAATAAGTTGTTTTCCTAATACTTTCATCATTTTTCAACAAGTTTTCAAAAAAAAAAATTTAACAAGTAAGGTAACCATGATGACGGGTTTTTACGGATAGCGACGAGAATATATTGCTAAAACAATATTTTGATGAATATTTAGAACACCATTTTAAAGATTTTTATACTAGTAATGAAACAACACATGACATCGGTATTGCACTCACATGTGGTTTTAAGATTGTTCTTTTTTACATTGAAATTTATACTTTTTAAACTAATATTTTTTTGTTTTACGTATTTCAGCTTTCCAAAAAATGAAGTAAAAAGAAATATATGTGCCTATCAAGGGTAAAATTATTGAGGATTACGACCCAGAAAAAAAAAACCTTTTGAAATATAAACTTTGTAAAGTTAGCTGAAATTTTTGCAAGGCTGTTATAAACAGTTTTTCTTTGATGATTTTGGCTTGAAAGAGGATCTGAGTAACTTACAATTTGGTAAACAGCATCTGATGCAAAACACAAAGTCATTTTTATTTCAGTTGCATCATAATTAAAATTTGTCTAATTTGTTATGTTAATAAAAAAGTTATATATCATTCATTGAGTTGTACATATGGAAGACAACTCACTAACAACCTTTTCAATTTCTTTAATATTGTTTTCGTCATTAATACTATTAGATATAATGTGCCATAAAGCCTTATTTTTATTTTTCGCTAATATAATAAAATTGCACATTGTTTAATAACTCAGGCCCCGGAACCACAGATACAATAGAAAATCTATTGTGACTGGGTCCGATCGGGCCGCTTGGGGCTCAATGGGCTAAATAAATACAATTACATTTTTTTTGTAAAAACATTTTTTTATGAATCTAATAAAAATCTAAATAGAAGTGGAACTAGTGAATTGTGTGTTTCTTTAAAAAATCTTTACCTTCTTTACCTTTTGAAAAAAATAATTTTACAATAAGATACACTAACATTGTTGTTTTCTCTCGTTTCCCTTCATAGCTAAATTCCATAGATATTAAATCATTTACTTATTTTCGGGTAAAGAAGAAAATTTAAGGTAGGATTTTTATTAATAAAAACTCATTATATTTCATTAATCATTTTGCAACTTCCAAGTTGGTATAAAATATTGGAAGAAAAAAATTCACACACACATTCGAAATCACTTACTCCGACAATATTGTGTAAAAGCTGTACGAAGATTTATAGTTTAATCCAAATTAAATAATTAATATAGTTTAAAGGAACTAAGAAAAGACGCTTTAATAAAATAAAAATAACTGCCTACGTTAAAACAAAACCGACTTCAAAAATAGAAAAGTAAAAAATAAAAAAGATTTGATGTTATTAATTACCACATATAATTTAGTTATGCTATTTACTAAATAGGTTTGATGTCAGTGCCAAGCCAATGTAAACCTTACATAGTTGTAATTTCATAATGCGCGGTTTACACGGGCTTAATACTAAGTGCTTAGTTGAACCGGTTGTACCCGGTCGCAATAGTAAGGAGTTAGAGTAATTATTGTTATTTTTGACATTTATGAAATGTTAAAAAAAATCATAACGTGTGCACGCAAATTTTTAAAATGTAAGTACCTAATTAATGTATTATGTAATTTCGTAATTACTTTGATGGCATCTGATTAGCTATTAATTAATAGTAAAATAATTTAGGATAATTAGTTTTCAAATATTTTACATACTCTTATTAGTTAATGAATAGTGAATTAAATATAAATTGCGACAATTTTGTTCTAAGCATCATTCTGAAAAAGAACATCTTCTACAAAACACTTGAGTGTAACAAAAGCATAATCATTTAATCATGAAGATGGTAAGTTTTATTTATTATAATAGTTTTCATAATTTTTACTTATTCAAATACTACGATACTAGTGTAATATATATAGAAGTTGTTATTTTAAAAGTTTTGTGACTAAACGTTTTAAACATAGGTTAGGTACTAAAATTTTGTATGAATATAGGAAAGAAGTGAAAACTTAAAATCCGCTGTTGGCTTTTATTTATTTATTATATTAATATTTTTTAATAATGATGTAAATATTTTTTATTGCCTCTCTCTCTCTTGTCGGTCCCTCATGTCTGAGGGTCGTGGTCAGCATCAGGGTTGCATCTGGAGCGGATGATTTGTCTCCAACGGTCTCTGTCCATGGCGTCTCTTACGACCGTGTAAAAATTAGTGGCAGATGAGTTTTTGACTTGGTCTGTCCATCGTGTTGGTGAACGACCACGCGATCTTTTTCCCTCCGTGTTCCCAACCACTATCAGTCTCTTCAGATTTTCATCGCCTCTGCGTATCGTGTGGCCGAAGTATGACAAGATGCGTTGTTGGCATATGGTGGATAACCTGGTTTTTATATGGAGCTGGGTCAGGATTGATGCATTAGTGCGTCTCGCAGTCCAAGGTGTTCTCAGCATTCGCCTCCAGCACCACATTTTGAATGCATCAATAGGGAAAACAAGGGCTCGTACCAGTCTTAGTCTTTTATTGCCTATTTTTGTAGAAATAAAGGACTGATACATTTGAACAGTTACAATAATTTTATAGCATTTATATGAGAACAAAAGAGATCTATTGAAATACTAAATACTAATTTGAATTTTTTTCTTTTTTCAGCTCATCGTATTCTGTACTGTGGTAGCCGCTGTGGCTTGCGCACCCACTGCTCTTGAGGAGCTAGCAGTACGTCGGGCTCAGCCTGCCTTGGATTTCGAAGAAGTTCGCGATGAGTTCGGCCAGTATGCCCTACGCTACGTCACAGCAGAAGGCATCGTGGTTTCGGAGCGTGGACACTTAGTACCCGCTGCCAAGGATGGCGATTATGTTCTCATAGTCGACGGTGAATTCTCCTACATCGGTGATGACGGCCAGCTCTACGTCACAAAGTTCACATCTGGTCTCGATGGAACTCACGTTGAAGGCAACCATCTCCCCGTCGCACCCGAACCAATTGTAGTGGAAGTACCAGAGTCTCAGTGAACAAATGACCGACGTGATAATCAATAAATTATAATGGCTTTTCAAGATTTGAATTATTTTATTTAAAATTTTCCTTTATTAATATTTCACTTTACTTATAACCCAAAAACTTTTAAAGGTCGAGTAACTCATTTTAAAAAGAGGTGTGTAGTTTTTTACCAATATAAGTTTGTTACGATTTAGCTCTAAAACTGCTCTACCAATTTTAAAAATTCTTTAACCACAATACAATATTATAAATCTCATCCTAGCTGAGTAACACAGGCGTGCTTTATCCCTAGTTATATAATTATTATAATTATAGTACATGGTTTTAAAGTTTATTTAACAAAATCTTACAAGAGTATTTAAATATATTAGTTTAACAAATATATTAAATTCTGTAAATGTTAATAAAAATAAATATAAGAAGAACAATAACATCAATCAATTAGAGTGCGTAGATCGAAATGGGTTAATAATGACTTAAAAATGATATTCTTAATTACGCAATATTTAATCACTATATAAAACCCTAACGATTAGCCAGCGCCCAGTATGGAGTTTCATCATCATAAGACAACACAATGGCACAATACACAGTAAGTAATAAAAATATAATAGATTTATTATTATTTTACTATACAATTTTAAGGCTCTACGCGTAGAATATTTTATGTCTTTTCCAGTCCTTTATTGTAAAATGAATAAAGCGCTATATTTACATTATGTGCTCTTTAATTTAATCTTTAACTTAAATAAGTTATAAAAATATAACTAGTTTGTAAATTTTTCTTTAAAATAATGAGGTCTTTTTATTAATTTGAAAAATGTTATCCTATCAACTTTTAAAACTTTATTTTCTTATGCAGATAACTATCAAGAAATTTATATGCAGGAATAAAACCTTTTGCTTTTTATCAAACGATTTTGTATGCAATAAATATTTAACAAAATGTTTGGGATTTAATAATTTTATATTGAATATATTCTCTGTCCACAGAAAACGTATGTGGTTACTGTGTTGTCTTTACTCGTAGCCGTAACAGCAATACCAGCTAATCCAGACATTTTACTAAGTAAAGGGAAAATATCTAGTAATGATATATCCAAACCAAAATCAGGAAGTAACGAAAAAACTCCGGATGATAAAAAAACCCCCATTTCCGCAGAATATGATATACCATTGATTGATCCGTCAATTATTGCGAAATTGTTTGAAGATGCAGAATCAGACAATCTATTATCTTATGAGGAAGGTAATTTACCCAATAAACAAAAAGCTATAAATCAGAACCAACAACCAGATAAACCTCAGGGACAAAGTGCAATATATAAGCAGCCCCCAGAGGAAGATTCTAATGGTCCAATAAGTCCTGAATTACTGGAGGATGATAATTTATCTGATCATTTTGATCTATTCGGTAATAAAGACCAAGGATCAAATAATTCATTATCTGACTCAGAAAATAAACCTGCGATAATAGAATTTATAAAGATAACCGAACATGACATACCCGACGATTCAAAGGACTCAGAAACAAATTCAAATGATCAGAGTTCTCAAGAGCCCAAGGATATCAAACCGCAAGTTCGGGGGGCTGACAATGAGAAGCTGAAAGAGGAAAGCTCTAAACAATCATCAGTAGATGAAAACAGTCCTGAGTTTTACGATTTCCTCACAAATAATGGTGATGTATTAAACCAAGAGATACCTAACAAAAAAAGTAGTGAAGAAAAAATCGATAATGAGAATGGTGTGATTTCACACGAACATTTACCTTCTTCAGATAATTCAATATTTGAACATATCAATAATGATGAAAACCATACCCCAACGGAACGTGACACCGAGTATGAACATTCGGAATATCAAACCTCTCCTCCACAGTCAAATGAACAAAATTCTGAGGCAATAAAACCTGAAACAGAAGAACATGTAAATCCCGATGCACCTGTACCAATTTCAAATATTGATAATATATTCAGTAATTTAGAACCAATTAAATCAAAAAGCGAAGAAGAAGGTGATAATAAAGTTGTTATCCCTGAAGCCCCCCAATTACCACCATTAGACCCTTCAATATTTGAATATATAAAGGAAGATTCCAAAGAACCTGAAATAAGTAAACCTAATGAAATAAAACCAACGTCTTCTGCACATTATGAAGACAACAGTCCCACATATTTCATAGAGCCTGAAAAAATTCAACAAATATTAAATTCTGCGTCCCCTGGTCCTATTGATAATAATGATAAAATTTCAAGTAATGTTTTACCCACAAAATCAGAAAGTAGCGAAGATAAGGATGAGGATCAAAAGGTAGTTATTCCTGAAGCACCTGAGCTTCCTCCAATAGATCCCGAGGTACTTGAGTATATAAAGGAAGAAGCGCAAAATACCGATGAACAGAAATTCCCAACACAAAATGTTGGGGAATTAGAAGTGCCTGAAAGAGAACCTAGCTACGAATATAGTAATTATCCACAAATAGTTAATAAACCAATTGAGTTAATTCCAGCATTCAATCCAGAAGACGCAAATCCTATATTTATCAACAAACCTAAACCGTCATTCTTTTCAAACTTATTTTCCTATCTGCCGTCTTTTCCATTCTCTCTGTCATATTTACCATCGTTTAACTGGCCATTTAAACGTCCATCTTTTATACGTTCACCTAGTGAAAGGTATCCAGAGTATATCATAGAATAATCATGTTTACAATAAACTAAAATTGTAGTTTTAATAAAGCGATAAAAATATTTCTTCTTTCATTATTCCTGCTCAGTTTCAGGATATTTCAAGTTTATTTTTTTTCACAATAATTACATACCATTCAATACACCAGTTTTAAAGTTTTACTTACTACGAGGAAATACGAAAATAGCCCTATGAGTTTAATTATGCATCATGATTTATTTCTCTGATTGTTTGATAAACTATTTAGAGTCATGTAATACATAAAAAGATTAATGAAATGCACTTAAAATGAGATATCCTAAATATCTGTTTCAGGACATTTATGCCATATTATAAACAATAACATTATAGTAATCTTATTGTTTCTTCCTTAATCTGTATCTATTTTTGTAATATGTACTTTTTTGGTGTGTACGTTGGTGTGTATTGTACATAAAGTTTTTAATTTATTAAGTCACCATTAATTACACTAATACTGAGTATTTTTATTTACCCTTTTTGCTTCGCATTGAATTGAATATGGTTATTTATGCAACAAAAATGTGTCAGATATTATTGACGTTTTATTATAGACCTTATAAAGCTTTATAAAGTAGTGTTCTATGGTCTGTATAACTTTCTTATAAAAATACATAATATGTTGGAAACCATTACTCGATTATTACGAACTTCAATGATAATCTCATCTATAGAATTTTGAATGCATGCAGTCTTCGCCTTATATCTTTAAAAAAAATAGGTACTGTTTATACAGCTTACATCTTTAAAAAATTGTGTATTGATATATTATTTATCGGTTATTTTCTTAATTCCTTAATTATATTAATTTTAACATTATACATATACATTATACAAATTATAATGTATATGACTGGTTCACAATAATTAACACAATGTTCTTCCATAATTATGGTATTTATTACTTTAATCTTTCATTGGATTAATTAGTTATTTTAATTTACATAATGTACAATTTATTTATTTAATTTATAAAAAAAAACACACGGGGACAAATCTAAGATGCATAGATCTATAAGTAATTATAGAAAACTAAGGATATAAATAATTTAGATCATACAGATAATTTAAAAAGTTACTTCCCGTATCCATCATACCACGGTGATAAAGTAGGCAGTGGTGGTGGAGGATTATTTTTGCTAAATTTCCCTTTTGGTTTTTCTTGAGACGTGATTTCATCGCGGACACCATACTCATTTTCGGATGTTTTTGGAGCGCTTGAGATGGTAATTGGAACGTCTGTAGATGAAGGCATTGCTTGCGACGATGATTCGGGTAAATTCTCAGGTTCTATACGTTGGCGTCTATTTGTTCTTTGAGTTTTCCTAAGTTTTTTACGGAAACGCATGCGCCGTGGACGTGAAGTAGTGACAGTATCTAATATGTCAGGTAAATTGGTTGTTGTAGAGTATGTTGGAGTAAAACTTGTCGTTTCTGGTTTACTCGTAGACCTCGAATGTAACCAATGTCTATGAAAATTCCTACTATTCTTGAAATTAGGCGCGGTATAACTAGTTGAAATAGACGCTTCTGTAGTTTGTGAATCGTTTTGTCCTTCTGCTTTTAAATTATTAGATTCAACTTGAGTATTTTCTTCTATTGGTATCTCATATTTTTCAGTATTACGCGGTAAATTGTTTGAAACACGTTCAGTAATTACTTCTTGAGGGATATTTTCATTTTTTTTTAATTTCCGAATACGATGTCGCATACGTCTCAGTTGGTATATATTTCTTGAAGCAGGAGGCGATGTTGAAGTACTTAGTTTTTCATCATCATTCTTGTTAATGTTAAATTCGATTAGCTGTAAATTTTTAGCATTGTTTTCGTCATTTATTAAACCTGTCTCTTTGTTTATATCCGCCATGGAGGTAGTTGCTTGAGTTGTTGTATATTGTTCTCGGGTTTGTAAATTATCTTGTTGACT
Source organism: Colias croceus (assembly GCF_905220415.1). Classification (NCBI taxonomy): domain Eukaryota; kingdom Metazoa; phylum Arthropoda; class Insecta; order Lepidoptera; family Pieridae; genus Colias; species Colias croceus. The sequence continues at coordinate 6,179,671 of NC_059542.1, forward strand.
GACTTCTTGTGCAATGGTTGGAAAAGCTGTCGTTTCTTGAGCAATCGGTTGATGAGTTTGTGAAGAAACAGAATGTTCTGCAATAAATTCTGGAATTTTATCCGATGTTACAGTTGTAGTTATTGGCAATTTTTGATCGTCATTTTTTATAGCAAAAATTGGCGTTGATATTGGCTTCTGAATAAATAACTCTGGAGGTCTTGGTATTGATACTCTTCTTTCGGTTTGAGATTTTGGTATTGTTACAATAGATAGATCTTTCTCACTTAACTTTTCAAATTTTTCTAATTCTTTAAGTATTTGTGCATCTTTAGCGAGTGTCTCTAGATTTTTGTTTTCATCAAATTTGTTATTTCTGATATGAAAAATAGTCCGTTTTGGCACCGGCTTTCTTACGCGAAAGTAATGTTGAACGCTCTCTTTCCTTGCCTCTACGTGATGTGGGCTTTGTCCATCTCTCGTTCGATCATAATTAAACGTGAGTGTAGCTTCTGGGTTCACTTGATAATTGGGATCATATATCTCGTCCATTGAAATTTTACTCGGTCCCAATATTGGAGGTTCATTGTAAATATAAATTTCATCATCACCATCATCGACATTATCATCATAATATTGGTCTAATCCTTCATCTGCCCAAATGGGTACGACAAATAATAAACTAAAAGTAACAATGTATAGCTTCATTGTTCTGAAAAATAAAATATGAAGATTAATTGACAAATAACAACACACAAGAATCAAATCAGGCGAATATTAAAGAAATTGACAATGCATACCTTTCAGGTGCCTCCTTCAATCTGATGGATAGAAATGAATATAGGGTCCTTTTATTGAAAGACAAACTATTAATTAAATACTTTTATTGCAACATGTCGTCAATTACCTAATTAAGGCTAACTTGTGACATAGAATAATTTTAAGTAAAAACTACTTGTTTCATTAATTATTATGTTGGGTCGTTAGGTAAATAGTATAATGCTCAGTGTAAAGTATTATGAAATAATTTATTAGAAAAGAAGAAACCAGTGGATTAAAAAAAAAAGAACGTTAGTGCAAATCTATTCTATTATTAGTTATAAGAAATATAGTTAATTAAAATTACAACTTGCACCTTCTAAGAAAACAGTTCACAAAATAAAATATTAACAGGATATAATATATTAGCTTATATATTTTTAAATGTTTATAGTTATTGGAACAAGTCGTCATTTAATATTGCATAAATTAGACATAAACCTATATATTATATAAAAAATACAATGACAAATTATTCTCAATAACTATTCAGGACCAGCCGATTACATGGGTTTTAACATGTAATACATAGCACCTTGATTCATTTTATATAGAATTTCTTCTAATTAATAATTATTTATCTAAAATATGGGACTCTTTGGCTGGATTCATTTGTAGTCCTCTTATTGCTTATTTTCCGCTTTAGTTTTTATTTCAATGTTAAAGCGATAGAGATAAAATTACATTTAAGCATTTTTTTTCTTTGATTAATATAATATGTAAATAGATAATTATACATGAATATAACGTAATGAGATACTTATTAAATTACATGTTGTAATGGCACATCAATTATTTATGCCCTATTGTCACGAAAAATAATAACTGGATTACAGGAAATAATCTTGTTAATAAATAAATTTTAGTCAATATCTAATGTCTAAGCGTTATGGCTAAGAGGTCGTTCGAGGATCAATCGTTTTGTCTCTACCGATATATTTTAAACAATACTGATAGTAGGTGGTAACTAAATATCACGGTCATCATAACTATTAATCTATTGGTCTAGGATCATAAGGAGTCGCATCATGACCGACGTATCTATTGTTTTTGCGAATTTGAAATCCTTGTCCTGGCGCTGCATTATAATAAATAACACGTCGAATGCCGAAAGGATCGACATAACCAAAACTGCCAATTCTTTCATCTGAATTTTGTGTTTGTTCTTCGTGGTATTGTTTAGGCAGATAATAACGGAATCCATTTCTTCTTAAAGCTATTCCGTCATACCTTGGGAATTGGGGCGTGTACCCATCACCCAGACGGACCCCAGGTCTTTGTCTGCGTATCCAGTCATCAGAGTGTCTATATGAGTTGGGATTGTAAATATCAACGTGTTTATAAGGAGTACTATCGCTAGCATAGTACCCGTCTAACGCGTTCGTGTTTGTTACATCGTAATCGTATGGATTAGGGGTTGAGGCAGCTTCATCTGAAGTTATAGGTGGCACCGTAGGCCTGAAATTATAGGAAGTGGATGTATCGATAGAGTTTGGAGAAACTTCAACCGTAGGTGTTGATGATGGAAGCGGTGTAGGAGTAGCTGTGACTTCCTTTGGGTAAGAATAGGGAGGACTCAGTGTTGTTGAGGGATACAATGGCGATTTAGTCGTAGTACTAAAACGTGGAGTGTCGCGATTTGGATGTGGCGCAGGAGCTGGTGTAATGTTGAAACCCGAATCTGTAGGTGCCGTTTTAGCAATTTTCAATGACTCCTGGAAGAGAAGAAAGAAAGAATTTTATTTGATATTGTTGTAATTGTTTGCAGATATACATATTTATATAACTTTTTTTTATTGTATAGAATAAACATATGACTTACTCCAATAGATCGGTCACCCACGTAAACGGTTTTAGATTTATATATTCTGTATCCTTGGTCATCTGCTATGTAGTCTTGTAAACGCAAATACCCATCAGCACCGACCCATCCTGTTGTACCTGGAATCGGAGATAAAAATAAATAAATAAAAGCCATAAAAATAGAATTTTAAGAATGTTCCAGAGATTTTTCTTCAATTATCTCGATAGATAACTGTATCAATTATTTCATAACACTAGCTACATAGCTTTATGAATTATTTAAAGACTAAATACCTATTTCATAATAGTTAATACATTCATAATAACTTTTGGAACATAAAATTAAGCTGTTCCATTAATATATTACCTATGCATCCATAGTTAAACTTATATTAGAAATAAATTAATTTCCTTCTTAAAACGCGATCATTTTACTAACCTACGACGGATCCATCCTTGAGCCTCCTCTCTTTTCTATATTGTCCGTTGTGTGTTTGATACAAGAAGTAACGTTCATCATCTTCATCAGTTTGTATGTGGAACTGATCTGGGTCCTGCTGGGCGCTGTAACCGTCAAGGGCAGCCAAAGCGCTGCAGGCGCACATCTGTTTGAAACAAGATAATTTTCAACATTAATACTTGAGAACTCCATTCTGCATTATATAGGTACATATAGATATATACGATATACGATAGAGATTTAGGAAAATATTTTGAAAATATGACTTCTTTAATAAACGATTTTAAAGTTAAAAAACGGACATCTTTAAGTCTTAACTAATTTTTCAGCGAAACTAGAAAATAGTCTTTAAAGGTAAATAGGATGCGGATAATCATTTTATATTGATAAACGATTCCTTCCTAAAAATAAAATACCTGCGTAATTTAAAATATTTTTGAACAACCCAGTCAAATATTAAATTGTACCTCTGTAAGGTATAGGCACAGGTATAGGTTTGCAGGATTTGATTAATGCTTTAGTCTTATTAATCAATAGTTTAAGAGGCGTGGGAGTTGGGTTGTTTAGTTCCATTGTATAATATCTTTATGATGCCAGGGACACGAAAACTATATATTTCGTTGAAATCTATCTTTGTTCCAAAATCGTTATGAATTGTTAGAATTAGGTTCCTTATATCAAAATGACATAAATTTACTTTCCTAATTCGAAATGAGTAATTCTTCATATCAGGATTGATAAATGAAATAAAGAATAGGTTATAAATGAAATTTTTTTAGTGAAATATATATAAAATCTGCTTCCATAAAAATCTGTGTCACTTACATGTAGTAACTAAGTTTTTTTTTATTATCTATAAATTGTGATCAATATGGTGTAGGTACAATAAAGAATTTTTTATGCATTCATTTAAAGAGTAATTCATTTTTTCACACAACAATACGTATTATTTAATTTAATGCACCTAAGAATTTGTCCAAGCAAGTCTTAAATCTTTGACTGTGAACATAATATTTGCTTAGTTTTTAATGTAGGTACTTTGACAGTTGCTAACGATATTACAATTAGTCACAAGGAACATTGAAGGTAACGTATAAACATACTAGAATAACAATAATAATGATCTGCAGTTAACACACGATGGTTTAGCATCGGGGACATACGTGGGCAGGTAACTAAGAACTGAGGAAATATTATGCAGGCATTTTTTCTAGTGTCATTATGAAAAATCTATGAATCATTGTTGTGTATTAAATATACACATATTTTATAGATATAAATTATACAGGTTGTACCGCCATTGGTGTAATCAATGAAAGTAAAACTATAAGTTCAAAGAGACATAATACACAGCGACGCGACGCGGACGACGCGACGCGACGCGACGCGGACGTCGCGGTCAGGATACCCTGTGAAGAGATAATTTTACAATTTATATAAAATAAATTATATACCGGTCAAATCATGCAAAAAATCATGATTTTAATAGAACATTGATGAGCAAAGGATGAGAACGAATAATTTATTTTAGTAGTTTTGACCTTACCCACAAAATAATCCACGTTTATACAATTTAATGAATGATTTAACGAGATACTTTACACAAGCAATTATTTTTTAAGTACAAGGATAATATTATTAAAAAAATAAGTATTTTTATGCTATAAAGTGAAAAATGAAAAATAAAAAATCTCTATAAATAAAATTATCGTATCACAATCTTACCATTTAAGTAATTCATTTGCCTATTGGGACAGATTTGAGGATCGCCCAACATCTATTTTTAATACCCCTAAGCTAAAGAACAGCGTTTTAGGGTTTTAGCGTTTTCCGGGACAGTTTTTTTTTTTATTGTTTTATAAATGGGGAAAAAAAATCTATGATTAGGTATGTTGTAATCGAGCAGGTCCCTACGAAGGTGAAAACTTAATATATTCTATTCTTTGGCAATGATGAACGAAACCTATAGAATCCCAATAAACTTCCTAGACCTCAAACAGCATACAAATTATATCAAATAGTGAGTCATTTCATGACGATTTGATCTAATAGAATATCAGGTAAAAAATACTCATCCAACATTTTCTTGAAACGTGCAAATATTTTAATTAAAATAATTAAAAGCCACAGATATTTGAGAATGACCTTCATTACTGACGGAACTAGTTTAATTTTTAGGTTCGTTTCCAACAATTAATTGTACGAAATATACTATTGTTGTTTTATTTCTTATCTTATTATTAGTATGTAATAAGAATAATGAATTACTTTTATTTAAATAAATTGAAAATAATTTATATTTTTTAGACCTCATGTCATAATTTATTAAATTCCCACAGTTTATTTAATGAGTTTACATAATTTATTGTACGAACGACGACGATTTAAAAGTTATTTTATTTACAATTATTATAATTTTGATATTATTATAATCTGAACAAATAACGAAGCAACCTATATCCTGAATAAATTACAAAAGGATTTATATAATGTTATCGTTATACAATTAAAAGGAAGTGACGCAAGGATTATTAAATACTTACAAAATTGGAGTATGTAGTATGACAACATATCAGTCACCGGTGGTCCATTTATGGCCCTTGTACTGGCTTGGATTTGGTCAGCGATATAAACACACGATTCATTATGTGACTCATGTACGTTGTACAATGTACACTACGTAATTAAAGTAGTACGTATTTTAAATTGCAAATATTTGTAGCCTAGATAATAGTGCCAATTGTCCAGATACCTACGGAGAGACGGAATTGCTCAGTCACCTCTTATTTTTATTAAACGATCTCATATGGGTTATCTGCACTATATCGCCACCTTTATTAAATTCAAGTCATCATTAGCTGGTACATTAGGGATATTTTTTTAATGATTATTTCACCTATATACATTCATAATATTAGTAAGAGAGAAGAAATGGGTAGGTTAACATATCAAATACTGGTGAACATTCATCGGTCCTACTTTTTTCATCAAAACCATAACATTACTTTAGAAAAATGTATATTTTTTTCGTTGAAGATACACCTATCTAGAGGTTTTATTTTATTGCCATTTCAGTTTCTTGTTATAATTAAACCACTAAATTAATGCTTACTGGGACTTAAGAACATTTTACCTATCACAAAAAATCAGTATAAAAGATTCAGAACCTTTTAATCAGCACTCAGGTATCTTTTACATGGTTTGAGGTTGGTCCAACTAGCCGTAATAAATATGTCGGCGCTTTGTTAATAACGACCACACATATTTTTTTATAGTGAATAACGTTTTACTTAAGTTTGTCCTTTCGACTTAATGGAATCGTGTTTGCGATGCTGAATCATGAGCATGATGTGGCGATAGCTCTACATGGAATAGAATTCGCTTTTTGCCAACTCTTACTACGATTTAGTTGACTTTGTATGCCTGTCGTTGGACCGCACACCCACACAATCGAGCAAGACACTTGTTACATGACGTTGTAACTAATCCTTAAACAATTGGCCATGGGAAACGCATATTTGGTTATGAAATTAACGAAAATACTTTGATATGAACATTCACAAAAAGTTTATTCGACAAAAACCCGTCACTACAATAGGACTTCCGTGTAGACGGTTACACTTTTTTATGAACGACTTACTAGCGATTTAAAAATAATTTTAATTGTAATTAAAATTGTATCCTAATTAGATTGCCGGCGTCACAGAGGTATGAGATCATAAGTTTCGCAGGTGGGAGCGCTAGGTAGTTAGGTACTCGACGTGAAGGCAATTGTATTGAGAGCGTTTAGTTGTTAAGGTTGGAGTTTCATTGGACCATGTCCAATGGTGTAGGCGACACCCACGGCACTGTGTGGGCTTAGGGCGCGCAAATCCGCATTGCGCACAAGAACCTTGAATTATCGTAAACTACGTAGGTACATGATGCACATTTTTGTATTTCTAATGACAGATTAATACATTGGCGTTCTTGATGTTCTTATAAGTCCTTAATTTATGTATATAGTTACATCCACAATTCCAACAATTGGTAATATAGGTAATAATATAGAAGGTAGGTAACATAATTCAGACAAATGAAGTCACACAAACAATAAACATTGATATATCTAAGTTTAAAAACATTAAAAATTTCCTGGTGTTTATTTAAACATATTGCATCAATATGATGATGTGTGATGAGTAATGTAATGTTTTGAGCTGGTAATGAAAAAAATGTTATATAAACAATATTATGTAAACAAAATAAGATTAATATTGTCATACCAATTAAATCGTAAAGGCAAGGCAATTGGCAACATTGTTCTGCAGTAATCAATCAATCATCGATTTAATTAAATGAATATATTGTAACACAATACCACGATATCAAATCACTGTATCGAAGATATTTTTCATAATCGCTGTATATGAGTATTATTGTTACCATGCCATACACCAACATTACTTTTTTTAAAGGTTTATAAGTATTACGTAAGTATTAAGTATTACATTTTTTCTATTTATTCGTGTTTATTTATCCGTTAAGGTAATGTGAACTAACTGTAAATGACCTGTGTTTTAGAGTGCAGATGTGGAGGAAAACGCATTGTGCATTAAACTTACTTAACGACCGCTCTCTTCGCTACATTGAGTATAAGTACCGTTGCGTTGTTGCAATCATCCATTATGTATTCCTAAGAATTTATTTGTATTAAATTCTTAGTCTTTTTCCATATTTATTATACATTTAATTAGGTTTCAAACCATTCGCAGGAAGAATGTAGAGGTGATCTTGAATAAATGTTTAAATTTTTTTTAGCATCTTCATTGGATTGAATATATTTATTTATTTATTATTTATTTAACTCTTTAATAGTTGTACAGAACAGTTGTACAGAAGCCTTAGAACTACTTACACATAGAACAGAGTACAACTATTTTGGTGGCCTTATCACTTAATAGTCTTCCAGGCAACCACGGTAAAAGGTAAACAAGCAAAAAGGTCACTAATTGGCGGGACGAGAACAGAAAAAGAATAATTAATAGCAAGAAAACAAATGAAATATAATGAGAGATATTACGATAGTTATCATATTAAAAGAAATAATAATTACGTCGTGAAACAGTCAAGAAGTAAGAAGAGATGTACGCGACGATATGAGTGAGTTAATGGGTTCGTTCCGCACATAGTCCCGGAAACAACGAAAGTGATGCCCGATACAATACGCGGGTTCTCACGCGACGAAAGCAGTCGCCTGACGTAATTGCATGTCGACGCTATGTGGCTATAATATAACCTTGCTGAGAACACGCGATTCACTACAATAATATATTTTTTAATTTAAATTGCCTTATCTGAAGATTTAAGCCTTCGTGGCTCGGTCAACAGTTTAAGGTTTTAGTGAAAAGCCTACAGTAAGGTTTTTGTGATAACCCGGTGTAAAATAATGTTTTTTTTATTTCTTATAATTTTTAAATGAGATAGACCATAAATACAGGGTTGAGGCGTGCTGAGAGCACTAAAACACCAAAAAAAAGTTAATATCTACCTAAACATATTCTAACATGAATGGTGGGATTAAAATTCTCTGAAGACGTAAATGTATCTTAAAATGATAGAGCTATAAACAAGTCGCGCAATCAAAAAAACAAATTTGGATACCTATGATTATTTTTAGAAGCCTATTGTAAGGAAATACAAATACATATGTTTATTTACCTACATCTACCTATTTAGGTTTTAAGACTATAAATACTGGTTAAAATAATGATTCATGGTATTTTGGTAACGGTCGAGATGATCATATATCTGAACTATGCTTGGAAATGACTACATGGATTCTGAATCATTCTTTACTATCTACTCATAAAAATCCTTAAATGGTTCTTAGACTTGGTTCAGCTTAGTTTATATTTTAAAATCTGCATTTGTCATAGGTATTAAATTATTTATTTATTTATTTATTTATTTAATTAAGGTCAGCCAGCAGTTGTTTACATCAACACATACATACAGAAACAAGAACACAAAATAACTTATATAAATGCAACAGCTACTTAAAGGCTAACACCACATGCAAGATCTTTTTTTTTTTTATTTAGCTCTCGCTCAATCATAGATAAGCAGCTTATGAACAATAACTAAATTTTGTTTGATTTTAAAATAAACAGATACACATAAATATTGGCACATTTGTTCACAAATAAAAAAATATCAAATGAATCGAAAATAAATCTTAGGTACTAAACAATACATTATTCTTAACTATTATTAATTCTTTAATTGATATTTGTTAGTTATTACTCTTTTTACACACATTGAATTGCATTACTAACATTTCGTATGTTTCACTGTAACAAATTCATTGGCTTTCGAAATATAGTTCAATGTAAAATTGTTTTTGTGCCAACCTCTTATTTATCGTATAATTTCGTAATTTATTCCCAATCACAATTTGGAATGATACATTCCATTTTAACCTAAATTATTTCTATTACTAACGTCTATTTTTGGGATTTACGGTTAGAACAAGATTTGTAGCTTGGTAGGTACTGCATATATACATAAAGTAACTGAATATAATTAAGATTCAAGTCGTGTGCAAGATCACACGAGAAAACATGCAAAGGTAAGGTCCGGTAATAAATTCGCTGTGTCCGATCGGAAATCAAATAAGCAAACACCTGATGTATTATTACACAATGCTTTTGCACAACATACGCTTTGGCATGTGCCGAAATGCACTTTCTAATTTTATACTGGACGGCACTATATCAATAAGATGACCATAGGTCTGATAGAATATATTAGTTGTAAATATTTTTCCAGCAAATTCTGAATAACTTAGTATGATGTATAGCAGGAAATACTATCTTTTATTTTTTTATTTATAGGTATAATATTATCATAAAAATTTATCGAAGCATTTACAAAATTATAAAAATAACAATTAAGCCAATTTTTGTTGGTATTGCCATGGACTGCGACCATATCCAAATATTTACAAATGTCTTGTTATTTTGATATCGTTTCGCCTATAAAATTATGTTTATTATACATTAAAAAGTTTCTATAAATAAAACAGTTACCGTTTTTCTGTCAATTTAAGTGCTTATGAGAAGAATATATTAATAATAAATATATAGTAATAGGAGTGTTTCGTTGGTAGAAAAACCAGTCCCAATACTTGACTAAGTTTCTAAATAGGGCCGCTCACTGTTTATCATCTTAAGCGATATTATGGTTCTACAACTTTCCTTATTTACAAGAACAGGATTCAACTATTAGAGGTTCTTAAACTGAAGATTATTCGAAGTATGTGAAATCTCACATCCCGTAAGTTACGGTAAGACTGAGAGCCATGTAAGGATATTATTACGAAGGATAGTTGCGATCGCTTTCACCCACGCGGACGCCAACCTGCGATATGAGGTCAAAACGTTTCGAATCTTTACGTAAATGAAGTCGTGACCCGCTTAGAGTTTAAAGGATATTAGCAACTATACAAGTAGGTAAATGTTTTGACGAATGAAATTAACTGTCTTACAAAAGCGTTCCGTGTAACAAATGTGTACCAATTATATTATTTGTAATTCTTAGTCATGTATGTATGCTGGTCACATCATTAACAGCCCATGTTTGTCCACTGCTGGATATAGGCCTCAGTCATGGCACGCCATTGAGCCGGTCATTTGCTCGTTGTCGCCAGTTTTTCCCAGCAACCCTGCGGATGTCGTCACTCCACCTTGTAGCAGGGCGTCCTATGCTACGTTTGCCGAGCCGCGGTCTCCACTCTAGTACATGTGTGCCCCAGCGGTTGTCCGTTCTGCGGCACATATGACCGGCCCACTGCCACTTCAGCATGCTAATCCGTTGAGCTATGTCGGTAACTTTCGTTCTCTGGCGAATTACTTCGTTCCGGACTTGGTCCCTCAGAGAAATACCGAGCATAGCTCTCTCCATAGCACGCTGTGCGACTTTAAGTTGGTGGACCAGTCGTACTGTCAGTGTCCACGTCTCGGCTCCGTAGGTCATGACTGGTAGGACGCACTGATTAAATACTTTTGTCTTGAGGCATTGTGGTAGTGACGACGCGAAGACTCGACGGAGTTTTCCAAAAGCCGCCCAACCCAGCCGTATCCGCCTGTTGATCTCACCGGCGAAATTGTTCTTACCTAGTTGGAGCATTTGCCCTAGGTATACATACTCTTGAACAATTTCTAGAGAGACTCCATTTATTATGATCGGTAAAACATGATCTTCGTTTTGTCTGAGTTCATGCGGAGACCGATGCGTAAGGAGGATTCGGCTAGTTCATTCAGCATCTGCTTAATGCTGGTCACGAACGTACTTAAATCTTTCTCAAATAAATCTTAATTGGATTTTATTTTCTTCAAATCTTATTTTAATTTACTTTTAAATACAGAGCTCCAAATTGGTCATTAATGAATATCATAATTGTAAAGCAGATGACAACTATATTATCGTCATGCAAAAGGATCGTTAAAATATAGATATGTTTCAATTATCACGTATTTTTCAAAATATACAAAATAATGTTGGAATGGTAGAGGATTTTAAAATGTTGACAACACAATGAACGCTTTATATAATTAAAATTATACATGCTTCCTAAAAACCTTGAATGACATACATTCATAGTTGGATGAATGTTCTTAACAAGGTTCGTCAAGTATTGTTATATTCACGACAAAAGAGCCTCCAAAACGGTCGTTGTAGCGATAACATTATATTGTAGAGACTAGAAAAATGTGTTAATATGTTGTCATTGTTTATATAAACAAAATATTTTGAATAACTTTGCAAGTAATAACGTACCTTAGTATTAAAAAAAAACTGCATGTAATAATTATAAATAACATATGCTATTACGTTATTACCACTTACCAGGAATGTATAAATTATATAAGCATATCGTATCAAGTATTAATAGCGCGAATGATGTTAATAATATCAGAGCAATCTGTTTCTAAACGTAATCATTGAGCGTGTAAATAATTTATTAATTAGCAACTACATATTTTATTAATTTAATGTTTTTTTATATATGGATTGTATGCGTTGAAAGAGTGTATTGTGTAACTGTTTATACACATTCAAGTATTCATTTATATTATTTAATTACGTTAAAACATTTTAATAAATGAGCTTCTTTGTTGTGATAGTATTAAATAAAAGAGCCTCTCGCTATTCGTTATTATTCAATATTTAAAGTGCCTACCAAATTATAATAGTTTTACTTTTATACTAAAATATGTGAATATTTATTAGATACGCTTTCTATTTTTCGTAAATTTGATTTATTTTATCTTTTAGTTTTGTTCGGCCGAGTCTTATAAAGCATCCTGATTAAATAAAAAAATGTGGGAATCCGGAATAATGCTTGAATTGTTGTTTTCCTTATAGATCTTACAACAATTCACAGTTAAACTATATTAATTTAAAAATTAAATATTTTTTATATACTCCGCAATAACATGCTCTACTTAATACGTAAGATTTTCTATGGAATTTAAATTATGGGTTACTGAATATGTATTTGTAATTGGAATAGGGATCAAAATGGCATGGCAACGAAGCGTTTATTCCGTTTATGAACAATGTTAATTTAGTTGATTTTCATAGAAACTAAAAAATACTAAAACTAAAATCCCTACAAAGAATAGTATCCTCGGCTTTCCATGGCAATTTTTCTTAGTGGGAATATAGGTACACGTATATTGGTTAAATTTAATTCCCGATGTTGGTGATAAAATCGTTTGATTATGTTATTTTGGGCGCCGGGAATCTAAGGAGTGGGTGTTGCGCTTAGTGATTAATCTACTACCGACGGTCCGTGGGCGCATCTTAATAGCAACTCACTTGTATGTTTTGTTGAATGAACGTGGGTAATTTTGGCAAAGACCTCGGTATAACAATCTATTGTTACCCTGTTCTGATGCTCTTACTCACTTGCAGCAAGGTAAACTTTAGCGTAATGAATATGTTCTTTGTTTTTTTTTACTGGGAAAATTTTAAATGTCCAAATTTTTATTTATGTAGATATATGCACACCATTTGTTGTTTTTTAGGTATGTACCTAGTACCTACTCTTTTTGTTCAGATTATAATAATATAAATTGTCGTAATTAAACAATAGGATTTTATACAAAAGCATAAAATTAGGTTTTTTGTAGAGGTAGGTAGTTTTTTGTAAAGTGATTAAATCTTAGTGAACTTAGTTATCTTTCAGAAAAGAATGTAAAACAATCCCACATCATTGTTTTACATGTAAAAAAATCATAAACTTGTTACTTTAATCCGTAATTTTTGTGTCCGCAAAAAATTAATTACCTACTCCTAATTAATTCGTTATGTTTTTATAGAAAAACTACTAAATTATAGGTATTACGTGTTCTGTGTAAAAACCTTTTATAAATGTTTTTTCAAAAATAAGATTAACGTAATGAAGTAGGTAGATTTTTACTATATGATTAAACATTATCCAAAATATAATTACTCTGAATATTTTATATAGGTAGGTACATTATAAAGTTCAGTGTTTTTAATTTTCAAATAAAGTAATATATTTATAATTTACTTAAAATTGAAATAATATAAAGTGAAAAAACTAAAACCCAACTACGACAATAACCGGCGCTGAAAAAGTATAAAACAAGATTTCAGAATACTGAACTGAACAAAGTTGCTAATTTCTTGTTCTTCGCATTGACATGGAGAAAAAAATATCCTCACTTGAAGAAAAAATAGAGGCTCTGGAGCGCCACAGCATTAAAACCTGTGTTGAACTGCGTAATGTACCAAAAATACCGCAAGAAAATAAAAGTTCTATCTACACAACCATACGGCATTTAGCAAAACAACTAGATACGGAAGTTTCTCTCTCTGACATCCGAGACATTACTAGGTTGCCGTCCAAAAAAGATAGTAAGACGTCGAGCATCAGCATTGAGTTTTCGAATACCATTATAAAAAACAGCTTCTTACAGTCTGCTAAACAATATAATAAAAATAATCCAACTAACAAAATAAGCTCAACTCTCATGGGCCTTGACGCCCCTCCTACGCCAGTATATATTGCTGAACAACTGACAGCTTCTTCTAAAAAACTATTCTATTTAACACGCAGCTTCGCCAAGGCGAACAATTACGCCTTTTGTTGGACATCAAATGGTCGCGTTATGTTAAAGAAGAACACGAATAGTCAACATATTGTTATAAAATGTAATCAACAACTAGAAAACCTATCATTGCAAAACAAACTATGACTAGTTTTATATAAATTATTTCTTTTAGTCGTATTGTGTAACATTCAAATGTCGTATGTCCTAGATTACTATTATTTATTTGTAAACATTCACACACCTATTTACAACACACCCAACAAACCAAAAATGCAACTCACCTTCACACCATTCGTATTCATCATTCCCAAAGAGTATTTGCATAAAATATGTTTCCAGCATTATAGAAATAAAGTCACTCTAAAACGTATATTAATAAAATGGTCGTTAACGCTGAAATAAATATAGATAACCTAGATCAATTATCTGTATCGGAATCATATTCTTGTAGCGCTGAGGAAGCTAAAAATTATATTAAGCAACCTCAAAACTATATTAAAATCCTCTCACAAAACATAAGATCCATTGCTACCAATTTTCCTTCTTTCCAAACAACTTTGGACAGAATTGCTTTTAACTGCGATATTATTGTTCTAACGGAGTGTTGGCTCTCGTGTCTAAGTAATAGTAATATCCCCTGTTTAGATAATTACTACATGTACTCTACTACAAAACATCTAAATCAGAGCGATGGTGTTGTGGTGTATATTAGAAGCGAATTAAATACAAAATATAAAGAATTAGATTTTAAAAACTCTGCCACAGGCTTAGTGGTTGAAATTGGTTGTGACATTGCCATATTATGTATATATAGATCACCATCTATTGTAAACACTGATTTATTCGTCTCTACTCTGAACGAAATACTACCTACCTTCTCCAGATTTAAATCTGTTATTTTAACTGGCGATATCAACTTAGACATTAAACCACAAACAACGGATCCTCGTTGTCACGACTACCTTAATACCCTCGCATGTCATGGCTTTCTTCCCGCTCACACATTACCTACAAGAGGCCCCAACTGCCTAGATCACATAATTTTAAGAACTAAATCTCCATCACTTTCGCTTCTCTTAAATACGACAGTCACTGATCACTACTCTACCCTGCTTTGCGTCTATCTTAAAAAAATAAAAAACAATGAAACCTCGACTATATCTAAAATTGATTTTAATAAATTAGACAAAATAATTGAACAAATAGATCTAGCACCTATATACTCTATCTCGAATGTTAATATTGCTACTGATGCTCTCGTGTCACTCATCCAAAACGCTATTACTGAAAGCACGATTGTCAAAAAATTATCTGCTAAGAAAAAAATCCTAAAACCCTGGATCACTCCAGGACTACTTAGGTGTATAAAACACAGGGATGCACTTCACAAAAAATTTAAAAAATCACCCAACAACGAAACCCTAATGATCAGCTACAAACGATACAGAAATTTTTGTAATAATATATTAAAAAGAGTAAAAAGACAATTCGATACTAAGGAACTTAACAAAGCTGGAAATAATTTAAAAATTCTTTGGAATACTATAAAAAGAATTATTTACACTACAAAACCAGAACACCGAACAAGTGATTTACTGTCTCTGTCAAACTCACCGTCTCAGTCTTGTAACGACCTTAATAGTTTCTTTGTAGGAATAGGTGAGAGCCTTGCTAAAAATTTAATCAACAGCCACTCTTCAACGGGGCGAACTCTGCCGCAGTGTAAGAGTCCGGTAGCCTCTTTTGTTCTACTTGAAACCGATCCCAACGAAATTACGACTATTATACATTCTCTTAGAACAGATGCAGCATCCGGATGGGATGGTATTCCCCCTTCCGTTCTTAAACGATATTCGAAAACTTTGGCCCCTGTCCTAACCTATATTTTCAACCTGAGCTTCCAAACTTCTACTTTTCCCAGCTCTTTTCAAAAAGCTATCGTACACCCGATATACAAAGGAGGAGAAAAAGCTTCTCCTGGTAACTATCGCCCCATAGCAGTCCTCACTGCGTTGTCGAAGGTTCTTGAGCGCTTGGTAAATAATAGACTAATAAACTACTTAGAAAATTTCAAACTTATCTCATGTCAACAATTTGGTTTTAGGAGAAATAAAAGCACCACCGATGCAGTTCAGGAACTAACAACTTTTATTGTCAATAAGTTGAACTCACAAAACAAGGTTCTTACAATATTCCTCGACCTCGCCAAAGCCTACGATACCATTCGAACTTCCACGCTTCTAAATAAACTCGAAATAATAGGTATCCGAGGCTCGCAACTGGACTACTTTAGGAGCTACCTTGCGACTCGAACGCAAATGGTTAAAATAGGAGCTTACACAAGTAAGGAGCTTCCTATTCACTTTGGTGTACCTCAAGGGAGTATACTTGGACCCACCTTATTTCTTGTCTTCATTAACGATCTTTGTAACGCCTATATACCTAACGCTAAGATAGTATCCTTTGCAGATGACACTGCTGTAACATTCTTCGCAAATTCGTGGTCTGAAGTTCAAAACATCGCACAAAATGGCTTTAACTATATACATGAGTGGCTTATTACTAACACCCTGACATTGAATACTTCTAAAACAAAACTAATAACCTTTTCTCTTTCTTCAAAGTCACAACCTCAAACACCAATTTCAGTAAAAGCTCACTCCTGTCACACGCCAACAACAGCTCTGTGTCACTGTCCAACCATTAATTCTGTAGATAATATTAGATACTTGGGCATAACTCTGGATAAACTTCTAAATTATAAAACTCATATTGGTCTCCTAACAACTAGGGTCAGAAAACTTATTTATATTTTTAAAAATTTGAGACACGTCACGAACACTGCCGTTCTACGTACCGTCTACTATGCCTTGTGCGAATCTATTGTCACATACTGTATTGTATGTTGGGGAGGTGCCGCAAAAACCATACTGAAGCCCCTCGAGGTGGCTCAAAGAGCAGTTATGAAAGTCTCCACGTTTAAACCTATGCAGTATTGTACAACCGACCTGTACAAAGATTGGAAAGTTCTCACCGTTAGACAACATTTTATTTTACAGACTATTATTTTACAACACCGATTAACACCTCTAGTTACAACCTCGTTTCGACGAAAGAACAAAATCTGCACTGTTCCTCAGCCTAATAGCATGTTCACCAAGAGGTTCTTTTACTTCCTCGGACCCTATTTGTATAACAAAATTAATGATAGTCTTAGCATCTATGCCTTACCGTATTCTAAATGTAAATTAACCGTACGCTTCTTTCTATTAGGAAAAACTTATGACGAGACAGAACAACTTCTTGAGATACTGGCTTAAGTGTAAACGTGACTGATCTTGCTTAGATATCTATAATATAATATTTCAGACACACACACACACACACACACACACACACTTACACAAACACACGCACACACATACACATACACACACACAAATATATATACATTCATAAGATACAGTTTCATTCGCCACACCCGCATTCTCTTATACACCTTAAATTTTACACATTTTTTTTTTTTTTTCTCTTACTCCCTATTGTAACCAATTTTAATTTATAATAATGAAGTACTTGCTAAGAGGCTTTTTGTGTATTTATATTAGAGGCAAGCTGTTTCTCCTAAACACAGGTTGCCCAGTAACCTAGCTAGGGAAACATTGGCTTGTATAAATAATTGTTTTGGTAGCCTTTTTATTTATATACTTTTACATGTATATTAATTGTATACCTATTGTAATAAATTGTAATTGTAATTATTGTATGTATGTATGTTTAATAATAATAAATAATAAATAATAAAATCAAAATCAATGTAGGTAGTTGCAAGTAAATGGACACAGTAGACTCAACCAAGATGCCTTCGTTGTAAATTAACAATAATGTCATACAATACTATTCTGAAGTATGCAATATTCCACTATGTAAAGATAAATTTTCATGTTTGGAAAGGCGTAGTCACACGTTACATACCTAAAATATACCTATCTACCGTAGCACTTCAACAACGTGTGACTACGCCTTTCCAAACATGAAAATTTATCTTTGCATAGTGGAATATTGCATACTTCAGAATAGTATTGTATGACATTATTGTCAATTTACAACGAAGGCATCTTGGTTGAGTCTACTGTGTCCATTTACTTGCAACTACATTAGCAACTTTGTTCAGTTCAGTATTCTGAAATCTTTTTTTATACTTTTTCAGCGCCGGTTATTGTCGTAGTTGGGTTTTAGTTTTTTCACTTTATATTATTTGTACTATTTTGGTGTTAAAGTGTATTTGGGGGCATAATATTAACAAAAGTTAAACTGATGAACTAATAAAGAAGCTATGGACGAAAAGATGTGAATTATATGCAATCAGCCCATGAATACAGGTAAAGTCACGAGCAAATGCTAGTAATATATATATATTCAAAATGTACAAGGAAAGCGCTTTCAAATGATACCAAACACGGGATATTTATCTTAACTTTATTTTTTTACTTTGTATGTTTTGTCCGATAGAGGACGCCACATTAGATTTTGTGAAACCCCATATAGCCTATAACCAGCGGACAATTAAGACGCTTCTAATGATATGTCATTTGTCAAATTCTGATAAGTAGTTTAGACGTTACGAGGGAACAGATGAACATACATACATACATACATAGCCTGTCAAAAATCATAACCCTCATTTTGCTTTGCCGTAGTCGGGTAACAAAAACTACAAAATGTTATCTAATTGTAAGGGTCATGTCTACGTACAATTAAATTTTGTATTCGTAATTGCTAATACAATTTGTCGAATGGTTCACATTTTTATAGTACTCGTTCTAGGTCGCTTAAGATTTCTCACGATAAATTTATACAATAATTTACGAACTAAAGTAAATAAGGCTACAGTTAAAAGAATACAATAATATTTTTTTCCCTTGCAATCAAATAATCTGTAATGGCTGAGTTAACTGTTAATAATTATTGTTGCCATCAAATTGTGAGTCAAGCTTATGCTAAGCTATTTATGTTGCATGTAATCAAAGCTATGTTATATAAATCGATAATTTAATGTAATGCCCTGATTATTTACTCTGACCACGTACAGAATAATAAACAAGTATTTGCACCTAGGCACTATGAATAATAACATGCTCTACTTAATACGTAAGATTTTCTATGGAATTTAAACTATGGGTTACTGAATAGTGAATATGTATTTGTAATTGGAATAGGGATCAAAATGGCATGGCAACGAAGCGTTTATTACATTTATGAACAATGTTAATTTAGTTGTTTTTATAGAAATGTATTTCATTTAATACCTAATATACAGCAAAGAAAACATCACTCCGCCTTTTATCCTTTAGTTTCAGAATTGCATAGAGATCAAACAACTTAGTTGAATTTGTGTTCATACATTAATTTTATTCGTTAAAATCAGACCAATACACATGAATAATGAAAATGAATACAAGTCATATAGCTTTTTAGATAGAGCATTATGTAATGGGTATGTGTATATATATGACAAAGACGCCATACAATTTTATAATAGTTTTAATTTTAATTACAAGGATAACCAATTCATTATCATTGTATTGCGAAGTCATAATCTGTTGTTTAATATATGTGCATACGTTTTAAATGTTATGATTCAATCATTCTAAATGAAAAAAAAACTACTTGTAATGATACACTGCAGATAATAACAAAATAATTTATGGTTATGTGACCTAGACCGAAATGCAATCATCGATGGTCGTCAATTTCGTTTCAAACGATAGTGTAATTTAAATAATATTTTTTATCAATCGTTTATACACGACTAGCTTACCACCCGCGGCTTCGCCCGCTTTGTCTAAAACCTAATAAATTATATACTAAAACCTTTCTCTTGAATCACTCTATCTATTAAAAGAAACCGCATCAAAATCCGTTGTGTAGTTTTAAAGATTTAAGCATACAAAGGGACATAGGGACAGAAAAAGCGATTTTGTTTTATACTATGTACTTAGTGATGATGTAAAGATCGTACATATTATATTATAATACTGCATGCATTTACGCCCCTCGGCATATGATACTTCTAGATCAATCAAATGTAATTTAAATGTATGATGATAGGAAACAGGTTTCGGAAATACAAAACTCCTTTTTTAGAATTAAATAAACTGCGTATAATTTTAGTCTGCTATTAATACGAATCTGTGTAAAATTATTTTTGAAATGTTATCAAGGTATTAGTCATATTTTGTCTTACATAAATCTATGATTTTGTAAGCAGGTCAGTAATAAATACCATAGATTCGAGTTTATTATAAAATTAGTGGGTGTATCCTAATGGTCAGCGTGAGAGTGTCAGAAACTTGCGAGTCACAGCGCTGAATAATAGGGCTACCGCTACTAGTAAAAGTATTCCTACGTAAAATTTTACGCATAAAAGATTTTAATAATAAAATTAGTGTTTTATTTTTTAAATTATTGGTAATTTGCTATATGTAACATTATGTAGGGAGTTTTGCTAATCTAAGGAACGCTACATAAAGTCGTTGTATACTGCGTTAGCAATTGCAATTCAAATTCAAATTCAAATTTCAAATTCGTTTATTCAATCAAACTTAAACTAACCTTAGAGCTAAATACATTAGGTGTTGTACATTTGTTTAATTACTATTTATGTAATTACAAATCTATATAATTTTACACATAAAAATGAACTTGTGCTGTACAATAAGTAACTGTATACAACCCTACAGGCACATGCGGTCGTGCGTTACGCAAGCCGGTTAGTGGCTCGATAAATCGCTCTACATTCGCTCTTTGTCTTATCCAGCGTACTTGTAAACTGGCCTCTTACTAACTTGCTTTTGATCCCATTTCCATGATTTTTTAATGTAAAATATAACTTTAAATTGCAGTTAAACAACGTGCTAAACATTCTAAAGCTCGTTCGTGACGCACTTCATGCGAATGCATTTGGGCTATACTTTCTTGTTTTGTTGTAAATGTCATAGTGATAAATGTCATGAATAATAATAATATTGTGGGATAGGAATTTAAATTTTTTAAAGTTCCACGGACTACTAAACGTGGTTTATAGGTCAGAATTTTATGGTTCTGCGGCCCTTTATACGAAGTCCTCATCAGATTAAAGTTATCGCTATGGATCTCTTTTTTAACTATAAATGATGAGGGACTCTAGGATTGTCGTTAAAGAGCTACGATACCAGTGCCAATTTCGTTAAAATAAACATAGTTATGAATTTTATATTAGCTCATATTTCGTTGAATTATATGAAAATAATAGATAGATTACAATCGTGCAATCGATTATTTAATTTACAAAAATGTGTTGAATAGTTATGATTTACTTTTTATACCCAATTTTATGTAAGGTTCTTTCAAAAAATCAATTGCTTTTTGCATCATTGCTCTCATGCATTGCGCATATTTTCTGCGCTTCTATTAAATTAAATTAAGTGCTCGTAATCATTATGACAGAGTCCGTTCTTTGAAATATCAGACGAAAATGTTCTAATAAGCAGTTTACGAAAGATCGTATTTAAAAACTTCTTTATACCAAAATTTTGTAAGGAGCACTGAATTACCAAGAGAAAATGATTTATGTGACGATGCAATACATATTGATGTAATCTGTAGATGTCTTACAAGACTGGAAACATAAAAAAACATGTTCTAGTTATCAGGTGGAATAAGGACATTAATTAGTGGACATTTATATCAACGCATATTATTATTCTTTATAAGATTTACAAAATTACTCATTCTTTTGAATTTGAAAAGAAAATAATTATTAATTTAAAATTTTTTATACTTTACCAATTATCCATATCATGTATATCTAATGTGCTTAAATTAAATATTTAATTACACACTGATATTTTAAGTGATATATAAAAACAAATCTTTAAATATATGTGAAACAAGTGAATGTAGTTTAAATTAATATTGCATTACCATTATGTTACAAAATGCAGCGCAATGCAACGCGTAACTTAAAAATTGGAAACAGACAAATTCACATCAAGTACACCCTGTATTATATCCAAAACACCCACTACCCAGTAATAATATGTAATTAAATAAATTATATTACTTAATAATGTAATTTTTAATTGTTACTACGTATTACAACACGAGGAAACAGACAATAAAAAGTCGATTTTAGTATCGTACGTAATTGATATAACAATTGCATAATAATTATTATGTCTGTTGGAGTATGTAGGCAACCAAGTGCTTGAAACTTCGTCCACTTCCACTGGCAAAGCGATCGAAAGTGACTTGGTGAACTTAATAATCGTAATAACATTGCACCACAGTCCACATATAACATTATATAACAGGTTGGGGACAAGAAAGGGCTACCAGTAGAGCTTTATAGTCAACTAGCTCACCGCCCGCGGCTTCGCCCGCTTTGTCTAAAACCTAATAAATTATAATATATACTAAAACCTTCCTCTTGAATCACTCTATCTATTAAAAGAAAACGCATCAAAATCCGTTGTGTAGTTTTAAAGATTTAAGCATACAAAGGGACATAGGGACAGAGAAAGCGACTTTGTTTTATACTATGTAGTGATGATGTAAAGATCGTACATATTGTATTAATTTCATAATACTGCATGCATTTACGCCCCTCGGCATATGATACTTCTAGATCAATCAAATGTAAGTAATTAAAATCGATGATGATAGGAATCAGGTTTTGGAAATACATAAAACTCCTTTTTACAATCAAATAAACTATGAGAAAACGACTTTGTTTTATACTATGTAGTGATGAACTGCTTGACCAATCTATTATATATTAATTATTAAGAAGGTACCTTACAAAGATACTTAATACTATTT
Organism: Colias croceus; assembly: GCF_905220415.1. Taxonomy (NCBI): domain Eukaryota; kingdom Metazoa; phylum Arthropoda; class Insecta; order Lepidoptera; family Pieridae; genus Colias; species Colias croceus. The sequence goes on from NC_059542.1 coordinate 6,202,720, forward strand.
TCTATTAGGGAATTTATTAATGAAGTCTTGATAGCCAGGCCAGCTAGTTTGCCGTTCTGGAAATTCTTCTGAATAAATGTTATTTGTTATTATAATTCTTAAAGTAGGTATGCTATTATGACTATTTTTAAGACAGCAAACAAATTGTGATAGTAAACTTATTGGTATTGATGAGCTCGATGATGCAGATAGCACCTGACCTACCTTACTAGGAACAATACGGTCAAGTATTCATTGTTTTGAGTTTGTAGTGCAGTTCTGTGACTCAATTTTACGGTCCATTAAAAAGAAACAATGAAGAATTGAGTTAAATTTTAATACGTTCTAAAGGTTTATTTATATTTTTATTAAGATAAATATTTAATTTAATAGGTAATTTGTCTTTTTGCTGAACAGCCTTTTCGCAATAATTTTTGATAAGTACATCTTATAATTACCAATTTCTTGTAACTAGCTAGAGATTACATACCTTCAAAATTCTAGCAACTATTACCAATGGTATTTGTAAAGTGTATTATATAAATTGTCTCTCGTATCATGTCTCAAGAACTTAACCAATCTCGGTCGTTGTAAACTGACCTCATTCTACCGTATAATTCCTTGCAAGCCTGCTGCCCTTTTGCGTAATAACAGCGGTACACTTTTCCTCCTGGTGGCTCGTAATGCTCTATTCTACGAGTAGGAGACATTTGCCCAGAATACCCACACCAAGAATTCAGACAACTATAGTCTAGATTCACTAGAGATGTACCTGTTTTTAAGAGTATATTGGTTTTAGTTTTTAAAGAATCCTTTAATTTAAGTTCATCATTATACGGTACAAATTGATTGAAATCACATATAATTCTTTTGTCTTCACTCTGTTCGCATATAAATTCATCCTGCGAAAGAATGTTGGCTTCGTTCGGTCGCACAATGTTCCCAGTATCGACTAATTTGGCGTGAGAATCAATCTCCTCCTTTCTATGGCACACACGCGCCCCGTCCGAGTACATCAAGCAGTCGACGAAATAGAATACCTTATTTGGTATATTATTTGATAAAAATAGTAACTTATCTATATCTTTGTAGCTACGATATTTTAATTTTTGACAATTGTAGTTTTTCCCTTCCAGATAACAAAACCTTAGATTTTGGGCCAAGGTTGATAATTGTGTTAACGAGTAAAGTTTTATAGAATCACAATGCAGGGATGAACAATCATAAAATATTGCTGGTTCTTTTGTTGGTATATAAGGTTCGTGTGAGGGAAGGTTAACGTCAGCTGTTTTTCGAGTTCCTGCTGCTTTGCATATTGTGTCTCCCTGTAAAATGTTTAGTGATATTTTATGATGTCCTCGATTTTCAATTTATGGAAATTGGAAATTGATAGAAGAAGATTTTCAATTAGGTGAAATTGGTACCTAGGCACGATTATTTTATTCAAGGAAAAATGTAGATTATTTTTATAAGAACGGCTTTAAAATGAAGGCCTACTTGTGAAAATATTATTAAAGTACATAATAATTATTCCATACCTTTTCTACAATGCAAACTACATCTTTATTATAGCTCTGAAAAAAATAATATTATTATATCCTCTTTCAGTAGATACCTTTCAGCATCAAAATAAGTTTGTAAAAAAATATCCAAAAATATCAGACATTCAAAAGAGTATTCTCACCGCAAAGATCCTACATACGAAACACTGAGTTATAATTAAAAATAACGTAAAATTCACATTTCTAAGTTCCATATTAAGATAAAAACAACATATATATGAAACGCTAGAAGTGGCTTTTTATTATCATTCGCTTCATTACCTGCAGATGTAAAACGCAAATTTAAATATTTCTCATGCGTATTAAACGGATATTGACTTGTAGGATCGTAACATCTAATCAGGATTTAGATTGGTTTTAGGATATATAAATAACAACATATACGTAACATATACTTTAACTACAAAATTGTAACGTTTATGGTTGTAAAAATTGTACAAAATATATTAGTATTTTTACAGAACTTGCGATGTGGATTTTATACTGCAACCACAACCCGTGGTGAGCTTTTTTAGCTTTTAAGTCTAGCAGGTATATGGAGAAATGACATTCAGGGTTGCGTCTTCTGGGAAAGTAGGGCGTTGAAGTAAAAAAAAAGCCTTAAAAATATGCCATTTCAATTGACTATAGTTAGACTATAACCAACTCGATATAAATACAATAGATCTACTTAACTCTATGCAGAGTTGCAAGTATGTAGGTAGTATTCATTTGACTGCTTTTTTTGTATTATATTATTTTTTCATAATTTTCGTTTTACTCATTGATTACATTGCAATAATTTATCTAACTTTGTTTTCATGTATGTAGAAAATTATTACTACTGGTCAGACGTGTAATTTAATTATATTTACAACTTCATTCTTCTCAGCGCATTTTCGCAACCTTATTTTGGGCCACTTTTAATCACAATGTATTGTAGTATGAATAGTTAATGTATTGTAGTATAAACTTACTTAATTTTTATTTTTTCTGTACATACGAGTAACGGTATTATGTCAACTAGCGGGTGTAGAGCGAGCGTTACCTAATTGTTGATCCCAGGGGTATATAATATGAGGTTTTATACCTACCCAGTAAAGAAAAATTCCCGTGGAGGTTACTGTTACGTTCTTTAGCAGTATTTATTCCATTGTAGAAAAGTAGAAGATACTGTAACACGTATTGTAACAACTGTAATAAGTACTGCGTAAAGAAGGCTGATGACCGACTTGTCCGGAACTTCGATTAGTGAAATAGGAGCAATATACACACAATACGAGCAATATATAAGTACACGGAGTTTCCTTTTTATTGAAGAGCCCAGAGGTTTTAACGGGATGTTTGATACGGGTTATTTCATTATTAATTAAAGGAAAAAATATATCCTACTTACCAATATCAGTAGCTCTTGTTTATACATTGTTCATCACAACCGCATTGAGCGCCGTGATATCTGTAAAATAATTAGTTGTTTATTAAATCGTTTGACACTATAATTATACTTATTACGTACGCTACGTCTATATTTTTAAAAATCACATCTGTGACATGAGGCACATGGCACTATAAGGTACATAATTTCCACCTTTTAACTATCAGTTATGTTCTGCGCCAGGTTAAATTATCCATTTAATTTCAAAAACACTGTTTTGCTTCTGCTCGAGCAATTCAGACTTCCTGTGACTAATAAAAAAGTCTTTTTTATAGGAATGAATAGACATCCTGGGGTCATTACAACAATTTATAAACTAGTATTTTATACGTATTATTTCGAAGTAATTTGTGAAACATCCTACCCACAGTGCCCTTAATTATGCTTGTTAATCATTAAGCTTCACGTAAGTGTCGTGTGCTCCAATTTACAAGGTAACTTGTAGGTGTTTTGTATGTGTGTTAGTCGTAACAATCATGTACTAGCGATGAATGCACTTCGGCATGACAAGAAATATTCGTGACATTGAAAATGTAGGTAACGATCAACGCTACGACCGCTTATATTAGCGACATAGATATACTATTGTGTTATTTTATTATTTAAATTGTATATTTCCCACTTTACACTAAAACTTGTTTTGTTATCAATATACGTATGTTTGAAAAACTCTAAGTTCTTAAATCTTAACTGTTTTTAGAAGAAGTCGATATTGCGTAGATTAATATTGTTACACTTACATGACATTAGTGTGACCGCATAAATAGAAAGCGATATTGAAATGATAGTGAAAAGGGGAGCATCCCGTGCATATAAATTACAACTGAGGCATAATATAAGAAGTCATAATATATTCAGACGTTCGTTACGTATCTGAATACTGTGTACCTTAAGATGTCAGAACCGTACTTAATTAGTTCACGCAATTTGTAGAGCCTAATTTACATTTTGTACAAGACCTATACAAAATATTTAAACAAAAACAAATTACCTGTATAAATAAAATATGTTCACATTCAAAACTATGATTATTACGTCATTTATGATAAATTGTATGTCTTGTAAACGGTGATAATATGCACAGTAGTGTTTTAATTATAAGAGTTGAAAGTATTGTTTTCACTGAGTTCGTAATTTTCACAGATTCAAATTATGTAATGAGAACCTTTGTTACGATATATTATTATGTTAAAATGTAAACGCGTTTGGCGCAATAATCTTGCGTCGGGGAATGAAAATAAAGCTATTTAGCATTAAATGTGATTTATATTTATTTATGTATAACACATTATATAAACGCACTTATAGTATTTTCTACAGTAGCCAACGCAGACTAAACCAGCATATATTTTACGCAATGAATCGCTATCACAACCGCCGAAATCAATTTGTCCATGTTATGTTCCAAATTAACTAGATGATCATTTCATCATTAGAAATTGCTTGAGTAATATCACGTTTTGCTATATTTTATAACGTTAAGAAACGCGGATGGGTAATTCAATAGGGTGTCAGCAAGACTTGTGGTTTACCTACTTATATTATGAACTAAGTTTTGTAAATCCTGCACTATTACAGTATTGCTTAATATTTAAACTACTTACATTTAAAAATATATCTTGTATTGATGCGACGATTTAATATTCCAGATAAGCGCGGAATTACGGTTATTTCGTCAAAAATTAAAAGGCTTTATAAAGAAAAATGTTTCCTTAAAAAAATGACTCTATAATGAGCTGAGTGATATGCAACCAATATTGCACAGTGATTGCGCTATATATTGCTTTGTCCGAATTAAGCAAAAATAAAATATAATAACGATAAAAACTTTGTTCAAAAAAATTTCGGTCCTTGATTTTGGATGCATAATATGATTTTATTTGCATATCTACTAAGTCTCAAAAGCGGAAACCACTAATAATATTATTATGCTGCTAATTTATGAACGAAACTGAAAAGCGAAGCATATAATGGGTCTGAATGAAATAAATATTCTTATATATGATCTCTTTGATACCCACACATTATATATTTTCCGTTATATATTCTACAGATGCGATGCCTTTTTCGGAAAATTATCAACATATATGTAAATAAGAAAATACTATCTTACTAAAGAATCTTGTTTATATTAATAAAGTGGGCGATGCACTGTTAGTGAGAATATCTAATGATCTTGATTTACCTTTTGCGAAATAATGTGTTCATTGACATCAAAAATGCTTCCTTAGAACATTTATGAGTGCCCTATTATAGGAGATGTAGAAAAATTTCACTAAATCTCTATTAAGACGTCTTATTTTTTTAGGTTCAAAAATTTGTATAGGTAAATTAGCAGGTAATTTTGGCTTTAGATTATCTATACTTTGCATTATTATTATAATATAGACTGGAATGTAAATAAATGTAAGATTAAGTAATCTTGAATTTATTCAGTACTCACAAATCATTCAATGTAATTGAGCGTGTCACAAACGCGTGAAAAAGTTATTGTTTCCTACATTAACTAATAATAACACGTTTGATTAAGACTCCATTTCCTTATATTATGCCTTGAGTTAAATAATAGGTAATCATTCAATTAACGAACTGATTTAACTTCCGAACGTATAACAATTACAACGGTTGTACCTTGTTTTTGTGATCGTTTTGCTGAATCTGCTCTAATAATAAGAATTTCAACGAGATATCTCTATCGAAACGTAGAGTAGTAATAGGACATTTTGAATTATTTCTTAACTAGCTTTCCGCCTGCGGCTTCGCCCGCGCAGTCAAATAAAAACCCGCATAATTTCCGTTCCCGTGGGATTTCCGGGATTGCGTCATTTTCCCGGGATAAAAAGTAGCCTATGTCCGTTCTCGGGTATCAAAATATCTCCATACCAAATTTCATGAAAATTGGTTCAGTAGTTTAGGCGTGATTGATAACAGACAGACAGACAGAGTTACTTTCGCATTTATAATATTAGTATGGATTTGATATATTAATTAATGTCCTAATCCACTTATCGTCCATTGTTAAAGGATTTGCACAAACTATCTTTTTTAACCGTCAAAAAAAGGAGGAGGTTATCAATTCGGCCGGTATGTTTTTTTTTACGTATGTACACCGATTACTCCGAGGTTTCTGAACCGATTTACGTGATTCTTTTTTTGTTCGATGTGGGATGGTGTCGAATTGGTCACATAAAAATTTTATTCGGATAGGCCCAGTAGTTTTTATTTTAAGAGCATTTTTATCTGTATTTGTAAATGTTGCAAGTGCAAGTTTGAAGTCGGTTGTTTTTAACGCAGTTATCACTTGTATTTTAGTTTGTCATTTTTCGGGGTTAATTTGTAATTTATGTTTGAATTTCTTCAAGTAAGTAAGTATGTAAAGATAATAATTATGTAGATTTTGTACTTAATGCAGCCCTGTAAATATATTTAATGAAGCGATTTTTATATTATTTATTATTTAATAGTATTTTTGTTTATTAAGACATTCTGTAAAATTAACATATTTTTCATAGATAATAATGATTCGCACAAAGGAACCTAAATGGAGCTGAGATAAGATGCACCTTAATTATTTCCAATATTTATTTATCACAGAACTATTTATTCAAATTGGTGTCGGTATGTGCAAACAAAGATGCTGCAGAGACAAGGTTTGGTCGTCTTTCAAGTAATTATCTCATTAGGTTTTTGTAAAATATAGCGGTCAAGTGGAACGGTTAATCGTGCGTCAACGTCACGCTATGTCTTTTATTATTTAGACAAATACGCGTAATTGCTTATTATTTTACATGGGAGATAAACGAAGGAACACTATAAACTAATAATAAGCTCATTATAACTGGAAGTGATTGTGGCGTATCTAAATTTAAGACAAAGATCAATAATTTGATTAAATTACATTTCGTAAGGCATTAACACGATTGTTGTTTGATTTACGTTTAGTTATCACAAAGTTATGACCTCAATATTTCACGTATGATTAATTTTTGTCCTATTATAGCACGGCTACTGTAATCATTCATGTAAGGTCACTTCATAGTCCCGCAAATACAAGACCTTCGCATTTCAGTGGAGTGACATAACATGCGCTAATAGTCACAGGTCCATTTTTATCATTGACGGGCAGGGTCGGGTTGATTAGGCGTGGGTGTCGAAATTTAATATAGGCTTTATATGGTAAGATAGTTGCATGTCAACTATACTGGTTAGAGACAAAACAAAAACCACTGTAAAGAAAATGAAGTTTGAAGAAATTTTGTTTAGATCGTTAATTAAAGTTGCTGTGTATTTCAGCGGGGTTCCAATTGTTTAACAGTAATTTTAAAAAATATTTATAGATGTTCATTTCAGATTAAATTTCAATATAAAGCTCAAAAATACGTTCAGGCCTAGAGGAAAAAAAAATCTAAAACAGGTCTCGAATAAATGTTTTAGGGATAAATATATTTTTAAGAATAAATTGATATTTTTCGTTACTGCAGATGATTTGATATTAGGTGTTATGATTTTTGAAGTCCGTTGCAAATTTGTTTAATTATAATGAGGCTGTTAATTATTTGTTAGGTAAATCTGTAACCATAGGTAGTGCATTGTAACATAAGTGCATATTTATTAATATTTAATACCAACCTCTTGAGGTATTGCCCAAATGAGTTATTTTTCGTCTCAACAATCACGAAAAATAGAACGGTATATATGTTTATATTCACAGGGACAGTTTAAATTTGAATTTTACGAAAGTAGAACTAACACTGCTATTGTAAGCTAACAAAGAATATTCACAGCATGTTAAAGAGAATCGCAACAATGGGAAATGAGGTGTGTCCTCAATACTTCCATTTAAACAAATTGTTAGAACAAAAAGATTAAGAGACAAAACGTCGCGTTCGCGATCGCATCGGGCTTGGAGGCTTGAAAAACAAACGCGTGGTGCGCACGCGCCGGTTCTGTTGAAACTGCTTCGGGTTTCCCGCCAAAAACACGCGGTGATAGTACACCAAGAATACCTACTATCATCTGTGCTACTATCTCATTCACTATCTCGGAATTATGCAATCTGCTACACTGGATTTATTATTGAATTGTTGCAGGTCATGAAATGTTTACGGTTGACCCACAACATGAAGGTCAACTTTTTCGCTTACTTGCCCACTATTAGGTGTATTAAAACGTAGAGTATTTGATGATATTAGCCAATAATATAGAAAAATACTATGACATTTTCGGTTATTGCAATATTTATTACATACCTACCCTATGTGGTTGGATGATTGGCTTCCTTAAATATGAAATAAAGCTTAATTCGCATTTTGTATTACTAAACTGACACCTACCACCTACATACCAAATGGAAAACATTACACAGGAAATCAAGAGAATAATTAGATGTTGAGGTCATACATTCTCCATTCCTATTTAATTTTTAAGTGAGTGATATAAACTTTTCTTTGGTTTTTGCTTTTGTGACTACTGCGCATCGATAAACTAACAGACAGCGCTTTATTAATAACTAGCTTACCGCGTGCGGCTTCGCCCGCTTTGTCTATAACCTAATAAATTATATATTAAAACCTTCCTCTTGAATCACTCTATCTATTAAAAAAAACCGCATCAAAACCGTTGCGTATTTTTAAAGATTTAAGCGTACATAGGGAAATAGGGACATAGAAAACGACTTTGTTTTATACTAGGTATATGTAGTGATGATGATGTTTACGTGTAAATTTTGAACAATTTTGATATTTCTTAAAATTATTGCACAAGGTGCTTATAAGTGTAAAATAAATATTTATATTATAAAATATTTTTTGGGTAATAGCTTATTTTATTGACTCGTCTATCAAAAATGATTTAATGGTCGTAATCAATCTAATCGTTAATGATCTTTCTACTCTTGAAGCGCTTAATTTGTGTTGTGTGTGATAGGTGTATTCCCACCTTCATATGATTTTATCGTTCAGCACTAAGTAACGCCATCTATAGCCAGAGGGTATACTATGTATTAAAGCAGCTCACTATTCTGAGGTGCAGAGGTGGACTTAGCTCAGTGTGCCTAGTGCGAGTTTTCATCGAGTACGAAACGTTACTATCGCGTTTGCGTCACAGCCGAATTAGTATGGGAAATCGAACAGCGCCCCTAGCGGACGTATGGGGAAGCTTTGATTACCTATACAAATTTCGCTGTGACGCAGACGCGATAATAACGTTTCGTACTCGAGGAAAACTCGCACTAGGCACACAGTACGTATTGATTATTTCTTAATGATTATTTTCAACAGATGACAGCTTAATAAACCTTAGGAGTGTGGAATAGGTTATAGGTAGGTATATTATTATTAGCAACGGTAATAACTAAGTATATAACTTGTTTAATTATTTATGAAATTCCTCATTAAAAAAAGAACATAAATCATGGCATTAGCAGTGAGAATATCAAATATTGAAAATATATTTTAACTTAAGCATAGATAACTTAAATGCGAGACTTATTATGGATAAATAAGGAAAATAAATGAAATAAGCGATATTTATTTAAAAATATATCTTATGTAATTAATCTATCACATTTTAGAATATTTAATGAAAAACGCCATTTATAATTTAACAGGATATTGATTAAGCATATACATAATAAAATAAAAGTATTACTTATAGTTAGATATTTACGGATGATACAAGAATTCAAAGTAGTATTTTGCAAGAAGATGCGCGCCTGGCTTTTTGTTACACGCAAAATTGTATTTTGACATATTCACACATTTAGGCGCGTCACACACGGTGAAGATACTATGTATAATATTTTATGTTAAGATTCTCTAATATAAAACGTTACAGTATCTTAAGGTACCTATCCGAAATTTTGTGGGTCATTTGTAACAGGATGGCGGTTCTACAGGGGTCTTAGTACGCAATGACAAAAAGAAAAATGATGGTCAGAATGCTGATACCGGATACCTTAAGATACTATAACGTTTTTTATTAGAGAATCTTAACATAAAATATTATAGTATCTTCACCGTGTGTGACGCGCTTTACACATAAACATAGTTCATTATATTAACTTACATATTTGAGCACCAATAAATATTGGCAGTAACAAGTGGCAGTGATAATAAAATTATATTATAAGAGTTACTATCTTATAAAATAATAAATTAATGTCCGTTCTATTTTTACTCGGAGCTGACCATCGTGTCGTTATAATTTAAATAATAGACAACGTTGTGTTGTTTGTAAAATATTGAGAATTTTCAGTCTTCCCAGTCTGAGGGATTGGTATCGTAGTATATAATTGGCAGATATTTTATAAACTATTTTTGTTGCTTTGATTCAACTGGAAAATACAGCCACTTAAATTCATAACTCTTGAGCCCATATTTTGGTTCCTTTTCTGTCTCAGGTTTTGGCACTTCATCAGATAATAAATCAAGCACTTCTTGACTAATTTTCGGACGGAATCCCTTTTCATCAGCTTCATAATCAACACGAGTTCTTACACCATTTCTGCCTGTTACATAATAATAACCTTGCTTTGCACCATTGGCATAACCCTTCTCGAAATGTCCATGGAATCCAACCGTATAATTGAACACGTATAAAACTCGCTCCATATAATCTTTAGTGACGCCTTCTGGTAAGCCATCGCTTTCACCTGGGTTTTTGTGGTAAATATCTGTGTTCTTATCGACAATTTGCATTTGTGCTGAAATAAGCATAGGTTTTTCCGGCGGTATTTCAGGTAAATTTGTTGACTCTAATGCATTTCGATTTATTCCTGGCAATGCATTTTGGGGACCAACTAATCCAGATTCTGGTTCATATCTTTTTGGGTTACGGCTTCCTGAAAAACCTGTTGGGTTATTTTCAAATTTTGAACCATATGATTGTGATATTGGGTTTGCAAATTCATTTGGTTTCTGAGCATTTACTTGTGTGTCTGGTATTGTACCTGGATATGATGAAACGCCATCATTTCTTAAACCGTTAGAATATTGATTGATATTGCTATTGAAATTAGATATTTGTTGATTTAATCCTTCTGGTGAGGGAGCCACATTTCCATATGAAGGATTATTTTCCAATCCATATCCACTTTGTGACACACTTTGCGAATTCTGGACATTAGAATTGTAATCTTGAGGATATTGAGTATTAGGTCCATTGTTTAGTATTGGGTTGTTATTTATACCATATGAAGGGTTATTTGGTTGTCCATTACTATACGTATTTTGGTTGTAATTATTGTTTTCTGTGTTTTGTACATTTTTATTTTGATCATTGTTAAAACTTGACAAAGTTTCTGCTTGATTTATTTGCGAATCAAATGATTGTGATATTGGGTTTGCAAATTTAGGTGCTAATGTTGTCGTAGTTGGTAAGCTACAATGAGAGCATGATTTAACCGGTGACGCAGGTGGTAATTGGAACGTTGACACTTTAGAATTTTGATGATTCTCAGGTTGAGTGAATTGTGTTTGAAGTTGTTGTTTTGCTTCATTCGTTGGAGTTGAAATTCCACTTGATGATGCTGGTAAACTGTTCTGAGTATTTGGCAATGACAAAGAATGTCCTTGCCGGGCGTTTTGAGAAGCGGCTGAGGGATCTGTGAAATTTTAGTAAATATAAATTAAAAAGCGCATATTATTATTAAAAACAATAATATTTAACTATTGTGGAATGTTTTTAAAAATGTTAAAAAATTACATAAGTAGTTACTTAAATATAATAACTATAATTTAAAACTTACATGGTTTTACGCGGATATTTTTCATAGACAATATTTTGAAACGTCCTTGTTCATCAGTAGCGTACACGGTGACGTGATACACTCCATCAGCTGTTATGAATCCAAACTCTCCCATAATAATTCCATTCTCATCTGAAAAATTAAGAAAGAAAGAAATTAGGATATTTTATACTCAAATACATTTTTCTATAAAATATATCACACAAATTTAAATAGAGATGTATGTATGATGTTGTGTATAAATCTTTTATCTATAAACTCTATTATAATATTATCTCTTTTCTTAGAATAATTTGGTGCTGATCTGAACCACTAGGTATAATGTTCATTATTAGATAATTTTTTGTGCGACCTTGACCACCAGATTTCCATTTTCAGAATTTTGCCATCACATTTAGAACTTTACTTATTTACACACTTCAAGGCATGACGTGATTATGTCAGTATTTGAATAATCAAATTCATATATATAGTTATTTCCTATAGCCTAATGCACGATAAACTATATAACTAAACTTAATAAAATAAAGATATTATGCACATTACATAAATTTAGTCATCACGAATTACAAATATTATCTCAGTTACTGCATAGTCTATATGTAAAAAATCTGTAACTATTTATCCAAAAGATGATCGCTTAGAGTATAATAAATTATAAAAGTATCTATGTGAGAATATCGAATAAGCAATATTTTTAATAAAACAAAAGAGTGTTAAAATGTTTTTGTAATAATAAAGTCTAAATCTAAAGTATCTTATTTCGCAATATGGAAGTTATTTTTATTTGATAGAGCGTGTCATCGTTTTTAATTGTTCATAATAAAGATTGACTATTTATAATATTGGCTCGTGGCGACGTCAAGTCTCAAAAAGCGAGTTATGACTTAATAGCTATGACTGAATATATGATTATTTAACCCACAATCCGTATATATGTGACCATGAACTTGCGTATGATATGTACCTTTTTTCTCGTGGCGATGCTGTTCGCCGTCTATTGAAAAACCGAATTCATATGGCCTGTTTTCATCTGTATACTTGTCCACCCCATCCACTTGAAGTGTAAGACCAATGATACCCAGAATTAAAAGACACTTCTTGGCCGCACACATGTTAAATCTGAAAAAACAATGAAATAGTTGATTAGCTTTGCCTTCATACATAATTTTGTACTTAAATAACGATTCTTGAAGGAGGGTTTAAAATGTTTTAAATTCTTAGGTGTATTTTAGCTTACGAGTAAAATGTAGTTACAATTTAATATTTTAACATACTGCGGTCTGCGAGTATTATTTCAAGAACATAGGTACCATGAAGGGCAAAATGTTAGTATGTTTCAACAGCATAATATATAATACATATATATTTACTATTTCGAAGACGTTGTAAATGTGTCAATTTATTTGTTTACGGTTATTGTTATATGTTTTTATGGCTTGCCTATGTTATTAATTTATAAAGCGAAGTATTCCAAAGTTTCACTGTAGCAATGTTATCAAAGAAATACCAAATCAAATTATTTCTTTATTTGCTTGCATGGCTGCTTTATTCTTTAGTACTTATTTTCTTAAAAGTAGATATTTCCTCAACAGCAATAATGATTTTGTTACAGTGATTATGACATGGACATAATACCAAAACAATGGTTAGAACTGCAAATAATAGCACTTTGCAGCCATCGGTAATAGTTATATTTTATAAGATAGATTTGCATATTTTGGGTATTCGAGTACCTATACGATAAGATGTTGTCATACTTCTTTAGTGTCATCTGTTACTTTAAAGTACAATGGATTATTTTAACAATAAAAAAAATTTAAATATTCATCCTTTGATGATACTTTTCTTGATAGGTACATATAAATGATCACATTTATTGGTATAAAGTTCAAACTAATATAAATTTCCCCTCGATTCTAACAATTCAATGTGTTATTATAGGATGGGTATTATTATGTAAATTTAGGAACATTTATTTTGATAGTCTGGTAACTTGTATGTATGGTAAGTTATACCTATTAATTATATTATATGTCAAAATTGACTATTTCTGTAATAAACAATCAAGTTTATTGTTGTAATTTAAAGGTTAATACAATGAATTTGTTGTAATTTTGTAATTCTTTCAAAAATATTTTATTTTTATGCCTCATGAATTGCAAATTAGAAGATTACCTTGGCCATCGGAAGAAATTGATTGTACAATATAACTTATAAAATATAAATTTTAATTTCCGCATTGAGTAATTATGTATTGCAAATATGCTATTTATTTAGCAAAATTATTTAAAAACATTAAATTATATTATGTTATAATATATGTTCAAATATGCAAAAATATTATTTAATTTACGACTACGTATGTTTAACGAAGAATTAACTTAATAAATACTGCATTATTTATTTGCATACCTATATGTATAGATATCTATTATCTAAACCAAAATTAATTACACTCTAGACAAAAAAGGTGCAGAGTGTACGCATGTAAATCCATACTAATATTATAATAATTAATGCGAAAGTAACTCTGTCTGTCTGTCTGTTACTCAATCACGCCTTAACTACTGAACCAATTTGCATGAACTTTGGTATAGAGATATTTTGATACCCGAGAAAGGACATAGGCTACTTTTTACTCCGGGTAATAGGATAGGTTTTATCCCGGAAATCCCACGGGAACGGGAACTATGCGGATTCGGATTTTCTTTGACTGCGCGGGTGAAGCTGCGGGTGGAAAGCTAGTTTTATATAAAACAAACAAAAAGTTATTAACGTTAATTGAAAATTAGCTTATGACAAATGTTCTACGATAAAAAATATAATCCATCCTTCTTCTACTAATATTTGAAACAGATAAAATTTTAAGACAGCAAAGGACTTACCGCTTACGCGAATAGTTTAAAATTAAAACTATAGTTCATGTTATTGTATGAAATAATTTTAATGTTTTTTACCTTATATATTATTTAAAAACATAAGCGCCCGCATGCGGCCTATTGCGCAAATGTCCGCACAAGACTGCGCCGATACTTTGGCAAACGTAATTTATTAACTCATCCGTGAGATTTGATCTACAGGTATTCACTACGATTAAAAAAAAACATTTATTGATTTTACTCAATCAATGTTGTATTGCAGGAGATTATGGTGATAAATATAGCGCGGATGTGTGAGTGACAATATATTGTGTACACTTGTGTTTAATTGTGTATTAGCATTTATGAATTTGAAAGTTTATCGTACATTACTTACACAATTATATCTAAGTATATCTATATAATATATAATATATAACGTAATCGAATTTCTATAAGTAATTATGTTTATTTATTAGAGTATATTGATCTATATACATAATAAAAATAATATTATATGGCGATCGTGTTAAAATGAACTAAGAAAACTAAAGTACTTATTAATTTTCAGATTCAGTTTTTGAAGTTTGATAACCAAAGCAAAATTCGTGTAAAATGTGCAATACGCTGAACTCTACCGGTGATTGAGATGCAGAATAGCAACACTACACAAAAAAAACCTTACTCAGCAAAATTTACCAGTTAAATGAATATTTAATAATGTATAACTATATTATATTTTAACATATTCAATTTAATTTTGATATAATTATAAAGCTGAAGAGTTTGTTTGTTTGACTGATCGCGCTAATCTTGGGAACTACTGGTCCGAATTGAAAAATTCTTTCGGTGTTAGATAGCTCATTTATCGAGGAAGGCTATAAGCTATATATTATGATTACGCTACGACCAACAGGAGTGGAGCCACGGGGGTGAAACCGCGCGGAGCAGCGCCTAGTTTAATATAATAGGGCTCACTTGATTATTCTAATCGTAGGCTCTATGTTTTGTACTTCTATATTTATGTCACAATTATTTATAACAAACCACTATATTTTAAAAAATTATATTATATTTTTGCATCAGTAGGTACGTGAGTATTGTTTGAAAGTTCTAGCGGTTAACATTTTCTTAATTTTTGTAATTTTGTGTACATTTTCATAATTTGCTAGTCTATTTTAATAAAAAAATATAAGTCTTGTATTTGAAATATAAGTCATTATTACCTATATGTTTGTATGATTGAATATAATGCTCCTTTCAATTGAATTTTGACCTACTTTACAGACATATTTAATTGTATCTTTGTACACTTATCAGGACGTATCGGTTACTCTACAATAATTTCATGGATTTACAGTGTGGTTTTAAGGTTTTCTAAACTATATTAATTATCTATATGATTTATCGACGCTACTATTAAAAGAAAAGCTTCATTGGCCACAATTATATAATTTCAATAAAACGTATTGCATAAATTGATAAAGGTCAGTGTGTAATGTATTGAGTGTTTGATGTTTATTTTACAATTACCGAGACAAATCAAGGTTGAAGTTTTGGAATTGATAGTATAGATACGGACAATTTTTGTAAACTTTACTATATTTTGTTGAGAAGGTTAACTATAAACAATTAGTCAACAAATATATATTTTATTCGGTTGGCAATATGTAGCGGTGTAATTACTGTGTTATTATTTATGACGACCAGAATGACGCAATGATGCATTGATTTTCTTGTTTTGACAATTTTTTAGAGAATCTCTAAGGCCAATAACGCGTCATACATGTGTTTTATGTGGATATAATTTTAATATTTTAATGATTCCTTGATATAAATATTTGTATGAATTGTAAAAATGTTATGAGACTTTAAATTTCTAGATGCTTTTAGTATCAATATAAAATGTGGGTATTAATAACGATTTAAAGTCTAATAGGATCTTTTTGTCTGAAGTTTTGTTTCTGCATGGCTAATAATAATTATATTGTGTAAAATAATAATTTCAAAACTGTAAAATTCTCATCATCATCATCATCATCATCAGCCCATATACGTTCCCACTGCTGGGACACGGGCCTCCTATGAGGGTACAGGCCATAATCCACCACGCTGGCCAAGTGCGGGTTGGCGGATGACACATGTCGTCGAACTTTTTTTTTTTTTTTAATTCTTCGACATGTCGGTTTCCTCACGATGTTTTCCTTCACCGTTCGAGCAGTGGTGATGTTACAACATGCGCAGATAAATTGAAAAATCAATTTATTTCCTGCGCGCTCGCCTGGTCTCGAACCACGGACTTATCGATTCGAAGTCCGAGGTCTCACCACTGAGCCACCACTGCTCTGTAAAATTCTAAGTTGATGAAATGCATACGCGTGAAAGCTCATTATTTAAATAGGACACAACATACTTTTTCATCACACATTTACTTTAACTTTAACTAGATACTAAACTAATATTTAACTTTATACACCAACTAGATTTCCGCCCGCGGCTTCGCCCGCGTTTGCAAAGGAAAACCCGCATATTTCCCGTTCCCGTGGGATTTCCGGGATAAAAACTATCCTATGTGTTAATCCAAGTTAACCTCTATATGTGTGCTAAATTTCATTGTTCATCAGTTCATCGGTTCAGTAGTTTTTACGTGAAAGAGTAACAAACATCCATACATCCATACTTACAAACTTTCGCCTTTATAATATACATTAAGATGGTGTTTGAATGGAGTTTTGATTGGTGTTTGGATTGGTGTTTGAGTGGTGTTTGGATGGTTTTGGAATGAAGGTGCATACGGTCTGTTATTTAAGGAAAATATTCATTTGAGTTCTCATTAATCGTTCAATACTACAATAATGAAAAGCTCTTATTTTAATATTATTAGATACCTATCAGATTAATATCAACAAATATTATTTTTTGATTTTCATGTATGTATGTATTTAATCTTTTGTTTTGATTCCATAATTACTGATTAATTCCTTGTTCATGGTATTATTATAAGTTATATTATATAAGCTGATTAAATGCTTTATATGTTAACAAAGGTTAAGTGCTTCACGTAATTAAATTATTGTACAATAATGATAAATTACTCCAGGAAGCTTTACAAGGATGTGCGATTAAAATATGTTAAAAATATACTACCTACTACGGCTATTAGCCATAGTGGATAGTGACATTATGCATACTCGTAATCGATCTGAATGAAAATTGTATGCAATATAATTTTTAATGAACACTTTTAATATATAAATAGGAACTCTGTGCTAGCATCACTAAATAGTATAAAACAAAGTCGCTTTTTCTGTCCCTATGTCTTATGTCCCTTTGTATGCTTAAATCTTTAAAACTACGTAACGGATTTTGATGCGGTTTTTTTAATAGATAGAGTGATTCAAGAGGAAGGTTTTAGTATATAATTTATTAGGTTTTAGACACAGCGGGCGAAGCCGCGGGCGGTAAGCTAGTAACATATACAAAAAAGGTGCATTTCACGTCCTAAGCCACAATAGATTTTGTTTATTTGAATGCATGTTTTTTGGTTAGGTGATTCTGAAGCTTTTATTATTTTACCATCCTCAATCGACATTAGGAGCTCTCTTCATCAAATTAATTGATAGATATTAGGATAGATTTTCTGGCATTAATTTTAATGGCATATTAATGTTTCGAATGAAATTAATTTTTTATGAAATATGTCCTAGCTCTATTATTAGTTTTTTCATGAAGTATCACGAAAATTTCCATTTTTTTTTAAATAACGAAAATACATTAAGTAAGTTTTGTTATTTTAAATCCGTTTATAAATATATAGAGCAGTATTGAAGTGCTTCATGAAGATAATATTGAAGAACTAAATAAACAGCATACCTAGCTGCAAAGTATCGAATATTAAATTTCCGCTTGACATCATTTGTTTGAGTTATAATTTTAAGTTACGGTTCTTGTGCATATAATGTGTTATTTATGACAAATAATTTAGCTCTGCCGATGTTGTTAATACTTTAAACCAATGTAACGATGAAACTATATTTAAGAGTTAATACGAATTCTTTCAATAGGTAGATATGTTCCTAAATAGTAAAGAATATAGAAGGTTTTTTTTTTTGTTATTACATTAATCCATACTAATATTATAAATGCGAAAGTAACTCTGTCTGTCTGTCTGTCTGTTACTCAATCACGCCTTAACTACTGAACCAATTTGCATGAAATTTGGTATAGAGATATTTTGATACCCAAGAAAGGACATAGGATAGGTTTTATCCCGGAAATCCCACGGGAACAGGAACTATGCGAGTATGCGGGTTTTTCTTTGACTGCGCGGGCGATGCCGCGGGTGGAAAGCTAGTATAATATATATCTTAATGATATAGATAAATAGCTTAAGTACAGTTAGTTCTATATAATTATTACATAATATATTATGATACGAGTAAGATGCGTGAAGTGCAATATATAGGAAATGAATTTAGTCACGAGAATCTACACATCACGTTTTGCTATAAATTATTATTTTGTTTACAAAATTGTAGCATTTTAGGCGTAGTTGTTAAATGGCACAATTATTGTATATAACATACAGAATTGCACATTTATGAACCTTTACCAATACTATTTAAATGAAAGTTAGAAATAATATACACACAAATGAAAGCAGTATGTTTTACCAAAATTCATATGTAGGTATATTATGAAAATACCCGTTAAGTATATTAATATAAATCTAATACAGCTAGTCTTACTCGTTGTTTCATGTTTGCAAGACGAAGAGTTAAGAGTTTATAATAGTGTTGCCCAAATGCAAGAACAAGACGAGACTTAGCCAGTCTTGGTCTTGGTCTTGCGCCAATACATCTGGTCTTGGTCTTGGTCTTGGTCTTGCGCCAATACACCTGGTCTTGGTCTTGGTCTTGGTCTTGCGCTCCCAGTCTTGGTCTTGGTCTTGGTCTTGCAGCAAGAGTCTTGCAAGTCTTGCAAGTCTTGCAATTACCTATTAGTCTATTACTATTTATTAAAGTTTACTTTAAATCTTAGAAAAACGTATTAGAATTGGAACATTGTGAGCTTGAATTAACATAGCCATAGTAAAGATCAAGCAGATTAATAAATAACTAGTAATGCGCATAGGTCCAGTTTCTCATATTCTTTGATACAGTTTTTTGCGTCTCATAGAATTCCTAAGCGTACCTACCTAGTTATACACCGAACTGTTACACTAACTACTCAGTGAAATAGCGCTAAGTCCTAGCTGCAAGACGCAAGAGTCTTGCAGGCTAAGTCTTGTTCTTGCTCAAGTCTTGCACGGTCAGTCTTGGTCTTGGTCTTGCTAAAAATACGCGGTCTTGTTCTTGGTCTTGGTCTTGCAAAAACGCAAGACGCAAGACCAAGACTGCAAGACCAAGACTGAATTTGGGCAACACTAGTTTATAATAACGATTCTCAAACTTTTATATACCTTTTGTAATGTTATTTCGATAGTTAAAGCTGGCAATTGTATACTATATTGTGTTAGTAGAAATATATAAATATAAATCGAAATTTTAAATTCACTAGGTTTTTAAAAAACAAACAAAAAATTATGAATTGTACAATTGTACATAATATGTAGTATTTTATTTTATATAGATATTGATTATGTACGGCACAATAATTTATTTCTGTAAAAATGTGAAATATGCGGTAAGCAATACATTAAGAAATTGCCAATTCCTATCTCATTATCAGGTCATTAGCATATATTGGGAGAATAATGTATCTATAGCATCATTCATCTAAAAGAATTAAAAGTATAATACAATTCGTCACAGTATTTGTTAATACGCAATCAAGATGAAATTGGTAAGTTCAAGTAAAATCATACAACACGCGTATTTTATTATTGGAAGACATGAAACTTACATTGCCTTACTTTTCAGTTCATTGCTGTGCCGCATTACTGGCAGTTGCATCTTGCGCACCGCTCGACTCACTGGGTGGATTCAGAAATGGTGGAATTGATTGCCCGGAGACGGCTCCCAGCCCTGGAGCACGAGGAGGTGCATGACGAGTACGGTCAGTTCGCGCTACGCTATACGTGACAGCTGAGGGAACCGTGGTCTCGGAGCGAGGCCGCCTCGTGCCCACTGAATGGAGGATACGTGCTCATCACCGAAGGCGAGATCTCCTTTGTCGGTGACGATTGCGACCTGTACATTAGCAAATACAGCGCTGGCATTGATGGTTACCAAGTAGAAAGCAACCACCCTTTGAAAGCACCAGAACACGTACAACCTATTGAAGTTGTTAGTGATAGCGAATAATTTACCGACACCCGATCAAATAAACAGTGACCTATTTTATATTTTTTTTCTTACCTTCATATTATGTAGATAGTAGGAAGTCACATTGTAATGCATAATTATTAATGATTATGGTTTTACAATTTCATGTTATTTAATATTAGGAACCGGTATTTAAAAAATTCTGACATTTTTCATTGAATTCAGACTAGCAATGTTGAAGTGCACAAAAAACATATAATTTATCACTTCTTATCAATCTAGTAAATGTATGCTAATGCAATAATTTATATCATACACTAAACCTAAAAAGTCTATCTATAATTAGAATTGAAAAACAAACTCCTTAACTCTCCTTAAAATGAACACAATATACCTACATATAATATTAAAAACAATGTATTTGGAATATTACGTTACACTAAGCTTTCCATCAGCTTCATGATAATCATTTGAGTAGTTCAATAATACTGATCGTAATAAAGATTTGTCAGAGAATAATTGCAATTAAATACGAACAGGCGGATGAAGATATCAATATTTAACACCTTTCGAAAAAATTCAATCGTTATACAATGGTATATTATTATAGTTTTGTACCAATCGTCTACAAAATAAATAGGAACTATAAAATGGTGAGCTTTTTGTGGTTATTCTAACAAAAATGATGTTTATTTAGGTATTATAAAAGGCCGTGCCCGTGAAAAGAATTAAACTATACAACCTAGCTTCCATTTAAACGAATATTTAAAAAATGAAAAATATATCTATGATACGTTTTTTTTGTAACTAAACTTCTCTGTAACGTACCTTCGTAAGTGCTCAGAAATTAAAATTATTTATTACACCTACTTTCATAAACCTTTTCTATATTGTAAGGGTCACCGATGGAATACTATTTATACAATAAACGATTATTTGATAAATTGACGATAAAAATGCGTTGTTCCAACCTACATATTATTATGTATAATTCCCGAATCACAAGACAGTTGCAAAGCCAATTACATAATTGAAATTCTTTAACGCTACATTTAGATCAAATGAACGAATACAAATTTTAACCCCAATATGTCAAATTATTTTAGTGTATACAGGTGTAGACACAGAGTGTAGAACATTCTTTCGATGTTCTTAGTTCGTTAGAAAAAAATATATGCAATGTTCTAATACTGAACAACACTGAATAAGAGTTTACTCTAAATTTAAGAGTATACTCGTATTCAGAGTCTAAAAGATCACGAAATAATGCTCTTGCTCTAGCTCTAGCTCGATGTTCGTTTGATGTAAATGCACCGTAAGAAGATCCAACATATTTCATGACGATTATCCTCATTAAAAGAAACATTTCATATCGGTGTGATTGAGTTTATAACGATTAAATAATATATTAAGTTTATAAGTTTATTAAAATAAATCTACATATTTATTTTTTTATTATTTATTATCTTATTTTATTTAAAATATTGTAAATGATCACTGTATATTTAATTCCGTATCTTCAAATCAATCGCTTTCACTTGCAACTTAACCCTGGACG
Source organism: Colias croceus (assembly GCF_905220415.1). NCBI lineage: Eukaryota > Metazoa > Arthropoda > Insecta > Lepidoptera > Pieridae > Colias > Colias croceus. The sequence continues at coordinate 6,225,106 of NC_059542.1, forward strand.
GGTTCAGGTGCTACCAGGGGGTGGTTGGTCTCAGAGTGGTAGCCGTCGATACCCGCGCTCCATTTGGTGATGTACAGTTCACCGTCATCACCGATGTATGAGACCTCGCCCTCAGTGACGAGCACGTATCCTCCCCTCGCTGTGGGCACGAGGCGGCCTCGCTCGGAGACCACGGTTCCCTCAGCTGTCACGTAGCGCAGCGCGAACTGACCGTACTCGTCATGCACCTCCTCGTGCTCCAGGGCTGGAAGGCGTCTTCGAGCGATCACTTTTACCATCTCCGGATCGTTTTCGTAGTGTAATGGCGCGCAAAGAGCGACTGCCACGAGCGCTGATAGTGCGATGTACTGTAAAGAGAATTATAATTAGAAGAATACAATAATTAAAATAAGATTAAAAGTGCATTTCAAATAAAATGTACTTACCAATTTCATAGTGAAAATTATTGTTGTATTGCACACCGTGAGATACTTGTACAAATTGATGCAAATTCTTAAATCGCTTTATTTTTATATAATTCTAAATGAGTTAATTAGGAACTTGAACATCTAGGTGTTCATTAAATTTAGCATTCCTTTAGTTTGCAACACCGGCCAAACTTGACCTATATTGTACATTATTAAATAATTATTATTATTTATTCATTAGCATGTCATTAGTCATTTGAACTCTTCAGGCAACGGAAATGCCAAAGAAAAAAAAGAAAATATTTTCAATTGCAGGAGCACATGACTCAATAGAATTTTAATTCAATTACTAGATATAAATGCTTTTAATAGGATAACACCTATCGATACTGAAACGTAGTGGTGATTTTACCTAGTAAATCGAGGCAATGTTTACTCAATATATATACAGGGTGTCCGGGAGGATAGGATTTCTGAAGGGACTTTTAGTTTTGCACACACTGATCATGTAAAAAATACTTAAACAACAAAATTACATAAAAAAAATTTTTGCTAAATTTTTCCTGAAAATCCATGTTTTCTTCTCTAGCTTCGCACACCGGCATATAACGCTTCGCTAATGTTATAAGCATTTTGTCTATGAAAACATAATCTTAAACTATAGGTCACGTGCTGGTAGCAAAGCTGGGCGGGTTACTTACCTAGACACGCGGCAGCGTGTCAAGCCGAGTTCAAGCGAAGAGAACTGGCGAGCAGCAGCCGTGTGTATATTTACACGAACCATTTCGAGCCACTTTTCACCCCCTTATAACTCGAAAACTATTTAAGTTAAATAAACCAAATTTGGTACATATCAAGAGGACCTCAAGATAAACAAGAAACTTAAATTTCATAAATAAAGATTAAACAGTTGCGTAGATATTAATATCCAAAAATCGCAATTTTTAAGACTGACTGACTTATAGATATATAAAAAACCTAACCCACTTCCAGATTTTGATGATTAGACCCCATAATTTGATGAGGCTAGTTTTACATACCTACTGTTTATATTTTGTGAGGTTCTAAAAACTAGCCTCATCAAATTATGGGGTTCAATTATAGGTCATTAGTTGTTTGCTTTGTGAAAATAATTATATTTGTCGGCGCAACGACAATAAACGACTACCGTCAAACTACTAAATAATTATAACTAGCTAAAGTTTACTTAAATCTTTTTAAATAAGTGGTTAAATTAACGAAATAATTAATGTTTGTTAAAAATGATAAAAATTCATTGCAAAAATTAGAGTGGCAACACTCTCAAACTAATTCTTGTGAGTCATGGTTTAATTTAAATACGAGCGTCCGACGGCACAGAGCACATTCACGCGCCGGCCGTTGGAGCGTTCGGAGCTCTCTCTATAATTACGACGTGGAATAAAAGGGCAGTAAAAATACCCACAGGCGTTCTACTTCGAGTATGAGCGCCTGCCCTGATGATGGTGACGTCAGAATTGCTGACGTCACCTTTTAAAAATAGCCTTCGGGCCTTTTTCTTCCGTCATCAGAAGTGGGATAGAATTCAAGCTCACTCTTTTTAAATTTTAAACGTTTACGTAGTTTTGTAACGGCATACTGGCGTTTGTGTTTTTCTCGTGCGTTGTGTAAAGTAAAAGTTTGTTACGTGGATTATTGTAACGGGAGTGTGGTTCATCGAAGGAATTGTGCGTGCTATCTGCGCCTCTCTTTGTGATAAGCATAAATCTACGAGAACCTCCGAGAAATCTACGAGAACCTTCGAGAATCTGCCTATGTCACAAATGAGTAGGTGTTGGTCGCATGATACGCGAACGGACTGCTTCTGTCATGTGGAGTGTTTAGTGTTATGTAAGGTCAGTGTGGCCGAGGCAGTGTGTTTTTGAAATCCCGAGATGAACTACCGTAGTATTGTAATACGAGAAAAGGCGTACGAGGACGTACGATTGTCAATATGGCCGTGTTAGACGTAACTTTGGTTTAGTATTTTGTGGATGAATAGTTGTCATTATTTCATGTCAGAACATGATTAGCTTCTTAGATTAAATAAAGTGAGTACAAAAAACTGATTTCTTAATAAAACAGTTAAAATCTACGAGAACCTTCGAGAACCTCCGAGAATCTACGAGAACCTTCGAGAACCTCCGAGAATCTACGAGACCCTCCGAGAAATCTATGAGAACCAACCTCCGAGAAATCTACGAGAACCTTCGAGACTCTCCGAGAACCGACAAAAAACATGCCAAGATTATAACTTGACATTGTTACAGACTTTTACAACGAGGCTGGTGCAGAGCGCGCACCGCCTGTCAGTATGGCCGTGTCGGCGCAACGACAATAAACGACTACCGTCAAACTACTAAATAATTATAACTAGCTAAAGTTTACTTAAATCTTTTTAAATAAGTGGTTAAATTAACGAAATAATTAATGTTTGTTAAAAATGATAAAAATTCATTGCAAAAATTAGAGTGGCAACACTCTCAAACTAATTCTTGTGAGTCATGGTTTAATTTAAATACGAGCGTCCGACGGCACAGAGCACATTCACGCGCCGGCCGTTGGAGCGTTCGGAGCTCTCTCTATAATTACGACGTGGAATAAAAGGGCAGTAAAAATACCCACAGGCGTTCTACTTCGAGTATGAGCGCCTGCCCTGATGATGGTGACGTCAGAATTGCTGACGTCACCTTTTAAAAATAGCCTTCGGGCCTTTTTCTTCCGTCATATTATTCAAACTAAAAAAGTCATATTTTGGAATAAACATTGTTCTCTAAGGGAAAATAAAACAATTGAGTTTTCAGTCAACCTAAGAACTTAATACATCTTTGTAAATAAATTTCTGGTGTCTGCAGTACTTGGCACACATTTAGATCTCATTTCTTTTTCTGGAAAATTAAGTCAACGATTGAACTCGGCTCCAATTTTTACATTTATGTTTTTGGTGGGATTATGGGTGTACACATAGAGTTTCAAGAATTCATCTATTTGAAAAAAAAAAAACTGGATCAGGAATTTTGTATTTTTAACATATTATGCAAAACTGTAACTTCCTTTGAGCTTAGTATACCAACAGTGGGACACCCTGTATATGCTACTGGTAATCTATACATTCCAGATATTCTATATACCTAATACCTAGGCGATGTATAGAATGCCCGGCGTGTTCAAGAGAAATATTATGATGAATATTTTCCCTTACATTCTTTACCTAGGTAATTTATGCAACTTGAAAAAAATGAAAAAATGAAAAATATTTATTTAGACCCACATTATAAGAAGATTACATAAATGAGACACGACAATCGCCTAAACTAGGTACTAGACCTGTGCTATAGGCGATCGACGCTTTCCACTCCATAAGACACAGTGCCATTATAACGTGAGTAAAAGCGAGTTTGTGTGTGTGTGTGTGAGTGAGTGTGTGGGGGTGAGTGTGTGTGGGTGAGTGTGTGTATTTGAGTGTGAGTGTGTTTGTGTGTGTGTAAGTGTAAGAGTGTGTACGAGGTTGCGTGCATAATATAGTAATAGATAAGTTTCACATACCTAATACATTTGATTTTTAAGAAATTTAAATTAATACAAATTACATTTTTACACATTAAATTATTACACATTACATTATATTATTACACAATTTACATTATTACACATTATTTGATGACATTCTATGTTTAAAGGTACTATATTTCGCGTATGTACGTAGTGTGCTCGAATTTGCGAGTTCTATTTGGCGTCCAATTTATCGTTGTCATATTGAACGGCTAGAAAAAATTCAAAAAATCTTTGTAAAAAAGCTAAATTTTTTATGTCATGCCAATCCAGCTGATTATCTCGAATCTTGTGCACTCCACAAATTAAATACCTTAGAACAGCGAAGGGATATTATTGATATGATGCTCTTTTTACCCGACTACGGCAAAGCAAAAGGAGGGTTATGATTTTGACAGGCTAATGTATGTTCATCTGTTCCCTCGTAACGTCTAAACTACTTATCAGAATTTGACAAATGACATATCATTAGAAGCGTCTTAATTGTCCGCTGGTTATAGGCTATATGGGGTTTCACAAAATCTAATGTGGCGTCCTCTATCGGACAAAAAATACAAAGTAAAAAAATAAAGTTAAGATAAATATCCCGTGTTTAGTATTATTTGAAAGCGCTTTCCTTGTACATTTTGAATATATATATATATATATTACTAGCATTTGCTCGTGACTTTACCTGTATTCATGGGCTGATTGCATATATGATATAATTCACATCTTTTCGTCCATAGCTTCTTTATTAGTTCATCAGTTTAACTTTTGTTAATATTATGCCCCCAAATACACTTTAACACCAAAATAGTACAAATAATATAAAGTGAAAAAACTAAAACCCAACTACGACAATAACCGGCGCTGAAAAAGTATAAAACAAGATTTCAGAATACTGAACTGAACAAAGTTGCTAATGTAGTTTCAAGTAAAAGGACACAGTAGACTCTACCAAGATGCCTTCGTTGTAAATTGACAATAATGTCATACAATACTATTCTGAAGTATGCAATATTCCACTATGTAAAGATAAATTTTCATGTTTGGAAAGGCGTAGTCACACGTTACATAATATACCTATCTACCGTAGCTCTTCAACAACGTGTGACTACGCCTTTCCAAACATGAAAATTTATCTTTACATAGTGGAATATTGCATACTTCAGAATAGTATTGTATGACATTATTGTCAATTTACAACGAAGGCATCTTGGTAGAGTCTACTGTGTCCTTTTACTTGAAACTACATTAGCAACTTTGTTCAGTTCAGTATTCTGAAATCTTGTTTTATACTTTTTCAGCGCCGGTTATTGTCGTAGTTGGGTTTTTTGGGTTTTTTGGGTTTTTTCACTTTATATTATATGACATTATAAACAATAAGTTGGACTGCCCGAATATTCTCAGCAATATATCTATTCAGGCGCCATCGCTCCGCACTAGACACACACACTTATTCAGAGTACCGCTTGCATCAACCAGGCATCTGCAACACTCAGCTCTTTTCCGCTTGCCAGATATATATAATAAGAAATTTTCTAATGTGGACATATTTAAGACATCTCGCTCAAATTTTAAAAAAGCAATCACTTTTTCCAATAATTAATAATAATAACTATAGGTTTCAGTACTTAATTTTTAGTTACTTAAATTATATACATACATACTCTCAGTCAATCAGTCAGTCACTCACTCACTCACTCACAACAGACTACACACCACAGAACAGATAAAGGAGGTTTTCAAACCTCCATTATATGTTCTGTGCTATACACCCATTACACACCATTACTACACCTACACTCATCACAAGAGTCTTTTGTTAATTATTATTTTAACGTATATCTTTTCCTCTTACTTTCTTACTCGATTTTCCTTGTCACAATATGTTTTTATAATAATTCTATTAACGGAATTCCTTTTTATTGGCGTATTGTTCTATTATTATGTAATTATTGTATGAATAGCTGTAAGGAATCAGAAAGAAAGAAATAAATAAATAAATTATTAGTTCATAATTTTAGCAATTCTTCGGTTTCTACGTATGATAAGGTAAGTAACATGCTTGTGGTTTTATTTTTTAGTTTAAAATATGTCATGTTGCGGATATTTAATATTTTATTTACTTTATTATAGAGCAAAGGACCCATATAGGCGGGACAACGCTTAGCTGACACAGTATGAACAAGAGGTAAGTTAAAGATTCTATCATTACGTCTTTTTTCAGTATGATTTGTATCTCGAGCTGCCAGGTTATGAGTGCCTAGAACACAGTCCAATATATAAAGTTTCCTGACAGAGAGGAGGTTACAATCATTGTAAAGTGTTAAGGTAGGGTAGAGCATTGGCTTAGCCATCATTACTTTGAGAACTGCTCGTTGCGCTCTTTCAATCTTGAGCATGTGCGTTTTTGCCACTCCGCCCCATACTTGGATACAATAACTTAGAATCGATTGACCAATGGCAAAATATACTTTTTTTAAAATGTCTATATCAGCGATGTCGCGAAGCTTCCTGAATATTACCATTAGTTTGCGAGTGCGTGATGCCAGAGTTTGAATGTGATGCTTCCAGGTTAGTTGGTTATCTAAGTGAACACCTAAGTATTTGATGGTAAGAGCACTTTCTAATATCTTACACTCGCATGATTTATTTTCTTGTGCATAGTTGAATGTCTTACAAGTATGTGCTGTTATAGTGAGTTCTTTCGGCTGTGAACACTTGTACAAAGAGAAGGTTAAGTATTTTGTTTTATTCAGATTGATGGTTAAAATGTTTTGACTTAACCAAGACATAACTATTGCCAGTCCATCCTCTGCAGATTTTTTTGTGCTGTTCCAGTCATTACCACTAAATACGATGGCAGTATCATCATCAAATGAAACAACATGGCCGTTAGATAGGTTCAGATTGGAAAGTTCGTTTATGTATACGAGGAATAACGTCGGACCGAGCACACTACCCTGTGGTACTCCATAAGATACGGTATGCATTGAACTTACTTCACTTCCAATCTTTACCATCTGTTTACGGTCTGTTAGGTAACTTGAGAGTAATTGCAGTGGTAATCCTCGAACACCAGCTCGTTCAAGTTTCGTTAAGAGGATAGGTATTGAAACCGTGTCAAAGGCTTTAGCCAGGTCCAGGAATACACCAATGCAATTTTTTTTGCTGTCGAGATTACTAATAATGTGATTCGTCAAATTCGTGAATGAAACTTTAGGATTGTATAGAGTAGGTACCTGTTGTTTCATAATGTAATGTGTAAAATAAATAGATTGTGGTCTATATTTATCAACGTTAACCACCTATAAAATTGAGTCATGTTTCAATGCATTTGAACAAATTTATTGAAAACTAGCGGTCTACCCCGGCTCCGCCCGTGGTACATATTTACGTTTTCTCTACATAAAAACTATCCTCGTACCTCAAGGAATATAATAAAAAAAGAATTATCGACATCGGTCCACCCGTTCACGCGTGATGCTGTGACCAAGGAAAACGGGTTTCATTTTTATATATAGACTAGCAGTCCACCCCGGCTTCGCCCGTGGTACATATTTACGTTTTCTCTTCATAAGAACCATCCTCGTACTTCAAGGAATATAATAAAAAAAGAATTAACGAAATTGGTTCAGCCGTTCTCAAGTTATGCGCTTACCAACACATTTTGGGATTCATTTTTATATTATAAGATTATTTCTTTGGCATTTCCGTTGCCTGAAGAGTTCAAATGTCTAAGACATGCTAATGAATAAATAATAATTAATAATATATATACAATATAGGTCAAGTTTGGCCGATGTTGCAAACTAAAGGAATGCTAATTTTAATGAACACCTTTGTAGATGTTTTAGTTACTAATTAACTCATTTAGAATTATATAAAAATAAAGTGATTTATCAATTTGCATCAATTTGTACAAGTATCTCACAGTGTGCAATACACAATAATTTTCACTATGAAATTGGTAAGTACATTTGATTTGAAATGAATATTTAATCTTATTTAAATTGTATTTTTCTAATAATAACTCTCTTTACAGTACATCGCACTATCAGCGCTCGTGGCAGTCGCTCTTTGCGCGCCATTCGACTCCGAAAACGTAAAAGTGATCGCTCGAAGACGCCTTCCAGCCCTGGAGCACGAGGAGGTGCATGACGAGTACGGTCAGTTCGCGCTGCGCTACGTGACAGCTGAGGGAACCGTGGTCTCCGAGCGAGGCCGCCTCGTGCCCACAGCGAGGGGAGGATACGTGCTCGTCACTGAGGGCGAGGTCTCATATATCGGTGATGACGGTGAACTGTACATCACCAAATGGAGCGCGGGTATCGACGGCTACCACTCTGAGACCAACCACCCCCTGGTAGCACCTGAACCCGTCCAGGGTTAAGTTGCCAGTGAAAGCGCTTGATTTGACGATACGGAATTAAATATACAGTGATCATTTATAATATTTTGTTGTTTTATTTACTTTGCTTTATAAGTTTGTTGTATTATAGTGACTATAAAAGTTTTTGCAGTGAAAGATGAATGCAAACATATGTGATAAATTAAAGAGTAAAGAAAATAATAATATAGAGATTATTAAAAACAAGGATACAGGACTAACATAAGTTTTAAACAATAAGTTCTATCATATTCGGTTAAAATAATGTGTTAATATCAAGTGGCATTTAAGACATACACTCACACCATATCCACAGTATCACAATATAGGTATTTCCTATATATTATTGTAATACTGGGCCATATCTATAAGCAAAGGATGCTTACAGAAACCAAATGTGTTTTATATAATAAGTATTAAGTATATAGGTCTTACATAGATAAACTTAAGTAAGTATTGATGAGAGAAGATAGTGATGAGAGAAAAGATAAAGCTAATATTTAAAAATTAATTTACCTTCCTATATGACGTGTAGTTGTTGACATAGGCCACACGAACTGCAAGATCCAGCAGTATAAAAATGTAATAATATTGTGTATTATGGGTAGTATACTCTATCTACATTTTTATAAATAAAGTCGGTTTACGACTGAACTGCATGTTAGAAAAATGTTTAAGAATTTTCTTTGAATTATTGACATTATGACGCTCTTATTGCCATTCTACATGTTAAGACTGCTGACTGTCCCACGGCCTACAAGAAATTGGAGAGCTGCTTTTGTACAAAATTGTAGTTTTATAACAGGCTAGCAAGCAAGGTTCATTAGTTATTGAATTTAAAGGAACTGAAGTTTTGAAGATTTTTTGACAGTAGGTAGGTACACACAAATATAGTAATTATTGAGTTATAAAATATGTTTCACTGTAATGTATACCGTGAAACATATTTTACAGTTCTTGTTTTACTTATACCTATTGGTCAAGAAAATTTATTGAGAAATAAAATTTAACTTTACAAGACAAGTAATTCATTTTTAAGATAATGATTTTAATTCGTTTTGTAATTTTAGGAATAAAAGGATAGAGGTATATAAACATAGAGCAGCAGATTTAGTATGGCAGAAAATAAATAAATATTTAAATAAATAAATATTTCGGGACAATTTTCACACACGGCACGATCTGATCCCATACTAAGCTTTTCGATTGTGTTATGGAAACCAGATGGCTGATAAACATACATATATAATTTTAAATAAATACTTATATAGATAATTAACACCCAGACACAGAGCAAACATCTTTGTTCATCACACAAATATTTGCCCCGGGTGGGAATCGAACCCACGACCTCTGGCTTGGAAGGCAGGGCCACTACCAACCAAGCCAACCGGTCAGTCAAAAAATAATTGGTTTTATATATAATAATATGTTCGGGTGTTCTCAATTAAAGAGATTATGAGTTTGTCTGTTAATATGCATACATAAATAACTTTATGAGCCGATTTTTCCATCCTTGGTTAAAATTTATCAGTCCAATAAAGTATTAAACGATAATAATAAAATGTCACCTGTAAGCTGTCAAATGCAAGTAATTAGAATACATTTTTGAAAAGATAGTTTAATACGTTATTAATTAACGAATAAGTTTTAACCAAGGATTGAAAAATCATTCCAGTGATATAATAATGTATATTCAAACGCCTTTTCAAATGGCAGATTTGCTTGAAGTATAATTTGCGTTTATCTACAATGTGGCGCAAATAAGTCAGCGCGCAAAGTTAATTTTAAATATTTAATGTATTTATTGTATGTGTACATAAAACAGTAATAAAATAGTTTATATTTTTTTTAAATATCAATACTGAACTGGATCCGATGCTCCTACGACTAAATCTGATCTGTTACTAAAAATCATACCTACGTATGTCCATACTCTATAATATGAAAAAAAAATAAGATAAATAGCTTTATTTTCCATTTATGGATAACTAGCTTTCCGCCCGCGCCTTCGCCCGTGCAGTCAAAGAAAAACCCGCATAGTTCCCGTTCCCGTGGGATTTCCGGGATTGCGTCATTTTCCCGGGATAAAAAGTAGCCTATGTCCTTTCTCGGGTATCAAAATATCTCTATAACAAATTTCATGCAAATTGGTTCAGTAGATAAGGCGTGATTGAGTAACAGACAGACAGACAGAGATACATTCGCATTTATAATATTAGTATGGATTTATTAATATACTTATATCTAGTTCTTTATTTAAGCTTATGTTTACAAATTTGTTTTAAAATTCCATAAAAGTACAGATGAAATGAATGAAAAAAAAGAAATACGCAAAAAAAAACACAAATAAAAAAATGCGATATGCATAATATATGCTTTTAGTCTAGGCTTACTTACTTAGGCATATCTGTGAGATATAGGTAATATTTTTAGTGTAACACGTCATTCATTTTAGAACTTTAAATCCCTGGTGTTTTCATGAACACAAAAAAAACATAATTTTAAATTAGCTACGAACGAAGAAATGATTTTATTAATGTATTGTGAAAGGCATCAAACTAACAAAAATCATTATCCTAATAGATGTCCAGCGTTTTTTGGAATTTTATTTAATATTAATTACCATTAATACACCTAATTACGCTATTAACTATGAAGAAGTATATAAAAGCATTGGTCAAATACAAAACATTAAATTCGATCTTGTAACGCCTTGGCATCAACAATTCAACTTGTTAAACAATATGAGAGTTGTAAGTATATTTTTATAAGCTTTATAGTGGTGAAATCATTTTTAATTGTATAACTCGATGCGATACCCTGGACTTCTTATTTGGACAGTGTTTTATCATGAGTTATTTGTTTTTTTTTTTCAGTACATTGTATTGTTCGCGCTGGCAGCGGTAAGCCAATGCGCGCCACTTGATCCAAAGGCTGATATAGAACTTGCAGAGTTGATTGCCCGGAGACGGCTCCCAGCCCTGGAGCACGAGGAGGTGCATGACGACTTCGGTCAGTTCGCGCTGCGCTTCGTGACAGCTGAGGGAACCGTGGTCTCGGAGCGAGGCCGCCTCGTGCCCACCGTGGATGGAGAGTACGTGCTCATCACCGAAGGCGAAATCACCTTTGTTGGTGATGATGGAGAAATCTACACGAACAAGTTCACCGCGGGAACTGACGGCTACCAAGTTGAGAGTAACCACCCATTGATAGCGCCAGAACCTGTTGTAATTCCAGCAATTGTTGAAAGAGCTTAAGAAATTGATCCATGACAGAACCAACAGTGAAGCCTAATAAATTATTATTTTATCATCATAACCTTTTTTTTATTTTCAATAATTTGACAATTATTCTATAATGCGCGGCAACTACTTAATTTATAAAAACACCTGGAGATTTTTTTTAAAATACATACATACATGTATATAATATAAATATCAACTACTCTGAAATAAAGGAAATATAAAAATATGACTTGGCATCCAATCAAACTCCAATAATTACTGTATAGTCAAAACCAATAATTTACTCTCACTTTAAATCACATACATTATATCATTTTTCGTCAATGTAGGACAAAATCTACAATATTAATATTATTGTAACAATCAATTCCTTAGAATATGAGCTCATTAAGAAGGCGGTCTGTAATGGACCTCTCCACTTTATGGCTTTCACAACAACGTCGTCTATCAAGTTGTCTCTATAGTTAACAACATAATATTATATCCTTAAAAAATACAACATATTTTAGTTGAACCTATATTTTTTTGTGAAACCTCAAAATCAAACATTTATTATACAATTAAATAAGACTTGTACAAGAAGCAATTTTGAACCGAAATATCGGTAGCTCTTTTAAAATCATGTTAATTTAACATATTCATATTACACTATATGAGCATATAATATTATCTTAATAATTATGGCAAAGAACTGTCCTGTGGTTTCATCTTCCATATTATATTCATTAATGCTATAATAGGTTCTCCAAATACATTTTTGTTATAAGTTTTAAATTTAGCACTACTAAACTCAATTATACTATGAGGAATTCTATTTTAAAAGCGAATATGATCCCAAAAATTAATTTTTGTCTTTAGATGGCATAACTTCAGTTGAAAAATGGTATTTCAATTTTACTTCTGTTCCTTGTGTCGTAAGTAACAATATCTATCTTCCAGTCTTGTGTGTAAGTATTGAGTACTGCATTCAAATGTTATTATATATATTTTACTCTCTCTTAGTGAGTCGCGAACATGTAAATTATATAAAGAAGCAGAAAGGGGGGTTTCTTTTCTAACTGCTTCCATTTATCTCGTAGATTCTCGAAAAGATCGATAGAAATAATCGTATCCTTGATGAGCATACGATTGAATTTGATATTTTTGGTTTAATGGCTTGTTTAATGGCATTCAAATGCTTTATTAATAAAACGCCGAACTGGCGTGAAAGGATGCGGGTTCGAGTCCCGCCTCGTGATCGAATTTTTTCTATTCTTTATAAATTTATATGAGCATACGATTGTCTCCAAATATCCATTTGTTTGTTACTTTCAAGATTTTTTTCCTTATTAGGTACTGTATTAAAATGTTTTTTTAATGCCCTATGCCTTCACATCGTACCGTGAATGTCGGAAATGCATTGCATCTTAAGAGTGGGTATAATCTACTATTAGATGGTAGGTACATGACCAATTCAAGACCAAATATATAATATCAAACTTGATGATTTATTCAAGGGTTTTGTCCGATCAAAAACATAAAATATTGATATTGACTCGATAAAAAAATAACACGAATTTACCTCTAACTTTCATGCTTTTACGTTTTCTACTGGACATACCTATTAAGATTAGAATTAATAATTGAATTTTAAGAATCATCAAATCGGTATATTTTATCCCTGCTCTCGCGTATAATATATGCTGCATTCCAAAAAAATAAAAAGTGTGGCCTTCGTATCGACTTAGAATAGAGCTACCTACTAAAAGATTATGAGATTGATATTGATGAATTTTAAAAATGAACCGTGTCAGTCTTGATAAACCTTCAAAATAGGTCTATTTTGAAGGTTTATCAAGACTGACACGTTACCAGGTCATCATAGTTTTGTAAAACATTCAAAAAATGTATTTTGTGGTATTTTAAAACAAATCAAGCATACTTCAATAATTAAATTTGCAAATATCGCCTATTAGCGAATTTCTTAATAACGAAAAATTAACTAATAGCAAATTTCTAACCTTAATGTACTTAGGAATTTAGTATGGTCATTAAGACATATATAAATACGAAATTAAACTTAGTTTTATCATCACTCAATATTTGGAACGCAGAAAGAGCACCACATAAAAGATATCACCATGAAATTTGTAAGTTTTTTAACATTTTGCATAAATATGATATAACATTTCTTATTTAACCCGGCGTCATTGTTGCCGGGTATCTAATACCCGACGCATTTTAAAACTGTCATAATTGTAAAACAAAATGCGCACGTCTTTTGTCCGTTACAGTAGCTGCGGTCGTTGACCTCTGTTCGCGTATTCTCTTCCCTATTTTGTGTTACCTGCGGCTACATCGTAGTGTAGACATGTGTAAAGAGCGCGCGGGTAAGTTATACCCGGCCACAATGGCCACGTAACGTTTATAAAGGCAGCGTGTTTGTTGTTTTTTATTGTTTATTGATAAATTGCATATCGTTTTTCAAAGTTTTATGAACCATGTCTTACGAAAGCGAACAACGTCGATTGCTAGCCTTGTTTGAACAAGCTGACGCCAGTGAAAATGAACAGTGCAGTTCAGACAACGAGGGTGAAATCGACCATATTTCAGAGCGAAGTCAAGGCAGTGATACGGAACAGGAATGCAGCGATGATGAGCAAGAAGTAATTGTTTCAACAAGTAACCAGCAGTTTTATATTGGTAAAGACAATTCCACCAAATGGTCTTCGCAACCACCTCGGACCAACGTCCGCACAGGGTCAGAAAACGCTGCGTTGATCTCGATAGCGAACAAGTATATTATTAGTAAATAAGCTTTGTTTTATATAGTTCATGAATTCATGTTTATGTTCTAAAGAAAATTTCATGTTTTGTCTCTAAATGTCTATTATGTTATGTTTTCGAATAAACGTTTTATGTTATGTTCTAAAAAAATTATCGCAGGATAGAAAGATTTAATTTGATGAGTAATATGCTCATTTTATGATAAATAAATGTTTGATTTTTATTAATAATGTATTTAACTACCTATTTCCCTATTATAGAAAACTAATAATGACATAAGTTTGATTCAGTGCACAATAATGTACATGGGTAAAATTTACCCGGCCACAACGGCCAAGTTCTGTTTAGTAGCCACAATGACGCCGGGTTAATTCTAAAATAATTCTAATTATAAATATTTATATCGATTATCAACACATTTCTTATGTATCTTTGTAATTGCAGTTCATTGTCCTATCGGCTCTTGTAGCAGTGAATCTATGTTCACCGATCGACCCAAAGGCTGATATAGTACTTGCGGAGTTGATTGCCCGGAGACGGCTCCCAGCCCTGGAGCACGAGGAGGTGCATGACGACTTCGGCCAGTTCGCGCTGCGCTTCGTGACAGCTGAGGGAACCGTGGTCTCGGAGCGAGGCCGCCTCGTGCCCACCGTGGATGGAGATTACGTGCTCATCACCGAAGGCGAGATCACCTTTGTTGGTGATGATGGAGAAATCTACACGAACAAGTTCACTGCGGGAACTGACGGCTACCAAGTTGAGAGTAACCACCCATTGATAGCGCCAGAACCTGTTGTAATTCCAGCAATTGTTGAAAGAGCTTAAGAAATTGATCCATGACAAAACCAACAGTGACTCCTAATAAATTATTATTTTATCATCATAACCTTTTTTATTTTAAATAATTTGATGAAAAATTTTGATTATTACCCAAACAGATTTCTATTACTTGAACCTTTGATACTGAATTATAGTTAGGGAGGCGAATGGGGGAATTTTCGGTAATACTCGAGCGTGGCAGTTTAAGATATGAGAGATACCTTAGACCTAATGGAACAACCTTGTAAACTGTTTAGCTCTATATGTAGTGATGCGCGCCTAGGATAGACTATCAGATTAGTAAAAAAAAATCGATAGTCTGTAATACTCGAGCGCGTCAGATTAAGATATTGGGGGTTGATTTAAGTGTTTTAAGACTAAATTTAACTAATCTGACGATAAGTCCTTGACGCCGCCGAGTTATAGGGTTGCAAACTTGTAAAAAAAAAAACGTTAATCCGGCCTTCTCGAGCGCGATTTTTTTAAATTTTATTTTGAAGAATATAATCTATAACTTACTAAAAATACAAAATCTGCCGGTTTCCGCATGACCATGTCTGGAGGAGCCATTTCGTCTTCCGAAAAACGCGTTGCAGCATATAAGTCGCGAACGATACATTTTACAAAAAAAAAAGTTTAAATAAACAAAAAAGTTAATTTTATTTTACACAAAAAAGGTCTCTTTACATTTTTGTCCAAAGTTAAAACTTTTTGACTTGAAGCATCATAAAAACTCACCATAAAAACTTTTTGAGTATATCTCGAAAATTGAGGGTGTTAAAAAAATTGATATGAAATAACGATGATTAAAAAAAAGAAACCCAAAAACCTTTTTCGGTCAGATTAAGAGAACCCACCAACATTTTTGTCAGATTTAGAAAATATGCTTTCAGGATACCGAGATAAACCTCCCCTATGAAAATCTGACGCGCTCGAGTATTTCAAAAAGACCTTTTTTTTCCTTTTAAAGAATTCATTGTAACTTATCGTCACGCTGACATCGTAATTTTTTTAAAGGGAGCTTCCTTAGGGGCTACTTAACACCCCTTCCGAAAATCTGACGCGCTCGAGAAATTTTTTTTTGTGCATTTTTGACTAATTTATATGCCTAGCCCCACCACGCAAACCAGCAGATTAGTATACCGTTGTTATCAGAGGCACTTGGTGCATACATAGTATGAATACTTATCTGACGCGCTCGAGAATGCCCAAGTAACTGTTTCTTTTTATCATTTTTGAAAAACCGTACACGCCAAACCCACCGCTAAAATGGTTTTAACCATACAAGCTTTTATTTTCGAAATTATTTTATCTTTCGATTTTGGTGAGTCTCCACCGCGCCGTTGAATTGCTCCATTTAGCTACCTCGCCTCCCTAACTATTAAGTATATGTATATTTTATAGTAATGGAGTATGATATTTGAAATATTTCTCTCACTACTGAGACTATCTTTGCGCTCCGCAATTGCAAATATCATATACTTATTTATATGGAGAAAGAAATTAAGGTTTTAGAACAAGTATCTATCAATCTTTGTATTTAGGTTCAACTAAAACATCAACTGATGACAGTATCAAATCATTTGTAATAATTTCATTGAATAATTAGTTTTACATAATTAGTGTTACGTCTAAATACATAATATATATTATCATAATAAGCCAAAGAACTGTCCTGTAGTTCTTACGCGACAACCTTCCATGGATTTTCATCGTCCATAGATAGATAATTAAAGCTTCCTTTTAACTTATCCATTGAGCTCCTATTTACATATACAAAAAAAAATCACACAGAACACATTGATATTATATAAAAAATTACACAATAAGGCCCGGCGCAGATATGGAGAAGCGCAGCGCAGCGCATTTTTCATTGTCAAACTATTTTCAACATTGTTTTCATTAGTATAAAATTCAAAATCAAAATATAACAATTTATTTCGGGGAGCATCGAAGCGTCACACGCGAAAGGTAGCGCGCTGCGGTTTTTTGAACGTTATTTTAATGACTTATTAGGGTTAGGCTTAGGCTTTTCATTTCTTGTCCTTATGAGCACGAGCTCTTGGAGAGTAAGTGATAGTTTTTGAATACCTAATTTAAAAAGGTGCTGCTTACCGCATTTTGTCTTAAGCTATCTAATTTTGTGCATAGAAATTTATCAGAATATACTTTTAATTTAACAGGTTTATTAAATATATAGTGGGCAATTTGTTAAAAGTACTTAAACACATATTTTTAAATAATTACTTATGCCATAATTATATACTTGAAAATCATGAAATCCGTATCCGTATTATCCCTGCTACCCCTGTAATTTTCTTTATTCGAGTTTTTTTAAATAATTTTGTAACAGAAAAAGTTAGCCTTATATTACTTGAAAAAATGAAAATGAAGCTACTCAAACAAATAATGATTTATAAAATGAACCACGGCATCCTGGAACATTTTGTAAAAAATATTCAAGCCCACAAGAACTATCCTTAGCCAGGTGTAAAATGAAATAATTCTCTGATTTTTATAGGGGTCAGTGCAGCTCTTTCATTAAGTTTATCAATTAGTTCATTAGCGAATACATTATATAATATTATAATTATTACCTACTAACGAACAATTTACTAATAGCACAATATTCTGACCGTACGCTATTTAGGAATTTAGTCATTAAGACATATATAAATAGGAAATTAAACTTAGTTTTATCATCACTCAATATTTGGAACGCAGAAAGAGCACCACATAAAAGATATCACCATGAAATTTGTAAGTTTTTTTTTCAACATTTTGCATAAAATATGATATACTATAATAACATTTCTTATTTAATTATATAATATTTCTAATGTAAATATTTATATCGATTATCAACACATTTCTTATTTATCTTTGTAATTGCAGTTCATTGTCCTATCGGCTCTTGTAGCAGTGAATCTATGTTCACCGATCGACCCAAAAGCTGATATAGTACTTGCGGAGTTGATTGCCCGGAGACGGCTTCCAGCCCTCGAGCACGAGGAGGTACATGACGACTTCGGTCAGTTCGCGCTGCGCTTCGTGACAGCTGAGGGAACCGTGGTCTCGGAGCGAGGCCGCCTCGTGCCCACCGTGGATGGAGAGTACGTGCTCATCACCGAAGGCGAAATCACCTTTGTTGGTGATGACGGAGAAATCTACACGAACAAGTTCACCGCGGGAACTGACGGCTATCAAGTTGAAAGCAATCACCCATTGATAGCACCAGAACCTGTTGTAATTCCGGAAATTGTTGAAAGTGCTTAAATTGTTGATCCGAAAGAGCAGCTACAGTGACACCAAATAAATTATTTTATCAAGTATATAATCTGATTCTTTTATTTTTCATTATATTTCTAAAACGTTCTATATTATTTAGTTTAGGCTTTTCCATATTTCGTAATCTAAATGGATATTAAAGTTTTTGGTTTTTATAATGTGACAAAAGGGCGCTTCAAGAAACCAAATAGGAAGGTATCACATGGCTTATTAAATTAATAATCAAATACTCGATATAGAATATCAATTACCTATATTTTAAAAAGAAACGTGCAGGTCCTGCGCTTGTCAACAGGCCAAATGTCCATAAACCGGATGGCTTTAGCCGGTGGTAGCCACAAGTGACATAGTGGCTAGTTGACTTGCACATTGCACACATGCGATGTATGATTGTAGTTGACGCAGTCGACGCGACAGAATGCGGCTTTGGCTCTTAATTTTTTTTTACTTATGCGCCTATTTCTTTTCATCAGCTTGTCTGTTCAATTTTCTCAATAGCATCTTATACTTTGACACAGTAGTACAAACGACTCCGATTCGTTTTTAGAGAAATACAGAAAAATCCATAAATTTAATCTCAAAACTTACAATAATAGGTTGTACGGAACCCGGTTTGAGAGTGGGACGCGCATCACTTGGCCTGTTTTTTCGTTATCGTTATTTATAGGTTTATAGTTTTCTAATAGGAATAAAATTGGAATATTATTGAGATGAGCTTTCGATATTTATTGTAATGGATCTCATTAGGGTTTAAGATGTTCTGATGATTTATTTTCGAATTTGATGACCTATCTTATTCAATTTGTCTTCATCCAGTAGTCGAAATTTATAATAATTATCAACTAAAGCGTAAAGTTATAATATATACAATACAAACGGTTGTATGTTCATGTACTTTTTACTGAAATTTCACAATTTTCGTAAAAGGGGAACTTTTACGTAAGTTTAAAAGCTAAGTTTTTGCTTCACGCTATTAAGCTTACAGCTTAGTACGACACACAATAGTACGGGAGCTAGCAACGTTTAAAAAAAAGTCATTTTAGTATAGTTGGGTTTTTGATATACTGTTTCTCTTGCTATTTCGGTTAGAGTCCGGGCTGTCTGGCTGGCCGCAGTGGTTGCGTTTATTAGTGCGCATCTTATCTGCACAGGAAAATATCCCTAATTTAAAGTCATTTTTTAACGCGTAATTTTTAATCTATTGCCTTTAGAAGATCCATCAGACATAATTTTTTTATTGCAAGACGTTTTTTTCGTTGTAAAATAGGTGCCATACGCAATTTTTATTTCAAAATAACTAAAATGTCATCGGAATAAGTGAAATTACATCAACATGAGTCCGCTTAAAAGGTAAGTAATAACTTTATTATTTATATTATATTATCCTTTTTTAATACTTATATTGAATAATTAGTAAACTAATATTTTTAATAGATGGTTTCATATTTATTACACTTTTGGGTATAAATATGAATTTGATGATATTTGTATTTTCTAGTGTTTGATTTTACGCGAGTATTATACATTTTGAAATTAAAGACTTGAGAAAATAATACAATGAATAAATCGCGTTTAAAATCCGTTAAAAAGTCTTTAATTTCTTGATGATATTTGGTTTTTATCAAGTTTACATTAACGTCCTATTTGAGGTTCGTTGGGAAAAAGGAGGCGATATGGTAGATTGTTGCAAAAAAACTGTAAATAGTAAAATGAATATTATATATAGTATAAGTAACACAGTGATTACTTATCCTTCACTGGGACTCATGTTGATGGAATTTCACTTATTTCGATGATATTTTAATTATTTTGAAATAAAAATTGCGTCTGGCACCTATTTAACAACGAAAAATACGTCTTGCAATAAAAAATGTATGTCTAATGGATCTATCTAAAGGCAAACGATTAAAAATTACGCGTTAAAAAATGACTTTAAATTAAGAATATTTTCCTGTGCAGATAAGATGCGCACTAATAAACGCAACCACTGCGGCCAGCCAGACAGCCCGGACTGTAACCGAAATAGCAAGAGGAACAGCATATCAAAGAACCAACTATACTAAAATGCTCACTTGTCAACGTTGCTACCTCCTAGAATACAAAGCATAGACAGCATGCACAGCAGTATTGCTAGAATCATTATTAAAATCGGTTCAGTAGATCTTTAGATCTATTTCTTTAGAAAACGTCACAAACTTAGCTGTTTATAATATTGAATATATTACCTAGTACATGATTTATATATTGTTTATTGATATTTATATTGTTTACAAACCATACTTTTGCATAATTATAGCTTTACCCTAGAGTGATCTACAGAACGGCAGTTAATGTGTCTCTATCCCTCGAGTTCAAATTTATATCAAAAATGTATATTTATAATCACATTTGGCTCTACGACAGGTCTAGTTAGAATAATTATACTGAAACTGACTGAACGCACAATTACACACATAAAATAGGATGATGATTTTACGTATATGCGTCTTAAATGCAAATTGTATGCATGCAAGCATTCAGATGCAATTGAAAGATTAGAAAAAAATATTGTTAATAAATTTTCATATGAATATCTTTTCATTTATTTATATTTTCCTTTTGTATCCTTTCAATTTGAGCGCCTTTTAATCTTTTAATCTGAAATTAAGAAAAAACGTTTCTAATATTAAGTTTCTAAAGAAAGCATTGTTAGGAAGAGAAAATTACTTATTGTTATCGATTTAATTTTAAGATAATTTTTAAAAGTATATGCTTCCGTAGGTATCAGGTAAGATCATATTTAGATTAAGTAATTTTATATAAGAATTTAGTTAATTTTATTTATAACACTAAAGAAGACTAAATCTATACTACTATTACCTACTGAGAGTATAGATATTAGCTTATAACCAATAGTCATGGACCAATATTCTTGAGTATATACCTATATCATAATATATATTATAAGATCTTTATCGTCTGTTTTTTATGTACAACTTTTAGGCTTAAATTATATAGTTATATAATTTATGAACTTTAAACAAAATAAATAAAAATGTATTCGTATACGAAATACTATTTGTCCTACTATTATTTTTTCTGGACTTAAATTATTTTATGGTAATCCAAGTACGAATTATATGATTCTTTACGGAGGCTTTAAAAAATAAAAATTTATAGAAATGCTAAAATATTTTAGAGAAATGCTATGACTGAAATGCTAAATACCATTATTTAAAATAACAAGTAAGAAATAAATTTAGGTTAATTATCTAATGTTGCACATTATGTAATGCGAATTTTTGTTGAGTTATGCAATTTGAGGAACGAAGAATTCAATTAAATTAGGTCATTAATATCTATATAAAAAGAAAATAAATCTTTATTTTATCATCAGACATTACCTTACTTCTCTGTGTATAGAAGTTATATAAAACTAACATCAGCAACCATGAATTCATATTTATATTATCTTGAATGAACGAATGAATGAATACGTTTTGCCACAACAAGTTTGATACATACATTTAAATCTACTTAACCTAAACAACACAATAAAATAAAATAATAACAAAAAACAATGAGAAAAAAAAATAGTTTTGTGGCAAAAGGTCCAGACTCAGCTATGCTGATTGACTCGAAAGAGTGCAACAGCGCTGATTTTCAGTCTGGCCTTCAGGATTGAGGTTCGCCGCCAAAAATC
This sequence comes from Colias croceus, assembly GCF_905220415.1. Taxonomy (NCBI): domain Eukaryota; kingdom Metazoa; phylum Arthropoda; class Insecta; order Lepidoptera; family Pieridae; genus Colias; species Colias croceus. Next base: position 6,247,261 of record NC_059542.1, read on the forward strand.
TGCCTACGTATTTCTTACATAACTACTTTAGAACCGGAGTAAAAATAACACCAAAACAATTATACAAGACAAACAAAAAAGAAACACTATCTAAGGTCACGTATGCATATTGAACTTTAAAACTTTAAAGAGGCTTATATCCTATCTATTAACATTAACTTGCTTTTGAAATAACAAGATCTTTGATTTTTTTTAAAGTTAGGTACGTATGCCATATCTAACCTTTACGGAGGAGGGAAATAATTCCAGATTTTAGTGGCTGAATACCCCACTCTAAAACCTTTTGTTTTGACGTGTTTAGGAATAAGCAATTGGCTCAAATCATAGCCGGTCGGAGACTGCCAGCCTTGGAGCACGAGGAGGTACCTACATGACGAGTTCGGGCAGTACGCTTTGAGATACGTGACAGCTGAGGGCACAGTCGTCTCCGAGCGAGGCCGTCTCGTGCACAACGGCAACGGTGACTATGTTCCAGGTCACTGAAGGGGAGATCTCCTAATCGGTGATGACGGCGAGCTCTACATAAACAAATATACCGCAGGTATTTGATGGGTAGCATTTCGAAAGCAACCACCCCTTGGTACCGCCGCAACCTGTGGAAGCTTAAAGTGAACTCAGCGCCTGATTTATGGATACGATAATAAATAACAGTGATTCTTATTTTTTTATATTTTATTCAAGTTATCCTACCAAAAAAGATTACTATCCAAGAAATACTTTATTCACAATATTAGGTTATACCTACGTTTCAAACATATTCCTTGTTTTGGGATTGAATTATTTAAAAATTATTGTACTAAGAATATTGAAATATAATAAATATGGTTTGTCTTTCGTGTTTATAATATCTATAATTATTCACATGGCTCAGGCTGTTGTAAAACCTTTCACGAAAAACTTTAAAGTAAATCGAATTTATATAAATATGGCGTGGTGCAAATACAATATCATTTCACATAAATTGTTTGTTGCAGTTTTGTTGGTGCAGAAATAAACTTTATTAATAAAGTTTATTTCCAAACGCTGGTAAAATAGTTATAATTTATATATGTAATACCTTTTGAAATTATATTCAACTACATATTAATAAATATTTTTGCGTACTATACAGGGTGTCCCACTATTGGTATTCTAATCGCGAAGGGACTAAACAACAAAATTACATCAAAAAATGTTTGCTAAATTTTTCCTAAAATGTATATTTTCTTCTCTAGCTCCGCGCAGCCCTAGCACATACCGCTTCGATAATGTGAGCATTTTGTCTATGAAAACATAATCTTAAACGATAGGTCACGTGCTGGTAGCAAAGCTGGGCGGATTGCTTGTTATGGTTGTACACATAGAGTTTTAAGAATTCATCTATTTAAAAAAAACTGCATCTGGAATTGTATAAGTATTTTTAACGTACAACAGCGTATGCAAAACTATAACCTCTTTTGAGCTTAGTATACCAACAGTGGGACACTCTGTATACTGTGTACATATAGAATAAGTAATGGACATATTTGAAAATGTCAACAAAATTCACTTGCTTGTTCAAATTGATTTAATAATTAAATTTACAACCTTTCACTCTTTGTACAACTTTTTTCGCACTGGCAATAATGTATTACTTAGCATTACCTATCTTATCACTTATTCCTTCCATTTCCCTTAGAAAATTTTCAACTTTTAGTCACCATCGTATTTCAATGAATAATATGCACTTAAGGAAATATTGACGGGATCTGTTTAACAAGCTTTAAATATATAAAGATTGGAAAAACACGTACGTTATATAACACAAACAATATTTACGATTGTTCGAATGTCGGAGGTTAAAGGTTTATTTTAAAAAGGCTGAGCATTGTAGATACACATGAGAGGAACTCAGGCCTTCAAGACGCAAGTGTGTTGGCATTTAAATTGTTGACGAAATCACCTAGCTCTGCGAAATTTCTAAGTCTTATGTATTACAGCTGAGTGCTAATGAAGTTTAAATACATGTGCAGGAGGTAATGGCCACAGTCATAAAAGTAACACATTATAAAGCGTATATAGAATATAAATACATGTACGAATATAGATACAAATATTCTTATCCATGTTTTGATAAATATTATTAATTTAATACAGCGGTTTCGTTGTCCTTGATATTGATCTTTAGAACATATCGTCCTTTTATAATAAAAACGTGACTACAGTTTTTAAACTTTAAGTTTTTTAAGAAGAAGTTTCTTTGTTTAATGTTTTAAAATAATATAATACTTATTGGGTATTAATAAGTGTTATGTATTAATATGTATGCATGTGCATAGATTTATTTATGTGTACGTAATACGTTACTCGTATATGAGTTATTGCTTTTTGTTGACAATTTATAATGTGCTATTAAACACAGAATCGTGTTTAAATCTACGTATGTACTTTTGATTGCGTAATCATTATTTTAATATCTGTGATCTTATATAAAAATAAAACAAATTATTTTTTAATAAAAAAGTTTATTCACAGAACATTGAGTATAAAATTATAAAAGTATGAAATGTATCTTATGGCACAAGAATTTAGATACAATGATAGTTCCGAGTTCTCTGTGCAGGCGTTATGAAATAACTGAGATCGATAATTTTTCTCAAAACGATGTATCATTCAGGTGACGTTATTCTATGGTCCCAGGGGTATTGTCTACTTTTGTCCGAGAGATGTTTTCGGTTGGAATCCGTTGGGGCCAGCGGTGAAAGTGACCGTGTAGTGCTTGCCATCAGGGGCTACGTAGGCGTATTGGCCTGTGACGGTGAGAGCAGCGTTCTCGGACTGTGGGTTGTCCAGTTTGCCTTCCTCTTGCCTGGAAGTGCCGTCACTGGTCTCATACCTGGAGAAAAATAAATGATTACAAATTAGTATGTGTGCGCTGTTTAGTTGGTAAGGAAATGTATAATTCTTGGTATTTACTTAGGTTTGCGTTCGCTCGGTATGTAACTAGTATGAGTCTTATAAACTAGCTTGATAAAATTATATTTGCCCTTAAAAGCTAATATAAGTATATGATAACAAGTTACAAGCCACCTTTAAATATTTTTTATACAATACTTTTAAAAAATCAAAGCTATTTTTAAAAGAAAAAGAAAAAAACACAAAACAAATCATGTATCTTCCAAGATCTGAAATTACAGATGTCCTTTGAATTCCGTTTTCGTGCATCTTCGAGTTGAAATCGTGACTGGGTTGAAGTTCAAAGAGGCCATCTAAGATTATGCAATAAACTTTAATGTCAATTATCTAGGTTTTTAGGCTTTCGATGCTGTGGAAGTTATTATGCCTATTTTATATCATTTATTCATATGCAATTATGCGGACGCAGGACGGAGTCGCATTAAACTACGAGCCCAAAACGATGTCTTTAAAACGATTTATTAGATATACACTATGACACGTAAGAGAATAAATATACCTACAATTAAGTAAAGAGACATAGTGAGATTTTTTCACAATTTTTTCAATCTTATAGGTATATTAGGAAATATTATTTTATTTTTGTATTTATATAGAAGTATAGATTTCAAACATCTTCCTTTTTAAATATTTGATAAACAAATATCATAATTGTCATTAAAATAGATACTTTGGAAAACGCAATAAAACAAAAAGGAGACGAGTCTCAAAGTGACCTATTAAAATTTACAATAAAAGCTAAGAAACAGTTACAATGCAGGATATTTAAAAGAGCTTCATAAAAACATGTAACCATTTATCTAAAACTTTATTTATATGTTTTTATGCAGAACATACCTAAATACAAAATTCAAATGTGTTTGGCCTTTGCTAAAATATTCACAAATAAAGGCATCATGTATTTTAATGTCCAATATACCTAGTACGTTTGTATTATCATACAATCTATTAGATATTTTATCCATTTTTATTTTGGAGCTTGTATTATTAGATAAAAAGACTAAGAGCGAAAACTACATTTTTTACATTAATTTAACATTGTCTTTTTATTTACTGGTCTTCTGTTATTTTTTGCTTTCTTAGAGGAACATTTTACTCAGCAACTGATTATAAATAGTATTATATTATATAAAAAAGTATCATCATCATCAGCCATTATACGTTCCCACTGCTTGGACACGGGCCTCCTGTAAGGGAATCAGGCCATAATCCCCCACGCTGGCCAAGTCCGGGTCGAACTTTTTGATTGTTCGACGTGTCGGTTGCCTAACAATGTTTAACTATATTTCTCGACACAAGAAAAAGGTTCTAATGACCACAGTTGACAGATATATACGTGTGTAATAACCGTAATATTCAGTGGAAAGGGGATAGGTATAGGTAAACCAGAATCTGATGGCAATTAGGGAAATCAAAATTTGGAGTGTGCAACCCTAGGGAAAATGGACTGAACGATCTTGATACTGCTTATTTTTTATTTTGTCCTCAACATCATTAGTCACATTACATAAATGGATAATACTGTACTTAATAATGAGATATCCACTTAATATTATGTAGGTACATACTTACATGTATAATATACAATTATACATATTACTTTTATACAGGTAATACATATTATTATTAACACATACCTATATTTGTATATTATTCATTACCAGTATGCCATGTGAAAATATCGATATAATCATAATGTAGATCAAAACTGCTCATAATTTTTTATAAAATAAAATAAAAAATAATATAAAACTATGTTTATTTTCGTAAGTATTAACAGATACACACATTATAAAATTGACTTGGACAGCTTGGACTTGACTATTAGCCGTATTGGAAACTCCTGTAATAAGTTTTCATAAAATTATATTCTAATCAACAAGCAATATTATAGTTACCTACATATAATATTATTTTAATTTAAAGTATCAAAACGGGTAAGTCCAATGTACCAATAAAATCTTCTAAATTGAAAATTGTGATGTGTTTGACCCTTCTTCATCGAATGTTTTTCTATACATATTATAAACAACACCTATTGCTTGTGATCGCAGCGGCTTTTTCGACATTTTCGAAGATTTTTTAGACAAAATCCTAAAAATTATTCATCAACTGCAAAAAAGACAAATAATTTGACAACCAATTTGATACTTGTCAAATAAATTGCCACATGAAAATCTTTTATTTCTTAAATATAAATATGCCATCAGATTCTGGTAGACCTATACAACTTTAGTGTTTCCTTATGGATTGTATTTTTAAAAGCCGTTACGACTAGACTAGATAAAACAAGTCACTCAATAACTTTTTTACGATATACTTATCGTTATGAGAGATTTATCATCATTTTTTTTTTACTAGAAGAGCTTAATGCTAAAAAGTCCAAATTTTTATCTAATCAGCGTATTTAAATTTAAAATGCGATTTTATCTTTGATTATTTGGGAAGTTATTTTGATCACACATATTATATACAATATACATACAGACCAGTTAATATATAATTATAGGTCATTTAGGAAGTTTGTCAAGATAATCAAAACTTTAATTAATGGGAATAGAGTTGATGACGCCCATGAGCACAAGTTAATTGTAGCATAGAAAAACAATTGCCGGAGCTGAACCTAGGGAAATATCTATGACCACATAGGATCAAAACAATTAATCACATCCTTCTATTCAATCAATAAATATTTACATGTGTTATTCATTATGTCCTACCCGTTTCTTTACCTTTTCTAACATTTTGAAAATTTAACAATACTCTATCTATAATAAACATTTTTAATATCTAATTTAAAAACCTAATGAGCTCATTTCAATTGACGAAATGAATATTATGAAAGGATAACTTTATAATGAAAATCTTCAATTTTAATAAGTTTAGTAAATGAAAGATGTAGTATACATACGCAAAACTGTATCCATCAGGCTGAACATCGCTGTCAAATCGTAAAATTTGGACATCTTGGGGATTCTGGGGTGCGCCAGCGCACAGAGCGGCGACCACGCAGAAGATTGTTGCCTGAAATGAAATATATGTTAAAAAATCTTACTAATATTATAAATGCGAAAGTTTGTGACGATTTTCTGTGTTTGTTACTCTTTCACGCAAATACTACTGAACCGATTACAATGAAATTTAGCACACATATAAAGGGTAACTTGGACACATAGGTTTTATCCCGGACATCCCACGGGAACGGAAACTATGCTGGCTTTCACATGACATCTAAATATGCATCTGTTTTATAGCCCCCGAAAGAATACCAATAATGATTGATATCTATTTTCTTAACGCGAACGGACTATAAGGTACTTGTAACATACATTATTAGTATAAGCGGCAAAAGTGTAGGTGAATAATTTGAAGTCAATCGTAGGTATTAATAAAAAATACTATATACAGAATATAATATTACACTACATGATGATACAAGTAATACAGTTAATGAAATCTAAAGTTGTATTGCTAAAGTTAACGATGTCACACGTTCCATAATTATGAATTCAGGTTAAACAATATTTTGTTATGATTTCCATAGAAAAGCGAAAAAAGTGACGGAAACGAAAATATTAAATGAAACCGATATTCAAAAGATTTCTTAGTTTATTCGCAACATTTAAATATTAAAAGCTAATTGTTATAACTCTTAAGACTCACGTATTTGAGCATGATGTTTAGTTTTCGTCTTGAGCACAAACTAACGAATGAGTAACTATTGTAAGATCGTTCATTTTATATGTATTCTCAGATGCAGCTCTTGCAGGAGGCTGACATCATACGAAGATGGTACATCGGTTACGTACTAATTCTATCAATGATAGTTCATCAAAAACGGAGAAGCTTTTTTGTTAGTTTTGAGGCATGGTCATTGTTATCGAAATTGAAGTACGACATTGTAAATAAACCTCGAGTACGTATTGCGTAGTTAACAAATGTCATTACACAAAGTCTTTTCTCATTATCATATTACATATTATGTAACCATAATTATTGCTCAGCAAATCCATCCAAACAAGACAAATCAAAACATTACTGCTATCGGTCAAAAAGCTTTAGAAGTAGGTAGTTGAAATTGCATATGTGCTCATGTTTAGTTTAAGGGCTTTTAAGTAGCAATTAACGAACTTCGTATTAATATTACAACGCATTTTATTGAAATTCATTTAAAGCTTATGTAAGCGTCATCATAAAATGCTATGTTAACATCAACTTTGTTCTCACAGACAGAAGGTAATGGCGTACAATACTAGAAAAACAAATGTTTTTCAACAGTTTAAATTTTTAACTTTGTAACAGTATAATAAGAGTAAGCTAACCAGCTTTCCGCCCGCGGCTTCACGCTCGAAAATCCACATAGTTCCTGTACCCGTGGGATTTCCGTAATAAACCTCTCCTATGTCCTTTCTCACGTCACAAACTATCTTATAACCAAATTTCATCAAAATCCGTTCAGCGGTTTAGGCGTCTAGAACATATAAATAGATGGACTGACATATAGACAAACTTACTTTCGCATTTATAATATTGTAAGAATTATGATTATCCACTGCGACGACAAAATTAAATAATACGAAATTAGTCAGTTAGGAAATATTACGTGAGTGAAAACACAATGGGCTCGTTTGTGGGTCTCATATCATCGTAACGATGACACGCTCAGAGACATCTATTGTATGGGTGAATGTAAAAAGTTATATGTTGTTATAAATTAAAAATATGCTTTATCTAGTATGCAATATAGTTACAACATATTACATTAAAAAGACAATCTTATCCAGTTCTATGAAGAGTTAGTAGTAGATATGCTATGTTTTTTTACGGATAAACTATTTTTAGAATTTAAATATTACGAAATGTAATAAAATCAATATATTATATAGGTAGTACCTATACTTTAAGTATTTGAGCTATAAGTATTCAGACAACTTGGAGGATTTGGACACAAAAGTCAATTTCATATAAATTTACACAAGAAAAAAGGTATAAGTCTATATTTATAAATTTAAATTTATAAAAACATAACTCATCCGATTTTTATTGAAATTAATTTAACAATAAACCAAAATCGTAAGTAATTAGTATTTGCGTCGCAATTAGCAACTCTGAAATGTATGCTAAAGTAGTTCAGGATCCTTGGATGTGTCTTAAGAACACACGTATATAATATTTGAGTATAATACAGACACACATTTAGCTTTATGAAATGGCTCTTGATACTTTTACCCAATTATTATTGCTTCGTTAATTTGCTGTGATAATCCTACTAATATTATAATTAATGCGAAAGTTTGTATGGATGTATGGATGTTTGTTACTCTTTCACGTAAAAACTACTGAACCGATTACAATGAAATTTAGCACACATATAGAGGGTAACTTGGATTAACACATAGGATAGTTTTTATCCCGGAAATCCCACGGGAACGGGAACTATGCGGGTTTTCCTTTGCAAACGCGGGCGAAGCCGCGGGCGGAAATCTAGTATTATTATAATACATACATATAACCAGGAATAGGTTCCCTATCGATTGATATAGCACAGAATACTTAATGGTAGCTAACGCTAGATATAGTTTAAATACAAGTTCAGGGATTATATCTGTTTTTGATAATACATAGTTTTTAAATAAACACATCAAGTTATTATACTGCAATAAATATCTGCTAGCCTAATTTTGAACTCTATTTACATGAATCAACATCAAATGCTGATGATATTTGGCAAAGATCCAAATGGAGATTTATTAAGAATGTCAGACAAAGTTTTTTCTTAACAATTAGATAATCAAGTACAATTATAGGCTCCCAAAGAATCATCAAGCATCGGTTTCATATTTAACGGAATAGACAAGCAGCCTTGACCTTTCTACTAACCATTCATAACATTTACAAAGAGACTTAATACTAAATGAACAAAAAACTTATAAACTCTTGAGTTTCATTTGTTTATTAAAGTTATTTTTGGTTTGATGAGTTAACGATATTTTTGCTTATACTTCGTCTTATATACTGTATAATATTATGTAGAAAATAATATTCAACCCGGCCGCCTGTACATTTCTAAAAATATGATGAATATTAAATGTATGATATGAATAATATTAGTATCGACAGTCCTCAAATTTAAATCCAGCCTAAATTGTCATTCTATCTAAAACAGAAGATCAGTCTTAAAAAAAATACTAATTTATTATATTTCTTTTGAAATAATTTCAGTCTCAGGCAATAATATGATAAATGTAGCACTAACTATCTTCATAACTAATTTAAAAGCGTTGATTACTAAGAGTGTATTTACTTAAAGCATCTTATAGCATAAGAAAAACTTAATTCAACACATAATAACAATAATGCATTGCGCATGCGGAAAAACAAATTTTATATTAACATTTATGACGTTCTATAGTTTAAAATGAATAGTATGAAATAATTATTTACAGTTATGAAGCATTCGCGTGTATTGTAATTTCATACAATGGCCCACAACTCTACAATTGACTGTTTCTGCTGCATTTGCGCACCCAAGTGTGTAATATTTTATAATTATGTTTATGTAAAAATATCCTCATAATCTGGTATTCACTGGCCGTTTAAAAAATGAGTTTTTATTAATAAAAAAAATAGTAATTATTTAAGCCTGTATAACTTTAACGCAGACACGAGAGAGCAGAGACTTTAGAGAACTTTTAAAGTAAATATGTATAATGTATTATATACAAAAATAAACTAATTATTTATCATTCCGAGGTTGAATTATTTTTTATGCGAAATCGACTACACTGCTGCATTTGCATTCTCTGTCTTAAGTTGTTCTTCGTCGGAATTTGGAGGCGGATTTTTGTAAAAAAAAAACATTATTTACGATAAAATATAGTTTTATAGTGTAATGTAAAATGTGAGTGTAATGTGAAATAGTGAGCGTATAAAAGGTATGTTTGAATGAAAGCTTGCAGGCATTGAAACGAAATTGAATGGCATTCTTGTAGTCACGGGTGCTCTTAAGTACCTAGTTGATATCCCCACTAAGTACTCACGTAACATTGATTGAACGTTAACGTGGACTACACGTTATCGTAGACAGCGTTTGAATTATTATCGTACATAATTATAACAGCAATACCATAGAATATGCGACGTCTGTCTTGTGTTTGTATGCTACCAAATCATGGAGAAGATATTAGTAACCATTTTTAGTTAGTGAAATTAATTATGTATGTCGCTTACTGCACATTGCTATATTTGAACTATACTATGTAATAATTTGTTAATATGACATTTCAACTTCATTAACAAAGATTTCAAGAATAGTCAAATTTTCATTTATTTGTACTTTAGATCAGAGATAGGCTTAGGCCAATGTATGCATTGGCCTAAGCCTATATAATATAATATTATTTGTGATACTACGGAACTTAAATCGCAATTGTAGTATTGTGTTATCTGCAAATTAAACGTAATAGCCTACTATACATATGTATATATGTACAACATTTTCCCATAATATTTTTCAACAGTAAAAGGAAATATTTGTTTTATAAGTTTAATTTGAATGAAACAAAGCGGCAAGTTTTGAATGTAGGTTAAAAGATTATACTCCAGACATAACAAACAATTTACACAATTTAAGAAATCCCTGTAACATTTTCATGTGTCTCCTCAAATAAACTGCTTGCACGATTGTGATTAACACCTTGCTACGTCGATGAAACCTCGATGTCACATTGTCAATACAATGCAATATTTATAGCGGTACATTCGGCAAGTGAATATAGACGCACAGGACTACTCCATCAATCCATACCTTCAAGTCAAGAAAAAAAAACCTCAAAATGATGAAAATTGTAAGTTTATTTTTATTATTTTTAAAATTGGTCACGTAATTTACGTACCTAACAAACAAATGATCCCCACGCTTATTTGAAGATTTAAATGAAAACTAAAGACAGCATGAATAAAAACAATGAAAATTATGAAAATGGTATAGTTGATAAGCTTTATTTGAAATTATTTTACATGGATTCGTACTAGATCATTATTCACTGACTTGATAAATTATTAACCGTATAACTAACTATAAAATTACTTAATCAACTCAAATATATTGAAATTAATGATACAGCATGCCCATCTTGTCTTAATTGATTGTGCATTCATTTATTAAATTTGAACCCTTGAATAACCTTTACCATATTTTAGGACATACTTAACTTATTGTTCTTTAGATCTTTATAGTAAAAAATACAACATGTCAGATTGAACATCAGTTACATACCTTAGGTATCCATTTAACAAGGACAATATAGAGTGATTACTATAACCCTTCTGGTACATTCGGGAAAATACATATTTTTTATTTATTTTCAGACAATCTTCGCTTTAGCCGCTTTCGCAATCGTGTGCGCATTGCCCCAGGACCAACAACCGCAACAGGCGCCTGTAGAAATTGTTAAGCAAGACTCGGAAGTTGATATTAACGGATACAATTTCGAGTGAGTAACGTTTTAAGAAATATTTTTTTAATTACGTAGGTATTACTTACATTACTTATTCTGATATTTTTTTCAGAATTGTCTTTGTTCAATAATATATACTGTTTATAATTTTCAATAATAACATATAGGTATCATAGGTATAAAGCTTGTACATATAGACATGTCATTAGACGCTTTTAAAAATTCAGTGAAAGTAAAATACGTTTCTTCGTTACCTCTGTTTATGTTAATTTTATAATATTATAATCGGTTAATTCTAATATTTGAATAAATATATGTTTCAAATATGTAAATACATGGCATACATTACGATATATTGTCTCACGTAAATATTATAATAGTCACAAATAATACTCATGCAAAAAGTTGTAACCGAAATAAGCCATTCAAACTAGATTCATATTGACGACAAACTAGTCAAGTTTATTGAACCCATTAAACTAAATCTGGTTTCAGGTTTGAAACGAGTGACGGAACATCGAGACAAGAGCAAGGTGAATACAAGAATGACACAGAGCAACAAGGTCTTTTGATTAAGGGAAGTTACAGATACGTGGCTCCCGATGGCCAGCATATCTCTGTGTCCTTCGTTGCTGACAAAAATGGCTACCAGCCCACCGAACACAACGGCGATGATGCCAAACCAGCTGATGCGCAGTCTTAAAACATCATGACCCTAACATATATACGCTAAAACCAAATAATGTAAGGTTAAGCTGCCATTTCAAAATGTTTATGTAACTGTTTTACAGCGCCTAATAGTACAATGTTATTCGATACTTTTTGTGTTCATTATATATTACCTTATTAATAAAACTTTTGTTAAGTCCAAATAAATGTATTTCATTTGTAAGTTTACTATTAAATATTATTATTAAAAAATAAATAATAATAAATAACCTAAAAAATATGATTATCTAACATTTTATATTGTACTCAACATTATCATAAAAAACTTGACATGCTTGAACACACGCTAGCATCTCTATTAGAAGAATAAAGAATTAGATAGAAAATACCAGCGAAAAAAAAATGTAGATACTCAAAAAGTATTAACATCATCAAAGAACGTAGTAGATTTTAATTGTTGAAGAATGTATTATGTACTAAAAGGGTTCAATAAATTCCTACTACTATTAAATATTTTTTAATCCGTGGTATTTTGATAATGGAACTTATAGTTTATGATACGATGATAACATAAAAAAAACGAAACGAAGTCATTTTTATTAAATTTTTTTAATGAACTTCATAAAAATACATCTTTGGTTTCGCGCACCCGACATTATCTACACTAATATTATAAATAAAACTTTCTTTGTTTGTTTGTTTGATTGTAATGAATAGGCTCATAAACTACTGGACCGATTTTGAAAAAATTTGGCGCAGACAATCTTTAGACCCTAAGAAAGAACATAGGCTACTTTTTATTGCGAAATATGTACCACGAGCGAAGCCGGGGCGGACCGCTAGTGCTAAATAAAACGTAAGCGTGCGGGTAGCAAAGGCGGGGGCGGGTTGCCTGTTAGGGAAATATTCTAAGCATATTATAGAGTTTTAAGAATTCATGAAATATAAAATATACTTAAGGGATTTTATGAGTATTTTTTACGTCTGAAAAACTAGATTTTTACATTGAGGATAGTACATGATAGTACACCAACAGCGCAGCGGGTCGCGGCTCTACAGCTGATAGAGTCACGTTGTCGCGACGCAGATTTTCAGTAAATATCGAGTAGGTAGTACCTTTATGAATATACAAATCGTTAATAATCATTGAAAAGATAAATTTTATTGATCACAATCTTCATTTTCATGACAAGATCTTCATACATTGTAACTATCAACAGTCCTATTTTATTAATCTATATTTTTTTATTTCTATTAATACATCAATTAGCTAGGCAAAGTGAATACTTAAAAATTATATATCGTGAATATAATATTGGTTTTCTAAACATGACAATACGATTGCAATAATTCTATCATTAGGTACATGATTTCAATATAGTGTTGCCCAAATGCAAGAACAAGACGAGACTTAGCCAGTCTTGGTCTTGGTCTTGCGCCAATACATCTGGTCTTGGTCTTGGTCTTGGTCTTGCGCTCCCAGTCTTGGTCTTGGTCTTGGTCTTGCAGCAAGAGTCTTGCAAGTCTTGCAATTACCTATTAGTCTATTACTATTTATTAAAGTTTACTTTAAATCTTAGAAAAACGTATTAGAATTGGAACATTGTGAGCTTGAATTAACATAGCCATAGTAAAGATCAAGCAGATTAATAAATAACTGAAGATTTGATAAGAAATTCGAAAAATCAACTGACCTATATATGTCGTTTTCCATGGAAGTAACTGTTTCTTAACCCTAGAAAGATAGTCTGCGTCAAATTGACTCCTGCGTTTTCGAAATATAGCTGTATCTTTTTAAATGTCGCGAATCCATAACTGTGCGTTTAGGACATTTCATAAGTCACTGAGAGCTACCCTATGGTATACGTGTCAATAAAGTAAATGTAACCGATTTTGAAACATAACGACTACGTGAGTCAAAATTACGCATGATTATCTTTACCGTGACTTTTAAGATTTTGACTTCTATGGTAGTTTGAATATTTTTTAGCTTATTATTACTGTATATTGTGACTTATGTTAAAAAAATATTTTTATACATATTGAAGCAAATATAGAAAATAATTGGGGATAGAAAATTGGAAGAAAATTGTATACTGGCCGCTCTTATGCAAAGCGACGAGGGTCCCTGTGAAGATACCGATAGTGAAGTAGGAGGACCACGAAATTGAAGTTGACGAGCAAAGTGACACAGAAGAAGCTTTTCCTGATGAGGTACAAAGCAAAGATGATATATTACATTCAAGCAAAAGGCGCAGTAGATGCATTAGACCGAATGTGTTCCCTGATGTCCTATAGTAGGAAGACAATGAGATGGCCAATGGCTTTATTTTATGGAATCATTAAAATTGCCTGCATATTTCATATTAAATTTATAGCCACGATGTTAACAACAAAGCACAAAAACATCTGAGTCAAAAAAAACATAAAATAATATAGAAACATGGAACTGTCTTCTTTGTTTATGTGTGGGCGTTTAGAATCACCAGCTTTGAGAAGATATTTGCGTGATAATATCACCAATTTGTTGCCAAATGAAGTATCTGGTACATGGTAAGAAACTACTGAGGAGGCCTTCAGTAAAAAAACGTATTTACTATACTTTTTATCCTTCTGAAATATGACGAAAGGCAAATGCGTCCTGCAAAAAGTCTAACATAGTTATATGTCGTGAGCATTCTTTGATATGTGCTAAAGTTGTTTCTCACTAATTTGTCATATAGCTATATGTACAACATACATATAATATATAAAAAAGTCTGATAGTTGGGGTAAAAAATAAGTTTTTATTAGAAATAAGTAATACGTATTACAAGAATTCTAGATTTAAAGCAGACGTTTAATGCCGCAAAAAGCCGCCAAGTTTTTGGGAAGCGGCAAATTTCTTTGAGAAGTAAGTACAAAACCTTTGATGTCGCATTAACAAAGTGCCGATGCGATGGTTAGAACATAACTATGCATGCACTCGGTTTGATTTTAATAGATTTTTTTTTATTCGCTATGTTTATGGTAGTAATGCGCATAGGTCCAGTTTTTCATATTCTTTGATACAGTTTTTTGCGTCTCATAGAATTCCTAAGCGTACCTACCTAGTTATACACCGAACTGTTACACCTAACTACTCAGTGAAATAGCGCTAAGTCCTAGCTGCAAGACGCAAGAGTCTTGCAGGCTAAGTCTTGTTCTTGCTCAATTCTTGCACGGTCAGTCTTGGTCTTGGTCTTGCTAAAAATACGCGGTCTTGTTCTTGGTCTTGGTCTTGCAAAAACGCAAGACGCAAGACCAAGACTGCAAGACCAAGACTGAATTTGGGCAACACTATTTCAATAAGTTTGAACAGTTGAAGACATTCTGAATATTAATAAATTATCGTTATTTGCTTTTCAATAAACCTAAAACCAATTGGTATTTAGGAGAAAAACATTTTAAATAGACATAGATGGCGCCACCATGCTTCGATTGCCATCAATTGCCATTGTATTTATTTATTAAAAATCATTAGATATCTTCAATTTCAATTTGTTATTAAACAATGATAAAATTTCCCTTTTTTGTAATAGGAAATAAAAAATACCTTACGATTTCAGAGTCAAACTAGTTTGCAGCTCACGCCCGCAGTCTGCGCCCGTGCTGTGTTCAAATCAACCACTCTACCTTCCTCTCCACTCAATGCACTTAAAAAACCGCATTGAAAACAATATGGAATCTAAAGATATAATAGGGACAAACAGACTGACAACGGAAAGTAACTTTGTGATCATAATATTATATTCTTATTTCTTAGTGATAGAATCATTCGTAGTCATTAATTTGTATAACGTTGTCTGTATTTAAAGTTCGATTTTTAATATTTTTCAATGAATAATTGAAACAAATCTAAGAGTATGATATCATTTTCATAAAAACAAATAAATTATTCATAATATAAAACTCGTGACTATTAAAGTGTTAATATTGCTTATTTAATGTAAATGAGGTCAATGTATCTGTAGATACTATTATAACAACCTAATAAAAGCAACTGGTACGTAAATACCAAATGAATTCATACATTAATAATAGTAAAAAATTTTAACATCATCAATATTTATATTAAATGTTTTTAAAGTATTCAAGATAAGTTTTATAATGCTCTTTATTATGTCTACATTAGCACTTACGCCTAAGTTTCCCAAAAAAAAAAAAAAAGGATTTTATGTTATTCTTTAAACATTATATTTTATTACTTTTTGTACCTTTGTATATTAGGTAAACTTAGAAGCTTGGTCGATAAAAAATAAATTCTTCATGAGTCAAAAGCTACATTCCTGAGACTTTTTTTTCGTTTTTTGCGGATCTGGGCGGAGCTAGCCGTTGCGGGTCATCCAATACAAAAGATTTAATTCAAAATTTTTATTGAGGGATCTGTGGTACTACTCGTATTTCGGGTCTAAAGCCCTTGTCGTCGGCGGTGTAGTTGACTTCGTACTGCAGCCCATCAGGAGCTGTGTAGGAGTACGTTCCACTCACTCCTATACCTTGATGGTCACCAACGGTGATGAGGTTCGCTTGCTCCTTGCGAGACACGCCGTCACTTGTTCTGAACCTGGAATGTTAAAAACTAAATTAGTACATTGCAAACGTTACACGTAGGTTATAAGGCATTTTAATGATCAACAATTTTTAATAATTATAATTGTGCATTTACATCCAACGAGCTAGAGCTAGAGCAAGAGCATTCTTTCGTGATATTTTAGTGTTAACGAAAACTCGTTTTCATTGCATATAATATTTTAGAATGCACTAAGAATAACGAAATAATGCTCTACGCCTGTATACACTAAAATAATTTCACATAGTGTGGTTAGAATGAGCATTCGCTCGTTTTATATAAATGCACCGTTATAGCATTGCAAATTAACCGAGTTTCATTCTTAGATCTTAAGGCCGTGTACGCGGTCCGTGCGCTGTTTGGCTCAAATATGTGATTTTTCAAACCAGATTGTCCATCAACCACTTATCTTACAAACATATGAATTACTAATAATTTTAGGAAATTTTATTGTCTATATAGTTAGTTAAGAGTTTTTTTCAATTAATACAGTATTTGTGAATACCATCAAGATAACTGAGCCGATGATTACTTGATTTCACTTTTAGTGTCAATTTCGAAGCTAAAAATATCTGAAATTGCTGACAGATCTAACACACATTTTTTTTAACTAACTGCAAAAATCCTTATTAAAATAGTTAGTTAAAAGATTTTTTTAATTTGGACTCCTAACTTACGAAATTAAAATCCGAACAATGTGAATTTTTTTAGAAATTATACTCGACAAAATGATTATTTTCACCAAGATATTTGACTTAGTTGAATATAATTTATACATATTGCAATAAAAGAACGTATTACTTATAAGATAAAATTTAAAAAATCAACTAAGGTACCTCTATTATTTTTCTACAATTTTTTTTAAAGTACTATAAAACACTGCGCGCGACCCGATTAAAATCAGTCGGCAGCGAGCCTTCCCAGAGAGAGGACATGTTGCTCGGCGCTCTCCTGTGGACCTATGCTGTTCATAGTAAAAGGATAGCGCAAGCCGCGATCTATCGTAATAGATCGCGGAGATTTTGACTTGCGTTAAATTGAATAAGCGCTCTTAAGCTTGTATTTCTGAGAAAATTGACTTGTGATTTAGCGTAACATCAGTAACAAAGTTAACGTTTGAACTCATTATAATAGTATAACATTATAATAATATAATATTATAATAATATACTAGTATAATAATAGTATTAATTAAGTTGAATAAACAAACACTTACTCAAAATCATATCCATCCGCCCTTACAAATGATTTCTCATCTAGGATTTCCGCTGTTTCTTTTGTTTCTTGCGCCGCAGCCAAAGCAATACATAGGAGTCCGAACACAAATAATTTCTGAAATAAGAAAATTCAAATTAAAAACATTTCAAAGAAATTTAAAAAAGGAGAAACTACAAAAACATTTAATTTAAACTTACCGATGACATGGTCTATTTTTGTTGTTTTTATTTTTTTCTTTTTTTATTTAAACGCGTAGATGCGTTTCAGATTTTCAGGTTTGAATGATAGTGACAATGAAAATTTTCATCTTAAATACAATTTGTATTTACTATAGTGCAATATTATGAACAAATTATTGTAAACCTTCAGTGTTTGTAACATGTGATAACTTGAACAAATTATGAAACTGTTCAAGTAGCAGACACAAATATATATGTATGAAGACTCTAATAAATATGTCCTAAATTTTATAACAAATAATATAAACATTCTTATAACATTGTGTAAATATTTTTTAGGTTTTCATTTAGATTTGCGCTGTCACCTTGGAAATCCATGTTTTTAAAAATAATCAAAACCACATACCATAATTGACTAAAGTTTAATACAAATCGAACAACAATAATTTAATAAATAAATAATGTCTTGTGAGACGTTCAAATAAATAGAAATATTACATCCAGTCTTGTTAATCTTTTCCATTTTAATTTTTGGACAATGTCGTAGGCTTTCCTATGATAATTTCTTAATAATCGTTCGATAGCCTCTTCTTCCTGCTTTATATGTCATTTCGTAGAGGTGCCCTTTGTCATCATACCATCGCACTGCACCTAAAACATCTAACGCCGCGTCCTTGGTACCAGGATTTAAGATTTCGCCGTGCTCTGTCCGTGAAGATCCATCATTGGCGTCATAGCTGAAAATAGAAATTCAAAATATAATTGATTGCATTGCTCTATATTTATGTACTTATCATAGTCGAATGCACGAATAGGTGACTCAAACCTAATTCAATTATCACTGTGTAATCAAAGATCGGTATTATCACAGTTGACAGATATGTACTACGTCTGTATATTGTGGTAGGTATTATGTTGATAAAACCTGATGGATATTTATGCCATGGTTTAAGGCAAAGTGGAAATATTAAAATATAAATGATGTTGCAGCATAAACATAGCATGTGAATTTGTGCATACAGAACCTAACAGTCATATTTATAAATAAAAGAGATAGAAGGATACCTACTTATTTTAGATTATATTATATTATAGTCACACCTAATTATTACGAGTAAGGAGGTATGACGTCAGGCGTCAGGTACATTAAAACTATTTATGTAAATTTTGAAATATGAGAAATGGACGAAATAATTTAGAAGTATGTATTTTGTGGGTGACGCAATCTTAGATAAGAACACGTTTAACGGTCAGACTTTTAACTTACTTGCTCAAACAAAGTATAAAGAATGTACAATTGATTCGTACCTAAATCTTAACCACATGGACAATAATATAAGTCTAGAAAATTTTAGTACTTAAACAGTTTAATAAACCTAAAACTACCAAATGCACTTGCATAATCTCAATATTATCTACCTACGTATTTTTTTTAAATTATTTTGTCCGATGACATTTTGTAGGTTTAGAACATATTATTATTTGCGGATAAATTCAATGGAATAGGTAGTTATATTAAGAGTGAACCACACTCAACTAGGTATGCATTACTTATCATGGAATAAACATCTGAATAAAAAATAAAAATGTACATAATGTGTTTATGGGTACTATAAAAACTATTTAAAGTATGCTGCACGATCAGATATTATAATGCTCAATACTTGGCGTTTATTCAAACATTGCCAGTTGCATGAAGGTTGAAAATTTTGCCATCTATTAAATACTGGATATTATTTTAATACTTTTGCTAGATTTAATGTAAACATATGCAAGTAGGCATATATATTTTATTTAGTTATTATGATTTTTATAAGTCTGCAACTAAATAATTTTTTCTCGTTAAATTTAATTCTTATTTAACATCAACTCTTTTATTCTTTAATTATTTTTAATGATTCTTGTTGCATTTAAATTTTATTATTTTTAATTCATCACCATATAATATAAATTATAATATTAAAATAAAGCTTCGTTAAATTGGATAATAAATGGCAATGGCCTAAATATATAAAACGATCGTCACATTAATGACCTATCTATAGGGACACACATCTAACATGGCACTACATTATGGGGTCGGGAGTAAACTTAACATTTTACCAGTAATGCATTTATGTTTTCTTTCTCGTTATTTACATTATGGGATATCGACTTAAAATACCTAAGTATTCAGTGCATTGGCTTGAATACAAATGGCGACATAGGACGACGATATAAGGACAATATACGTTTCACTTCACAATTTTCATTGAAATGAGGGCAAGTATAAAATAACGGCTCTGTAAAGACATTGGAGCCACAAACGAACGTTCAACTTGAAGAAGGTGTAACACATTATTCAAGTATCAGTTTTTGTTCTCTACGCAATGTTGTCTCCGTTCTACTTTTTATAGTATCATTGTCGCACGATGCGGATTCATTAAACCTTTTATAGGAACGGCATTTCAAAACTTTGACGTGACATGAAACAGTGGCTCGTGGCAGAACCTGACGAATTTGTCTTGGATGTCTTGGGCGAATACTTTCTACATATTTTAACAAAATTTATGCCCTTATCTTCATTCTCCAGGTGTTTATAAGAATCCTTCGTGTGCTTTATTATGTCCTAATTAACTTTTAACTAATTCTTACAAGACTTAAGGTGACCTTTATTTTACTTTTTTGGATAAATATATATAAAAATTACTACTATTTATTAGAAGAAAATTAAAAGATGTTGGCATATTTCGATTATTACGTTTAGGCGTACAACATGTTCAATTTGATAGTAATTACTATGTTTTAATAATTTATCGTCGTTATTTGGCATTAGTAGTAGTTAGGTATGTAGCCATTTGCATGACTCACGTTTAATCTTTTCTTTTGGGTCCGATCATTTAGATTTGAAGACGATTGCCGTTACACCCACACAATGAGATTTGTCGCAATAAAATCCAGATTTATTGAGATTAAATATATTTTATTGAAAAACAATTGGATTTGTTAAATAATTTAGATTTTATAGTCTAGGACATACAGATTTGCGAACTGGCGTCTTGGCGGAGGAGATAATTTAAGATTATAAAAACCAAACTTAGGTATTTGTCGAGAAGAACCTGCGTTTGTGAATGTCACCAAATTATTTAATGTTTGTTTGAAAACAAACGAATTACTTTCTCGTAAATAATCCAATCACGTATTTTGCGTAATAAATAACTGCAAAAGTAAATACAAAGTAGGTAGATAAATTAGCATAAGGCGCGACGTTCCACATTGTTTGTCCCGTTTTCGGCAAAGTTGAGTCACACCATTGCGCTGTGCTTTCCATTTCATCGGTTAAATTCAATAAATAATAACAAAGTGAATGCATACATGAATCTCAGCACGGCTGTTCGAAAAAAACAGATTTATGACAATCACATAAAATGTTATGCCACTTGTAATGTCGTTAAATTCAGCTAATGGTGTGATTTCTCATCTTTATATGCCATTCATACACGTATTTGTATTTATATTATGTGCATTTAGTTATTGCTATGAGATCATAATGAATTGATGAGTGTATTTCTATTTTTATTACATAGGCATTAGGTATTATTAAAAAAAAAAACTAAATTTTTAGCATTGATAAATAAAACAAGATTTTGTTTATACACACATTTTCTTACGAATTGACCATGTAAGCTTGTAGGTCATATTATCATAATACTAAATCTCTAGTTTCTATTTGTATGTTTGTATGTGCGCCAATTACACAAAAACCACTGGGCAGCATTTGACAAAATTGTATATGGTGATAGACCAATAGGTACAACGAACATCTAATAGGGTCAACGTATTATTTGAAAAAAAAATATAGGAGCACCTAGCAGATAGATACATGTTACCATGGTAAAACAAAATACATTTGTGAATGTGTAATTATATGGGTGTGATTCTTGTCATTGGACATTGGTTAGGGCTGTAAAATGGCAGAGAAATTAAAGGTTTCTAAATAGTTAACGAGATATACGCAGACTTACAGAATCCACGAAGTACACAATTTTGTAGGAGTTAGGACACGCAACCGAATCCACGGGCAGGAATATATATTATAATAATAAACGTTTATTTAAATGAGCTTAGGCCAGGGCCGGAATAAGATCTGTATGGCCTCGTGACTAGTGAGAATTAATTTTGTACTCGTAGATTGCGACAAAATAATATTTCGTTAGGTAGTTTGAACGGTAAGGTTATTGTGATCTCGGTAAGTTTATGTACATTTTTAATTTGTATATTTTTTTTACCTGAGAATTAAGTTCTAGTTAATTAAGCTCCAAAAGAATGTCTTAATGTACTATGATGAAATCCGGTCCTGAATCAAACACAAAAACACACTTTTTTGTTGAAAACAGGTCAAAGAACTAATAATTATCTAATCCCGGATTTACTTTATTTATTTATTTATTTATTTTTTTTATTTATGACACTTTATTGTACAAGTACCAGTAATAAAAACATAATTTAACAAGAAAACATGAATACGGTAAGTGCACAAAAGGCGGCCTTATTGCTTAAAGCAATCTCTTCCAGGCAACCATATTATTAATAAAAGACATGTACGATGCTGGTTAAACGCGAAGGCGCAATCAAAAAGAAAATAAATAAAATCAAGGTTATAAAAACAAAATCAAAAACTATGGGAAATAAACCTTAATATACAAGGATACAATAATTATAAAATAGATAATTATGCACACAAAACTCAAAAATAACAATATTACATACATACTACATCAATACTTAAAAAATAGTAATAAATACAATTAAATAAATATAAGACATAAATATGCTAATACATAAAATATAACATACTATACATAATATTATTATTAAACATGATATATATACAAATACATATTCATATAAATATATAAATATATGTACATAAGATAAAAAAAGGAAACTAAATAGTGGAAAAATAGTGCTCTTTGACAAGTGCCTTGAACATATGCAGTGATTTGGCACGTCTGATGGTTTCAGGGAGAGCATTCCACAGTCGAATTGCTAGGACGGTATAGGATGAGTTAAAAAAATTGGAATGGTGAATAGGGGTGGATAGGAGAAGGAGATCAGAAGAACGAAGGGAAAGGGAACTATTGGAATGTAAATATTGGAACTGATTCTTAAGATAGATAGGAGTTTTCGGGTCAAACAGGATAGAGTACAAGAGTTGAAGGATGTGAGTATTCCGGCGAAGACGAATAGGGAGCCAGTGAAGTCTTTTGCGAAAATCAGAAACATGATCGAACTTGCGTAAGCCGAAGATGAATCTGATGCAAAAGTTTTGCAGCCTCTCGAGAGCGTCCAGTTGATATTCGTGAAGATCGGGATAACAGGAGTCGGCATAATCCAGGAAGGGGAGTAGAAGGGATTGAGTCAACGCAATTTTGGTAGAAATCGGAAGAAAGTTGCGCAACCGACGAAGAGAAGAAGCAGAGGCATACACTTTTTTCCGCACTTCCTTTACTTGGTCACACCAGGATAAGTTTTCGTCTAAGTGCAAACCAAGACTTTTCACCGTTTTACTGAAGGGGATCATTGTGCCGTCAACCATAACACTAGGTAGGTCTTCCCAGTTAATTCTACTTGTGAGCTGTCTACTTCCCAAAACAATAACCTTGGTTTTTTCAGGATTTATTTTTAAACCATGGTCTTTACTCCATTTAACGATGGTAGCAAGCTCAGTATTTATGCGAAAAATCTCGTTCGGTAGTTCAGATAAAGAGGCGTGCGAATATAATTGAAAATCGTCTGCATACATATGATAGGGAGAATTAATATTCTTGGAAATAGAGTTAATGAAAATTGAAAATAAGAGAGGAGACAACACGCCACCTTGCGGAACACCAGCATTTACGTTGCACCAAGAAGAAGACAAGTCTTCAACCATGACACGCTGCCGACGTCCAAACAAGTAACTTTGAAACCAGTCAATAACCGTTGGAGATATGTTGAGCGAGCGAAGCATTGCTAACAAAACATCATGATCGACGGTGTTAAATGCGTTGCTAAAGTCAAGGAGAGAAAGTAATGTTAGCTGCTTGTTGTCAAACCCCCGGCGAATGTCGTCTGTGATTTTGATAAGAGCAGTAGTTGTGCTGTGACCTGGTCGGAAGCCAGATTGAAAAGGATTGAGGAGATCGTGAGTATTGAGGAAGCGACTTAGTTGCTCTTGTACTAAGCGTTCTAAAACTTTAGACAGGAAGGGTAAAATAGCAATAGGACGGAAGTCTGAAAGGGCAGATGGTTTAGGATTCTTGGGGAGAGGAAAAATGTGTGCATTTTTCCAATTATCAGGAAATTGGCCAGAGGAGATGGAAAAATTTAAAATATGAGTGATAATCGGGATAATGATAGGAAGGATGGGAATGATCATGTTCCGACCAATACAGTCACTTCCAACCGCCTTAGAGGTGATTGACATTATACTCTTCTCAACACCACAATCGGTAAACTGACGCAAAACAAACGGAGGAAAATCAGGAGAAGGTAAGGAGTTGAGATAATTTAATGTACGGGATTTCGAGTAAGCGTCAAAGCCCAAAAATGGACTAGAAAAGTGGGAATTTAGATCATCAATATTAACTGATGACGGAAAAGATTTGTGCGTTTTTTTGCCAATACCAAGAGTTTGTAGGAATTTCCAAACTTTAGAGGGGTCGCCGTTTTCGACAGATTGGGATATGTGACGTCGTTGTGCATCCCTACATAATGTATTGCAGCGATTTCTAATTTTCTGAAATTTTTCACGATTAGTATCAGAGTCTGTGGAGTTTAATTTTGCCTTAGCACGAGCCTTTTTTTTTAACAACGATTTAAGTTCAGCCGTCATCCAAGGAGCGGGAAGCTGCTTCAACTTGACTGGACGTATTGGAGCATGATTATCAAATAAGTTCAGTAGTAAAGAGTTGAAGAGAGCCACCTTATCGTTAATGGAATTTTCAGAGTAAACAGCCGACCAATCGATCTTGAGAGCATCTTCACGCAGTCGATCATGATTGATTTTACCAAAATTGCGTTGCATGACAATTTTAGGTTTAGTTTTGGGTGGTTTCACTGTGTAAGAGAGGAAAATAAGGTCATGATAAGAAAACAAGGAACCAGGGCATTGACCATGTTTTGCAACATGCTCAGGAGAGGAGACTATGATTAGATCAAGGAGAGAAGGAGAACAGTTAGGAAGGGAGTGGGTAGCTCGAAGAGGAAGGATGTTAAGGTTATATGAATCAACAACGGATATCAACTTTCTACTTCGATGGTCATTTTTGAGAAGGCAAGTGTTGAAGTCACCCATAAGAATTACATGCTTATAGAGAGGAGAAAAAGAGTCAAGAGTACAGTCAAAAGAAGAAAAGAAATCAACACGAAGGTTAGGCGAATAAAAAACTCCTAAAAGAATTTTGGCGTTGGATAAGGTGACTTCAACAAGAAGATGCTCGGCCGCATCAGAAGGCGGGGGTTGGGGAGAACAACTAACAATAGAAAAAGGAATATGATTTCGTAAATAAATTGCTACCCCTCCACCCGGCCGTCCAACGCGGTCGTTACGTATTAACTCAAAACCTGGGAGATTGTAGGCTACAGAAGGTAAACAGGGCTTTAACCAGGTTTCAGAGATTAATATAGCATGTAGTGAGTTAACATCAAACGATGCGAGAAATTCAGGATAGTGTGCCGGAATACTCTGAGCATTAAGGTGAATAACATTAAAGTTTTTTTGTTCGTTAGAGAAAAGGGAAGGAATATCCAAGGAAGAAGAAGAGGAGATGCTATGGAAACTGTCATCTCCTGAGGACCTATCAGAACACACGGAGATAAAAGAATCACTATCGGCTGCACTAAAATTCAGAGACATATTAATATACAATATAAAATAAATATAATAATAAAATAAATATATTCTAATTAAAAATATATAATGATAAATAAATAAGTACAGTAAAATAAATTGACAATATTTTGTAAAAAAAAAAAAAACAAAAAAATCGTACATATCCTTTACCACCAGATATTAAGGCCGTGTACGCGGTCCGTGCGCTGTTTGGCTCAAATATGTGATTTTTCAAACCAGATTGTCCATCAACCACTTATCTTACAAACATATGAATTACTAATAATTTTAGGAAATTTTATTGTCTATATAGTTAGTTAAGAGTTTTTTTCAATTAATACAGTATTTGTGAATACCATCAAGATAACTGAGCCGATGATTACTTGATTTCACTTTTAGTGTCAATTTCGAAGCTAAAAATATCTGAAATTGCTGACAGATCTAACACACATTTTTTTTAACTAACTGCAAAAATCCTTATTAAAATAGTTAGTTAAAAGATTTTTTTAATTTGGACTCCTAACTTACGAAATTAAAATCCGAACAATGTGAATTTTTTTAGAAATTATACTCGACAAAATGATTATTTTCACCAAGATATTTGACTTAGTTGAATATAATTTATACATATTGCAATAAAAGAACGTATTACTTATAAGATAAAATTTAAAAAATCAACTAAGGTACCTCTATTATTTTTCTAAAATTTTTTTTAAAGTACTATAAAACACTGCGCGCGACCCGATTAAAATCAGTCGGCAGCGAGCCTTCCCAGAGAGAGGACATGTTGCTCGGCGCTCTCCTGTGGACCTATGCTGTTCATAGTAAAAGGATAGCGCAAGCCGCGATCTATCGTAATAGATCGCGGAGATTTTGACTTGCGTTAAATTGAATAAGCGCTCTTAACAGAGAATCAAACAAACACGTATAATAATTTTAAAATTACAACTATATGGCAAAAGTGCTAGAATCCATGACAACAAAACACAACTTCAACAACTTTAATTATAAAACAAAAGATCACATGTGAATAACTTAATGATGTCAGAAACAAGGGTATTCAATTAGAGCTCGTTAATTATTTTTCAATTACATAATAAATAAGTTTTAAAGCCGGATGTTATTGCAAGTTCAGATATCCATAATGCTATAATCCATAGTGCTATAAAAGCAATAAGCATATTATCGTCCTTTTGAAACACTAAATTTATGGTTAACAGCAAAAAATGTATCGAAACTTCCTTTTCCAAAGTTTCTCTTATTGCTTGTTAAATTTACAGCACGTTGGCGATATTCTTAGCACAGAAATATTTCAGAATTTAGCCAAAGAAGAATGTTTATTTTTATCTCAAAACTGGCAGCGGATGAAATTGAAGGTGAAAGTTTGAATGAGGTGGAGTGTATTTATTATGTATGTTATATGATATTTATGGCAGTGAAAGATAATAATTTATCAAAAACATATTGACAACTATTTATAATTAATAATATAATAATAATAAATATTTCAGGACAATTTTCACACACGGCACGATCAGATCCCATACTAAGCTTTCGCTTGTGTGCTTTCGCTTGTGTTATGGAAACCAGATGGCTGATAAACATACATATTATATAATTTTAAATAAATACTTATATAGATAATCAACACCCAGACACAGAGCAAACATCTATGTTCATCACACAAATATTTTCCCCGGGTGGGAATCGAACCCACGACCTCTGGCTTGGCAGGCAGGGTCACTACCAACCAAGCCAATCGGTCAGTCAAGTCAATTGTTAAGATAGTAAATCAAACAAATTATTGTGCATATTATCTATACTACTTAATATTATAAAGAGGAAAGGTTTGTAATTATGTATGGTTTTCACTTTTCACTTTAGTTTTCACGCATAAACCTTTTAACCGATTTTGATGAAATTTTACTCAGACAATCTTTAGACCCTGAGAAAGAACATAATAGTTACCTTTTATTGCGAAATAATAATATGTACCACGGGCGAAGCCAGGGCGGACCGCTAGTATTGTAATAAATATAATGCTTTTTACCAAAAGCTGTATGAGAGAAAACTTTTACCTACTTTTGAATTACCTATGTTTTGCATTAAATTTGTTTTTTGAGTAGATTTCTTTCCAGTCTTATGTTTTTGTTTAAATTCTTTTATTGTGGAACTGGTTTATGAAAAATATTTTCTTTAAAACGACTAACTTTACATATTTTTAAAACTAGTTATGTAAATAAATATAGACACCAAATTCGTTAACATTAAAAATAATTGTGACATAATACAAAAGTCATAAAAGAATGTTATTTGCGTGAATTTGAATAAAGAAAGAGTTGATAACTACTTTTTGTGAATATTTTTTTTTTGCATATAAGGTATAAATAGATTTTTTTGCACATTATAAATGTGTTTTAATAATTGTAATTCAATATCAGTCAATAGGGGAGGCGTTTTACCAGTGTCGAACATACACTAATAAGTAAAAACTAATCTATAGTTATTACTGGTTTAGCTATTACTTATTAGTATGTAAATGCCACTACCTATACAAAATTGTTAGCATTCCAATCGCTGCCTCTTTTGTCAAGTTTAACATTTAATTTTTTTAAAGCTATTTAATGCAGATTTAATTGAAGACTATAGGCCTAGACTATAGACTAGATTATATTTAAAGTAAGTTACAAAGCTTTTTATTATCAATTAAACCTTTATCTAATTACCTATTAGAAATATTTAATAAAATATAAAAATATTTGTAATCAATTTTTATGTATTTTTTACATCAAATCAAATCTATTGAAAACAAAAATGCGTTAAAATTATAATAATGTGAATATGTTTTCCTTAATGTTTTCATCTCGGTCAAGTTCAAGGCTGGCGCTAGTTGTTTGTATTCAATTTAGTGCGACTTCATTTTATGCTATACTGAATCCATACTAATATTATAAATGCGAAAGTAACTATGTCTGTCTGTCTGTCTGTTACTCAATCACGCCTAAACTACTGAAGCAATTTGCATGAAATTTGGTATGGAGATATTTTGATACCCGAGAAAGGACATAGGCTACTTTTTATTGCGAAATATGTACCACGGGCGTAGCCGGGGCGGACCGCTAGTTTCTTATAAATGTTTGTTACTACGATGACAGTATACTGGTACATATTTTAATTTGTTAGTATTAGGTGTATATTTTAATAGGATAGGCTAGTTAATTCAAACTTTGATTAGTTTTGGATTATCTCTACATAGCTAGTGCAAAATAATATCTCAGATATTTTGTTTATTCTGTTGTAATGTTAAACTGTTAATAGTTAACTGTTAATAATAACCAACTTGTATAATGTATAGAATATAGATTAAACGACTTTGCTCTTGATTTTTATAATATATTTATAATATAAGTAAAGAATTTAATGAATATTTTACTTACTGAAATTTGTAGGAATTTGGCATATTGGCGGTTTCCATTTCATAGTTTAACACCTGTGGTCGCGTTTGGTTGTCGATGTAGGGAGTGCATCTGGCTGTAGCGAGCAAACATAGCCCAATAATCTAAAATGAATTAACATTGCATTTTTAACATCACATAAATTCATATTGACAATAAACGATTAGAAATATGAATGTCCATGAAGGTGCGGCTATAATATGATCTTTTAATGGTGTTTTTTTTTATTTGGAAAACCAGTTAGTGTTAACAGAGACAACAAAAAATATTTTTATCGTTAATCAGCCATATTATTCTTTAGTATTTTTAAGATTACGAAAATTCGCATAGATAGGAAAATAATTTAAATTAAAAGACGCGAGTTGTTACGAACTTTAAATGTATACAGTACAAAATTTGTATTTAATAAGTACTTCATACGTTATGTGATAAAAAATACTAAGCCTAGGCGTCATATAAGTTAAGGCCGTTGTGACTTCATGAAATACTAATGACATTCACACATTCAGTGACTGTGATTAAATATTATGCACCACAGTAATAACGTTTGCGACATCGCAGCGTTTGAAGGCATTGCAATATTCGGTAAGATATTACAAAATAGAATTTAAAGTTCAAATCACTACTGCCATATTCACTCAAATTATTATTTTATATTCACATAGGCGCACTCTTATGGGTGACATAGTACCATCGTCATGGAAAAAAGACAACACTATAATTACCAGAAATAGAGGTGACATGTTGGCCGACTAGGGAGACAACAACAGATGATTTCCTGGACAGACTATAGTCCGAATGTGCTAACGGTTTCGTAAGATCTCCTTATATATAAGGAGTCCCCGAACGCGCGCGCTGGCTGGCTGTATACGAAACGCGCGCTCTGCTCCGTTTGCACTAAAACTGAGCCAATTCTAGCTGTCCATTAACTTAAGATCGACACATGAATGGGCAGAGGATTTACCGAATTACGTCACGCAAGCAACAACACGTAATACCTAGGATTTAGAAACAATTTGCAACCACTAGGCGTAATCCACGCGGACCACAATAATGACTTTCCCGAATAGTCACCGTTTATACTACTATTGTTTTATAAAATATTTTACAATGCTGTTGTTTTATTGCATACAGCTTTGCACTCGTGTTTTGTAAGTTAATTGTAGATGTTTTATGACTCCACAAACAGAGCTTTAATGAGTGCGGATGTTTACATAGGTAGATACGTGAAACACATAAGGTCCGTCCGTTCTGAAAATCACAAGCAAACTCGGGTGTATGCTATTATAATAATTATATTACACGTCAAAAAAAAAGATTAATTTTGACCAGATTATAGTTGCTACTGCATGCAGGCAGGAATTTAAAAATAATAAATAAAATCTGTTTTAAAAAAATTTCGGAAGTTTAGGAAAATGTGAATGTATATTGTCCGAAATAAGTAGGTATGAGGTACTTACATATTCAAATGATAAATAGGTAGGTAAGGCTACATTAAAGTTTATAGCGTTCCTAATCTTTTCGTTCATTGATTTAATTTTGTAATTTAACGTGATTTGAATGGTTAATATCTTATTGGCACTTTCTCCGCAGTGTGTACATATTTATAATAAGGTAAAAGAAACGGCAAAAAATGCGAGGAACAGTTATTTTTATTGAAGTAACCGACGACAATCAAAGTAAATTATTAAAACATTTAGTTAATTACATTTCACAGAAAAGTTCACTGCATCAATTATAAGCTCCCAGCGAATGGAATGATTGAGCTTGATTTTAGCATAACAGAGAACCTAAATTATAATATGATTTTTGTCCTGTAAGGACTCAAAGCGATATTCGGTTTTTCCAAAAAGAAAGGTTTCCAGTATATTTAACCGTTAGATGCAGCGCGGGACGTCTAAATTATTCATCTGAATGTGTTTATAAAATATTAATACAAGTTTAAAATACACTTTATTATGATATATATCTTTTGTTGCTGTGCAATATTTTTGGTAAGGTATTGATAATTTATTCGCTCATAATCAAATTTGAATAGCCTTCCTTAATATTATTTACTTCCATACTAAAATTCAGTACCTAATTGATAATTATTTGATATACCTACTACAATTCGTAAAGCTTTTGTACAAATAAACGACTTATAAGTAATATTATTTACACTTAATGTAATTCCTTCCTAGAATGAGTGAAGTAGTCCATTTTTGGGAAGTGTTAATTATTATTCACCTAAAAATATTTCGTGGGTTTTCACGAAAATTAATAATGATGAATTTTGTCATTTCCGGATGTAGATATTATGTGTTTTAGTTTGGAGAGGTAACTTCAATGAAACATTTGAATGCATGATATAAAAAAGGTTCTTATTTAAAGAGAAAATCCTCTATTATTTGAAACGCATTTTAATAAGAAATGAAATCATAATATTTTTACGATGCACCAAAATGGAATTCAAATAGGACCACATATTTAAGATTATTATTTTTTGTGTGGACACATGGATGACAGCACTAGTTGTATAATGTATAGTTAAGCTGTTTTGACAACATTTTTTTAGTCAAATGAAACACGATATTATAGCGACCATAATCCTATGTTTAAATTGATTTCTCTTTATGATTGATTAAATTGATCTACACATCAAATCTCAAACCAACCGAGTGTGATTATACTTCTTGCGCACTCGGCTGGTTTAAGATTTTTTGTAATTTCAATGTCTGCTTATTATAAAAGTTTAATATTAAAAAATAAACTATTTTTTTCTGCCAACACCCCATATTCAAAAAATAAAACTAATTCTTCTTTTATAACTATTCCAAAACATAAAATCTTTTCACTGTTAAAGCCCCTGTATAAAAAATTGGTAATAAGAGAAAAAAAAATGTACATAACTATTATGTTGTCTTCATAACAGTTATCTTTCCTTTTTTAAAGTTATTGTTTATTTACTAAAATGAAGTTCTTATCAATCCAACAAATCGTCGTGTTCCTGGTAAACATTGTCATGAAGGCACTGCACTGCATTTATAACAATATAATATGCATCTTTATGTTTAAGACTTTTATTAGAATGTTAAAATAAAAAATTTAAACAAAACACAGGAACATGTAGATTACGATAATACCGGGAATAAGAATGAACACTTATTACGAAATATTGCTTGATTCATTAATATTATAACATCTACATAATATATCTTAAAAGTTATAAGAAGAAAGTAAGAAGTAGTTAACAGGTAAGTAATAATGTGTACCGGTTGTCTGGAAGAAATCGCTATTTTAGCGATAAGGCCGCCGTTTGTTATAATGTATCCTAGGTTAAGTCTCAATTTGTAATTTATCTTGAGCATTAAAGCATAAATAAATAAATAATAAATAAATGTCACAAACTTATTAGGTACCTGGGTTTCTTAATAAAACAATTACCTACCTATTTATAAAACTCGCCACTCAGATTCAGATATTATGTTCTTTAGGTATTCTACACAGCTATTCTAGACAGCTATTCTAGTATATTGCATAGACCATTTTACCAAAAGTAGGCGTCGTTGGTACTTAAATGAAATAAGTGTATAAATAAATAATGTTTTAAAATAATGTCCTTCGTAGTTAGTCCTGTTATCATATTCCATATATTTTTTTTATGTTCAAACTTGTTTGAGA
Organism: Colias croceus; assembly: GCF_905220415.1. NCBI lineage: Eukaryota > Metazoa > Arthropoda > Insecta > Lepidoptera > Pieridae > Colias > Colias croceus. Next base: position 6,280,284 of record NC_059542.1, read on the forward strand.
TTATAAAGCGGGTAGATTAATTGATTAAAAATGAGAAACTGTATACTGTCTTCAATTAATACAGCAAAATATGTTAGAATTTGCCTTTGGCCTTTAATTATATGATAGCCCAATTAATAGTGAAAGTCGACATACCAAAATGCGAGTATAAATTGACAGTCCGTTATATAGACAGGGCCAATCAGTTTTCCCCTCAATTTGTTAATTTGTTGATAAAGTTAACTACAAGTCTTCAATCACGCAATATTTTTGAGAATCGTCTATTATTGTCAGTGTTCAAAATTTGCAACGGTATTAGTACCGTTTATAAAAACTAATAATGAAAAATTATTTTTATGATAATAAAATCTTGTATCATAGAGTCTGGGCATTGGATTTAGAAAATTAGGTATTCAAATGTTTGAAGAAGTTTTTATTTATTCAAATAAATAGTTATAATACATGGTACAGCTTGTATGATGTTATAAAATACTCTCCAGTAAAAGCGATTTCACATCCCTGGAAATTTGATAAAACTTGCAGGAATGCATGCAACATATTAATATGCTATAATAAGGTAAATGTTAAAAATATGTAATGACGATTCAAAAGTGCTTCTAAAAGAAGTCTAATTGTTTAAATAAATGTATGAGTTTGTGTGTGAGTTAACAATTATTTTATTTGTCCATAATGGCGGCTCCACATTAGTGCCGTGAAGCTACGTGAACATGCGCTCGTTCGTACATATTCCCCGACCAGAGTCGGTATTTTGTCCCGCGATATACTGTTTGCACCCCCTTCACGGCATGAATATAAAATTGCCATTACAATTTTCGCAGGATTCACTCCCTTGTAGGTCCTTCATGGACAAACAGACACATAGACCGTTCCGTATCCTTTTTGACCCTTCCGCTCCTATGTACCTTAGAAACCAATTTTCCTTCATGCGCAATGAAAACTATACCCTTCGTTCGGTTGACAGACTTACCTTATGTGTCCCTGTGCGACGTACCAACTTTTTTGGGAAATCTTTTACGGTAACTGCTGTTAATCTTTGGAATACATTGCCTCTACCAATCAGACAAGCTAAGAATTTATCATCTTTTAAAAACCTCCTTCGTCGTCACTTTCTGTCATCCGCTTTCAACTCGGCCTAGTAACTTTTATTGTTTTAAATTGTTATATTAATATTGTATATAATTATATATTATATGTTTATTGTATATATATTTATGGTATATTTGTATAATATAAGTAGACTTATGTATTATATATATTATATAAGTATATTTTTGTGTGTACTGTAGTGTTGTATATGTTTATGTACAGTATATAATTTATAAATTGTTATGTGTTTTAATTTTCATATATTTTTCTTTTGTTTATACAACATTATTATTATTATTATTTTTTAGGTTAAAAATACCTCGCCCATTACTGGGGAATTAAACCAAGGTTGCGGGCTTTTGGCCAAACAACTATGGTTACCTTATAATTAGTCTATTGACAAAAACTTCCTAACAATCCTACAGGTGTTTAATATCACAGCTTTTTGTAGAAGTATAAAAGTGAGTGGGTGTAAATTTAAGATTTTAAGACTAGCGTGGAGTGTTTTCGGTATGACGCCTGTGCTAGAAATTATAATTGGGATTGTCTTCACTGTGTTTACCTGCCATTGAGATTTAAGTTCAATAGTCAGGTCTGTATATTTTGTCAGTTTGCTAGTATGAGTGGTGTTAAGATTGTGCGTGTTGGGGATTGCTACATCTATTAAATATACGGTTTTATTTTTCTTGTCATGAAGTGTGATATCTGGTCGATTGTGGTGTATGGTTTTGTCAGTAAGTATTGTTCTGTCCCAGTAAATTTTGAAGTCTGCGGTGTCTAAAATTATTTGTGGTGTATATTTGTAGTAGGGTACTTTTTCCGTTATTAGTTGATATTTGTAGGCGAGTGTTTGGTGAATGATAGCTGCTACCTGGTCGTGCCTGTGTTTATAGTCTGTTTGTGTGATGGATGAACATGCGCCAGTTATGTGTTGAATCGTTTCCGGTTGCTTGTGGCAGTGTCGACAGTGGTCACTTCTGGAGCTGCTATCGCGAATAATGTACTTCCTGTAATTTTTAGTGTCTATAATCTGATCCTGAATTGCTAACATAAAGCCTTCTGTTTCGGGAAACAGTTCACCCCTCTTTAACCAAGCGTTTGACGCTACCTTGTCCACTATTGGATTGGTCAAGTCCAGACGATGTCGGCCATGGAGAGATTTTTGGGTCCATAAGTCTATCTTTTCTTGTTTGGTGATTATGTTTATTTGTTTGTTAAAGTCGGAGAGTGTAAGTGGAGTGTATGTATCTGCCTGACATATAACTTGGTGTAAACGTGATTGGTGTGAGCGATTATGAAAAAAGGCCCTAAGTAGTGTGATCTGTTTATTGTGGAGGTTTGTTATATCTATGATTCCTCTACCACCCTCAATTTTAGGTAGGGTCAATCTTTGAATACAGGCTCTAGGGTGATGTTTTCTGTGTTTTGTCATTGTAGTATTTATTATTCTTTGTAGCGTAGCAAGTTCCGATTTTGTCCAGCGTATGATCCCAAACGAGTATGTTAAAACGGGGATAGCAAAAGTGTTGATGGCTTCAATAGTATTTTTAGCATTGAGGTGGGTGTGTAATATTTTATGTAGTCGTTGTCTGAAATTATCTTGAAGTAGTTTTTTAGTGTCTTTGTGGTGAATTTCTTGTGACTGGTAGTAGCCCAAATATTTGTACCCTTCAGCAGGGTCCACCGTTTCTATGGTATCATGATTCGCTAATTGGTACACATTATGTTCTATCACCCCTCTATTGATTGATTGGATTTTGCATTTATCGATTCCGAATTCCATGCATACATCTTTTGAAAATATCTGCGTAATATCGACAAGGGTATGAATTTCGTTTAGCGTGCCTGCAAAAAGTTTTATATCATCCATATACATGAGATGTGAAAGAGTTATGTTTTCTGTATTGTGTGTTATTTTAAATCCTATGTTATTTTTATTAAGCATGTGGGATAGTGGGTTAAGGGCAAGGCAAAACCACAAGGGGCTTAAGGCATCTCCTTGGAAAATACCTCTTCTTATGGGGATGAAATCGGTTTCAGTAGTTTTATCAAAATTGCATATTTTTAATTTTGTATACCAGTTAAGCATAGTGTTTTTTAGAAAATGGATGATTATCGGATTAATTTTGTAGTGTTTTAATATGTATAGTAGCCAGGAGTGTGGAATTGAATCAAAAGCCTTTTTATAGTCTATATACATAGTGTAAATGCTACGTTTTTGTTTGAGTGCTAGCTTTGATACTACAGCGTCAATAGTAAGTTGTTCTTTGCATCCCTGGCTGTTCTTTCGGCATCCTTTTTGTTCCTCTGATAAAATGTTATGTTCTTGTATATGTCTATGTATTGTTTCACTTAAAGCTGATGTGATGATCTTATATATATTTTGTAAACAGGTGATCGGGCGATATTTTGCAGGGTTTGATGTGTCTGATGGATCTTTTGGTAACATGTATGTAATACCTTGTGTGATATATTGTGGCATGGTATCGGGTGAGCTAATGAATGTATTAATGTGTTTGAGTAGTAATTCATGTGTGGATGTAAGTTTTTTATACCAAAAATTGTGTATATTGTCGGTTCCAGTAGCTTTCCAGTTATGAGTTTTTGCTATTACATTTTTAAAAAGGTCTAAATGAATTTGTTCAAATTTCATTTCTGGTGTATCCTTTAATCTTTCCTTATCTTCTTCTATCCAGTGATTGTGTTGGTGTTCAATTTGATTAGACCAGATATTTGACCAAAATGCTTTTAGGGATTCAGGGGTAGGCAAAGTTGCGCTATTTTCTTGTTGACTTTGATGTTGTGTGAGTTTCCTGTAAAAGAGTTTTTCACTATTGCAGAATTGTTTATTTTGTGTTTTTCTGAGAGTTGTTAGTTTATATCTTTTTAATCGGTTTGCTAAGGCGTTTAATTTTTGTTTCAGTGTGTCAAGAAAGTGTGCTATGTCAGTGTTTTGAGTTTCATGTTGAGTGTGTATTTTGTATTTTTGTTTTATCTTAGACAGATGCTTTTCTAAAGCTGGTGACCTAATACCCCTAGCATATTCAGTAAGCCTCCCAATATTTGCTCTAAGATCGCTTATCCTATCTTCTAATCGTCTTTGCCACCAAGGTGCTTGTGGTTTTATGGTATTTAGGCTGGTGTCTCTAATTCGGGCCCCATAAAATTTAGCTGAAGTATATGCCGCACAATAAATAGAGGTTTGTATTATATTGAAGCTAGTGTCAGGTGTAAATATGTTTGGGAGAGTTACGTTATTCAGATGGTTAATTATAGATGATAGCTTTTTAGAGGATTTCAGTTTGGGTATATAAGGCCGGGTTGTTGGGTTCGAATCTTTAAATTTATTATAAGTTTCTGCATACATGTCCTCTAATTGTTGTGCGAGTTCCAGAGTTAAACATGGCGGGTCGTCTGTTATTTGCATTGGATTTGTGATATCATCGTTTGTGGTGGTTTGTGTTGATTGCAAAGTTTGGTGTTCGTTGTGTATTTGTGATGGGTGAATTGTAGAAACTGAAATATTTTCATCTATATGTTGTGATTGTAAAGCTGAGGTATTTAATTCGTTTCTTACTTCTTTTCTAATTCTATTTAATCTATCATTGGACAAGAGGTGATTATTGACAATAGACCTGCGTTGGTCAGCTATTCTTTGTACTGAAAGGTGTGCTATTGAAGGGCATTTAGTAATTATATCCTGATGCAGTAAAGGTCTGTAAGTAGTTAAATCGGTTTCAAGGTTTGTGAGTCGGTAGTAACTTCTCATTATGGTTTCGTTAAGATTATCTGACCATCTGATCCTGCCCTGTTGGGTGTGCTCTGTAGCCGCGTTCACTTCTGCGGACGTAGGGTTTTGTAATAGAATTCTAATTTCTTCCTTGATATTATTAATTTCTTGTTTTGTAAGAAAGTTGCGTTGAACAATAGCACGACGTTGATCTCCTATTCTTTGTTTTCCTACGTTCATTTCAGGATATTCCGCAGTAAAACGTGCATGTAATGGTGTCAGGTACGTTCTTGTGTTTGATTCTAAGTTTGTGAGGATGAAATAGTGGCGCATGATGAAAATGTTCATTTCTTTGGTCCACGTTTTACGTGTGCGCCTTCCATCTGGGGCGGGTGCAGTAACTTTAGCTGAGGTAGCCTCCTGCACAACATCCCCAATGGATTGTAATGAAGATGAAGGTGATACATTGGATGAGCTTGATTCTTGATAATGGAGCAATGAGAGTGGTGATGATGGTATTGATGAAAACAATGACGAAGGTGAAGAACATGATATTGATTCTACAGGTTGGGTTGTCGCGGTTGGACAAGAGACAATTGGCGATACGGTGCCCCCCCCAGAATACGAGGGGCAGCCCGAGCTCATCGGCTCGGGGTGGGATTCTCCATCGCGGTTAGCTTTGGTACCCGCCTGGGGTAATACTCTATTTCTAAGGCGCATCGCATATTATCTAACGAGATAATTAATGTGGTATGGGTAAGAGTAGAATAGTGAATTATGACATTAGAAGGAACAAGTAAAGAGAGAGAGTAAAGAAATAAAGTGAAAGAAAAGAGTATGGGAAGAGTAGTGAAATAACAGGAAGAAGGAAGGGAAAGAAGAAGTGAGAAAAGACCGTATTTTTAGCATGTGACTGGGCTAAAAACATTGGTTGTACCTCTTTTAGTCTGACCTCTCCCCCTAGACCTGTCCAGCATGAGTAGCTCTGCTGGCATAGCTCTAGTGCTCATTGAGGCACACAAGCCCCTCCACGACGGCAACGTAGAGATACGTCGGGGGGTTATTATTATTATTTTTTTCTTTTTCTCTCGACCTACCTTTACAACTTAATTGAGCTGATTACCTTCTGCCCTGGTTGCCTGGAAGAGATCACTACTAAGTGATAAGGCCGCCAAATACACTAAACTGCTCCTTGCTTTTATTTTTGTATGTTCTAGTATGTAAGTCTGTTTAGTTGTATTAAAGAGTAAAATAAATAATAAATAAATAAATAGACGACTTCACCAAATCGAATAATTATATATTTTATGTGTCCGTTATATTTTTTCAGATTTGTATGAGGAAATGAAATAAAATCTTAAAAAATAATCCCGGTAGATACCGGGATGGAAATGAAGTAAACAGGTTATTTGTAATATCAAAAAAGGAGGAAGTGCCCAATTCAATTGTATTAATTATTTAGGCTTTGTAGTTTGTACCACGGAGCTCCCGTTTTGGTAAACTGATTATGATGATTCTTTTCTTATTTATCCAATTCAAAGCATTGAAAGGCAGTTTAGTTTTTAGTTAAACAATAATTATGATTAATGTAATGTTTAATCGAGTGGGTAATTATTGAATTATAAATATTTTATATAATTTATTTTCTTTTCAACTAGCTTTCCGTCCGCGGCTTCGCTCGAAAAACCCGCAAACTTCCTGTAACCGTACGATTTCCGGCATCTTATTTCATATCCTTTCATGTCAGAAACTATATTTGTACCAAATTTCATTAAAATCGGTTCAGGCACATATAGAGTTTCGCATTTTAAATATTAATTGGAATGGAAAAGGAGAATATTTCAATTAAAGCTAATTGTAACAAAAATAAAAAATAATGTCATTGACTACTTAAGTACTTACCGAACTTATTCGGGCAAAATCTGAATGTCCGAGAACGCCTTCAAAATAAATGATGCTATATTAAATAAAAGCAAATATTGCTCTTCAAAAATTTACTTGTAGTAAATTGTATTGTTCCTTGAATAATAGGTAAGAAATAAACATTAGTACCTATTAACTTAGTACTAAATGATTGTTTTATACCATGGTAATAATTTGCTTCGTTAGTTACGATAATTAATAATTATTATTGTTATCGCATATTTGGATTAACTTACAGCTGGTAGAAATATATTCAAGTCTCCTAAGATATTTAAAAGTTTATTATGTTAATTTGGGCTGCTTTTGTAAGTTACATAATATAATTATATGATAATACTCACAATGTAAAATCAAATATTGCTCTTCAGTATTGTTAATTAATAAATAGTGTTTAGATTTTTCACCGCGTTTTACAAAAGGAGAGAAGTTTTCAATTAGAAGAATATTTTAAGAGCATCTTTCAGTGATAAATTATCAAAATGGGTTACATAAAATCTATAGTGGCTAATATAGGAAGTTTTTATTATTCTGTAGATTGTGTATTTCTATCCGTCCACCACAGCTTAAAATTATGAAATTCATAGGTAATTACTTAGGCTGGTTGCAGAGCTTGACCGACCGTCAGTGCGTACCGTCGATCCTGACGATACGCATCAACAATTGTATGACCATGACACTAATGCGCATGTCAATACGCGTGCGTATGGTCGGTCTAGCTATGAACGGTTTTATGAATTTCCATACATATGACAAGCGCAACTGACGTACGCACTGATGGTCGGTCAAGCTCTGCAACCAGCCTTACTTGACGGTGAAATATGCTATCAAATTTAATATGTACCTAGCATACTAGCGCCATGTAATGCCTGCTACTCACGTACTCGTCGCAGGGGCGATATTGGTACAATCTAGATTTGTCAGCGGTCGGAGCAATGTCAGTTCTTCTCTAAATTGCCCCTGCTTGCCTATACACGTCATCACAATTAAGAGCCAAATAAGGGTCCAATTCCAATAGTGCCCCTGCTTCAGGTACGTGAGTAGCCTTTCTTAGAAAATCTGTCACTTATATCTCAATTAAAATTTAATTTACAGATCTTTTTAACATCTGCTGGTTTCAGTTGTGCAACCGACAATTTCACAACAACATCTGAACGTATAGTAGCTAATACTAAAGCTGATATAGGGTAAATAAAAATATTATTATTTCTTCGTAATTAAATACATAAACACATTTAAAAGTTCCAAGAAATGAAAGGCGAAATATGAATCAATTCAATATGTTGTTACATGTTTACAATTATTAAATACTGTGTAAACATGACTGTAACCTAATTAAGTATAGGTACTATTATTAAGTAGGGGACTAAATGTTTTCCCAATAACATAATATGTTTGGGCGGAAATGTAGCTCAAAATGTTAAAATAAAACAACGTAGAGGAAGGGATCAGAGGAAGGCAAATAATTTTTAATAAATTTAATGCCTAATGAAGTACACTCAAATAAAATAAAAATAAGATTACAATTATTAATACAAACAAATATGTTTTACTTACAATATTCAGTATCACTACTTGTAGGTATATGATCTATAGTTATAGCACTTAATGGCATATGTAAATAAACAGATTCATTTCATAAATCTACAAATTATAATATGTTCTATGGTCAAAATACACCTACACAATTTTTTAATCCGCTTCCGTGTTATTTGAGGCTATAATATTATCTGTAATATTATTTTATATGATTTCATATCTAACTAATCAGAATGACCATAATTTCAGAATAAATTACCATTATATATTAAAAGTTAATTATAATATTTATTTTAATATTAATATAAAATATTTTCTATTTACATTGATACGGTTTCACTATAGCAAAACCTCGGTAATTGAATTCAAAAATACATCAAACCCCGTACAGAAGGTGAAACGCAAGACAGTTTTAATTATAAATAGTGACGCTGCACTAAGAACTCGGTACCCTAAAAAAACTTCAAGTTTATTGTACCAGGATTACGATGATGATGGGAAATTATTAAACTCATATTACATGTACAACCTTCAAGACGTTGCGGAATTCTTCAGAGTTTTCCTTGATACACAAATTTGTCATGTAACATGTAAAAATATGGAAAAATAAACTATTTGTTTTTTGCTTTGCGTTTGATCTTGCACGAGCATTAGTTATTGATATATTACAAAAAAAATAAATTATCGAAATTGAAGACCTTTTAATGGATTTAGACGCGTCAGTCTATGATCACGTTCGCTGTAAAGCCTTTGAAAAAAACGGGATGAATAATAATAATTCGCGTTGAGAATCTGCTTTAAAGTCTTTCGTTTTTAAATAAACTATTTTTGTTTTTTAACCCAGCAATGAAGCAACCACTTGTGGTGAAATCCTATTTGAGATAGTATCATCAAAGTCTTCGGTTGTTGTCTGTAAAACAAAAATTAATTAAATAATAATTTTCTTATAAGATGTGTATATAAAGCCAAAAACTGTTATAATTTTATTAAACATACTCAATAAAGCATTTAATAAACAAACGAACGAATAGTACTTACATTTTTTTTATTTGATTATTTTTTAGTTGATGTAGAATAATTGTTAATAATTATTATAAAAAATATTGAGAAATTCTTAACCACGTGAATGTAAAAAAATAAATATAGATTTCATAACAAAATACATACCCAAATATCAGTAGAGGTATCTGTATCTGTAGTAGTATCTGTTTGTGTGGTAGTTTCTATTCTAATATCCGTTGATGAAGATGTGTCATCATTGAGGGTATTTTCCGTAAGCTGAGGAGTATCAGCCGTAGTGTGATGATAATAATTATTTATATTCGTTGTTTCTGAACCCTTTGTTTGGAATGGTTCTTGTACCGGAACGACCGAGTGTTCTTTGTATGGTTTCCTTCCAAAACCAAGGATTGATGGAGCACTGTAATAGTAATTTTAAACGTTGTTTAAAGTTAAATACCTCTTCTTTCTTTTCTTTTAGTTTCCAGATTTTATTGGTTATTTTTAATTTTTAATTTTCAATTAATATTATTATGTAGTAGATACCAGATATCTACACCAAAATCTAAATGCAATTATGTTTTACAAGGGTATTTGTGCAGACAATGTCTAATGCAACAAAACAAACTTTAATTTAAGAAAGCTTCATTGTATGATACAAAATTGTACTTACAGAAATTGTTTGGGAAAGTTTGGCACATTTCCTATTTGGTATTTAATGACTGGAATGGACAAATGAGCGTCTCCAGATAGTTTAAATTTCATAGGCAGAAAATGTGAACGGCATGTCACAATAGCAAGGATGGCAATTAATCCAATAACAACCTAAAAATAAGATACATTGTTAGTTAATAGTACAAAGAAACCATATAAATTCATTTGGCACTTACCTTTATCGTTGCCATGTTATATTAATCCTATTCAAAACATTAATATTACCATCAAAATATTACTAGATTATTAATAATAGATTACTTTTCCGTTCTTAATTTAGGTAGAGAATATTATTATTGTGTTGTTTCCTGTATACTTTGTGAATCGTGAGTGAGCTTTAACTGTAGATCTCTGTGGATCTCTACGATTCTAAGAATTAATTATATGTTGGCCTTATGTTTTGGTATTCCGCATTGAGAAAAATAAACCATTATTTATTATTATTACTTACATACAAAAACTATGATATCTTAAAATAGTTCCGATTCTGACTGATTTTTTGATTCTATGACATCCTATCCGAAATATCGTTTTCTTATTATTTTTATTAGTTTTATAATAAGTACCCGACTTTAGGCTATCAGTTTAAATATTTTGTTGAAATGTGTTACTATTAGGTATTAGAAAATTACATGTAAAATAAGATGTTTTATGACCTCAATAACCAGTATTGTACCTACGTTAAATGAATAAAAAAGTCGTTGTAGACGTTTAAAAAGAAAAGAAAATGTGCAAACTTTATTTTTCTTTAAATTATATTTATAATTTATATCTTAAAAAAATATTATGGCGGCTGTCTACAGATGTTGTTTTAGTGTATTATATTTCCGTTTCGTCAACCATCCAACGACTAACGAGGTAATGAAACAAGCAAGGAAAGAAATTAACATTCATAGAAAAACCTTTTTCACTCATTAGGTACCATCTATACATATAATAAATCTGTAGAAGGGTCGATTCTGTACATTGAAAATATTGAAAAAATAACTAGCAGGGGGTGTTACTGGATCGATACCAAACCCAAATATGTGATTAAAAAAATTTTTGTCTGTCTGTCTGTCTGTCTGTCTGTCTGTCTGTATGTGAAGACATCACGTGAAAACTACCGGTTCGATTTCGATGAAACTTGGTATAATTATACCTTATTATCCTGGGCGTAAAATAGGATACTTTTTATCCTGGAAAAATATGTAGAAAAAAAATTAATCTCAATTTTTCAGTTATCCATAGACGTTGTTCTGTAGTAGGTACCGCGAACACACGTTGCGTATTATTTATAGACCTAGCCGTATTTGGGTCCAATAGATATTTATAAGATGTCATTGTCCGAGTTACTCAAAATGGAGAAATAAACCATCCACGCAAAGACCGACATCCGCGCGGACGGAGTCGCGGGCGGAAGCTAGTTTTTAATAATATTAGGTATGTATTAGAAAAGATCATAATATACAAGCTAATATTATAATTATTGTCTTTAAAATTTTACTTCCATACATTTTTCACTGTGATTAAAGTCTACCATTGTGAATTACTAGTGATTTTGTACTGTTTAAATAAGGTTGCAATTCTAATGCTGTAAATCGTACAAAATTCAGAAAACATAACACCCTTATATTTAATTTAATACACCGATCACATAGATTTCAGTCGTACTTGACCATTTGAGGTGTTTTTTTAAGTAATTTATAACATAATTGCGGAATTGTGGTATCAACAATAGTAGGTACTGGTTTTTTATCTACATTCTACATAAACAAATCGTTTAATGATGTATTTCCTTGCTCATATTGTCATTTATTCGTATAACTATTCAACAAGTTGTTGTATATCTATATATATACGTATATATTATATCGTTGGTGTCTTATAAAGTTTAGTAAAAGTTAAGGCCTTAATTTTGAAAAAAGAGAAAATAAACAAAAAATAGTAGGTACTTATTCCTGATCAGTGTGGTGCTAAAAAGAGTCGCTACACAGCATGTGATGCACTTGATGTGAAGCGCTGATATTCAGTAGCTAATTGAATATTAAAAAAATTGCCTGTACCTATTATCGTGCAACCATTTAATTTTTTGGTATGTATCGTACATTGTGTTTATAGATATGTACCTACGTAAGTTATATCTAAGACCAATGTTGAATAATGGCCAGTTTTCCTTAACAATTTAATCGTAGACTTAAGGTGTTGTTGCTTTAATAATAATGAGTACCTAATATTAATAGTATTTATTAGTAACTATAAAATGGTTAAATCAAAAAGTATAGGTTCTTTATATGAAAATCAATATAAGGCGCTTTAAGCTTCGTAATCTTTTAGTGTAAACGAAAACTCGCATTCAGTGTGGTTCAGTAAAAGAGCATTGCGTAGAATCTTTTCGAACGCACTTAGAACAACGAAAGAGTGCTTTTCGCCTGTATACTTATTTATACTTTATGCCACCAATCATCATCATCATCATCATCATCAGCCTATATACGTTCCCACTGCTGGGACACGGGCCTCCTATGAGGGTAATTTTTATTAAACTACTACAAAATTAAAATTAATGTTAAAAGCTTGACCATTTATTTAAAAAATATGTTTATTGGATGGATAATTCAGCTGGATGTTTAGTATGGACTAGCAGAACAACCTTTGCTAATCTGGATTAGTTGATGGGCTGGATAGTGGATAGATCGTATATTTTTATGATATTTATTAAATATATTTTAAAGACGAACCTTCGTAAAGAACCTTCCTGCTAGCTATTAGTTATTATTCTGTGCTATTGTATACTTTTCCACAAAATTATCACAGATCATAAAATGGTTAATAATATTAATTATTAGGTATATATTCTTCCCACTAATATTATAAATGCGAAAGTTTGTGAGGATGTGTATGTGTGTGTTTGTTATTCTTTCACGAAAATACTACTGAACCGATTATAGTGAAATTTTTTCACATATAGGATAACTTGGATTAACACATAGGTTAGGTTTCATACCGGAAATCCCACGGGAACAGGAACTATGCGGGTTTTTCTTTGAAAACGCGGGCAAAGTCGCGGGCGGAAAGTTAGTGTGATATAATTAATGTAACATATCCTTTAATCGAATCTATATTTCAACACTTTCATGAAAATAATATTTTTTATTAAGTGTTATGAAATTAAAACTTAGAACTTAAACTTGGCGATTGATTTTGATAAATTATCAAATGAAACAAGGATATAAACAAAATATGGTAATTTATTTGGCGACTAGGTTTAGGGTGTTTTGTTGATCAGCCGACGAGGGACGCGATAACAGCAGACGGCACAGCACCACCAGGGCCTTGTTCTATTGAAGGTTGGAAGCCGTTCTCATCAGCGAGATAAGTAACAACGTACGTCACACCGTCCGGTCCCACCCACGCGTAAGAGCCCCTGACTGAGATCGCCTCGTCATCTTTACCAACATTCTTGAGTTCTCCTTGCTCTTCCTTCTTCGTGCCATCGCTTTGTTCCAAACTAAAACGAAAATTAGGGGATTATACAACGGTTACGTCGTTATGGAATACAAAATCCTATCTTTCTAATTTTCAAGACTCAAGCAGCAATTTTTTTATGTATAGGTAAGTGGCTCGTTTTTATAAACCTTTTGATTTGATAAGTATATCAATGTTTCTGAGTCATTCAAACAAATTTTGATGTAGGAATTTGACTGTTTGGTTTGGTATGTAAAAATAATTTACATACCTACACCATACAGTCTTTTTCTTTTAAAATCAATAAGGATAATATAAAAGGCATAATGTACATCAATCGTCAAGCAGTAGAATATTCGAAGTAAACTAGGTAACCCGACAGAAGTTTAAATGACCCTTCAATTTTGTATTGTACTTATTTAATTTTTTCATAAGATACTTCACCTGACAATAACAAATGCGACTGCAAAAGACCTATGGAAATCGGTCTAGATTTTCGCGCGCGATTTCGTGACCAAGGGAAATAGGGGTTCCTTTTAATATAAACATTCAATCAATATAAATTGTAAATAATCTAAAACATACGCATATCTGTACGAGCCAAGACCGTCGTTTTCAGTTTCAAGGCGAAGAATTTGAACTTCTTGTGGATTCGGGGCTCCTGGCTGACGTTGCGGTGCCGGAGCAGCCGAAACTAATGCCAAGAAACCAAGTACCACCAACTGAAATCCCACAAAAACCACAATTAATTCACAAACACTTTTCACATTCACAATCACACTATGTATAAAGCCGTAATACTGACAAATTTCATGATTAGATTCGCTTAGCAGCTTTGTGACCGTATCGTCTTCACTTGCAATGTGTTTACTCGATTAAGCTTAACGCTTATTATATACTTTTCTGTATATTGTATTACAACATACATATTATTATTAGGCGTACATTTGACTCGTTAAAATGTTTTGTATAGGTGACCGCTCCTACACGGCGAAGGTAAACCGTGGATAGTTTGAGGACACGTATGATGGGAATATTTTGCAATACGTTTAATTTACATAGTTTAAGTTTTAGTAAAGATGAGTATGGATTTGCTTGATTGGCTGTAATTGAACAGGGAACCTTTGCAATTACGACATAGCTTCATACATTGTTTTAATATACATGTATGAGCATAATTTATTGCGTCTGTTTATATTATTTACACGGAAGAATGTAAATCTAATATATAAAAATCAATGCCACTTTTCGTTGTAATTCCATAACTCGAGAACGGCTGAACCGATTTCGATAATTCTTTTTTTATTATATTCCTTGAAGTACGAGGATGGTTCTTATGTAGAGAAAACGTTAATATGTACCACGGGCGAAGCCGGGGCGGACCGCTAGTAATTATTAAATCTAAGTAACTACAAAAAGGTTATGTTTGATTTCAATGAGAGATACATTAAGTAAATAGTAAAACATTATATATATTATTTAAACATATGAAGTTAAAGGTTTATCTTCCTACTTATTAATTAGGATTATAATTATTATAAAATTTGGGTTGTATTAATTTCTATCTGCCATATCTCATGCCTGTTGCCAGTAACCGTCTAGTTCTTTTACTGTTAGTTTGAATGATAAGTGGCACTATATTATACGTTTTGAGCTATAATTCTGGAGTAAACAACAAAGTATCATAATATCAGAAAAAAAATATTTTCTTTATACCTACCTAAGTCGTAATATTTTTTTTAATGATTTTGTTTATTTGACTCGAATTGGCACCAAAATTCCAACTAAAAGAATTAAAAAAATATCACTATCATATTTTATCATCATCAAAAAAAAAATCAACTAACTACGAGTCGGACTCGTGACACTAAGGGTTCCGTACCTACACATAAACATTTTTTTTAAATGAAGACTTCAAATTCCAAGTGATTATGTGACCCCGTCTAACAACGTTCCCGTGGACGTGGTCAGTTTTGCCAGATTAATTTTTGCAGGTTTTGAACGAAAACTTTAGATCCTCGATCTTGCCCAATTGCTTTTAGAATTTCAAGAGCATTTACTATAGGTAGTATATTTATTTAGTGTGTGTTTAATACAGTTACTTCGTGAATTGGATATTGATAGGTACATGTAGCATTTTCTAAATGTTCCGGGATCTAATCAAGTAGAGGAGAGAGACCTTAGGTTCTTTACCAGTAATCGCTTTGGCGAAAATAAGTTTAGTTTTGTCCCCGTCAGCGATTATTACGTTGGTAAAGTCATCCTGGATATTTAATCTAACGCTCAGGGAATAGATGGGATATCTAGAGATATGTTAATCCTTACGCTACCACATTCACTTAGTGCCATAACAGCTATAATAAATAGATCGCTTACCTCTTCAGTTTTCCCCTCTCAGTGGAAAACAGCTCTAATTCGTCCTATTCCTAAAACGAATAATCCATCGACGGTAAAAGATCTTCGTCCAATCAGCATCCTCCCATTTATGTCCAAAATTCTTGAAAAGGTTGTCCACGCTCAAGTGAGTAAGTACTGTGAATCTTATAACATCTTTCCTACCTATCAATCTGGCTTTCGAAAGCGCCGTAGTACCAGCACCGCTCTTCTAGATGTCGTGGACAATCTTTTAAATGCTCGTGATTCTGGCCATGCCTCAATTATTGCCCTGCTCGATTTTTCCAGAGCATTCGACTCTATCAACTTTTCTCTTCTTCTATCTAAGCTTGTTTTTTATGGATTTGATGAGAACTGTGTATCCTGGTTCAATTCTTACATTTATGACCGCTACCAACAAGTAGTTATCACTAAGTCCGATGGATCTCATGTTTCATCAGCGTTGTATCCTGTCACAAGAGGAGTTCCACAGGGATCTATTTTAGGGCCTTTGCTATTCATCTTGTACTCAGCGGACATAGCAAACTGTTTAAAGAAGTGTAATTACCACCTATATGCCGATGACTTGCAATTATATCTCCCTATAAACCGTTCTTGTGTTCATGACTGCCTACAGAATATTAATGATGACCTTCAACGTATCTCGGAATGGTCTACGCGGAATTCTCTGTGCCTTAATCCATGCAAATCAAAATTTCTAATAACTGGTACTAAAAAACAGATCTCTTACGTATCTATGTACAGTCCTTCCCTCTCAATCGACTCGTGTCCACTTGAGCAGGTCGCTGTTGCACGTAATTTGGGAGTCGTTTTCGATGGAGGCCTTAACTTCGAGAGACATGTCACAGAAATAGTGAGTAATTGTTTTTACCGGCTTAAGACGATTTACAAAATTCGCGAGTTCCTCAGTGTCGATCTGCGTGTTCGGCTCTGTGAGGCTGTCATTTTATCGAAGCTGAATTATTGTGTCGCCGTATATGGTCCTTGCCTCTTGGAACGATCTCAGCGACTCATTCAAAGGTTGCAGAATGCCTGCACTCGTTTCTGCTTAAATATACCTCATCGTAGCCACGTAACTCCTTTCATCAATTCTCTTAACCACCTGAGAATTAAGAACCGTCAAAATCTTTTCTTGGCTTGTATGATGTTTGACATTGTAAAAAATAAAACGCCCGAATACCTTTATGCTAAATTGTTGTGGCGAAGCCAAACAAGCAGAAATGAGGTCAGGGGTGTAACCAAGGAGTTGTCAGTGCCGTCACACAAAACTGCAGCATTTCGTGGGAGCTTCAGATACGCTGCTACCAAATGCTGGAACAATATACCACCTCCTATTAAATGTCTGCAGACTAAATTTAGCTTCCGACGTGCATACAAAAAGTATCTCATGTCGCTTCAGCTTCTTCCCCCGTAAGCCACACTGTATCTTTCTTTGTATCCCTCTTATTATTCATTCCATATTGTACTTGTATAAACATTATTATTTTATTTACTCTTCTGTCCTGATCTTCTTGTGTTTTTCTTGTGACCTGTTCTTCACACGTATGTATGTGTGTGTATGTATATACCAACTTTCTTTCATCCCTGCATTTTATCTTTGTAAATAATACTATATTAATTTATAATATTATATTATATCTATTTATATTGCCTATTCAATTATTTTTTTATTTACTTCTGGTTAGTTTTTTCTTTTTTTTTCCGTTTTTGGTTCCATCTGCCTTCTGGGTTCTGGCAGAATCAACAGCGTCGTGAGTCAGTCGACTCATGACATATGCTGAGCCAGGACCCTTTCACAGCCATAACACTTATTAGCAACCTATTTACTTATTTATTTATTATGTATAAAATTGTCATAAATTATGTGTTTCGTGTTTTTTATTTGTATTTTTTCTATGTTTAATTATTGTGATTGTCAGCTGTTGTAATAATGTGTTATTTTTGTGAATAAATGTTTGTCTATTGTCTATTGTCTATATAGTATAAACATCGAATACAATTAAAGTGGAACGGTGTCTCATGACTGTGATGTGCGAATTTGCGAAAGAAAAAAATCGATTGAAAAAGGCTTGTATGAGCAAATTTAATCTTCACCGAAATTGCTATGTAAAACCTTGCAGGATTATGTCAATTGTATTTTGAAACCAGCGCAATTATTACTGTACAGTATAGCCCAGTCATATTAGGGGTTTCACCTCGGAATGAAAGATAATATGGGTCAACGCATCAATCCGTCAACATATCAATCGTGTCTACACTCTACTACCAGATTCAAACGTGGCTAGGGAAGAACTTAGAACCTCAAGAATGGGGCTGGAAGCTTGAAAATGAAATTCTGGAGCCCATAACAACGTTATTACCTCCAGCACCAGCCGAACTACTAAACACAATATTTTGCAATTGCAAAAATGGTTGTGGTTCCCTCTGTGGATGCAGAAAATCAGGGCTACTATGTTCTTTAGCTTGTGGCCAGTGCAATGGACAAGCTTGCCTTAACGCTCCACATACAAGTAATCCCGATGAAGAAAGCACATACGATCCTGATATTCTAGAAGGTTTGGAAATGAATATGACCGATAATGAGGATGATGACAATGAATTGAATATTTTAGACCGACAACAAGAAGAAGACGACGAAGAAGAAGATAACTAGCTTCCATTCGCAATTTCATTCGATTCACAAATTATTTTAGTATTTAAACTCACATTTTAATAAATGTATAACATGCCATATTTAATGATAAATAAAGGATTATCTAAAATATATTTCCTTACTGTCTTTTTATTTTAAAATATAACTAAAATAGATAATCCAGAATTAATAATATACCATAGTTGAATAATTAAATATAAATAATTAAGAATAAGTACAGAAATAATGGGCATTGCTTAATAATTATAATTTTTTTGTCAATAATTGACTTTATACAACGTACTGATAACCGTAACTCACGCTTGACCCTGCATTAGCTCATATAATATGACTGTACGCTGCGCACTCTTCGCGCTCTACCTCAAAAACGGTTGATCGTATAAAAAAAAGTTTAGACAAAAGTTGTAGAGAATGTTATACTCTACAACTTTCGTAATAGGTAAAAATATAATTTAAGCAATAGGAACCGAGATATTCGCGAAAAATAGTTTTTTGTGACCTTTGACCTTCAATATCTTAAGACGCGGACACGATAGCATTTGTGACTTTTGAGACAATAATATTTAGGGTAACAAAACAAAGGTTTTTACCAATTTCCAGCTTATTATCTTTCATTCCGAGGTTGACCCCTTTTTTCACCTAATTTCACTGGGCTAAGTATACGTAATAACTCAATCAATATAAGCAATAAAACTCAATATAGAACAATATTATCGAGTGAGGTGCTTGTGGCGTTCAACTATGTCCAATTAGAATGAGAAAGCAGTAATTTTTATTATTTCGATTAAAAGGAAAATCTTTGCATCGCAGCACCACGCCAGGCGCCATAATATCTCTCTATCGCCCAAAAACTATGGTCCGTTATAATCATTCGCAAAACGATCAGTAGATAGTACCTACTCAAGTTTGAGTGTTTAGTAATTAAAGAATGTACGTTTTCCAAATGTATTTACTGAGTAACGTTAAAACCAGTATAGTTACATTTTATTGCAATACGTTTAGTCCAACGTATTTACACAGCGATATTATATTATAATTAGGTAGGTTGTTTGATGTACAGTTTTTATTATTACACGCTTTTTATTAGCTTCACCTGTATGTTTGTAACCGACTTCTTTGGGCGCGTTTTTGACCCACTTTAAACGGCCAGAATTCGTTCAAACTTTGTAGATTTATTGAGGACCGATGACAATATAATAGAATAATATCAAATCTTTTTTTTTTTTACTTTTCCGTATTTGAAGTCGGTTTTATAAGTTATTTCTATTTTTATAAATAGATAGAGTAGCTGTTCTTGAAAAAGGTTTTAGTAGGTACCTATATCATATTTTGTTAAGTTATTGTTAAGTTTTCTACAAGGCAGGCTTTAAAATTATATAAAAATAATACAAAAACATTTTTCATTTCTTTTTATGAAGCCAAAAAATAAAATTTTAGTTTAACATCCCAAAAACTAATTACTATCAATTTTATTATATTAAGAAAATTGTAAATTATCCAGATAAATAATGCGTATTGCTTCTTATATTTGATAATATGAGCAGGTACATGTTACAGAAGTATCAGTTGCAGGACCCGGGATAGAGTCGAGTTTCAATTCATAAGAAATTTTAGAGCGCCGTGCTTGACTGGTTATGAAAATGATTTTATTATTTGTAAATAAAAAAAAATCCTGTCCTTACAAACCTTGAACTTTATGAGAAGAGGACTGAATTTATTATTAATAATTGTAAGTCCAATTCTGTGACACGCGTTTAGGTATTTAGAGATGTCACCGATATCCACATACTCGAAAAATGCTATTGTAACAACATGGCTGTGTTCTCTTTCTCTTTCTCGGGTACCCTGATAGAGCTTCTTGATAAGGAAATCAGATTCGGAACTACGAGAAATTTTCGTAAACATTAAATGTATTTGAATCATTAAAACCGAATCGTACGGAATAAAAAATAAAAAAAAACCGGTCAAGTGTAAGTGGGCGAGCCCGCCCAAGGAGGGTTCGAAACAAACCAATTGGCCATTTTTTATTTGGTTGTAACTTTAAATGTATGATATATGCAATTTTTCCTTTATCTCCGCTAGAAGCCATTCATTCCCTGTAGGTTTTGATTAGGTACCTTGCGAATATAGAAATTTGTAGCATAAGTGGCTGTATCATTTGATATTTTTTCACAGCATCAAGGGCCCGTTGGTCAGACTGACGGACAACAAAGTGATCTAATAAGGGTTCTGTGCTTTTTTTGAGGTTTAGAACGCTAAAAATAGTGTGCAGATTGTGAAATGTTATTATTATATGCAGAGTGAAAAGGTATACAAATCTACGCCTGAACTTATATGATAGCCGATGGGGTACTAAGATGGGATATCATATAACTTATTCATTATTGTATACTTACTAGCTTTCCGCTTGATGTGTGTGGTTAACCAAAATTTGAAGAAGAAGCAGTATGACAAACCTCTATTTCATTGAAACATAAATAAATAAAGACATATGCAAAGACATCTCATTGAATAACACATTCGCTCATTGATTTGAAATCTCACGCTTGCATGTATGGGCCATGGGGCCCTGAAATAAAGAGACGTGTAACCACCTCAATTTTTGTCAAATAAAATTCAGCTGAACTTCATAATATGTTGGTCTTACGCCAAATAAAATTTTCGAAAGTCTGCCCAAGGATTTTAACATGATTGATGCACATTCAAACACCCGTACAGAAAAAAATACCTAATTGTTTTGGGGTTAACAAAATATTCTTATTACGTTGCAAAAATTAGGTATTAAAAAATATTTAATTTACAGAAATGGTCTGATCTGGTTACTGTTTTATTATATTATACATAGAATATGTTTATGAAAGAACCATATAAAAAATATAAGCGACCTTCAAAAAGAAGCAATAAGAAAATTATTGGCATAACTGGTTTTTGTTCACTGTCATCTATGATATCTATAACACTTATTAAAACTCAAATAAATTATGATTGAATTTTAAATTGAATAATACGCTAGGTAAACTGTCATTGTAGAATAATAATGAATGAATCAATAAAAATAATATTATTATTTTAACAATTCTATATAATTGCTTTCTTTGGGACACTGATTACAACAATTGAAAAACGTAAAAATTAAGTGTTTTTGGCGGGGGAAGCTAATTCAAATATTTAACCGAGAAGGGAGGCGACTACTCCTGGGGGGACTGCTCCTCCAGGGCCTTCTTCAATTTCAGGTTGGTAGCCGTTAGAGTCAGCGACGTAGGTCACTTTGTATGTGACACCATCAGGTCCGACCCATGAGAAAGAACCCCTGACAACGAGTGACTCGTCTTCGCGACCTTCGTTGATGATCTCTCCTTGCTGTTCTTGTTTTGTTCCATCGTTTTGCTCGTATCTATAAGAAAATTGAATTTATGATTCTCTTAATGGATTAAGTTGTGAAAATTATTGTACACTCTACATACTCTCATGTGTGACATAAACTCTTTGCGTAGCACACACAAACAAACTAAAAAAAACTTAATATGCTGTATGAATAAGTTGTGTGTGTTTATTTGTTATATGGATTAATTCAATAAAGTTAAATAAAACTTTATTCTTTTTAATTTAATTACACTTCACTCAAAATAAAAAAGGTCGTTTGTTTCTATAAAATACTTACGCATAACGATAGTTTCCAAGGCCGATGTTGTCATTGTCATATCGCAGAATCTGCACATTGTCTGATGGCAGCACGGCCCCAGACACTGCTGCAACCGCGATGCACAAAACAATAAGCTGCAAACACAAATACACACTCACTCTATCACTTTAGCCATTATACAAAAAAAATATATATATCGAATTTATTACGAACCAGTTTCATTATAGATGATCTTTCTACCTTGACTATTTTAGAGAATGTAACGTATTTGGTTGAGTCGCAACCTTTATATCGAAGCAGATGACTTATTTATTATGACCAAAAATACCTGCCCACTATATGTATAACACATAATATTATGTAGTAGTGCTTGACGGTGAAGGTTAACCGCTTGGCATTTTCGTAAAATTTTGACGATTTAGATATTCTCATACGACTATAGCACGGGCAATATGAAGACATTATTAGAAATTGTAATTAACGTACATCGTCAATATGTATTGATGTTTCTATGTTGATAATCTATTTAGAGGCGATGTTTGCAATGTTTTTATTCTGAGCGTGCAAGTAATTGAATGATCAATGATTATATTTTATTTGTTTGAATAGTTCCTGTGGAAATACATTAATTATTATAATAAAAGAGGAACTTCGAGTTGGTATATTTCTTCTCGGTATGATATGTTTAAGAGAAATCTGCATTTAGCATGAATAAGACAAACCATTGACTGTAAAAAATAAAGCACACTTTTCAAAAGTATATGCAATTAAACAAGTAATTATTAAAACTTCTCTCTAAATTTAATTAACAGCCGTCACCTCAGGTTTTTACGATTTGTTTGTGTTATTTATATAAAACTGAAGTCTATGAAGATACAACTTCAAAAAAACGTGTTTTATGTCAGTATCTCAAACAAATCGTAGTAAAGCTGAAGAGGTTATTACGAAAGTTTTTCCAACAATATTTTAACGCTGGACAAACTTTATACAACTTGAATGATGTTTAGGCTAAAACAGTAACCAAGCCAATAGGAATGTAACAATGTAATTATAATATAATATAATTATAATATAATACTTATTATTAAATAGTTATTACGTGTATTACATAGGTACTGTTTATGTTCTATCTGACAGAAGTTATACATTGATAAAACACAGGACTTAAAATGCTTAAATAATTAATATTGGTTCCATTTCGTGTATATAATAATATTAGGTAAAATTAGACGTTATAGCAATAATGTCTGCAACCTTGTTTCCAAAGGTCGTTGTGTATAAACTCTGTTGCAGATACTCCTCTGGAGGCGCAATCAGGGGGATTTTCCTTTGATACAACGTGGCACTACCGAGTTCCATCTAATTGGTAAACGTATAAGAGAAACATAATAATACACTTAGTATAAAACAAAGTCGCTTTCTCAGTCCAGCATTTTTTTTTTTTTATAAATTACAAAAATATGCACATTTAGTAAAATACTAGATTTTATTTTAACCCATTGTTCCCCAAGCGGCCCGATCGGTCCACGACTAACGATAGATTTTCTATTGTGTCTGTGATTCCGGTGCCTGAGTTATTACAGCTATTTGAAGTCTTTAACTATTCTATCGATTTAAAAAAAGCATTCACGAACAAATAAATATGTTTTTGTGAAGTCAATTAGTTTACTTTTATTTTAAAATAAATTATGCTAGAATATCAAAATTGTTTAAGTTTCACTATTCAGGATTGCTATATGTATGCACGACTGCAGCCCCCTCATTTTATTGTATGATTTTTAGACAGATTAGTAATTTTATAAAAGCAATTTAGGACGACAGCCTGCTATAATAACCTCTCAATATTAATGAAAAATAACGTTTAAGATTTATTTATTATTTTGTTTAATTCGAAATCTATCGTTACGGCAGAGTTTCACTGTATCTACTAAACAATATTAGCAAGCAATAGATAATATTGCGTGCTATTGCATTGGTTTCATGTTATTAAAGTATAGCCTTTTGTTAATCTCATACTGATTGAGTTAATGTTTTGTGTATTTAATTAACTTTATAAATTCAAATTTATATAATTAATAATAAGTTGGCTAAGCCGTCATTTTTGTTTCTTTGGAGCACTGATTAAAACAATCATAAACGTACAAAATAAACTTTATAAAATACGTGGCATTGCGGGGGAAGTCCATTCAAATATTTAACCAAGAAGGGAGGCGACTACTCCTGGGGGGACTGCTCCAGGGCCTTCTTCTTCTTTTTCAATTGTAGGTTGGTAACCATTAGAGTCAGCGACGTAGGTCACTTTGTATGTGACACCATCAGGTCCGACCCATGAGAAAGAACCCTTCACAACGAGTGACTCGTCTTCACGACCTTCGTTGATAATCTCGCCTTGCTGTTCTTGTTGTGTGCCGTCGCTTAGCTCGAATCTATAAGCAATATGAATTTATGTTATTGATTCAGTTGGAAAAATTATTCGGTACATTTTCGAAGAATCTATGACTTAAAAAATTGGCTAAACTTATAATATGTCAACAGAAATGTATGTAATAATCCGTCATTGTAGACCATTTCAATGAAATTGAAATTAAAAATTAAAAGAAAAAAAAATGTTGTTGATGATGGTCCATAAAATTTATCTTTCTGAATATTGATGATGATTTGAATTATCAGTCCAATAACATGTTCAATTTATAATCACAGAAAATATTTTTTCAATGCATTTCCTATTAATACTATATTGCACTTATACAGCACGTGCCGTAATCGATGGATAATCTGGTAACTGAAGATAGAGAATGCGCAATTTAAATTACCATTACCATTTAAATTATGGTATAAAAATCGATAGGCAGGGCATTTATCCAGCTATGCAAAAAACAAATTGAAAAAATATCTTTATTTGGAGTCACAGCACCAGACAGAGTGGCTAAGGGTATAATTATATAGAATTTTAAAAATTATATAAGAATGTTTAGAACAAGGGAATTTTAATAAACTTGTATTTTTCTGAACCGCCACAACATTCTCTATCTCCAGTTATCAGTTAATTAATTCATTATAGATACACCACACCCTGTATATAATTCCTAGGAGGTTTTGTGCAATATCTATTATATAAATATAACATTTCGTACATACATATACAAGTGAGTACGTAATATATTACTATTGCTATGTGAATATTTATTAGTAAATTTAATAAAACTTTACGCTTCATTAAATTATTGACAGAAAATGTTGCTCCCGAAAATACTTACGCATAACGATAGTTTCCAAGACCAACGTTGTCATTGTCATATCGCAGAACCTGCACATTGTCTGATGGCAGCACGGACCCAGACACGGCTGCAACCGCGATGCACAAAACAATAAGCTGCAAACACAAATAAACACTCTATCACTAATTCACTAGGCCATTAACAAAAATAATATATTTATAGAATTTAATACGAACCAGTTTCATTATAGATGTTCTTTCTACGTTAAGTTTTTTATCTAATGTAAGGTATTGGGTTGAGTCGCAACTTTTATACCGAAACAGACAGACTTATTATTAATCTAGATTAGACTTACCTATTGTGACCAAAATACCTGTCTACTCTACAGTATACATATTATAATTATAAGGCGGAGAAGGTTCACCGCTTGTTGTTTTAATCGATGTTTTATTATTGGGTATTCTCATATTAAGACAATTGTAAAGGACTTTTTAACATAGGTATTATTATTTTATAGATATTGATGTAAAGAGTAGAACGATCAAATTAATTAATTGCTTGTATTTTGTGATATTATTACATATTATTGCTTTGATCAGTTAATCCAGGGGTAGAGAGGTCTCTTCTCACTATCTTATGCGTGTAACACCATTATATAATACATCACTAGCTGTGCCCAGCGGTTTTACTCTCATTGCTCCGCGCGCTCTTATTGGTCTTATCGTAATGATATACATCGATGATAAAAGCGAGAGGAATTAATTGATAGCCTATTAACAAATAGCATACTTATTAATTGCGAGTACATACCTAATTCATGCAATTTCGCCGTTTTGTTACGCAGGTCAGCCAAAATATTTTTTTACATAGTACGGCGCGAAATAGAGCAAAACCCAGCCGCAGTTTTTTGTACGGCTTTCTGGAGCTATTTCCTTCTTATCCAAAAGATATATATCACTAATTAAAAAAAAAAAACTTCTACATATTCTTGGCTCAAAAATCGCAAAACAATTTTGTTATTTTATTGATTGAATGCGTTTCCTCATTCTTTTGATTTGGTATTTAAACTAATGAATAGGCCGGAATAACGACGAAAGAGCATTAGTATGAATGCTTACGTTATACTAGATTTAATTTATTACCTACGTGTTTATTTGTACTGCTGTACGGTTCCGTACAATAGAATTATTTTAAAATTACCCTTTTGTATATAACATAAGTATTGACAATATTTTAAAATAGGTACATCTTGTTTTATTATTGTGATAGTTGTGCTTTATTTATATTATGAGCTTGAAAATGAATTTACCACAGGAATATTAATAAATTTGTTAAAAATAACAGTAGGTATTTAAATATGACACTGATTGAAACAGGCAAAACATCAAAAAAACTTTATTCATATAAGTGGATTAGGCGGAGAAAGCTCATTCGATAAGAGCGCTTTGAATAAGCGCTGGGGTGTACACGCTTCCAGGGCCTTCTTCTTCTTTTTAAATTGTAGGTTGGTAACCGTTAGAGTCAGCGACGTAGGTCACTTTGTATGTGACACCATCGGGCCCTGTTCAAGAGAAAGAACCCCTGACAACTAGTGACTCGTCTTCGCGACCTTCGTTGATGGTTTCACCTTGCTGTTCTCGTTGTGTTTCGTCGCTTAGCTCGTATCTATAAGCAATATGAATACATTAGATCAATGAGCATTGAAAATTATTGTACTCAGTAGATTCTTTAAAAAAACCAATAGATATGTTAACCTATTTTTAATCTGTCATTGTATACAATTACTAAGAAACTAGCAAACCGGGCGAATTCCGTTTCGCCACCAGAGACACCTTTTCTTTGCTATAAACCTCACGGAGCCCGAGACCTTTCCTAAGAATGTAAAACCGTGGAAATCGGTTCGTGCATTCTATAGCTATAGATAGCGTCAGGAAGGAAAACCCGACTTATTTTTATGTAGAGAAGATGAATGTAATTGCCAAAATCAGCGCATATGGATAAGTCACAATTTTTCGTAACGGAAACTGGAATTACCTACCAAGAATCAAGAGTTCGATGAAATTGCTAACTCGCACTTGGCCAGCGTCAGTGTTTTTGAATTGGGAACATAATATTATATCGCTGATGATGGCGTTCCTTAAAAATAATCTTATTGAATCTCGATGATCAATTCAAGATTCTCAGTTCAATAACGGGTTTTTTAATTCTATTCCCAGAAAAACATTTTTTTATACATTTCTCAATGCGATAGTTCCGATAGTAATAAGGTTTAAAGATATTAAATCATAATTATTGTTCTACGAACAGTTATTGGTTGTTAATCAAATAAAACGTTTCATTAAATCAATGACTGAATGAACAAGGAATGAACTTACTAACGATATTCCAAGGCCGATGTTGTGATTGTCATATCGCAGAACTTGCACGTTGCCTGATGGCAGCACGGACCCAGACATGGCTGCAACCGCAATGCACAAAACAATAAGCTGTAATACACAAACACATACTGACTTTACACTATACTTATACAAAATTTAAAACCTTTATTGAATTTATAAAAAACCAGTTTCATTATTATGATCTCTGTACGTTGACTATTTTAGATAATGTAACGTCGCTACGTGCTGAGTCGCAATGTTTATATCAAAACAGACGACTTATTATTAGACTAGATTAGAATTATTATGCGCAAAAATACCTGCCTGCTATACATATGTATATGTCGTGGCCATATCGTAGATTTGCTCATTACATGAAGTGATTGATCATTTCGTTAAATGGTCGCATTTCATGATGTGGCCAACATAGTTTGAATATCCTTAAATCGTGAACGTTTTACGATTTTGTCATCCACATTTGGCCAGATCGAATAAAATATTAAAAAAAAATCAGAATTTTAAAGAATTTTTTTATCGTTATTCCAATTAGTGCCGCGGCAGCGGCCAGCGAGTGCTACAAGTGAATCGATTTTTAGAAAATAAATATTTATAATAAGTAGGATATAATATAAAATATATAGGAGTTATAGGATTTTAAACGCATTTTTTCTTCATTATAAGATATCCGCAGTTTCCATAGAACACGAACCTCTTCTTCTTAAATTCTTTGCAGTGATTTTCTTCGTATTGTAATTAAACGAATTAAGGAGTTTTTAACTGCGAATATTAAAATTTTCGCCAGCTGCAGCGGCCGCCATCTTACAAAAACACAGCACTTGCAGCGCCTCTACCAATAATAAATGTAACTATTTTACGATATGATCAAATAATTTTGATCACATCGTAAAATATATCAAATAAATTTAAAACTATTTCTTATCATTGATCTGCTCAAACCAACATCATGATGTGGCCAATAGACATTCAACCATTTCATGGAATGCGACCATTGCATGAAATGATCGATCATTTCATGAAATGAGCAAATCTGCGATATGGCCACGGCATCTAGCAAATCTATACAACACACATAGATTTGCTAGACGGTGAAGGTTTACCGCTTGACATTTTCATCGAATTTTTATTATTGAGAATTCTCATACAAAAATGACTCGGGGATTTTGAACACATATTTTATAGATATCCTACTCACTAATATTACAATTGTGAAAGTTTGTGAGGATGTTTGTTACTCTTTCACGCAAATATCATGGCGACCCCACAAACTTGGTTTTAGCTTCACATCAAAAAAATAAAATTGCATCCTCTAAAAACGCAACCCTTTTGTAACTTTTCAATGGACTAATTAGATATATTCTAATATGTGCTTGCTGCATAGAACCATTAGACGTCGACGTAATGATAATTTGTTTGGTATTACTTACAAATAGTCATACACATAAGTTGTTTCATTAAGTATATGAAGGACGACGTCTTAGGTTTTTAATTGTAAAGAGTACCTACGAAATAGATCGTTCACTTGAACGTGTTAAACTGTTCCTATAAATTGTAGAGCAGCCGCACTTAAACATTACAAGTAAATAGTGTGGCTGTAAAAATTTGTTAATTTCTAATTTAATCACTTCTTTACGTGCATTGAATTGGCGTTGCACTTACGAGTATTATGACTTATGAAATTCATGAATTAGTACTTATTACTCATACTGCATATAGGTGCCGTTAGTTGATTTGTCCCCAGAAAGCTAATCCAGAAAGTCTCAAATAGCTTTAGCAAATAGGTTGTTTAGATAGAGAGTGAATTCGTAACTAGAAAATGTGAACTCAATTATCATAACTATAAACTGGTGTTATTGGGGAACATAAATCATTTTACCATGTTTAGAATATAGAAAAATAATATGTATAAAAGCCTGTTGCCGCTACGTAAAATAATACTTAAAATTATTATATTAATGGATCTTGTTATTGTAGTTATTAATTTACAGGCGATAAGTCAAGGATAGTATATAAGACAACCATACGAATAAAATTATGTTTTATTATAATACAATTGGTAAGGAATAAATGAATCCGCATATAAATATTATATACAGCTTCAGGAATTTAACTATTTACAATTTTCGATATTATTTCGCCTAATTTATCCTAATAGTGATGCTACGACAGCTGACGGGACCGCTCCGCCTGGTCCCTGTTGAATTTGAGGTTGGAAACCGTTCTCATCCGCTATGTAAGTAACGGTGTACTGGACACCATCAGGACCAATCCAGGCGTATTGACCTTGAACAACAGAGCTCTCGTTTTCAGTGCCGATGTTCTTCAACTGTCCTTGTTCTTCATGCTTAGTGCCATCTGACAGCTCCCATCTGAAATAAGTATTTCATTAAGTACCTAGGTATTAAGGTATATGGGTATATAGATTTCTTTTTTATTTTAAGTAACTCTCACGCGAAATTGTATGAATCAAGTCCAGCATTGTTCACGTCATATCGCAGGATTTGAACATCCTGTGGGTTTTGGGGAGCGCAGGAAACAGCTGCTACAAGGGCGAAAACTACCAACTGAAAAGGGAACGGGGTAATGTTAGTTCCAATTAATAACACTCAAATCACTGTATCCATTTCGTCCAATACACTGACCAGTTTCATTTTGTTTTACTTTGTTTCGTTGACCGTCTACTTCAAAGAATAGTTTGTGTGTGGGATAGTTACGTCTTCAAACGGACCTCTTATATATGTATTTCTTCTATTACTAGATTGCAACACTGCATATCTGCCATCGCGTCGCGGAGCTTCTTATGTGCTAAGCAAAACTGTCGAGTCTATCATCTCATGTCGGGACGAGCTTATTGTTGTCAGTGTTTGTAAGCGCCTCTTCTTGGTATGTGTTGGTAAACAACAAATATGACCTATGTCTTTCTCTTATGGAATAATAGGATTACAAATGTCAATGTTAATAACCATTGCAAAAGATAATTTATTAGCCTCAACACAGACAATACGGTGTTATTAAACATTAACTGGACAACAATTTGTTTTAAACACCATAACGTAATTGCTTAATACTTTTAAAAGGCCAATACTTTCACATCTAGTTAAATTCGTTATATTTGTGATGAGTAAATGCTACTGTTTTAACTTGACCCAGCAAAATACGGAAGGCAATATTTTTATGTTTTTGGTACAAAGCACCTTATTAATTAACAAGTACTTATTGCTATCTTCATGAGAACCTAATTAAAGTAAATTCAAACACAATAAGGTAAGAACTTCAAAATTATTACGATACTTTGTAACAGTCTAAAAGTATAATATAAAATGAATAAAATTTATTACCAAAAACGTAATTCAATAGTAAATAGGGCTTAAATACAATAGGAAATTCATATACTAAAATTCGGTAATGCATTAAAGTGTAAACCATAAAATATATAAATATAAGCATAATATTAATATAATATTATAATAAATAATTGTAATTCATCCTTGGTTAGGTAGGTACCTAATTAAATCAAATCAAAGTCAAGTTTGAGTCAAGAATTCAATATACAAGGAGGTCAAGATTTTGGCAATTATAATAGAACTAAACGAATATAAACTTTACCAAATTAAAGTAAGTACATGGCTATTAGAACACTCATTATGCAGATAGAATAACTTCTTGAAAGGTTGTGGGAACAACAATCAGTATATGCACGGCCTTTGAGAATGAAGATGATCAATTTGAAATTTAATATAAAATAGGTCCTATCTACATATAAATAAAGTTGACCAACTTTTCAACGTGTTGTTTGTTAATAAACGGACAAATCTCATCTTTACGCGTAATAATAGGTATACTAGAAAGGCCAAGGTGTTCTGCGCTGGTAGATTATAATTTACCATTGATTCTTGATAGGTTTTATAAAGATCATGTTTATGGAAATTTTCCTATGGTGTATCTGCTCATTTCAATTAAATAATTATTATAATTTATTACTAAGATTCAGGATAATTTATTACTAAGATTCATATTTTTTATGACTAGGTAATAATATTAGTCGTGAAAGATTCTGTACACAACATCTTTGTTTTGTTATTTTTATCTTCTGATAGCATAGAAATGATTGTGAAGAAATTAACGGAGATGTAAAACAATATCAGCTACATTTCACAACGATAGTTGTATGATTGTAATTGAAGTATAAATTGTCTTTGGTATACTTAGGTTTCGACCGGTCGCGTTACGTCACAGTCTGTTGAACCGATGATACGCGCGCCTGACCTCCGACATCCATATTGCCTTCCTTGCTATTTTTGGGTCAATCTTTCAACTATTACGATATTCTTTAAAGATATTTCAACCTAATCCGGTACTTCACAAGGTTACGTGACATAACCCTAGAATCACAGTGACATATTGTTATATAAGAAGCGTAATGTATATATTTGATATACCAAATAAAATTTGTTTACAAGCCTTGTTCTGCAATACATAATAAAATATATTGATAAATTAAAAAAAAAAACTTTGTATATTCCTAATTAATTACGTTTAATTGTTTTTAAGTAGGTACTTTTATCACAGCTTTAATTGTGAATAAAACAACTGGAGGCAATGTAGAATTGCAAACATTTTAAAAGTGACATAAGTTTCTTAACTAAGTGTTCTATTTTCGACTATAAACATTAAACATTAATGTAATTTGTATTTTTGAACCTGACGAAAGACCGTAATCATCGGTATCGTTTGAATTTATGAAAACGAAACATTACTGGCTAATCAAGCATACGGAATATGCCTTTTGAGATTGAGAAGTGATTGCTTCATAGTAAAATTTGAGGGTCCATGTAACGTTAAGCACGAGCCTTCTTATGACGACTGGGGGAGAGGAATTCTTCTATCCTATCCTATACAAAAAGAAGATTTGATAATTATTATCAACATGTATAATATACATGTGCTTTCATATACACTGGAATGTCTGTGTCCGATAATTTTTAAATAGGCGTGACCAAAGTTCGTGTGACTTTCGCTTATAGGTTAATTAACACTTTTTTACCAATGTTACAATATTATAATTATTCCTTTAAAATGGAATTTAACATAAGCAGTTTTGCTTGGTAATTGTCAGCTAAACCATGTCGCGACCGACAAGAGAAGACCTACGTTAAGAATTTATGGTTGTTTAATATATTCTAATATGTTATAATACTACGTATAAATAACAATATTATGTTACTATTGTTCATAAAAGTCATCTTTTTCATTTATCTTCCATAACGTTTAATACTTTAGCGTATCTACTAATACGTTGAAAGCTACTTCGTGAAAGTTTGTAGTGTGTACAAAATAAAGTCACGATATAATAAAATTTACCACCTTGTATTCTTATAATTAAATCTTTGATAAAAATAGTTTAAATGTCTTTACTTATATTTAAATAATATCAAACGAAGCAACAACTCTATCTAATTCATCTTCAGTAAAGCACAGTAGCATGATGCAATAAACCCGGCGTCTATCCAAATGACTTTCCGTTCCAGTAGACATCAAATATTGATCTTCTTCAGGAGAATATCTATCCAAGTCTACTTTGCATACCTGTATAAAATTATGCGATTCGAAATATTAATAGATGCATTATATTATGCACAAAGTGTACATATTTTATAATATTATAGACTCTATTACCTTTTTACCATTCTCGTCAAAACATACGAGTTCTTCGAAGTGGGCGTTCAAGTTTGATTTTGGATATTTGAAATAATTTTTTAGCTCTGAATATCGTCCCAAATGCTAAAAATAATCAATCAGACGGAATAGTTATGTAAATGTTAAATGTCATACCTACATTGTGTTCATTTCCTATTTATTAGTTACTATCTATAGAAGGCAGACAAATTCAATTATCTGTCATTCAGTTGTAATTAAATACAAAAAAGAGAGGATAAGATGAACAACGAAGGAAAAAAGATTGTTAGGAAAAGAAAAGGGCCAATGATATTCCAATTGTTATTGTTGTTATTATTTCAAAATGTACTAATACAATAATTAGGTATTTGTAGATACTAAATTGGCCTATTTTTAAATGGTTTTAGATAGAGTAAAATGCAGCTCTATCTTATTATATATCTATTATATTTATTCTGAATAATGATGATCATTTTTACAGCTTCGTTCTTATTAAAATGTATTTCTATAATAATTTTGCATAAGCTAAGAATTAATAATGAACATTAACAATGTTTATAAGACATTACAGATTTTTCATTTTGGGAATATAAAATATATAATTACATACTTCTGGATGAGAAGCTCCACTTTTTCTTATTGTATCTTGCGGAAACTCACTCGGGAATATCCTCCTTAACTCGACGTCTTCACTGAAATAATATTAGATAATCCTCTTAGATAATCATCTTAACGCTTAGAACAGACTATTCATTACTGTCAAAATTACTCACTAAGTATAAATTACGCCATTACTTCGTTTTATTAGCACTTGAAGGATCTAGGGACGAATAGAACTTTATTGTGGTTATTAACGATAAAAGCAACGTCATTTGTACTTACAATGTAACCTAATAAGTAAAACCTATATCTCAACATTATATGGATTGGCTTTTAGTTTAACTCCAACCTGTTGTCACGCGTTCAACTTGTACCTATTTCGAAATACTTATACGTAATAGCTGTACACGTTGCTTTAATATAAATGCCATAAAATGCTTGTTTACGACGTGACCCGGTAATAGAAATATTATAAGTATTATACTATATTTCGTTTTGTTTTGATAGAACACTTTTTAAAGTAAGCATTCATAATTCGTATCTTCTAAACTAGCTTCCCACAGACGTTTTAATGTCAAACAGGGGCAGTAGCAGGGCAGTTCATGATTTATTTTCGTGTTTCCATAAGGACCTTCCCTATGCCTTAGCAAACTTTAAAAAATAGCCGAGTTGTTTTGAGTTTTACGATTGGCAGCACATTTGGCGATTGATTTTTATTATTAAGGTAAATTTTGACGTAATAATGCAACTCACCTTCACACCATTCGCATTCATCATTCCCAAAGAGTATTTGCATAAAATATGTTTCCAGCATTATAGAAATAAAGTCACCCTAAAACGTATATTAATAAAATGCTCGTTAACGCTGAAATAAATATAGATAACCTAGATCAATTATCTGTATCGGAATCATATTCTTGTAGCGCTGAGGAAGCTAAAAATTATATTAAGCAACCTCAAAACTATATTAAAATCCTCTCACAAAACATAAGATCCATTGCTACCAATTTTCCTTCTTTCCAAACAACTTTGGACAGAATTGCTTTTAACTGCGATATTATTGTTCTAACAGAGTGTTGGCTCTCGTGTCTAAGTAATAGTAATATCCCCTGTTTAGATAATTACTACATGTACTCTACTACAAAACATCTAAATCAGAGCGATGGTGTTGTGGTGTATATTAGAAGCGAATTAAATACAAAATATAAAGAATTAGATTTTAAAAACTCTGCCACAGGCTTAGTGGTTGAAATTGGTTGTGACATTGCCATATTATGTATATATAGATCACCATCTATTGTAAACACTGATTTATTCGTCTCTACTCTGAACGAAATACTACCTACCTTCTCCAGATTTAAATCTGTTATTTTAACTGGCGATATCAACTTAGACATTAAACCACAAACAACGGATCCTCGTTGTCACGACTATCTTAATACCCTGGCATGTCATGGCTTTCTTCCCGCTCACACATTACCTACAAGAGGCCCCAACTGCCTAGATCACATAATTTTAAGAACTAAATCTCCATCACTTTCGCTTCTCTTAAACACGACAGTCACTGATCACTACTCTATCCTGCTTTGCGTCTATCGTAAAAAAATAAAAAACAATGAAACCTCGACTACATCTAAAATTGATTTTAATAAATTAGACAAAATAATTGAACAAATAGATCTAGCACCTATATACTCTATCTCGAATGTTAATATTGCTACTGATGCTCTCGTGTCACTCATCCAAAACGCTATTACTGAAAGCACGATTGTCAAAAAATTATCTGCTAAGAAAAAAATCCTAAAACCCTGGATCACTCCAGGACTACTTAGGTGTATAAAACACAGGGATGCACTTCACAAAAAATTTAAAAAATCACCCAACAACGAAACCCTAATGATCAGCTACAAACGATACAGAAATTTTTGTAATAATATATTAAAAAGAGTAAAAAGACAATTCGATACTAAGGAACTTAACAAAGCTGGAAATAATTTAAAAATTCTTTGGGATACTATAAAAAGAATTACTTACACTACAAAACCAGAACACCGAACAAGTGATTTACTGTCTCTGTCAAACTCACCGTCTCAGTCTTGTAACGACCTTAATAGTTTCTTTGTAGGAATAGGTGAGAGCCTTGCTAAAAATTTAATCAACAGCCACTCTTCAACGGGGCGAACTCTGCCGCAGTGTAAGAGTCCGGTAGCCTCTTTTGTTCTACTTGAAACCGATCCCAACGAAATTACGACTATTATACATTCTCTTAGAACAGATGCAGCATCCGGATGGGATGGTATTCCCCCTTCCGTTCTTAAACGATATTCGAAAACTTTGGCCCCTGTCCTAACCTATATTTTCAACCTGAGCTTCCAAACTTCTACTTTTCCCAGCTCTTTTCAAAAAGCTATCGTACACCCGATATATAAAGGAGGAGAAAAAGCTTCTCCTGGTAACTATCGCCCCATAGCAGTCCTCACTGCGTTGTCGAAGGTTTTTGAGCGCTTGGTAAATAATAGACTAATAAACTACTTAGAAAATTTCAAACTTATCTCATGTCAACAATTTGGTTTTAGGAGAAATAAAAGCACCACCGATGCAGTTCAGGAACTAACAACTTTTATTGTCAATAAGTTGAACTCACAAAACAAGGTTCTTACAATATTCCTCGACCTCGCCAAAGCCTTCGATACCATTCGAACTTCCACGCTTCTAAATAAACTCGAAATAATAGGTATCCGAGGCTCGCAACTGGACTACTTTAGGAGCTACCTTGCGACTCGAACGCAAATGGTTAAAATAGGAGCTTACACAAGTAAGGAGCTTCCTATTCACTTTGGTGTACCTCAAGGGAGTATACTTGGACCCACCTTATTTCTTGTCTTCATTAACGATCTTTGTAATGCCTATATACCTAACGCTAAGATAGTATCCTTTGCAGATGACACTGCTGTAACATTCTTCGCAAATTCGTGGTCTGAAGTTCAAAACATCGCACAAAATGGCTTTAACTATATACATGAGTGGCTTATTACTAACACCCTGACATTGAATACTTCTAAAACAAAACTAATAACCTTTTCTCTTTCTTCAAAGTCACAACCTCAAACACCAATTTCAGTAAAAGCTCACTCCTGTCACACGCCAACAACAGCTCTGTGTCACTGTCCAACCATTAATTCTGTAGATAATATTAGATACTTGGGCATAACTCTGGATAAACTTCTAAATTATAAAACTCATATTGGTCTCCTAACAACTAGGGTCAGAAAACTTATTTCTATTTTTAAAAATTTGAGACACGTCACGAACACTGCCGTTCTACGTACCGTCTACGATGCCTTGTGCGAATCTATTGTCACATACTGTATTGTATGTTGGGGAGGTGCCGCAAAAACCATACTGAAGCCCCTCGAGGTGGCTCAAAGAGCAGTTATGAAAGTCTCCTTTAAACCTATGCAGTATTGTACAACCGACCTGTACAAAGATTGGAAGGTTCTCACCGTTAGACAACATTTTATTTTACAGACTATTATTTTACAACACCGATTAACACCTCTAGTTACAACCTCGTTTCGACGAAAGAACAAAATCTGCACTGTTCCTCAGCCTTATAGCATGTTCACCAAGAGGTTCTTTTACTTCCTCGGACCCTATTTGTATAACAAAATTAATTATAGTCTTAGCGTCTATGCCTTACCGTATTCTAAATGTAAATTAACCGTACGCTTCTTTCTATTAGGAAAAACTTATGACGAGACAGAACAACTTCTTGAGATACTGGCTTAAGTGTAAACGTGACTCTTGCTTAGATATCTATAATATAATATTTCAGACACACACACACACACACACACACACTTACACAAACACACGCACACACATACACATACACACACAAATATATATACATTCATAAGATACAGTTTCATTCGCCACACCCGCATTCTCTTATACACCTTAAATTTTACACATATTTTTTTTTTCTCTTACTCCCTATTGTAATTTGTAACCAATTTTAATCTATACATATAATAAATCTGTAGAAGGGTCAATTCTGTACATTGAAAATATTGAAAAAATAACTAGCAGGGGGTGTTACTGGATCGATACCAAACCCAAATATGTGATTACAAAAATTTTTGTCTGTCTGTCTGTCTGTCTGTCTGTCTGTATGTGAAGACATCACGTGAAAACTACCGGTTCGATTTCGATGAAACTTGGTATAATTATACCTTATTATCCTGGGCGTAAAATAGGATACTTTTTATCCTGGAAAAATACGTAGAAAAAAAAATAATCTCAATTTTTCAGTTATCCATAGACGTTGTTCTGGAGTAGGTACCGCGAACACACGTTGCGTATTATTATAGACCTAGCCGTATTTGGGTCCAATAGATATTTATAAGATGTCATTGTCCGAGTTTCTCAAAATGGAGAAATAAACCATCCACGCAAAGACCGACATCCGCGCGGACGGAGTCGCGGGCGGAAGCTAGTTTATAATAATTAAGTACTTGCTAAGAGGCTTTTTGTGTATTTATTTTAGAGGCAAGCTGTTTCTCCTAAACACAGGTTGCCCAGTAACCTAGCTAGGGAAACATTGGCTTGTATTAATAATTGTTTTGGTAGCCTTTTTATTTATATACTTTTACATGAATATTAATTGTATACCTATTGTAATAAATTGTAATTGTAATTATTGTATGTATGTATGTTTAATAATAATAATTAATAATAATAATGGGGCGTAGGGATGTGACGACCCCATCGCCCACGGTTGAAATATCTATGGTCTACGTGACAATAGATATTTCACCCGTGCAGTCAGTCAACCCGCAGGACACCTTGTGGCGGGGTGTCGGGGAGTAGCGACCCCGCGGGAACCGAGCGCTCCCGGGGGAGGCCCCTGTCTTCATCTCCGGCTTGCCTTCACCGGCCGGTCGGAGTGAAGCCTGACGAGGACAGGACCCCCACCTCTGGCTTGCCTTAACCGGCCGGCCAGAGTGGAGTCGCGAGAGCTTTTAGCTCGAAGGGTGGATGCGAAGCGTAAGTGGCGAGTGGGCACGTGATGCTGGACCCTCAGGGAGCGCGTGATCGTAGTTTAAAGTCCAGGGACGCCTCTCCACCCTTAGCTGCTCACAATATGTTGCCCCCTTGTCGCACTATTGCAGCGACTTATTTCGGGGGCCCATACAGTGAGAGGGCGAGTCGCCACCTGCCAACAATTTTTTGCTATATCTTAGTAGAAAGGCAGGTGCCATAGTCTTCCATAGTCCTTAATTCCGGTCCATTAACATCCCATTCCATAGCCCAGTTTATTTTGTTTCCTTATCTTGCAATAGTCCTACATCGGCCGCGGACTGCCCAGGGCTGTATCTCTATAGTGCAGTCATGGGCAGGCTGCGGCTGGTGTCCCACAACACAGTAAAGTTCTCGAAAGGGCCTCTGCGTGTTGGATCCGTGTCCCCACGTAAGCCTTCCAAAGGACCGGGTACTTTCCTTATGATGGTACCCGTGTATTATGGAACTGAGATACATAATAATAATAATAAATACCGCAACATTATAACACTCTTATAACTTATAATATTATGATGAATGATATCGTGTAGTTTGTGTTTTTACCTTGTTTGTATTTATGATAGTTTATAAGTGTTTACATTAGGTATATAATAATAATATTTAGAAATAGAATATAATATTTTCTTTACGAGCTTAGTTTAGCTTTTAAAACTGTCGAGTTCTAAGTACCTACTACGCATGTTTTAAATTCTTAATTTTTTATTGAATAGTGAAACAAGTATCAGAAAGTACTTATCTCTTTCTCTTTGTCTTCTCTAATTATAATAACATAATATAATAAAAAGGATGAGGAAGTACCTAAACTTACCTAAATAAAATATAACAAGAAACAAAAACAGGCATATACAAAACTATTAATTTAATAAATAAAATTAGAATATTATTTATCCTCGTAACGCCCAGATACCTATTAAAAGGCATGCAGCTCGATAGTGGTACCGGCCCAAGCTGTTATCCAACTTTATGACATAAACGCCCACGGTACCTTTTTAAAGGTATCTGACAGTATCTGATTTGAAAACGCCGTAACATTTTAAATTACGCGCCAAATCTAATTACTGTTTTTTATCCGGCTACTGGAAAGTATGTTTTTGTCTATGGTTAAGCAATAGTGCCAATAGAAATATAAAATATATGTAATTTCCGGCGAAAAGTCTGGCCATCTTGACTGACTAGAGGACGTGGTAAGTTCAATCCATGATTATTGATGCAATCTTAGGTTTTTCACTGAGAGTATCTTACTCTGCTTGTTGACAAATAAGTAAATATTATAATTACATTTAGATTTACGCGAAAATAAAGAATATGCGTGTAAAATAACCTCGTAAAGTCTGGATACCTTTTAGAAGGTATAAGAGTATTAACATATTATTGGATTTTAAAAGGTATAAGGGAATAAACCACTAATCAATTTGATTTGCCTTTGCAACTTATGATTTAGACCGTTTTCTCCTTCATAATATAAAGTAAATTATTTAGTCTGTTACAGAATCTTTTAGTACCTATCCTTTTCAGGTAACCCAATGAGAGATGAGCAAATAGATGAAGCTTAAATCAGTCAGATATAGAAAAGTATGAACTATTTGGAGATGAGGATTACAACATAAACCAAAACCAAGAAAGCTCTTCCAGTTCTGAAGAATCTGAAAATAATAGTTTTTTTTACTAAAAACCAACTCTTATTAGCAAAATTAAGTATTTAAAAGTTCTATAAATATTATATCAATTATTTACCTACTATCATTCTGATTTTAAAAGGTATATGGGTTGCTATTATATAATGTTTTTGGGTCCAATTTAGAAACTTGTTAATTTTTGCTTCTGGCATCTGTTGGAAGTGGATTTCTTCTGATAGAAATCCTAAAACACGTGATAAACTAGCCTTTAAAAATAATAAATACAGAAAATAATGATCATATTATTCAAAAATTGATATTTTTTTCTCAGAGTGTAAGTGTGAGATATGTTTTTGGTCATTAAAATTTTGGAAGACATGTATTAATCCAAATATTTATGTTCATTGCTTTTTGTAATAAAAAATAAACCCTATATTGTCTACCGCTAATCAATAATATCAAAAATACGAATTTTGCGAAATCGGGTTTTGTAATACATTAAAGCCCATATGCCTAAATAAAGAATAACGAATTTGGGGTTATTTAGTGTCTCAAAACCTTCCACTGACATACATTTACATGCAGAAAAAATCCCACGCTCATACGGAAATAAAAAGGCACTTTTTTTAGATTTCATCACCTCTGGGTCCGCACCATGTGAACCTTTTAAAAGGTACTTGGGCTGCAAGCCAATGTTTGGTAAAAATAGCCTGGGCGTTACGAGGCTATGTGACAACATTCTTATAATTTTACATTTAATTTCACTCATAGTTGTAATGTATACACTCATATCATTCGTAGATGACTCTATTTTAAATTGAAATATTACACTTAGTAATTATTTTACAATTCTTCTATCATTGAATCTGTTCAAGTCATCATGTTCTACAGGTTGAAATCCATTTTCATCTGCGATATATTTCATAGCGTGATAGTTCCCTTGAGGGTCCTTATAACGGTATTCTCCTCGTACTGCAAATTGACTGACACCAAGAAAATTGAGAAAGAGTCCGCCATCTTCATGACGATAGGTTCCATCTGATGTCTCGAACCTAGGAGATTATGATATTCTTTTTAACAATTATTGCATTCATAGATCACATATTATTTTTGTATTATTTAAATGTTTAAATAACAGAAACAAATTTTACTGTAGAAATATTGTTTCATATTAAAAATTTACTTGTACGCAAAATTTTAAATTCTGGAAAATAAACATTAACAGCTTATTAAAGTTAAAACAATGCATTATGCCTAGCTATCAATATTTAATTAAATCAAAACATTCCATGGTAATAGTTTTAAGCAAATACTCGTGGATGAATATTGGTTTTGACTTTTATTATGACAAAAAGATTACCTACAGCCTCACTTACTCAAAACTGTATTGCCCGAAACCATTGTTGTTGTAAATATGTTTCTTCGCCAAATTGCCCAGTCCAAAGGTCTTTGGCCAATAATCGCTGACAGCCACAAAGAATATAGCAATGAAGCACCTGAGACGCGTACCTTTTACCTGTATGTGAATACCATATGTCAAGGTTATCGAGTCAGAATCAAGCATCATCTTATTAGAAATGGCGGCAAATAAAAAACGAATATGTTGTATAAAGTTCAATGCGGATGCATTATCGTTTCTTTATAATACTTGGAATTTTTTCAAACCAGGATCCTGTTATGCTGATTTGAAATAAAAACTGAGGACATTTTATTTAAGTTTTCCTGGCAAAAACTATGCCTTTTTCAGTATGGATATCTCCTTTTTCAATATATTTGCATATCAAATTGAGACTGGATTATTTTTGAATCACCGACCACGGTACAGCGTATCAAATTGATTAAATTGAAATTGACCATTAAATTTACATGGATCAAATTGTGGTTCTAGAAACTCACCATTTTATAGTTTCTTCCCAATTGTTATCTAGTGACTGCGATATCGGGACATCTGCCCACACCTTATATCCAGTTCTATGAGTATATCAAGCCAGGACTTCATTCCTTTGCTGACAATGCTACACTAAAGCGACAAACAAGTCAACGACACCATAAAATATTACATTCGAAGTATTTTTCTATAACTATAAAAAATTAACGTATAAAAATCCGGTTCATATCCTCCAAGATGTTTAATATCTGCCATAAATTAGAATATAACATGTATGAAACACACTGAATCAAATTAATCTTACCAATGAAAAATATGCAAGTGGTATGTTATGGATTTTTAAGTTGGCTACCTAATTATTCTTTATTATAATTATTGTAGGTTCGTATGTCTATAATTGAAATTTTAATTTGCAATATAAGTATTATGAAGAACAAGAACAAGAACAATAATTAGAGAGATAAGAAATTTCTTGTCAAAATTTGTATATTATATTCACACAGGCATCAAGGCTATTTTACTAAGAGGTTAAAACAATTCCATAAATCATAAGATGGTTTTATAGTATTTTAAACAAGAGTTCATTTCAAATCAAAGGCTATGGCCAAGAAATATATCACCTTCTTTTAGAAAACATTTATTTATTCTGATGGTATTTTGAATAATTCGAGCAGACTTGCCCTTATCTAATATTGGCGACCCAGTAAAAAAGTGATAAAATCGGTATAAATATCGGTGATAAAATATTAGTTGTGTAAAAAACATTTTGTGTTTTCAATATTTTATATAGCCATAGGTATTTAATTTTAGTTCTATAATACCTAACACGTACAAATTTCAAGCAAATCATCACGCATCATCTTTAAAGTTCCTTTTACATATTGCAAAACCCAAGTGTAATCGTTTCAAAACATCTTAATAACTACCCTTTCATAATTCATAGGCGGTATTTCTTTATAATAATTGAAATGTCGTCACTATTGATCACATTTTGAATGCGGTTACAATACCTTTCTATAAATATAGCGACATCGGTTCATAGGTGAACCCAATCTGATTATCAATGAGTTACGTAGTTATGGGCAGTATTATGTTGCATAATTCTCGTATCTAAAAGTAACAATCATATACTTATAGTACTCTATGGTAACAATATAACATTAACATCTCTGCAGCTGTGATGAAAGCTTTGACCCATCGTAGTGTATTATTTTAGTAAAAATGTTAAAAATAGTACAGTAGGTAATACAAGCGCTTGTAATCAAGTGGTTGGTACAAAAGTTCAGTGCTCGCTTAACTGCATAAAATCGTAACTCGAAATGAGGCATCTATTTAAATTGAAGCCTGCAATAAGGACAGGCCGTAAGTGCATACGTCGCAATAGTAATAATACGCGAATGCAACTTGTAATATTATTTTATAAAAAACACTAGACGCAAAAGTAAAAAGGAGAAGTCATACGTTATTTGTAATAATTAAATATTGTGTCAGTTAGAAAATTATTTCTTCTTCTTTGTTCAAGTTGCAATAGTTCTTTGAGGTTTCTTATTAAACTGCGCTCGTTTACCTATATAAATAATCATAATCGAAAATATTAGATAAATTCTAATATTCGTGATTATTGTCATGTTCGAAATTCCGAAATTGATTTTTAAGTCTTTATTTAAGAAAAGCTGTCCGCGGTTTTACCCGCTTTGTTCCGCTCCAATTGGTTTTAGCGTGATCATAATATTATATTATAGCCTTATTCGATAAATGGACTATGTCTATCTAACAGTAAATGATTTGTTCAAATCGATTCCTGTGATAAAAGCGCGTTCAAACAAATAAACAAACTCTTCAGCTTTATAATTTTAGTGTAGTGATATCAAAAATTAGGTGCTAAATTTCATTGCTAATGCCCAAATAGAAAGGATAGTAAATGACTGATTTACCAATTAGAACTCTTCTCTGGTTTCTGATCCATATATCTACCTACTGTTTTGTTCAAAAGAGTAGCAAATATTCATCCACACACAATTTCGCTTTCATATATGTAAGGTGTTCATTTTTTATTAAATAAAAAACTGTTTTAAAACTTAGTGTATGTACTTTAATGTAAATTGGTAGATA
Source organism: Colias croceus (assembly GCF_905220415.1). NCBI lineage: Eukaryota > Metazoa > Arthropoda > Insecta > Lepidoptera > Pieridae > Colias > Colias croceus. The sequence goes on from NC_059542.1 coordinate 6,325,000, forward strand.
TTATTACTGTTAAAAATGTTCTAACAAAAATAAGATATTATCTTAATATCAAAAATAATTTGAAAAAATTTTGTAAAATTTATCAAAATTAAGTAATTGTCTTTTTTTGTAATAATTTGATAGATCGCTTGGAAAGTAATCCAACTATTTATATTTCCTTATTATAATATAAAAAAAAGTTTATCCTAATAAACTTGCAACAACACTAGTAGGCAGTGATTGTACCTGAAAAGGAGAAGTATATAATTCAATAAAAAATATTCCTTTGTACTTAACTACATAAAAGCTAAATCTATATAGTTTTGTATATAAATAAATTTATAATATTAAGTATTTAGTATGTCAAATTAAATTAATTGTTTATACATTTAAATCTTAAATGTTAAGGCTACGCGCAGACATACAGCGTTCTGCGTTCCGCGTTCTGCGTTCTGCGTTCGTCAGTTCTGCGTTCTGCGTTCTAGCGCACACAGGAGCCGTTCAAGACATTTGCGTTCTATTTCGTGACTCTCCGCACGTGAAACATGTCTCTCGAAAATTCATCTTCCGAAGATGAAGCCTTGCTTTTGTGGATTCTAGAGGAGTCAAAAAAAGTAGAAAATGTTGAGTAGGGTGTACTCAACATTTTCTACTTTTATCAACACGAAACGAGATGATATGGGAGAATTTAGTATTCTTATCCCTGAGCTGCTTCAAGATGAAGAGAGATTTTATATTTATTTTCGAATGTCAATAAATAGCTTCAATGAGTTACATGACTATGTAAAATCTGAAATAGAAAAACAAGACACCAATTGGAGAAGACGGACCAGCCATAGCGAGAACGCGAGTTCTTTGTAATTCTGTACAGAGAACGCGAGAACGAAAGCGCAGACAGAGAGAGTTCTGCGTTCCGCGTTCTGCGTTCTGCGTCCCGCGTTCTTTGTAATGTGAAGGATCTATAGCGCCGGCGCACACAGAACGCAGTTAGACCGCGGTGGTCATTCGGTTGCTATTATCTATTCGAAAATAACTTAGAAAATGTTGAGTATATCTTATCACATCAGGGATAAGATATACTCAACATTTTCTAATTTTTTTTGACTCCTCTAGACTCCACAAAAGCAAGGCTTCATCTTCGGAAGATGAACTTTCGAGAGACATGTTTCACGTGCGGAGAGTCACGAAATAGAACGCAAATGTCTTGAACGGCTCCTGTGTGCGCTAGAACGCAGAACGCAGAACTGACGAACGCAGAACGCAGAACGCGGAACGCAGAACGCTGTATGTCTGCGCGTAGCCTAATAATATTTGCATTTCGATAATCTCTTATTAGTCAAGTTTTAAATAAAATTTAATTAGTAGTGGCTTGCTTGCATAGATATTTCATTTGACGTGGAAGAGCAGATAGGTAACAAACATCCATCCAAACATGTTATACTTATCAATTAATCCTCACAAACTACGAGGTTCATATTATTATAAAAGGAGCTACATAATACTTACAACTTGCACTGCCGGTAAATTAGTTGGGATTATTACTTTATATCCATTTTCATCAGCTGTGTATTCTACAGTCTCTAATGTCCCATCCGAACGAATGTAAGAGTATGAGCCTAAAACGGCTATATGTTCATCAGGTTGACCGGCATTGACCAGCGTACCAGTTTCCTCTCGCCTTGTTCCATCTGATGTCTCAAAACTTGAAAAAATACAAGTGAAAAATAAAGTTTCATAAGGTTTTTTCGGTGTTCAAAAGGTTAAAATTTACATTGGGTGGAAAGATCAAAATAATTGAATAAATTAGGTACCTACTTGATTAAAAAAGAATAAACACAAGTGATAACTGCGTTAAAAACAACCGACTTCAAACTTGCACTTGCAACATTTACAAATACAGACAAAAATGCTCATAAAATAAAAACTACTGGGCCTATCCGAATAAAATTTTTATGGGACCAATTCGACACCATCCCGCATCGAACAAAAAAAGAATCACGTAAATCGGTTCAGAAACCTCGGAGTAATCGGTGTACATACATAAAAAAAAAACATACCGGCCGAATTGATAACCTCCTCCTTTTTTGAAGTCGGTTAAAAAATAGATTATCATACCTGAATTTATAATTTCCACTGCCATCGTTATCGTTTTCATATCTTATAATATTTGCATATGCTGCTGATGCAGGATTGTCTGAGAGAGGTGCCGCAGAGATCGAATTCCACACATTTACAAAACAGGCAAAAAATACAATATAAGTCGTTTGCATATTGTCCTCCGTTTTTTATCAAGATTTGACACCTAAATCTCTGGCTCTTTAAAATAATAACAAAAGATAAACGCTGATTGATGAAGATTGAAGACTAAAAAATAAAAGCTGACGAAATAGGCACAACATTCGTCGGCTATGTAGACTTTTGATCTGAGTAACTTGTAACAACTGGTTCTTATAATATAGGTAAGTAATTCCATAGACCATGAATATTGCTGGTTTGAATCTTAAATCAAAACAAGGCTATTGAAAAAATACATTAAGTAATTAAGTAATAATGAGTTCATATTTTCCGCTTTGAGATCCAAGTTTAAATGGTATTAGAAAAAAAATGAATTAAAAAAAAGCGTTCCGCTTATCTATTTTTAATAAAGAAATTTCAGTTTTTGTATGAAAATTAACCAACTCATCATCATCTAACCTATGTATAATGTTTGGATTCATGACTTGAATGACCCCATTCATGGTTAACAACCTTGCCATTTGAGCAAAAAATTGCATTGATCCTTAGAAAAAAATCTAATTTAATTTAGACTTAATTTATAATTACAGCAGGTTATAGTTTATTTTTATACATTAATAGTAAAAGTTTTATACAAGGTTTCCGAGTGGTGGATAAATGGAACATTCGTGTGCAGCTGTCACCTCCCTCGTCCAGAAAATTATATTCCAAACGACTCAAACACTAATTTTAATATAAAATTTGTTGTTTATCATAACAATTATGTTAGGTATCAAATTAAAATAAACACATTAATTTAATAATTATTAATTAGGACCGCGGTACAGACCCGAAGGTTCAATGGCTAGTAATTTACATAATAAAAATATGTCATTCAAATCCTTTACATGTAGGTACCTAAGCATAAGATATAAAACCGTTTTATGAATTACTTTAATAATCATTATTAATAAAACGTGTCGATGAGAGGCGTATACCCCTGAGGGAACCGATGTACAATAAAATTTAAATAAAGCAACAAACAACTCATATATTAATAAGACACTCACACAATAATTATATACAAGCTATTATACAAAACCGGCCAAGTACTAGTGGGGCTCGCGACGTATGGTTTCTTACTATGTGGACCCCCCTTAATATTTTTTTGTTTAAATTTCAGCTTTCTAGCTATCACGGCTTAAGAGATACAACCTGGAGACAGACAGACAACGAAGTCTCAGTAATACCCTTTCAGTAGGGAACCCTCAAAACCCGAGTCTAGATGTACAAAATCAAAACATAAGGAATATAATTCACGCATTAGTTGAAAAAAATTATGCTCCTTCCTAAAATCCACGAAGTAAAAAAAACTAATCAACAAGAGTGAAGCCGAGGGCGGAAAGCTCGTTTACAATAATATAGGAAGTAGGCTCTTCTAGAAAATCCTAACTTCTATGTTTGTCCTCGCACTGTGCAGAAGAACTAACAAGAGTCTGAAATCTATCTATAAAAATAAAATGAAACCCGTTTTCGTCCGTAATAAAAAATTGTTTTAAAATTTTGGTGTATGTACTTTAATGTAAATTATTGGTAGATAATATTACTGTTAAAAATGTTCTTACAAAAATAAGATAATAATATTAATTATTATCTTAATATCAAAAATAATTTTGTAAATTTTACCTAAATTAATTGTTTTTTTTTTTTATATTGTATGCTGCATAAAATTGTAATCATTTCATAGATAGTTCAAGATGCTTAGTAATCCAACTATTTCTATTTCCTTATTATAATATAAAAAAAGTTTATCCTAATAAACTTGCAACAACACCAGCAGGCAGTGCAAAACTCTGAAAAGGAAAAGTATATAGGTAATTCAATAAAAAATATACCTTTGTACATAAAGCTAAATTTTTAAAATATTGTAGTTATAAATAATAAAATAATAATATTATGTACTAGCGGTCCGCCCCGGCTTCGCCCGTAGTAGATATTTCACAATAAAAAGTAGCCTATGTCCTTTCTCGGGTATCAAAATATCTCCATACCAAATTTCATGCAAATTGGTCCAGTAGTTTAGGCGTGATTGAGTAACAGACAGACAGAGAGAGTTACTTTCACATTTATAATATTAGTATGGATTTAGATTGTCAGATTAATTTAATTGTTTATTCATTTAAGGGCCGATTTTTCAATGCTTGGTTAAAACTTATCCGATCAATAAAGTATTACACGATAATATTAAAATGTCACGTAAACTGTAAAATACGGGCAATTAGAATACGTTTTTAAAATGGCAGTTTTATACATTATTCGACGAATAAGTTTGATCCAAGGATTGAAAAATCAGCCCTTTATCTTAAATGTTAATAATATTAGCATTTCGATAATCTCATATTAGTCAAGTGAATATAATTTTAAATAAAATTTAATTAGTAGTGGCTTGCTTGTGCATAGATATTTCATTTGACGTGGAAGAGCAGATAGGTAACAAACATCCATCTAAACATGTTATAATCAATAAAATTAATCCTCACAAACTACGAGGTTCATATTATAAAAGGAGCTAAATAATACTTACAACGTCTTCCTCTTCCGGTAAATTAGTTGGGATTATTACTTTAAATCCACTTTCATCAGCTGTGTATTCTACAGTCTCTAATGTCCCATCCGAACGAATGTAAGAGTATGAGCCTGTAACGGCTATATGTTCATCAGGTTGACCGACATTCACCAGCGTACCAGTTTCCTCTCGCCTTGTTCCATCTGATGTCTCAAAACTTGAAAAAATACAAGTGAAAAATAAAGTTTCATAAGGTTTTATCGGTGTTCAAAAGGTTAAAATTTACATTGGGTGGAAAGATCAAAATAATTAAATAAATTAGGTACCTACTTGATTAAAAAAGAATAAACACAAGTGATAACTGCGTTAAAAACAACCGACTTCAAACTTGCACTTGCAACATTTACAAATCGGTTCAGAAACCTCGGAGTAATCGGTGTACATACATAAAAAAAAACATACCGGCCGAATTGATAACCTCCTCCTTTTTTGAAGTCGGTTAAAAAATGGATTATCATACCTGAATTTATAATTTCCACTGCCATCGTTATCGTTTTCATATCTTATAATATTTGCATATGCTGCTGACGCAGGATTGTCTGAGAGAGGTGCCGCAGAGATCGAATTCCACACATTTACAAAACAGGCAAAAAATACAATATAAGTCGTTTGCATTTTGTCCTCTGTTTTTTATCAAGATTTGACACCTAAATCTCTGGCTCTTTAAAATAATAACAAAGTATCAACGCTGATTGATGAAGATTAAAAAATAAAAGCTGACGAAATAGGCACAACATTCGTCGGCTATGTAGACTTTTGATCTGAGTAACTTGTAACACTGGTTCTTATAATATAGGTATTCCATAGACCATGAATATTGCTGGTTTGAATCTTAAATCAAAACAAGGCTATTGAAAAAATACATTAAGTAATTAAATAATAATGAGTGCATATTTTCCGCTTTGAGATCCAAGTTTTTTAAACGTTATTGGAAAAAAAAATAAAGCGTTCCGCTTATCTATTTTTAATAAAGAAATTTCAGTTTTTGTATGAAAATTAACCAACTCATCATCATCTAACCTATGTATAATGTTTGGATTATTGGTAAGTTAGGTACCAAATTAAAATAAGCACATTAATTAGGTATACCGCGGTCCGCGGAACGGCTAGTAATTTACAAAATAAAAATATGTCATTCAAATCATCGACATGTAAAGGTAGGTAAGCATAAGATATAAACACGTTTTATGAATTACTTTAAAAATAAATAAAAAGGTGTCGATGAGAGGCGTATACCCCTGAGGGAACCAATCACGGTTTATGGGATACAACCTGGGGACGTCTGTCTAGACAACGAAGTCTCAGTAATACTAATACCCTTTCAGTACGGAACCCTAAAAACCCGAGTCTAGATTTGGTCTAAATATACGAAATCAAAACACAATGGGATATTATAATTCACGCATTGAAAGTCGAAAAAAATAATTATGCTTCTTCCTAAAATCCACGAAGTAAAAAAAAAACTACTCAACAAGAGTGAAGCCGAGGGCGGAAAGCTCGTTTATGTTCTTCTATAAAATCCTAACTTCTATAATTATATTTGTCCTCGCACTGTGCAGAAGAACTAAGTACTAACAAGAGTCTGAAATACAAAATAATTAATTAGAGAACATATTTTTTTATTGGATTTTCAATACAGCGCCCTCTTCTGTATCAAAAACGAAACACTTTAACGATATCATTAATTATCATATACATAATATGTATTAAGTCTTGCATATAAACTAACAAGTTGTCCATGGAGCTTTTGCTCTATACTGCAATAACTGCCTTAGATGGCGCTATTCTTACTTTTTCACCCGGATTCTTTTAAAATTCAACAACTAATGTTATACGACAAGATCTAACAAGGGCTTTCAAATAGATCAAGTATTGATCATTAAAGGCTTAGTACCTAGCTTGGGAGTTGTTGTTGTTTTATTGATACTAACTCATAACTATTACCTAAGTGAGTGTGTGTGAAGAACTCCTAAGTGAAATGATTGCAAAATATCGATTTCAAAAATTATTCCCTCTCTCAGTTTGGATTTTTAAATAGCACAGTTTTATTTGCTCATGTTTTAGTTGCAGGAGTGACTAATTGCAAAAAAAAGCTTTTATTATTCTATATTATAAGCTTAACTTGTTTGTAAATAACCTACTCCTTTTACTAGATTTTTATCACTTTAAACCTACTCATTAAATTCAAACTTTGTATGTCATTGTGACAATACAATAATTTCATGAGTTTATCATAATTAACTGTTTTTTTAGTTGTTTTATACTAATTTAACCGACTTCAAAAAAGGAGGAGGATATCAATTCGGCCGGGATATTTCTTTATTTTTTATTACTGTAATGAACCAATATCTTTTCTCTGTATTTTGATTATTCGATAAGTGTAAAATAAAATAAAATCATAATTTATCAAGCATGTCTCTATTATTATTGAATTAAATTTAATTAATAATATCTTAATAGTTATTTTATTTTTATACATATACATTATACATATTATATTATAGGTATTATTATAAATAGCAGAACATTATATGTATAATTTCGTATTATTATGCCCTTATCTATATATATAAAACTCAAAGGTGACTGATATAGTGATCTATCAACGCACAGCCCAAACCACTGGACGTATCGGGCTGAAATTTGGCATGCAGGTAGATGTTAGGACGTAGGCGTCCGTTAAGAAAGGACTTCCCGAAATTCTTGCGGGAACGGGGAAAAACGGGGATGCACGTACAAAGTCGTGGGTGGAAGCTAGTTCAGACTATAATTCATTGTTATATTTCAAACTATTCATGCATTTTTGAAGCGAAACTTCTTGATAGTAAAATTTCAAGAAATACCGTCACGTCATTGAGCAAAGCGACGATTTTGGTATGTTTCACCTTTTATTTTTATTAACTGACTTCAAAAAAAGGAGGAGGTTATCAATTCGGCCGGTATGTTTTTTTTTAGGTATGTACACCGATTACTTCGAGGTTTCTGAACCGATTTACGTGATTCTTTTTTTGTTCGATGCGGGATGGTGTCGAATTGGTCCCATAAAAATTTTATTTGGATAGGCCCAGTAGTTTTTATTTTATGAGCATTTTTGTCTGTATTTGTAAATGTTGCAAGTGCAAGTTTGAAGTCGGTTGTTTTTAACGCAGTTATCACTTGTTTTTTCACAGTTGCATGTGCGCGGTTGCGTGAATATACAAGTATAATATACATAAAAAAATTATCTAAGTAAAAATCGATGATCTTGAATATCATAAAAATGTCATAGGTACCTACCACGGTACCACCTCACCTTCACCTAGCCATCGCTTTTGAAAATCCACATATCTACCAATTTGCTTAATTTGGTATTCAATACCAGCGAAGCAACGGAGGAAAGCTGATCTTAAATATGTAACTATTGCACCATATCCAAGTATTTTACTTGATAAAGTCCGTGAATTCGGAATAAAAAATTTTTGGTCAGGTTAGGTTCGTTTGTATTTTTAAACCTCACAGAAAGTCTCTTAACCGGCTTCTTGTGGACGTTTAAAAAAAGTAATTTCTCAGCATAATACAAAACCGTTTGTAAACTGACGATGGTGTTTTTAAACGGCGAAATTATACAATTTGACACATACCTACTTGTTATTGGGATATTAACCAACTGATCTGGCCCGGTCGATCTTGACCGATATTTAAATGTGTTGATAAAAACCAAAAGAGAAATCTGCTCTGTGTGAGTCAATTTAATTTTACATCGGTAGATAGGTACAGCTCCAACATTTTGCGACAAAGCTAATACCTAATAAATTACAATAGCAATAACAAATTAAATTAATGTTGATGATTATTTAACGATTCACAAGCATGTTTTATTCGAGTTTCAAATAGGAATAATTCACATTACTCTTCACAATTATGCCATTTAACTAATAAAAAGATAGCAGTCGGGTTTTTGAATAAGAATAATACTTGTACTATAACGCTAAAGGTACAAGTCCGAGACGGGCCGCAGCCCGCAGACCGCAAACTGCAACAGCAAACTGCAAGCGACAGCACTTGTTTCTATGAACATCTATGAAATTGATTCCAAGCGCGGCAACACTGCTGCCTGCAGACGCAACGCGCAGCGTGCGGCTGCGGCGCGCAGCGACCGCAGACTGCAGTATGCAAATGCCAATTATTGCCATGGCAACTATTTGTTTATTTATATTTTAATTGGTGAATTCTTATGACTTTTGCGTTCTGTGCATTGTGCAGCCACGGCATGCAGCCGCAGTTGGAATAGCGACCGCAGGCAGCATTGCGGTAACCGCAGCCGGTAGCCACAGTGTCGCCTGCGGTTGCGGTCTGCGGCCCGTCTCGGACTTGTACCTTTATGTTTGAAACGTCAAAGTACTGCTGGGCAGCTAGGTGATTTTTTTTTGTTTTATATTCCTGTAAAATATAAAATACCGTGCCGACCCCGAACTAAGGTTAGGAAGATGATGATGTATAAAATGTAAAATACCTACTATGTAATGTAAGCAGATAAAAATAATTTATGAATTTTATGTAAGAGCCTGTCTTTTACCCAAAGATGAATGATTTTAACATTAATCTGATATAAAATAATTTTCTTTTTCCATTTATAACATTACACTCTGTCAAAATTCGAATTATATTTGCATTTCATCTTATATTTTTTCTTTCCTCAAATATTCGGTTGCAATATTAGCGTTTCTCAATAATGATATAGACATAGGTATGTATAGACATGCTATATAAATAAAAAAGACAATATTATAAATCTCGTATGTATTTGTAAATCTAGTAAATACCTTAAACTATAATTACATCACAGTAACACTTAAACTAAAGGTATCGTCGAGTTATCGGTAGCATGTCATTGTTCCTCTATTTTGCGTTGGGTGTCTTGGTTGCGTTGAGTTCAGTCACGTGGTACTTAGCCCCGGAAGGGTTGGGCTTGGAAGGCTGGCTGAGGCTGTTGGGGTTGCGACTGGATGTACTGGAGGGCGCGAGCGATGGCAGCTGGGATTGGGGGGGGAGTGGGCAAATGAGCTCCCTCAGCACGGAAACCTGTGACACAAATTCAACTCATTATTTCAAAGTTCGAAGAAAAATTATTAAATTAATGTATTCGCAGATATGAAAGAAACAGTTGAAAAAAGACAAGCAAGACGATGTGATGTTATATTATGTGATGATACGTTTCGTAAGAATTATACTATATTATGAATTTAGCATTTTGCAACTTTGCGATATTTTTGCAAAATATTTGCTGCTATTTCATAAAATTATTTTAAAAACAGAGTCCAAATTAACATAGAACAAGTCATTTGTTTTTGAACTTAAAAAAATCTTTTCCCATAATGCGAAAGTATAAGAAGTTCTAGAGGCAAAATAACTTTACTATAGAATTTTAACATAATATGCTGAAAACTGTTAAAATTGACGGATTATGGTAGGTAATTATTATGTGCTATTCAAAGTTATATATCGGAATGTACCTACACTGAACAAGTATTATTTTGCGTGAGACTATGATAATGTTAAAAATAAAACAAGTAAAACATACCGTTCTCGTCTGCGACGTAGGTAAGAGCGATGGGGATGCCTTCAGGTGAGGTGTATGAGAAGGAGCCCTGGGCGACCTGGGCCTCAGCATCCTTGATACCAGCGTTTTTCAGATAACCTTGCTCTTGAGCTGCGATGCCGTTACCAGTCTCGTAACTTAAACAATTAAGGTTATTAATTTAGCTCTCATTATAATATTTAATATTGATGATATAACATAAAGGCAAAATACGTCATGACACCCCGAGGATATTATAATTATAGCCTTTTGTTGCTATTGATTGACGGCTTGGCGTGCTTCATTAGTGGCTGGTAAAGCGCTGTGCACCTCTTATTTATTTGCATTCCAGATATTGGATTCAGTGTGCGAATTATATTTTATTTATCTACACATTCACAAAAAATAATTACCTGCGTATAAATCTTCGAAAACTAATATATCATAATATTCTCGCATAACAACATGTTTTGTAATTTAGGTGAAGAGCACCACAAATGTTCAAATTGACACATGTTACATCATGAAACTAAAATTTCTTGGCAAGATAGGCATTTCTAATCTATGTGCGTGATAATATAACTTGAAAAACCCGACAAAAGATATCATAAAATGTACAAACATTCATATTTTGCATGCTCTTCAAGTTTTATGAGCAGATAAACATCAACGCAGCCTTACCGTACTTATTTATAGAATAAAGTGATCTTGTCTTAGTTTTAGTAAACACCAGGCGGATCTCACAGGATACTTTTGTGAATTGTAGTATCACATCATGAATTTTTATTTCATATTATCTAATTGAATTCAGTAGGTATGTACTTTGTACACTATAATATACGTAAGAGGTTTATTTGCTGAGACGGGACCACACAGCCGTAAATATCAAATTTAATGAGAGGTTTAACTAATATTTCGTTCTATGCAATCATGATGTATTGTCAATCTGTTACTCTGGGAATCTTTTGTTTCTGCATAATGTTGAGCCGGTCGGATAATGCCTTACATTGGTGTTGGGAAACAATTCGTCATATTCAATATCAATTCATTCAATATAACATTTATGTATTTCTAGATTTAAGCTTGCAAGATTTGTATGTATTTACTGTTGGTTTGGCTTAATAAATAAATAAATAAATAAATATTCGATTGAAATAAGGTTTCCATCGTTTACGGTATAATAGTAACGCGGTATTGCCCATCATAATTTTTTATGAAGTATTTTTAGATCACGGCTCAAATATAAGAGTTATCATTCAGTCTTATGTTATACTAGCGGTCCGCCCCGGCTTCGCCCGTGGTACATATTAACGTTTTCTCTACATAAGAACCATCCTCGTACTTCAAGGAATATAATAAAAAAAGAATTATCGAAATCGGTTCAGCCGTTCTCGAGTTATGGAATTACAACGAAAAGTGGCATTGATTTTTATATATTAGATATCAGCCAAACTTGGATTTATAATAATAGTTCGCGTAATATCGTCATTTTCATAACGTAATTTTGACCGTATGTCCAAGCCACCTGTTGGACCTCAAAGTACATTTACCAATCTCCCATAGGCTAAAACTTATTTATGGAAGATTAGTCACGATGATTAACTTTATCGTATAAATCTTAAGCAATGTAGGATTTTCAATTATTACAAGGACAAAGCCTGACAGGTTGAAGAATGATTTCATTGGCTATTAAAATGGTGGTATATCTATAGGGATGGACGGTTTTGACATTCTATATCTTACAAAATTTACTACTTCGATTTTAATATTTCCCAATGAATTACCATATTAGTGTCATATCAAGATAGTTACATAGGTGTTTCTGAGCCAATTTCGTTGCGTAAGGAGGGCTTGCCCGAGAATACGGTGACTTCAAAATTTACGGTTTAATATCTTGACACCAGAGATATCTACATTTATGATTATCATATTAACTCTACAAAGGTATAATATATATAGTATTTGCATATCGCTCTCAATATAACCACGTGTGAAATCAAATTTCTAATGAACTTACAAACGTAATCTAAATAACTGATCCTCTCCTTAAATTTTACTCTACGATAAATTTATTCAACATTTGGGCAATTAATGCAATTAAATTGAACACATCAATTTATTGACTTATAATTTATTGAGAACTATAAATCTTTCAAATTTTAATTATAAAGCGAAATATATAAACTGCAATATGCAAAATTTTCATATAAATTTATAAATTCAAAATTTTTATTATTTCTATTGCTTATACGTTTTGATATAAATGTGGTTAATACGACTTTGAAAAAAAACTTTGTTTAGTATTAATTCATATCAACAAAAAACTAATATAACGATATCGGTATAATTTTAGCAGGTAGTTCTTACCTCCATTGGTATGAACCATCAGGGTTGATTTCCTGGTTTTGTCTGAGGATCGGGATGATTTGTCCTTGGTACTGCGGTTGTTGAGGGTAGTTGAACTGGGGAGCTGCGCACGCGATTGCCACAAGGGCTGACAGAACTACGAACTGAAAAATAAAATAAATTATAGTAAAATGTAATTCTGTGATCAAATCACCAGCTTTATATACGAGAGAGTTTTATGTTTCCAATTTATAAATAATATAAAAGGTTTCTTTAGTTACTAGGCAATAAGTAAACAATTAAATCATAGTTATGGCTTGCTAGATGAGATGGTGACATAGAAAATGTCCATTTATTTCCAATGTGAGAGTTTTGTATTATCTTCTCAATTCTTATTTTTTATTCATTATTATATTAATGTTAATGTATGTAAAATATATCAAATGATAAAATACTCCAAAAAATGCAATAGAAATGGAACAAACTATGAAAAATAACACAAAATAACTGAACCCGAATATGGAATCTGGCTTATTACTCACCGATTTCATTTTAGTTTAATAAAAAAAATGTAAGGGAGGTGTGATGATCCTCGATGGATGTATGAAGTGGGAATGATTTTCAGATCGAGCGGAGAGGCTTTTATACGATGCGGCGTCGGCGCATCTCGTGAAATCAGAGTACTGCGTGCGACGGACGCTGGCGTTACGCATAAGTACATCAAAGCGCTGTACCGCCCGCCCGCCCGCGACACATCCGCTATATATCCTAAGTTTATACTTCATATGTATATACAACTTATATAGATAGTAGACTCTAGTGTTATTGCAGTGATAGATTTTATGAATGCAATTTCGTTTTGATTTTCATACACTAAAATGTTAATAATATTACAATTTCCCAGTGTTTTAATATTCTAGCATCACATTTTTGTCGCGATTGGCTGTGTTTGTTTAAGATTTACTTATCATGTTAAAAATTGAAGCCATACATACGTAAATAAATCGAGATTTCATCGCCTTAAACAGTTTTTAATAACTATATTAAAATCTTACTACAACCTATATAGGTAACGTTAATTTGTTGTTAAAATGTAATAAGAGAAATGATTCTACAAGATCACGCCCGACATTCTATGCCATGATATCATTCGACATTTAAATAACATCTATATCAAATCGTGCAATGTAACTTTTATTTTCGGTACATTTTCATTTAAACTGCCTTGGCCTTGACCTTAAATTGATTGCACCCCATTATTATATTGTTAAATCAAGTCAAGGTTGTCTATGTCCTATTAAAGAGTAATTAACTTCAACGACAACTACAACAAGCACCATCCGTTATGGCTTATACGGCAGTAAATTGATTACTTCCCCATATTCGAAGACATTTATATGATAATACTTTAAGCAAAGTCAACGGTTAAAGTTACATTAACAGTTTGGCTTTTGTTTTCGATTATTGAAATTTAAACAACAAAGGCTTATTGTGTATCCTGCCCTTACTATTTATAGAAACGTCTTTAGTTGTAAACGTTACTGGGATTTAAGTATTATGGCGTAAGTAATCAAATTGCCCATTTGCCCATAGCCTACAAACTCTTCATGCCTTGAAGCCATAGTTTATGTTACGATTTACATAGCAGGCAACGCAAACGTGTATCTTATTACAACTCGTTAAATTTAACAACAATTGTGAATTATTAAAATGCCAGAATAGTTATGGTAGGAAGTATCACTTTTAAGGTCGATTTAAATAAAAAAAATATCATTCGCTATTGCATGGGTAGACTCAACCGGTACCTGCAAAGGTCATTATTTTTTGTAGATTATGCGTTTTAGGACTCACATTTTAAACAAAATTTCATTTGTAATGATTTTCAAAAATAAATCTATTATAGCAATTATTTGTTATTTGTTTGATTGAAGAATGCGATAGAAATCGTGCCTATGCATGTCAACTTCAGAAATTTCGTAGGAGTGCATCAAACGTAAACTATGTTTGATACCTATTCTTCTAATTGAAAATTTCCTTAAAAGGTTCAGTCGATTATTCAATTTTGTTTTAATATTTAATATAATACAACTTTTGGTAATCCATCAATAAATTAATTGATATACATAGTTTCGTTTGTATTTTATTTTTTATTTTTTATTAGATCGCGGTAACTTATTTTTTTTAATTATTTCATACAATAGATTGCAACAATTGGTAGCCTACTATCTATCTATAAAATTATTTAACACTGTAGCCATATCGATGCAGGGATTGGTAACCAACTATCTAAAAATTGATCATGTTTCTTGGTACGTACATATAAAATATTTTTTTTTTATGTTGGGTCTAATGTAGATTTTATCATGTAATCAAATCTTGTTTAATATAATTAATAATTGTTACAAACATTAAAAGTGCCTTTTATTACAGACAAAGAGAATAAAGTTAATATAGTTAAAAGTTCACTTATGTTCGTAATAAGCTTTTATAGTTTGACAGAAGACCTTTATCGCTAATCCTTTTATGCAAATCAGAAATTCTATTAAAGGATGACACCAAATCTAAATAAAACATAGGTACATATGGGGAAGCCATCCACGGCTGAGGATGGTAATACTTAGATCATATGCCCCTATTAGTTTAAAAATACAAAATCACTTACATAAAATGATTGTCATATACATTATTCATATCTGAAAGGGCAAAAATTAAGGGCAAAAACATAACGTTTGTAATTCTAAGTGTGTTTCTCATATCGTATTGTATCGAATACGTAAATGTAATTTTTTATGAATTTAATTGAAATTCGAATTGAAAAGAGCTTATTTGTCCTTAAGGCTGGTAAAGCACCAGTAACACTAACAACGCGAACGTTACTAGTGTTAATGGACGGTGGTGACCACTTAACATCGGGTGGCCCACCTGCCCCTTTGTTTGCTCTGACATAAAAAAATATATATTAAGTAAATAATAATTCACTCCTTGGTGAGTATGTTTTTTTTTTATTAATAAAATAGAAACAAATTATTATTTCCGTATCATAAAATAGCTGTTCAATAACAGATTGTTATTCAAATTCTGTAATTATGTTATTTGATCCATGACCTTTGCTATTGTTATAAATTTCAACATATTTATCAAATGAAACAAAGATTAATATTCACTATTACTTTATCGCTTTTATAAAGGAGACCATCGTTGGTGTGGACTGGTGTGAGAAATTACTACGATTATACGTGTTTATGTTGTTTACATAATGTAAACTGTTAAGCGTTAAACAAATACCTAATGTATTAAAAAGTAAATAAATAAATAAATCTTTATTTGAATTCAGATATTAAGTAAGAAACCAATTTAATTATTATTTAGGTATACTTTTAGTTTAGTGGGCACCTGCAGCGGATTTTAAGTCTAAAAATGTTTTCCATTAATTCGATTTGTACCTACATTATATTTAAGCATTGATATGAATCGTTACATTGTCCACGTTGACTTATTCCAATCTATACATATAATAAATCTGTAGAAGGGTCAATTCTGTATATTGAAAATATTGAAAAAATAAATAGCAGGGGGTGTTACTGGATCGATACCAAACCCAAATATGTGATTTAAAAAATTTTTGTCTGTCTGTCTGTCTGTCTGTCTGTCTGTCTGTCTGTATGTGAAGGCATCACGTGAAAACTAGCGGTTCGATTTCGATGAAACTTGGTATAATTATACCTTATTATCCTGGGCGTAAAATAGGATACTTTTTATCCTGAAAAAATACGTAGAAAAAAATTAATCTTAATTTTTCAGTTTTATCCATAGACGTTGTTACGTAGAACCGCGAACACACGTTGCGTATTATTATAGGCCTAGCCGTATTTGGGAATTGGGTCCAATAGATATTTATAAGATGTTATTGACAGAGGTACTCAAAATGGAGAAATAACCATCCACGCGAAGACCGACATCCGCGCGGACGGAGTCGCGGGCGGAAGCTAGTCCTTAATAAAATGAAAAGTTAGTTTCTTGACGGAGCGAGTGACTAGCTTTCCGCCCAAGGCTTCGCTTACGTGGACTGCAAAATGTGGCTGTACTTTATTTCATTTTTAAAGACCCGTTGAATGGCACATGACTCATTCAATTACATTATCTGCATTTATTTCATTTATTTAGAAATTTCAGTTTCAATGTCCACTCAAAAAAAAGTAAAAGTTCCAGTAGCTTTCACATACGAAAAAATGCATCAAAATTTGACATTTTCTTTAAGAGCTGCGATCCGTAAAAAGCTACCTTTCCCTCTTTGTAATGATAAAGATAATATGATGACGTATAACGATACGAGTTACGAGTACCTCTACTACTAATTGAATTCCATGGTGTTTATTATTTAATCAAAACATGTGCATAAATTAGAACCACTGCTATTAACTGCAGTTTACGAAGATGAAGTTGGATACAGTGAATTATTATTAAATTATCTGCAAATATATCGTGTCCTTATTCACAAGGTTTGAGTTTTAAATGTGTCGATGATCTAGTGGTTAGCTCTACGCCTACAAATTAAGCGATTCCAGATTTGAATCTCTATAAAATCACTATACCTAAATATACATATATATATATATATATAAGTCGGCAATGCACGGCAGTCGGGCTGGATCAACTTAGTGCCCAAGTTGGTATTTATATATATATATATATATATATATATATATATATATATATATATATTTTTATATATGTTTTTATATATCTATTTATCTATATGTGTATATAGATATCTCCATGGGCACTATGTTGATCAAACGTGCCATATAGTTAGTAATTATTTGATCCGTTTTCACTTGTTGATCCGGTTGGTATTTGTGGATCCATTGCCACACCACCGTCCGTATGTGGATCCGAACGGAGCCACAAGTGTAACCATCAGTAATAATAATAATTACGTGCTTTTTATACAAATCCACCTTTTTTGCGTTTTAGCTCTTGTTGATCCGATTCAAATGAGCCAATCAGAGCCCACCGAGCTCAGCCATTGGTCGCTTGCGGCCTTAGCCATTTGAAGGTTTCAAGACATTTATTCCCGTTAAAGAAACGTATGTTGCCGTTCGCCTTCCATAATTTGTTCAGATCTTCGGGAGGGCAAGATAGCTAGCTCGTCTATTAGGATAGTGGCGATTTGATGTTGAGATTATAATATTTGTATTTATGTTTTTATGTAGCGCTTTGCGGATCTACATACACGTATTATAAAAGTATAATTGTTTTAAATTCATTATTTTAGTGTCGTCGTAGATTTTATTTGTAGAAGTTAAAAAAGGATAGTTAAAGATAGTTTTAATGATTTTATTTTGTAAAATTTGGAGTGGTGCTAATTTATTTTTGTAAGCACTCCCCCATACTTCTATTAAATACATTAGGTGCGGCTTTACTAACGTGTTGTAGATGGTGTGGCGTAATTTATGAGGAATGCAAGAAGTAATATTACGCAGAGATCTAAGAAGTGCTGATAATTTATTTTTAGATGGTCGATGTGATGATTCCATTTTAGAGAGCTGTCGATTCGCAAACCTAGTAGATCGGGAGATATTGACACAAAATTTCGAGTCATTTGTAACAGGATGGCGGTTCTACAGGGGTCTTAGTACGCAATGACAAAAAGAAAAATGATGGTGTGAACGCTGGTACCGGCAGCTTAGTCGCGTGGGCGTTAGTCGAACTCGTCGGAAAAATAGCGAAAGTCAAACGATTTGTAACACAAACATTTTAGAATTTACCGATAGCCCATAAAAAAAGATGTAGACGGTAGTGTCATGCCATACTTTTCCGGTGTGACATAAATCCCGCCATACCGACGCGAATGCGTTGATTTTATAAAACAATTCAACCATTGGTACCAGGCTATCTTTTGCACAGGCAACCATCGTCGTGCAGCCATTTACGAAAATCGCCATGCCATACTTTTCAGACGATTCTAAATGGTTGCCATACCGCCGAAATGATTTTGTTTAATTGAATGAAATGTTGAAATGAATGTTTAATTGAATGAATTTTGTTTACTATTTGTTCATTTGAGCATACATATTTTTCAAATAATGTACTAATACGGCACAACTCCGACCGAATATCCTTCATATCATCACTACATCTGCAATCTTGTTCTAGCGGTTGTTTCCGTTGTCTATAAGTAATTTGAGTATCAGTTGGCGTAGAACTCGTAGAAAACGAACTTAGCTTCGATAGATCGAGATGCGATCCACCGGCAGTACCCACTGCACCACTGCTGGTTAAACGTGTTGGCGATCTGCGTACACTCATATTTACTCCGCAATGGATAATTTGTGCAGGAATATGAGTCGTCATTTGTTTTTGACCTAAATCTAACATTTTAATTATTTTATCAGATTGATATCAGAATCAGGGCAAAGGCGAACGCTACACGTCAAAAAATATTATGATAATTATCTTGATATTTACTGATGTATCTTGGGAGGGATCACAGCACACCCTACACCATAAATACATATCGCGTCAGTACTGAAACGTTCTTTGTACGAGCCAGAAGTGATGACGGCAAGATAAATATTGCGATGTAGGTCCTGGGATCAGATCACAAGGAGTTCCAGAAATCCAGCGATATACAGGGTTAGTTTTCAATGACCGGCCAAATTTTCAGAAATGGTTCAGAATCGATAACATTTTAGATCTAATGAAAAAAATAACGTTTTTTTTTTTAAATTAGATTTCATTCCTGTCCACCACTAAAAAGCGAACGTGTGGACATTACAAAAGCACAATTCAGTTCAACAACCTAGATAGGTAGAAGTTAGCACACACATAAATTTGGCGATGCGCGCACGCACCCAAGTGCATTGATTCTGGCGGTGTTTACGATTTAGGCAATTTTTAAGACATTTTCAAATGAATGCTTTTATTTTTATTTTATTTTATTCGACAATAATGTTTCAAATGTACCTTTGGTTTAATATCTAGATCTTAATTTTAAATTTTGTCTGGTCATTGAAAACTAACCCTGTATTGTGATCCGTCAATACACTACCCTACACGTCAATAAATATCGTAATCCGATAGTAAATATTGACGGATCACAATATGGATCTTACGTGTAGAGTTCGCCAAAGAGTTGCCCTGATTCAAGAGGTAGGTTGTTATTTGTAGGCTGCATACTACTTGAGAATTATCACCGTCACTGTATGACGAAAGGTTCCGTATTTTTAGTTTCACAACGTTTTCTATAAGTTTCAATTGAATTACGGTCGACTTCTTCAACTTCCATAAAACTCAGGAGATTTTTTGCTAGCCCTAATTTCATATCCGCATGTCAATGTCATGTAAGTGCATATAAATGGAACAGATCAACATACGACTTATGATTTGGTATATAAAAGGGAGTCAAGAAGTATTTGAGCATTTCAAAATTTGAACCGTTACGAAGTCGAGTTCGTCTAGTCTAGGCGGATTTAGCAATGTATGGAACATTACTTATGTTTGTGTACGGAGCCAACAAATACTGCAGTGTTTACGAAAAAT
Organism: Colias croceus; assembly: GCF_905220415.1. Taxonomy (NCBI): domain Eukaryota; kingdom Metazoa; phylum Arthropoda; class Insecta; order Lepidoptera; family Pieridae; genus Colias; species Colias croceus. The sequence goes on from NC_059542.1 coordinate 6,345,264, forward strand.
TAATCTACGTTACTTAATATACGGTTTCGTTTTGTCGGATCAAATAAAGCTTTAATTTTGATAATATATATTGGATCTGATCAACATACGACTTTGGATTTGGTATATAAAACGGAGCCAACAAGTGTTTATGGGTTTCTGAATTTCGGCCGTTACGGAGTCGATTCAGTTCAAGATCTTAGCAAAAAAAAATGTTGAGTATAACAAATTCTCCATGAATACGTTTGGCAACGTCGCCGAAAAATTTGCGCCGTTGCCACTCCGGGCAAGATCTATGCAACCGGAGTCGAGTAATATCGGGGAAAAGGTGGAGTCAGGAATGCACGGCAGTCGGGCTGGATCAACTTAGTGCCCAAGTTGGTATTTATATATATATATATATATATATATATATATATATATATATATATATATATATATATATATATAAATATATATATAAATACCAACTTGGGCACTAAGTTGATCCAGCCCGACTGCCGTGCATTCCTGACTCCACCTTTTCCCCCATTTTACTCGACTCCGGTTGCATAGATCTTGCCCGGAGTGGCAACGGCGCAAATTTTTGGGCGACGTTGCCAAACGTATTCATGGAGAAATTGATATACTCAACATTTTTATTGATAAGATCTCGAACTGAATCGACTCCGTAACGGCCGAAATTCAGAAACCCATAAACACTTGTTGGCTCCATTTTATATACCAAATCCAAAGTCGTGTGTTGATCATTATCATTTATACTATCAAAATTACAGCTTTATTTGATCCGACAAAACGAAACTGTATATTAAGTAACATAGATTATTTTTCGTAAACCCTACAGTATTTGTTGGCTCCGTACACAAACATATTATAGTTAGGTAATGTTCCATACATTGCTAAATCCGCCTAGACTAGACGAACTCGACTCCGTAACGGTTCAAATTTTGAAATGCTCAAACACTTCTTGACTCCGTTTTATATACCAAATCATAAGTCGTATGTTGATCTGTTCCATTTATATGCACTTGCATGACATTGACATGGGGATATGAAATTAGGGCTAGCAAAAAATCTCCTGAGTTTTATGGAAGTTGAAGAAGTCGACCGTAATTCAATTGAAACTTATAGAAAACGTTGTGAAACTAAAAATTCGGAACCCTAAAAAGATAGATATTTGGACGAACCTTTCGTCATACAGTGACGGTGATAATTCTCAAGTAGTATGCATCCTACAAATAACAACCTACCTCTTGAATCATCAGTAAATATCAAGATAATTATCATAATATTTATTGACGTAGCCTATGCTCTGATTCTGATATCAATCTGATAAAATAATTAAAATGTTAGATTTAGGTCAAACAAATGACGACTCATATTCCTGCACAAATTATCCATTACGGAGTAAATATGAGTGTACGCAAATCGCCAACACGTTTAACCAGCAGTGGTGCAGTGGGTACTGCCGGTGGATCGCATCCCGATCTATCGAAGCTAAGTTCGTTTTCTACGAGTTCTACGCCAACTGATACTCAAATTACTTACAGAAAACGGAAACAACCGCTAGAACCAGATTGCAGATTTAGTGATGATATGAAGGATATTCGGTCGGAGTTGAGCCGTATTAGTACATTACTTGAAAAATATGTATGCTCAAATGAACAAAAAGTAAACAAAATTCATGAAAACATTTCTGAGGTAAAAACACAAATTACCGAAATTAAATCGTCCAATGAACAATCCTTGAATTTAATTCGCCAAAATACGAATCAAATCAATGAAATTAAGTCATCAGCATGTATGATAATTACTGAACAAAACATATTGAAGAGTACTATTTCTCAATTAGAATCCCAGATAAACTAGGGTGAGAGTAAAATAAAATCACTGGAATTAAATCTTTAATCAATAAATCAGTCAGCCAATCCATCGGGTTTTACGTCTAAAAATCAACTTCATATAATTTAAAACTTAATCAAGGAACTACGGGACAGAAAGAGCCGCGAAAAAAATGTAATTTTTACTCGTTTCCTAGAATCGACATCTTATAACTCAAAGGAGAGGAAATCTAAAGACAACTACGAAATTTTAAAAAATTACCTCACTAATAAGTTCAGACCTACCAAAGCCAGTAAAAAAAATATATAATTATAAATAACCTTAATTCAAACTGTAGTACAGGTCTTGATGCTATTACTACAAAAACAATTAAATGCATCAAAGAACAAGTAGATAACTGCGTTAAAAACAACCGACTTCAAACTTGCACTTGCAACATTTACAAATACAGACAAAAATGCCCATAAAATAAAAACTACTGGGCCTATCCGAATAAAATTTTTATGGGACCAATTCGACACCATCCCGCATCGAACAAAAAAGAATCACGTAAATCGGTTCAGAAACCTCGGAGTAATCGGTGTACATACATAAAAAAAAACATACCGGCCGAATTGATAACCTCCTCCTTTTTTTTGAAGTCGGTTAAAAATTAAATCATACCTTACTTCTTGCATTCCTCATAAATTACGCCACACCATCTACAACACGTTAGTAAAGCCGCACCTAATGTATTTAATAGAAGTATCGGGGAGTGCTTACAAAAATAAATTAGCGCCACTCCAAATTTTACAAAATAAAATCATTAAAACTATCTTTAACTATCCTTTTTTAACTTCTACAAATAAAATCTACGACGACACTAAAATAATGAATTTAAAACAATTATACTTTTATATTACGTGTATGTTCATCCGCAAAGCGCTACATAGAAACATAAATACAAAATACAAATATTATATTTTCAACATCAAATCGCCACTATCCTAATAGACGAGCTAGCTATCTTGCCCTCCCGAAGATCCGAACAAATTATGGAAGGCGAACGGCAACATACGTTTCTATAACGGGAATAAATGTCTTTAAGACTTCAAATGGCTAAGGCCGCAAGCGACCAATGACTGAGCTCGGTGGGCTCTGATTGGCTCATTTGAATCGGATCAACAAGAGCAAAAACGCAAAAAAGGTGGATTTATATAAAAAGCACGTAATTATTATTATTACTGATGGTGACACTTGTGGCTCCGTTCGGATCCACATACGAACGGTGGTGTGGCAATGGATCCACAAATACCAACCGGATCAACAAGTGAAAACGGATCAAATAATTACTAACTATATGGCACGTTTGATCAACATAGTGCCCATGGAGATATCTATATATATATATATATATACACAGGAATATTGAATTTAAAAGGAAAAATTGAACTTAGCTTTTACCATAAGCCATTGGTATAATATTATATTTACATTGGTTTTCCATCAAAGTTTATTAGTACTATTTGGTGTATAATTTTTATATTATAATGATCTTTAACGATACGATTCTATTTATATTTTCAATATTTCATTATTTTCCACTAAGTTGGATAAATGTTTATCCTAAATAATAGCAAAGTCCCGATCGTCCAACTCGATTGACATTTAGCAGTAAGCAATATGGAATGTCAAAAATTTTCGCACGCAAGCTTGCAAGATTGATGACTTTCTGCAAGTTGTTCGCGTTGGGTGAACGACATCTTCTTATAATTGACTAACACACAATTATTGACCTCGTTACCCCAATAAAGCAAAACGGTGTAAGACGTGTAATAACCATACAGCTGGCAAAAGGATCCAATTTATCAAGCTTGGACCTACAATGATAGACTTAATTATAATTCTTGTTAAAGCAAAGTGCATGTCACATATGAAGCAATGTTTCATATAGTGTTCGATGTATTATAAATTATCACAAAAACGTTAGCGTATAAATAAGCTTGTATATTATCGTATAAGTATGCATAATTAGATCGTTATTCATCTTATGCTCTACAGTATGAGCTAAAAATGGCTTATCGTTATTTGGAAAAGTCTATTTTTTTGTTTATGTGATATACATATTATATATATATTTTTTTTTTACTTTACAGAGGAATAAAATAAATGCATTTCACCTATTTACATTTTGTATTCTGAATATTTCATCACAAAAATCTAAAGTAACATAGAAGTAGTGGACTAAAGCCTTAATTAATGACATTATTTTAATATATAATTTTTGATTTATAGTCAAGATGTAAGGATAACCACTGCTTTGTAATACATTACGAGGAGGGCTATAATATAATATCCGTCAGCACTGCAGAATACTCATTAATAATGTTTTCTTACAAATGAGCGATCAATGTTCGTAGTGTTCAGATCGATTTCCAGACCGTCTTAGGAATATAAGACTAAGGAAATTCCTTTCAGTGAATCACCAAATTGGAAAGGAAATGTTACAAGGTAAAAGTATGACGAAGAACACAAAATAATTCATACAATTTTTTTAAAATTATAAACCATTCTGATTTCAAATGGAAGGGTGGTAATGGAAGGTAAGTTTTGAAATAAAAAAAATAATCATTTAAATTGAGAATCTCCTCCTTTTTTCAAGTCAGTTGATAATCTAAAGTAAAATACATTAAAAATATTTGAGCTACCAATTCAATTCATTATAACGCGTTGATTACAAAAATAGTTACTATTACGTAAAAAATATAGTTAACAGCCTATTTCATTTGGCTTTTAGTATTCATAGAAGACCTATGTGTAGTAAAGGCGAGGTTAAATTTTTATGATACGGATTTATATGCCTTGTTTAACAATATTAAAATGAATCGATTATTTCCATTATATTTTACGCAACCGAATTAACATATTTGTTTGCATTTAGATAACTGTTGTGATAAAATATGTGCTTTATATATTCTATTTTATTTATTCTATTTTATACAATGAATAAATTCCTCATATTTGTCAATATTTTTTCAATAAAGAGATTCAAATTTTTTCGTAAAGTAGTAGTTATTTAAGAGGTTAAGGTGTCCAGAAACAAACAATGTCATTTGTACTTTTTACATTGATATTTTAGTATACTACTAGCTTTCTGCCCGCGGCTTCGCCCGCTTTGTCTAAGACCTAAATAATTATATACTAAAACCTTCCTCTTGAATCACTCTATCTATTAAAAAAACCGCATCAAAATCCGTTGCGTAGTTTTAAAGATTTAAGCATACAAAGGGACATAGGCACAGAGAAAGCGACTTTGTTTGAGGTGTACTCAGTACAACAAATCCTCAGTAGCACTGTATCAAGGGAAACATTTTCTAATGGTAGATGGTAATAAAGTAATAAGACGAAAAATATATTTCAGAACTTTAATTTAGATTTTATAGATTTAACATCGAAGAATTAATAAAGAAGAATAATATGTGCTCTTATGTATATTAGTTATTGGTTATCTTCTTTAATTATTATAATTAAATACAAATATCGAAATTTACGGTGCTTGGAGCAAAATAATTTTTATAGAACCCTAATCGAATAAATAATCGAATTATTCATTTACTTAAAAAAAGAAACACGAAAATCATAATTACAATTGTTAATTTGTACCGAAAATAACGAAAATGTGTAGTGTTGTAACATCTTGCCATGGTGCACATTTATAATTAATAATATTAAAAATAATTATCATGAAATGACTCCAACCATAAAGAAGGATTTAAATTTTCAATGATTGTAGCATTGAAATCTGACGTATAATATTAATAATAATAATAAAATGAATTTATAGATAATTATTTTAAAGTATATCTAGTGGAAAAATTAACAATACACCGCTTTTTTAATTTGACATCTTTTACAAATAACGGACAGTAGAATCATCGGAATAAAAAAGGTATCGTGTTCATACAACTAGAAGACAGTAAGTAGCTTTATTTATACACATTAACAGAAAAAAAGCTATTCTTTTCTCTATACATATACAATATAGGTTATTAACTCTTAAAAATGTTACTCAAGTAATTCTAATAATGATGATTGCGATATTTACAATAATGAATGTGAAAAATCTTCAGTCAATGGTCCAAGTGGGTTTAAAATCTTCTATTTTTCGCGCCAGGGGATTGGTACTGTGGTTGCAAATTGCTGGCCGCTGGCGTTGGTGGTAAGGTCTTCAAATATTCGAGTGCTCTTTGAATTGCTGCTGGAATCGGCGGTGGTGTGGGCAGATGGTCTCCCTGCAATGCAAGTAAAATGAAAATGAATTTAGCTTTATATACATATACCTATGTTTTTATTAATAATACTAAAATCCGCTTTCGAATTGTCAGAACTTAACCAAATTTAAATGGGGCCACATGGCAAGCACCAGCTTTATAATTAAAAAAAATCTGGTCAAAATCAAATCAGTCAAAAGTTCCGAGGTATCAAAGCTAAAAAATGAAAACAAAAAACTCTATCGAATTGCAAGCCTCCTCTATTTTTTTACGTCGATTCAAATAAAAGAGAAAATAATATGTAGGTACAGTCACAGTTATGCATATAATTAATATTTAAGCGTGAATGTTTGCTGATGTGTGTCGTTGGTTAGGCTTCTAACTAACACGTATATCAATTGTGATCATACAAAACATTTATTTATTTTTCGTTAAATTTACTAAAAACTAAATTTTTGGAATGAGACAATTTATATTTAAGTTATACACATTTTATTGAAGTTTACTTTCAGTCTATTTATTGTGTCCTATTTACCACAAAATACGTAAAATTATACACATTCATATAGATGTCGCTATTTAGTACATATTTATTTATGTCGAAGAATGTGTAAATCGGTATTTATCTACCTATTAAAGTATATAATTCAACTTCTCAAAGCTTTGTGAAATAAATGAAATCTCTTTTTAAAATAATTTATGACAATAATATTTAAATTGAAGATTTCTCGAATTTTAGTAATGCTACCGGTTAGATTGCGTGATTGACAGAAACACAGAAACCAACGGAATCCGAGACACATGGGTCGTAACATGGTTGAATGTCGATTGAAATTTTAATTTCAATGTCAACAATAACGTTATTCCCATTTCCTAAGCCTAGATCACAGGTCGGAGTTTGATATTTTGAAGTGACATTTACACACATTAGCCAACCTTACACCCGCGCCTAAGCCTCTCAGAATATGTCTTCCTTTATGTTCTTACGCAATTACGATGATTCAGACTTGGTTTGAGACATTCGTGCATTATACAGTTATTTATATTCTACATTCTCACCACACCCAATTTTATTGTTATTTAGACAGTTATCCTAAAAATATATTTTTCCATAACTCGATAGATTTAGGGCAGCATCATCCAGATTGTAAGTTTTTGTATAATTAATTCCACAGCCTCATTCAGAAAAGTTGCAACAAACCTGTTATTTGAAATTTGGTTGCAGTCGAATCTACAAACCTACGTAATAATGAATAAATGTCAGTTTATGTAACATCATTATGAGCATTATATGGCGCGCCATTCATCAATGTAGCATCTCCGAGACAATGGCTACTTATTTGTATGTGATTTATATTGTGCGTGGGCAATAGATAAGCGATAATTGTAATCTCGTCTTAACAATATCTACAAACAATGAGTTAACTTCACATAAATACGGTCACTTTTTTAACTACGCTAGAGCTATAGAGTCAAATAGACGCTTATAGAGCCAAATACAGAATTTCAAATACTGTTTAAGGGCAAATGAAACGTTAATCATTTAAGCAAAACTTATACAGAGCACCTGTTTCAATTTATCAATATTATAAACAATATCGATATTGCGTACATATAAACATTATGAAAATTATAAAACTTGTTAGATTCGCTACGATTTATGCGATTTTTTGCGTAAACAACCTTGTAACTTAACTATAACCAAGCCAAACTACATGACACATCGCGAGCGCCGTGAATGCGAAGAGAAGATGTCAAGGGCAATACGGGCGGGTCATTCTGCATATATGTAACAGGTGTTAATATCACTTTCACAATAACATTTTTATAGAAAATCATTCAAAAATTCTATACGTATTTTTAACACGTCTAACATACTTGAGTTCTCCTTAATTATTAATTTAAAAGAACTATCGTAACATCTAACTTTCAAACAACATTGAAGATAACAGTGATTACTGCAATACTATGTACTTTTATTACAGTAGCAGAAGCTATTGTTATACAGGATCCTCACAAGATCTTCCTTTGAAATCGCTTATTTTATCTGTTTGACTGGCTTACCTTGTTAAAGACCAGTTTAAAAATGACACAATGAACTAACTTTATATAACTTTTATTTAATATTTTATTTAACTTCAAAAAGTTGAAATCTTAAAAATTTAAATTATAATCTTAGTCACTAATACGTGACATGACATGGCTCATGTTTTAATTGTTTGTAAGAGCTATTACTGGTATTTGTGTCTCTTCGCCCATTATACATTTTATTGTAGACATTAATGAGGATGGAAAAATATAATTAAATACAATAATTTCTTGTATTTTTGATGCTGTTGTATGTCGCCGTAATTGTCGTCTTTAAGGAACTGTTTCAAGTATCCATAAATATACACATGTAATAAAATTAATCTAAAGCCAAAGATGGTTGTGGGAAACAAAATACGCTGTGCAAATATTCATGCATTACAACAAAAAAATTATAAAGCAATAAGTAAGTTTTGAAAATAATGCTATCGAAATTGAATTTACGATTAAACTTATTAAAACTTTGATGAAGTTTGTGGCGAAATAGCTTTCGGCGTCTTTTGATTTTTTTATAAAGTAATAAAACAATGATTGTGTACATATTGTTGTGGAAACTAATTCCTACATATTGTATGATGCACGCGATTCTCGTGACATGACTTTAAATTTTTAAATTATGCTGCGTATTCTACATACATTTTGAACAGTTACGTGTTTACGCGACCTTTTCATTGAACAGTATTTATTGAATTTTGATACTCGTTCAATATTTTTTCTGGTTCACAATAAAATTGGCTTTAATAATAGCCTACTTCTTATATTTTAATACAGATTATCAATATAAAATTCGAGTTGTTTGAAAATAACAGTTTATTCGGGAATTACAAGGGAGAAGACTATATTACTCAATTCGATTAAATTTTGAGATAGATCAAAAATATGAGTCAAATGTAAGCAGTGGGCTTCGATTGTATCCTATTTATGCAGTGTTCATTTATAACTTATGGGTAAGTTTAAATTTTAATGATAATAGAAATAACAATAAATTTATATGAAGAAGACGTAATCATACTTATAGAGACAGTTAGGTACATTAGATTCGAAAATAGTTTAAGTTTTAACACAATTAATTTTTTTTTACTTTTCACAGAAAAAGAAAAGAACATGATAAAACCACTTTAAAAAGATTCATACCTGTGGTTGGAAGCCATTTTCATCAGCAATATAAGTCAAGGCAATAGGAGTACCGTCAAGCGCCTTGTAGCTGAATTTCCCCTCCGCCACCTGAACCTCCTCACCCTCCCCTTTTCCGAAGTTTTTAACATATCCAGATTCCTCTGCGTTTATTTCATTGCCAGTTTGGTATCTGTATAACATAACTTACTATTAAGTAAATTTAAAGAAAGGTTGTCTAGAAATGTATTTTGTATGAACTTTCCTGTAGAGGTAGGTATCATTTTTTAAAAATTGTTACACGTCTTGTATAATATGCAAAGGCTATTTGATAATAAAAGGTGAGGTATGTAGTCATAGATTTCTAATAACATTGTCTGTATTGTTGAGAAATTCATCAAAAAGTTACTGCATCCGCCTACATAACATTTTTTTTACATTGAATATCAGTTATCAGTATAAGTTAAACAATTCAAGATCTTCTAATGTATTATTATTTTTTAAAGAATACTTGAACTTTAAACAACTGCAACTTTAAGAGTTGCGCAATGGGCACAATTGAAATAGATCTAAGATTGGGAGGGCCATTGTTCTAATATTTTTAATTAAATTAAATCGCAATGGATACTTCACATTATATAACGTACAGGTTTAGTACGGTAAAAAGTAAAAACTATTCCATGATCTGTATACAATAATGTATCTCAGCCCGATTAGATGAAATTGCATCACATTGTATACACATCACATAAAACATAAATTCGAGGGCCATTTTGTAAATCTAATTCTCACATGTAATATGAAAGAGCAAAGTTGAACTAACAAATTAATTACTGGTTTATGAAATTATCTTTAATGTGAAGAGTTCGTGCTCAATTAAACATTTAATTATAATTTTGTCACAAATCACTAGTTTTCATTATTATACCCCAAATATTATTATATCTTAGTAAGTCTTTCTGTTTTGTAATGTTGCTTTCTTAAATTTATTGATTACACTTATAATTTATATTTTTTTGTGGCTTCGATATACACGAACAAGAAGATTACCTATTTGTATATTTTGAGCGTATAATGTACACCTTACCAACTAAACAGTATTTTGAATAGAAAAAAATTTCCCAGTTTTATTTCAAAGAAACACTTATAAAATACTACACTAAATAAATTTGTATACTCACAGCCATTTGTAAGAACCATCAACATGCGGTCCATCCGTTTCGAAGCGCACAATTGGTATTTGTTCGTTGGGTGATTGTACCGACGCCCCATATGCGCACACGATCATACATAAGAAAACAAATGAGATCTGGAACCAAATAACATATTTTTCATACATTTTACAAATATATCGAATATATAAATCTTTAAATGATATTGATGATTATATAAGTTTTAATACGCCTGGGAAATTAAACGAGCAAAGTTTGTAACACGATTATCTGATGTTTGATGAAATCGCGCGGCCTGAGTTTAATAAATATACACTTGGAAAATGCAAAATTTGCTCGTAGATTATGTACCTGCGGCGGGTATTTATTCTATGGCATAAATCACCATTAACTATTTTACTAAGTTAACTCTTTTATTTCTAAATAACTGAGTTAATTTAGACGTAAATAAAACCTATTGAAACCTATTGAAACCTAACAGAAATATAGGAAACTCAGTTATATAACAATATTTGAGGATATACCAAGGTGGAATGTCAATAGGAAATAACGATTTTCTACTATTACATTCATGCAACAAACGCATACAATATCATCTTAAACGAATGCCGGAAGGCTGTCAGGATGTTTTCTTCGTGAACAATGAAATGCATGAACTGAGAAACCGCACGTGATTTATTTGCGGTCACGTTCTAAATTAAACTTATCTAACAGTGTTAAGATAATATTGCAAATTTTCTAATTAATTTTTATGACGAAAAATGGTGTGGGTGAAGAAAAACGCCTTTTATGATGTTTTTATGGGGTAAGTAACGGTTAATTTCATTTTATTGTCCATTAAAAAGTTTAATGAGCTAACGAATGAGTATTACAATACTGCATATAATACATGGATTTAAAAGAAAAGTTTGCTGTGGGTAAAAATAAAGGAAATAGTCTCTAAAGAATTTCTTAAAGCTTCTCACGTGTAAAACGTGACATGCATAAAATATGACATGATGATGGTGGTAGTAAATTGAGGAAAGGAACGATTTCGCAATGTAATAATTTCTTGGGCACGAACATTTTTCAAGATATATTAAAGTGTAGTAAAATAGAGAGAATAGGTATTAAATATTAGGTACCTACTTGCGAAAACTATCACTTAATAAGATATAAGTAATTGTAAAGTATATTATTCTAATTGCAAATTAGATTTAAACAGTTTAATATGCCAATCGGATTAATTGAAATTATGAGGAGGTTGAAAATAAATTAGAGCTAAATTATACCGTAAAAACACAGCACTATATTGTGGATTATTGACAACACTCCTCATATCTTTTTAGATAATATTTAGGTACATTTTAAAATTTACTTTAAAACTCTAAAATAGTTTTCTAAATTGTTAAAATAGTTGTAAAAAATCGCAGTAGGTGCTTAAACTTTTATTTAAAAATGTTTTACAATTTCTTACCATTGTGGGATTAGTAGAAACTGTCAGGTATGTCCAAAGATGCAGTCTGTGTGTGCTCAGTGACACTGCATAGGGTTTATATACCAGTATCTTTACCTATGAACTTCGTGCGACCCGAGAAACTCATCCCTACGATACATCTCACCAAACATAAGCTTTGAACACCTGAATTATGTATCGTTTATATGTTAATATAATTTAATGGAAATTATTACATAAAATATTCTTGGAATCTTAATTGTTTTATAATATTAAAATTTAATGGAGTGATTTATGATTTGGCGGCCAAAGTGCAAAATAAAACCATTAGCGTATTATAAATATAATAAAATGATATTTTTTGTACATCAATATAAGTCAATTATATTTAATTCGTTTTAACAGCTTCCTAATTAATTGTATATGTAGATAATAAAAAATTGCATCTTCTTCATTAGATACTTAAAAAAGATCACAATTTATTTAGCACGATTCCAACACAATATTAGCACGCACATATAATTTTTAAAATAAATATTTCGATGCATAAAAGTCATGAAAAAGTACACATATGAAAAGAAAAAAAATATAACTTCAGTCATCTCATTTTGATGCAGGAACATTAGGAGTGTGATACTAGATGGCGCTCATTCTGAAATATAGTTACCGTGTCATCATCATCATCATCAGCCCATATACGTTCCCACTGCTGGGACACGGGCCTCCTATGAGGGTACAGGCCATAATCCACCACGCTGGCCAAGTGCGGGTTGGTGGATGACACATGTCGTCGAACTTTTTAATTCTTCGACATGTCGGTTTCCTCACGATGTTTTCCTTCACCGTTCGAGCAGTGGTGATGTTACAACATGCGCAGATAAATTGAAAAATCAATTTATTTCCTGCGCGCTCGCCTGGTCTCGAACCACGGACTTATCGAAGTTACCGTGAGTTACCGTGTACCTCGTGAATATGGATCATTTTTCCATTAATTAATATTTTTCGATATTAAAATATCAAAGCTTTACTTTAACCATATATTATTTACAAATTTTCTAGTTACTTGAGTTCTCCTTAATTATTAATTTAAAAGAACTATCGTAACATCTAACTTTCAAACAACATTGAAGATAACAGTGATTACTGCAATACTATGTACTTTTATTACAGTAGCAGAAGCTATTGTTATACAGGATCCTCACAAGATCTTCCTTTGAAATCGCTTATTTTATCTGTTTGACTGGCTTACCTTGTTAAAGACCAGTTTAAAAATGACACAATGAACTAACTTTATATAACTTTTATTTAATATTTTATTTAACTTCAAAAAGTTGAAATCTTAAAAATTTAAATTATAATCTTAGTCACTAATACGTGACATGACATGGCTCATGTTTTAATTGTTTGTAAGAGCTATTACTGGTATTTGTGTCTCTTCGCCCATTATACATTTTATTGATGGACATTAATGAGGATGGAAAAATATAATTAAATACAATAATTTCTTGTATTTTTGATGCTGTTGTATGTCGCCGTAATTGTCGTCTTTAAGGAACTGTTTCAAGTATCCATAAATATACACATGTAATAAAATTAATCTAAAGCCAAAGATGGTTGTGGGAAACAAAATACGCTGTGCAAATATTCATGCATTACAACAAAAAAATTATAAAGCAATAAGTAAGTTTTGAAAATAATGCTATCGAAATTGAATTTACGATTAAACTTATTAAAACTTTGATGAAGTTTGTGGCGAAATAGCTTTCGGCGTCTTTTGATTTTTTTATAAAGTAATAAAACAATGATTGTGTACATATTGTTGTGGAAACTAATTCCTACATATTGTATGATGCACGCGATTCTCGTGACATGACTTTAAATTTTTAAATTATGCTGCGTATTCTACATACATTTTGAACAGTTACGTGTTTACGCGACCTTTTCATTGAACAGTATTTATTGAATTTTGATACTCGTTCAATATTTTTTCTGGTTCACAATAAAATTGGCTTTAATAATAACCTACTTCTTATATTTTAATACAGATTATCAATATAAAATTCGAGTTGTTTGAAAATAACAGTTTATTCGGGAATTACAAGGGAGAAGACTATATTACTCAATTCGATTAAATTTTGAGATAGATCAAAAATATATTATTTACAAATTTTCTAGTTACTTGTTTGCCTTGAATCTTACAAAATAATATTGAATAAAGTGTTAACGGGCACAATTATGATTTATTTCTATGTATGCTATATGTCAATTCAAACCTTTGACCCTTTAATCAAATACATCATTATTGAAAGACAACAAATAAATATTAGAACGTGCTGAATGCTATTAGGGTAATTTTATTATTATATTTTCATGGTAACACTTCACGGAAGCTCGCATCAAATAATATATTCAAGTAGATTCTGCAATACTAAGCTCTCTCTAGCTTATCGATAATCAAATGTCACATATGAAAGTGCGTTGATGAAAATGTCAGCGTCTTTTATTTTCATACGTATTTGCTAAAATTTTACCAAATGCTCTTACTATGGGTAACACTATAATTATATTCAGAAATATTAACGAAATTTAATTTAGTTAGCGACAGTTTAATGACGTAGTGAATTTAAATTACTACATAGAGGTTAGTGAATTTACGGAGGTATCATCTGAATCGGACATTTGGTGTCCATAAAGGGCAGGTATTTATTGAGAAATATTTATGAACATCCAAAGAAAATCACTACTTAAATCCTGTTTTGCGGGTGGTATTTAGTGGCACTAATAACATACGCTGATTATAATTTTAATAAAATTACGTATAAATAAACTGCGTGGGCAAAGCGTTGAACTCTTTTGCTTCAAGATAATTGTGCGTAGCATACTCGTAGACTTGCTTAGCTTTTTAATGTTTTTTACATTAAATTGTTATTTATTTTTTGCGTTTTTTTTTTTGAATTATTTATTAAGTTGAAGCAGCATAACTAAATAATTTTTGCTTAAGAGATACTTTAGAACATCATTGTTAAATAAAACGGACAACAAGGACTAAACTCTTATCTCAATTGAAGTATTTATTGGTAATTTAATTTTAATAAAAACATAGTTAATTTTACAAAATAATTAAAGGAAGCTGTTTCATGTATATTTTGTCAATTATCTGTATTATCTGCAAGAATTTAGAAAACACATACACACAACATAATATTAGAAAAAATTTTAGGCCTTTGCACGTCGAATTTATGTTCCCACGTAAGCCTTCCAAATAACTATATCTTGTTTTTTTAAGTATAAGGCATTACAATGCGTACATATTTATACGTGAAAATAAAAAAATAATAAAAATAATGATCGTAAATTGTGATTAACACAAGCATTTTCATTTCATTGACATGTTTAATTTTCGAATTGATGGATTTATTTTATTTTATTCTATTCACATAAATTTAAATAATTGAGTATTCTATAAAGTCTTGTTAGCCTTCTTGACCTTCCATTACCTTGACCTTCGTTATTTATGTAGTATCCCTCAAAAAATCCTACGTAGTATGTAATATATTTTCTGATTATTTTTTCCATAGAATCGAAAGAGGCTCGACAAATTCCACAAGTTGACTGAATCACTAGAGTTAGAGTAAGATAGATAATTAGAGGTATAATAATATTCGACTCATTTTTCAGGATCCCTTATATTTTTAAAAATTAACGAATTTACTTTTTACTTTCTACATTGCTTCCATAATAAATAATTTTTTGAATCCGATCGAAACTTTTGTAAAATTTAGTGGATTTCTTGGATTCCTCTAATGGACTACTACTGGATACTTAAAGGTTATTTTTATTTATTTTTTATTTTACATATACTTCTGGTTTGCTGTTGTGTTACTTATAAACATTGATGAGTTTCGGTGGTGTGCGCTACTCCTATCGGAGCGTCCGAAAAACATGCATTCTCACCATCCTGATTTGTTGCGGTATGTTGGTAATAATTATTACTATAATGATGAAAAAAAAAATACAGGAAATTTAAAGTAAAACTTATTGTTTAAAACAGTATGGGTAGGGAATCGGTTATCTTTATAATATACTAGCTTCCCTCAGCTTCGCCCGGTTTGTCTAAAATCTAATAAATTATAATATACCTTCCTCTAGAGTAGCTCTATCTTTAAAAAATTCCATCAAAATCTGTTGTGTAATTTTAAAGGTCTAAGCATACATGCACACAGACGGTGGCTTTGTTTTATACTGTGTAGTGATTGAATTATATAGTAGTAATAAATATATACATATATTGAAATGTAGAATAGCAGACGGATATCAATATAAAATTATTGATCATTTCATAAAGGGGTTTGGGTACTTTTGTATGGGCTAGTGGCATCAGGCTTTCGCGGCCAGTGATTAAACTTGGATAATATTTTAAAACAGCAATATATTGCGTATATAAGCGTTC
Organism: Colias croceus; assembly: GCF_905220415.1. Classification (NCBI taxonomy): domain Eukaryota; kingdom Metazoa; phylum Arthropoda; class Insecta; order Lepidoptera; family Pieridae; genus Colias; species Colias croceus. The sequence continues at coordinate 6,361,593 of NC_059542.1, forward strand.
TTAAACATCGTTTTGATTATACTCCGAAAAATCTTATAATAAATCATCTAAATTCTAGGTAAATGAATAATACAAAACCAAATGTTTGCTCACAATTATTCGGTAAACCAAACATTTGCTCGAAATATATTGTTCTTATAAAATATCCAAGTTTCATCCACTGGCCGCGAATGTTCATCACAACGTTACCTTTACCCAAAGCCCTTTATGTTTTCTTTAAGTCTTGACAGATTGGAAAGGTACATAAATGACAACAAATCATGTTTTATTATACATTATTATTATTATTATAAAATTATTCAACATTTTATTGAAATAGTATAAAAATTAGGCTATGTACAAAATCCATAAAAGTATTTTGGTAAACAAAAATATGACAAAAGAACTTTCTTCTCTTTTATAACAATAAACAGTCTTGAGTTATCAGAATTATGTGACATATATAATCATTTATCAGTAGTTATGAGTATTTTTCTTCCTAATGTTTTCGGAGAAATCGTTCTTGTCACAATCAGATATCCTTATTCTATTATTGGCAGTGTGAACGTTACTGAATATATAAAAGATTGACATCTTTATATATACTTCAGATAACAGCTACAATTATTTGTATCTAAAACTATGAATTATCACATCAAGAAAACGTTGTACCGGCGCAAATCTTTACGGAGTTTGTAAAAAAAGTAAACTTCTATTATAACACTAAACTGACTTGAAAATGCTCATAGAGCATTTTACATTACTGTTGCACTATAAAATAACAATGTGCCTCGGATAAAAAGTGCGGGTCACTTATTTCACTGTTAAGTCCACTTCATGAAATTTATTGTTGGTAGTATTGACCTTTGTAGTCGAAGGCGGCTCTCTCTTCGTTTTGTCTGGTAGCTTCAGGGTTGTTCTTAAGTTCAGATGCAACACGTTCCTGAAATTCATAAAAAAATACTTTATAAATTATATAAGATAATATTATAATTATATAATGATAAATTATATAAGTTTTAAACTTATATATATTCTGGCTTCACTCGTGGTACATATATGTGTTTAGAGCACTCAGGGATCAGGTAAATATCCAATGGTAAAAACATTTTTGGAATTGGTCCAGCTGTTTCTGAGATTATCACGTTAAAACAAATAAACTCTTAAGCTTCGTGTTAACTATTCCTTTACATAATTGTTAAAAACACGCTCGGAACGTAAAGTTTATTTTAAAACACGGAATAAGCTTGTCTGAAGATACAAAAGTATGATTCATGTAGTTTAACGTATTATGCAATTTTGATTATGTATTAATTTGCGTATTTTTAGTTCCTGATAAATAAATTTATTTCATCGAATAACGAGTGAGTATTGCATAAAATTTTCATCAATTCATCGATACAAGAATTTACCAATCATAGCTTTAAAACTTTAAAAATACCCTAAAGGTCAAATGCAAAATATGTGGGTTAGCGCATCGTTATGTTGCAATAAAGAAAGTTACCTGGTTGGCCTTGATTCCAGCGTAGATGAGATCAAGTCCCTTTTGGATTTCAGGTGACACTGGTGGGGGGGTGGGGATATGGTCGCCCTTGACACTGAATCCGTTTTCGTCAGCTGTGTACTCGACGGTGATGATCTGGCCGTCGGGAGCGGTGTAGGAGTATGAACCTTGTTGCACGATGGCTGAGATTTCGCCAACGTTCTTCAGGTAACCTTGCTCATTGGCAGTAATGTGATTGCCAGTTTCGTAACTGAAATCAATATTATATAGATTTGATTACGTTGCCTTCGCAATATTAAAAAAGAGTGATAATTAGACTCTGTTTTATTATTATACTGATATGAGTAAAATATTTATTTTACTGCATAATGCATAATTCCACTTTGCTATTTACATGCAAACTATTAAGGTAAGTCGAGTGTAAGTGAATATACATTGACATAATATTATGCAACTTACGCTGTTTTGTAGCTTCCATCGGTTCCTTGTTCCTTGTCAAAACTGATGATGGGAATGAAAGTGGTAGTTTCCAACTGGACTTTGGGTCTGAAGTCTTCGACGGGTTTTCTGTATTCTTGGGGCTGTTGCCTGTAGTCACCCTGTGGGAAGTTGTAGTTTTGTTCAGCTGTCTGCTGGTCAGCAGCTGCAGCGGCCTCAGGTTTCAGCGATACCCGCCGTTGAGGGATAGCCGCTGTAAGGGCTAGTACAGCCGACAATACTACCTGAAATACACATATGATAAGTTAAAAGAGTAATCGAACAAAATGATGTCAGCCGGAGAAGAGCTTAATCATATTCGAGATGTTGCAAGATCAGGTGGGACGGATACAATAGGTACCAAATTATTGCGACACTCATTCGCCACGCAGGTTGGGCGAAAGTGAGCCCAGTAAAACATGTATTGGCTTAACACGTCCATAACTAGACATTGTTTTCATTGAGATGTACTTAAAAGTTACGCTTCGTTAGCATTGAATCTCTCACATCGAACAATGTTTTCCATTACACAATGCAAGTTGAGTGCAGACGCTTGTAACAATGATCGTGACCGGTATGATCTAACACAATATTAAATAACAAAAAACAGTTACTGAAAAGCGAACCGAGTAAATAGATCATGTTCAAGCCAACGACCATTTTTGCAATTGTATTATATTACATCAATACAAAATTATATTAAATTTAATACAGTCTCTACAAATCTTTCAAAATTTACCTTAAATCTATACATGACTTAAGCGTGAATAAATTTATGTAAAATTATTCCAAAAATTCGATAAAGAACTTGATTAGATGATATCCAAGAAAGGGATCAGGCTTTGTATGTCAAGGCCGTGACTCTTCTCGAATTGTTAGCATATCAAATATACTCGCGCACGTATACTACACGTGAATGAATAATTTAATGTAAATCACTGTTTTTTATGAACTTTTATTATTTTTCTGCGGTAGGACAAAGAATTAACCTACGTTTAACATTTTTATCCCATAATTATTCTAATTTTCAAATAGCGATTAAATTTATATTTGCATAGTCGAATATAGTTTACTAATAAAAAAATATGTTGGCCTGAACTTTAAATTGTGACCTAGAAAGTGATGTTATGTAATGTGTCCACACGATGAACGAGACCGTTTGTATAACATAATGTTTTCTAAATGAGGTTATTTATTGACAATGAGTAATAGGTATTTCAGAAATCATTCTATCAATTACGTTCCGTTATGGACGGATAAATGTTTCTCTTTGATATATGTATTATACAATGAATATTCGCGTAAGATTATGTATGAAGCATAAAAATGTAACTTTATTATGTAAGTTTCAGTTATTATTTAAGCCTATTACAAGTAAGGATTATTTAATAAATTGTAAGATATTTTAGGAATACTAAAAATATTTCTTTAATATTTTTCAGTGCATTTTTTGAAAAATAAAAAAATACTTTAAAAGGACTGTATTCTTCAATTTAAAAATGCAAGTGTAAATATTATGAATATCATCAATAAGAATAACTCCATTTAAAAGATAGTACCAATGTTACATAGAACTCTGCTATTATGTCAAAGTTCAACAACCGACATATCTACTGACCTTATTTGTGTTGACTCTTACAGCCTCTGATTGCGGAAACTCTTACATTAGCAAGATTCATTCCAAATGATCAGCCTGACCTAATTACGTCGAAGTAAAAACATAATTGACGGATACATAATATACTTTCCTTTTCGATCCCGTGCTCAGAGGATAATCGAGGATTGTTGAGATGGAAGCAGCGATTAAATAGATTATTTAATGGACTTTTTGGACTCACCAGTAATTTCATTGTGATTGTGCGTGGGTGCGCGTGCAACAGTGGAGCACGGTGTCTTCTTGGAACTATTCAGAGTGGTAGTTGTACGCTCACTTATATACTTCACCCCTGCCACTTACTCGCGCTCTGCCCTGAGACATCACACTTTCATACCCGATTTGTCTCCGCAATACTGGATTAGCTTTATCAGATGCCTCTGTTTCTTATCAGAGTGTTTTTGGAGGATGAGCACGGAGTTTTCTTGCAGGAAAAACAATTGTATATGAGAAAAATGTATATACTTATGGAATTATACATATTTTTTTTAATTAGTAAGTTGATTTTGTCTATTAAGTTAATAAATTAGGACAAAATTTATTTTTCATAATATGTTATTTTAATGTTGTTTTTAATGTATAAAGATATTTTTACATCTAACGTCAGTAATTAATGCTTAGTTTTGAGTTTTTAATTGATGTGAGTGATTACATTTGAAATTTTCCAGACAGTCATGGAAATAGCCGGAGCACCGTTAACTAATATCGAAGTGTTCCGGACTTTTGTTTTTAGCTTTTCTACGCATCGATACGCACTAATGCAATGGGAAGAACGTTTATAGGAATCACCTGGGTTATATAACCCGTTGTTTTCGCTCGTCTGTAGCAACAGCTTAGTATCAGTTAACATACCACTTGTGCAACCAGTTCAAAGGGTGCTCTAATCCTGATTTTTATCTTCTGTAACATATTGATAATATTTTTTGCTTCATATTGCGTTGCCATATATATAAACTGCCTACATTGAGTAACTAATCGTTGATGTAATATGATATTCACCTTTTAACATTTATTATATATTTATATAATCTATTGTGTTCTATAGTCCACTAGATGATAATATAATCAAACCTTTCGACTAGTACTAGACCATTCCGGGCTTATCTAAGTTCCATTGATCTAATTTTCTTCCATTAGCAGTTAAAGGTTCTTTCATAACTCATCTCATTTCCTGTATTTTTAACCTGTATTTCCATATTTTTTTTTATAAGTTGCAACGATTTAATTGTGTAGCTAATTAAGGTAGCTAAGATATGCTAGCGCGGAATGTGAAGATCACGTATTTCACAGACACATACGTTAGCCTATATACTAGCTTCCCGCCCGCGACTGCGTCCGCGTAATTCCCGTTCCCGTGGGATTTCCAGGATTAAAACTATCCCACGTCCTTTCTCGTATGAATGAGTCGTGAAGAAGATACAGGCAGAGTTACTTTTTAGACAATATTAGTATGAAATAATGCGCACAATACAAATTTCTACGAAGCGATATGCACGAATACTCACACATTTGCATTTCATATTGCACCATAGATAATATAGTGCTATCAGAATGTTCTAATAAAAAAACATAAACAAAAATAAATCGGTTAAATAAACAAACAAGCGGTGTTCGTGTTTAAAGATGCATTAACGCATTTGATTATCCAACAGATGTTTAATAAGTAGTTTAATGTCTAGGAACATTACCAACGAGGATGGTAACTCACGATTTTTTCGCACGTTTGCGATTGTAACTTTTGTTTGATTTTGTCTCTTGTTGTTTATTTTATTAAGTCAATGTTAAAGTTTTATTAACTAGATAATTTTAAACAAATTATTATTTGCTTACATTAAAGTGTTTTATAAAATTGAATAACCTATATTTACTAAATAAATCGCTGTATGTTCCGATCTCTTTATAAAATTAAGCGATTTATCCTCTGACATACAAAAAAATTAGTAATTAAATTAGTAGTAGGTAGGTATTAAATTCATTTTGCTCGAACCAAAGCAATGCAGTGTAACGTGTATAAGTTGACTTTTACTCGATTTATGTATAAGAAGATAAGAAAAAAAGACATCAATAATGCGACATTTTTTTTATAAATAACATGTAGATTGTAGGTATGCTCTACTTTTATCACAACTATTATATTAATATTAAAGTGTCTAATAAAATTGTTATTTTACCTTCATATTCATCGACGGAGCGGGCTAGTTGTATGCATAAATCAAATAATTATAGCTATAGGTACCTACATAAAATTTTGAAATATTCAATGACGAAGATTTAAAAAAAAACGAGTATGATGTGGGATCCGAACCTTCACCTTACCAAATAACTGCCAAAGATTTTTTTTATTAATAAATCCCAATCACTAAAAAATGAAGCTTCAAAATTAAAACAGACATAACTTAAATAATATAGCAAACCTTTGAGTTTATTGTTATGTACTGTAAAAAAAAACTATTACGCCTGTAAGAATAAACATATTGGAAAGATCCTACTAATATTATAAATGCGAAAGTTTGTATGGATGTATGGATGTTTGTTACTCTTTCACGTTAAAACTACTGAACCGATTACAATGAAATTTAGCACACATATAGAGGGTAACTTGGATTAACACATAGTATAGTTTTTATCCCGGAAATTCCACGGAAACGGGAACTATGCGGGTATTCCTTTGCAAACGCGGGCGAAGCCGCGGGCGGAAATCTAGTTATTATATATTCCAGAGATTTACTAATATTACGTAGAACGAATATAATATTTCATAACAATAATCTTAATAAGTTATTAATTGATTCAACAATTTTATGTAACTTACATATTTTATTCAAAACATACAGAATGTCGGTGAAGTAGACAAGTGATAACTGCGTTAAAAACAACCAACTTCAAACTTGCACTTGCAAAAATGCCCATAAAGTAAAAACTACTGGGCCTATCCGAATAAAATTTTTATGGGACCAATTCGACACCATCCCGCATCGAACAAAAAAAGAATCACGTAAATCGGTTCAGAAACCTCGGAGTAATCGGTGTACATACATAAAAAAAAACATACCGGCCGAATTGATAACCTCCTCCTTTTTTTGAAGTCGGTTAAAAAATAGTATACAGTAATAGAACTAACAGTAAAAGTCATAACTAATCTGTGATAAATTTTCAATTCGTAATGTTCGATATCAATCTACATTTGGCAACACGATAATAACTATCTTTAAGATGTGTCTTCCGTTGATGATGCAGTTACATAAGATTGCGCCCATAAGTAACCGACATTACAAGTACAGACAACTGCTACCATGCGTTTGTTAAGTGGAATACATTTGGTTTCTATAAAATAACTAACTGCCAAGGCAAACGTTGTTCTGCCTTGCTCTTATCACTTAGGGGTATGATAAATTTAAGCCGTTTCAGAGGAGTATGGTAATTAACATTGTAACACGGGAATTTTATATATTTGGAGATAAATCATTAAATACAATGTTTTAATCCTATGTTTAATATTGTTTAACAGCATGATACCTTAAAAGGCACTTCCTTAACCAAATATAGCGATTTTGATACAATAAAAATAATAATCACGCACGTAAATAAAACTGGTTTAATATATAGTTTTTGAATTAATAATCATAAATATTAATGTAAAGGTTTACACTATACTATTAATATTAATTTTATCCTTGTGTATTAAAGGTTAAATATTATGTAGATTAGAGATAATAATCGGCGATCTTTTCTCGAAAAACGCCGGAACGTCAAAGAAAACTATGTACTTACCTATTTTTTTACAAATACTCACGTATTAAAAAATTTCATTGTAAACTAGCGGTCCACCCGGCGTCGCCATGTACATGTTTACGTTGTCTCTCCATAAGAACCATCCTCGTACCTGCTCAAAGGAATATTATAAAATAAAAATTAACGAAATCGGTTCAGCAGTTCTCGAGTTTGGGCTTACCATTCATCAATCAATGTATACATCAATGTATACAATACATACATATATGTATTGTATACATTGATCTATTGAGCATTCTTACAGTGTGAAAGTTTAACATGTGTTTAAATCAATCGCTATGATACATAAAATTTTATGCCTGATATTTTTGTGTATACAAATATTATATTTATATTGTTATGGAATTGACTATTTCAATTATATAAATAGCCAATTCTATTGTTGTACCTCGTTATGTATTATCAAACTTTCCCACATTTTTTGTACCTAAGTAAAGAAACCACATGCATAATTTCTCATTTCATATTTTATACAAGTAATCATTTCTTATAACTACAAAGAATGTGTGAATGAAGTATGTATGTGTATAATTAAAAGCATACAATTAAAGGATCAAACATAGTACATTTGGAATCAAGAGATACATTATAAGATTAAAATTTTTGAACCCTATCTTACATTTTGTAATTAACATTTTTTTGCTATTAGAGTATATTATAAATGCGATATGAATATGCTCATAAAAAACGAGTTAGCACACTTGTGTAACAACTATACAAAATTATAATATATAACATAAAAAATATAATCCAAAATATTCCGAACAACAATAATTAGGTAGTCAGTCAACAGTAAAAAGGTTGTCTTGTTTGTCATCATTTATAATTTACTAGCTGTGGCCCGCGGTCTCACCCAAATTGCTCCGGTCCCACAGGACCGGAGCAATTTGGGTGAGACCGCGGGCCAAGGATAAATAATATCATTACACAAGACTCACAAGTCTTGTGTAATGATATTATTTATCCTTTCTTGATAAATGGGCTATGTAACACCGAAATAAGTTTTCAAATCGGCCCAGTAGTTCCTAAGATTAGCGCGTTCCAACAAACAAACAAACTCTTCAGCTTAATATTAGTATAGATAATCCGTTTATTATTCACACAAATCTGCACTTTCAGATATTCGTAACAGTGATTGTTTCATAGAAGCAGACGTCCTGAGCGTGTACTTCTAATAGAAACATTTCTTACTATGACCCAAATTATGGAATGTACCTACACTCTACAGTGATCGTGAGTCGCTGCATATCTACGATGCGATGTCAGCAGTTGAACCTCGTCACCTTGCTATTGTAATCAGAAAGAGGCATCTTATTGTTTCACCCACCTATCGGTTTATTTTAGAGACCATGTGACTTGAACAATTATAAAAAAGTAATTGTGTATAATTATAAATACTCTAAGAATATATGCAATGCACAAGTTTCTACTAATTAAATAAATATCAATAATAACTAAATATCATATCATGTTATATCACATCACATAAAACATATTGATATAAGAATCCTCATTCAAAATTTGAAAAGGATTAAATACAAACATAACTATTCACACAGAGTAAAATCGACGAGAACGGAATACATATTTGAGGAGTCTTCGTTGTCAAGGTTATATACAGACAGACATCCTTGCATATTAGATCATTGCGCTATTCCTTAAACTATTTTGCTTTTTTATCACCAACCCACAAAATGACTAACTTAAACAAGATATCGAAATACTGTTTTTCTTTCGGCATTTAAAAATGGCTGGTAAAAACATCCTATAATTTTTATGTTGCAATCGAAGCTCAAAGCACTTGCAGTGAAAAAGTTAATTATAAGTAAGTATGGTAAAAGTCTGTTTAAAGCAATTGAAATAACGATAGCCAATATAAATATTAAGACACTAAAATAAAAAACCGTATGACGAAAAATTCAAAAATATATCGTAAAAATTAAATTAAAAATTATTATCGTTAAAAAAGACCACTACTAAAAAGTAAACATATTATGTCAAAGTGTATCAGTGGAGTTAAATAATTCATATTTCGTTAGGATGACTAAGACATGAGCAACAATTTTAGTATTTAAGATCTACATCCGGTATAAAATGCAATTCTTATTGCATAGAACCTACACCGTTGACATAGGTACGGCACATTATTAGTTTCACAATAAAGTGAGAGGAGGCATGAACGCTTCTCCAAGATTGTGCGTCGCTTATACCCACGATACCTATTTGATCTTGACATTTATTGTTTATCATAGCTGAGGAATGTGTAAAGGATGGTACTTTCCTGTGATCGATGACAATGTTATTGTCATATTGTCTTCATAATATATGCATGTTAGGCTAGGTACCAAAATGGTTATTATTTAATCGAAGATATATTTTGGTTTAATCAGGCGTCGATCCTGAAAGCGCCCTTGCACTGTCACAAGAAGCATTATGTATTTCGAGTATATAGGTTATGGTTTAATTATGGATAAAGGAGTTATCTCAAAATTGCAGGATGTCTTATAAAATACAAATTACTGCACTTTTATCGTGCATGGTCTATGGAATGGTTGCCATTTATAAGGTAAAATATATTATTTTGGTCATCATTAATAACATAAAACATAAATACGGACAAATGGCTTTAGAATTTACATTTGAACTTACACTTTATAATGTAGAGTTAAGGTACCTACTCTATATCTCTACATTATCATCATCGTCACCAAAAGATATCCAAATATACATTTCTATGTATTATGAATAATTTTCTTTTCTCAAACGTCCGTCAGGTGCAGATTGCCAGTCTACTTTCTTCAACTGTGTAGATTTTGAATAGGTATACCGAACCTAGTATAATTTTACGGTAACATAATATATATTTCATCATTCAAGACAAATTAAATTAAAGAAAACAAGAATGAAACTATCTAAGCCGGCAGAATATGCCGGAGTCCCGTATACTTTTCTTAGCCTGACTCAGTTTATTCCTTTATTCCGGTCGACGAGTCTTTCGTTATTAGTACGAGTCTTTCATTATCATTTAATGGTGGCCAACGCAAACGGAAAATATTCATGGGCGGTAGTGGTCACTTACCATAGCGCGACCCACCAGCTTGGCATAACAAATACAAGCTACTCATTATTTCGTTGACCGCCTCCTTGGTACAGTGGTTGACGCGTGAGCGTAGAACCGAGGGGTCCTGGGTTCGATTCCCGGTGGAGACGAAGAAAAAAAAATGTCTCGGTCTGGTAGGACGAAGGCTGATCACCTACTTGTCCCTAAAGAAAATCGATCAAGGAAACAGATGTATGCATAATGCATCTGCCCCTTACCCCACTACGGGGACACGGGACTTCACACACATTATTTCGTTGTTCCTTAACAATTTTTATCTGGTCTTAAAATTATATCGATATTTATGTTAGCTACGTTTGTATGAAACATAAACAATAAACATATTATTATAACAACCTGATGTAAAAATCTTGTCAATAAAAATAATCTACTTCATTTCGCTGCTATTATGTCTCTGAAATGAGTGTTTTAATTTTTATTTATTTGAATATTAGTGCACGATGGCTATTGTCATGGTCTGAGGACGTTGCTTAGATTCGCTAGAATTTACACGAGTATAATCCAATTCAAAGCCTGTCCGTAAAAGCTGTATGTAAAGTGCTTGAAACATTTCTATAAATAATAGGCCACGTTTATAATGGTAGAAAATTTTTTAATCATGTGTTGTATTATTTCTATATTATATTGTGAGTCTTTTAAAGTTACGTTAATGTGAATACAAAAAGCTTATTATTTGGAAATAATTTCCATTTAATATGGAAATAGGGTTAACAAGAATAATACCAACTAAACAAACCAAATATAATTTAATATAGAGATACTTCGTGATTAACAAGTTCAATTACATTTATATAACTTAATGACTAAACCTTTATCGTGTCAACATCACAGAATCGTGACGTGATATCACATTTTTATTAAACTTTTACTCAATGCGTATGTAATAATAACACCCGTACCAAAGTGATTCACGCTTCATAGAAGTAAATCACAAGATAATTTTACAAAAAATAGTGCTCGCGAATTTTTTTACAATATTAATCATTTATTTATGCAGAAATAGTCGTTGAGGTAATTTCTTCAGGTACTGTAGTCGGACCAGTGGTCAATTGTTCATTTTCGGTCGATTGTTGTTGACCTTCAGTTGAAACATTTTGTTCGTTTGATTCTGTTGATGCTGGTTGTTCAGTATTTGCGGCAATGGTTGAAGTAGGTTCTGCTTCTGAAGCGACTGTTGAACTTGGCTGTTCATCTACAGCTGCGGTTGTAGATTCCTGTTCAGGTATGGAGGTGGATACTGACGATTCCAAATCTTTTTGTGGTAGAGAAGTAGTAGTAACATCATTTTCTTGTGTTACAGCTTCAGGTACTGTTGAAGAAGCAGGTATAGTGGAAGATTCCTCACTGGGCGTTGAATTTGCTATTTCTTCGGTAGGACCTACTGAAGATGCCTCCGCATTTTCTGAAGCAGGTGTAGATAAGATTTCACTTGCAGAAGTAGCAACGGATGCATCGCTCAACTCAACAGGTGCTGCCTTGGTTGTCTCTGCGATAGAAGAAGGGCTGGCAGGTGCAGATTCAGTATTTGCTTTTGTCTCAGATAGCTGTTCATTAGGTTTTGGTGACGATTCAACGGTCTTGCTTTCTGATAGTGCTGATTGAGAAACAATAGCAGGTGTAGCTTCTAACTTTGATATTTTTAGTACAGAAGCAGATTCTGCACTATCGCTCTTTAGTGCACGACCAGACTTTTCCGCTGAATGGGATGATACTGAAGAAATTCCTGGTACTCTTGGTATGTGATCGCCAATGGGTTGGAAGCCATTTTCATCAGCTATATACCTGTAATAGTAATAAATCATTTTTATAAACATATTATAAAATAGTGCAACGTTCCTAATGTCTAAAAATAATGTGAAGACCATAATAAAATATGAGACTAGGTCATGTGATGACTATTAATAAACTAATTTTTATAAATATGATTGATATACAATGATGACCATTATTACTATGGTACTTAAATATTAAAATCATTAAAAATATCAATTCTTCATTGTTCTGATCATGCAAAATACTGAAATAATATCATACCAAAAACGATATTTATTTATTAGAGCACACTTGGTTTTAAAACAGATTCAAATATCACAAAGTGGTTTCATTTAACATCAGCTGCCATATTTATTAACACATACAGTAAGTGTTAAATTTATCGTATTGTCCTTGATTTGAAATTCATTTAATTCGGAACTGAGATATGTTTAACGCAAAACAATATGGTTAAGGTATGAAAGGGAATTCATTGGATCAATCTACAGGTGTTCAGGGGTCATTTAGTCATTAGGTCAATTACCACATTAATAAAACTTTAAATTGGATTCATAAATATTTTTGTTCTTATTATTGTACACCGCATATTGATAAAATTTTATATAATTATAATCAGGCACCTAATGATATATTCATTGATTTTTATAAAATTTTCCACATAATTAGAACATTATGGTAATTTGTGTTAAAATGAACCTTGTCAACAATGCCCTATCATATTGAACTTTAAACTTTTATTCAAATCCTGTTTTCGTAAATTTGTAATTTAAGTATTTTGTTTTTTAACTAATAGTATATTAAATTTTAATGCTATTCAAATTACAATAAACCGATATATCAATACCTACGGCTCTTTTTTTTAGTTTTTTAAGGTACAAGGAAACCTTCTTTGTACCTAAACTTATGGGGAGAAAACACGAGAAATAGGGTATCTGCTCGGGCAGCTAGTACTATATATTGTTAGTCTTATAAGTAAATCTTACGTCACAGTGATGACAGTTCCATCAGGAGCAGTGTATGAGTAGGAGCCTCTTTGGACGTGAATCTCATTGCTTTCATCGCTCTCACCGCCCTCGTTGCTGCTCGCGGACCGCCCTTCAAGTTTCGGCAGAACTTTCTCGTAGGCGGTCTCTTCGCGTTTGATGCCGTTACCGGTTTCATAGCTGAGTGAAATGTTTACTGTTACTCGTGTTTTTTATAGGAATATATGCTTATGTTTGTTTATGGTTGTAATAAAAATTGGGTTAGCAATGTTTGTTAGTTTAAAAATTTATGTCTATGAGTGTTATACTCTGAGTTTTATTGAAGACAAACATTTTTACAATCCTTCATGACTAAACATTATAACAGAAGTCTTTCCAGCGTCAAATATAAATATTTTTAATAAATTATTGTTTTCTGCTCTTATGCATTTATAAATTTCATCTAATATTTTGGAAATAAAAATAAAATTAATAGAAGATGTCATGGGAAAAAATTTAATTAAGGATTTCAGGATAATTAAATATAATCTATATTTAAGAAGACTGGATTGTATCCCAATATTGGTAGTGACTTAATAAATACCTGAACTTGTATGTTCCATTAGCGTCCAATTCATCCGATTGTGAAACTATGGGAATAACCGTGGGTTGTTGTTTTTCGAGAGGAACAACATCGACAGGCGGGGCCGCAAAGACGCAAGCTGCCGCCCAACTTAAAAACACTATTTTGCTAAACATTCTTATTAAGTAGTGATCACTTCCCAAAAAACACTAATGAATGATACTTCCAGACTTCATGACGACTTATATGTAAGATTCGTCTATTTACACTATCCTCCCCCCGCCTTCCGGTGGAGCCTTAGCGTACGCTAAGTACTTCAACCTTAACGGTTGACTGATGTATTCTTCGAAAAATTGCACAATCGTCGAGGTGTCAATATATGACATGAAGGGTGACGATCGCCTGTGATCTAACCGGTACTTGTCACGAGGTTCATCAGTTTTAGCTGAATCGTGGATACTTAAGCTTTCGTTGATCCATGAAGACTAAACAAACTGATCTTGAAAAAAGTATTATTCTTTTGTTGATATTGCTGTAAATGTGGGTATGTTTCAAAATTTTGACTGCTTGTTTACGAAACTACAATTATCTAAGCATATTTTTTATCTGTTGAATCCCTTAATTAATGTGAGAAAACACGATTGTATTAAAATTAGAGTAAAAAGCGCTCATGCATGTCATAGTGAAGTAAATAATGGGGTTTGCAGTAAGTTTATGTAAATTGATTAAGTATAACATCACTTCCGTGATCTTAATCTGGCTATTATGTTGTTGTCATCATGAATATTATTACATAATATTGTAATAGATGGATAAAAAATAAAGTTTTTAATCTTGTTTGACTAGTGTTTCGACTCTATACGAAGCCATAGCATACTGACTCATCTTCATTGTCATTTCAAACGTGTATTCGATGCGTTGTACTGCTATAAATAATTACCAAATAAATTAATTATTCAAAATAATGTTTGTGTGCAAATTTGTTTTGCTTGGGACACTAATTGTAAATATTGTTTTAAGTGAGGAAATCGATGATGATATTCGTGTAAACGTGCATCGGCCTAAACAGTTACCTACCTATGCACACAATCATCCACCTCTGTTTGATTCAACTGACGACATTTTTGTTGGACAGAAAGAAGTAGTGCGAGTAGAAAAATCACTAGAATCGACGCAAGACCCCGTTGATCGCAGTGAACCTGAAATTGGTGCTGTATATTTAAATAACCAGCCAGCCAGCGAGAATTTATCAAATACCGCAAATAATAAAACAAGGAGACGAAAACTAAAAAGACGTCTGCAAAGCAATAACAATGCTACGCCTAACAATGGTATAACAAGAAGCAATCTTAAAACAGAAAATCTAAACAAAGTAAATATTATTACTACTCCTACACCAGCATTATTAGAAACAGTTAAAACCACTCCAACACCTGGTCGTGATGTAACACTTTTTCCGAAGCGTCCCATAGAAGATAGTAAAAGGATAGAGTTTCAGAGGCAATCTCGAATTCGAGTCCCCGCTATCAAAATACTGGACTCTGAAAACTTTGTGTATTCGCACACTGGCAACTTCCATTACAGGTTAATTATTATTTTGTATTTATTAGAAAAGTTTTGTTACTTTATCATTTACCTAGACCCTAGTTTATTTCTTTATTGTGATAATAGTATATTTTACCGTACCTATTACATTTCTTTCAGCTATGATTCATCCGATGGAACGAAGGTGTCTAGCAGAGGAAAGTTACGCAATGTTAAGGAAGGCACTGGAGAAGTTGTAGAAGGGAATGTTTTCTACACGGTAATATTTTATCACTGCTTATCATAAAAATATATCGTTAGCAAAAAAAGGATTAAGAAAGGAAATGACAAAATATTCCTCTCAGATAAGTTATATAATAAGCCACCTAAATGAATACCAAAAATTTTGTCACTAATAAAAGTTAGGATATAGCCATACAATTCAGTCTTCAACGCTAAGTAAGAAATCCTCAACATTTTATAAAGCAAGGGCTAAAACATGTATTATATTTCAGGATCAAGAAGGAAATGACTTCAGTCTATCGTACACCGCCGACGAGAATGGATATAGACCAGTAGGCGCCCACCTTCCCACCCCGCCGCCAATCCCGCCAGCAATAGCTCGGGCCCTTCGCTACTTGGCGACTAAGAAACCCGATGACGTCACTGAACTTCCAGAAAAGAAAACTCGAGTATAAAATAAACTACGGATTAGATAACGCATATGAATTGCGCTTAATAATAGGAAGAATAACATTCTAAGGCTTTAAATTATGTAGCTTAGCTAACCTATATGATAAGAAGTGATACGTTAACTAAAATAAATAAAGTTTATATTATACGATATAAAATAAATAGAATTACATAAGATTTGTGTGTTTTACTTATTTATTTGCTAAATAATTAATATAATCCTGTATTGCATGATAAAATCATATTTTTTATTTGTATAAAATATAGTACTGTAGAGCATAATTAAGTGCAAAACTTATCCATAGATATTATTGATGACAAAAAATCACACTCATAATACATGTATAAAAATAACGTTGTATTTAATAATCTTTTAGATAAATATGCATGCTGAATTTAATGTACCTAGATATAGATAAATATACAACATGGAATACGTTAAAAACCAGAAAGGTGATCTAATAAATAAAAAAAACTCGAATTGATTTTCACTTGCATTGTATAAAATAATCTGAGCGCATTATTGGATTGGTATTTATGTATTATGATAAATGATGTTAATTAGATTGTCGTAGCACTAAAATAATGTTGACTTTGATGTTGAGGTTAGAAAAATATAGTTTATTTGGTAGATAATAATTATAATCTGTGGTCAATAATTCAAGCAATTGAATTTTGTATGCGTTGATTTGGTTTGCAATAGACTATTATTAACACGATTAATGTGTGTGACTATGTAAATTTATGATACTGCGCCTTTTCGCAGCCAATTTGTCGAGACAAATCTGTACAAATATTTTAACAATTAATTTTATGCAATTACATTGACCTTCATATGGACTTTGATAAAGAGCTTTTAGTGATTATCACAGGTGATTATAAAAATATTGTCATTTGTTCACATGTGGCTAGTTTGCATAGGTTAGTGTGCATTTCATAATTATATAATAGATATAATAGATGTAAGGCATTTAAAAGCATGCTAAATTATGTTTAAATGGACTGCGCAAATTCTGAATCTTCTACTTTTACACAAAGGAGCTTTTCGTTTGGTTAAAAATATTGACAAAAATGTTGGAAATTAAAAACTATTATATAAAGCTTTTGAATACAAAACTTAATATCATCTGTAGTTTATTATTCAACGAACTAGAGCGGATTATTAATTTTTGGTTTCCTCATATGTAAATGCAAAGTTCTAAGAAGACATTTGCGTATTTAATTTTAATTTTTACAAAAAAGTTCGTCAATCATTAAGACTTATATTTAAACTTAATCATTATCATGATGTTTTTGTATGTTCATTTTTCATTATCGTCGTAACTAGTAACGTGGCGATTATATTACACTAGCTTTCTACCTGTGGATTCACCCGCTTTGTCTAAGACCTAATAAATTATACACTAAAACCTTTCTCTTAAGTCATTCTAACGAATATAAAACCGCATCAAAATCGGTTGCATAGTTTTAAAGATTTAAGCATACAAATGGACATAGGGACAGAGTAAGCGACTTTGTTTAATACTATGTGGTGTGGATATGATGGTGTAAAATGCATATAGATTTACATTTGTCATATTATGGACTATCGTAAACATAGGTACTGAAAACTCAGACCGGTTACTTTTTACAAACGCTCTCATTTACTCCTACGATGAAAGCAAATCATACTATGTAGCAATTACTACAGGGAATCCTAGTGTGCTAGTGAATCCTGTAATTTTATGATTTTTGTGTCTGGTTATAGTATAGGAGGCTTGAAAGAAACATTTGCCACTTATTTAACACGGAGAAACACTTCATGTAGTCACTATGTTGAAGCTGCGGCTAACATCTAGTTATTATTCAATATACAAGCCAGATGGAAAACTAAAAAGAAAACGTGTTTATTGCTATAAAATTTAAAACATTTCAAAATATATTCGTATAAAAACTAATACAGGTAAAATGTGAAACACAGCCTAAAATATTAAGATCAGACCATGAGGTAAATAATAATTAATTACTACAAAGTTCTATAAAGGACAAAATTCTATGTGAGAAGCTCGCATAACAGAGGGGTTAGACAAGTGTATTCGACAGCTTACGTCAATCTCATACATTCATAATTTCATAATCTATTCTATCAAACGTTACGCTAATAGAAAGCCACTTGTCTAGGGGGGCAGATCAGCCTGTTGGGCAGATTCTTTATTCATATTGCTAAGTAAAATAATGATAAATAGATTCCGTGACAAACTTTCAGTTCTTCGAATATACAATGAATTGTTAAATTTTTTGATTAACATCCGTGACAAGAGGAAATTTTTTATGACATAATTTTAGTATTTTTTTTGTTTTCTCGTCTTGTTAAATTATGCAGTGACATTTAACTAATGTAACAGAATCTCGCGTGCTTAAATACACAGCCAATTTGAATTAGATTGAAATATGCGTGAATGAATAAAAGAAAATTAATAGTACCGAAAATATTTTAAAATTAGGTAGATTTTCAATAAGAATTCTATGTGCGTAAAAATTGTTATCAAATTATTTTTAGTACGCGTTATGAGTATATATATGTAGGTACGTAGTATGAGTTTTTCTCCGTTACGTATATTTTAAGAAATAATTATTTCATTTATAATAATTGTTTTATGTTCATATTAAAAAAGCACAGTAAATATTCAGTTCAATTCATTCAGACATGCCTGGTCAGGACAACTACTTAGTCAACAGCATAAACGTAGGTACTACGACCTCTTGGCCGATTGACCGAGTTATGCGGGATAGGACCATAGTATTAATAATGACAATGCGAATAATTGTGTTGTGAATGTAACCACCATATAAAGAGACTCTTCATGGCTTGAAAATATAATATGTCGGAAGGATCATATTAATATAATAACTCACTTTTAATATGATTATGACCATTTTCTTCATATAACAGTTCGAATTGTACATATTCCAATAAATTAAAATACTAAAATGGAATTGATGTAATCATAGTGACCTTGCATCAACGTTCACCCAAACAAAACAGGTTGTAGCCGGCATATTGTGTGGTCTTTCTGCTCGATGATTCTTCTCGAATTACTTCATATTATAGTGAATATTGGGTTTTTCATAAACATTTTTTTCCTGAATAATTCTCAGTAATACGTAGTACAATGAGGTAAAACTATAACTATAATATACTATAATAGCGGCTTCTAATAAAGGGGTGAATGACTAGCCCATTAGCATAGTGGTATCATGAACACGTTATTATTTTGTGCACTTACAATTTTGTTTTTGGATACATCCTTAAAAATCCTATAAAACTATACTGATATAAATGTGTGTTATTTGATGACATCATAATGTTTGTGTTTGTTTATAGTTCGGGAGCTAAAGAGTGTTAGTTACGCTACATTTATTTACTTCCTGTTATCATACGACCGAATCCGCATTCCGCCGGCAAAAGCTGGTATTAGTTTAATTAATTTCCAATTTAATTACAGATAGACAATAATGTTATGTATGTAGGCTTAAACAATTATATTCATTTTAATTAACTAAGTGTAATTATAATTCTTTCTAATAATGTTACAGTTTTCAATTATTGGCTGGAGATTGACCCTGTTGCAATTGATTAATTATTTTTCACAGTTTAGCAAGTCTATAGATAACTATAAAGCTCAAGGAAGTATAAAATGTGTAATAAGACACCAGGTAGAAAATATAATCCCAAGATCATCGATTAACTAAGTAGTAATATGATGACGTGATTTTTATCAATTTTGACATTAACAAGAGTTATTTCTGACCATAGCGTCACGCATTTGGCCTATTGTTTTACTTGTGATGATTACAACTTCTCGGATCTAACGTCGAAAATTAACACTTGTGTATAAATTTTTTTATAACCTTTGTTCAGAATCATTTGTTTGATCTCAAACGCGACATCGGCTTATCGAAAAAAGAAACAAGAAAATAATTAGCAATGCATCTTTGGCACTGTTTTTGCATTTATTCAATAAATAATAAATAATATCGTATTGGTAAAATAATTTGTTTACATGCATACATTCATGTTTATCACAGATCAATTGTTGAGCATTTATTTTTATTGATTTTTTTATGCTTTACTTATTATAGAGTAAGTACCATTTTGAAAACGAGCTAGTGTTGCTTTATGTTAAAGGGATAAAAGTAATTTTATACAAACTCGTGTTCAAAGTGGTATGAGACATCATTGACCAGAATCGCAGCTGTAGGTCATCAGTGATTGGTATATTAAGCCCGGGATGGTGGCGGCGGTGGAAGCGTGGCAAGGTAGTCGAGAGCCTTTTGGATTGCTGGCGGTATCGGGGGCGGTGTTGGTAAATGGGCACCCTGGAAACACAATTTGTTTATTTAAGTATGTTATTTATATTAGTATATTGTTCACACATATTCTCTATAATTTTCCAACGTTAATTAACCTTAAATTATACGAAAACAGTTATGATTAATATTAATTTTTTTTCACTTTAAACAAAGAATATTCTGATATATTTAATATTACTTATATATAATTAGGGAATTATACACAGACCCTGGCACACAACTACCATTGATTCTCTACCTGATAACCGGTATGTAAATGTCATTGTAATACTAAAATATGTCTAAATAAAGTCTAGCAAATAGCACGCTCGACATTTTAGATTTATGTAATCAATTGTTTATCATCTCCGTCTGATAATAATATCTTCAATATTGGGTAAGTGTAGTTCTTGAAAAGATGAATAAATACGTATTTTTGGTATTAAAAAGAAAACAGTTACAATTTATTGACGGTCTATTTCATAATATCAAAATAAGAACCATTCTAAGGAATTGGGATGAATACATTTATGTCTTTTTAGAGTTATGAAAAAAATAAGTGAGCATTTTTTTGTGCATTAATGTTTTGGACTAGTAAATTGTTCTGCAAATAGGTATAGGCAAGAAATTTTTATAAATAAATATACAGCTGCGCTAAAAGAGTTTTGTTATTGAAATTACATAAGACATCCTAATAAGTTTGTTTCTAAAATATTTATGCATTTAAATGTATGAAAATAAGTGATATGTATTTACCTCTGGCCTGAATCCATTTTCATCGTCAGCTACGTAATTGAGATTGATGACTGTTCCATCAGGCGCCGTGTAGCTAAACGCTCCTTGGGCTACTATGACGTCATTACTGTCAGGGCCGCTGGCTTTCTTCAAGGTTCCTGTTTCATCAGCCTTGATACCGTTTTCAGTTTCATAACTGAAAGTTAATGAAATTTGATTAAAATATACAATATGAGAAGTACTTGATGATTTGTTATTGGATTGTCCAATGCTAAACAAAACGAGACGTTCTATGATTTTAAGCAAAAAAGGGATTAAGCATTCGACATAGTCATTTTAGTAGTACCTACATAATAAATTCAGGAATAAAAAGTTTATAATATGATTCTGAATCTTAATTTTACTTCTATCACATCAATTTTTATTGGTATCATAATATTACCTGCTTAAATCTTATCATATTAAAATAATATTTAGTATATTTGGTACGAACCTGTAAACATAAGATCCATCTGCTTGTTGGTCAAAATCTTGCTTAATAATTGCTATGACTTTATCCCCAGGACCTTGTGGTGCTGCTACCGCCAACGCAACCACACCCAGTAAACATATGATCTCCTGAAAGCGTTATATAAAAATTATAAACTCACTCTTTATGAATATTAATTACTTTTAAAACTCTGAAATGTTCATATAAAAAGTGGCGCCTGAATATATTATTTAGCAAAAATGTACGAGAGTAAATTGTTGTATGTGATATATAACTAAATCACTACATAGTAAAACAATGTAAAACAATGTCGCTTTCTCTGTCCCTATGTCCCTCTGTATGCTTAAATCTTTAAAACTACGCAACGGATTTTGATGCGGTTTTTTTTAATAGATAGAGTGATTGAAGAGGAAGGTTTTGATAAATAATTTATTAGGTTTAAGACAAAGCGGGCGAAGTCACGGGCGGTAAGCTAGTAGAATATATTATATTGTCTATTTTGTATCCTAATATAGAAAAAAATGTAATGGAGATTAAAATGAAAATTAAATGGGCTTGATTTTAAGTTGTTGTTTTCTCAATAATTCTGCTAAAATGTGAATTGTAATAAGTAAGTACATATATTATTTTACAATACTATAAAAAAACTTATGTTATTTATGTTATGGTGTAATTTTTTTTTTAATTATTTGTATTATAAAATGTTGTTTATAATATATACAAAGAATGAAATAATAATTTAATTGTATGTTTAATTGCAATCAGCGATTCATATTTATATTAAAACCATTACAATCGATTATCGCCTCATACATATTGAAATATTTAAAGCATCTCCTGGTTCGCATCCTACAGCCTCAGAAATGTCATTTAGGTCACGCATGTACGTAACGCAAACACGCTAAGTCCACTCGCTAATTGTGTTCGCGCAAAACAATAACTCGTAATACAGACATCGCAAGTAGCCTTCAAATTCCGATGATGTTATTATCTAGTGTTAGAATGTCATCATATCGTAAAAAAATGCTCCTAATGAAGTGAGCGAGGCAATACGACTGTGTACATCTTTGCTGTGTCAAAAAATAGTAACAGTGAAATTAAATTTGTTAGCCTGTTCGTCTTTTGCATCCGCGTAGTGTGTAGAAGAAAAGAAAAAATCTAATTGTGAAAAATGGCTAACTAACTAACAAGTCATTACATTTACTAAGCATTGTTAACATTTGACAAGCATTCGACCTTGCGGCTTGCGCATCGCATGCACTATACTTAGTACACGTGACATTTAAAGTATCATTAGGAAACTAATAGAAATAGAATTTAATTCCCATTTATGGGTGAGTAAGAACTATATTTAATATTGAGGATTAATACACGTAGTTATGTGTATGTCCTATAAATAATTTATTTTATGTATAACTTATGAAGAAGATACTTTTTGTATTAAGTAATATACATATTATATATCAACAGATTTGTAATAGTAAACATGCATAATTTATTTAAATTATCTTTTTTTTTTTTCATTAATTCGTAAGCAATAAAAGTGTATGTATTCTGAATCTTGGATGACAATTTCAGCAGTAAAAAACCCTTTATTTTATTTTAATCTAAATTTAAAATGATCCTTACCTAATACCTATTGCTATGCCAGCCTATTACGAGACAAAGTAACAATAAATAAATATACTGTATGAAAATAACAATAAATAGTACTGACAATACTCAAAAAAATGTTTTTTTTTTTTTTTTTTTTTATTAAAAACTTTGTTAAATATGTTATTCCAATGAGATAGCTATTAGCTAATGAATGCTTTATAATAATACTAGCTTTCCACCCGCAGCTTCGCCCGCGCAGTCAAAGAAAAACCCGCATAGTTCCCGTTCCCGTGGGATTTCCGGGATAAAACCTATCCTATTTCCCAGGGTAAAAAGTAGCCTATGTCCTTTCTCGGGTATCAAAATATCTCTATACAAAATTTCATGCAAACTGGTTTAGTAGTTAAGGCGTGATTGAGTAACAGACAGACAGATAGAGTTACTTTCGTATTTATAATATTAGTATGGATAATTATAATAAGCAATAATGTTTATTATGAATATAGCTTTTTAAGAAGGATTTTATTCCAAGAGTCTAGATTACAAAAATTACAATATTCTAACTTATCTCTTTAGTATGCATGAATTTATGGTTATAATATACACTATACAGTATACACATAATTATTTATTTTAATTTATTATAGATATTTGAATACATGATATTTATTTATATAAAAGACGTTAGAATATGATATATTTTCCAACAATTTGCTAATAATATAATTCTAGATTGCTGATATTATTTAAACTTTTAGAATTTTAAGATTTTTAACGGATTTTAAACGAGATTTATCTTAATATATATAAATCTCGTGTCGCAATGTTTGTCCTCAATGGACTCCTAAACCACTAAACCGTTTATAATAAAATTCGCACACCATGTGCAGTTCGATCCAACTTGAGAGATAGGATAGGTTTTATCCCGGAAATCCCACAGGAAAGGGAACTATGCGGGGTTTTCTCTGAAAACGCGGGCGAAGCCGCGGGCGGAAAGCTAGTTTATTATATTATTTTCCCGACGTTTCGAACAGCGAAAGTGTTCGAAACGTCACTTTACAGCTAAAATAGAACACTAGAATTATAATTTAAACTTTTTATTTAACTGGCATAATACCTTACATAGAGCTATTATGAATTACCTCTTTTGCAGACCCAGTACCTATTGACGAATCATTAATTTCGGACAAATATAAAATTTATTCAATAAGGAAATACTTCAAAGAAAAAATCTATAACATATGGGCATAATGGAATAATTAATCTTCGATGAGTCTCGTACATGCAGACGTAAGAATTTCGCAGAAAAGTAACACTAATTAATTACCATAAAAAAAATCATAGGCATTTTCCTTCCCATACCACCATGTATTATTAAGGTACACTGAACAACAAATCAACATATATGCATGGTAATATATTTTTAATGGAAATGTTGTAATGAACGAGAATGCAAAATAAGTCTCAACTTCATCATTGCTGTGACGTGTGAACTTATTCTTGTGTCACGCAAGATCCTTCACTCAGAGCTCATATTTACAAATGAGTGGAAACGTGCAAAAACACAAATGAGACTTCTCAGTAAGACGTACAGACGTCTGCATAATTAGCTGTTTTGTAAGTGTATTGAGTTGTGGGAACACACAATTTGAGAGTCGCCTCGAAAAAACAATGTCCTCCTAGTAATAACAAAAGGCGTGCGCCTAATTAAGCACTCGCACGCCTAAACAAGCATACAGGGCCTGATCGGAGATTTGTTTAATTATATAAATTAAATGTAAAAAAATATTGCAATTTGTATTGCTTTTTTCATTAACCACTTTAAGTAACAGTGAATGAAAATCAAAGTGAACAAGGTTTATTAACTCCCCAACTAACATTCATTTATTTTATTGGATTTAATAATGAGAAAGTTAAAAGCGTGCTGTAAAATTCGCAAAATTTCAATTGAGCGTGATTATGCTTTACATATAAATTACACGTGTCGTCACCTTCTCACCTTTGTCACTTGAAATTCATATCAATTATTGCGTAGTTCGCTGGAACTTTATATTATACGGTTCTTAGCAGCGCCCTTTAAGATTGCATATGTAAATAAATTTATAAGGATGAGCCCGTCAGTAAGGTAAACTACTATTGCCAAAGGTTAGGTATTGTGGATGCAATAAATGCCCCGTCTTGCGTTAGTCGACTGCGACAAATGCTAAGATGCGCTTTGAACTTACGATTTGTTATCAGCTTCAATATGATAGTATCATAATGAGTAGGTAAAGTTATATATTATATTTTTTTCTAAATGTCGAAAATTTTCTATTCATTTATTAATTAATCAAATTTATATTATACGCTTTTCAATAGAAATTTGATTTTGTTTCTAGGATCATTCCGAAATTACAAAAAGTTATATTTTATTTTTATTAATCAATTGTATTTTTTAAGAAAAATTACCTTATTATTGCTCGTTAATTGCAATTTTTAAGATACTATTATACTTGTGAAAATAATACTTAGTTTTTGTACCAAGCTAAACAGAAAGCAACAAATGGTGCCAAAAGATACAGAAAAGAACAAAACACTATCGAAATAAAATATTTCAAAGATAAACTATTAAAAACGAAATTAATTTCCTTAATTGTGTCAAGTCATTAAACCTTAATGACATGTATATATCAGCATATGCTATAAAAATATTTAATGATTTTTATCACTTTATGATAGACTACCTATATTGATTTATACCAAATTTTAGTATGTATTCAAATATCCCAATAGCAATAAACTTTTACAGTCTTGACAACAGCAATTTACCTATTTAGAAGTTTATAAGTTACCATAACATAATATATACCTAGGTATACCTATACTTCAATGCTGTATTCCGATGTAAATTATATAAACTACGACTTACCATTTTAATCATCTTCGCAGTGCACTGATAACTGTATGAAGGGTGTAATAATATCCCATGTGATGATGGTCGGCGACGTTTGCGCCGGATTGTACTTAGCCTGTAATCGTCAGTCCCTTTTATAGAGACGCAGGTTTGTCTAACTATTGCAAACAGCAGGGGGAGCCTGCAATGACTGCAAAGCACAGGGCCGCATTCTATTTGCTAATAAATAATAATATTATCGCATTTATCCGCACTTGAAGCTGCTTTTCGTAAGAGATAACTACCATTGCTTCCTTCTTTCTTCTTAGTTGAAACTGAAGCAGAAAAATGTTTAAGGAATCCAGGTTTTCATGCTGGACGAAATACCGTTATTACAACAAAAAACCCTACTTCTAATTTATGTAGTCATATGTCACAACCACAATCCTGACGTTTACAACGACACAAAAATCCGTCCAGTGGTTTGGACTGAAGGGCATGCCAAAAAAATATTGCAAACATACATAAACATACACTCGAAAAACAAAATTTTTTCGCAGTTGGGTAAAAGTGAATAAGAATAGAGGCATTTTAATGTACTAAAATATGGCGCAAAACTTATTTAATTTAAGTGTTTCTTGCATGGTCTTATTAGATGCATTTCAATGTATATAGTATAGTGAAGTCCCGTGTCCCCGTAGTGGGGTAAGGGGCAGATGTACATTTCAATGTATTGTTAGCTAAATCTAGGGAGAATAACATCTTCAAATTAAAACGTAACCACACTTCTGACCACATAAATACAATATTTTTCGTGTTAACAATAAGCGACTATAAAGAGACGCATAAAACTTTTCACCACACGCATAGTTTATGTCAAACCACTTGCTCATTACTTAATAGGCTCTAAAGGCGTCTCTGTACTAAGCTTTTTCAATTTGTTAAAATTTATCGACTAGACACATGTTTTGGTTATAAAACTTAATTTGCATGGTAAATAAATAATAATCTTCCTTCTTAGCATTTTTAAAGGCCCTTTTTGGGTCAAATTTAATAATTACTTGTAATACGTATCATTACCATAATATAAAAAATTCAGTATCAGTAATTTGTAATCACATAACACAAAGACTACTTGTATGATTTTAAACAAATCCTTTTTTTGCATGTATTAACGTAATGCTCACTGATTTCCCTATCAAATACGGTAACGATCTAGGTTAATTATGCACGCAATAAAGATTGATTTAGTCAATGAGCTTATAAGACTATAGGAACTTGACTTTCAAATTTACTTTGTAGACTAGTATATAAGGTCGAATGACCTAATTGAAATAAAAACGTTCATATGTAACGGCATAAGTCATTATGGCAAATTATAATTTTCCGGGATGCCGAGAAAATTTTAATCGAAATTAATGAAAAGTGTGATATTTAGGAATAAACAAGGCTCTTTTCTCTTTGATAATATAATTGTTCAAATCTGTGTATCTAGAGGTAACCCATTATATTAAATGTATACTGCTTTAATCTAAATCGCCTAAATCGTATTCAAAATCTGATTTAAACAGGCCGAATTTAAAACAATAAAACTATTAAAGTATTGTTCTAAAATACAAAAGGCAATTGTATTAGGCATCTATGCGAATTTCATCCTCTGTGGAGGTTACCACTGCGTTGTTTAATTGCATATGAGGTATGACAACTATATGAATATCTACGTTAAAATATTATGTGGGTACATACAATTAAAATAATAATGTTTTATTTTACATTTATACAAGAGTTTTCAACACCATTTATTCAATTTTCGATATGTCAAATTCTTTAGAAAACTATAGTTTTTATAGTATTACAATTGGTTAATTCTAGATAATTGATTTTGTTTTATTTAAATAATAAGTTTTATATTATAGTAAAATTTATAGGTAAATGACTATTAGCTTAACAATAGGTATTTTGAGCTTTAAGATATGGTTTCATATTTTTTTTTTACTCTTACATATTTTCATTATTATTCTAGAAAGGAATTTAATCTTAATTTTACATAAAAGTGAGTAAGATAACAATGTGTGCCAGTTTTCTATGTTATATTTTCAGTAATTAAATTTACATCATATAAGACATTATTTTAGATAAATAGTGTTGAAAAAACGAATGTTAAACAAACTGTATTTTATTAAGTAGCACACATTGAAATGAACTCTTTACAATTGCATCTAAAGAGGATCGTTGATGTCTAATACACGCATTATATTTATTCATGCTCACTTGAAAGCAAAGCTCATTGTCAAACGGTACTCGGTATTTTATTGATTTCTGAACATATTCAAATATTTTATGACTAACTAACTAACCTATACAAGGTTCATATTGTTATGGAGTTTTTTCTATTCTAATTCTATTTCGTAAAGATATTTTATATTTAACAAACATACGAAAAAGTTTTGACATTTGGTGGACAAACAAATATTACATATTTATGTGAACAATAATTTCCAATTGAATTAATTTTCAATCGGAAATTACAACTTTAGACGCGTCAACTTTCATTGATTTATATTCCTTTACGCTATGGGTACGTAATAAAGCAATCGATGCCATTTAGTGACGCAGCAGGATATAAAAATCGGTTGAAGGTAAATCAAGATGTACAAAAGATTAATAATAACAAATGTTATTTGATTATAAAACGTTGACATTAGAGATATCATTAATAACATGGGTTAAAAATAATTTACCACAATTTTTTAAAATTTAACCTACGGAATGATAATTAAAAATTATCTTTAGTTCGTATTAATTTAAGTTAATTTGTTAAAATTGAGGTAAATTTATGAATACAATCACCAATATGCTAATACATAACATTCATTAGGTACTGTCTTGTAATTTATTTTTCCATTATCAAACCACGCCATCAATGCAAAGAGAATCCACAAGCAAAAAACCTAAGTGCATACTTGTAGCTACTAGTTCATCGAAGGATGCGCATTGCGCACGCGCCGCTCGCTGTACGAAGGCTCTTTATAATTTAATTTGCTCTTGTTTTTACTACATGTATAATAGAGATGAACACAAGAAGTAAAGCCTCGAAATATGAAAATTAATAGTTAACACAGAATTTATAGAATGTAGAGTTCATTTTGCATGTAATAATCGTTGCGTATTTCATTATTTAGTTTATTTTTGTTGTATTGTATTAATAAGAAACTGAAAATAATCCTTAATATTTGAGGATTCAAGGAAAGTTACCTATTTATTAATTATGTAGTAAATTATTTAAGCTCAAAAGGTTCTCCTTATAAACTTGCTAAAGAAATATTTTCCGGATGTACACAAAAAGCCAATAAATGGTACTAAATAAGTTTAATATTCCAAATTCATATGATTTACTAAGTACTAAAATAAATTTTCAAACTCAGCTTAGTTCAATGCTAGGTATTTTCTTGCCTGCCTGATTACGTTATAGTTACATCTACAACAGAATCCATTGTTATTATTGTGTTAATTTTGTGTTTTTTTTTTTCATGTTTTGGCGACATGTTAATACCTATTTTCACGTATCGTCCTTCAATAACTCAATGTTATTTAATCGTATGCCATTACAATCATGCATATAAGAGACATAAGGTTTTACTGCCCAGTCCTTGAGTTATCTTGAGCGAGCTTATAATAATGAAGAACATTTAATAACAAGTAAATGAGGTAAATAGATGTCCAATCGCTGTTAAGATGCAAAGAATACTGAACTATGAACTTTAACTTAGTACGCCACGGTGTCGTCTCCAGTCGCGTTCTATGATTACATTATGCCTATTTTCAAAGTAAATATGCAAGTATCTTTATTTAACAACTTACCTTGTAGGAACTAAATATCAAAGTAATTATATGTTACGCCTGCTATATGATTTTAGTATTTTTGAAAGGCTTAAAATAAATTCCATTTTCCTTTTGTGTACATTAAAAAAACACTTAATTAACCGACTTCAAAAAAAGGAGGAGGTTATCAATTCGACCGGTATGTTTTTATTTTATGGGCATTTTTGCAAGTTCAAGTTTGAAGTCGGTTGTTTTAAACGCAGTTATCACTTGTATTTTATTTACAGAAAAATGCATCGGGTGTAGATTATATGTAATATCTATAACAAGTAAAAAATTATGTAACTGGATGCTTAAATAGATGCATGTTTAATATGCTTTGGCAAAAATAGCTGAATATCTGATGAGATTAAAATAAATTTAGCGTACAGATAAATTATAAAAGACATGATCAGCAAATAGGCTACTTTTTGTCGGAGTGCGATACGAGTGAAGCCTCCGACTTTAATTTCGTCAAAACCTATTTGCTTGCTTTTTGATATTAAACATGTATTCTATATCGAACATTATAAGTTCAAGACGAATACAAATAAGCTAGAATGGAAGATTATAACAGATAGTTTTAATCAGTTTGCTCATCAATCAGTATATTATTATTGTGAATCAATATCCCGTGAGAACATCCGTTCACATTTTTATGCATTCAATTATTTTCCTACATATTATATCCATTTATTTCTGAATTCCACATCTTTGTATGTTATGCACAAGGATTTCAACCTAAATGTCAATGTTGGATTATTTTTATAGAATATATTTGTTATTTGTATAATTTATTGCGTGGGTGACAACCGTAATATTTTAACAAAACATCATTGGTTATTATGATAGATTTAATAAGATTTATTTTTGTCATTATAAAATCGGTTAATCTTTGTTTCCAATCCAGGGTTAGAGTGAATGCCTCTAACTGGGCAAGTTATGCCATTAATAGCAAATTTTTAGTTTTAATGTGGAAAGCACTAGGCTTTATACTTTAGTACTTACAATATTGCGTTTTATATGATCACTAGATCATATAAAATGTAATATTGTAAGTATTCCAAATTTTAATTCATATAATTAGCTTTAATCATCTTGATAACAATTTTATGTGTAACTACTTAATCATCTTCTGAGACTCCTTTATATCTAAAATGAAAATATGTGAAAATAGGTTTCATTCTTACTGATGTGTATTCTTGATTAAAACTAAATTATTTTTATTGCTAACATACCTATAATATAGAGTATAGGTACAATAAAAACAAAAAATAAATTACCTTTTTATTTCTTCAACGACTTACTAAATACATAAAATAAATCTTAAGTTGAAATGTCATCCAGTGATAATCGTGTTTTGTCTCACCGACGAAAGATGACTAACCGAAAAAAAATGGTGTATTCAATATTATGGCAGCCGTGAAGATATTTTTATAAATTTATATTAACTTGTTTAACCCGGATACCGGCATAGTATGTCATTTATGTGGCTATTAATTTATAATTAATACACATCTTGAATACGTATTTAGAGCAGAAAGAGTTAATCATTTCATTAAATATTCATCATCATCATCATCATCATTTCATTAAAGATCATTTTGTTAAATAAATCTGAAATGTCGTTCTTTGGGTTCCATTTTAAATACAATGGCGTAAGACGGTCTGGGAATCGGGTGCAAATATTCATCTTACTATCAGCAGAATCCATTGCCGACATTTTCATATAAAAATACATCAAACGAACCATTTACATGAGATAAGATTTCCAAACCTACACTTTCAAATCTTTTTATTTTTTATTTTAAAATAAAAAAGATTGAAGCTGAAATCTAATCGGATAATATTGACCAAGACATAATCTACTCTAACAAATATTATAACCCATTCATTGTTTAAATAATGTTTACAATCAATAGATTCAAAGTAACCTCTATGTAGCACCAATCAATAAATTAATTGTTTTATTTCTATACCTGTTTAGTATTTAGGAAAGTTGATGACATTAAATGACTATATAATAAAAATATGTGTTCATGGACGTGTACGTTAACATTATTCAATAAGTATTAAGTATAGCAGTATGAGTTATGTACAATAATTAAAACAAGTGAAGAAATAATTCAATGATATTTTTTTTCATTATACATGTATACCTCTATAAAAGATGATTTAAACTTTATATTATATCACTAGACTTTTGCCCTGGCATCGCCTCAACTAACTAGAGAAAATATAGCTTATGTTAGTCGATAAAGAGAGCTTTCTTGCAGTAAAATAATTGTTAAAATCGATAGTTTTAGAGCTTTTTCACTAAATACAAAAATACAATTTTTCTTTGTGTTACCTTACCTACCTCTGTCATTGCAGTGGAAACAAATATGAGATTAGTATATCAGCATTCACGCAATTTCGTAAGATTTTTCCGTAGGTAATGTTTTTCATTTATGCTCCGGTGACGGATATTACTGGCCTAAGAGTAATATTCTATATTTACAGCATATAACAATTTTCAATTTATACAATCAAAATAATAAGCATATTATTTTTTCAATTCAAATATGAGTACCTTATTGGAATAATCTTTTCATATATTATCTTATCTATAATTCTATTTTGAAATAATCAATAACAATAATAATATACGGAACATCTTAGTATTAAAAAGGCAATTTGTTTTGTAATAATGATACAAGTTAAATAAGAAGATTATATTAATCAAATACTTGCATTTACATACTTACCCAGTTGATGACACATAGCAAAGTGTTGGAACGAGGAATTTTTTCATTAAACATCATTTAGAGTAGATATAATTTGAATAACATTATAAAATACGTACGAGCTAAGATCTATAAACGGTATAAATAATTCATTTTTATCAAGTCTTAAACTCACAGAAATAGTAATAATACCGCATTTAAACTACAGGAATTCGTTTTCTATGGTACTGTCTACGTGGTTAATAGGTGGGTCCCCAAAATGATGTGTGTCATTTTCCTCGGCCAAGCCACATCCACATAAGCTGCTTCCCGCAACAATTACTTCGCGAGGCTGCTCGCTCTGTGAGAACCTCCTTATGGAAAAAATGAATTTCGAATTAATTTCTGCTCTAGCACTCTTATTTCTATGAACACAACGGTATAATAAATTCATTTATTAAAATTGAATAATGTTAAGTAGGTTACTTATACCTCTATGTTAGGTTAATTAAAAAAATCACACCCAACTTATATTGGCTCCTTCGTTTCTTAGTTAATTCATAGAAAATTTACAAAAAATTATTAACTTACTAGCCTTCTGCCCTGGACTTCGCTCGCCTGGACCATACAATTTTGTACATAATGGATTTTACAAAGCGACATTCTTTAGGCTTCCGACGGATACTTATACATATAATGTTTATATCGCGTATATTATAATATCATATTTTAATAAAAACAAAATAGAAAGCTCTATAGCATATCCAATCGTATCATATATATTTTTTTTTTTATCTAGAGATATAAATTTCCATCGGAATTTCTATTGCCAATGCGACTGAAGCTATGGGTGAGAAGCTAGTGAGGTAGTCTATATTTAAAAACGTTATAGGAGAAGAAATAAAAATATAACTAAATTACAACACATTTTAAAATAAAATGATACATTATGTATTCAAACTACGTCAAAAATCTAAAAGCACGAGACAGGATCTTCTCGTTCTAAAATAGATAATTAACGAAATTCTTCACGGAAAGATTTCAACGCCGTGTAAAAAAGGTCGTTACTCCTTGTTTATCGCGGGTCATTGTATGGATGTAAAAATAATATGCCGTGTTTAAATTCTTATACTATTAATTTGATGGTTCAAATTCAAATTATATAAAAGTTTGTGAGTTCATCCGTACAATGATTAATGAACAACATGACGCTAAATATATATCGTTACAAATTCTTTGTACATTATTACTATACTGTAAGATGCGTAGGCTCTAGATTCGTGTGTTTGTTTTAAATTTTCTTTATTTTCACTACGAACCACACAATGAAAACTTAAGTGGTTGTTTATAAAAAATTATATATTCAATCTTCCTTTTAATTTTGTTTTAGTAGCACATACGTATTTTTTTTAAATATATTAATGTCACCTCGGTAGCGCGTGCCTACCGCTCCCATTTTTAGAAATGTGTTTCAGATCAATATGTTTATTTATTATTCATTTTAGTTATAAAATAGTGAGCTTAATAGCCACAAACAAATATGGTGTGTGCTAGCGCATCTCAAAATGCTAAGGTCATTCTGCATGCTATAAGAGGACGATAGATTTTATTCGTGATGCACATCTATCACAATACATACCTACTCAATTACACCTTTGTTGAGACCAAGGGAATTGCAGTTATTTGTGATACAAATGGGTTGTTTCAAATCACTAAAACGTCGAATAAACTGTTTTGATGCTGTCTTACAATTCTCATAATTTTAAGTAAACAACATTAACAGTTTTGATTTACCTGACATTTATGGGTAAAGGTATGCAAGAAATGAATTAACTATACTCACAAGGAGACGCAACTTTATATCTACAGCATAACCATCTTTAAACCGATATTTCATATTTACCGTATTTTATTCATATTTAAAATCATAAATTGTAAATTGAGTTGTTGAAAATTGAGCACGCTTCATTTCACGATTTTGATCAGTATTCACGCATAATAGCCGTGTATAAAATATTTACGTAAAACAGGTAGTATGAAATTCTATTTAAATACCAATATGAAATTGGTACCTGAATATAATTTTTTGTATCATTATTATCATCATCAGCTTATTGTTCTTCCTACTGAAAGTGCGTAGGCTTATAAAAGTTGGCAAATAACTCACCATGTTGACCGTTGAGCTTTGACATACTTTTTTTTTCAAAATATTTTTTTCGAACGGAGCAATTATAGTTTTGATATTCATAGATAATAATTTATCTAAGTATAGTCTATTGGAAACTGTGATTGGAAAAGATGTTCATAATAATCAAAATAGTTGTTCATCTAATTTCGGACGCTCTATTTATTGTCGAAATCATAATAAATTTAACTACAATCAACTTACAAGTTTTGACGTATTATCTAATTAAACACCAAGAAGGTGTATCATGCATAAATTTATTACAATTCAGGGCATCAGTATAATATTACAGCTTTGTGAATAACGACCAATACGAGCAATTAATATTAAATTGACACTCGACAGTCACGTTTATTCGTCTCGGATACTTATTGTAAGTAATTGTTCTCGTTTGTAGGCTGTAGCGTATTATTTACCAATGTACTGAAGGGTTATTACAGAATTCATTTACAT
Organism: Colias croceus; assembly: GCF_905220415.1. Lineage (NCBI taxonomy): Eukaryota > Metazoa > Arthropoda > Insecta > Lepidoptera > Pieridae > Colias > Colias croceus. The sequence goes on from NC_059542.1 coordinate 6,396,884, forward strand.
TAAATGATAAGAAATACTGAAGGGATGATGATTATAAGTTCTTGGTTTTGTTATATTGAGTCTTAATTTCCACATATATAATTTGATTTTTGTTACTTAGTACAATCTCCAATCTCTCGAGAAGTTTAGTAGTAAATAGTAAATAGTTTAGTAGTAAGTAAATAGTAACCATAATACTACTATGATATTTTTAAAAATAAAATAAAATTTATACAGTCCTTCCAATTTCGCAATTCATTTTAAAAACCGATGAAATATATCTTCTAACAAAAATTAACATGGTTAAAAAATAATTCAATCTTTTAATTTTGGTACATTTGATTTATAAGGTTGATTAAAGATTAGTCTACAAAATGAAACCAGTTTTACACATTTTCGTCGGATTGCGTAATCCTTGAAGCTGGTGGACATCGGTCAACTGTGTGGGTTCAGCTGCTTCTGCCTTGAACCAATGTGACATGTCTATAAAATTCAAGGACACAGACTTCCTAGATAGAAAAATAAAATCGATACAGATTATATTAAATTATTCCAAGCTATTAAATTGACACTCCTATGTTAAAATATATTATTACTTAACACTGAAGATGATAAGGAATATTTGCTTATTATTTTGAGGTGCTATTTATTAATGTGGTTAATCACGGCTTACTTGGATTTATGATGCTAAATATTTTTATGTCTTCCTTAATTAAAAATGTGTTATAATTAAAATTATTAAATTTATATTAGTTACCTATATGTTAGAAAAAGATGGAATTATTAAAATATAGTAATTCTTACATAGTTAATTCTTGTAACAGTATTCAGTATAATATGGAACGTATTTGACTTTGATATATCTATACTTAATATTATAAAGCTGAAGATTTTGTTTGTTTGAACGCACTACTCTCGGGAACTACTGGTCCGATTTGAAAAATTATTTCGGGGTTATATAGCTCATTCATCGAGGAAGGCTGTAGGTATTGGGTATTTAATATCATCTCGCTAAGACCAACAGGAGCGGAGCACTGCGGGTAAGACCGCGGAGCACAGCTACTCATAGATATCATATGGCTTGACATTATGTCAAGATACCACTCCTTGGATTTATATACATATATACTTCTGAATCACGTTGTCTGCGAATGGTTGAACAAAATATATTCTAATTCCTAAGCCATTATTTTCAAGTCCGGACAGGTTACTAAATGCTTTTTAATATGCAGTATTATGCACTGTTTAATTTTGAAATAATGAAAATATAAAATACGTTCAATAATTTGGAAGCATTTGATCCTTTTAAAATTCCTTTTACCATAAAAAATAATGCATTTCATAAATTTGGATATAGTTGAATTTATGTAGAATATAATATGAGAAATAATTAATTTTTTCAAAAGTGCTTCTCGAAGAAGTCTAATTAAATAAATAAATGTTTGAGTTTGAAAATGTTTGAGTTTGAGTTAACTACGACTAATATAGTTGTGGATATGTATGTGTGCGTGCTTTTTATTTTTGTGTTATTAAAGTGTATTTATCGATAGGAATTCCTGTTTTTTTTGTTCTTTGGTTGCCTGGAAGAGATCACTTTTAATTGATAAATCCGAGTTGTGTTAGTTTATTTGCTGTAAACTATTAAAACATTAAAACAATTACATAAAAATTTTGCGAAAGATGTAAAATTTTAAATTATGAAAAGATAGTCTAAGGCCTAAGCTGTGGTTTTATGGCAAACAAATATATATTACTTTTCTTCGACTGTTTTACCATAACTCCTACAACAACCTCCATGCAAAATTAAATATCAATAAAGTATAACAGCAGCAGACTACCGGTAAAATTATTATCATTATCAGTTGGTAGTACATAAGTACTACCAACTGATAATGACCTAACTGGTAACTCTTACTTTGCTAACTAATTTAAGTCAGGTTAATATTACGGTACATGAAAGAACACCATCTACCATCCCATAATATTAAGGCATCAATGAATTAATATTATGGGAATTGATTCTTCTATTTATAATTGTTATCTGAAATTAATGATTTCGCGTTGTTACATAAAAAATTAAAATAAATACACCACTATTTACACTTTCTATAAATTAAATACAATTAATAGATTAACGGGAAATAACAATGAAAAGTTGGTCATCAAAATAAACAAAAACAATGGCAACTTTAGTTGAATGTTAAAGGTTACACAATACACAGGTGTAATATTATTAATGATTATACAATTTGGCTGATTTATCGAAGTTTTTTAAGCGAATATCAGGTCACTTTGAATGTGGAAAAATATACCTAGATGAAAAGAAATAATGAGGTTGTGTCTACAAAACCGTTTTTATAAGTATAAAATGTGTTAATAAAGTCAATTAAATAAACAAACCCTTTTTGACATTGTGTTACTTCCTTTTATGTAAGTATTAATAATTTAAATAATACACCATTAATTTATAGGCTATGTTATGGAAGCACAATGTAAAAAACCTATTGACACTACCTTTATCAATTTTGTATAATTTGGTGAATAAAATAAAATATTCATAAAAAATTTAAAACCAGCACGATTGATCGCATATTAATAAGTCTATAATTTTATATTTATGGCTTCAAAATCAGTAATATAAAACAAGATTAATGGTATTCTCTCATATGATTAGAATACATTTGAAAATATTTTATAAAAAAACATATCCTATTTCGTTAACAACCTTGATGATAGGGTTACTTAAAGAATGAACAACTTTTTAATTAAATATTTCTATTCATTTATTTTTCAGTTTGTACATAGCATTACTAGAATGCTTTTTAGGCTCTTTATTTATGACACTATTATACATTTATACAAGTCTTAAATTAGAATTAGTTTCTGGCGAATTGTATTGTGTCGGTGATGAGATGCTAAGAAGTATTAGATGCTATTTAGTTCCTGGCGACAGCGCTGGCGGAGGCGACGGGTGTGGGGGGAGCGTACTTGGCGATGTACTCAAGAGCACGGGCGATCTGGGCGGGCACTGGTGGGGGTTGGGGAATAGCGTTGCCCTGGAAACATATTACGAATTAGATATTATGATATTTAACCCTATCAACGATCTCAAGTATATATTGCTTTTGTCAGGGAAAATTTTGATTGTTTACGTGCGTTTTAATGAAAATTTCACAGATGTATAATGATAAAATACTTACGCTTGGCTGGTAACCGTTCTCGTCGGCGACGTAGGTGATGGAGATCACTTCACCCTCGGGGGAAGTCCAGGAGAAAGATCCTTGGGCGACATCAGGGACGACTGGGGGGTTACCACCGAAGTTGCGTGGGGTACCTTGGGCTTGAGCGGCGATACCGTTGTTGGTTTCGAAGCTGAAACATTCGTTACCAAATGAATATCAATAATCCACATTTAACACCAAAAGTAGTGGATGTTAGGTTGTATACTTACAAGTAGTTGTAGGCACCGTCTTCGTTGATTTCGTTTCCGTATCTGAGGGTCTCGGCGGAGCGGGCATCAGCGACAACCCTGGCGACGGGGACGACGGGGACGGGGGCGGGGACGACCACGGGGCTGGTAGCTGGGGCGCTGCTGACCTTAACGGCGGCGATGGCGGCGGGGGCTTCAGTCACAGTGACGGCACGGACTGGGAAGGGGGTAGTGGATGCGAATTGCTTGAAGGGGGTGTAGTTTTGTTGGTACTGGTTGTTGTAACGGTTGTATTGGTTGTTGTAACGGTTGTTGTATTGGTTGTAGGGGTTGTAGGCGTTGTATTGGCCGTTGTACTTCTTGTATTGGCCGCTCTGGTCCTGTTGGCCGAAGTATTGGCCCTGGTTGAATTGGGCGTTGGCGACTGCCAAGACGCATGCTAATACGACCACCTGTGAATACATAATATTGGATTATTGAACACTATTTTTATTTAATTTTTATAATTAATATTTTCGCCAAATTATTTTTACTTACAGCGAATCTCATCTTGATTTTTTTAAGATTAGCCTAGCTTGGATGAACTAGTTTGAATGCGGGTAAAAAATTCGCGCACGCTTTTATATGGCTCAAGGAACCACCCACTTTAGGCGGCGAATTGCAATAATATTTAAATATTTGGTTGATAATGTGAGGATGTTTTTTTATTATTAAATAACACTTGGTCTATCCGCTTTAGTCGTTGAATCGTATCGTAAGGTCATTTTATGGGGTTAGTTGATCTAATTTACAAAATAATTGATCCTGTTTTAAATAATTGTAATGTATTGTTCTATATTTAAACTAAAAAAAGTCTAAGAAAATATGTATATGGTTATTTGGTAAAATAAATATAACTTAGTACTTACTTTTAATTAAATTTAAATTTTTAATTGTCTGTGGTGCATCAGATTTGTAGAACAAATAAATATGCAAATCATGCTATTTTACGACTGTCATTAAAATAATTAAATTCAAAATTATTAAATATTTATCGTTTAAATGGAAAAAGAAAGTACGTTCCTATTTGGTTTATTTTAATATATACTTTTTATTTCCTTCCTAATCAAAATATTAATACATAAATAATAGACCCATACTTCATATATTTAGGCCAGAAGGGAATAATTCCTCATTGAAAAACTTTGAAAAACTTTTTGAAAATGACGTGACCATTCAGCACATTTCTTAAAAGTAATATTATGTTTAGTAAATTGTTCATTTGAACCTAATAAAACATCCAAAAAATATAAGAGCTTTCAAAGCTTGAATAAAATGTAAGAGATGAAGCTAAATACTAACAAATTAATAACGACTAGAAGTATCGTATCGTATATCGTTTAATATATGACTCTTTTGTTCTAAATTCCCCAAACCTGTTTCTGAATATCTTCTTTATTTATTTCCTTTGCTCATTTTAATTCACATAGATGCACAATATCAATGTGCTCGATACTCTCTATCATATTAAAACTTAAAACTAAAACGTGGTTAGGTTGTTCCCAAATTGTATGTGAACAAATAATAAACAACCCAAATCTTCACACAAAATAATATATTAAAAACTCAAATAGCAATACAAAGCAAATAAAAGTCAGTTTTACAAATATTGAACCAAGCATACAAATATCTGTAGAATCTATTCATTGGTCCTTAAAATAAATATAAAATAGGTACAAGAGTAAATTTTAAGTTAATATATTTACGTATATATATAAGAAACTTTTTTGTTGTTGTTAAATAATTTAATTATAGAAATCAACGAATAAACTCATTCTTTGTTCTTTTCTTATAAAACTATAAAATACTAGTGGTCCGCCCCAACTTCGCCCGTGGTACTTGTTTATATTCTCCATAAGAACCATCCTCATACTTCTTATAAAAAAGAATTAAGGAAATCGGTTCAGCCGTTCTAGAGTTATGCGCTTACCAAAACATTTTCCAATTCATTTTTATATTAGAGATCATTTAAGTAAATGTTACATAAATATATGCATTATGCATTCTTTTCATACACTATGTTATTGCCTACATGTACATAGAGTAACATCGGAGGGATTATAATCAAAACAAGTATAGGTCATTGTCATTTATGTATCATGTAAACGTTTTTGTTAAGGATAATAAACCACTAAAACCATGCTTTAGAAGCCTAGGGCTACTCACTACGACTTGATATCTAACCTGAACATTATCAATCATTATTTATTATAGCGTTTTAAACAAAGCGGTTTTTATTGATCTTACTATACAACTTGAGATTATGGTACATACTTCAATGAACTTATCTTGATATAATATATAGAGCTTGGAATATGGGTAGGAGAAATCATGAGATTGTACAGAATTAACAACAAAAAAAGATGCAAATTTGAGATTTTTTCATTGTAAATAACGTTTTGTAGTGATTAAAGAAACAATCTTTATTGCGGGTCCACGTCAACACAGAGCGAGTAACCATATCAAGCAATTTCTGCACACGGCTGCTCGATCTTTGTGGACCCTCGTATCGAAACCAATTAAAAGAACTTTTAATAGTTAGCTTGACTATTTCATCTTCGATATTTTCAGACAACACAAGAATTTGTATTGCTCTTTTTTGTATTGTATTTGTACATCTGACAATGTCCTTCATGGAACACTGAAACATATTCTGTTATTTCGTAGAGAAAAGTTAAATCAAAAGGTGCTAAATTATAATGTTAGTTGATATAAAATTACAATTTAGAATATACATAATATTTATCCGAATATCAATGCCAACGCCACATTATAGATTTATTTTAACATCAAAAACTCGATTTCTTAACTGAAGGTTATTTATTCATGCTCCAATTTTTAGTGGATCCTCTGATATATAACTTGAAGAACCATTAAAACATAAGTTAGCGAATCCAAGGTATAAATTATGATTCTTGTTTTTGAAGACACGGAACCAATTTAAATTGACGTTATAAAACGCTTCATTTGTAAATTTTTAAGATAGGGTTTATAATAAATTTAAGACATAAGTTTATTATAATGATTATTTTAAAAGCGTTTATTATCTGCTTTCCATAAATAGGGATAGTAAAAATCCAAAGATAGATGAGACTTAAAACCAGGGTCCGTTTAACATAATAAATGTTGGGAATAAAATAGGGTAAAAAAGCTCTCACATACGTTGTCCAATATTTTTATTATTTATTATTATTATTATTTATTTATTTATTATTACAAAGAACATGTTACATGCGTTTTAGTAAGATATATAGGTACATAACAATTATGTACCTATATATCTAACTGAAACGCATGTAACATGTTCTTAATTTAAATATTTATACTTATTAGGGTGGAAATTGTCTATGGGGCCTGGAAGAAAATTATTTTAAATGATGTAGATAGAAAATTTGGTTGAAAGTAAACTTTCCTTTACTTTCAAAAGAAATAGAACTGCATTGAAATATTTTCGAAAATTTACTTGGGGTTCGACACTTGTGGAACTAGATAAACAAGAAAATCAAATCGATACAAATAATGTTAAAAATAATTCGGTTAATTTCTCTTAAATATTTACTATTAGAGAGGAAATTTCAAGGAATTGATCGTTCATATTGTATCATCAACGACATGACATGAAGAATGTTACTTATATAACAATATTTAACTTAAAAAAAATTCATATAGAGACACCTCAGTCCGGGTACATTAATTAATTTATTTCAGAAATTACGGATCTTCTTAGATGTTTAAAACACTACTCCCAAAGAACACAGCCCTTATAACGCATTAAGACATTTGAATTCAATTTTGGGTAAGAACAACCGATATTGTTGCTAAATTAATGTAAATAGACTGACACTGATTATTTAAAATTAGTATATGTATATGAAAAAAAATTGCTAATTTTAGTCAATAGTTTATAGTTCTACTAGAAGAAATGAATATCTATCCTTATATGATGGAAACTTTGATAACTTCTATAAGATTCCACCTTAGTGAGAAAAGTTAACATTTTCAATCAAAATAATTTTTATTTTTACTTAGAGACCTTAAAATTAGCATAATTCTTCCATTTACAATATCACAAAATTTTTAGATTTTAAAATATTTGATGCAATATTAAATATCCAATAATCGAGAAGTAAAGTTAATTTAATTTTATATTTATTTATTGTACTTTAAATAATTGGATTACTAATAATTAGGTATGCTTTTTGTTGTTTTTATTTTTTATACATTACAGAATTTTCACGATTTCATTTTTATAATATTATGTTTGTTTGGATATACATATATATCAGATATCGTAAATTTTTGTTCATATAAGGCATATATGATATATTCTGTTTTCATTTTCATGTTTTTAAAATGCAATGTAACTTAAATATTTCGTCATGTAAATCTATACCATACATTTGACTATAAAGATAAGTATTTCTTTCGTTTAAGAAAACGAACTAATATATGATTCATCAAATATTATAATTAGCTATCATCATTCTGCATCCGTTTCAATTCGTGATTTCATGTGATAATTTAAACGTTTTAATATACGGTGTATGTTCTTTTAAAAAATAAATAAAGAATGAATTTAATCTGTAACATATTATTATTATTAACACTGACTCGTTTGTTTGAAAAAATTGATAATTTCCACATAATTTCTTATGTATAAATTATCTTATAAAATATCTAATTAGATAAATTTTGTGAGATTTAGGTATTGTCAGTCGGTCATGAACTGGCCGCTGTACATAAACCCAGCATCTTTAATATGCATAATGATATTATTTTAATTTGATTTATGCACCTTTGTCACGCTATGAATAAAACTTTTCACACAGGCAATATCGTAACCAATGAGGTTAATCCCAGGTGCGATTATTGCCAGTTGAAAATTTAACCAATACTTGCATGTCTTTATTACCATCAATACAGAGAAAAAACATATACAACACTAAACTAAATATGTACTGGAACAGATTGGTACAAGTTCTTCGCTCGTCACTAAGCGGTGTTTAAGTGGGTCTTGAATGGTTTCAGGAAGAATATTCCATAGTTACGTGGTTTGAGTGAAACTGATAGGGTGAAAAGAGGTGCATAGGAGAAGGAGGTCCGAGAGACGAAGGGAAATGGAACAATGTGAGTTTAAATAATTGAACTCCTCTAAAAGCCATCTTAATGTTTAGGGTTAAAGAGCAAATAAACAACAACAGTTGAAAATAGCGATCCTCCTTTAACCATTTGCCAGTATCTTTAAAAAAAGTCAATAACCGTCGGCAATATGTTGCAAGAGCATTAGACTTTGTTGTAAACAACAAATATAGACATTGATTTAAACATTCATAATGTTTTTTTGTTCTTTCTCTATAGCGTTAACTGATTAATGGATTCGGGAATATTTGTTAATTATAAGTAATCATAGCATAGGATTGACTTTTTATTTAAAAAATATGGCGCATATTTAAATGTTTTAAATGAAAGTATAGGTAAATGAAAGTATAGGGAAGCTTTGTGATTCAGGAATTCTGGTTATTAATGAGGTTAGCTTGATTATGTAATAAACATTTGCATGCATAACATGGAGAAAGAATAAACCAGGTCTTCACGAAGGTAACGATTGATTTATTAAGCTACCCTGCCTGAGTTAGCGTAACTCATAGCACGCATAATATTATGTAAATAACAAAATAAGCTTAGGTACTATACTTTAGATTTCAAAATAGTACGTTAAAGTTTATTTCTACATTTTTCTTCAGTTTTCTACATTACATTCATAATACGTACTTCTATATAGCGCGTTTGCTCAAGTTAGTTATCTAGCGCGTTGAAAACTAGAACAGAACAACAAATTTATGTACTGTCTGCATGAATGTACTTAGCTTTCAGGTTAAGAATATGTTTTTAAATGAAATAAATTGATTATTGTAAATTGGATTGGTCTTTAATTTTCTAGCATTACAGAGTCAAATTTTAAAGTTCGACCCGAGTGAATCTACGGGTGGAAGTACGAGATAAGTAATAATTTATTAAATATCAACAATAATATACCAACAAAAGTCTCATGAATTTAATTTAGGTACATGCAAATTTGATGACAAAAGTAACTAATACAAAAAAAATATATGATGATCTACCTGATGGAGACCCATATATGTATGTTTGTAACATATTCAAAAAAACAAGATGTGATATAATATAATTTATTCCTCATAGTTTTATCGCTCGTAAATTCCACCTTAAACTATGAAAGCAAGGTATTTATAAACAAGACAAATAAACATAATATTATTTTATGTAATATCGTCCAATTAATTCACACCTTATATTCGCGTTATTTACAATTATAAATTTGCCATTTGAATGCTAATTCTTTCATTTTACTTATATGTACAACTATTGTACGGTGCATAAATTTAAAAGGTGTGTGTGTAAAACTCAGCGTGACTTAAGTAATTTAAAAAATATAGTTTTTATAACTTTTATAAAACACTAATAATTAATAATGTTATGATAATCGTTATTTTAATTGGCTATTTAATGATGGAAAATTGAAATAAAACTAGCTGAGTAACAATTTATATTTTATTAAATACATTGAGATATATTAATACTCTTTTCAAAGGTACATATAGCATTTTCGTCTTGTTTTTATTTAGAATAAATAAATTATCCTAAGGCAAATGTCTGCCTGAGGGGTGGAATCCGTTTTCGTCAGCGGTATAATCAACTCGGTATGTTAGTCCATTGTCGCCTACGTATTCATAGAAGCCATTTACTTTGGGTACTCCATTTGAATCGAATCTAGCGACCTCGTCAACAGATATACCATTCTCTGTTTGGTAATTGTAACGATATCCATTTTCGAAATCATCTCTCTGCTGGTTAAGGATCCTGGAATTTACTGCACCGAGGTATTTACCGTTAGCATAAGAAGGTGCATATTTGACGTAAGGCTCAAAAGGCACAACGAAGCGTGTTACGGGAACTACGGGTGCCTGAGTAGTGGCATAAACTGGAGTTGGGGAGGTTCTAGAATGAAAAAGAACTTCATCTGATTATGCATACTCAATACTCATATTACTTTCAAATGATACGCCTTATGGGAAATATAAATAAATATTTACGTCTATTTCTTTGCTAATTCTCCATTAAAGGCGACACATAATAATTATATAATATGTAGCATAGTATAATAGCGTGAATATAAATGGAATAAATAAGTGTAAATTTAAATATTTGAATTTTATTGCTCACCTATAAGCAAAAGGCGCCACCAATTCCTGGTTCAGACTTATAAATTTGTTATAAAGCTGGTTGGTTGGTTTCTGGCTGGCTCGGTTTTGAATATTGATCCCCTTCAAGTTATTATTATATTTTCCGTGGTACTGGCCATCATCCGTATGTACATATTTGCTCCCTGTCTGGTAGTATTCGGGATGGTATTTACCGTCGTCGTAGTTGACCGCGAATGTGCCGCTTAGAACAGCTGTAAAAATAATTGCCTGCAAACATTCAAACATTATTATTTGGTTGGCTTGATTGGTAGTGGCTCTGCATTTCAAGCCAGAGGTCGTAGGTTCGATTCCCACCTGGGACAAATATTCATGTGATGAACATAGATGTTTGCTCTGTATCTATATAAGAATTCATTTAAAATTATAAATTATAATTATATTTAAAATTATAATGTATTAACCATCTGGTTTCCATAACACAAGTAAAAGCTTAGTATGGGATCAGATCGTGGCGTGTGTGAAAATTGTCCTGAAATATTTCTCTATTGTGGTTACTTTTATATTTGCTCACCTAATAGTTAACTCTAATTATAGAATGATAGATTTCTATGTAAAAGATCTGTCATAACTTTAAGTATCAAAAAAAAAGATGTTATATGTAGGTATATGCAATAATTTTAATTTTGCATACGTGTTGATTTATAGATAAAGCCTTCAAAGAAAATCCAGGTGCAAGTATGTATTAACTAGTAACAATAATAGACTGATACTGAAGTAAGCAGCAAAGCAAAGAAGAAGCAAATCATATTTCGCTAGCTGCTCCAAATAAAGAAATTAAAAAGTGTTTTGTTTTTATTTACTGGATTTATTAAGGTATACGGGGTTTATGAGGATTTGTAAAATTCTGTAACAATATAATATTTTTCCTTATCTGTATTCTTCTAGTTCTCAATTAATCTTATTATCTTTAAGAACTTAATACCTAAACTTAGCAAGAAAGAGCCCTTGTAATCTAAAGTTCAAATTAAATTGGTTATTACAAATTTATAAGTAAAGAAAATGGAAAAATCAATACAGTGCGAGTTGGCCTTGCAATTCTGAGGGTTCCAATTTATTTATTTCTCTAAACGATTTTTAATAGCAATATTATGTTTCAAAATATTTAAGAATATATATTATTATTATATAATATATATTATTGTTAAATATCTCTATGTATTTTTATTTGAACTAGAAAACAAAATTGCCATAATTTGAAAATAGATGTCGCTTATGCAATAATGAGCAAAAGTTAGAATAAAATCAAACTTTTTTGTATATTTTGTTGTTATAGCTTACAATACGAATAAAAAACCTATTTTATTAAATTTTACCAATAAAAATTCAAGCTATTACTCCTGTTGGTCTTAGCGTGATGATGATAGCCTTATGAATGTGCTATCTAACACCGAAAGAATTTTTCAAATCAGACCAGTAGTTTCTAAGATTAGCGCGTTCAAACAAACAAAATCTTCAGCTTTATAATATTAGTATAGATTAGTAGTAGTATAGATGAGGAATTTTAAAAGTATAAATTGGAAGGCAGGATTCGAACCCGCGTCTTGAACCACAATCTGTGGGGGTCACTATACCCTGTACAAGTTAGCTTGATATTTTTGACAGAATTTCTTATCGACATAATAGTTCAGGATACATCGCCCATTTTTGCAAGTGACTACTATCAAGCTGATTTTCCGTTTGTGCTTTATTTTGATGAGACACCGAATAATTTCGTGTACGAAACTCTCGATTGTGGTAGCTATAAAATTTTTTGATTTGATGGTTCTCAAATAATTATTACGCAATTGGTAGGACAATATGTCTGTTGAATTATATAAACATTAACTAAGTGAAAACAAAAAAATCAGCTTGTTAGTAATCATTTATGATGACCTCGTTATCGATACACTTTGGAAAGGGGGACTCTTTGAACAAACCATAGATTTTGTAGGACAAATATTTTTTCGAATAATTTAGGTAATTATCTTGAGATTGAACAAAAAAAAATTCAGTTAGTACTAAATATTTGAGAACCATCAAATCAAAATTTTTTATCCTTGTTATCTCTGTTAGCTACCACAATCGAGACTTTCTTACACGAAATTATTGGGCGTCTCATCAAAATAAAGCTACAAACGGAAAATTAGCTTGATAGTAGTCACTTGCAAAAATGGGCGATGTATCCTGAACTATAACTTTGAAATCACGAACATATACTTTTCTTAATTTAATGATTTTAATAGTTGTAAAAATATGAAAAAACACAAAAGTCCATAAAGATTCAATCAAGTTTTTCCGAAAAATAAAAATAAATTATTGCTTCCAATTAAAATTGAAATGGGAACACTGAACATACTAGACATTGTACTGCTTGCATATACCTAGTTATTTACATCGGTCGAATGGATGGGTCAGGAATAACAGGCAGTAACAAATATCGAAAATAAAAAACAGTTTTACTTTAAAATGTTCTTTTTTTTACTCCTGCGTATTTTCTGTTTCCCATCACTAGACCTTTACTCAAAAAGATCAATCTAACATATACAGGGTATAGTGACTGATTATTTTCTATTATTCAAGAAATAAAAAATAAAATAAAATAAATTTCTCAATAATTTATGTTCATTCAGCTAACTTACCACAAAAGACTTCATGATGCTGGATACTTGCGACCAGGATCAAAAGAACAATGGTAGCAAATAGATCGATCGTTTCGGTTTTATACAATCGTAGGAGTCAAAATGGAGTATTTATTAGAAGATCAAATGTTCCATATATGTAGAAAAAGTAATTTACATCTTCTTTTTAGTAAAGTTGACATTGGATGAGTCGTACTTATTTAGATCGATGTTGTGTTGCATAACCAAATGTCGATCAATGGGTAAAAAATAATATTTAATACATAAGTTTCCTTTTATTATACATGACATTCATATTCTATTCTGTTTTCTAACCTATTCACATTATAGTCAATGCGAAAGTGTATTCTGGTTTCACTGTTCTATACGAATCCTGTAAACTAATTTTCTGCTTTAGTGAAGAATTTTAGGTTTATTTTACTCAACTATAATACTACAAAGTTTTGTTATTAAGCACGTATTTTACTTGTGGTATTAAATATATGGACTAATATATAAGCTTAACTTCTAAATAAATATGCCATTGTAAAAACCTAATTTTCGATAAACTCTAGCGCTTAAGTACTAAGACTATATTTTATATGAATTTAAAACTATATTACAAGCATTATAAGTATTCTTAGTGTAACATGGATTATTATCGATCGATCGCTACTTAGCGATAAGGCCACCGTTTGTATATACTTTCCTCTTATATGTTCTTTATGTGTCTCTATTTCGTTTGTGTTTGCAATAATGAATTAAATAAGATGGATTTCAAGTCATTGTTTAAATAATTATATTTATAACTAGCTTCCGCTCGCGACTCCGTCCGCGCGGAAATATTAAGAAAAATAAAGATTTTTTTCCTACGTATTTTCCGGGATAAAAAGTATCCTATTATATGCCCAGGATAATAAGGTATAATTATACCAAGTTTCATCGAAATCGAACCGTTAGTTTTCACGTGATGCCTTCACATACAGACAGACAGACAGACAAAATTTTTTTTAATCACATATTTGGGTTTGGTATCGATCCAGTAACACCCCCTGCTATTTATTTTTTTCAATATTTTCAATGTACAGAATTGACCCTTCTACAGATTTATTATATGTAGGTACCTATAGATTTGGCTCCGGCGATCGGTAGTTTTGCATATTTAAAGAGTAAGAAATCGTTTAAAGATATGAAGATGTTAAGTCCAGTTAGGGTTAAATTTTTCGACAAGTTTTGGATCCCTGAGGGTTCCGTTAAGACCTTACCCTAAAATTGTAGAACTAAGAAGCCTTTAAACATTTTAAAAGAAAATGAAAAAAGGATTTATACTAATAAGAGTGTCTAAAAGCTTATATAGGAACAATTCAAAATAATTAAATATAGTATCTAATAAATTTTGGATACCTTTTTATTTGTATCACCAGAACACAATTTCATTTATGTATATTATATCTATATTATATATTATCTGAAATAGGAGATTTATCAATCTAATAAATATTCTTATTCACTTTCCATATTTGGTAGCCACAGCTATTGTTCGTCAAATCTTTTCACTTAAAGGTTATTATAGAGATACAAATAGAATGTTTTCTTATCTATGTCATAAATTTAAATACAGTAAAGTGGTATATTATATTGATGTATTTATAATTTAGATTTTTTGAATATATGTGTCATTGTGATGTGTCCAGTGTCAGATGTTGCAGTGTAGTGGTCGGTTTTTATAGTTTGTTTCATTATTGAGAGAGTATATTTCGTCCAGAAACGACGACGCGAGACGATATTTACCATTTTATTGCAACTTCTTAATTAATTAATTAATTTTTTTTTTCGTTTCCTCTTTATTTAAAACCAACTTTAAAAAATGAGTAGGTTTTCAATTCAACCGCATATATTTATTTCAAGTATCTGTCACCATTAATAAATTTTTTGATGCTTTTAAATGTAATTTACGTAACGTCATAAGTGTATAACTGTAATAGTGTAAGTTATGCTTCCAACATTTGGAACCACGATTTATTTTCTTGTGTTCATTTTCGTGTTTCAATTTAAATAAGTATTTCGACTAGTAAAGTACTTTAAACCATATTTAAACTTATGTTATAATAGGTTTTGTGTATTCATGTGGTTGTTTAGAAATATTTTTTTTTTTATTGGTTATAGGGAAGCGCTTGACCACAATCTCGCCTGATGTTAAGCTGAGATGTGGTCTAAGATGGAGCGCGCTTCCCTAGAAGGTACCTGTTCACTCGACTACGCTTGAAGACCCCCATATTGTACTCGTCGGGGAACACAGACTCAGGAAGCATGTTCCAGTCCCTCGCGGTTCGGATAAAGAATGTGGAACCGAACCGCTTAGTCCGGGTACATGGAACGTCCACCATATGGCGATGCCTAGAATCTGTGCGCCTCGACGATCGATGGAAGAAATAAACGATTATTTATATCTGATAACATCAAACATGGTATTAACTAGTAAGGACTATAAAATTGAAACAATATTATCATTGAAGAATATTATATTAATGAAAAATCAGTTTAGTAGACAATAATTTATTTTCAGTGTAAATAGTACATTGAATGAAGGTAAAAGGTCTGATACTGTTTAACCATAACTGTATGTTTAACTTTTCACTGTGACAGAGAATCCTCTTAAAATGTTATTTGCATATAATTTATGAAAACTAAAACATGACTAGGTGTTAAAAATAGTTTTGCAATATATTATCCAGATACTTAAAGACTTTCTCTTACCACTTGAAAAAAAAAACCATTTAAACACACAGATCTATACTCATATAAAAATTCACAAGTTGAGAGACTGTAAAAACATTTTAAAATTTAAAGTGATTGGCCAATGGCCATATTTATTAAATAATCAAACGTATTTAAAGGCATTTAATATCAACTTTTCAATAATATGTCGACATCGTTACTTTATCATACAAATATAAATAGGCCAATACGAATCAACACTTCTTGTCTCATTCAAATTTAAACCAACTTATCAAATAAATCTTCTAGAAATATCATTTAATCATAGTAATGCTCTCACACATTTTTTTACAAAATATATTGCAGTGCTATCCTATAAAATATAACTTCACATCTATAAAATTTCCTTTTATTTAACTAGCATAAGAACCATCCTCGGAACTTCAAGGAATATTATAAAAAAAGAATTAACGAAATCGGTTAAGCCGTTCTCAAGTTATGCGCTTACCAACACATTTTGGGATTCATTTTTATATTATAGACTAGCGGTCCGCCCCGGCTTCGCCCGTGGTACATATTTACGTTTTCTCTACATAAGAACCATCCTCGTACTTCAAGGAATATAATAAAAAAAGAATTATCGAAATCAGTTCAGCCGTTCTCGAGTTATGCGCTTACCAACACATTTTGCGATTCATTTTTATATTATAGATTAGTTTAACGATTTGTATCGTTTAATTTTCCTTCATGAATTTTGCTAAAGATATTCAATATATACGTAACACGTCATAATTAAAATAATTAATAACTAGGTTAAAAATCTCCCAGTATATTTTATAATCTTGTGTTCTATTCCTTCATACTTTTATATTATAACCGAATTAGCATACCAATATTAATAAAACAAATATTATAATAATACTTAAATATTTTACTATAATTTAAGATCATTCACATACACATATCACCAGTGAACTGTACAATGTACATAGTACCTATTAAAGCTCAGTTTCTTCAATGACTCTCACGAACACTTCATACTGTAACTTCAGTTTTGTCTTCTGTTTGTTCTGTTTGTTGTCGACTGAACTAAGTAGCTTTGTGCCCTTGAAACTGTACAGTGCTCCTGGATTGTCACCTTCTTCTAACATCATCATAGGTGGATACCTGAAAATGTACGAAGAACATTGTTAGAATTCTATTATATTTATTTACCTTTTTAAGTCTTGAACAGAGAGACATTAAAACAATCGTTTATTATTATTATTAATCTGTTTTTTGTTAAAAATCCATTCCATCTTTATAATAAAGTGACTAGTTATATTGTTATTTTGCTATTGATATTTAGGAACGTATAAAGGAAATATTAAAAAATTACCACCATAAATACCTTAAAATAGTGAAAATTATTTACTTCTAAGTTGCACGGAAACGTTTATAAAATCTAGAATAGCAGAAAACTACGCATGATTACAGTACTACATTACTGTCCAATGAGTTATTTCATTAAAACCTTATGACATTGTGACTTATGAGCCTTTGAACGCGTTTAACTCCTTTATTAGGCGGAATTAATTTATTATCTGTTCATTTAAATATTGGGGCGTTTTGTATATTGTCCTTAGCTATTGTAGGCGAGGCACCAAATACGACTAATGTAACGTATATGTTTGTTTTTTGTCTCGGTTATCATTAAGAATGACTCAATAAACCTAAAATGCCTGTGGCTTATATTTAAGATTAACATTGGATTCTCATGCACTAACTAACTAAAAAGGTCAATATTGACTAAATTTAAATTTATCGGTGTTTTTTACTAATACAGGTCAAACAATAATATTTTTTTTAACCAATTCAATCTGTGAGAATTGTGTTCTTCACTTTTTTCAGACTCACGTGAAGGTAATAAAATTGCTGCGGAATATGTCAAAACGTTGCTGAAGAATTTTGAATTAAGAGAATGAAGAAACGCGCTATTCATTCAATAAAATAGCAGATACAACCAAATGACTGCGACACATATATCAGCTGAATTCGTCAAAACTCAAAATCAGCTTAGGAACTTCGCTTCGTCACAGAATAGAGATACCTTAGAGCCTCTTTTATATGTGCAACATTTTATATTACATGTTGTACATTTTCACTATATTAATCCGTAAGGTTGTAACTAACTTACTATTTAACACTAAAATGGCTGAATGTGTTATTTAAATATTTGCCGTGGGTGTATGTTTGTTTATATTTTTTATTTGTAAAGATTCATCGTCACTGCATCAAAAATAAATGTCATTTTTGTTATTATTATAAAATACCTACAGTACATATATTTTATCGGGGAAGGTTATAGACTGTATATCATCACGCTAAGACCAGCAGGAGCTGAGCAATGCGGGTGAAACCGCAGAGTACGCGGCCTACAGCTAGTGTATAATAATATACTACACAGGAATCTCAAAAGGTTGCTGTCGCGAAGTTAAAAACACATAAAATATAATATATGTTAGTATTGATCTAATGTCTTTTGAATAAGAAAAAACTAATCTTAATAAATCAGAATTACTCGACAGTAAACCACTCAGAAAATTCATTAGAAAAATAAGTTATTCGTTTCATTAAACATTGAATTTTATTTATGAATTCCAAGAACAAAATTAATAAAAATGTTACGTATATATTTTTTACACTCCGTAGTAGTAATAAGAATGAATTCCTTCGTTTATTTCACACATCAATTGGAGAGATATCGATGAACGTTGATTTTGAACACAATTTTAAAGATGTCAATAACTTAAATAATAGATAAGAATAAACGAATTCCATGAAAAATATTGTAAAAAGTATGTTAGCAATAATATTCCTACAAATTTTAATTCTTAGGCCCAAAGCAATAAGGTACATTCGAATAGCAATGTTCATGCGAAACACTAAAAATTTGCTGTGAATAGTGCATCGGCGTCTTTTTTGGAAGTCGGTTTTAAAATCTCATCTGTATAATTTAACTTACGATGATAAAATATTCGTACACAAGAATTTGAAGCTAATAAATGTAAATTATATTTTTATTTTACAAATATTTTGTCCAGATTAATGATATTTGACGAATGTAATTATAATAACTCAGTTTGATTAATTCAATAGCTTTAAAATGTCTTATCAATTTAAGAAATGAAATGGATATCATTGATATTAAGGAAAAGGAAATAGTCTTAAAATTAAGTGTGTTTTATTGCACATTAATGAAAAACTTGTATACCTAATTTTATGGCTACGTGTCATAAACTAAAGATTATTAATAATTTTTTATTGCTTTTCAATATTTTCCATAATTAAAAAATTTGTTTGTATCGAATTTCATAGTCGGATATAGTCTTCTAATGAGTAAGCTTTTTATTCGAAGTATTTTTCTTTATAGGTGAGTAAATCGTAAATTTTTGTTTTCTGTTTTTATTATGTTGCTCTTGTTCATGCAATTGAATTATTTGTATTGTATTTGACAATTAAATATAAACAAAACAAAAACGGCTCTTAAAACTTAACAATGGTTATCTAGAACTAATGTAAAAATTTCAGTAAGTATTCAATGGAGTTACGATAAGAACATATAAGTTATCTCTGAGTTTTTATTTACAGTAAAGTTGGCTAAAAATAACAATTATATTGTTCGAAAAACTAATGATAATTTTGAATACGACTCCTAAATTATATTTTCAGCATTCCCAACGTCACCGATTATCTAGCAGCACTTATAAGACCGCTTTGCTTATAATTACAACAGAAAAAATGAAAATAAAATTAACAGAAATGAAAGCTTGACATAAATATTGCACAATGTGTCATCACAATTGAAGCATAAAAAACAACACATTTCTTTAAACAATATTGATACTTTAATGATTCAAACATTTATTTTAGAGTCTATACCTGTTTGAGGCACGTATCTATTTTTGATTAATTTTTCAAGTAAGATGCATGATAAATCGAATACTGATTAATGACCGTAATATTTTTATCAATTTTGCAATAAATTTAGAAACATTAGAGTTTATTGACTTCAATGATCATTATTAACTGTAATATAAAAAATACATCGGTAATATTTTAGATTGAATCGTGGTATTTCGAACAGGTTATGATATATTGCCTATGTGTCCTCAGAATTCCTAATTCTAAATAAGAATAACTGCACTATTTAATATTAATTATCAATAAGACCTTGAGCAGCGACCTCAAACCGGAACATGGAAAGGTCAATAGGGGGCTAATGAAGTGATTTATTCAGTAGGCTGAAGATCTTCTTATTGGAACCGATCTGGTTTACTTATTTTTTGATTAGAAATACCAATATAATGTATTAGTGATTTTTAGTATATTAATATTGTAAAGGTTAAAGTTTGTAAGTTAGTGAGTTGGTTGTCGATGAGCTTGATAAAAAGTCACCTCTGTAACTACTGAACCGATTTTTTAATTCGTTAACGAAAGCTGAGTGACGGCATTGATTATTAGTATTAATCCCGGACATCACGTGAGTTCCGGGCCCATTGAGTTAATATATTTCAAAGAATGAATACTTACTGTGTAACAACTTCTGCGTCAGTACTGTTTTTGGTCGCTGGATCTATTAAATTGCATTTCATCGCAATTTCAGCATCAGATATTCCCTTATTAAAGATTTCCACATTTGCGGGCTCTATTTCACTGAACACAAGGATGTCGGGTGAAACATATTTGCTTATTAGTTCCTTAATTATCCTATGTATGTAAGGGAATCTGGGTGCGTATATTTGGAAACCAATATAGTCATTCGAATCTCCACGTTCCAAGTGTTTGTATGTTCCGTCAAAAGGATAAACACCCTGTTGGTAGATATATGTATACTTTCCCTCATCACCTGGGACATATTTGCCTTCAGTTGGGGGTCTATAATATTTTCCATCGTCGTATTCGTCGTAAGTTTTAGGTTTATATTTTCCATCATCAAACGGTGAACTTTGAACTGCGGCCCATAATGATACGAGACATACCTGGAAAATCAATCATGTAACTATCAATTTTAATACCCAATTTAAATTAGTTTAAGAATATAACACTATTGCGTAACTCGCCAACGTCAAAGATATAATTAAAACTTTAAATCATTTCACATACATATTTTGTTTCTAAACATTAATATTAAAGTTACCTATACCATATTGTACTTATAAACTGTCATCATAAAAAACATTAATTACTTACGAAATTCCAGACTAGCTTCATTTTAAACATTATTATTTAACGGTTATATAGTTATTGTTGGTTTTTTATTTGCTATTAATAGTTTGTTCGCACCCCGACCCGTACAAGTTGTTTACTCCGCAGGTTATGTTTTGGATCTGAAACTAGATCAGATAATGTGTCATAAGTAAGCAGTATTTTAGCGAGATAACAGCCAATATTCGTCAAAACATATCTTATTCCTCATTGCCTTAATTAACATTTAGATGTATAATAAATTTTGTTCGAGACATACCAAAAGTGGATCAGAATCCTAAAATCAGGTGTGACAAGGTCACGTTAATGAATTAGCATAGATCATGACATTATGCCTCTTAGCGCATGCCTTACGGTACTGTTCACTCACTTGTGCACTCTAATGACAGTCAATGAAAAAGAAATTCAATTCACAAAATACCTACAGCACACAAGTAGCTCCGAGACGACCGACTTATAAGAGAATCGTAATTCTCATATAGAATGCATGTGGATTCACTTCACATCGCTTTGCATAAAATTAATATCACCCATCGTAAAATGCAATAATATGATCACTTAGGCTTTGCATTCTGACGGCCTCACAGTTAACATTTACATAAATATTATTCACTTCAACGGGACTATGTGACATAGAAAATCCTGTTAGCCGTCACCAATTAACTATTTTACTATCTAGACTCTTATCCTTATAAGGTATCTTCGTTTAATATTCACTTACATGAAATATTGATGTGAATCCGGACATCACCTATTTTTTAACATAACATTAGCATCACATTTGTGACATTTAGCAAAAAAATAAAACTGAAATAAAAAGCTACTTAAATGTCAGATCATTATACACGCGTTATACTTAATGAAAATGCCCGGAACAAAATTGACGTGAGGATGCATGTACAACTATCTATTTCACTTAATTTGCTTATTTATATCCTTCTGTTATATCTGCTCCAACTAGTCTGACAACAGTATACTTGTTATGGAATGTATAATTTGACAAGCACTCTGAAGACAACGCTTCGGTATAGCACACAGTTAAGAAATGTTTCTAGAAGCTAAATAGCGTTGAGAGCATATGAAACTCCACTGTTTATTATCGAATTAATCATTCGACACCTTAATAAATTATACGATTCGGATACATTCAACAAATAAATCAAAACAGCAATAATAATATATTTGAGAGCTCTACATTTCTTAATTAACTTGCTATAATTATTTTTTTCGCACAAAAAAAATATACATTATTACTCACGATACGATATTAAAAAAGAAGTAGAGTTAGCACAAAATACGTGAATTTTGTTATTTTTCAACTAATGGACATTATATTGATAATGTCCATTAGTTGAAAAATAACAAGTATTCAGTATGAGTATAACCAAAACAGATCGATTAATGAATTTATACCCGTCACAATGTTATAAGCTACTGTTTTGCCATCTTACGGAAGAATACCGTGTTTTAAACGATTGATGAGTATATAAGTAAAGACTAGTCTTTAAGAATTTACATATCAACCATTTTTATTAAAATTCAATTAATACACACTAACACTAACTTCTACAGTTGACGCCTAAACTGAAAATTTAAAGTTTTTGTCCTATTTACTAATAGATGTAATACATAAATAATACCCAGGCAATTTATTACTTACTTATGTATCTCATAAGGCTCAGGCTCATTTGAGAAAATTATAGTATGAAGACATTTTAACTGTGCGTCTAATCAACAAAGTGGCGAGTAAAACATATTACGGAGAAAAGTCAATCCCTTATATACAAAATTATTGAAACATCTCTGCGCTAAACATAAAACAGGGTACGTTAAAATAAATCCGCTAAAATGTCATTGACCTCTTTAAGGAATTTCACGAAGAATTCGTTTATTGCAGCCTCTTGCATCTTTACAGCCGTACAAATAAAAACTGCTTATTTATGTAATGAATTATTAGAATAATAAATAATAAGAATTTCTTACAAATAAACTTGGAATAACGTCGATGTAACTATTCTCCCACTAAGCATAGTGGGAGAATAGTTACATCGAACAGTTACATCGCCTTTAGCAATAGGCGCGAAGCGGCATTGTAGCAATTCATTCACAAAATTGAAATTATCTAGTACGGTTACGCCTTGGTGCTGTCTAGGGCATGCACCCGGGTTTACCCGGTTCCGAAAAACCCGGGTAAACCCGGGTTTTTTGAAGATCTTGAGAACCGGGTCTGAATAGCTTGAAACCCGGTTCTCCCGGTTCCGACCAAAATATTAAAATATAAAGTATTATTTATATTTTGCTGCAACGTCAGACTCACGTGCATCGCGAATTTTCGTGCCACGCCTCAAGCGTGGCTCTGATTGGTTGTAACCTTAGATGCTATAAGTTTCCTACGGATGTATTACCAAAAAAAATTAGGCTTCAAAAATGACAAAAAATAGGCTACTGAAATATTTTCATTAGATTTGTCGTGAATTTGAAATGCTATTTCATTACTTAATGATCTAAGGTTTCATAATATATTGATCCTGTCATGTTTTTGTTTTTGGTATCAAGCTGAAATTTATATCGAATACTCAAGTCTTCGGTCCCTTGATGCTGTAAAAAAGTCAAACTCACAAGCCAACGCATCAAAAGATACAGACGTAAATGCTGTAAATTTTCGAAAATTTCGACATTCGCATGGGACTCTAAACCGACAGGGTACTCAAGAACACAGAGCCTCTAAATTTGGTAAAAGTAACGTCTTATAACACAGATAAATAAAAAATTGCTAGAAACATATATTTTCAAAGTTACAACAATATAAAAAATAGGTTCGGAGCGCGAGTCCGACTCGCACTTGGCCGGTTTTTTGCTTTACAGTTTACAGTCATGGGCGTAGCTAGCCATGGGCTCAAGGTGGGGCAACAATAAAAAAATAATATGTAACTAGCAACTGTATGTACCCAAAGTCATATCCAGGTCTTCGAACCTCAAATGCCGGTGGCACGGCCGGCGGCTGCGCCGCCGGCATTTGCGAAGGCATTTGCGAAGGCATTTGCGAAGGCATTTGCGAAGGCATTTGCGAAGGAATTTGCGAAGGAATTTGCGAAGGCATTTGCGAAGGCATTTGCGAGGGCATTTGCGAAGGCATTTGCGAGGGCATTTGCGAGGGCATTTGCAAGGGCATTTGCGAAGGCATTTGCGTAGGCATTTGCGCGTGCGCTTGCGTACGCGCCTGCGAACGCGCCTGCGAACGCGCCTGCGAACGCGCCTGCGAACGCGCCTGCGAACGCGCCTGCGAACGCGCCTGCGAACGCGCCTGCGAACGCGCCTGCGAACGCGCCTGCGAACGCGCCTGCGAACGCGCCTGCGAACGCGCCTGCGAACGCGCCTGCGAACGCGCCTGCGAACGCGCCTGCGAACGCGCCTGCGAACGCGCCTGCGAACGCGCCTGCGAACGCGCCTGCGCACGCGCCTGCGAACGCGCCCGCGAACGCGCCTGCGCGAACGCGCTTGCGAACGCGCTTGCGAACGCGCTTGCGAACGCGCTTGCGAACGCGCTTGCGAACGCGCCTGCGAACGCGCTTGCGAACGCGCCTGCGAACGCGCCTGCGAACGCGCCTGCGAACGCGCCTGCGAACGCGCCTGCGAACGCGCCTGCGAACGCGCCTGCGAACGCGCCTGCGAACGCGCCTGCGAACGCGCCTGCGAACGCGCCTGCGAACGCGCCTGCGAACGCGCCTGCGAACGCGCCTGCGAACGCGCCTGCGAACGCGCCTGCGAACGCGCCTGCGAACGCGCCTGCGAACGCGCCTGCGAACGCGCCTGCGAACGCGCCTGCGAACGCGCCTGCGCGAACGCGCTTGCGAACGCGCTTGCGAACGCGCTTGCGAACGCGCTTGCGAACGCGCCTGCGAACGCGCTTGCGAACGCGCCTGCGAACGCGCCTGCGAACGCGCCTGCGAACGCGCCTGCGAACGCGCCTGCGAACGCGCCTGCGAACGCGCCTGCGAACGCGCCTGCGAACGCGCCTGCGAACGCGCCTGCGAACGCGCCTGCGAACGCGCCTGCGAACGCGCCTGCGAACGCGCCTGCGAACGCGCCTGCGAACGCGCCTGCGAACGCGCCTGCGAACGCGCCTGCGAACGCGCCTGCGAACGCGCCTGCGCGAACGCGCTTGCGAACGCGCTTGCGAACGCGCCTGCGAACGCGCCTGCGAACGCGCCTGCGAACGCGCCTGCGAACGCGCCTGCGAACGCGCCTGCGAACGCGCCTGCGAGCGCGCCTGCCAACGCGCCTGCGAACGCGCCTGCGAACGCGCCTGCGAACGCGCTTGCGAACGCGCTTGCGAACGCGCATGCGAACGCTCTTGCGAACGCGCTTGCGAACGCGCTTGCGAACGCGCTTGCGAACGCGCTTGCGAACGCGCTTGCGAACGCGCTTGCGAACGCGCTTGCGAACGCGCTTGCGAACGCGCTTGCGAACGCGCTTGCGAACGCGCTTGCGAACGCGCTTGCGAACGCGCTTGCGAACGCGCTTGCGAACGCGCTTGCGAACGCGCTTGCGAACGCATTTGCGAACGCATTTGCGATGGCATTTGCGATGGCATCTTCTTTACCTTGAAAACTTTTTTATAACACTCACTTTATTCTGTGTAATATTTTCTGAAAGTTTTTTTTTCTAAGGCCCATATTTTTTTGAGTTGTAACTCACGTGACACGTTCTTTAGAACGTGAAACTTAAAACAAAATTGAAATTGGATAAAATAGTGGGGTAACTAACTGTACTACACTCATTTTTCTTACAGCTTATGTAACATAGAAGCCTCAGCTATTTTCTTTTTTCGTGTGTAATTCGTTATTCGAATTATTCTTATTCAAAACACCTTATTGTTCACCTACCACATCACGAAATAGATCCAAAATGTGTCCCTATCTTCAGCCGTTTGGTCGCTGGGCGTATGACAATTATTTGTTAATCAGTCATTGTAGAGGTAAATAATACTAATGTTTTGATCTCATTTTCTGTGTCGACTGTCGACTTTCGAGAATCGAGTGTGAATTTTCTTACGGATATTAAGCTTAGTAGTTAGTACCTGGATAATTCAATTTTTAGATTTAGTTAGGTACCTTCCAGGTCAAAGCCTGGGTGGTGCAAACGCGCCACCCTGCCCCACCGTGGCTACGCCCATGTTTACAGTTAATGAATAAGGTTTAAGTTTATAGGTGATATTATGATAACAAGGTACTTTTATAAGACTGATAAATAAAGAGAAGTATTGAAATTTTGTTTCTTTATTAATTTAATAAAATAAGGGTTCATACGCACTATGCGGGTAGCCGCAATGCGGGTAGCCGTCCGGCTGACCGCAGGATGCGGTTGCGAATGCGGCCAGCCGGACGGCTACCCGCAATGCGGCTACCCGCATAGTGCGGTTGAAGAACCGTTGCGATTTGCGGTCATGTCGATCCATTTCAAAGATGGAAATGGAAGAAGTTGCAGCTATTTACTACATTTACACACGTTACGTATAGAAGAAAAGCAAAGAAAGAAGTACTGGGTGCATCCTTATTTGCAAACACGAGATGAGAGCAAGCATTTTGCAACCACGTGCACACACTCACTCAATGGCGGGCAGCCGCAGACTGAACCGCACAGTGCGTATAGCAACCGTCCGGCTGGCCGTCACTCGGGCCGCAGCTCTCCGAGCAACCGGAGCGGTCTGCGGGTAGCCGCATCGCAGTGCGCATAGAAATGAATATTACGTACATAATTGTGCTTGCGGTCAGCCGGACGGCTACCCGCAACGCGGCTACCCGCATAGTGCGTATGAACCCGACACAAGCCGCGTAAAATAAAAGGCCCATCAGGTACTTTTACAGTAACTTTTGTTTAATTTCGTTTTTTTTCCGAGGTATTATAAAAGAACCGGGTAACCCGGTTCTACCCGGTTCTGAGCTCGATTTGGAACCGGGTTTCAGAAACTTGGAACCGGACTCGGTTCTGCATGCCCTAGTGCTGTCATTTTGACGCTCGTTTGACTTCATCGAATTTGTTGTTGAAGTTTCATCTTATGCGTGCTATTTATTTATTAATTAAATATTATTAAATAGGAAATTATTTAAATATATAGTTAAATATGCAAATGAAACAGAAAGCTTAAAGTAAGCTATCTGGAGAACGGAAGACAAACCACCCCCGCGTCTGCTTTGAGATAGAGAGTTCCCGAAGAACTGGTACTAAAAAATACAACTCCAGGCATATCTTCTACGAAAGTATGATAAGGTAAAAGCTTCTAATACGGCGGTAGTCAAAATCGCTTCCTTTTACGGTGGTATTTCTATTTTCGAGTTTTATTCCTGTTTTATTAATTTTAAGTACACCAAAACGTAAACTATTTATTCCAAATCTATTTCTTCATGACTTAACTAACGTTTGCTAGTATAGCACATAGAAAACACAACAAGATCAATCAATCTGTATAACGGCATCAACGTGAAACAACAAAAGTAAGTACACTAATATATTATATACGTAGAAACTAAGTTTTTCGTATTAATAAGATGTTCAAGTTTGTATATGTATTGTTTATAGCATTTTCCTACTATTACACTCACTATTTAAATAGCTTGTTTCATATTTGTAAGTCATTTTTTACCCAAAAAATAAGAAATAAAATACCGCCGTAATACGATACGAATTTTATAGATTAATCCTAATATTGTTTATAACTTTTAATTTATTTACTTATTGAATTAGTTCCAAGATTAGTTGAAATAATTATTAATCTGATAAATTAGAAACCATATTCTGCGGTATGTGTTCTTAATTAGAAATCCAGTTAAATATGAAAATGGTTGAGTATAAAATGTTTTTTTCTTAGAAGGGGTAAAAATGGGAAGGTGTGTAGTTTTCCTATTACGGTGGCAGCTATTTCCAGGTAACTCTGTATTAGGTTATATGATATCCTATTACGGCCCTATTCATAGAACATAAAATTACCAGATTTAAGGTTGAGTAAATAAATAAGAAGTTTTGTGTCTTTTTTTGTGGATTCTTATTTGATATGCGTGTTTTGTTTTTTTGTTGATAAAACCAAAAGCATAAGTGAAACACACTAAAAGTGAATCAACGTAATCAAACCAATGGTCAATGAATGAAAAACTTACAATTTAGTAATTTACTTTACTAACACATTTATATTATTTAATAAATATTATTTGTACGGAACTTCAATGAATATAATTTCTGACCCTCCGTATTAGGAGCCGTATACCGCAGTAATAGGCTCTAACCAAAATCATACCTCCGTATTAGGGAAAATCGACCTGACTACTTAAATATTTTTTTAAAATAAGAAATATCATGAAAATAAACATAGACTCAAGAGCAATACAAAATTTAAGTTCCACTTTTAATGATAAAGTGGTTAAGCACCTTTAGAAAGACTTACAAATGCTTATTTTTTTTACTTACTTTCAAATGTTGTGAAATACCTCCGTAGTATTAGGTGCCTTTACCTTATAAACTAGTGATGAGTTTAGAAGACATTGGGCAAACAAATAGTGTTGTACCACTGGGCATTTACAATCTTTTGTTGTTCAAGTGGGATAGTGCAGACAGGATTCGTCTTAGGGAAAAAAGAACGCAATCATTTGTTTTAGTGGGAACTAGGTACTAGGTACTTACGTGTTTAATTGTATGACTTTTCCTTATTATTTATTAGTTTATTCTTGTCATATAAAATATATAATAATATAGGCATTGTTTTACAAACTAAACGAACCATTTTCATTTAGTAGGTATTATTAATATGTAATATGTCTAGTAAATCAAAAATTCAACTTTTTTTCATTATTTAATAACTTGAATTTTTTTTAATGTTAGCAAATATTTTCAAAATCATTTCATGCTAAATACATCTGACGGAGTAATTAAATGAATATTATTTTATATATAATTTAAACCTGCTCTTAACTTAATACGTTAATAGTTATTAATATTATTAATCGTAAATATTATAAATGTTATGTTTAATCACAAAAAACAATATCTAAAACTTTTCAAAGCAAAAATAAAATGTAATCTATTACGCCTGATATTTTAAAAACACAGTTAGTAAATTCATTGAAACAATTCCATCAGTGGTACTTCGTATTAAGAATAATTTTCGAGCAAATAATTAGTTTCCATTTAATACAAAACCCTGTGTAAAATATGCTTATCCAGAATTATTTACTAAGACGTTCTTTCTAGATACAAATAATGTGTCAGGCGTTGAAAACTTCTCTAGATTTCTTAAAAAAATTGCTACCAGATTGGATAAGTTAGCAAATGCTCTTATATTAATGATTGATGCAATTTTGTATAGGAGAAATAAAATACTGATACAGTGAGACGTTTTATAACCCTTCGCGACTTACAATAAATGA
This sequence comes from Colias croceus, assembly GCF_905220415.1. Classification (NCBI taxonomy): domain Eukaryota; kingdom Metazoa; phylum Arthropoda; class Insecta; order Lepidoptera; family Pieridae; genus Colias; species Colias croceus. Next base: position 6,426,594 of record NC_059542.1, read on the forward strand.
GATTAAATCTTTGAACTAATAAATTTATCTTTAAACTTTTATAATTTCATTTGGGAAGATGATATAAATCGTTTCGAAACTTTTGTACCTTTTTAGATGATAAAGAAAAGCTTTTATTGCCTGCATACCTCTTGTCGAATAAAAAACTTATCGAAAACTATAAATTATCCAATAATTAATGTATCCTATCTGGATATTTAGCAAAATATCCAAATGGAATTTTAATACACCAATGAGTAAAATGTTATGTAAAATAGAGGCATTTTACATAACATTTTACTCATTCAAATAAGGTGGAACATTTCTATAACTTTTTTTTCATAGGAACTTAAATATGCACGAATTTAAAACGTCTTTAGGGATAAATAGAATAATTAATTATTTGTATAAAACACCGTATGACTATTTTTATACTATATTTTTTATAGCAAGAGTTCTTTAACCTCTAGTGTGAAAATTGTATAGCTACAGCAACTTGACTTGGCTTTTTGATCATCTTCTTTCTTCTTAAATTGTTATGAAGAACATATTATTTGAATAGAATGTTCACAATAAATATTCATATGAATGAAATTTTTCTATAAATGAATTACTAAATTTTAAATCTATAAAATCTTGTGTGTTTTACAAAAAAAAATTAAATTAAATTAATTTTAACTTAATTCCGTAATATAAGTTATTGCTAAATAACTATACAAAAAAAAACAATCATACCTACATCGAACTTCGGTCGACTTTTATACATTTTTCTAATGTTCAACTGAAGTTCGTATTCAATTCAAAAAAACATTCAGTCACAATAAAAGTTGTGATAAAAGTCATGGTTGATGATTTTTATTTTGATTCATACAGAGCTCTAGTCCAATATAGCCATATATGAATAACGAAATATATTATAATCAATAACAGATGTTCCAAGAAATTAATAAATTGATTAATAAAAAAATAGACTTATATATAACAGAATATTTAAGATCCGAAAAGAATCCCGCTATGCCGTTATAGTTAAAATATGTTTCGTTTTATAACTAATACAAATGCATGTAAATACATAAATGTTATACCACCTAATGTTATCTATTTCAATAGAACTAGAAGTGCAAAACTTTATTCTGTCTAGGCTATTTTATTTTATTTAGGTAGATAGAAAAAAAGTTCGGCGATGAAGTATAAGGTAATTAATAAGGTATGTTACTTACATTTTACATCTAGTCCAGTGGGCCGAGACAAACGTCAAAACGCAAAGGAATAGAATCCGCTATCAATTCTAATTGATATAAGCGTATGATATTTTGCTAAGGATTTGTAAACGACGACGACGACCACGAACAAAATTTTCATCATTGGTAGAGTCGGTCACTCTACCATTACTAAAATTTCATGAGCTTATGTCAATAATTAGCGATAGCAGTTTCTATTCCTTAGCGTTATTCTATTCTCTGACATTTGTCAGATCGGCCTGCAGATCAAACAGATATTGTGAGATGTTTAAATATAAGATATCATAAAACACTTAATTTCTTTAATACGACTTAAACTGGATAGGTTTTAATTTTTGCTCATATTGATCAACTTTTTGAGAAAAATGCAACGCCAATATTTTTAAAGCGAAACTTTTATTACATCGTCTCAAACTTTTTGGTATGTGTAGTTCATGTCGCGTGACGCACGATACGTACGATAATTATCGTACAAATACGATAATTTTTAGTTAAATGTCTATAGTGTGAAAAAAAGTTTCACTTTTACCGTGGTTTCATAAAACCACACAACATTTTTTATTCTTATTTTAATACATTATTATTAATATTGATTACTAGCTTCCGCCCGCGACTCCGTCCGCGCGGAAAAATTAAGATTTATTTTATTTTTCTACGTATTTTTCCGGGATAAAAAGTATCCTATTTTATGCCCAGGATAATAAGGTATAATTATACCAAGTTTCATCGAAATCGAACCGTAAGTTTTCACGTGATGCCTGAACATACAGACAGACAGACAGACAGACAAAAATTTTTTTAATCACATATTTGGGCTTGGTATCGATCCAGTAACACCCCCTGCTATTTATTTTTTCAATATTTTCAATGTACAGAATTGACCCTTCTACAGATTTATTATATATAATAGAAGAAGATGTATGTACATGTATAGATTATAAGATGTCGTAAAAATCATTATAATTAAATTATTACAATAATTATGAATGTTAAATAAATTTTTAGTCCACAAAAGCTACCTCATTTTAAACATTTCGAATATATGTAATATAATGTATATTATGAAATAAGATTTAATGTCCCTAATTAAATTTTATTTTATTTATTTTGCATACTCAATCGCATCTTATTAAAATTTTATTCACTAATGCATTCCAGGGTCAAAATTGTGAACTGTATATTCTACAGTCAATTTTATTCGAACACTAACTTTTATTAGATACCTAATTTAACTTTAAAATAACTTAATTATGTAAAAACACAAAACATAAAGTATGTCAATATGCATAGTTAAAATAATTGTCCTCATTCATATGTATCATTACTAGTACATTTACATAGTAGTCTTGACCATATCGACTAAACAGCAAGATTATAAAAGACGTAAGATTTGATATTGATAAATAATTTGATAAAAATATTCGCATTATTTTAAATAAAGTTATTATAGTGATAACATTTTCTGAAATTTATTAACCACTGTGACAAAATATTACAAAATAGTTATTAAATTTCATCTCTAAGTTTTTGTATACAAATAGTTCAAACGAATGATGTCTGTGTAAATAAGGTGTAAATAGATACTAAAAAATATCTATCCGATGCTGTAGTATTTTCTTAGGGAGTAGGAATCGCATAAACATATTATGTGTAAAAAAAAACATGCAAAAAAGTAGGAATTCATATCACGTTTATTAACAAGCAATGTTGAAAAACGTTTTAAAAAACAGGTACAAGAGTAAATAGGTACAAAGTAGCGGTATACATTATAATTTGAGACTAGATTTAAATTAAGGCAAATGAGCACCTGAAGGTATAAAACCTCTCTCGTCGGCTGTGTAGTCTACTCTGTAGGTCACACCATCGGGTCCTACGTATTCGAAGAAACCTTTAGCTCTCATACCTTCGAAGTTGGCGTCTTTTTCGATACGACCAGCCTCCTCGGCAAGAATCTTGTTTTCAGTTTCGTATAAGTAATGGTAACCATCTGGGTTAATGTCGCCCTCTTGGCGGATGATCCCGTATTTGTAGTCATAGTTGCCTGTCGTAACGGCTACTTTAGGAACAACTGGGGCAGGAGATGGCCTGTATGGAGCTGGAGTCGAAACAGCGGCAGTCACGGGAGCCACTGAAGATGGCTTTGGTGCAGCGGTTGCGGGCCTGTTAAAAGGATTTTCGTCAGTTTTACACTACGCAGCTATTCGATACTACGTCAAAGCTACTTCTGCGTAATTTTAAGCAGTAGATATCTATACTTCTAGATCACATAAAACGAATATTTATAATGGATTGAAAAATCATAATATACACATACAGGAAAATGAAAAAAGTCTCTTATTATAGAATAATCGTGCATGAGAAAAGTTTATACGCATATATACAATATACATATACTAATTATCATGTAATAAATAATTTTATAGGAAAAAAATAATGGAGCGAGGCAACAAGCTGCGCTCCTTGTTGGATTTAAAGGTATCAGGTGCATTTCATATGTCGCAATTCCAACCCCGCGTCCACATCATTAAAGTGGTTCGACGGAACACAGTGGGATTTGAGTCGGTAAGAATTTGACATAACCCACAGCTCCTTCCCCGGGGGCCGTGGGCATCTATGCAAGATTTCCACTTGAAAAAATACGTTCATTTTATATTTGTGTCTGACCAACGGAAGTAAGAAAACAAACCTAATTTAATAAAATAGATGAAAAAGTATCAAATCGAAAAATCATATATTTAAAATGAGCACTTTACCTTAGTATAAAGGCATTAGCTATGTAAAAAGTTTTATTAGATAATTTAATTTGTTAGTTTAAAATGTCAGGATCTTTGAACATCATGACTTAAATCAAAGACATAAATACTCGCCATTACCAGTTGATTAGTACAACATAGGACACATAAAGTTTGTAAAATATTTACATTCTGGTCATGTCTCAATTACCATGTTACGTCATTAATTGTTTAGGTTAATTTGAAGAACCTTTGCCCTTCACTCTATACTTGCAAGTTAATATACATCCAAGAGGTTTTCCCTCGATCACTTTAAGGGTCGCTTTACCTAGACTCCTTTTCAGGCTTGTATTTCCCAAGGTCGTCCTTGTAAGGCTTGTACTTTTCGATATCATCCTTGGAACCGACGTAGAAACCACCGGGTCCACCCTTGTCAGAGGATCCGCTGTAGAAACCACCCGCACCACCGCGGTCACCACGGTCGCCACTGTTTTAAAATATTATTTGAAAAATAGACCTTAATGCAAGTAATATTAAAGAGGTTTGGATTTGCATTTAAAATATCTAAATAATAGTAAGTTGGATGACTAATCGTCCAGGAAAATAGAGATTTCTAACGAATATTCATCAGCAGCTACAGTTTATCTGTGTGAACAAGGACTTTTTAATTCTAGTTAACATAATATTAAATTAAATTATTTGTTTTTAATGGAGAAAACTAAAATATAATTTTCTGTTTTATTATAAGTATGTAATTTAAATGATAGCTTCGTTAATAGACGAACGAACGTAAATAATATATTAGTATTACATACTTTTGAATATCTTGCGAAAATGAATTCTTACGAAATACTTACTTGTAACGACCCGAGTCATCAGGGATGTAACGCCCTGAAGAATCTCTTTCGCGCCAGCTGTAACCGCGAGGACCAAATTTGCTGGGGTCGTATTTACCCTGGTTGTTATAGATCGGGTTGTATTGACCTGGATTGTTTTGTGTGATTTTACTAGTGGTTGTGGATAACGGTCTGCTGGTTCTAACTACGAAGGGTCGATCCGAGAATGCTACTCCTCTGGAATAATATCACATACATATGTAATTGTTTCTTATTTATGACTCCAAACTCATTTATTCAAAATCAAAAGCGCAAAGAAAAAATATCTTCATTAAACTTTACATTTATTGTTTTAGATTTTCATAGAGTGGGTGCATTTTTTTATTACCAAAGAAATGATAACCATCTGGGTATACACCCTCTCTCGTCGGCAAATTGTGTTAATAACAGTTACTGACGATTTTCTCAAAGATAAAAATTATATAAATGCATTATGCACTCACTGGCCAGCTGCAAGGGGAGCAACGACCGCCAAACTCAACACCTGAAACACCAAAAACACATTCACTTAACACGATATCTAAATTAATATTAATAATATTTTATTATATTCTTAATATTAATCACATTTTATTATAATCTTGATTTTAAAACATTTGTTTTTATTCAATTTTGGTCTGCGATACGATCGTAACCGAGCGTCGACACATCTGCTATACGTACCAAGATGGCTCGCATTGTTGTGACTATCTACAGAAAGACAATCTGAATGTTGATATTTCAAAGATCAATCTCTATTTATACGTTTTTTTTTTTCAACTAATTTTATAATGTGATTCTCGGTGTGTCTAGTTCTTTAGGTATATAATTAGAAGATAATTAGGTATTCAGTAGATTAGCTCCTACATTTATATGCACTTGGACAAAATAAATAAAAATATAATGCTCGCAATAAATATTATTTTCGTCTTATTTCTTGACATTTTGCTATTTGTACTTTATAGATAGATGCATGTTAGGTAGATTAGAAAAAAACATTAGTAATATTAACAACTGTCTCAAATGCATTCGGAGAAGGTACGTTTGTAGAAAAGTAGGTTATTATATTTCTTGTTCCTTTTCTAGGAACTACTATGCAGGTTACTTCACAATATTACTCTGCCTGTGAATTAATGATATTCAGTATTAAGGTAACAACTGTCGGTATTATGGATATCTACTTACTAATCCACGCATAGGTATACCTACACCATTAGAAGGTACATAAAGTTATTAAAGGTGTATTATGAACAATTAATATATAATAATAGCAAAAGTAAACATTATAATAAATATACGAAAAATTAAAAGGTTAAAATATCATGTATTCTATGAATCATGACAATGTTTGAATTTAGGTGACCTATAAATAGCGGAAACATTAATAGTATTTAAAATGGCTTTTTTATGTAGGTCAGTATAATGGAAAGTATTATTATATTTATAACATAGCACTGGCATAGTTTATTTTTAAATATTATGTATACAGCAAAATCTATTAAGATCGTTACAGTAAAATAAAAAAAAATATCATTTCGAAATAATAAAACGGACATTCTTTCTTTTTGCTATGCCAAATAATGCAATAGTATGTACCTACCTATAAGAAAAAAAAAGTATTATATTAAACCGATACTGACTTGTACAACTGTTATTATCTATTTCACATCATAATAATATTATACAGGATGTCCCACTGTTGGTATACTAAGCTCAAAGGAGGTTATAGTTTTGCATACGCTGAGTACGTAAAAAATACTACGACGAATTTTTTTTTCAAATAGATGAATTCATAAGACTCACCCACCAAGCAAACCATGTACACCCCCTACAAGCAACCCATTTTTGCCACCAGCTCCTGGGACACCCTGTATATCAACAAATTATAGAATACAATCCTTCGGTCTATCCCTAAATATTGCTTAGATCTATAGAACTACACAAGGGGGTTTGATTAAAGCTTCATTGCTTTATGTGAATATATTATTAAGCATCCGTAATTATATGCTAATTATTAATGATCCAAAATTAAATGAAAAATTACTGTTCCAAAGAGATTCTACAGGGTTCGTTTTCAATGACCGGCCAAATTTTCAGAAATGGTTCAGAATCGATAACATTTTAGATCTCATGAAAAAAAAAACTTTTTTTTTTAATTATATTGCATTCCTGTCCGCCACTAAAAAGCGAACGTGTGGACATTACAAAAGCACAATTCAGTTCAACAACCTAGATAGGTAGAAGTTAGCACACACATAAATTTGGCGATGCGCGCACGCACACAAGTGCATTGATTCTGGCGGTGTTTACGATTTAGTAAATTTTTAAGACATTTTCAAATGAATGCTATTATTTTTATTTTATTTTATTCGACAATAATGTTTCAAATGTACCTTTGGTTTAATATCTTGATCTTAATTTTAAATGTTGGCTGGTCATTGAAAACTAACCCTGTATAGAGAAGATTTAAATAAAAAATAAAGTTCGTACTTAACAATGAGAAATTCGCGTTCTTAACGACTCCTTTCCATTATTTATGGATAATATCGGACAAGAATCAATTGTTTTTTGAAAATGGCTATATTGTGCATATTCAAAGGAAATTTTTGTCATTGGAATAGGAGTAAAACAATTGACATCACATAAAATAAATAGTATTTTTTAGTTTGATAAATATATAATCGACTAGCTTACCGCCCGCGGCTTCGCCCGATTTCTCTAAAACGATTTGAGATTTAAACTATCCTATCTCTCAAGTTGGATCGAACTGCACATGGTGTGCGAATTTTATTATAATCGGTTAAGTGGCTTAGGAGTCCATTGAGGACAAACACTTAACAACTTTAACAAATAAATTTTAACTTTTTGGTATACATGTTGTAACAAGGATTTTTTTAACCCTTTTTTCGGAAATATTAAATTATAGATATTATAGTCTTCAGTCATTTTGATAATATTCGTATTTAATGAAAAAAATGGTATATTATATCTTCCTTCACGTACTCTACTCAGTACTCACTCGTCTACTTAAATGTAATTTTACAGGGAAATAATTAATAACAAAAAGCTTTCGCAAAACTTGATGTCAAACGACTAATGAAATAATGTTACATATTTTATTAATGAAATGAATCCATACTAATTTTGACATCTTTTTGAATAGGTGTAATTTGTTTAACAAAATTTGTTCTTCTGTAATTTGTGTAAGATTTTCCTTTTTTATTATAAAATATTAGTGACCTCCTGTGAATTAATAGTTAAGAAAACATTAAAATGTAATAAAACTAAGAATTTGTTTAATATTTATCACATAAATATATCAGACGATTTCCGTGCGAGTAGAGAAACTTCTGGTTTTCATTTTGTTAGCGAACTATTTTAAGATAAACATAAAGATTATAATGTAGAATATTTCATTTTGAAGTTATTTTCATTATTTAAAAAAACTGTTTTTCTTAATTTAATTATTTTAAAATACAATTTTAATAATATAAATGATATATTTTTTATATAGAATACATATGCATAACTACAATATAATTTATAGTTCAACACGTAATGTGTACGGACATATCTTCATCTTTAGGATATATTTTAAAGAAATTAATTATTTTTTTAGTATTTTTTGAGCTCTTAGAATATTGCTCTTATAATAGAATATTTATTAGTGCTATAATAGATTACAAACTAAGCCTTTCAAATAAGTTGTAAATATAATCAGTTTTCTAAATAAACCAACCCTTCAACAGGTTACCTGTGAGTTTAAACTAAGTAAGATATTATGACATTTACAGTAAATAATATTGATATTGTAATAAGAAAATGTATGTTTATTTTTTATTTAAAATTAATTATTAGTGCTTACGTTTTTAAAAAAACTATTAAGTATAAAATTTGTGTACTAAAGGATCCCTTTCTTTGTTTTTATGTTTGTTGAAAGCTAACTTTTCAATTTTATTTATTAAATTGCTGTCGAAATTACTTACAATTGTTTTAAGTCTATCAGTCGATACTTTTTAATTAACTTATTTTATATAGATTTTGTTGGTATATTAATTGTTTAATTATGTATGTATATTGCGTGTAAACTGAACAAAACTTTAGTTCAATAAACCAAGTAAAGGAAAAACTTTATTAAAGTTACAAAATAAAATGAAACGTGTTTATATTTTAATAACATTTAATATTTATATCACATTAACAATGGCTCCAGAACTAAAAGTTTTAGCCTATAAGGTACATATGTAACAATTTTTATCATAAAGACTAGACTCACTAGGGCAAATGGGCGCCAGATGGCACGAAACCGTTCTCGTCGGCGGTGTAGTCTACCCTGTAGGTGACACCGTCGGGGCCGACGTATTGGAAGAATCCCTTAGCCCGCATACCTACGGAATCATTGATTTTCTCGAGGCGACCGGCCTCCTCGGCGAGGATTTTGTTCTCAGTCTCGTACAAGTAATGGTAGCCGTCAGGGAAGATCTCTCCTTCTTGACGGATGATACCGTAGTTGTAGTCGTACGTGTTGGGTCCAACAACTTTAGACACGACTTGAGCAACTGGCTGGTAGATGGGTTTGTACGAAGAGCTAACGTAGACGGGGGTCGAAGAGATGTAGATGGGGGCAGCGGTGGTGACGGGGGCAGCGGTGGTGACGGGGACAGCGGTGGAGACTGGGACGGGTTCGGGCTGGGCGCCGGTGACGGGGGCCGCGGTGGTGACGGGGACCTCAGAGACTGGTGCACTGGTTGCGGGCACGGCTGGGACGGTGGGAGCAGGCTCGACGATACCGTTGATGGTTACGCTGGAATTCGTTTTTTATTCACTTAGTTGATTTTATTTAGTCAAATATTGTTCATAGAGCTTTATAATGGGCAGTGTAAATTGTAAATGTATGTGTAAAGTTCTAATAATAAAGTACTAAGGTGTTTTATGTATTATTTAATATGTCACGATGTCCGAAATGTTTGTTAAGATACATTGGTGACTGTTGAGATTCACCAAGATCGGGAGTGAATAAACATTACTTATTTATTGGATATTTCGGTCATGCACCGTTGTCTGTTATACCACGACGCCTTGGTCAATGTACAATATAAGCGAATAATGGGTATATTTTTTAAAGATATGCAGTTAAGAATACTTTCCATGTATATATTAAGGTTAAGTTATGTTGGAACATACGCACGAGCTGAACAAATGAACCGCAGCAGCGGTTGGCGAGTGCCAAAACCGAACTCTTCCTATTTTGCTTGGTTAGGCCAGGGATCTTGGGATTTTTTAATTATTATTGGTTTTTAGTTCTTAGTAAAACTTTATCTTTTTCGACCGAAAATTGGCGTTTGTAAACATTCACACAAATTGTAAATTGTCTATCTTCACTGTAGTTTACTAACTAACTTCACAATAGACAGCCTAGTGTATGTCCAATTTAAGTAGAAATAAAGTTTCGGAGTCATACCAGCGAATTTGGTGGTTTTGGTTTGGTTTTAAATTAGAATGAACTGAATATAAATCTTAAATAACTTGTTACGCAACATTATGAAGCTCACCTGGAAACGGGCGTATTTTCGGGTTTGTATGGGACAATGACATCCTTGTTGCCAACGTAGGCACCGCCAGCACCGCCGCGGTCTCCGCGGTCTCCACGGTCACCACTGAAATCGATAAAATATATATGAAAATACAAATTATATTCGACATATATTATATATTCAAAGAAGTGACGTGCTAACATAATCGAAAATTCATAATATCTTGCCACGTACATAATATTTAAATATTATCTTGATTATTTTCCTAGACCTTCGCCATTTGACTTTTTATTTGTATTAATTACATTTAAATCAGTAATAAAAATTTAATCATTTATTATAATAAGCCTTTGGTCCAAATACTGTGTAGCAAATAGGGTTAAAAAAATAAGTATTTTTTAAAGTTAATATTTAATGGTATACCCACTTGTAGGCACCAGAGTTGTCTGGAATATAACGTCCAGAGTTGTCGTATTTGCCAGCATTGTAGCGTCCAGCGTCGTAACGGCCAGGGTCGTAGCGGCCAGGGTCGTAGCGGCCGGCTTCGTAGCGTGCGGGGTTGTATTGTGGCTGTACTGGGTTGTAGCGGTTAGTGTAGAACGCGTAAGGGTTGAATGTGGTCACCGAGGCTGATGCTGTGGCGCGGCTGATCGGTTGCACTGTTGTGCTCCTGGAATTGATATAACATTTTGGTATCGATAATAAGCTCTATGGGCATTATAAGTTAAACAGACGAGAAAAATAAAGTTACAAGGCACAAATTAGAGCAATATGCTTCGCAACTCCGAAGCAGTGAGCTTCATTATTCCTGAGAGATATGGGTTTTATTTTAATTTGGTTTTATCTCGGTACGGGTAAACTTAGGTGAAACTGGAGATATCATACGTAGATTATACCATGTATAAATCGTACAGCTTCACTATATTATTTTCAAAACACTATTTTTATATTTTTTGGTTCGGACTAAAAATTGATTATAATTTCACTCCTGATATGAGATCTAATTACTCGCACTTTTAAGTTAATACTTACACGAACTCATCAGCTGCCAAGGCAACTGTGAAAGCCAGGGAAAGGATCTGTGGAAAATAGAACTTTCATTAATATATTTCTTAAATATATGACACACTTTTTAATTAATCCAATTCACTTATATATCACTTATATCCTATATAAAAACTTGGCACCCACCACGAGGGAACGCATTGTTGCTGTTTAACCGACTTAACCCGAATGTTGATATCACCACAAATCAATAGCTATTTATACGTATTTTTTTCGTCTAATTTATAATGTGATTCTCCAGTTCCTCTTATTCATAATGAGTAATTTAAAATTAGCTATTCATTAGCAGATGTTCTCAATCTTTGACTAATCAAATCATAAATTCAAAACACTAATACGTTAATGTGACTTAGTTCACGAACTTGTCAAAAAATTGCTTTATTATGACATAAACACGAAGGTCAAGCGAAATATAAAGGCGAGGCAATAAATCTTTGACAGGCATTTGTCAATCTATTGTTAAGATTTTGTTTGGTTTGCCATAAAACTCCACTGCAGTTTTGAAAGGTAAACAACGAAACAATAGCTTTTGTTAAATCAAATTTTAAAAAAATACGTTATAAATATACATTTATAAAGAATAGAAAAAATTCGATCACGAGGCGGGACTCGAACCCGCATCCTTTCGCGCCATTCCGGGGTCAGGTCAGTTGGTCATCCGCCCCGGAATGGCGCGAAAGGATGCGGGTTCGAGTCCCGCCTCGTGATCGAATTTTTTCTATTCTTTATAAATTTATATTTATAAAGCATTTGAATGCCATAAAAACCAAAAATATAAATTCAAAATACGTTATATCTTATAAGTTAAGGACCATTATGATTTCAAGCAGCATAATATTTTACAAAGCAAGTGAAAACGCGTTTGTTCGAGTGTTCTTTATTATAAAATCATAATTCCTAACTGGTTTATGTTGTCAGTTCCACTATACTTCAAAAATATTATGGGAAACCGGAAGTGAAATATATATATTAAATAATTTCATTTTATGTACTCTCAAAAAAAGCATAATAATTGATATCAAACTTTTACAGGAATATTCATAAAATGTATATTTGAACTTCATTAGAATTTGTTAGGATAAGAGTGAATTATTGCTTTTATAGTTCAAGGTATCAAAAGTGTAATAAATTACTTTTAAATATTCATCTTTGTTTTACATGAGAACTGGTTCATTTTATTTATCATGTTTCAATCAATTTATTTTCCTACAATTTTTCCAATATAAATACATTTGAAATGTAAAGATATAGTAGTCGTTCGATATCCCACGTATAAGAAAGGGTTGATTGTATTGTATATTCCTAATTTTTTGTTTTCTTTTTCTTTACAAATTAATACATACTTATCTAAAGCAGAATTTATACATTATAACAGCTTTGGATAACAATTTATATCTCCAAATTTATTTCTTTCTTAATGTTATAGTATTATTCATATTTGATAATAAATGCAAATATTATAATTTTCACAATTTCTACTGTCCTTTCTTAACTATCCTTAAAATGATATCTCTATACCTATCTATAAAATGCTCGTGTCACAAATCACAACCATACTTTCCGAAACGGGTGCACTGATTCTTATGAAATTTTGTGTGCATATCTGGTAGGTCTGAGAATCGGCCAACATATATTTCTCACACCCCTAAGTGATAAGAGTAAGGGAGAATATCGTTTGTTGGGACAGCTAGTGTTATTATAAAGATCTAGCAAAATTAATACATACCAATTATAAAAAAATACAGTTCTATATACTTTGCTGCTACAATTTTAAGTTTTTATATAAGCTTAGTTAATTAAGATCTTTGAGAACCTCAGAATCGGTGATTAAAATTGGTTTTAAGTATCTACTTAACATAATTAATAATTGTGGTCCTTGATTTTGCACCGCGTAGTATTTCACACCCAATTTTTTTTTTCTATCCTTGTTCAGTATAAAGGGCCATCGTAGAAAATTAATTTGACCAAAAATGGAATAAAATAAGGGTTTATTATTATATTATAAAGCTGAAGAGTTTGTTTGTTTGTTTGTTCGAACGCGCTAATCTCAGGAACTACTGGTCCGATTTCAAAATTATTTCGGTGTCAGATAGCCCATTCATCGAGGAGGGCTATATAGGTATCATCACGCTAAAACCGGAGCAGAGCCACGCGAGTGAAACTGCGGAGCGCAGCTAGTATGTTATATTAAGTAAAAAAAAACATAATATTATGACGCTCCATTTAAAAGGTAATATGTTTAGATAGGTACTACAACGTAATACAAAAGATGATTATTACACATTATTCTTAGAAATGAAACTGAACTGAAATAATATGTGTAGAGTGTGCTGATTTTGGCATATTTGATTTGATATTAATAATTGTTACTACTAGTATGATTTAGAATAGAATAAAATAGAAAACACTATATCGTACAATGCACACAAAAATAACACTTACAGAAATAAGAAGTAACTTAAAATAATACTAACAGTAAGAAAATACATTTAACCCTTAACTGGTATCATATGATATTTTCTATATTTACTGACAAGCTAAGCATCGTGAGCAACGTTCGACGACGCGGTTGGCGCAGTGGTAAAGTAACTGCCTACTGAGCCGACGGTCCCGGGTTCGATCCCCGGTCAGGGCAAATATTTGTGTGGATGAACTCAATTATTTGTTCTTGGGTCTGGGTGTTATTATCTATATATGTATTTATTAAATATTATATTTATCGTCGCCTAGTACCCACAACACAAGCCTTAATTGAGCTTACTGTGGGACTAGGTCGATTTGTGTAATAATGTAAAAAAAGCAACCTCCGTTTAGTATTCTTCGTATTTTGCTATACGCGGCGGGTGCCAGACGTTGGGCACTGCAGCGCTTACCAGAATGCAGGCATGCAAGCGCTGGGGGCTGCGCGGCCCCACGATACCAGTTACGTTAGTTTTTTGACATAACAATTTTTGTCTGTTTCTTATTTTAACAGCTATATTATAATCATAAATTCTTATATAAAACAATAGAAGAGATCATAAACGACGATTATTGTTATGAATTAGTGATTGAAGCCAGACCAGAAAGACAATGTACTTACTGATCACATATAGTGAAATTTTAAAGTACTGATTCTTCATTCTGACTATAAGGGCTACAAATGGCTGTTTCATTTGCTAGAAAGTGCTATAATTGTCTGAAATTCATTTGCAAAGTACACAGCTGTCATAGTCATGTAAGGAAAAAATAAAACAGGTTAAGTATAGTACCTACAGGTAGTACAGGATTTGGTCAAAAGTATAGTTAAGTTACAGAAGGAACATAGCTCAAACATTATACCTTACATATACATTAAGTTACTGAAAACGATTTCGTTCCATTGGTTATTAAATAAATAATGACTTAATAAACTTAAATATAAGTTTAAAACTTATTCATGATAGATTGTCGTATACTTAAATAAATTGCCATTATTGTTATTATAAATACCTATGTAAGATGTTACATTTCTATGATTTTGAAGGAGCAACTATGCCTATATATGTATTCTTGTCGGCTCTTCTCTGTCGAGACGGCTTTCCGAACCAATGGTAAATTCATATTTTTTCCTTATACTGACGATTTTAAAACGTTTCCGGACGAAGTCTGGTTGATGAATGAAGGTTTGAGTTTGAAAAATTATTGATATCGATTTTAATACATATATTGTATTTGAATATACCTACATATACGTATTGGAAAAAAAAATGAAAAGGAGAGATGTTGCATATAGATAGAATTATATTACTAGGCCAGGTGACACATTCTACTCTATCGCTGGTATGGGCGGACGTGTCCCTGAGTTGTGTGTACTAACTGATACTGGTGTTTAGGTATGGACTAGCATACCCGAATGGAACATAATATTTTATTTTATTTAATAAAATTAATTGAAAAGAATTAAAAATTTCTAAAATAAAGGAGGGATGTAGTGTATGTGAGTGAAAGAGAGGGAAGTATTATGTCATCTCTTGCGCACATGCAACGGTGACACCGCTCACACAGCTCACTGCTCAGTTGGCTGCAGGCGGTCGGAGTGAGAGGACGTGTGCGTCTAAGAGCCGATAATAGGGAAGGACATACACTACATTTTGGCAACAATTTTTGTTTTCAATTTCAACATTTAAAATTCAAGTTGAATTTTTTTGTAATCTTAATAAGATAATAAAATATGTACTATAAAGCTTTATTTTTATTTAAGCTTACATATTCTAGATTGTGTAAAATAATATCACTATTGGTTATAACTTTCGAAACGATAAGTTTCGTTGATACCATAAACATAAGAAGAAATATTACCTAAAAGTGTTTACTATTTTTTGATCGCTTATAATAACTAAGTAAGGAGGTTTATCAGAATAATAATTAGTTGATTTCGTAAATCAAGCCTATTATTCGTTATTTATAAGGCTTTTGTCAAATACATAGTGATAATTTGCTTGCTAGAAGCAAAAATGATATGGGGGCCGCGCGGCCCCCACAATACCAGTTACGTTTGTTAAGTTTACGATACCAGTTAAGGGTTAAGAATTATCGTTTAAAAAACATGAAATCCTAAGGGCATCGATAATTTTTTATCAAATGTTATGTCCTGTATAGAAATCAATAGAACACATTATATTATTATGTATGACGGCAGCTTATTACATAAATGATATTTAATGATAATGCATCGTAAGGAATAAAATCAATACACATTTACATAAATTTGCTCTAATTCCAATTGCATCCGTGTTTGTCACTATCCATAAATTTTTCTTCATTTAAATTAACAGGCAGTTAATTGAATACATGCACTAATTCTTCATTCAAATTTCTAATTATCTATTTAGTTTAATCCTGTTGTAATTGAGTGTTTTTTTAGATAGTTCTAAAGAAACACTCAATTACCGTCAATTATTCACGTTAATAATTAGTCCATTTATTTTATATTTCAAGTGAGGACATAGGTTCAACTTCTTATAATAGTTTAAGAACGCTACTCATATTCTAAGACTAGATAATATAGGTAAGTATGTGCCAGCCATTACAAAACTTGTTACAAATATAGACGTTTATTAACTGGCCTAATAACTGGGGAATTTATAGTGTCTGTATTCCCGTACCCCTTGTGATACATAAGATACATTATAGAAAAACTATGTAACTGCTGTACCAAGTATGCAGATATAATAGAACGTGTGCGTGAGCTCGTTGAGCTATATCATAACATAAAAATAACTCCCTTTGGAACCCCTGAATAAGCTGCTCTGCTAAGGCCGCAGACCGATAGCTGATCATTTCACATCGAACAACAACATAACCTGCCCTCTTGATATTTGCGCTTTGGAAGATATACCCTTTAACCGCAAATGCTCTGCCGACTTTAACATATCTTCTTAATAAATCAAGTGGTAGTCAGTATGTTATGTGTCGTCAAACATAACCGACCATGCAGGTGAGAATTCCTATTCTCACCTCCATGAACATGCAACATTAATTAAATACCTCCTTATCTAAAACTCCTGTTTTAGTTACGATAATTCAAATGTTTATTATTTATTTTAAAAAATAACCACCAATCAAGAAGGTCGTGTTGGTTACCACACATAGGTAATTGAAAGACGGATCAATTAGTTGGATTTTTTGTTTAAACACAATCCAATGGTTTAAATAAATCCCTTCTGGAGCCGGGGTAGATTGTGACTTGCCGTCTTGTCAGTAATAAGTATAAACCTATTTTCTGCCAAATTTACCTTGAAAACTTCCGTGTGCATATTTTTGTCACAAATTAATAGCTATAGTTTTAAATATAATTTAAGGCACATAATTTTATTAACGCGTCCATATTAATTAATTGAAAATATATGACAAACCAATTTTAATGATGAACTTTGCATAAACATCAAATATTTTTATATAACTGGTTTTAATGACGATACTAACCTATATATGTGCCATCCCCAAATGCCAAAGTGAAATCGCTCTATTTACGCCAACGATCCAAATGGCTGGAACCATTAATCACACTGACAGCTAAGCGCTTGACCTCCATATAATGAGATGTACATCCATATACATATATAACGTGAAGTTATTATATGCTTCAAAGTAAATTTTTACACATATTTATTTTTTGCGTAGTTTACATCCAAATAACTTTTATTTTACAAAGTGAAATGTAGAGATTATATTGGTTTTATTTTTTATTGTTATACGTTGAAAAAAAATAGTGTGTGTACTTATGCTTATATACTTCTATACAACTTGAACATAGTTATCAATTTTCATACCACCTAGAACTAACTTCATGCTGTTAAATTTAGGAGTCGGTGTGCGCGCGCATCGTAAAAATTCACTCTCATCATTTTTCCTCATCGCACCAAAATAAGTATAACTTCAAAAATTTAAAAAAAGTTGTGAAAAAATATAACACTAATTGGTTGATTTAACCCCTTATACTTAAACTGGACGACTGGTGATAGACACAAAATGGACACAAATATGCATGCAATATCTCATGCACCGTAATAGATAGGCAGTTGTAGGTGGTAAAATAAAATTAATTAGAAATTTTAGCGTTTCTTCCGTTTATTTTTTTTTTCATATTAATAATTAATAAAAACAAAGACAATTGTCTTTGTTTTTATTAATATCCTTCTGTAGATGTTACAAGATGAATCATACATGGAATTTAACTCAGTAGTTTGACAAACACGTTAATCTAGTCCAGTTAACTAAATCATTAATATCATCATTAATATCATAATATATATTATATATGTCTAATAATAATAAATGTCATGTCACAAAGTTTGTCATCAATGGACTCCTAAACCACACACAACCGATTATAATAAAATTCGCACACCATGTGCAGTTCGATTCAACTTGAGAGATAGTTTAAATCTCAAATCGTTTTAGAGAAAGCGGGCGAAGCCCCGGCTTCGCCCGTGGGACATAGGCTACCTTTTATTTCGCAATAAAAGGTAGCCTATGTCCTTTCTCGGGTATCAAAATATCTCCATACCAAATTTCATGCAAATTGGTTCAGTAGTTTAGGCGTGATTGAGTAACAGACAGACAGACAGAGTTACTTTCGCATTTATAATATTAGTATGGATTTTATGGATAACTTGACATGTTGAAACTAAACAGTAATTCCAACCTATTATTAAAATTTAAAGTATAAAACCATACCTACTAATTATTCCAGACGACTCCAATTTATATTCAAATGGCCCACGTGTAGTTCGTATTAATAGATAAGAAAAGCTACAAATGCTAACGGATTACAACATTTCTGCAATATTAAATCCAAGTTATTTGGCCTATATTCTATAAATAGAATCACCTGCTATTATACAAAGCGAAGATGGGGTCTGGAGCGCGCTACCCTAGAAGAAATCTTGAATAAGGATAACATGCCAATCGCATCGATATATTATAATAAACTTGTACAGTTGGGTACTATCTGATTGTAGCAATTAAGTTTTATTTAACATACTAGCTCAAACTCTGCATTCGTGTAGGCACACAATACCTAACAGATCGGTTATCTTTACTAATATTATAAAGCTGAAGAGTTTGTTTGTATGTTTGTTTGTTTGTTTGTTTGAACGCGCTAATCTCGGGAACTACTGGTCCGATTTGAAAAATTCTTTCAGTGTTAGATAGCTCATTTATCGAGGAAGGCTATATATCATCACGCTACGACCAACAGGAGTGGAGCCACGGGGGTGAAACCGCGCGGAGCAGCTAGTTAATGAATAAATTATCTTACGTATAGAAATAGTATTTGATTAAATAACATAGGAAATAAAACTAAATATATGTAAGTCAATGACCATACTTATAAGTCAAAGTGCCTTTTTGTTGAGTAAGGTTAATTAAGAATTTAAAAAGGAAGCATTTTATAACATGCTATTCGATTTTGGAATAATACTTTTATTGCAATAAGTCGAAGCTGGGCATTGCCCTGCATAGGTATAATGACCGTTTTATTTATTTGTATATTGATTAGTTCTTTTACCTCAAAAATTTTGTATTATTATTTAACCTTAAGCATCTATCTCAATTAAGAGATCATAAGAAATATTCACAACTATTTTTATTTTGTCTGTCCACATCTTTGACTTCTTAGAATACATAGATAATTTACGTAACTACCTACTGACAATCAAATATTGCAGAAACTGTAACCTACTAATGTATAACTGTACCTATGGTAGATATGAAAAAAGGCATTTATTTTCTATATATTTACGACAATTCAAAGGTGAGCAACTGGTTTGGCCATTGATGGAGACAACGGTATTTTATAGCTTTAATAGCGTTAGCTACCTAATTAAGTATTCTGTGGCTTTATTTTATTTTTTCTAGTTCTCATTTTTGTTGCTCTTTGGTACGATCTTTGGTATTCATAATATATTTATGAGAGATAAACAAATATTTATGAGGCATGATGAAGGTAATCTTAATTTATAGTTCTAAATACTCACTTATTAAAATGATAATAATATCATTATCAATATTTTATATTGTTGTATAATATACTATGTTCATATACAATGGCAAACGTATTTTAAGAATATATTTTTAAAAAGAAATATAAGAATAATATAAAATAAATGTATTCTTCCAGCATTTTCCAATATCACAGGTTGTCTGGTAGAAATCACTTGTAAGTGATAAGACCGCCTTTTGTACATTGTTTCTATGTGCTGTTTTTTACTCTGTTATTTTACTTGGTGTGCAATAAAGAATTTATTATTATTATTATTATGTCTCTCTCCATAATACACGGGTATCGCCGTAAGGATGATACCCGGTCCTTTGGAAGGCTTACGTGGGGACACAGGTCCAACACGCAGAGGCCCTTTAGAGAATTTAATGTGTTGTGGGACACCAGCCGCAGCCTGCCCATGGCTGCACTATAGAGATACAGCCCTGGGCAGTCCGCGGCCAATGTAGGACTATTGCAGAAAAATGGAAATGAATAAAACTGGGTTATGGAAGGGGGTGTTAGATGGACTGGTATATTGGGTCTATGGGGGCTATGGACGTCTGCCTTTTCAATATTAAAAATTGAAAATTATGGCAGACGGTGACTCGCCAGTTCGGTCGATGGGCTCCCAAAAAGGTTACCGATAATGGCAACAAGGGGGCAACATCAGCTGAACGGCTGGGGGTGTAGAGAGGTGCGGCACCGGTTTCACCATCGCGAGCCCGCGGGCCCGGAGCGGGTTTCCCCGCTATTACGCCATTAGACACTTCCACCCCCGAGCATATAGCTCTAGCGGCTCCACTCTGGACGGCCAACAAAGGCAAGCCAGAGGTGGGGGATCCTGAACCTCGTCATTGTTCACTCCGAACTGCCACCGGGACAGCCCAGAGGTGAGGACAGGAACCTCCCCCGGGAGCGCTCGGTTCCCGCGGGGTCGCTACTCCCCAACACCTCGCCACAAGGTGCCCTGCGGGGTGACTGACTGCACGGTTGGGATATCTATTGTAGATATGCCAACCGGGGGCGATGGGGTCGTCACATCCCTACGCCTTTATTATTATTATTATTATAAGAAATTTTTATACCGTTATAATGAGAAAATATTGAATATTTTCGTTCTATTAATAATTTTTGTGTACTTACTTATTTGAAAAATTAAAACCATTTCGTTTATACCTACAGTTTATAATAGAAAAGAAGTAACTGTAAACAATGCTCAGATGCTTAGGCCCTTGATAGAAGCTAAAAGCATTTCATAAAGTATCGTAACATAGTCTATGCTAGTATTAAATGCTATGAGGATGAGACATTAGTGGCATATAATAAACTTTGTATTTTATTTGTTTTCAATTGAATCACAACGTCCAACAAGATAACACGGTCGCAATAATATCACCTATTTATTGCGAATTAATGGATGTTCTCGTAAGCATCCTATTCAATATGAAATTTAATTAGCAAGATAAGCTGCTATGTGTCTACTATGTATATTAATCACTAATAATACAAATTATAGACGCTTTTTGAAATATAAATTGAATGTTACATAAGCCAGGTGCTATAAGTTTAATTTCGTTTTGATTTTTTTCTCTCCTAGTAACCTAGTCATCTGTCATATCAACAACAAATAAAAAACATGTCCCAATTGATCAGACATTTAACAGTCGATTGGAAATTATACTTAGGTGAACATAATATAACTCTCCTAAAAAATAATGGGATAAATACCATTAATGAAGGGATACGAGATTCTATATCTGTGTTATGGTTAACGACAATAATAAACGACATTCGTAATATCATAATCTCACTTTATAATCCATTTTACAGCAAGGTTCATAGTTCATACTTATCATATCAAACGGTTTCCGGGAGTAGAACGTAAACATAAACAGATCAAAAACTTGTTTCAAACCTCAAACATATTATTTTCTATGCTTTAGAAATGTCATGACATATTTTGCATAGTTTCGATAATTAACTATTCATACTTTTAATTCAATTATAAATATAGATTTTACGTTCCTATACCTAATCTTTTTATATGTGTTTCAACGGTCTTTGACATCGTTTTAACCCTATATAACTCTCCTACGATTAACAATAAATGAAATATTGTAGCAGAGATATTTAGTAGCATAATATGCTCAAATTTATTTGTGTTAGTGCCCTGGCTCAAATGCCAGAACAAAAAAAATCCCGACGACGTTTTTATATCTAAACTAGCTTTCCACCCGCAGCTTCGCCCGCGCAGTTAAAGAAAAACCCGTATAGTTCCCGTTCCCCTGGGATTTCCGGGATAAAACCTATCCTATTTCCCGGGGTAAAAAGTAGCCTATGTCCTTTCTCGGGTATCAAAATATCTTTATACCAAATTTCATGCAAATTGGTTCAGTAGTTAAGGCGTGATTGAGTAACAGACAGACAGACAGAGTTACTTTCGCATTTATAATATCCTATGGATCTAGATTGTATTTTCTGGGAAAAACGGAAGCCGAAAGATTATTCCACTCTGGCACTACTGGTACCATCTGGTACGTATAAGAAATGAAGAAGCAAAGCGCTTAGTGCGTTATGTGGATATAGGGTGGAGACTGGAGACGAGCACGGCGTCGCATAAGGCGTCGCATCGCACTATGATAAACAGTAAAGAGTAGCTATGTTATACAGTTCTTCAGAATTTCAGTCATTTCAGTGATTTTCCAGACTTAGTAGTTTCGATATGGTAGTTTTACAAGTTGTATATGCTGTTTAACGTTTAAATATTTCAATTGCGATACATCAAAAGCCCCTTATATATTAGACATGTAATTTTGGTTTGCGTATATTCTGCTACTATAATAATCGGAGGAGAATAAATTTAAGTATATTGTGTTCTTACAGCCTTACTTATAAACGTCTCTCAAATTTAAGAGCCCCTCTTAGCTGTTGATCAACGTTTTTTTCACTTATAAACCCAATTCAGTGTTGAGAGGTGTTTAAGTAACAGTTAAATAATGTCAAAATTTAAGAAACGTCCGACCCTGTTTTAAATCTATTTGAGAGACATCATGGCGGATATATTGTCAAACATTTGACGTTTTGTAGTTGCCAAGAGTATATTATTTGTGTTTTTATTCACTTTGCAGTAAAATAACTGTGGTAAAATGGATATTGATAGTTTGAGTAAAGATTTTACGAATGATGTGCAAATGCTTCGTGATTTTAGAATTCGTAGGCGTCAAAAAAAAGTTTATAAACAGAGCGTGAATCCTCTGGACCTGAAAGAGGAAGAATTCCGGTCGTAGTTTTGGGAAGCATATAATTACTATAACTGTCGAGCGTTGCTTCGGGGTGTGGAAGCAAAGATTCCGCATTCTTAATGAAACGATGTGAGGATTCCTCCACGTGATCAAGATCACGATTATTGCTGGTGCAGTTTTGCACAATTTAACAATACTAATAATAATGAGCCTATTTTAAATCAAGGTATTTACGCAAACTACTTTCTTATGCAAACAACTTATATTTAATAATGCCAATACATAAATGCTATCAACATTTTAATTTCTTTTCTTTGTTTCTTTCTAGATCCTACAGGCATTGAAAATCAATTAACAAATCCAACTGTCCCTAATAATGTAGAAGAATAAGAAGATGAATGCGAAAATCAAGGGAAAATATAAACACAGTCATATTGAAACTTATTTTTATAATTATTAAATGAAAATTTTCAGATTTATGTAAATTTATTATTGTTTTCTTATAATATTCCTCTTCCAAAGTAAGTATTTAGAGCCTTTTTTCATGAGTCTCCCTTTCCTGTTGGATTCTAATTTCATGCAACTCTTGTTGTTGCTTCATAAGTTCTTCCATGCTTTTTTTGCAAGGAGGAATAATAAATAATTGATGCTCATTTTCACATTTATTTGATTTTTCACTGTACAAATGTGATAAACATTAAACATAATCTTACATAAATCACAGCTGTACCTCTACAATAATTGATATTCCTATATTCACTAACAAAGAAATAACATATTTATTTGAAAGTTTATTGGCAGTTAAATGTCATACAAAATAAAGTCTACTATTCATATTTGTCAAAAAGTACATTTTTATTCAAGTTTTACGTGAATATCGGGTTTTATTTCGATGATGTTACTAGAAAAAAATATATTGACGTTACTTAGTTGAGAGACTGCTGAGACAGGTTTATAAGTATGATTATTTTAATCATTGTTTAAGGAGTTGAGAGTTATTTAACTGAGAGGTGTTTAAGCAACAGATCAGTCAGTTTTTATAAGTAAGGCTGTATGTGTTAAACAAGACGTGTTAAATGAATAGTAATAAAAATGTGGCATGTTTTATAAAGGCGCTATACTTTAAGGTAAAAATCCAACAAAATGATTTTTAAACGTATAAAAACTGGAATTCCAAATATTCAAATCTTAAACGATAAAAAAATTTAAATTGACTTAACTACTTAATTAAAATTGATCTAAATTATTTATCTCATCCTTGTTTGAAGATCATTAATCTTTTAGATGTAGATAAAAATTTAATATTGTGCAAAATATTAACTAGGTATATTTGCTTTTTATAGATAAATCTTGAAGTAATTATATTTTGAACTGAAAATTAGTGGCTTATTAACTGAGCATAGTTGCACCATAATGTCAAGCTTCGTGCACTGGTTTTCAATGACACCCTGTTAGAAAACCAATAAAATGAATAGAATTACAAATATAACAATACTATTAAGTATATAGAAATGAGAATGCAAAACAAAGCATGTCTTCAGAATATTTTTAAATCGATTTAGTTAAAAAAAATGAATAACTACTAAAATCCATCCTAATTAAGAGCTTAGTACCTACCTACTTAATAGAATAAAGAAAACAGTGTCACTAGAGCAAATTGTTGTATTTATACCTTGTGCAGTATAAACACGTATAAACAACAGTTTTGTAAAGAATTACTTTGTGTGAGGATGTCACATTTATGATCTCATCACGTGGTTGTTAATGTTCGTTTGCCTTCAAATTAATAATATAAAACAACTTCATATTTTCTCGAGACATCGCACCGTCTGAATATAATTACTTAGGTATAATGTTTTGTTCTCAAGATCAACTTTCGTTTTCCTCTCCAAAAAATAAATCCGGCAGATCAAATCGTTTTTCAAAAAATACCGTAGCTTTTTATGCTATTTCTTCATTTGTACTATTCTATTTCATATTTGACGTGAAAAAAAATTTTTTTTTCTTTATACACACACAAAATGCAATAAAAATAATTTAAAAGATTATTGAAATATGATTTTAGTGTTCATCTGTTAAAACGTTTTGTAAAAACAATACCGCACCCATACGAATACCACTAAATGCTTGCGTAGTGTGTCAAGGATGCATCTGAACGCGTTGCGGCAAAAGTTCAATTTTTTTAAGTTGAATTATGAAAGCAATTTAACCATCGTTAACAGCAAAAAACTCGTATAACATTTTTGATGTTTTAGTTGAATGATTACCATCAAATTAACAACGGACCTTCGATTTATGCGTAATTTCAAAAATACAATTAATTAATAATGGCGTTAATGAGTATGAGAATTTATGTAATCACATCTAATATTCAATGTAGGTATTATTTTTAATATGATTCAATGTATTCTTATAATATGATGTTATAAGTGTCAGTCCTGCAGAAAATACTTACCATCAGTATCTTTTGGTTTTATGTCTTAAATTGTAAATTTTTGAACTATATAACTACTATACTATACACTACATAACTATTACTACTTTAAACTGTATAATATCTTAAATATAGAAATTTCACATGATGGTGAAAAAAATGACTCTCCTAAACATCTTGACGGAAATGTGTTATGCAGGTTTGTTTAATATTCCTTAGGCTACCCCCGAGCTGAACATTCGATATATTAAAGGTAGGTAGGTAGGTAGGATTACAAGTACTTTTTAAATTATTTATAAACAAAAATTATCTCCCGTTTTAATGAGTGCATTCTTTATAAAAATATATATTTCGTTTTATTTAATAGGTTAATTATAACACCAATCTTTATAAGAATTTTTGCCTCATTTTATTTTTAGTCATTAAAAAATATCCAAATATAAATATTCTATACTACAAATATTTGAAGTAAATTGTTGCGTAAGCTCTATTTTAATATACAATCTAATAATCTGCAAAACTAGAAAATATTGTCCGTGGTGTCGGCAGATGCAGTCGCAAGCCTCTAAAACTAGTTCTGTTTAAATGTCAACGACTATTATTACCACCTCCAAAGAGGTCAACGGGTCAAAGAATCATCTGCAGTCGCGAATCTTGCGCTTTTGAACAGACTCTATGTCATTTTCTATTAACCAATATATGATTCATTTTTTGCTTTGTAACTACATGTGCTCACCAATTGCAAAAGTTTTTTAATTTCGTATTTTGTTGTATATTTTGTCACAGAATAATAACTAAGATTTTGTTCAAATTTTAGTCATTTTGAGCTGCATTCTATATCTATATTCTGCATTCATATTAACTTTCCGTAGTAACTCAGGCCCCGGAACCACAGACACAATAGAAAATCTATTGTCTGGGACCGATCGGGCCGCTTGGGGCTCAATGGATTGTAATCGAAGTGGTCAACGCATTTAAAGATTTGAATTACCTAGGTACTAAATAATATGTTTCGGTTAAGTACCACGTGAGTTACTAGAAATATAATAAATAAATGGATGTATTTTTCCTGGTGAGAAAATATATCTTCCGAAAACCTATTAAGTATTATTTGTTTCGGTATATCCGCTCAATAAAATATTATCTAATGCAAAATTTCTGATTAATAATATGTGATTATTCATAATAGAATATTATGACGTTCTCTATTTTCCGGGTTTCAAGCAAAAACTACCAACTGGGTGAATTTTAATGAAGTTTTATTTGTTTAATAGCATTACATACCTACTCGGCAACATAATATGTACTATATGCCATAGGTACTTATTTTGTTTTGAAGAATTGAATTTGAATTTAAAGGTGCGAACGAAGACGCAGACACAGCTAGAAATAATAATTATTATATAAAAATAAGAATAATATAAAATATTTAAAAATAATAAAATATTTGGTAAACTTTAAAAAAAGACTGCTAATGCCATCTATGGTTGAATTTATAAACTACGAAGACATGATAATTTTATGCGATATTGCGTTTTGTGGAGCAGAAAATTGAATTTTAATTTTCTTATATTCATACTGTTACCTCAGTAAGACGTTAGATGGAGTTAAAAACTGATGTTCTCTTAATCCTTAGCGAACTATCGAATATAGCAAAATCAGGAAGAGGAGAAAAATAAAAATAAAAGTTTTTGTACAAAAATATTTACATTAAACAGTATAAAAAGTCATTATTATATACAATAGTTATTAAATATATCACTTCAAATTGCTAGTGCAACATTACTGAATGTAAAAATCCCTCCGTTGACATCACTTTTATTAACTAGGGAGTAGGGAGATTATTGTTGGGGTTGGGGAGGAGCTGTCGCGAGGTAGGCGAGAGCGCGCTGGATGTCAGCGGGGATCGGGGGAGGGGTGGGTAAGTGGGCACCCTGGGGTTGGTAACCGTTCTCGTCGGCTGTGTAGGTCAGCTGGATGGGCGTGCCATCGTCGCTAGGGTAGTTCACTTGCCCTTGAATTTGGAGGGCAGGCTCTTCAGCGCCGATGTTCCTCAAGGCACCGTTGGCACTGGCAGAGATGCCGTTGGCGGTTTCGAAGGCGTACTGGAATGAACCATCCGGGCTGGAGTCGCTTTCCTGACGAAGGATGGCGATGGGCTCTTGTCCTTGAGGAGCGGCGAGAGCGACCGCCAACAGAGATAAAGCAATCTGGAAAAAATTAACAACCTCATTAATTTTTTTCGCACACCCAACATATTTTTTTGTCCTATCAAATGATTTTTTTGTAATAATATCCTTGTACTAAAAGATGGTTTAAAATCCGTGAATTATAAAAGGAAAATCCAGTTAAATACACTCGCAGCACATTAATAACGATTACTATTTTTTCTATAACTTCTCGGTTTGTCAATAGGTCACAACGTAATCGAAAGGTCACTGATACCAAGCAAAACTGAGCACTGACACTTACAATGATTTTCATGTTTGTATTGAAATCTCGGTGAAGGCACTAGACAATGTTGATCTAACGTTGGTATATCGGAGTATATATACGGGTGGAGACCCGTGCCACCTACCACCTCTGGGTGGTATTGCACCACATGCTTCGTCAGAATAAATTCGATGGTATTATGAACGGACATACCTATACATTTATTAAACTGATATTCAGAAGTTAACACAAACTTGATTTATTTCTGCTATTCAAAAGTTATTTACATTAGAGAAAATATACCGGTGTATGCGAGTGATATAAGATTTTATTCTCATTAATGCGATTAAAAATGCATTTTGAATTCATAATAAGGAATATAAATTATATATTCAATAATGCATCGGGTAAATACTAAATAGTTAAGAAAACGAGTGGCTTTGGCTTAATTCTACATAATGTTCTGATAATTCATTAAGTGCATTAAAATAAACTTATTTCTGAACAGAGAAAAACTTAAATAAAAATCTCAAAAGTGCCTTCTATACATAAGCACACAAAAATAAGGTAACAAAAGATAGGTATATTTTTTATTTATGTCATCACCAAATTAAATTATTTCCTGGACATTTCTTATGTTAGATAATAAATAAATAATAAATAATGAACATAATATTATGTACATCAAAATAAACGTAAGCTTATTTTATGTATTTAATTTATTAAAATATGGTGTTTAAGATAAAACATAGTCATAAGTTTTTGTACATTTATAATCTTTTTTTTTAT
Organism: Colias croceus; assembly: GCF_905220415.1. NCBI lineage: Eukaryota > Metazoa > Arthropoda > Insecta > Lepidoptera > Pieridae > Colias > Colias croceus. The sequence continues at coordinate 6,455,424 of NC_059542.1, forward strand.
TTTTACAATTTTTTGCAATTTTTTTTTACCATTTATACCTTATACAAAATGCCACTTTTTAGAGTTCCGTACCGAAACGGTAAAACGGGACTCTATTACTAAGACTTCGTTGTCTGACTGTTTGTGTCTCCAGGCTGTATCTGTAGCCTTTATAGCTAGAAAGCTGAAATTTTCCCAAAATATGACGTATGTCCCTTGCCACTATGGCAAATACTAAAATTGCAGTTCAACTACTTAATACCATTCAAGAGTAATTTTCTATTTGAATGTACCTAGTTATGAACTAAATTACATGTTATTTACATAAATAACTATCTAAATATATAAATTCATAATATTAAGAACGCATTAATTGCGTGGAAAAGGATGATGCAAATATAGAAATTTACATTCGATAATGAAATCTGCAAACAAACGCCTTTATTGAACTTTCAAAGTGACCTATAACCACATTTGAAATCTAAACAAAAGTGTTTGTATTTCAACTTCTCGCCAGCATTAGCATTATTGTTTACGATGAATACACTACACTTTAAAGTTCATAGTGAATAGTGTTTATTGAAAACAAAAAGACATAATTATGTCATTTCATTTGAAGATTTGATTGCGGATTTTGGCTAGAAATATTAAAAACCACATTATTTAGTATACACTATACATTCCTGCAATGTAACCCACTATGTAGAACTTAATAAACTTTGAACCTATAACCATATTCAAATTAAGTTCGAAATATAGACCAAGTATTCTTAGAATAAATTATATTTAAGTCGGTACAATGTTTCGCCAGCATCATATAGGTATGTGTAACATGAATGAACAAAGGCAGTAGTAGGTGTTAATTAGAACTTAAATATTGGTAAATATAAGTGGTACTGTTGTGTGCTTTGCCTATAAAAATGAGGACAAGATGCTGAAAATAGAAATTGCTTACGACATTCTTTGCATATGAAATGCATTACCTCATTACTTAAATAATACGTAGGTATCGGTTTAATGAACTGTCCAAGAATCTAAAAATATTTACAATGGCAGTGGCATCGCATTTATATATCTAACCTTCTATTTTCCTTATAAAACCAATATGTACATAGGTGCATATAGAGGCATAATACTATAAACACTACAACCACATGTCACAAAAAGCAAATTACAAAATCTATCTACTTAACAACCTATACGAGTCAAAGTGCCATCAGGTTTTTATTGAGTAATTATCTCAAACGCAACAAACTATTTTGTATCTGCCATAATCATTAATCGTTATATGCAATCATTCTATTCTTGAACGTCAAGGTAATTATTGAAATCTTATAAGGCCAGCAGCAATGGGAGGAACACGCCAGCACTGTGTGCACTGTTGAAGGCAAATCGTCAGTTCTGACATTTTTGATTGGCACACAAATCCACACGCATCCTTTGAATTTGTTAAACATTCAAAACTAATTATAGTTTAAAAAACACACAGAATAGTTTTATAATTTAATTTAGAATTTTTTTGTCTCAAATAACATTAAAATGATTGATTGACTAATGGAAATTCCCAAAAGATATAAACCATTACGTAGGTACATTTCCAATTTGTTTAAGTTTTACCATATAAGCTTCTTGGTTTCACCACTGATTACTGACAATACAGTTTGCTTGACATACCTACCTATAAGTGGGGTTAGAATGAACATTCGCTCGTTAGATCTAAAAGAAAGATTTTATTTATTGTTAATTAAGGATTAATTATGAACAGACATCTTCATCTTTACCTACAATTCAAGATAAAAATTAAAGTTGTAATTTCATATACGACGCTCCACAATTTGTTCTTTCCACCACCTTAGAGACTTCTCATGAAACGAACAATTTTCAGAAAGTTTTCGCTTAAAGTAGATTTTGTAACCGTTAGTTTCATGACAGTTGTGGGATTAGCAAATTGTTTATAAACATCATACTGAAGAAGACTACATAAAAAAATAGAAAAGGAAAGGATAACTGCTGGCATTTTGCCATTCCTCTAGGCCCCCAGGTCTTACACGATCAAAACACAGAAAAATAAAATGTTTTTATATAGGATAAATAACTATTTTTCTTATTCAAAGAATTACCGAGAATCATTATATCTCTATCAAATAATACTAACTATTAACTCTATAGCCTTACTAAAATTGTAGATAATAATCGTTACCTATTCAATATTCATAACGATTTAGTTCTTCATGCGTCATTAACAAGGATTATTTTATGTACCGTTTTTAAAAATCTATGTAATATTATATATGCGAAACTCTTTACTACTATAAACTTCCACTCACTTATCATTTTAGACGAAGCTCTAAGGAAGTTTTCTTCGCAATAATTTTTAGATACTGTAGGTAAAAGTAAAATAAATTTTTCATTAATTTCCTAGAATTCATGGTCTAGAAAGCTTTATCTGAAGCTTACCCCATCGAAGTCATTGCAAAGTTAATTTAATGGTTCTCATCCTTGAAGCTAAAAATTCACTACTAAGTAGGTATAATTTTGTGGGAACAGAATAACCGCAAACAAAACGCAAACGTAATATTATGTGGTCAATAGAATTGCTAATGCAAATGCAGTAATTTTTGTATATTTTGGGTACGAAAATTGATATTTCTTGACAATAATAGGATGCAAAAAAATGAATTCGCAATTATGACGTAAAATGTGAATAAAAAACAAAACGAGATTAAGAAATTATGCCACATTCTTTTGTAAGCTTCTATCTCGACACGGATCTATAAAACGCTTATTAATTACCAATTGGCTGGATATTAATTCAAAACTAGGTATATTATCGTGTCATAATAATTTTATTCAATTCGGAACATTCCGTTATTGATATGACTTACAGTATATTTTATAGAATGACCTGCAAATCTATGGAAAACTAGTATAATATACATTAACATTGCTCTAATTTATTTTACTAGTAAAACTGAATATTACGTTAGAACGCAATCCATTTCCTGTTTAAAAAAATCTTACCTTCTTGTTTAAATATATTGTGATAAGTATTTATAATGTTTTATTTTTAAATACAATAATATGAAACCGAGCTTGTATAAATCTATTTAGTAATCTGTTCAGAAGTCATACTATGTATACCTAGGTATTATAGAATAAATGGTTAAATCGAAACTTTAAAGTTTTTGAGAGCTTCAAGAGCATAAGCTTTTCCCCCAATTATTCGTTGTTTATATAATGCTTAAATTTAAACTGCATCTATGGATATGCTTATGAGTGTATTAATCAAATACATATATGTATTTATAAAAGTGTTCATCGTAGCGTCCAATTGTAATAACTTTGTGTAAACCAAGTGTGAACTGTCTTTTGAATGTAGCTACAAGATCACTGATTCCTATATATATAACTAATCTGCATCCGCTTAACTGCTACCGCATGGCTACCATATAATATAAAAAGCTTACTTATTAAAATTTTCCAAAAAAAATAGAAGTCAAGATTTTCGCAGTCTTCTAATTTAATTCTGTGAATTTAAATCAAATATTATTTATCGTGGGTGCTATGATGACATTGATCACAAGTTTTAATAACAATTTTAAAAATCGTGCTTTATACATAACTTTTACTTTATCACTTCTTTTAAAAAATAGTAATCGTGTAGTCACGATCTCTTATTACTTTATTGCACAAGGATGACGGAGAATAAGCGGAAAATGTACACTTAAAATGAATCTCATCAAAATAAAGTGTGTCAGTTACTATAAAAATTATGCAGGATTTATTATCAAAGAGAATAATCATGTGAATATTATATTTTAAATTATTATTTTTTTCTTTTAGCCTTTTACCTACGAATGCATTTTATAAGAAGCTGCTGCTTTTTGCTTTTATGTAATGCTTTAGAGTTTAGATGCATCTTTCTTGTGGCAAACTTGCAATTTATAACTTATTATCACTTGTAAAAAAGCCTGAAGTATATATTATATAGTATTTAAGAAGTAAATCTAATATCAAATAAGGCAAAATAATAAGGCAAATTATTATAATAAAACGGTTTATTTCAACTACAAAAATAAAAAATATTTAAATTACTAACTGTATGTTCCTCTATGTGGTAAACGCTAGTCTATTATTAAATGTCTAGTAGAGCGTTTGGAGACTATATATTATGTTTTAATAATTATTAAGTGTTACATTTTTATGAGCTTTCTGTTTGAGGTGGGGCAGTGGCGAGGTATGCAAGTGCCCTCTGGATAGCTTCAGGTACAGGGGGAGCTGTGGGGAGGTGATCACCCTGGGGGTGGTAACCGTTCTCGTCAGCGGTGTAGGTCAACTGAATGTTTCCATTTTCACCAGGGTACTGGAACTGGCCTTGCACTTCTAAAGCTTCGACATCACCGACCTTCTTCAAATCACCTTTTTGGTCAGCACTGATTCCGTTACCGGTTTCGAAAGAGTACTGGTATGATCCGTCACCATTTATCTGGCTATCTTGACGCAAAATTGGAATGGGTTCGGTAGGGGCCTGGGGAGCGGCGATCGCAACACCGACGAACAAAGCGAAAAGTACCTGAAAAACGACATATATATTAACACTTTTTCATTGCACTTAATTCACTGTTGATTTAACTTTAGATCCCAAAACACTTTTTAATTTCACACAATTTTATATTAATGACTCTTTTCACTGCTAATCACACATGTTAAGCTTAAAACGAACTGCCACAAATGAACACTTACAACAGACTTCATTGTCGGTATGACTGGTTATCGTAATGTGATTTAAGGTTGAACAATGTATCGACTGATGCTGTCATGTCCTGATAATTTGAGTATTTATAGAGCGCCATTTGTCCACCTCCCGGCATTCCTAATTTCGTAATTCATTGCGATGTCGCAAAATCTATGAAATAAGTAAACAGTAGATGCATTACCTCGAATCGAATATGTCAACGCGGTGGCGCTACGTAACGGCTGTCAACAAAGCTAACGGCTTTTCCATTTGTTCAGTATTGACCTTAACGCAAGCACTAATGTTTACATGAAAGATGCAGTTTCGCAGCACACGCTAAACACATAATCCATTATAGTGATTTTGATCTAGGCATACACATTATCACGTCATTTTGCTTTGTAATAGTTGGCTGTAAAAAGTCTTGACATAGATGTTAAGTTTAATAAGCTCAAGATCCTTGAGAAGAAGACCTGAGAGATGCATGTCGAAGCTACGCCTAAAAACCAAGTATGGTAATCCGCATTTGGAACAGTTTTTTAATTAATTATCTGAACTATAAGATACGTGAATAATAATCCATTTAATCGTAAAAACCACAAGACAAATTTTAAATGTTTCTTTTTTAAACTGCTGTAAAGCTATTCCGAACTTATATAAAAATTAATTGACTTACAGTAGAAATATTAAAGAAATTTTCTCTATATAATATAATCCGTAATAACGGGGATAAAGATTTGATTATGAAAACTTGGAAAGATTATTAATATTTGGGAGTGGTGTATGCTTGAATATTTTATTTTTTTCCTGAACTATTTTTACTTTTACAAAACATAACTAAGGACAATATCGACAAAAAAACTCTAGACTAGGAAACCCGCTACTAAGGAAATCCGGTTATCCTTTTGGAAGCTACGATACCATACAGACAGCAAGCACACACATCGGTGCTCTACCGATACTAGATATTTTTATGAAATAAATACCGTCCTCTCTATTAATGCTTAGATTACATGACTAATGTCCTATTTAAATTGAAGATACTTTATATAATAGTGGAGTACAAGTATATTTAGGGGTAAAATGAATTTGCAATTTATAAAGTTATGCAATTACAAATAAAGGCGTGATTTAGAATATTGTCTGCATAGAGAGATTACGAAATTAAATATAAAGATACAATAGCAAGATCCAATCGCATATATGTATCGATGAATGCGCTATTATGTAATATAATATTCATTCTTATGAATAGATATTCTAACAACAAAAGATTTCATAAATGTTATGTAAAAATCTGTAGGCTGTATTAGTTTAGAGATTGTCTTCGGGCGATTTTCGTTACGATACCATTTATCTTTAGGAAGTGGACCATGATTTATGACCATGGTAATATTTAAACTGGAGTCTGAATCTCGTTTCAATTTTATGGGCTATGTTTTTTCTATCATAATTTAAACAATGAAACAATTATGCCTTGTGAAACTTCATTCACTATTATAGCCTTCACTATATAAGAGATTTCCTTATTTTATATTTCAGGAATATGATGTCTCCCATACTCCCATATGATCAATCGACATAATCGAGGATCATCGACTAATCTTAGGAGTTAGGGCTCGTTACAATTCTGTCAAAATTCAGCCATTCTGGGGTAATATCTGGATAAATTATAATAAACGCTTTCAGAATAAATAGTTACTTTGAAACCAAAGACTTCAATAACTTTATTGATTACCTAATACAAATGAAATGCAAAAAATTTCAAATAAACTAAAATTTACAATATTTTTTATTTCTATTTATGGGACAAGTATTATTCGATGCTGAAATAAATAATCAACTAATAATCAAGTTCAAATTTAAAATTGTTAAGCATGCAGGCGTATCCTATCATATAAGATGAAATTTGAACATATATATACTTAGCATCTAATATTTATTCTGCCATAGTGCACCCAGATGATCTCGCATATCCGCAATTCAAACCGTATCATTATTCTTCTCAGCTATTTGATCATATCGAGCGATAACTGATAACCATCTAGACATTCGTATTATTTATTTCCGCTGCGATACAGCAATAGTAGAAAATTATTTTTAACTACATGTTTTTTTTATTAAATATTTAGAAAATTATTTTTTACTGCATGTTTTTTTTATTAAATATTTTCTATCTCTTTAATTTAATTTCCTCTTTTCTACACTTTTTCTCTAATAACAGGTATAAAGAGTCTTAATTTAATGTTCTCTTCCCTCCGATTTTAATGTTCTTTCACTACCTAATAGAAAGCCACATTGTTTGGAAGTAACATGGGCTATAGTTTATTTCCTACCCTGCCTACCTTCCTACAGCTCGGGCGGAGCCGGGTCGAGCCGCCAATATTATATTATATAGTAGATATTAAAAAAGTAAAATTAAAATATATTATATTATTTTATGTTCGATTAAAACTTATTCAATTTATTTAGATTTTTAATCATTCTGAAAAAGGCATTCAGAATTATATTTAGCCACTGAACCCTAATAAATTCACCAGTATGTGCTAAACGTTGCTGTTTACTTTTTGTATGCGCTTTCATGCAAAATTTCGCAAAACGATATTTTTTGCAGTCTCTCCAATAAATCTTACACTAATAACGTGTGAATGAAATGCTTCACTGCTAATTTAGCATATTTTATTAATGTATTCGGTTTTATTTTTAGCTGCAGCACGCCATATCAATAGTTAATTTAATTTTTGTGCAAACAGAGCTATGAAACAATTGAAGGTCACTAAATGTAAAACAAAACAAAATGAATTAATTCATTAGCGCGACCGGTATCTATACTAATTTATAGACTAACACAAGAAGCTTACGAAGATGATATAACTTAATTTTGACGGTGACCTGTCAAAATGACAGTTCACTAGAATCTATGTTATTATATAATAGAACTCCTTCACTAGGATATAGTGAAAGTAAATCTGTAAAAAGGTAAGCAGCAGTTCCAGTGCAGTAGATACCCTAAACGTGTCTTCTTATTTTTACAATATATGTAGATGCAAACATAATTATCATTTACCATTTACATTATTGCTTAATAACTATTCTTCATTTGATTTAATCACATGCCTTAACTGATTAAATGCCGCTTGGGAGAACCGTCGCGGTCGGTGAATTATTATTATTATCTTTCATGTTGCATAAATGAATTGGCCCAAACGCATCGGCTATTTAAAAATTAATCATTTTCCATGAATCATTGTAATTGTATATGAAGATGTAATTTGTAGATATGTGAAGTTTATGGCAATGTGATGGTCTGGCGACCTTGACACGCGGGCGGGGAAAGTGAACCGACTGGTTATTGAGTAACCCGGGTCGGCTCTTGACGAACTTAGACTTACAGATTCATCTACCTCCGCGTCATGTGATTTTTCTTTGTATTGTTACTTTAAGGAAATAAAAGTCAAATATTATTCAGACTAACTCGAAATAAATGTAATTATGCAGATTAGCTCTACCTTCTCCTAATAATTTAGGTTAAGATGACATTCTTATCATCTATATGTTTAAATGTTGCACTTTGTGATCTAGGTATATTCTTGTCATAGACAAGCTAATGAGCAGTGGTAACTATGGTCCCCGTTAATATCAATTATCAATCATAAATTTTGCTGATTAATTTATTTAACGACGTTAATTACACCTAAATATCTTCTGAAATGACATTTTTTTATTAATCTAAATTGATACCGAATTATCTTTTTGAGCAATTAAAATCATTTAAATAGATTTCTTATAACTTTTTGACTTAATGGTAAATAATCATCTGTTGTCAATCGATCTGTGTGGATTTAGATGTCTTATGTTTCCGAAGTGTTTCCGTTTACTGAGTACATAGTTAGTTACCTATTCGATAAATTACTTTTGATCGGGACACGGGACTTTTTCTTCAAAGTTAGAGTTGGAAACCCACCATTTTTCTAAAGCAAAAGCAGAGCGAGCAGAGAGAGCATTTATAAATAAAACACGTATTTTACAGTATATTATTTTTATTTAATTATTATTTTACATAGAAAATACATTACAGATCAATAAATATGTAAATTAATATTATTTATAGAATTAACATTTTAACAACTACAGAAGTTCATCACATATAAAAATCTTATTTTGTAGAATACTAGCCTCGTTCACGGGTACATTATTATTATAGTCAAAATAGCAAAGGTTTTAAACTCTAATTCGGTTGAGTTCTGCGGGCGGCGTAGGTGCAGTAGCGAGATAATCCAAAGACTTTTGAATATCTGCAGGGATTGGAGGTGATGTAGGTAAATGAGCACCACGGGGTTGAAATCCATTTTCATCAGCTACATATTGCAGTTGTATTATCTGGTAAATTACAATTGTAATTAATTAGAAAATCTCTTTCAGGGTTCAGCTTCTGTTGTCACAGGTATATTAAATATTAGATCAAATATACAAATGTTATCCTCGCTCTTTATCTGTTGTTAACTTTACTTATCTTAAACGTACTTAAAATAATAAACTTGTTCAACATTTTAAAATAAAACACTTAAAGCGCACGCTACAATTCGTACTTAGAAGGTCTACGAGTCAAGCAAAAAAATGCGCCTAACAATATTTTGTATTCATGTAGACATATAGAATATTTCACTATTCTTATATCAGGCGTCTAACGAATAATCAGCGCACATTTAAGGAAAATATTACACAGGTGCATTTTATACATTTTATAGTTTGATTTTTGTGACTGGAGATAGGAGTATACAGAGAGAAAAACTTAATTTACTCGATACCTTTGAAAGCTTTTGGAAGATATTACATTTTATACTTTTCTTACATTTCAATATTAATTAATAATAAATATATTTACTTGTCCATCAGGCGCGGTATACTGGTACTGGCCTTGGGCAGACAAGGACTCTTGCTCGGGAATACCCTGGTTCTTTATTGAACCCGCTTCCTCAGCTGCAATGCCATTACCCGTTTCGTAACTGAATATTAAGTATTAACACACAATGTAGCTATTAATTATAAACAAGTTTTATCGAAAGAATCGACTGCACAATGAGAAATTTAATAATACATGTCTTTCAAAATAAACAACCAACAAAATAAAGTTAGAAGGTAAGGTATAGAGTGAAGACGTAGAAATTACAATACCACGTTCGGTATATTTATTAAGGTAACTTTTTTGAATAAAGGTATGAACCTAATTTTAAACTCGTAATACTACAAGTCAAGTCTTTAGAATTTTATAAAAACTTCTTTTAATAGAAAATTAAAAATCTTTGCTTGAAAATATGATGCGAATGTATGCAATAAAATTGTTAAAAATTCTTTTGAAAAGATGTCATGATGACAAAAAATTTAAACAAGTTATACAATCTTTTAGATAATATTTAAAGATAAACTAAATCTCATCATCGTTTAAATATAGTAACAAGAACTGATGATTACTAGGTGTGGTCGAAGGTCTCGTAGGCGTAAAGTTGTTACTTATTTCTTCAACGATTTAAATTTTAAAGCTATCATCAAATTGCATAACAAAACACTGATACTATAAAAATTCAAAGAATTTTTGTATTATTTTTTACCAAACTTCTAAGGATGAATATTCGCGCACGAAAGCTTTCACATCGTAGTCACGCACTGAAAGCTCTCGTGCGCTCAGTTTTCGAATTTTAAATGTAAATATATATATACTTAGTCTAAACAAATATTTATGAAGACTTGATACTAAGAAACATTTTAACTTCATATTAATTACTTTAAAATCCCCATGTAAACGTAACCGTGCCTGCCAGGATACCAATTTGTTTATTTAAAAAAAAACCTTATCCTAATAATTCAAAGCCTTTTAAAAAGCTTATTTGGCAATAACTTACTTCCATTTATAAGATCCATCGGGATTAATTACTTGTTCCTGTCGTACAATCGGTATCGTTTCTGTTGTATAGGCTTGTTGTTGTTGCTGTGTATAGTAGGGTTGGAAATTGTTGACGTCAGCAGCTGCCAGGCATATCCCCAACGTTAAAATTAACTAAAATAAAATAATCTCATGATTATTTTGTTTAGTAACAAAAATTAATATTATGAGGTGAGAATTAATGTATTTTTGTACCTATAGTTTACTAAAAAATAACACATATTATTAGAAAACTTAACTGCAAAGTTTGCAAAATCACAACTGGCGACAAAGAATAAACAACAGCAGCGTAAAGTGTAAATACTAATGTAGTATTAATAATATTTACATAGTTCAATTTTATGACAATATGGTACATAGTATTCTATTCATAATTGCCAAAATATTTCTGTTTGTCTGTCTAGTACCTATCTCTGCTACGTTTTTATAAGCATTTTTGGATCTTTCGAGAAGCTTTGGCTATTTTTTTTTTAATTTAAAAAAATTATCACGCGGCGGGCTTCGAACGGGAAAGAACTCAAAATTTAGGTGAAAGACAATAGTTCGAATTCTGCATCGTGATCAATTTTTTTTCTTTTCTTCAAAATTTTCTTAGAATCTTTGGCTAGTTGGGTTCCTCATATAAAAAATGGGGCTATAAGTATGTGAATCAAAGTTTCAAAAGATTTAACTCCAAATAAAACACATTAAGCTCTGGACCGAATAGATTCTCCGATCTTTACAAGATATTATGATAAGATTGTTCTACGAGGAAAGAAATGTTATACGTTTATCAGTTATAGTAAAAAAATCAAGAATAGTAATCATTTCATAACATAAAAGAAGGTGTTGAAAGGCTATAACAACGCTCTATCCGAGAAGTAGATATCATGTAGGTATACTCACAAAAGATTTCATGGCGATTTTTTGATATCCGTTTACTATCGTTGAATGCTCACAAAATGCAGGAAGGAGAATGATGCACATCAGATTAACCCTCGTATTTATATGAAACTTTTGTAGCAATTACAGTCTGCCACGTATGCAAAATTCATATTTTACGGTTGGCTGTTGACAAAGACTGGATACCGAGGGGCGTCCCTTATCGAGATTCTACGTGCAGCATGTCACTTGAATATGAAACCAGTCTCTGTATGATTGACATTGAAATTTCAATCTTATTTTTACATAATGTAAGTTTCATAGATGCAGTCGACACATCATAAAAAATAAAGACAATAGCGTGTAGCAGGAAAACAGAAAGTGAATATTTAATGTATGTTTCGTTTTTAATATTATATACGAAATTCTAGATGTGACCATAAAACATTTGTTAAGATAAATGGACAGAAACACCGCTGAAATAGAGTTTTTCTATATCTGTTATGGATATTTCCTGCAAATGGATTGTATTGAAGAAGCTTATTAAGTTGCTTTATTATTTAATTAATATAAAATTAAGAATATGATTACTAAGATATTTATAAGATGTTACTTATTAAGTAATTAGTTTCAAGCAACTGGAGTCATGAAACAAAATATCAATTATCACATTTTAAGAAAAAGCTTTGTGCTTTGCTACCGTCTTAAGCTTATGTCCCCATATAACACATAGCTATGTGATTATTGCTATGTTGACAATAAAGCGAAATTATGACTACAAAAAACCGCTTCATGGTGCATCACTGCAAACCAGTCGCAAGACAAGCGTGTGACATACTTCAACAAGGTTTTTTTAAAAGAAATATTTATTGATCTTGCCTCATCAAGCCTTCATACACGGTAATAAAATATTGATCTTGGACGTTTATTAGCCTGGGGTCAATTTTTATGAACTATAAATAAATCATCTTGCTTTCCACTTGAGAATGTGTTCCTAACTGCGATTGTTGTTATTATTAATTAATTGTAATTTGTATGGTAATTGATTAGATTCCATGATGAATTACGTCATAATATTAAAATTTTTATAAACATTAGTTTTATCAAACTCGTAATGCTTGCAAAACAGCTTCTAAATAATGTAATAAGATTTAATTCTATTATGATTGAATACAGGTAAAAACTTTAATTAACACCCTGGTTTAAATAACTTCTAACATTGCACATGTACCTATATCGAGGGACTATTAAGCTATATTTTTTCAACAATTTAAATAAATAAATCATAAGTTTCATGAAAAATCGTCTTTATTAAATCCATCTATTCCCATAAAAAAAGCAACGTAAAGTTGTTGGTTAAGAATTACAGAGCTTTTTTATATCCGTTAACGATATTTCCTGCGTATGGATGGTATTGATTATATGTAGGATCATAAGGTCTAAGAGGATTATATTGATTGCTATAAGGATTACGATAGTTTATAGGATTATAGCCATTGTAGCGGGGATCGTAAAGGTTATTATTGTAGCCTGCTGGTAAAGCAGCGGGAGACACTCTTCCGTCCGCAGGTATGTGCACACCGGCTGGTCTGAATCCTGTAAACGAATAGTATTAGATACGTAGTATATTATTATTAGTCTGTGGTATTAGATAGTTACTTTCTATATGTAATAGATAGAAGATTTGGAGCAACTTAGAATATGATAAATTAATGATTGAACGCTTTAATTTATATAGAGAGCAGATGAGAACGATAGACTCTATATTTGCTCTATATTTTATAATAGTGTCTGTGTTATTGTTATTGCGTAAAATTATTTCGGATCCTATATAAATCAGGAAGCTAGCTCCCTTTAGTAAGTTTTCTTTTACCGAAAACTATGATTTTCTGATTATATTCCCGGTGGATTAACATGAGAATCTCAATCAGATTTTTTAAGTGAAACTTCTTTATCGGGGTTGGAAAATAATTTTGTGTAACATTTTTTCGTTACGTGTGACAAATTTCAGTTACGCGCCATCTTTTTCTCATCCCTACCACGCGTGATTCGACGTATAATCTGTAAAGTTGCATATAGTAAATTATTTTTTGAAAAATAAGGTCTTAAAGAAGTTTCACTTCTTACGTGTGTACACTAGTACACGCACACATTTTTTTATCTATATCCAATAGTTAAATATTATATAAATCGTTGTTTGTACAAAAGCAGACATGAACATTATAAGACGTATTCTACTGTGACGTTAAATACAATAGTTATATTTTTTTTTTACCATTTTCATCAGCTACGTAGCTCACTTGAATTGGTATACCTTCTGGTGAGGTATACGCGTAACTTCCTTCTACCACCTGAAATTTATTTAAGAATTTCTCATTTCAACTTTAATATTTAATATAGCTAATCTCCTTTTAAAAATTGCGGTATTTTAAATGCGGTAATTCTTAATATTGTAGACAATAATTTCATATTTTAATCTACTTATTGCAATAATATACCTAATAATAAGAATTCGGAAGCATACCTGTGTTCCTTGAGGAGATCCATGATTATCAATGAAAGCGTCTTTCAAAAATCCTCTTTCTTGCGCTTGTTTTCCATCACCAGTAGCATAGCTGTCAATCAAAATATATTTGAGTCATTTTGAAAACATAATTTCTTCAAAAAAATACTCACATGTAGGTATTATAAATTAAGTAAATTTTTTGATGCAAAAATAATACAAACCTGTATGAATAACTTCCATCAATGGCTCGATTATTGGAGTAGCTCAAAATGGGAGCGGTTGCACTAGCTGGATTGTAATAGGGGCTTCTATAGCCATTGTATCCTGGGTATGCGTTATTCAAACCAGCGACATAAGGATTAACTCCTGGAGTGATTGCTCCAACACTAGGAATTGGAACAGGTGCAGTAGCGACTGTAGGGAGAGATTCACTTGCTACCACTTGATAGGATAACGCGCAAATGATTATCGATCGAAACATCTAGAACAAGGAGACGTTTACTTAATCAGCACGTATTTTTTCATAAATAGCACAAGAACCACTAATACTTGGAATTTTGTAACTTTAACAAGACCCAAACCAATATTATGGACCCTAAAACTTCTAATCGTATTCATATTCTTTTTGAAAAATTAGGAATTTCGGTAGCAGATCCGACTAGAATGATAGATGAAGAGCATTAATTTAATTGCAATGCCAGTTTTAATTTGAATCAAATTTACATGAAATTTTATACTAAATCAAATTAATAAGTGTAGGCGGAAAATCGTAATCCGCGTGGAATAATAACAATGTTTGAATTGAAACAATGCGTAACAATTTCTGAGATTGTGAATTAGTGAATAATAATTACATTTAAATTACCTTTTTAAGATCGTTATTTGGAGCCGACTGCTCTTGTTATGTTCACTTTGCTTCTGTTGCTGTGGGATCTGATATTCCATTTATATTAACAATGTTTCTTGAAGCTGATATTTTTTACTATAATATTACTCAAACGTGACGTTAACTCATATCCCTTTTACTAATCATTTGCTATTATCCTCATTTAACTCCAATTTGCTGAACGTGGGTTAAGGTACATTTACACCTGAAATTGGTTTAAGTGTTGCAAGCAGAAATAAAACGATCATTATTATTGGAATAATTTTCCATGCTCCATATTAAGATACATTTATACTGCACCTAGAAGCAATCAGGTAAGTACGTTTAATTTCGTAATATAAGAAAGTAAGATACGGCAATTTTCTGACTACTACTAAAATACTTATGACATACATGGGGGGAAAACGTGAAAATGCTTTTGTTAAGTAGTTTGTTTTTACAAGAGTAAGTATATTTTATAATATTTAGTTTTATACAATCCAAAAGCGTTATGAGATTCGAAAGACGCAGGTACGAATCCGTCCCGTGATCGACTTTTTTCTATTCTTTAAAAATTTGTCATAATTTTGTATTTTTAAACAAAAGGAAGATGCGATCCCAATTTGCTCTCCATTTGGAAAAAGAGGAATCGCTTACAAGAACAAATTGTAAATGAATAAAATTATTGTAACCCCTGACCTGAATAATTGAATGTATACCGACTCTATTTGTGCATTCATAGCTCCAAAATCGATTCACGGACATGATAGTTTTTTTTTTAAGTTTTAATCTTAATATTTATTAAATTAAATATTCCAGTTAAAATTTATGATTGTTGTTAAGTGACGTTTTCCAAACATATCCTAAATAGAGTTTTGTACTGACCAACTAATTTCTATGACAGATCTCCTTGTTCTCGTAAAATTATTACGTAAAGGCACAAAAATGAGCTTTTTAAATAATTTTTCTAATAAGAATAGCTTTTTACACATATTTGATAAAACCATCATAAAACAAATGGTTATAATTATTCTAATCAAAGAAGGTCAAAACATTTGTTCTCATTCATTTCGGCACTTGAACATGATAGATAAAGATCTAAATGTCAATTTAATTACAGAATTACATGAGGCTTCTCTTAATTTAATATACCTTGATTAATTTTTTAGTACAAAATTTACATAGTTACTTTGTAATTGTCTTTTTACACCAACCGATGTGATTATTATTAGCTCCAGATTAGTTTTAGTAACTTTTTTGCGTAAGTTTGTTTTGGATTACGTTTTTATGTGCATATAAAAATATTAAGTCATAGGTAACTTAGCCCTTAAATGCAACATGAAAGCATGTTGGAATTTCCAGATTACAAAACACAGCAAAATGCTGTGTTAGGTACATTAAAGAGCTAAATTATTAGTTTTCAAATATTACTTTTCTTTCAGTAATTTTTATCCATCGCTTGTAGGAAAAATTAAGGTACTTACTTACCTACTACTCCAACTCAGCCTCTCTTTATTAAGGTATTCTGGATATAATAAATTCTGCGTAAAGTTGTTGCTACGGTAATTTTACTATTATATCAATAATTATAATTAATATGTAATATTTTTAGCATATCATCTCATTTGAAAAATAATTTTTCGAAATTCATCCCTAAAAACCCCCTCGACGTAGAAAATATAGGTCTGAGTCATATTATGTGTAGTCTATGGTCTGAGTAAAGCTCTATGGTTTTGACATAAAATAATATTTATAAGTATTGCAGTTCTTAATTTAGAAGTTATTTCGAAGTCCCAATATTTTATTTATACTTACGCTAGTTTCCCATACTTAACATTGAAAGCAAACAGAGTATTCATAACTATGAAAAATCAAACCGATACTCACAACAAATTTATCATCATCAAGATTGATTACATATCTAAAATATGCCTCACAGCATATAAGCAATCTTGTAATCTTAATCATTAATTTTCTAAGCTTTGTGAATAGTGTAATCACAAGCATCCATACTTAAAGTTAAGAATTTATTTCTTTCAACTACAGGCAGAAACAGCGTCCTACTATTAAAAGCTCGCATGAAAAAATTTGTTAGTACATTCTTAAAAGCTTTTGCACATTTACGCCGCGTTGCTTGTCTCTAGTTGGAGGCGTTATAAATTGCCAGAAAAATTACATTTAAATAATTATTATTAATGGAGCACTAAAAGAATTCTTATTATTTTTTATAATGACTTTTGCAAGGATGGGATTTTTTTTAATATTGTATGGCCCATTTTAAATGGGTCATACAATATTATGATTAGTGTAAATAGCCGACATCAGACATGGGCCATTTACACTAATCATAATATGGTGAGCGTGAGGTACATACCATAATACATTAAATTTCCTTTAATTTATTTTGATGAGCTGTAAAATTAAATATCAAGGGCGAAGATTTTTATATAATGGACTTAATTATACATATTAAGAAACTTAGCGCTCATCGCCAGCCAGCAGACATAGCCATAGATTGGGATTTCGATTTTCAATTATAAGCAATACTAGCTAATTAAATAATGAATTTAAATCAGTCAATCATAAAATAATCATTTTACTTGTAGGTTATGAAAAAAATTCAATAAATTATACTATATAGCAACTAGGTACATAATAAAGATGGCAACATGGCAAAAAAAAATCATCATAGCGGTTTGTATTTTTTAATTTTATTTAAAAACGTTTGCTTAATATATAGAAGCCAAACATTTGTTAGGTACATAGCATATTTTACATTAGGTAGAGCAAGCACAAGAAAAATGTCGCCCTAATGGTAAATGGTCACTATCGCCTATTATAACATTACACACGTATTGCTACTATGGTATTAGTGATTTGTCAGTGTTTTATGAATTTAACTACAGGCTCTTTTCATGAAGGTCTCAATATCGTAATGTTCGGGAACACACAGATAGTTTCAAAACTTCCGAAGGCGCGTTCGCGTTAAGTTCGCGTTCTTATACACATGCAGATGGATAGGTAGATAATAAACGTAATATGTAACTAACTATGTAATTACATTTTACTATATTAGCATGCAAGTTTCTAACTTGATATTAGACATATTTTTTTTTAATTCTACACTTCGTATGCTAATAAAACATGCTTCAAATACCTTCAAAAAGGAAAATACTAATTTAATATGGCGCCAGACGCAGTTCTAAGCCGTCATCGAAATCATTGGTTTTTTGTTCAATAAACTAGTTCTTTAGAGGACAAAATATAGGTACATAACACAAATTCTACCTAAAATAATAATTATTATTTATAATTACTATGTTGGTACTTAACATATTGATACTGTTCATTTAATAAATATAAAATTAAACATTTCATTGCAGAATACTATATACCTAATATTCAATATAAAATAGGAAAGGTTCGTATCCACAACCTCAAACAATAAGTCGCATAAATTAATGTAATGTATTCATAATTCACATATATTTATTACTAAGCCAATAATATTCTTTACTCAATGTATTGACCTTTTACCTTTAAAATAAGGTGTTATTCTTTAACAAATAATATTTTAATAATGTTTGAGTAATTAATATCAGTTTGGACATCGCATCATAGCTTCGGTATTAGATAAATTGCGTAACGATTAGTCAACTATTTTAAGTCAATACGTATATTGTAATCGCCAGCTTAAATAAATTTTATAAAAGTTCTTTTAATAAATTAGATTATGATTTCTCATACCATTCGTACCCTAGCATAAATAATAAAGTAAAAGTATTTTATGGGATTCTACTACAAGAAATACATAGTTTTTGATTCTGAGGACTCACATGTAATATATTATGTATGTTTGTTTTATCGGATTTAGAAACGAACTACTGATGTTATAAACTCATGAAAATAAAAGTTCGAATTACCCATAAATACAACAAGACGTACAAGACTTGCATATTTTTGCCCTGCATGAATGAATAGTCAGAAGTCAGGACATGGGAAGAATTTTTATGATAAAATCAAAGATACTTAAAATGATTCTTGCATAGTTATTTATAGAGGCGGATATGTGGATTAATAGATAAATTGAATATCAATAAAAAAAATTGTCAACATTCATTATAAGTATGTATGAGCCTATAGAATAAGCTCTAGCGGTAGAGCGGTTGGATTATTATTGTGTAAATTTTCTAAATATAGGTAATAAGTGTAGTTATACCTAATCAATTAAATATTTTTTTTTTTAATATAATAAATGAGGTAGGTAATTTTTATCTGTATATTTATTGTTTTGTATTGGTAGTATTTATTTATTACCGTGTTATTATAAGTGAGATGAAACATTTTGTGTTATAGTCATTTTTGTATTTTTTCTATGGTTAATCAATATTTCATATTATGAATCTTGATAACTTCTTAAGATTAGATCAACAGAATTATAAGCGGGAAAATAAACAAGTAAATAATTATACTTCAACGTGTATTTCTATACAAACGTATATCAACAGTAAAAATGTACAAAATATGGCAGTAGGCATCTTTAGTGAGCGACATTATATAGCGGATGCCTCGCTACATAAACTATGGCAGAACTGTACACTGTACAGCCTATATTACAGATCATTCAGTCGGAAAGCGTTTATCTCCTGGCGACGGGAGACTTGGGGATGGATGGACCCTCGGCGTGGTAACCGGTTTCGTCAGCGTAGTAGGTGATGGTTTCAACCTTGCCTTCGCTGTCCACGTAGGAGAATGCTCCACGGACGGAGAGAATTTGGTGGGGCTTGTTTTCCTCATCAAGGGCTTCCTTCACGTCTGCGGTCTCTTCACGTTTGGATCCATCTTCGGTCTCGTAACTGAAAATTATAATATGTATAAGCGTGACCCTTATGTTTGTGTGTTTATAAGTGTTTATTACTCAATTTGTGATGTCACTGTTTATATCCCCAGATAGTTTATGAATTTATGATGAACACCGTTTTTTTAACAATCGAAGCTTCAAAGTTCAAACGTTATTTGTATGTTTGATCTCAACAGCAAGCTTTACTAACTCATGACAGTTAACGTTTATATTTATTAACTAATTATATATGGATACTTCTTTTATAATATCAATAACATTTCTTAGTGTTATCAATAAAACACAGGATATCTGAATCCCAATAGTGAAACCGAATACAATAATAAGATTTACAGTTGAATATTTCTTTCGCTTTCGATCAAACTATTCACCTGAAAGCGTATCCTCCCTCGGGTTGTTGATCGAAATTGGAACGGACGATCTTTACTGGCTCCTTCACTACCTCCGGGACGGGGCCGGCAGCGACGATTGCCACGAAGGCGAGGGCGACAATGAGCTGTGGATAGTTAAGATTTCAATTAATAATACTACAAATTTAGTTTTTGATAGAAAATTTTAAATATAGTGTAGAACACCACGTACCAGTTTCATCTTTAATTGATTTGTTATGGTAGCTTCCAAGTGAGCGACTGATGCCGAAACGCTCGGAGCTAATTCTTTTATACATTTCTCCCGGCTTCTTCATCTAACGTAATGTCAAATGGCAGCAAACATACGCCTTAGTCCGACTCCCCGGATACGTTCACGTATGATCACAAGCATGTGCGTGTTTCTTAGTGTTGGTGTAGGTTCCTCGTTACTTACATATGTCACGCATTCACACAGTGATACGAAGGCTTTTATTCATGACTGTTTACTTTATAATTTGTCACCAAATTCGTAATATCTACTTGAACGGTTTTTCATAATATCATCTTCGGGCCAAGGATTTTAATAAGTTTTTCTGTCATACAAAGATAAAATTCAACATTGTTTAAAATTTAATGTTTAGATGTGTAAATTATTTCATTATTTGAAATAATTTACTTCTAATGTAAAAAAAATCTAATGTTTCTACTAATTGTAAAAAAATGGGAAATGTGAATTTCTAAAACGTGTGCTCGTACATTATTTTCATTTGCTTTACAAGTTAATTCTTAAAAGTATTTCATTCACGTGTGTTTGCATGCATCTGTTTGAGTAATTGTTTTTCTTTTTTTTTTTTATTTTAATCCTTTTTTTAGATAATGTTTATGAATAATATAATATAAACAATAACTGCATATTTAGGCAAAATTATTTGTGTAAAAATCATACTTTAATATAATAGGAAAAAATATTGACATTACATAATAGGTATAGTAAGTATATATAGGTACTTTCAACAAATAATTTAATTTTAACTTAAATTTTACAGCTTAGTTGAGGACCTACATAGCTTTTGGCCATAGGTTATTCTAGTAAATAACTTAAAATTACTTTGAATATCTACAGCAAAGTTTCATTCAAATCTTTACAGTAGTTTTTACGTGAAATATTTACAAACACATATAATAATTATATCCATCCTTAATTCAAGCTTTTGTATTTATAATATTAGAAGGAAAGGATAAAGGCAGCGAAGTTGGGGAGACTTTAACTATGCTTTACTTTGTAAAAGGTAAAAAAATATCAGAATTTTTATTGATTACCTACCTACGGATTCGCGTAGTTGGTAATGACATAGGTACCTACCTATAATATATAATAATATTATATATAATAATTATCTACTTGACTACTTATATGTGTAATATTTTGTTAAATTGTGTACATGATGATTGAAAAATGAATATAATTATAATATTATGTCTGTGTTTGAACACGAATCACTGATGGCCATTCGACAATTCATCCCCATTATCAATGGGCAGCGTTGGGCGAGTAGAGGCAATCACCATAGTGTAGAGGCACAGGTAGAGAGCCTGAATGTCTATGATTGGCCATCGTTGTATCAACGATCGTTTGTTGGGCCAACGCTCTCGATTGTGAAGAGGTTCCATTTTGTTCAAAAATTATAAATCCTTTAATGCGTTGGCATATTTTTTTAAGAACAGTGTAACATAATCTTGTTTAAAAATTTCATAAAAAAATAATTATGCGACCAGTTTTTATTATACACCTATAAATATGTTTTTTGTAGACGAGCAGGTATCTTTAATGAGGGCAGGTAAATTCTTTATTATAATTCAAGTTTTATAGGTCATAATATCTCAAATGCAATCCTATGACCTGCGTGACCTAATAACAATAATTATCATGTTTTATAGCTGACGAATTAATAATATTATGTTTTGATGCATGAAATTTGCGGATTGCAAAAGTATTACCTAGGTACATAGTAATGTACCTTTTATGTGGGCTTCATTTCCAAGAAAATAATGTTCTTTTTTAAAGAATTTTTAGAAGTAAAAAAATCTTGAGTTCGTGTTCCTTCATGATTCATTAACAAACAGAATAATGGGAAATAAATACTTATTGTTTAAATTTTAATTATAATTGCCTTATTAAATTAAAAGGAGCCTAAGAATATTCAAAATTATTAATATCTTTCACCATCTTTTTCATCATCATTCAGTGCAAGGGAATCATATCGGCTTTTAGAAGGTACTTTTCATAGCTAGATGAGTCTTAAAATTACAAGTTAAAGTCTAAGTTTTACTTGCTCATTTTTATCAACAGGAGTGAAAAAATTGTATTTTGAATGTGATATTATCATAAAATAAAACTGTAGTAAAACATACAATAAAACTAGACTGTCTGTTTCCAGGTCAATTTTTGAAATGGTTGGCCACGGTTATCTCATACATATGTTTTACACCACAACTTCTTAAACTTAGTAGTTAGGTAAATTACTTCATAAAATTTATGTTTACACTCACTTTACAGACGTCTTGAAAATTACTTCTCTCAAAAAAATCCCCTAATAAGGGAACACAAGAACACAAGTAAAACTCGCTATTATTTTACTTGCCCATTACAGAAAGATTTAAGTGTTAAAATCTATTCAGTACGTTGGTTAAAAGTTTAAAACCTATATTGACTGAATGTCTGCTCTTTAAATCAGTCAATAAGGTTATTGACTAAGGGTGTCGGTCAACAACCTTATTAACTGATTTTGTCAGATAAAATCAGTTAATACGCCCTTAGTCAATAACCTTAATAACCGTCAATAAGGATATTGACTGGTTCAGGGTTTTGACTGTAACATATACAATAGACTGTCTACACCTTGTCTACACAGTAGACTGTGTAGACATAGACATATTATTATATATAGCGTATATACTTCCCCAATAAATGAACTAGTCATGAGTATTTTTAGTAGTTCCTGAGATGCATGATTGCGTTCAAGCAAACAAACTCTTCAGCTTTATTATATTAGTATAAATTATTATTGAAGGTAAGTATTTAAACATCTCCTGCCTTGTTACTTACTATCTTTAAAAATATGCTAGCTGGCCCGACGAACTTGATTTCCTTAGGAATAAATGTGAAAATATTATCAAACACACATCGATGATCGAAGATAACTATGCATCTTTTATTACGAAACCTTGAAAACCAAAGCAGTATCGGTCGGAAAATATTAAAGAACCGGCAATAGTTGTCTTTTATAAATCAAAGAATTACCTATTTAGATGCATGCCATGCAATAGTCCATACTAATATTATAAATGCGAAAGTAACTCTGTCTGTCTGTCTGTCTGTTACTCAATCACGCCTAAACTACTGAACCAATTTGCATGAAATTTGGTATGGAGATATTTTGATACCCGAGAAAGGACATAGGCTACCTTTTATTGCGAAATATGTACCACGGGCGAAGCCGGGGCGGACCTCTAGTATATAATATGCAAATGTATCTCCAGGTATTAGTAATTGTTTTTTTTTTTTTTCTTATTGAGACAGGCTGACGCGCGCTCTCCGCGGCCCACGTTAATTACAATAATAATATAATAATGATTAAATAACCATTACTGATGTACTTACTTATACTTGAAATAGTAAATTGAACTGCTAATTTGAAATAAAAAGGAAACCATTATGCACATGTTTATGTGTTCATAAAGGTATTTATAAGGTATCTCTTCTGAGCGTGTGTTTGTCACTGAACCCCTCCTTAATGGCTGAACCGATTTTAATAACATTTTTTAGTGGTTTCAGATAGATTCGAGAATGGTTATTTTTTAAATTCAAATATATGCGGAACAAAGGATTATTATAGAAAAAAACGTTTACAATGTCCAAAATAGTGTACCTAATAAAATTGATGACCTCAACAACCAGCAAAACAAAACTTTGTGTGGCGGTCATTTTAAAAAATAACATATTTCATAAGACATATTTTTATAACGTGCTTGGGCACAATATTGTATCAAAGCGTAATATCAAATTGACGCACATAAATAAATTTTCCACAATAATATTTTTACATTCATCTTAACTAGTTTGATTTTTTTTTAATTTACATATAGTTATAATAACTGGTACCAAGGCCCATTAAGTAAAACAAAAAAAAAACTTATAGCTATGAAATATTTAAACCTTGATCATCATATAATTATATTTTATTGATATCATTTATGTCTTGTATCCTCGCCTTATAGCGGTGTTGCTGAAAACTCTACCTTAGCCATTAAACTTTGACTATGTTAACGATTAAAGGAAATAAAAAATGTAAAGCTTTAAATAAAATCATTCATCGTCATCATCATCATCATCAGCCATTAATTTATTTACAGCGCATTATGTTCCCACTGCTGCTGCCGGCATAGGCCTCCCGATTTTTAATTAATGTGTACCTAACCCTCTTAGAAGCTCGCAACGGGGAAGTTAGGTCGATAGAAGATGGGCAGTATATGATAGTTTATGATGCGGTGTGTGTTATAGCCGAAACTGCACCCTGGCACTTCGAAGCGGCCGCCCTGGCGGATGTCTACTGGCGTAGAGCGGAGGCAAGCCCCTCCGGCTTAGAGCTGACCTCCGAAACGCTCGATGCCTGGAAGCAGGAAGCTCGAGACGCGGTGTTCCGAGAATGGAGTCGGGAACTCAACTCATCGTGCGTGGGGGCCTGGACTCTCAGCGCGATAAGCCCGGTGCTAAGAGAGTGGGTAGAGAGAGGGTGGGGGGCACTCAGCTACCGACTTGTGCAGGTCCTGTCGGGGCATGGATGCTTCGGCAGCTACCTGCATAGGATTGGACGTGAATCGGCCCCCTCTTGCCACCACTGCAGTAGCCAACTAGACACGGCCCTACATACGTTAGTTGAGTGTCCAGCTTGGACATCCGAAAGAAGGCCTCTCGAGGGCTTGCTGGGAGCGAACAACGAGCTAACCCTGCATGACCTTGTGAAGATGATGGTCGCTGATGACGCGAAATGGGGTATGGTCGCAGCCTTTTGCGAAACCATAATGAAGGCGAAAGAAGATGCAGAGAGGGCCCGGTAAAATGACCCAGCGGCGGATCCTCTGCGTCGACGTAGAACTGGTAGACGTAGGCGTCAGTATGTCCAACGTCTGCCCTGAAACAAGATCTAACAACTAAGCACAGGGGGAGGTTTACGTAGAGACGAGCATACTACAGATATGCTCGCTGCAAGTAAACGGGCCCCCCCCTGCGACAGAGGGTGGATAGCCCGGCAATAGGGTGGCGTTATCATTATGCGATACCGTCACCTATTGCCAAACTAGGGGCTTGGGCGAGTCGCCCAGTTGCGTCACTCACCACGTAGGCGGCGGGGGTACAAGGCCTGGCTGTTAACCCCTGTCGCCAAAGATGAACGGTGGCCACCGTTGGGTTTTAGTGGGTATGGCTTCATGCGAGTCCCACATACCCCCTCGTGCAGCAAAACTGTAGAGGGGGATGCGTAAATGCATTTCCCAACGTTAAAAAAAAAAGTATATGATAGTTTAATTTAAATTGGAGTTCAACAAATATTACCAAAAGAGCGAATTCATATTTGTTATTTAATTTGATTCAAGTAAAATTTTCCTAATAATCACAATTCGAATCACAATGTGAATGATTTTACCTCAAGACTACTGTGCTTATGAGAACTTGTGTATGTGTGTCTACTGGATTACCTTCTATGTATAAAAATATATTATATTTTGAAGCATGTTTTTTACAAACTGTAAAAAATCCAGTGTAAAGCGTTAACCGGAATATATCTATCGGAATATTAATTCCTCTCGTATCAATAAAACTTGAAAAGGTCAAATGTCAAAAAAAGGTAAAAACGTATAAAACATAATTATAAACTACGCATACGTCGATGCATAATTTTAAATGTTAGAAAAACTTGTCCAGAGAGACACAAATAAAAGTGATGTGCTCTTAACCTTTCCAAAGGTCAGGTCCATTCTTTTTTTCGTGAAATTATAATTCAAGGTCGTTTCGCATATACTACAGTCAGTACGTTGACAAATGTGTGTCAACAAAGTTGTGTAATTTGACAGTATGAACAAATAACAGACATTGAAAATTACTTATTCAACTTTTGACACGAGATGTAACTATTTAAATCGTCTGCTCGAATGATAAGTCTAACACATATTTTATCGTCTCGTTTCAAGAAGTTATTGACCTACACACCTAATTCATATAAATACCTACTGCCTATGAATAGAAAGATTGATGCTAATTGAATTTATGTTTTGTCGTTGTTTAATGTTGTTAAACAATAGATTAATTTTAATTGCTTTGTAACCAGGAGTTAAATTACTCTTGTTACCAAAATTATTATAGTTAAAAATTATCTAATGTTCATAAAATCAATATCAACAAATCTTAACAGTAAAAGACAGTTTGTTTATATATGTATATATTTTCTTCACTTTCACTTATTCATATGTCGTAGACAAATTTTATTTTTTATCGAATTTATTTTTAATTTGTTTAACATATACCTATTGATTGTAATAATGTGAGGTGAAGGACACTGTTGACCACGGTTATCCCGAGGCATGAAATTTACATAATTTTTAAATTAAAGATGAATTTATGAATAATTTGTTAAAGACAGATTATAGTTGGATAATAGAATTCTAATCGAAATGAAATAAAGCAAGTGAGCAGAACACAATTTATTAAAATAAAGAATAAATAAGTACACGCAAAAACTTTCTGTATCACCAAGTGAGACGCATTACATGATCTGTCTTTCGTTTAGAAGTCTTGATAAAACCAAGGAACTGCAACTCGGCCACCGCCCGCGTGAACCTGACCCTGTTTGAAAATAGAAACATCAAAATCACTACATTATTACATATTTAAATTTAAATAAGATTGGAATAAAAAAAAAAAAAACAAATCCATAGGCTTAATTGAACTTCGCTTTACCATAGTATCTTTTTAGGAGCTTTTAGAGCCTTAGCCTAGAGCCTACCGCCTGGCTTAATGGTAATCAAATATAAATAGATTTTAGATTATTCCTTCAAAAGACACATAAAATAACTTGACATTTATAACATGTTTTGTATTCTCATTATAAATGCAGATCGAAACATAAATTCTTAAACATTTTACCCCCTGTGGAATCCTACTATTCTACTAATATTATAAATAAGATAGTTTGTTAGTATGGAAGGAGTTTGTAAATTACATATCATGTATGTTTCCTACTCTGTCACGGAAAAACCACTGAAAAGATTGTGATGATATTTGGCAGTGATGTAGCTTATGTGCCAGAATAACATATATGCAATAGGAATACTTGCTTTTGCTAAACACACACAGCTAATAAAGACAAACAGCTAATATAGAAATAACTTACTGAATATTGACATCCTGAGCTCTATTTTCTTCCTCGCTTTCTGGGCAGAGCACGGCGGCGAACGCTTGCAGCCAATCATAGAGATTTATGTGTTTCCCACACTCCCGGTGCAGTTTGTACGCAAGACTCACATCTGGCAACGTATCTGATACGCTTTCAACCGAAGGTAAATTACAGCATGAACACTGAAATATAATAAATATTACCTAGTTAATAAAAACCTATAAAAACTATAAAACACTTTACCGAAATTGAAATATTACTATATTGTTTGAATTAAATTTGTAGTGGATCACATTCGAGTCTAAAGGAGTCAAAAAAAGCTTTTAACTACTTCATCATCAGAAGCGATAGGTGATGTGGACAAAATTTTTCTTCCTAAATTATATTATTGAGTTGCATAGTTACAACTCGACGCATAGACACACCCCGGACCCTCCATACAAAATTATCGTTTTGACAGTCACACTGTAGAGACTGCAAATGTGTGTTAACGCTTTATGGTTGGCACATTTGCGACTAGCGTAAAAAAAAATTCGCGTTTTTCTGATGAAATACATCCGTAAACAGCATAATATCACAATATTATCATAATATCACAATTATAAGTGGGAGTCGAGCATTGCTTCGGCACGAAATGGGTCAAGCTCGCACCGGGGAAGTTACCACACCCTCACAGAAAACCGGCGTGAAATGGTGGCATATTAACAGTATGCTACCGTGTTTCGTACGGTGAGTGAGGGGTCCGGAGACCCAAAAACAACCCCCAAATATGAACGCGGTATTATCAGGCAGAATACCCCAGGAGGGTACCGGCACCTACGGTGCAGGAGAATCCCTCCCGCAGCGCCTGCGCTGCGGCAGCCCGTCGTATTCTGGGGCGGGCATAATTCCGCTCGGTCATGTGCCAAGGGGTTCGCAGAGCAAGCGAAGAAAATCACCCCCCTCCACTCTCACGGTGGACTTTTGTAACATCCGGGGGCTGCACACTAATTTAAACGCCGTCCACTACCATCTTGAGACGGCTAAGCCGGCCTTGCTCTTCCTGACTGAGACTCAGATATCAACTCCGGCCGACGTATCTTATCTCACATACCCTGGCTTTAAGCTGGAGCATACTTTTGCACCGCGTGCCGGGGTATGCGCATACGTTAGGGAAGATATCTGTTGTCGACGTCTTGGCACCCTTGAAGGTGAGGATCTGTCCATTATCTGGCTGCATATTGACTGCGGCGACCACCCTCGCGTCTATGCTTGCCTGTACAGATCCCACAGCGGGAATACTGGTACCGACCGTTTATTTGAGCACATCCAAGAGATGATCGACACTTTGCTTGTACAGTTCCCTTCTGCGGAGCTTGTGGTTTTAGGCGATTTCAATGCCCACCACGTTGAATGGCTTGGGTCGCGTACAACTGACCACGCGGGACGAACTGTGCACGATTTCGCTCTAGTCTATGGCCTAACACAGCTGGTCTCATCGCCTACGCGAATACCGGATGTGGAGGGCCATACTCCCTCTCTTCTGGATCTTCTGCTGACCACACATCCCGAGAACTATCAGGTCTCCGTCGTGGCCCCACT
This sequence comes from Colias croceus, assembly GCF_905220415.1. NCBI lineage: Eukaryota > Metazoa > Arthropoda > Insecta > Lepidoptera > Pieridae > Colias > Colias croceus. Next base: position 6,484,551 of record NC_059542.1, read on the forward strand.
GGGGTCATCAGACCATTGCCTGATACGGAGTATGGTGCCACTTACGGGTTCGAAACAGCAGACACCTGCAGCTCGACGCCGTGTGTGGCACTACAAGTCGGCAGACTGGGACGGAATGCGTGGTTTTTTCGCTTCCTACCCATGGGGGCCTGTTTGCTTCTCCTCGGAGGATCCCAACGCTTGTGCTGAGTCTATCACTGACGTGGTACTGCAGGGTATGGAACTATTTGTGCCATACTCTGTTGTGCCCGTCGGTGGCAAATCCAAGCCTTGGTTTGGACGTTCCTGTAACATGGCGTCTCGCCAGAAACAGGAACTTTTTCAAGCCTGGGTTGCAGCAACGGCGTGTCGCGATCCAAGCGTTGGTCTCATCAGGAAGAAGTACAACTTTGCCTCCAGATCCTACAAAAGAGAAATCGCTAGGGCTAAATCTAGTTATATTGGTGCACTTGGCGATAGACTAACGCGACTTCCTTCGGGAACAAGGGCGTTTTGGTCCCTCGCCAAGGCCATCCAAGGTAACTTCTGTCGTTTATCCTTTCCACCTTTGCACAAGGACGAAGACTCTCTGGCCCATTCCGCTAAAGAGAAAGCCGAACTCTTGGGCGCTCTCTTTGCTAGGAACTCGACGCTTGATGACAGGGGAAAGACACCGCCGACCATCCCGCGGTGCAACCATTCAATGGCGGATATACGTTTCACACAACGTGCCGTTCGAAACGCTCTCTTTTCCCTTGACATCCATAAGTCGACAGGGCCGGATGGAGTCTCCCCTATTGTGCTTAGGACATGTGCTCCTGAGTTGGCACCGGTTGTAACGCGTCTTTTTCGGCTCTCTTACGCCAAAGGCATTGTTCCGAATTCGTGGAAGACTGCTCTTGTCCACCCAATCCCTAAAAAAGGCGATCGCTCAAATCCGTCTAACTACAGACCGATCGCCATCACTTCTTTACTCTCCAAAATAATGGAATCCATTATTAACAGCCAGCTCATGAGGTATCTGGAGGAGAACCAGTTGTTAAGCGACCGGCAATACGGTTTCCGTAGTGGTCGCTCGACTGGTGATCTTTTGGTGTACCTCACTCACAGATGGGCGGAGGCGGTTGAGAGTAAAGGGGAGGCATTGGCTGTAAGTTTGGATGTAGCGAAAGCCTTCGATCGGGTCTGGCACAAGGCACTTCTAGCGAAATTACCATCTTTCGGACTTCCTGCGAGGTTATGCGATTGGGTTGCCAGCTTCCTGGAAGAGAGGAGCATTAAGGTCGTTATCGACGGTTCTTGCTCTAAGCCTCTTCATGTGAACGCTGGTGTCCCACAAGGCTGCGTGCTATCTCCTACACTGTTTCTTCTGCATATCAATGATTTGTTACAAATCAGTAACATTCATTGCTATGCAGACGACAGTACGGGGGATGCTCTTTATCCCGGCCGTGCAAACACCTCAAAGGAAAGCCTCAATGAGAGTCGAAACAAACTTGTGTCTGAAGTCGAGTCTTCTCTCCAAGAAGTCTCGGATTGGGGCGAACTTAATCTTGTCGAGTTCAATCCCGTAAAGACACAGGTTTGCGCGTTCACCGCTAAACAGACCCCATTTGTCGTAGAACCTCGGTTTAAGAGTACTCCCCTTAGTATATCGCCGAAAATCGGAATCCTCGGAGTTGAAATCTCGAGTGACGTTCAATTCCGCAGTCATTTGGAAGCGAAGGCTAAATTAGCCTCGAAAAAACTTGGTGTGCTCAGTAGATCGAGACAGTACTTCAAGCCGGCCCACCGACTTCAGCTGTACAAGGCTCAGGTGCGACCGCATATGGAGTACTGTTCTCATCTCTGGGCCGGAGCCCCACAGTATCAACTCCTTCCTCTTGACCGCATCCAACGTCGAGCAGCTCGAATTGTCGATGACCGTAGGCTTTCCGATAGGCTCGATCCACTGTCAGTGCGGAGAGACGTTGCGTCTCTCTGTATACTGTACAGAATCTACTATGGGGAGTGCTCTGAGGAATTGTTCCACCTTTTACCAGCCGCACAGTTCCACCACCGGACCTTACGCCGTAAAAACCAGTTCCATCCGCACCATCTGGATGGTTGGCGCTCCACCACTGTCCGCTTCACCCGCAACTTCCTTCCGCGTACGGTGAAACTGTGGAACGATCTGCCACCTGCGGTGTTCCCGAACAACTACGACATTGGGGCCTTCAAGAAAAGAGCGTATTTGTCCATTAAAGGCCGGCAAAGCACCTGTAACACTACTTGTGTTACAAGTGTTTATGGGCGGTGGTGACCACTTAACATCAGGTGGCCCACCTGCTCCTTTGCTTGCTCTGACATAAAAAAAAAAAAAAAAAAATATACAGATACATACAGTAAGGAAACTTCATAAAAAAACTCCGAAATGGCTCACGCACACAAGCAAGTGTGTTTACCATTGCTCTGTGGTGTTTACGAGTATCCTAAGGGTATTGAAGGGGATCGATAGTAGCGGGTGACACATCCACAGATTTTGAATGACAAAGATACGTAGTATAGAAAAAAGTTTAAAGTGATGTCAATTCACATTAAATAAATATTGATTGTTTCAGTTTGTAGCTCTTTCAATAAATATATTTATAAATACCGTATCTGACTACAAGTTAAAAAGAGACTATTTTTTAATTTCTATAGATATAGCATGAGTTTTAAATTATGTTGACATATTTTCTACCAAAATGATAGCTACAAATAGTCACTATTAGGAGTCCAGTCTGTTTAAAGATCGCATCTATTTTTTACGCAATCTAGAAGAGCACAAAAATCGAAAAAATGGAAACCTTAAAAAAATCTTGTTTAAATTTATGTGCATAATTACGTAAATATTAGGGAAGAAAAAGATAGATATTTTAATTATTGTATTTTTATCGATACGTGACTTTACCACTTTGTCAAGCACTAAGCCTGTCAAACTATTTTCTTTTTCATCCTAAAACAAAAAGGTGGAGGCTATGCTCGTATAATAATAATTTTAATTTATTTTTGCCTAAGATTTTTGCATATTTTGTGTTTTTTAATTTAATTTAATTTATCGTTTTAAAAATAATTTAGTAGGTATACCTACATACAAGTATTTTTAATTCTCAAGCAATTATATAAATAAAATCATTATAAATAATTTAGGTACACAAGTGATAACTGCGTTAGAAACAACCGACTTCAAACTTGCACTTGCAAAAATGCCCATAAAATAAAAACTACTGGGCCTATCCGAATAAAATGTCTATGGGACCAATTCGACACCATCCCGCATCGAACAAAAAAAGAATCACGTAAATCGGTTCAGAAACCTCGGAGTAATCGGTGTAAGTACATCACAGATCACAGAAACTAAAGGGAGATATGGTTAGGGGGCGGGGCCGGTGTCGCAGCAATATGCCCAAAAAGAGAACACATGCTGTTTGTTGCATTCAGTTGACGTTCGACCGTCGGCCGGGTATTATTTGACAATGCCGTGTTGTTCCGTTAAAGTTTGTAAAAACCGAAGTGAAACCAGAAACATTTTATCCTTGTTACCTCTGTTAGCTACCACAATCGAGAGTTTTGTACAGGAAATTATTGGGCATCTCATCAAAATAAAGCTACTCACGGAAAATTAGCTTAATAGTAATCACGTGCAAAAATGGGCGATGGATCCTGAACTATTGCGTATCGTCCTTGCAGAAAAATGCGGCCCATTTATAGCATGATCGTGCGGGGTGAGGTAAGTGTTTAATTTTGGCGGGAGGCGGAGAGTGTCCGTTCTTTAGCGTTTAGCTACTATTATGCATTCTGTGGCATAGATAAAAGCATGTTAACCATACAGTAGTCGCGTATCTAAAAGCTAAAAGCGACGTATGAGGTCGCGTAGTCTACAAGAGTATACCATTTTTAAAACAAGTACACAAATAAATTAAAAAGTCTGTTTATTTATTTATAATACTTCATTACTATATATTTTCTATTTAAAATAATCAACAAAACATACAACAATATCTTGTATGATTAGAAAAATCAACTACAACAAAAAAATACCTCTGTTTCAGTCGTAATATCACATAATTCATATTATATGAGGTCAAAAAAAACATATACATAAAAAACCTAGTCTGATCAGTATTTTGCAAACAAAATAATAATACACTTTCAAAATGGTCAGAACATATAAACTTTTTGCACGTACTGCACACCTTTCGTGTGTTTCAATTACGGGCTCTAACGCAGTAATTTCTTAGAATTGGTCCTGCTGTCGATAGCCGGGTTTCTTGGTGTGGAAGAACTAAGAAATCTTTTATTTTGAAGAAAAGGATTCTTGGCAATGTATTTTGTCTGATCTTTTGGCGCATCCACACATGCCGCCAGCTTATGCCGCCGGCTTTATACAATGGTACATTTTCTCGATACCAAAACAAAACTTGATTCAACCAAAAGCCGCGCGTGCCGCAGGCAGAGGCGCTACTCGCGTATTGACTCTTGAACTCGCGTATTGACTTTCGGTACGCGGAATCTAATGCTTTACGAATGTCTTGTCGTTCGATAGACGCCAATTGCAGTTCATTCAACAAATGGTACCTACCGAGATTGTGAATGTTTTTTCATCTTGATTGAAAGATGAGCTAAGTCGTCAACGCCCGTTTCAGTCCAAGCACTCTCACCTCCGTCGGCCGCGCCCGCTTCAAATAAAAGACACGGAAAACAAAATATTTTGTTGCTTTCATGTTCATCACAACCACACAACCATGGTGTTTTCACATACCTATTGTTCGGATTTAAACACACGCGTATATGTTTTCGTTTTTGTCGTACATTTTTGCGTAAGGTCAAGTTCAGGCCGTGGCGGTCCCTTAGCTTTCAATTCAAGCCGAATTTGTAACGTTTTAACACACTTTTTAATGAACGCCACATTATAATTGTCCATTTTAACACTCACAAGTAATACTGATAACTACAGGCTATTTCAACAGTCAACACGTATCTTATGATTTTAATTCGAAAATTCCCGATTATAGGTACATTCGCGCGCGTGCAAGTTGACTAGTGTTTGTTTATATTTGAGTGGCAACGTCGCGCAATCGCTGTCTTGTGTACGGGCGCGCGGTAAAAACGAACCGGCAACGTTTGCGGGAGCGGCGCTCCGAATTTTGCTATTTTTTCATAGAAAATCTTCTGTTTCACGCGCAGGACTCTGACAAAACTATCTCTTTCACTCCTATTGGATTTCGTATTAGAAAATGTACTGAATATTTTTTCATTGGAGCGCAATCGTGAGCGCTCCGCTACGCGCGTTTTATAATACAGTATTATACCTACAGGTGTATGGAATGATGGATATATTCATTGGTATTGCCAGTAGTTTTTTACGATTACGATTGATTTTAAATAGTAATAATTAATATTAATAATGAAATTAAGGAGTATGATTTTATTATAATTATTTATGGGAGTTCACTGCACCAGCGCTCCTTAGGGCGAGCCGCCTCTGGCCGCAGGTAAAAGAGGCAAATGCCCTATGCACTCGCATGGCAATTTCATGGCACTTGCATGGCGTGGCAATTTTGAGGAGCTCCTGTTGCATAACTACGCGCACCTGACTCTCCGCGTTGCACTGAGTGCATGCGGCAATTATTCAACTTAGAGTACCTACACGAAGGATGAAATAACTGGAGAAATTAGATTTTTAGAAATTTGTATTTTTGTATCACTGGATTACACGTGTAGACCACGCGACTACTGTAGGGTTAACATATTATTAAAAGTGTAAGCTTGAACGATTTATTTTTTTTATAAATTTGTATCGAAATTGAATATTATTCTTAGAAAATATTACGTATTATTAATGTGTATAAAATAATTAAATATGTAAAATTGTTAGATAGAGCATGAACTTGTACAAAATGAACATATTTTACTTAATAATTATTCATAAAGCTGCATAATACATATCTTACTAATAATGATAAACATGAAAGTTTTTGGAAATGGATATGTTTGTTTCACGCTACTACAAAACTACTGAATGGGTTTCAATAATATCTATGCAAGCCTGCAGATCCGTCCGCGGATGAAACAAAATAAACCAACTATTAACAATATACTATTAACATATTCCTATTAACAAGAGCGATAAAATTTATTATTTAATAGCATATTTTAATAATTATTTAAAGTTAAATTCTTTGAAAATTTCAAATGTTTATGAATGATTTATTACACTATAAATATATACTTACTTACTTACTCCTCTGGCGCTGAAACCCCAAAGTGGGTCTTGGCCTCTGAGACGAGAACTCTCCATCTTTCCCGGTCCTGAGCGGTCTCTTGCCAGTTATTATTGGCTCGTAGCACGCGCAGGTCCGCCTCTACTCGATCGCGCCAGCGATACTTAGGTCGTCCAACCGGCCGTTGGCCCAGGGGTCGCCCCAAGTATGCCCTCTTCAGTCCTCGTTCCTCACCTATTCTTTCTACATGACCGAGCCAACGGAGCCGTTGTGCTTTGATTTCTCCAAGTATATTTGGCTCGGCCATTAGTTTTTCTAGTTCGGCATTTGTTCGGACTTTCCAGCTTCCGTCCTCTCGTCTGGTGGGACCAAAGATCTTGCGAAGAAGCCTTCTTTCGGTGACTGAAAGCTTGCGTTCTTCATTTTGGGTCAGGGTCCAGGCTTCACACCCATACATAAGTATTGGTCTTATGACCGATTTGTATATACGCAATTTGGTGTTTTTGCTCAGAAGCCTGGACGCGAGCACCTTATGCAAAGCTGCACCACATTTCAGGGTATTTTGGATACGGATATTAATTTCTTCCTCCCTGGAATGTGAGTCAGTTATAGTGCAACCCAGATATCTAAAACTAGCAACTCCTCTGTACGTCGTATCTCCAGCCTGTAGGTCTTGGCGTTGGGCTCGTGTATCTCTATACCGCTTCATGTGGAGATATTCCGTTTTGTTGGCATTGATTTTTAGTCCAACCTTTTCCGCTTCTTCTTTCAAGATACTCGCGGCTTCGCTCACTTCATCGCGGGTTTCACCTAACAATGCGAGGTCATCAGCATACCCAATCACCTTATGTTTTCCATTCAGTGTCACTCTCCAATCCAATGCAAGCATTTTACGCAGGATATATTCCAGTACTAAATTGAATAGCACAGGTGACAGGGAATCACCTTGTTTTAATCCGGTGAACACCGCAAAGCCTTCTGTGAGTTCTTTACCTACCCTTACATGCATGCTACTCTCCCCAATAGCCACCTTTATTAGATCCACCAGTTTGATTGGGATACCAAGCTCCTTTAAGATAGCAAACAGGGCGCCTCTATCAATGCTATCGTATGCCTTCTCAAAGTCCACAAATAGCGCGTGCATGCTCTGAGCATATTCCCACCTCTTTTCCATTATCTGTTTGATAAGGAAAATCTGGTCGATCGTACTTCGGTTCCGACGAAACCCACACTGATAATCGCTGAGAATTCTTTCCGCGTAAGGTTCCAGTCGATCTAGCAGTATGTTCGAAAAGATCTTATACGCTGTTGGCAACAGAGCAATCCCGCGGTAGTTGCTACACTTTTTCTTGCTACCCTTCTTGTGGACTGGGCATATTATTCCCGTATTCCAATCTTTCGGCTGTATCTGTTCATCCCATATCTTTCTGAGGACTTCATATAACTTGGAATGCACCACCGCTCCACTTTGCTTCCACACTTCAGAAGGCACGCCGTCAATACCTGGTGCTTTGTTATTTTTCAGTCGCATAATTGCCTTGTGCACTTCTGCGAATGTGGGAGGGGGTACATCTTCGTAATTGTCATCCTTCTCCCTGATGATTTCGGCTTGAGGAGGTGGGCAGTTGAGTAGGCTCTGGAAGTAATCTCGCCATGCCATCTTAATATCATCGCTGTCGGTGATGAGGTCCCCATTAACGTCCTCCAGCATTTGCGTAGTGGGTTGATAACCTTTTTTTGTGGTTTTCACTTCCTTGTAAAATTTCCTCGATTCACCAGCGCGTATAAAGGTCTCCATATTTTGTATGAGGCCATCGAGATGCTGTCTTTTGGCTCTGCGGATCGCTTTCTTTAGCTGTGAGCCGCATTCCATGTACTTTACGTTCCATTGCCTGTCCTGCTCTGCCAAGATCTTATAATGTCTTTTTTCTACCATTTTGCCTTCACACTCTTGGTTCCACCACTTCCTTCGCTTTTTCCTTTTGACTTCCCCTAAAACTTTAAATCCGATTTCTTTTGTGGTATTCTTTATTTTATCCCATACATTGTCAATGCTTTCCGTAGTATCTAAATCTTTGAATCTATTGCTTAACTCTAATTGAAATGTTTGTTTTATATCCTGTGTTTTTAAATTATCTACATCAATCCTTTAGTCTGCCTGTGTTTTCTTACTGATCTGATTCTAAACTTTAGTTTAATTCCTAACATGTAGTGATCACTGTCACAATCTGCTCCGCGAAAGGTTCTAACATCCTCGATGGTCCTTTTGTGACGCTCATCAATCGCTACGTGATCGATCTGGTTAATGGTGTGTCCATCCGGGGATCGCCAAGTTCCCTTATAAATGTCCTTGTGCGGAAACATAGTGCTTTTGATCACCATAGCCTTGGCTGAAGCAAAACTTATGAGTCTTAACCCATTATCGTTTGAGTTTGCATGTTTGCTATGTAGTCCGATTGTGGGGACATAAATCGTCTCTCGTCCAACTTTGGCATTAAAATCCCCAGTACTATTTTAATATCGTAGCCCGGTAGTTGGTCGTATAGTAGTTCAAGCTGTTCGTAAAACTGATCCTTGGTTTCGTCTTCCGCTAATTCTGTTGTAGCGTATATGTTTACCAAGGATATATTAGCAAATTGACCTTTGAGGCGAAGTACTGATATTCGGTCGGATATACCATCGTAACGAATGACATTATGGATGAAATCTTTGGCGACTATGAATCCAGTACCATGTGTATGGTGTCCAGCGTCATTACCGCTATAAAATAATATCACGTTGTCGTCAAGTAGAAGACCTCAACACCAGGGCGCTAAGGCGCGAAACCTGGAAACTTTTGGTGTCGGAGGCCAAGATCCTCTTTGGGTCGGTGCGCCGTTGAAGTAAGTAGTAAGTAAGTAAGTTGTCGTCAATATTGCACTCCCCTTTGCCCGGCCATCTTACTTCTTGGAGTGCAGCTGCTTTTATATAATATCTGAGCAACTCACAATTTACCTGGTAGACGGCACCAGGCCGAAACAGAGAGCGAACATTCCATGTAGCTAATCGTAGGTCCTTTAAACCATGCCTTAAGTCGTCGTTTTTGTGATCGGATTTTCTATTTCTCGTACTCAGTTTCGTAACATAAAGATTTTTACGTGGGAGGGGTGTTAACCCGCCGCACAACCCCCATATTGCTGGAGGACCACACCCATCGTTGGTCAGCGAGTCCATCGGACTTAGCCGGTAGCGTAGCTGGGCTGTACTACCGACCATCCCCCCATCCGCCACCCGGGGGACGCTCCCCTACGCCGCGAGGGCCAGCGCGCGATAAATATTTAAAAAAAAATATTATATTCTACATTAACATACCTGTAAATAATACGATGGGTTACTGAGTGCCATGTGTAGAGCACCGCGCGGTGAACCAACAATCTGCTTCTTTACATTTGACACTTCGGTAAAGAATACAATTTCATGAAATGTTTGCGTGTGCGGCGGAAGAAGACCTTAAAATATAAATAAAGATATTTTCCTTTTTTCATGATTGTTACTTTGTAAGTCTTAATTACAAAAACATAATGTTATAACGAAAATAATTAAGTGAATAGTTAGCTGTGTAATACTGTAAAAAAATCATACAGAAAATTTAATGTTGAAGCAGTTGCTGCATAATATAATACAAGTGTCATTTATAATTCTATGATTCATTCAAATTTGTTTGAAAAGCGTTTATGCACAATACCTGTGAGTTTTAACTAGCAAAAATGCACAAGAGAATAACTAATTTGTGTTGCCTATAAAATTTTATCATTTTTATTATTGTAATTTTTATATTTTTGTTACTTTTTCATTCTATTATTACCTTTTTTAAACATTCCTTCCAAATAACTGACAAATCTTGATCTTATCATTTCAAATTCCGATTGTATTCTATCCACTCTTGTTGCTTTGAGCAGTTTCTGTAATAAAAAAAATTCAAGAATTATGTTGTATTCAAAAATGCTAGTTTTGAAATAGAATGCATAAGACATCTTCTAGCTTTTCACTCAGGGCTTTCCTCATTTAGATTACTTTTTTTCCAAATCTACCTTGCCTATAATAAGTATTATATGATATTATAGCATTCCTTACCTCTTTCAATTTATAACGATTCCCCGATTTGAGGTCCATATTTTCCAAATCATTTTCAATTTCCATTTCATCATTATTACTTGATTGTATAGTTTCATTACTTGCACTTTCGATTTGCCTCAGAAACGTTATGAGGTATACTCTAACACTTTTTACAAAGTCCTCTCCTAACTCTGTACTAATATTGACTTGATTATTTTTCGATGGCGTAGAGCGTAGAGGTTTTACAGGTGATATAGTTTGTAGAACATTGTTAACGACTTTAATAGCACTTTGAATGCTGTCTATCAATTTGACTTGCGATTGAAAACCTAATAGCTGCATACATTCTTTGAAACCTTCTGTTTCTGTTACGTGTTCCACAGCACATCTGGCGTATATTTCACGTATCTGCAATTCAAACATTTTAAATATAATCAGTATATGCTAGCTGAAAAAAGTGACTGATAACTATTATCAGTCAGTTTTACCAACTGTTTTCATAATATAAATTACTTTTAGAATAGAAGTAACTAACTTCAAGAGTAGTACGAGTAAGTACTTACTGACTTCCCTAGTATATTTTTCGGTAGATCCTTCAGAAAAGATGCAAGCAATCTCACACATAAATAAAAACTATAAACATAGTCATGCAGTTTGTGCATTTCCTTCTTTAAGACTTCTCTGAAGAAATTATTGTCTTCAAAGAGCCCAATCTTAGTGTGACAGTCTTGCACTTCTAAAAATGGTCGGAAAGATAACAGTTGTCTTATGTTCTCTAAGTCTTCAGAAGATAAACTCGCAACCGCTGCATCGATACTCTCTCTGTCACAGCAAAGTGATTTTATATTGTCACCGTAATAATGATCCATCATGCAATACTGAAACATAAGTAGCAATTATTTATTTGTAATTATTATAAAAAAAACCTAATAAGATACAATTTCAATAAAATTCAAGACTCCTTAAACTTTACCACATTTTTATTGATTGAAATTAAAATTTAAAACTAAGAAAAATGCAAATATTATGAAATTCTTAACAGTCTATTAACTATTTAGATTTATAAAACATTTTTCATTGACTTAGTATATAATATAATATTTACCTTAATACTTTGAATGAGACCAGTAACAGAAAAATCGTAGAACAAAAACACATCTGTCAGTAGTTCAAAAGCTTTTCCCGATAAGTGAAATGGGCTGGTGTGAGTCAGAAAAACATTCTCTAATACCTGTAAATACCATATTATACAGTAAATAAGGGATGATAGTAATTATAACATATACAGACAAGATATTGATTAATGCAACAATTTTTTTTTTTTATTTAAACATATATGTTTTAATTAAAGACATAAAAAACTTACAAAATATAACTAAAAATACAACTACAACTAAAAATAATATAAAATCATTTAATACCAACTAACTTTACAACTAAAATTAAACAAACATACCATGCAAACTTACTTGATTCATATAAACATGGGAAGGATGGGAATGAAATACTTTTATCAAAAGTTTGGAGGAAACTTGATATGGGAACGACTTATGCAATGCTGACACAGATGTAGCAACACCAAAAACTAATACTATGGGCAGTACAGCTACATACGAACTAAAAAGAAAAAAAAATCATAAAAAAAAACAAAATGTATAAGTATTCACTAAATGCATACAACAAATTAGGTATCAGACATACAATGATCTCTTACCTTACGATCATAACAAAGTCTTGTAATATATTACAGTTAAAGCTTTCAAAGTCAGGTATAATAATAATTAAAGTTTTCTGTACAACAGCATGCTTCTTTTTCTTTGGTGAACATGTTTCCTGTTTGTTTTTATACCAATTAAACAATGTCTTCATTGTACAGTGACTCTTCTTAAGCTTAGGCTTTGGTACAGAATCCTCATCAACACTCTCCACAGAATTATCCTGTAAATAAATGAAGCATATAATATTATAAGGGCATATTTATACCTCCAAGGCCGGCAACACATTAGCAGTGGCCCTAACATCGCAAATGCTTATCTGTGACCGTGACCCGCCAGCTCATGTTCCCGCTCAAGCGATAAAAAAAAGCATTGCTGGTTATACTATTATTTATTAATGCACTTAAATATAATCTTGGGTATATTTTTACATAAAAATATATATTTAAACTTACAAATTCATTTTCCCCATTAATCAGTTGCCAAACTGCACTTTCCACTAAATGTTTCACAGATGAAGCATCTTGAGAATTGACCATAGCTACATATGGGGTCACTTCTTCCCTACAAAAGTTATCTAGATTGATGTAAAGTTTTTATTCTTGAATGTAAATAATAAAGGTACAATTCAGAGATGTTCATAGAAACAAGTGGTGTCGCTTGCAGTTTGCTGTTGCAGTTTGCGGTCTGCGGCCCATCTTGGACTTGTACCTTTAGGCTTCTTATTTAACAAATTTAAGGCATGGTAAAATAATTAGCACAATGGTAAAATAAAGAAGAAATTCATACCTCAATATACTAATAAGAGATTTAAACTGGTTCACATGATCAGGTTGGTTGACTCCAGTTAATAAGGTGGCACTTGGTATAATTCCCTCTAAACTATTTAATTCATTGTCTTGATAGGATGTTTTTAAATAACTTACAATATCATTCAGTAAAGTACTATATGTCTTTTCATGTAGTTCCTGTTAATTGAAATAAAAATAAAATAAAAAATCTAGTCACCTACCCAATATTTATGCAATGTGATTTAAATAATTACCTTCAGCTGCATCTCAACAGAATCCCAGTTATTCTTAAATGTAACAAACCATTGCTCCTTTGAAAAAATAGCATCAAACATAGAAAGCCGGTGCTTTTTCTTAGACTTCTTTACATTTTTGAATCCATTTGGAAATAAAAACACTCCCTGTAATTATAAAACTCCAGATAAAAGAAACAAGTATAGTAAAAAAATGGTTCATTTAATGATTGTTAGCTCATAATTGATGATATTTTTACCTTAGACACTGAAATTGTGGATTCCATGACAATAACATATACCTACTTCTTACGTATAATTATTGTTATACAAAACATTGATTCTTAACTTCTATCGTAAAAGTTATATTAGCAAAAGTTTAGTTAACCACTATTGAATAAATACAATTTCCATTAAATGAAATAGGTTTTAAATTTAAATTTAAATTTATACTCGCACTCACAGCCAGTTACAGCTTGATATTTTGTTTTAACATTTGACAGCTTGACATTTGACAAATGACAATTGACATTAAGAATATAGATTATTGAAATAGGAATAGAGTGGTTTCGCCGTTTATCCACATAAATATAGAAAATGAATCGTATACCTATATGTAAAAGTGGTGCGAGACAAGTCATATTTAAAGTATTTCAGCTTTGTTTGACCGAATTTCAAGCAGAAAGCTTGCAGAAAGATACAGTTTACGGATTTGAACGATGCACTATGGCCTATGGGAACAACTGGGAACAACTCTGAAATGATTGAAATCGGGAATATATATTCAGCTATTTCACAAGGAGGTCGATAGATACCTGTGTAAATGAAGCAGCTGAGTATTTTTTATAGTCAAAATTCTTCGCACTGCATGAGCAAAATAACCTAACCAAGAAGGAGATGTCCACTTTTTGTATGGAGTTTGTTCCACAGCCGCCATCTTGAAAATAGTGGTTGAAATGATTTTTACGATATATCTCTTAAACTATTTATCTGATAAAAAATATTGTTAGTACATATTATATTTTGTTGCAAATTAAATTCTCTACATATTTAGTCCAACAACTTTTTGTCGTTGCGTAGTTTTAAAGATTTAAGCATCAAAGGGACTTATGGACAGAGAAAGCAACTTTGTTTTATACACAGGTTTTATACTATGTAGTGATGTTGTTAGAAATATATCGAAGATAATATATGCTTTCTTGACTGCTCCGGCGCTGCAGAACGTGGCGCTTGCCCCCGTGTACCTACCTCGTTGCAGGCAGGAGTCTTCAGTCAGGCGCCACGCTCCTCCGCGCCTCCGACTTTTTTAATACACTCTAGTGTATGACAGACAATTATTAGTACCACGTGGATTCAGGGTGGACAGATTCGGTTCCGTTACTAACAATTTGTGTGCAATATACCTACATACATAATTCTTTAAATATTCAGAATATTTTAAATATTTAATCGACTCCCTATATTTTATACGATCTGGCCAAATGTGGATGACAAAATCGTAAAACATTGACGATTTAACGATCTGGTCGTGGGTCAAACTATGTTGGCCACATCATGAAATGCGACCATAATGAAATGATTGATTTTATTTTTTATTTTTTTTTATTTATACACTTTATTGTACAATACCAGTAATAAAAAAAAAAAACATAAACATAAACATAAAAACATATATAATTTAAGTTTAACATGGAGAACATGAATATTATGGTAAGTGCACAATTGGCGGCCTTATTGCTTAAAGCAATCTCTTCCAGGCAACCGAAAAATAAAGGACATGTACGATGCTGGTTAAGCGCGAAGACGCAATCATAAAGAAAAAAAAAATAAATAAATAAAATCAGGGATAAGAAAACAAAATCAAAAAAAAAAAATATTAGATAAATAGTAATGTATACAAAACTTAATAATATCAATATTACATACATACTACATCAATACTTAAAAAAAAAAAAAAATAATAATAATATAATAATAAAATAAATAAATAAATAAATATAATACAATTATATAACATCTTATATGTATACCTACATAAATATGCCAATAAATAAAATATATCATACTATACACAATATTAAACATTTTTTATATACTTAATACAAATACAGATTCATATAAATATATACAGATAAAAAAAAAAAGGTAACTAAATAGTGGAAAAAAAGTGCTCTTTGACAAGTGCTTTGAACAAGTGCGGTGATTTGGCGCGTCTGATAGTCTCAGGGAGAGAGTTCCACAGTCGAATTGCTAGGACGGTATAGGATGAGTTAAAAAAATTGGAATGGTGAATAGGGGTGGATAGGAGAAGGAGATCAGAAGAACGGAGGGAAAGGGAACTATTGGAATGTAAATATTGGAACTGATTCTTAAGGTAGATAGGAGTTTTCGGGTCAAACAGGATAGAGTACAAGAGTTGAAGGATGTGAGTATTCCGGCGAAGACGAATAGGGAGCCAGTGAAGTCTTTTGCGAAAATCAGAAACATGATCGAACTTGCGTAAGCCGAAGATGAATCTGATGCAAAAGTTTTGCAGCCTCTCGAGAGCGTCCAGTTGATATTCGTGAAGATCGGGATAACAGGAGTCGGCATAATCCAGGAAGGGGAGTAGAAGGGATTGAGTCAACGCAATTTTGGTAGAAATCGGAAGAAAGTTGCGCAACCGACGAAGAGAAGAAGCAGAGGCATACACTTTTTTCCGCACTTCCTTTACTTGGTCACACCAGGATAAGTTTTCGTCTAAGTGCAAACCAAGACTTTTCACCGTTTTACTGAAGGGAATCATTGTGCCGTCAACCATAACACTAGGTAGGTCTTCCCAGTTAATTCTACTTGTGAGCTGTCTACTTCCCAAAACAATAACCTTGGTTTTTTCAGGATTTATTTTTAAACCATGGTCTTTACTCCATTTAACGATGGTAGCAAGCTCAGTATTTATGCGAAAAATCTCGTTCGGTAGTTCAGATAAAGAGGCGTGCGAATATAATTGAAAATCGTCTGCATACATATGATAGGGAGAATTAATATTCTTGGAAATAGAGTTAATGAAAATTGAAAATAAGAGAGGAGACAACACGCCACCTTGCGGAACGCCAGCATTTACGTTGCACCAAGAAGAAGACAAGTCTTCAACCATGACACGCTGCCGACGTCCAAACAAGTAACTTTGAAACCAGTCAATAACCGTTGGAGATATGTTGAGCGAGCGAAGCATTGCTAACAAAACATCATGATCGACGGTGTTAAATGCGTTGCTAAAGTCAAGTAGAGAAAGTAATGTTAGCTGCTTGTTGTCAAACCCCCGGCGAATGTCGTCTGTGATTTTGATAAGAGCAGTAGTTGTGCTGTGACCTGGTCGGAAGCCAGATTGAAAAGGATTGAGGAGATCGTGAGTATTGAGGAAGCGACTTAGTTGCTCTTGTACTAAGCGTTCTAAAACTTTAGACAGGAAGGGTAAAATAGCAATAGGACGGAAGTCTGAAAGGGCAGATGGTTTAGGATTCTTGGGAAGAGGAAAAATGTGAGCATTTTTCCAATTATCAGGAAATTGGCCAGAGGAGATGGAAAAATTTAAAATATGAGTGATAATCGGGATAATGATAGGAAGGATAAATTGATCATTTCATGAAATGAGCAAATCTACGATATGGCCACGATATAATATAAGTATACTATGATGATGCATATTATAAACATTCGTACTTATTTTTTATTCGCCTCGTGACTCAACGATATTTTCGACGAAACATTCGTAAACGACGAAACATATTTTGTCAACATTAGTTCGTTGTCACACATTCGTCTTCCCTTTTATAATGTCCGGTGGGCGGTGACCACGAATACGCGAATCTCAACGTGCGCGAGTCACAGAACAAATAATATAGAGAGTGCACTGTTTGTATAATATCGCCGTCCCCGGAGAATAAAATGATAACAGCTGCCATTACCATAGTATATTATTGTTATGCGATATCACACCCCGGACACTCCATACAAAATCATTGTTTTGACAGTCACACTGTAGAGACTGCAAATGTGTGTGTTAACGTTTTATGGTTGGCACATTTGTGACTAGCGTAAAAAAAAATTCGCGTTTTTCTGATGAAATACATCCGTAAACAGCACAATATTTAACCATTTTCTACGAAAAACGATAATCACAAATCCAAAATAATAAAATTACTTTAAGTCAATTTGATTAATGTTGTCAATCTTCGTTGCGTTTCATCTAAGACGTCGTTGGTATCGTCCTTGCGGGGAAATGGGTACCATAACATGTCTGATCGTGCGGGGTGAGGTAAGTGTTTAATTTTGGCGGGAGGCGGAGAGTGTCCGTTCTGTAGCGTTTAGCTACAATTATGTATTCTGTGGCGATATTTAAAAAATAAGGAGAATTAAACATGTGTGTTTTTAACAAAAACATTTATTACCTACGTAATTTTAAGTTTGCCTACGATAACACTGATCATTTTATTATCTATAGACTATATTTTTACAATACTAGGTATAACTTATAAGTAGGTACATAAAATATTATATAAACAGAATAGGAAGTTTAAACGCTTCTGGCTTAAAGGTAAAAAAATAATATTTTCACACAATTATTTATGAATAAGCACTACTTACCTATTAATTAAAACAATATTAATAGAGAAACACTGTGCCTACTTACTCTTAAAACAAACGAAATAAATTATACTTATTTAACGGAAAACGAAGCCATAAATTTATATAAGTACCTAGCGCGCAGGTACGTAACCTGTAAGCTGCTTGTTTTATATTCAGTGCTATTATGCACACGCCCAATTTATTTTTATTGAAAAGACATTGAAGAAAAATTCATAAATGGTAAGAATGAGGATTTGAATATTCAATTTATATAAACAGAAAGCTGAACAGAATAGGTAGGTATATATAAGTTTTCAATGCGTTAGTTAAAAGACAATCTATTTTCGCACTTTCATGAATAATATAATTCAATTAAACAAAATCTAATAAGGTTTGGTAATAATTGAATAGCCAAACTTTCCATGTAGGTACCTACAATAGTTGTTAAAATATTAATTACCTATGTAGTGTCACAGTATAAATATCGAACAGTATGAAAACTCCCACCTAAACTTTTGAAACGGCTCACTCACATATCGTATAAGAGGTATCAACGTTGACAAGAGAGAATTTTAGTATAGTTGGTTCTATGCTGTTCCTCTTGCTATTTCGGTTATAGTCCGGGCTGTCTGGCTGGCCGCAGTGGTTGCGTTTATTAGTGCGCATCTTATCTGCACAGGAAAATATCCTTAATTTAAAGTCATTTTTTAACGCGTAATTTTTAATCTTTTGCCTTTAGATAGATCCATCCGACATACACTTTTTATTGTAACGTGACGTTTTTTTCGTTGTTAAATAGGTGCCAGACGCAATTTTTATTTCAAAATAATTAAAATATCATCGAAATAAGTGAAATTCCATCAACATGAGTCCCCGTGAAGGATAAGTAATCACTGTGTTACTTATACTATATATAATATTCATTTTACTATTTACAATTTTTTTGCAACAATCTACCATGGTGCCTCCTTTTCCCAACGAACCTCAAATAGGGTGTTAAATGTAAACTTGATAAAAACCAAATACATATCATCAAATTCATATTAATACCCAAAAGTGTAATAAATATGATAGCATCTATTAAAAATATTAGTTTACGAATTATTTAATATTTATTTAAACTAATATTTTAATAAGTATTAAAAAAGGATAATATAATATAAGTAATAAAGTTATTAGTTACTTATCTTTTAAGCGGACTCATGTTGATGTAATTTCACTTATTTCGATGACAATTTAATTATTTTAAATAAAAAATTGCGTATGGCACCCATTTAACAACGAATAAAACGTCTTGCAATAAAAAACTTATGTCTGATGGATCTATCTAAAGGCAAAAGATTAAAAATTACGCGTTAAAAAATGACTAAAGTTAAGTATATCTTCCAGATAAGATGCGCACTAATAAACGCAACCATTACCGCCAGCCAGACAGCCCGGACTCTAACCGAAATAGCAAGAGAAACAGCATATCAAAAACACAACTATACTAAAATGACTTTTTTTAAAACGTTGGTAGCTCCCGTACCAATAGGAATGCGTTTCGATGAAAAACTTTGTGCTTGTTAGTTTTATTAGAATGAATTGAGTAATATCATCATTTTCTATTTAAATATTTATTAGAATTATAATCAATGCATGATCTTTTTGTACAACAATATAAACCTACCCAACTTTCTTTCAAATTTTCTTCACTCAATCAATAAATTTGTCTAGAAGCATTATGAATACCTAATAATTATAATTTAAATTTTAAATGAAACATACATTTTACAATTATCAAGTAGGTATTATATAATTTATTTATAAAACTATTTTGAATTAACTATTCCGTCACTGTGGTGGCGAACGCGAGGGCAGAGTCGCATCTTCACATGGAGAGTGTCGTTCTTCGTCAGCGTTGTATTTGTATTCTCTGTCACCGGACTGGTGCTCAGAGCTTTGAGGTGTGGCACGTTCGTCTTGACTGGCTGTGTTGGCCTCAAGCGGTGCTCCGGAATTAGCAAAGGACATGCCTTCAGTAGAATAGGAAACTTCACCAGTACCGACATATTCTGATGGCTGATAACCGTAGCTGTTTAAGCTGGAATGTGAAATAAACGTCTTAAAGAAAACCTATCGTAATACTAGATGATTCAGCAAACGCAGTTTCGTCATATTTTTTATTAACAGAAAGTATAAAAAATAGTTTACGAATTACGACCAATTTTCAAACCTAGAATATTTATGCAAAATTTCATAGAAATTGTCAAAGACGTTTGTAGATAAGTTAGGCGAATGATTACAATGGTAGTGATTTCTAATACAGGTAGTATAGATTATTATTATTTTATCTGTTTCAAACATTTAGTAATGTCAAATATCTTACCTATTGGGCCAATAAGAAATATCCTCAATCGCATGATGAGCGTAAGGTGTATAAGCATGCTGGTAATACGGTGAATGATGTTGGGCGGGAGCATCGTACTGCAATGGGTAGAGAGGAGCAGTGGATGTTGGCGCTGAAGAACTTGTAGGAGGAGCTGATGTATACTCTAAGGGCGCAGGATACGCATGTGGTGGCGTTCTATACGGAACAGGTGAAGTATTGTTTGGTTGCGGTGGACTGTTCCCTTGGGAACTCCAATAGCTGCTACTTCCAGCCCATGTGTAACTGCCACTGCTGTTTGTGGCCGGCGCTGTTGACCTTTCCGTGGTTGAGTAGGTAGCTGGAAATTATAGATTTTTGATTTGATAGAATGTATTGAATAATATACAAAAAAAAATCAAAATATGTTTTACCTGATAAGTACCAGATTTTAGTAACGAGACACTTTTTTACGTAACATTATTCGTATAATCAAAATAGTATTAATTGTAATACTCACACGGTGGTGACAATGTTCGCGGCCGTGATGGAGGTCGTGGAGGATAAGGTGCTGGTCTTCTTGATGCAGAGTTACTACTACCGTACAATGGTTGCGAAGTGACGAACCAGCCACCAACTGAAAAAAAAAATTGTATTTAACAAAGAAAAACATGATAGTTACGTTATTGTAATATACAATGTTTTTTTAAGGATGGCCTTTTATTAATACTTTTAAACTTGAAGTTTTGGCATTAGAGATTTTTTTTTTAATAAATAAATTTTATTTTAAGATAATATACCGATTACTTCAGTCTCCAGACATATTTCTCAACATTACTACATATTTCGTGGTGTCAAAGATACGTGTTTGTATAAAAGTTATCATAGAACCGCTAATTATTATTATTGTACAATGACAGAAAGTAATAAAACTCACATTGCGGATACTGGTGTGGAGAAGAACTCTGTTGCGGGTAATGTGTCCCAACAAAATCTCTTTGATAATAGCCTTCTGGTCTTTCCTTAGCATCTAGGAATGCCTTAGCGAAAGGGTTATATTTGATCTTCAGTGACGTCACTTCTTCATTTTGATATGCTGTTACAGCAATGAACTGGGTTTCAGGAAATGGGTACGTCATTATCCGTCGTAAATCAGTACCAACTTTTACTAGGTGTACTCGTGGTTCGTACTTGTGTAGCGAATTTAACATTATCTGTAAGGAAAGAACTCATTTAAATTTAAACCTGTAACAATCATTTTACTTATTTTTAATCAGAAATCTGTAAACTTTATACTTCCATTCCGGTAAAAAAATATTTTTCAGTATTAAAAGTATTCTCGACATAAATATAATGACTAAAGTTATGTTTAGTTTATGAAGTAGGTATAATTATTTTAACGATTTAAAGAAATATAGCTGTAGCATGTGATTTTCAGTAATGTTACTGAAATAATCAGAAACGATATGTTAAATAATATGTTTGTAGACTTGAACTGTGTATATTAAATAATTGGTATTAACAGAAGTAGAATACAACATTAACGGTATCAGTAAACATAGCGCAGAGACAATAATTATTACAAATGATAGTGCGTACGCACACCCGCTAAATAGTTGGCAAAGCTACAGATTTCACACCGAGCCGTCAACATATGGATCTGGATGTATCAGATGTTTGCTTTCATATTCATTCGCACCATATCGAAGCGTGAGAAATGAATATGAAGTAGCGGTAGCAT
The DNA here is from genome assembly GCF_905220415.1 of Colias croceus. NCBI lineage: Eukaryota > Metazoa > Arthropoda > Insecta > Lepidoptera > Pieridae > Colias > Colias croceus. The sequence continues at coordinate 6,506,305 of NC_059542.1, forward strand.
CGAAACTGTAGCATTGTAACACCTTCTTATAACTGACTTTCTAATGTCTAAAATCAGTAGGTATTCTGACAGTTCTTTGAACTGTTAATTAGGTATGCCTCTTTCCTAATGAGATCCATACTCCGGAGGCTCCATAGTCCATACAAAGAAAAGAGGTTACGGGTAAATATAAAATCAATGGTAGCTCAAACAATACAACGCAAGCGCATGCATCTTGTTATTATTCATCAGAACAGTAGGTTTGGGCGGTTTAAACAATGTTTATAATAACAAGTTTAAAATGATAATATACCTGTCCATTGCCGTTTGTTTTATTCGTAAGTTTGACTTTAGCAAAAGATATTGGCTCCTTCATCCAATGCGCTCCAAAGTTAGGACTCTCCGGGTGAATGTATATCGCGTTAGATGGAGGAACTTCTGCCTTGCCGCCGGGAACCTGAAAAAGTATTGATTCTTTATGATATATCCCATTTTTGATTACCCATAAATTCGTTGATTGTGCTAGTGGTCTTCCTTAACATGATATAGTATATTATAACTATAAACTCAATGTAATTGCAGCCCAATTCCCATTAAATTTAAAAAAAATAATACAATTAAACATAATCATGTGAATGTGGTAGACTAGAAATATGCTTTGTTCAAGATATTTGAATTTATATACAAGTTCTTGTAATTTCTCAATAAAGAAAACAATACTAACCCATTCTCCATTAACATATTTCCACCGATGGCTATCAACTTGAACAAATTCAAGTAGAACGGTATACATCGCCGTCGGGTCCAGCCCACTGGCTGTTACTTTAACTACGGGAAACATTCGTCTAAAACAAAAGATTTATGAAATGTTAGAACCACATAAACTTACAAATGTGCATCTCGAAGATTTTATTTAACGACTGTGTACATATTATTATATTCTGTTGTACTTTGAATAATGTTTGAAGCGGATCACCGTTTGTATTGTTTTACTATCGGCTAGTGAACGGAACATTTATATGATTACTAACTTCTACCCACGGCCTCGCTCGCATGATATCCCTATAGCGGATAGCCAAATGCATGTAGGTAACTCTCCGGAACGATTATTATATCTATATGAAAACCCCATCAATCAGATACTCTATTGCTGCTCGTCGGGCGGACATACGCACGAACGCGTTTTGGATTACAGCGCTATTTTAGTATTATTTTATTGCCTATATATTTGATGAGATTGACCTGGTTATTAAAAATTAAAACTCGATGCTGTAAAAATCAACGCGTGGACCGTGGTTGATGCTAAGTTGCACGTTAGTAGTAAAATTTATATAAGCGTTTCATCAATGACATCCATTTGTTAGTACCTACATATTTTATTATTACAAGTTCAAAGTACAGTCTTATAGCATAACTAGCTTCCGCCCACGACTTTGTACGTGCATCCCCGTTTTTCCCCGTTCCCGCAAGAATTTCGGGAAATCCTTTCTTAGGAGACGCCTAAGTTATGACATCTACCTGCATGCCAAATTTCAACCCGATACGTCCAGTGGTTTGGGCTGTGCGTTGATAGATCACTATATCAGTCTCCTTTGAGTTTTATATATAGCATAATACCACATAATACTTTCAGTATGAGACAGTCAAAACATCAAAACAAAGGGTAAATCATCATAATATAATATATATCTCGGGCGGTATCATTTAGAAGTCTTGCGCTAATCAGCAAGACCTACAGTGTTAATAGCTGAAAACTAGCCGCCCTCCGCACCCTGTTAGCACTCGCGAATGTGTGTGTTGGCAGAACACGCCCTACGTACACAAATAGTGATAAAAACAAATGAACAGATCCTATTTATATATCATAAAATACACAAAGTTGATTAACCCTCCGTCAGTTCGAATAATTTAATACGGCACTTAATATAATTACCCAAGGAATATAAATTATATTGTTGCGGAATGCATTGTTTCAATTTATACCTTACTTACTCGCATCAATGTTGTATTTTAACTTTTAATACTATTATTATTCGAACTGGCGAATGCTTAATGAATTTTAAGTCGGTTCCTACTCGTAAGAAGTTGATTGGTAAATGCTTTTACAAAGCCTAACAAGTTGTTTGTTATAAATGAAGGTATCTTTCTTTACAAAGATTAACTAGTGGGTATTTGTTACAATATAGGGCTATTTTATCCTATGAATATTAAAACGGTCCTATTTATATAGAATTTTGTAAAATATACAGTTTAATTACTACAGCTATTTCTAAATTGGTCAATAGGCTCTTCATAAAAACCTCTTACATTGTAAGCGGACCTTCGATCGAGACCATTACTTATTCTGTGGTAAGCGTGCGCGGAAATCACCTCGCAATTTTCTCTTTAAAGATTTAAATTTTCACTCAAAAGTTTCCTTCCCTAGCTGTTACGAAGAAGACTATTTCAAAGCAAGCCGCTATTGCTGGGGCACGGATGTCGAGACGCAGGAACACTCTTCGCGTTGTAGTCACCAGTCAGAATATGGTAAAATGTTTGCATCTCAATTTAGTATTGTAGCGTAATGTAGAGGTACTCATGATTTAAAAATTTCCATCATAATTATGGAACATGAACTATAGGGAGAATATAGAGCTAAGAATGAATACAGGCAACATCTATCAGTCAAATTTTTACATACCGTCCATTTTTAGTGACTATCATCTCATTTGTAAGAGTCTGGAAGCGAATCCATAGCTCACGGTCGTCCAAAGCGACATTCACTTCTCGTTCTCGACCGCTCCGTGATCCTCCACCACCAACTGTTGGCTCCACGGCACTTAAAATGTGTGATGCAGCCATGTCTATAAACAAAAAACGTTATTAGCAGGGCAAATAAGCTTTCCTACTACAGAGGGCTCTCTAGACAAGATCGAATCGGATCGGAATCGGAAGATCGGATTCAATAAAGTTCGATTCGACTGAACCCTGAATTGGTATTATTAATAACTAATGCAGTGATCGTGTTTTGATTGTGTAATTAATCCCGATCGAAAATATATATCTACTTCGATCTGGAATCTGGATATAAAAAATCTCTAGTGGCAGAGTAAGAATGAAAATGGTTGAATCAAAATCATACCTAATCAGGAGAGTTCCAAGTTTTTGTCGTTGCTCTATGTTTTATTAAAATGTACCTATGTCATTTTAATGAAACATGAAGCAACGTTTTCATCAATAATTTAAAAAAATATAACTGCTTTTAATGATAAATAAATTCATAATAATAATATTTCAATTAATTATTTGTGTATATATATTATGTTAACTACACATATAGAATTCAAATATATTAAATAATACTAGCTGTACCCGCGACTTCGTCCGCGTGGAATAGTGACTGCATAGTAGTTACCTACTACTTAACTTTTATTGAATAAACACGTCCTAACATAAATAATTAAAAGAACTGTTAGTAAAATTTAAATACTAAACTGATCTAAAAAATAAAAAAATAAATGCCTAATTAATTTTCTACGTAAAATTTATTTTAAATTATGTCATATTATTTTTTAGGCACCAGGAGGGAGAGGAGCAAATTTATTTACCTTCCTTCCTTGTATGGATGCTTTTGACAATATATTGTGCAGCAACTGAATGCCGAGACAAACGTCAAAACGTAAAGGAATAGAATCCGCTATCGATAGATACTAATTGTCATAAGCGTATGATACTGAGTACCGGTAACTCAGAAAAAAACAATTCGAGGACTATTAATAGAAAAATAGGTTTCTTGCGATTTTCGCCGAGACGGTAAGTTAATCGTTTCCTCCTTAACTTTTACCAAAATTGTAGATTATAAAATTATCTTTAAAAAACTTCACATACATTTTTTTCTAGGAGCCACTGTTTCTATGAAAAATCTATTTTTTCATTCATCGTTGATCTCAAAAATAAAAATTCCAATCACCAGAACGACTGGAAATTTTAATTATTGATTTTTAATTGTGTTTTGCACAATTTTGTTAAATTGCGACTGGATGAAAATTTTGTTCGTGGTCGTCGTCGTCGTTGGTAGGGTGAACAAATCCTTAGCAAAACAACGCTTATGACAATTATTATCGATAGCGGATTCTATTCCTTTGCGTTTTGACGTTTGTCTTAGCGCTCTTATCTTTCCTGTCTCACGCCTGCAGTAACTAAACCGTATAGACCGTTCAATAAAAATTAAATTAAAAAAACTCAACGCAACGAAGAAAAGTGCATAGAAAGAGGAATAAATAATTTCACAAACTTCCCGAAGATCTTTAAAAATAAATATAATAAAAAAAAAATTATTTATTCCTTTTCCTTCGTTGCGTTGGGTTTTATTTTAATTTTAAACTTCGGCTTCTTATTTTCATGTAATATTTTCAAGTGAGCGAGACCTACTTCTACCTCCATAATACATTCCTACATCATATTGATACCTATCTATAAGTTTGTTGCTCCTTGACATCTTTTAAGTTGAGCCGTAACCGTGCATAAATTTGGACCACAGTGGCAAAAGAAGTGGTATATTTAAGAAAAAAAATTGCCAAGGGCCAGGCCTATGTGGCTTTGAGAAGAGTTCAAAATTTCCAGGGTGTGGCTGTCCTCTCGCTCCCCTATCCCCCTCTTCTTTCACAGACTTTCAACCCTTCCCTTTCCATCCCTAGTAAATGGCAGAACCGATTTTGATGTAAATAATATTATCTAATTGTACCTGGCTATATGTACACGTCATATCCTATCGTTTGATGCTCCATTTGGTTTATTTATCTAACCACTGTCACCCCTAAAGTGCCCTATATGTAATAAACGGACGAACCGATTTCGATAAAACATTACTAATTGTAATTCACCCGTTATGCACATTCATTTGATATATCACTAAGGTATATTTGACAACATTCGTTTCTTTCATTCCCACTTATACCTATTTATAGCCTCGTAACGCCCAGGCTATTTTTACCAAACATTGGCTTGCAGCCCAAGTACCTTTTAAAAGGTTCACATGGTGCGGACCCAGAGGTGATGAAATCTAAAAAAAGTGCCTTATTATTTCCGTATGAGCGTGGGATTTTTTCTGCATGTAAATGTATGTCAGTGGAAGGTTTTGAGACACTAAATAACCCCAAATTCGTTATTCTTTATTTAGGCATATGGGCTTTAATGTATTGCAAAACCCGATTTCGCAAAATTCGTATTTTTGATATTATTGATTAGCGGTAGACAATATAGGGTTTATTTTATATTACAAAAAACAATGAACATAAATATTTGGATTAATTAGTCGATTAATAAGTCATTAAAATTTTGGAAGGCATGTCCTTCCAAAATTTTAATGACCAAAAACATATCTCACACTTACAATCTGAGAAAAAAATATCAATTTTTGAACAATATGATCATTATTAACCGACTTCAAAAAAAAGGAGGAGGTTATCAATTCGGCCGGTATATTTTTTTTTTTTTTTTTTTTTTTTATGTATGTACACCGATTACTCCGAGGTTTCTGAACCGATTTACGTGATTCTTTTTTTGTTCGATGCGGGATGGTGTCGAATTGGTCCCATAAAAATTTTATTCGGCTAGGCCTAGTAGTTTTTATTTTATGAGCATTTTTGTCTGTACTCGATGACTTAATTTCAATGTAGCAAGTAACTTTGATTCACTTCCCGGTAACCGATTGAGCTGAAATTTTGTATACGAATGTAAATTGGATAGCGATGAAACATTATCATGACATGGAGCTGATCTGATGATGGAATCGGAAGGTGGCCATAGGAACTCAGTAATATATTGACTCAACTTTATCGAGTTTGGGCTCGTTTGATTCGTGTTGAAAAATACACTAAAAAGTATTAAATAAAAATAACTGCGTTAAAAACAACCGACTTCAAAAACGGAAAAGTAAGAAATAAAAAAGATTTGATATTATTAATTACTACATATTATTTTTATGTGCTATTTATTAAATAGGTTTGAAGTCGGTGCCAAACACTAAGCACTTAGTATTAAGCCCATGCACCGACATCAAACCTTTTTAGTAAATAGCACATAAAAATAATATGTAGTAATTAATAATATCAAATCTTTTTTATTTCTTACTTTTCCGTTTTTGAAGTCGGTTGTTTTTAACGCAGTTATTTTTATTTTCTGTACTTATTATTTTTAAAGGCTAGTTTATCACGTGTTTTAGGATTTCTATCAGAAGAAATCCACTTCCAACAGATGACAGAAGCAAAAATTAACAAGTTTCTAAATTGGACCCAAAAACACTATATAATAGCAACCCATATACCTTTTAAAATCAGAATGATAGTAGGTAAATTGATATAATATTTCTTTAGAACTTTTAAATACTTAATTTTGCAAATAAGAGTTAGTTTTAAATAAAAAAACTATTATTTTCAGATTCTTCAGAACTGGAAGAGCTTTCTTGGTTTTGGTTTATGTTGTAATCCTCATCTCCAAATAGTTCATACTTTTCTATATCTGACTGATTTAAGCTTCATCTATTTGCTCCAAATTTGCTCATCTCTCATTGGGTTACCTGAAAAGGATAGGTACTAAAAGATTCTGTAACAGACTAAATAATTTACTTTATATTATGAAGGAGAAAACGGTCTAAATCATAAGTTGCAAAGGCAAATCAAATTGATTAGTGGTTTATTCCCTTATACCTTTTAAAATCCAATAATATGTTAATACTCTTATACCTTCTAAAAGGTATCCAGATTTTACGAGGTTATTTTACACGTATATTCTTTATTTTCGCGTAAATCAAAATGTAATTATAATATTTACTTATTTGTCAACAAGCAGAGTAAGATACTCTCAGTTAAAAACCTAAGATTGCATCAATAATCATGGATTGAACTTACCACGTCCTCTAGTCAGTCGAGATGGCCAGACTTTTCGCCGGAAATTACATATATTTTATTTTTCTATTGGCACTATTGCTTAACCATAGACAAAAACATACTTTCCAGTAGCCGGATAAAAAACAGTAATTAGATTTGGCGCGTTATTTAAAATGTTACGGCGTTTTCAAATCAGATACTGTCAGATACCTTTAAAAAGGTACCGTGGGCGTTTATGTCATAAAGTTGGATAACAGCTTGGGCCGGTACCACTATCGAGCTGCATGCCTTTTAATAGGTATCTGGGCGTTACGAGGATAGGTATAGTAAATGGATAAACCGATTTTGATTAAATATGTCTAATTATACTTTACACGTCATGCCCTTTCATTTCATATGTCACTTTCATATGTATGTGTATGTCTTTCTTTCATACGACAACTTTAGTTATTCTCATTCCCACTTTTACCCCTATATACCTAGGTACAATAAATGGGTGAACCGATTTTGATACAGTTTATTTAAGAACCAGCGTCGGAAAATATGCTGCCTAACAAAAAAACATCATCTAATTCGGATTACCTGCTAGCGAGCTACGGTGGCACAAACAGATACACACACATAGCGGTCAAACACTTATCACCCATATTTTTGCATCGGGGGTTTATAAATATAATACGACATAACTTAAAGGATATTTTATGTATAAAAAAAATTTACCTAGAAATAAGTATAATTTTAATTTGACCCCTCCCCCCTACTACCTCAGCTTACCCCCCCACCCTTGGGGACTTTTGATATGATCACTTGGACATAACTGTAGCGTTTAACAGATAACTTACGTTTTATCGTACACTGTATAGTGTACCATAGAATGCCTTAGCAAATGTTCGCCGTGAGTACTTAAATGGTCATAACTTTTTTATTTATAAACCGATTGACATGAAATAAACACTAAATGTTAAATGAAGATTACCACAATATATTAGTGAAAACCGCATCTAAATCGGATAAGCCGTTTCTGAGATTAGCGTGTTCAAACATACAGACAAACAGACAAACGGACAAACAGACAAAAATTTTTTAACTACAGTTTTGGGTTTGGGATCGATTTAATAATAACCCCTGCTAATTTTTTTTTACATATTTTCATTGTACAGACACCACTTTTCTAGAATTTTATTATATGTATTGATGATGATGATGATGATTAATAGTATCTACAACATCCCACTGCTCGATGCTACGGGTAGGATGCAAGTTTTTCATGAAATTTATTTGAAATGAATATTGAGGGATTATGCAACGGATTACCTATGGATTACCGGTAAAAATTGGTGGTAATATACCTATGTAATATTCTTTTGTATATGTAATTAATTACATACCTATACAAAAATATTGTTAATATGAATTGCAGCTACATGTTCAAATAAATTTTTCTTTAATGGAAATGATGAATTATGGGAGAAAAAAAAAATTTATTTAAAAAGAATAATTATTTAAAACGGAAATCAATCAATACAAAAATTTACTCTACGGCAAAATTTCGATCAGAAAATTTCAGATTGTCATAGGAATTCCTAATAGTTTTTACTGTGTCATCAGTATTGTTACTTTGCATTTTCACTGAAAATATCTGTATGTCTCGTAACAAATATGACCCGAACAGTTTTGTAGCTTTGGTCTGGCTCACGATCTTCTCCTTGGATGTTTATTGTGCTCATTATCGTTGACTGACCGAACGTGTAGTTCAATGTCCTGGAATTTCTCCCAGTGCTTTTTTTAATAATTCGATATTACCTACGTGTTTACTGATTCTTTGATACTACCTAAATATAGAAAGTTTATGGTTTGTACTGTTTGACTGACGAATTAAAGAAAAACATAAACGTTTAACTTAGATATATGTATAAAATAAAAATTGTATATTGATAGATACTAAACATATATTTAAACTAGGTTTCCGCCCGCGGCTTCGCCCGCGCAGTCAAAGTAAAACCCGCATAGTTCCCGTTCCCGTGGGATTTCCGGGATTGCGTCATTTTCCCGGGATAAAAAGTAGCCTATGTCCTTTCTCGGGTATCAAAATATCTCCATACCAAATTTCATGAAAATTGGTTCAGTAGTTTAAGCGTGATTGAGTAACAGACAGACAGACAGACAGAGTTACTTTCGCATTTATAATATTAGTATGGATAATTGTACTTCCATCGACAGAAAAAACTGGAAACTTTAATTACGTAATAAATGAAATTTGAAGGTCCATTTAACTAGAGTTTAAAAAAAACGGATGTAAATGGCATTAAACGCCATTTTGTTTTAAGCCGTTTTGTTTTAACTCTTTACAACGATGGTTTCTTTGTAAATTGCATAATTTGAAGAACAGTATAATATATTGTGATTTTACTAAATAACAATGTTGACCGTCTAGGTCAGTATCATGTGTCTACATTATTGAAGTCTTAAACAACAAGAAAACATCGGATACCTAAGTATAAAAGCAAAGTAATTACAGCACTAGCCAACTCGTCTGCAGCGTCATTATTCATCGTTTTACGACTCCATAAGGTATAAATATTAAAGTTGAGTCGTATAGATGAATTGCGAACATTTTCTTTTTAATGGTGAAGTAAAATACAGTGTACGACTATTGGTCCTAGTTTCGTATCTAAACTCACATAAAACGTACCGCCTTACAAAATATATATTCCTAGTACACCGCTCGATAGTTTTAATTACGTGCAATAACATTGCTTTTCATCGAGACCGGTGCTGCACTGGCTGCGGCCCTAAATTGAGTTCGTGTCGATCACCGATGGACACATGGAATGTCGCTTAATCGCTTCGCAGTGCCGTCGTTTTACAGATCCTATAAAATATCAAAGATAACAACGAATGGCTCGAAGGTTACTTCGAAAGGATCTCGAGACTAGCGATTGAAGGTTTATGACACACAGCTCATATAATATGCGATATGTTGAGGCACAATTGTCCCGTTCATATGATTTAGGTATGTAGATACAAATGTACACTGTTCTGTGAGGCGAGAGGTGCTAATTATCAAATGCAAGACGGACCAAACTTAAATTGAAACTATTGAAACAATATAGTCCGTGTTGTCTTTACCAATTTCAAAGTTTGCAGAACGACTGCGTAATGAAGGCCGAGAGGCTATGCAAATGGAATGATGCCGAAAACTCAAGTAAGTATTTTTAATGGTCTTGCGTCATCGCCGTTTCAAACTTGAAATTTTATTATCACTTGGCATGTATACAACCGTCAGCCTTGATATATTAATCAAACAATAGGTAAAAATCATATAACGCAACATGTGATCAATAAGGCTTGAATCTTCAAATAAAAATTATTTTCTTCTATTGACACAATAATTTGATTGCCTTAGGGGGCCATAAATACTATTTCCTAGCGGCTTCATTGTGAAGACGTGGCAATAAATTGATTGCTACCTACACAGCTTATAATACCAGATGGCACTCTCCAGTAGTGTAAACTGTAAATCCATAATTTTTATTGTAATATTTAAAACGACTCTTTGTTTTACAGCAAGTTTTATTTTTGAGTCTGTTTGTTAAGCTATGCTCAAGCTAACTTTACTTGATACGCGTTGATGTCTTTTGCTCTATTAAAATTACACCGGGGCAAAAAGAACCGCTTTTAAACGTTACTGATTTATCGTCCAAAAGTGAGATAATATTAATTATATACCGTATAATTAATGTTCTATCACATTTAAGCGGAGTCAATTACTTTCACTGAAAAATATTTAATGTAAATATTCAAATTCGGAAGCCGATAACGGCAATCAATCTTTTTTTGGGGGCTACATTTCAATTAAATTTTATTCCTCAATTCTGTGGTTGTCATAAAACTTTAGAGTTTGACGAGTAAAGCCCATTGAGGAACTCCGAATTGATATTAATTCAAATAACTCGGGTTAAAAAGTCAGGATTTTATGTGAGCTGTAAAAGTTTATTGTGGGGCTTTGTGGCGAAGCGGACGCGCCGATGGGCCTTCGGCGGCTGACGACGGAGCCCGGCCGGCGCTCATTGCGCCTTTGTACAATACCATACTGCGCACCCGTCCCTACTTTGTCTTATCTGCCACATAACTCTATGGGTGCAATAAAACGAGTTGTGACTCGTGGTGCTATTGCCTACATTTATAGCAATCAATCGAGGATAACGTTTGTCTTCCGTATCATTGGAGGCCTTTTATGTTTTATTTTCAAACCGATAAAATTTATGAATAACTCAAGAAATTTTTAAAGGTTATTTTATTCAGAAAATTTACATATCGATTGACATATATTAATTACCAGAAATCTTACTAAAATATGATAAACAATAACGCTCGTGGGAATGGATTTTACTCTTTCACGTGAAAAACATGGAACAGATTTTGATGATACTTTGTGATGGTGATTTGTGTTTCTTGGTTTTCACGTGGACGACCTAGCGCGCGTAAAAAGAAATACCTCCGTGGTACATCTAGTATTTAATAGGTATTCTATTGAATTCCTGTTAAATTCATTTCGTATATTTTTTTTTGCTTTATTGAAATAAAATTAAGGGATCGACTTCAAATAAATTTAAATTAAACAAATTTGGTATTTTCTTTAAACAAAAACAGTAAGTAGTTACTTGGGTGAATTGAAATTTAAAAAAAAAGTTCCAACCTTACATTTCGTAATTTATACCTACTCTTCTACAATACCTATAGGTATGTATATTTTAGAGGAAAATTGATTAAATAAGGAGAGATTAGTTATTTTCAGTCGACTACTCATACAACTGACTAGCGTGATTCTTATATCTTAAATAGTAATTATTTTACGATAATATGTTTTACCTTTCATTTGATTTGACTCTAACATGTGTTAGAATTATAATCAAACAAAAAAGTATTTTAAAAATACTAGCTGTCCCAGTAAATGTTGTTCTACCTTACTCTTGTTTTATTCTTACCACTTAGGGGTTTCAACAATAGATGTTGGCCAATTCTCAGAGCTACCCGATAATAATATGCACAGAAAATTTTATGAGAACCGGTGCAGCCGTTTTGGCGGAGTATGGTTACTAACATAGTAACACGAGAATTTTGTATATATAGAGATTATATGGAAAATAAAAATGCCGTTGATAAAAATGTTGAACTAAATAAATGCTGCTATACAGGAATACTCTAACTAACTAGTCACAAAATGACTCTCGAACAAACAAAAGCACCTGATAGTTCATCACAGTGAGGTAATATTAATTTACATTATGCATATTTATTGAACAATCAAGCCTCAGTGCTTAATTCTAGTCGAACAGTAACAATACTTATCTAGTGATTTACTGTTTATCATAAAATGAAACTACAAGGAGACATACCAAATGATAATCTAATATTATGAGCGAAGATAACAACATTGGCATTGAATATTTGATTTTTAATTATAACCACGGCTAAAACGTTTTAATTAAAACTTCTCAATAAGAATCTTTCATTTCGGGACACTATAATATACTGATGAAAATAAGCTTTCTTAGAGCAATAACCTTCTATCAAATAACATTATGTTATCATAACGCGACAGCTCTATAACACAATGTCAAACACATACTCGTAAGTATATACGAGATCCAATTTATTTAGTATGATCAATTATATAAATCAAAGTAATCGCCTAGTGCCTGGGGAGAGCCTGCTCCTAAGATATTCATAAAAAAATTCTGATTTATGAGGTCTCTACATGCATTTTTATATATTTTAGTAAATAATTTATTACTACATCGTGTCCTTAGATAAACACTGTTTATTAAATTATTTACTTAGTACAATGGCTTACATTCAATATAAATTTTATGTATTATAATATGAATTACGCCTGACTGCAATTGCTTTAATAAAAAACACTGACATACGATCGTAACTTTGATTATAATTAAAATTAAAATTGAATTATTTATGCATTTTAATTTATAGCAAGTCCATTATGAACGTCCATTTTTCATTATCTTTCATACTAAAATTATAATATTAATAATAATTTAATTTAAGGATTGATCTGAAATGCGCAATAACCAGCCACCTAAAAAGGACAAAAGAAACTCTACATTTCTAAAAGACTAGTAATGCGTACCTAAATTTAATAATAATTCACGTAGCAGCTTATAAAAGCTCATGAGGATATTTCATGCTAATAAACAATTCAAATATATATATATATACATTTTGAAGTGTTATTTTATAGTTTTCTCTTTCGAATTCGAATGTAAATTCTATTAAAAAATTAAAATGGTTAAACTTACATGCAACTTCTTTAACTTCACTCATTTTAGAAAGTTTAGAAAATAGTTTAGAAAATTTTTGTAACATGAGTAAGCTACATGATTCCCGAACTGAAATTTAAAAAAAACTTTGGTAAGAATTTACTCTAGTAAAAAGAATAAATGTATGAGTTTGTATACATGGGCTATTTTATGTGTGTTTTGGATTGTGCGGCTTATCCTCTTTTAAACGAAGCAAACTTGTTAAGAAAAAATTTCCCTAATGAAGTGACAACACAAGTTGCCTATATCATATATGACATGGCGCTTTAGAAGTACCTAAAGCCGACTTTTCCAATGTACAAGATTCAAGGATTGATGCATCTTAGCTTGTCTCAGATTTATCTTAATTATTGAGGCATGCCAAAATTACAAAAAATTGAAAGGTCATTCATTGCCTTCAACTTTGTCTTTAAAATTATCAGGTGAAAAGAAACAACATAAGGTTTTTTTAGTTTTCCGTCTTTCACGCGTGCTTTAGCTTTCCATTGATAAATCACATCTTTAGTTTTAAAATGATTTCAGTGTTGAAAAAATACTCATTACTGAAAAATGTATAACAGTAAAATAGATACGTAAATCTACCTACTTATAAAATAGATATAATAAATAAGATTATAAATACGAAAACGATCTCAGTGCCGCCTTTAAATTTACCTAAAAATTGACTGCACAACTTTTACACTTAATTTTGTTTTGTGGGCTAAAAACAAACTGAAAGATGAAAAAACTAATTTTGTTGTTTTTTTTATCGAGTCTTACTCGCTGAACGTATCTATAGTTAAAGAGCAATTGCATATCTTTTAATTTTATCTTATAATTTTTAAAACATCAAAGAACCACGCACGCATTCGCAGAGTTTCATAGATGCTCTAAGCAAAACTTATATAATTGAAATTAATAAATATATGAATTTATTTAGAAAACATAAAAAGATATCAAAACTAAGTCACTCTCTGCATTTTAATGAAAGAGCAAAGAAGATACGTGGTACGAAATAATACAAAGTCAGCCTCCTCATGAATCTTATTTCTAGACACTGAAATGAGTAGGAGTGATTTACCGTATATTTAGGACTCAGACGGGGCACATCCTTTGAATAAATTTTAATTCCTTCAACTTCCACAATAGAGGTTATTGTTACAAAATAGTGAAGTTTATGGTTGACGATGTGCAACATTTGTTCATGAAATGAGTTTGGTAGGGCCTGAGGCAAAAAATTCAACTTTTTTTTCTAGCTATAAAGGAAAATAAACGTAAGTAACAAACGTAACGTAATGTAAATATTAATTTTATCTATAGTTAAGTTATAATAAAGCTAAAGAGTTGGTTTGTTTGAACGCGCTAATAATAATTTGAAAAATTATTTATTATCTGATAGTCCATTTATGAAGGGAGGCTACCAATAGGTTATAGGTATATTATAATCGCTTTCGCTTGGTTCGTCTTGGCGGGGGCACTACCGTGCCCCCAGATATCATGAACGACGTTCACCCACGTCAAATTAAAGTCAAATCTTAAACGAATTATTATTTTTACTAGCGTTCCGCCCCGGCTTCGCCCGTGGTACATATTCACGTTTTCTCCACATAAGAACCATCCTCGTACTTCAAGGAATATTATAAAAAAATAATTAACGAAAGCGGTTCAGCCGTTCTCAAGTTATGCGCTTACCAACACATATTGCGATTCATTTTTATATTATAGACTAGCTTCCGCCCGCGACTCCGTCCGCGCGGAAAAATTAAGAAAAATTAAGATTTATTTTTTTTCTACGTATTTTTTCAGGATTAAAAGTATCCTATTTTATTTCCAGGATAATAAGGTATAATTATACTAAGTTTCATCGAAATCGAACCTTTAGTTTTCACGTGATGCCTTCACATACAGACAGACAGACAGACAGACAGACAGACAGACGGACAAACAGACAGACAAAAATTTTTTTAATCACATATTTGGGTTTAGTATCGATCCAGTAACACCCCCTGCTATTTATTTTTTCAATATTTTCAATGTACAGAATTGACCCTTCAACAGATTTATTATATGTATAGATTATTTATTTCACCCGGTGAATTTGATTCTTTCAAATGGGCTAGGTAATACTCGTAGGTAGTATAAATGAAGAAGGTATTTTACAATTCTAGTGACTACCGGAATTATAATTTCTCGAAAAAGAGTGATTAAAATAAATATAACAATATATACGATTTACTTAAATATCATTAATTAATACTAGTTACTAAGTTATCATATGCATATAAGAACATTATCTATTATGTAACTATAAGAAGGTTTCGCAATTTGGTTTAACTTAAAATATGTTGTGTAAATATGTAATCTATACATTATTATTATAATAAATATGTAGAAGGGTCAATTCTGTACATTGAAAATATTGAAAAAATAAATAGCAGGGGGTGTTACTGAATCGATACCAAACCCAAATATGTGATTAAAAAAAATTTTGCCTGTCTGTCTGTCTGTATATGAAGACATCACGTGAAAACTAACGGTTCGATTTCGATGAAACTTGGTATAATTATACCTTACTAGCTTTCCGCCCGCGGCTTCGCCCGCGCAGTCAAAGAAAAACCCGCATAGTACATGTTCCCGTGGGATTTCCGGGATTGCGTCATTTTCCCGGGATAAAAAGTAGCCTATGTCCTTTCTCGGGTATCAAAATATCTCTATGCCAAATTTCATGCAAATTGGTTCAGTAGTTAAGGCGTGATTGAGTAACAGACAGACAGAGTTACTTTCGCATTTTTAACCGACTTCAAAAAAAAGGAGGAGGTTATCAATTCGGCCGGTATATTTTTTTTTTTTTTTTTTATGTATGTACACCGATTACTCCGAGGTTTCTGAACCGATTTACGTGATTCTTTTTTTGTTCGATGCGGGATGGTGTCGAATTGGTCCCATAAAAATTTTATTCGGCTAGGCCTAGTAGTTTTTATTTTATGAGCATTTTTGTCTGTACTCGATGACTTAATTTCAATGTAGCAAGTAACTTTGATTCACTTCCCGGTAACCGATTGAGCTGAAATTTTGTATACGAATGTAAATTGGATAGCGATGAAACATTATCATGACATGGAGCTGATCTGATGATGGAATCGGAAGGTGGCCATAGGAACTCAGTAATATATTGACTCAACTTTATCGAGTTTGGGCTCGTTTGATTCGTGTTGAAAAATACACTAAAAAGTATTAATTATAAAAATAACTGCGTTAAAAACAACCGACTTCAAAAACGGAAAAGTAAGAAATAAAAAAGATTTGATATTATTAATTACTACATATTATTTTTATGTGCTATTTATTAAATAGGTTTGAAGTCGGTGCCAAACACTAAGCACGTTTCCGTTTTTGAAGTCGGTTGTTTTTAACGCAGTTATTTTTATTAATATTAGTATGGATACCTTATTATCCTGGGCATAAAATAGAATACTTTTTATCCTGGAAAAATACGTAGAAAAAAAAATTATCTTAATTTTTCAGTTTTATCCATAGACGTTGTTCTGTAGAACCGCGAACACACATTGCGTTACACGCAGTCGATTCAGCGCCCGCGCCGTAACCTGTAGAACCGAAAGCCGCATACATATATACAGCATATAGCACCGAACAGTGAAAATAAAATTGTTGTTTTTACGTTTTTATTGGCTCTCATGTGCCATATGAAAAATGTTAAAAAATAGCCGAACTGGTCTAACCGTTCCTGAAAAATTTTGCATAACACATTCAGCGATTCATATAAATCAGTATTTTTCAATCCTTGTTTAAAACTTATTCGAATAACGTATTACACAATCGTTTTAAAAATGTGTTCTATTGCCGGACTTTCGATTTTACAGGTAACTTTTTTATATTATTGTGTACCTACCTAATAATTTATTGTGCGGATAAGTTTTAACCAAGGATTGAAAAATTGCCCCTGATTTATGAAAAAGGCGTTATTTAGGAAGATAGAGAAGCAGCAAGGAAATAACTTTTAATTGCTGCTACCTATTGCTTTTTACTATATAGTTCCTAGTACCAGAAATACCTAGGTTTTATATGAAGTACATTGCAGCCACATCTTATCTTAATCTTAATATATATAAATTTCGTGTCACAATGTTTGTCCTCAATGGACTCCTAAACCACTTAACCGATTATAATAAAATTCGCACACCATGTGCAGTTCGATCCAACTTGAGAGATAGGATAGTTTAAATCTCAAATCGTTTTAGAGAAAGCGGGCGAAGCCGCGGGCGGTAAGCTAGTCTACATATATATTAACAAAGGTATATTGAAGAGCATCCTGTAAATATAAATGTAGAGCATAATGTAGAGTGTCTACCTAACTACCCAGAAATTGTTTTTTCGCGTTTTCTATACCTAAAGTCGAGGATGAAATGCAATAAAATAATAGCATATACCTATACATATCTTTAGATATAATACATAAGACGTATACCTAATACAAACCTTACTGATACATCTAGTGAAACAGATATATTCTAGGGCGGGTGTACCTACCTACAAAATTTGAGTACGTAGGTACGGAGGTACGGAGGTACCGCGGTAATGCAGTAGGCTCTTGACGATTTCTTAAGTATCAATGAATAATAATTATATATTATCAATAACACTTTGGTTATTTTCTGCGGTAGGTACCTACAGTTTCGGAACATTCGAAGGTCCTTCATCGAAGGATGTTTTTATCATGGTATTATATTATGTATTATGTAAGCTTAATAAGAAGACAATTGTATACTTAATACTATATTATCTAAGAATTATACTACAAAAAGACTCACCGAGTATAGATTCCAAATATTCCTGCTGATCATAAATATATTACCAAGGATAATATAAACATTTCAGTTCACTTCACTTCACAAGTGTAGTTTGTAGCGCAGACGCCGAATTTTAGAAAGTTCAGTAGATATATAAGTAAATAAATTGATATATAAATTTGTAACCAGACGTTTTCTATATTTTGTCACATATCACAAATCATTGCTGACGTGCCATCTGCATGAACAACGATCACAAACTCGACCGCACTACACTTCATTAGCATGTGTACAAAATAACGTACCCACTGCCTTCTGAAGAATACAAACGAGAACCAACTACATACCCTTACGATAAGATACAGAATCTCGAACCTTGTTAAAATTCAACTTATATATAGGTACGTAATTGCAGCGCTTACGGCGCGGTAATACAGACCATTTTTGTGTTTTATATCATGTGGGACATACTGATAGACGGCTACTCAAGCCACGCCCATGGTATATTGACATACAAACTGATTGGTGGCGATCCTCAGGCCGCTACCGCGACAATCGTGCGCAACTTCTATGGTTAGTCAGCTGAATTTTTTTTTATTTCCTTATCTACTACTTATGCAATATACTATGCATGCACTAATAAGTATTGAATTATAATAAATACATAATATTATATAAATACACATTCAACAAAAAAATATATTATGATTAGATTTATTTATATTGTTTTTTGTGAATTCATTATTCAACTTTATCGTAATATAATCGTCATAATTTATATGTGATGTATCAATCATTATATTATGTTTATTATAAAATATTACGTTAACAAGTGTTTTTGTTTCAACATGATTTAAAAAAAGTGGTTTCTTCGAGTAATTACGGAGTACAAGAGTAGGTACCTAGTTTATGGAATAGAGCCAATATCCATCTTCAATAATTGTGTAAGAATTATTTTCTTTTTGCAAACTAAATTGTAGAAATTTCCAGACTATATTAAAAAAAAATAATTTATCATAATCGAGACAGAGCTTGAAGGCACTGTAACACGTAGGTACAGGTAAAGGAATATTATTCACATAAATGATGTCGAAGAAGTTTTTATCACATTCACCCTAGAGAGTAGAGCATATTTTGGCTCTACCTATTCTACTTCTGCTTATATAAGTAAGAAATATAGGTACAATAGTCACCTCAATACCTAATTGTATTTGTAAGATTTTTACAAAACAAAATTATTCATATGATCACAGTAACACAAAAATAGATATTGTTAAAAAATAAAAGGGGTGCCTTGACTAAAGTGTTTAAATGAAGAGAATTTAAATGAATATAAAATCGCTTTACGAGATTATAATATATATGTATTTAGGTACCTACTTACCAAATACCTATAGGTAGGTATATAGTAATCATTTCAGTTGTTAGAAAAAACAAATTAACTTATGCAACATAATATGAATAACAAAAAATATGAATTTGTATTGATAAAGGTATACCTAGACCTAATCAAACTCATTTTTATAGGCTCTACCTTTTTTTCAGGATGGAATCAATTTACCTTCGTCGTGGAAAACTCCAGATTTTTCGTGGGAAAATGTCATTAATGTTATTACAAATGTATTTGTAACGAAAATTTTGTTGATATATCACATTTTAAATGTGTTAAAAGCTAAACAAATGATACGAAAACAATAAATGCATTAGTCTAAAGAACCATATGATGCTTATCATTAGCGATAATCTAATCACTTCCATTCAATTCCATACCTGAGAACTTTAAGTACCGAGTAAAAAATCTCGAAAGGAAAACACTCATTCAACCCTTTGTTATCTATTTCGGCGGGAACATACCATTGAAGTTTCACAATGAGTGCTATGCGTGTGTAACCTACTTATTGGTAATGTTCTAAACAGTGGTCAATTATTGCTACACTCTCAATAACCTCATCAAAATCTGGGTTCGTTTTTTCTTGTTTTATCTGATGACTGCTATTTATTCGTCATATATAAAGTAACATAATCTTAATTTTAACTTGAGTCAAGCGTGTTTTATAAATCTATATGAATATAATTGATTAAGCTTAATCTTAGCTGAAAAGCTTAACGCATACTTAACACAAGTACTTACTAAATAATAAATCTACAATTTACAATGGAAATAGGCACATTAAATTAATTTTTCATAATCTTAACCGATGAACTTCACGTCAGTCAATAGTCTATTCTATATAGTCTCTGTTTATATACCTAAAACTGGTTTACAATTCAACATTTATTGCTAGCTTTTCTTAAGAACACGTCCAATTTTAAAATAAATAGAGTGTACTTCGGACGAAAAGTAAGCAATATATACCTCCCGTGAAGAGGTTAAAGTCTCGTCAGCATTCCATCGCTTCGCCCGCCTCACCCAGTTACGGTCTACCGGCCGAGGGGCGCTAATTGGTAAAGGAAACCTCAAACAACGATCGAGCTCAGTGCTCTCAACAGAAACGTTTCATTTTTAAACACTCGACCGTTATAGACGATTGCAATACCTATGTGGTATCTATTTGTGTACATACACGTGTATGTTTTTAAACCGGACACTATAAGGAAGGCTACCTAGTAGAGATATAAATCTCTACACACAAATCTACTACATGTATTTCAATATTTCTATTGAGAGGTAGCGCAATATGAAAATAACAGACTAAATAATTATTATAAAAAGAAAAGAAAAAGGATGATGATAATCTAAAATCTTATTTAATCTATCTATTTGCAATGCCTGACCATTCTCCGTCTTTTCTTAGAAACTACTGAACCTAATTCTATTTAATACTCGAGTTTACATATTTCATTAGACCCGGCAAACAAACTTCGGATTTTTATGTATTTTTTGGAAACCTTCGAAACATTTTGATACGAAATATATTTCTTAGAATGTAAAATGCTTTAAAACAGCTTCATTAGTAATGAAAGAGAAAAGGCACCTAAAGATCATTCAAGACTGAGTTAAATTAGTTTTCAATTTGTCATGTTCTTTTTTGTGCAAAATTTTACGATTTAAGTACTTAAAAAATATCTGTGCATTGTCTAAAAATTACTTACCTACACACAAACTATTAAAACATTTTTCTGAAACATTTGCTAATAAAAGGGTTAGCGCCGACAAAATATCACATTGATGCACCCGGTGCCAACTGCCAAGTGCCAAGCCTCCTTAGACCTAAGCCTCGACGGAACTCTGTTTATTCGGAGGTATATGTTAACTCTGTCGTTTAAACACTACGTGCTAGCAGGGCATGAATTAACTTTCCATATAAATAAAATTCACGCTACTCTAACCTCCTGAAATTAACACCTTGGCGTAAATACTATTTAGTCTCGTTATCTCCCACATGAATGTTTGGTAGTAATAAACATCTAACGGTTTTAGATTAAGTTACACAATCGTTCATTATAATTATAGGTAAAATTACTTGCAAGTACTGTTCCTGTACCTAAATGAAAAAATATGTTTGTCACGACATGGGCAATCTTTTAAATAGAAATGGCATGACATAACAAAATTTCGTCTTTGCTGATCGAATATTTAACGCAATAATCATGCCTGTATTGTTTACTTAGATTGTATTGCGAGAAGCATTGCCCAATCATGTTTGTAGTGTGATTTGTCCTCAATAGCTTCTGTATTTACTAAATAATATGAACAGCACGTAAAGCTTGTATTGCTACAATCAAAGGCCACACTTAAAAAAGTAATGAAAATGTACTATCAGAAATAATTATAATAATAGTTATTCTCCATAATTTAATTATACAGGGTGTCCCAAAAGGTAGTGATGAACGGAAGCTGGAAGGTAGAGGACCTAGAGGGCTATCCGAATCACCCCCATGTAGGTTATGCGATTTTTATTTATGGTGACGTGAATTATTGCGCAAGATGCTTGATTTTTTTTTGTGTGCTAAACTGAAAGATAGGCCAATTCAGAATGGTAACATTTACTATCGTTAGATATTCGAATGGAATAAAAAAAGAATTAAATGCCAAGAAAGATAAAATAACCCAGTACCTATGTCACAACTTCAAGGGCCCATAAAAAAATAAATTCACATAAAAAAAGTTTTCCATTTGGCTTTTAAAAACTTGCTCTATCCATCAGGTAGCTACCCTAAAAATTTCATTCTATTATTCAGAAGGCTTCAATCGAAAAATTGAAATCTGAATGTCTAAGTACAAAAATTTTATTAACATAATGATCAATATATTCTAGGAGGTAGCAACGTTGACAAGTGAGCATTTTAGTATAGTTGGTTCTTTGATATGCTGTTCCTCTTGCTATTTCGGTTACAGTCCGGGCTGTCTGGCTGGCCGCAGTGGTTGCGTTTATTAGTGCGCATCTTATCTGCACAGGAAAATATCCTTAATTTAAAGTCATTTTTAACGCGTAATTTTTAATTGTTTGCCTTTAGATAGATCCATTAGACATACATTTTTTATTGCAAGACGTTTTTTTCGTTGTTAAATAGGTGCCAGACGCAATTTTTATTTCAAAATAATTAAAATATCATCGTAATAAGTGAAATTCCATCAACATGAGTCCCAGTGAAGGATAAGTAATCACTGTGTTACTTATACTATATATAATATTCATTTTACTATTTACAGTTTTTTTGCAACAATCTACTATATCGCCTCCTTTTTCCCAACGAACCTCAAATAGGACGTTAATGTAAACTTGATAAAAACCAAATATCATCAAGAAATTAAAGACTTTTTAAAGGATTCTAAACGCGATTTATTCATTGTATTATTTTCTCAAGTCTTTAATTTCAAAATGTATAATACTCGCGTAAAATCAAACACTAGAAAATACAAATATCATCAAATTCATATTTATACCCAAAAGTGTAATAAATATGAAACCATCTATTAAAAATATTAGTTTACTAATTATTCAATATAAGTATTAAAAAAGGATAATATAATATAAATAATAAAGTTATTACTTACCTTTTAAGCGGACTCATGTTGATGTAATTTCACTTATTTCGATGACATTTTAGTTATTTTGAAATAAAAATTGCGTATGGCACCTATTTTACAACGAAAAAAACGTCTTGCAATAAAAAAATTATGTCTGATGGATCTATCTAAAGGCAAAAGATTAAAAATTACGCGTTAAAAAATGACTTTAAATTAAGGATATTTTCCTGTGCAGATAAGATGCGCACTAATAAACGCAACCACTGCGGCCAGCCAGACAGCCCGGACTCTAACCGAAATAGCAAGAGAAACAGTATATCAAAAACCCAACTATACTAAAATGACTTTTTTTTAAACGTTGCTAGCTCCCGTACTAATATTACCAAATTAAAACCAATAAATAGGTGTTTAATTACCAGAAATTTTTAAAATAACCCCGCTGTTGCTAAATGTAAGTGCGATATCACCGTAAAAAGTTGTCTTTTAAATTTCTGAGTGCCCTTTTATCATTTTTAATGGTTTCTTCTGCTCATATCATCATATGAATTTCCGGGTTATCATAACGTCCAATCGTTTCGTCTAATCGTACTCGGCGATAGGTGAAAAATTGAAAAAAACGTCATAACTCCGAAAATACGTAAAATCGCATAACATGGGGGTGGTTCGGATAGCCCTCTAGGTCCTCTACCTCCCAGCTTCCGTTCATCACTACTTTTTGGGTCATCCTGTATATGTAGTTAGCAGATTAATAAGGAAAACTGTATATATGTATATATATTTTTTTAATCAGCATCTTAAAATGTTTTGATAGTACGGACGTAGACCATACCTCAACTTAAAGGTAGGTAGGTACCCATCTACAATTATTTTATTTTATACTAGCTTTCGCCTGCGACTCCGTCCGCGCGGATGTCGGTCTTCGCGCGGATGGTTTATTTCTCCATTTTGAGTAACTCTGACAATGACATCTTATAAATATCTATTGGATCCAAATACGGCTAGGCCTATAATAATACGCAACGTGTTTTCGCGGTTCTATATACAGAACAACGTCTATGAATAAAACTGAAAAATTAAGATTATTTTTTTTTCTACGTATTTTTTCAGGATAAAAAGTATCCTATTTTACGCCCAGGATAATAAGGTATAATTATACCAAGTTTCATCGATATCGAACCGGTAGTTTTTACGTGATGTCTTCACATACAGACAGACAGACAGACAAAAAAATTTTTAATCACATATTTGGGTTTGGTATCGATCCAGTAATTAGTAATAAGTAGTAATCCAGAATTGACCCTTCTACAGATTTATTATATGTATAGATTCAAAAAAATTCAATTATAAATACCATTCTATATGATAATATTCATTACCTACTTTAATTTTAAATGTACTGTGTAGGTTTATGCCTTGTTTATCCTTATTTACCACTCGCATATTTAGTACATAAACACTAAATGTTTCGTATTTCTTTATAATAAATAACCCGCTCTTCTCGCATGGTTTAAGAAATATTGGGAGCTATTTAATTTTTAATTAACTGTAGAACAATACATATTGAAGGAAGAACCTATTTTTTAAGCCAGATTGCAAGATCTACAATGTATCGTTAATCGCTCTTAAATTAAAGTATTGAATTCTTATATATCTGAAATATTAATTTACTACTTAACAGTTAATAGTTAAATAGATGGTAAAAATATTTGATGACTTTAAATGCGATCGGTAAGTGTCGTGAAATTTTTTGTGACGTTAAAAAAAGCAAATATTTCGTTACCATTAGCGATAGGTTAACAACTTGCTAAAAATTACAGTTCATAAATGGCTTTATAGAAAATCAACATTTACGTACCTACATCGATAATAATTGTTAAGTTTTACGCTTCATTTGCCTAAGACGATAATGTTAGAAACTTGACAAAATAGTGAAACACCAAAACAGTTACAAAGAAAATATTTATTGGGCAGTTGGTACGATGAGGGAAAACAATATAGGTACCAATCTAGAGATAATATCTACTATAGGTATCTAAACCTATTTAATAGGTACAGCCTGCTTAATTATATAGAACTACAAGTGGTGTAAATAGTATGAATTAATATTGAAAAAGGAAGTTAGCAATGTAACTCGATTGATTAAATATTTTTTATGACTTGTACCTAATAGGTACGTACACGACAATGTTGTGCCAACACTACAATTATTTCAAAGTACAAGTTTGTTAATGAGAAAATGAACTCGAATAGAATTAATTATTTCGTTTCAGAAAACCAATGATAGGTACAGGCAGGTATTATCTCTCATGAAGTAAATAAGAAATATCGTAACTATGTAGGTAAATATGTCGCTGCTATCGTGTAACGTTTGCTCTTATAAAAACCTAATTTGAATCCCTATTATACAGCGTGATATGATCATCATGGGCCTTTCTGTTAGCTCTACCTACTGCTTGCCTACGGTTCTGTTCGACTATAAACAAGCATGACGTGGTCTCCGCCATGCTCGTCGACGTTTATGTTTAAACATGTACTTAAACATGGTGACATGAAACGTGTTCGATAATTATTAGAAGGATCAATAACGCTACGCCAACTATTCGTGGTTAGCAAACAATTATGTTTTACGACTGTCGCCTGTCGGGCTGCGCTTTACGTTTCTATTTGAATCTTAATTTCAAACTCGGTTTACTTTAAACACGCTTTCAAGGCGCTTATTTGCTTTCAAACTAACGTATGCTTTGGAATAGACGTGATTGAACTGATTGTCACGAATATATTGGATAAACTTGTTTAAAACAAATGTTAGGTACAATCTGGTTTCTAATCTCTCTCTTAAATAGCAGATGCTATGCATTAAAAACTTCACAAACTACATGCATTTAAAACTTCACAAAATTTAAACGAATAATTTGTTTACCAAGTTATAGGATAGCTAGTGTGTATAATTTATCCTATAAAATCTGATATATGTTCTGATTTATTCTGACCGTGCTCTTCGAGGATCAGATTTGATCGATATTATAACCAAATGTAGGTATTTTGTCTCTACAAGCAATCTCGATAGGTGAAGTGTACCTACCTTGTGTTTATAGAAAAGATACGTACAAGTAGATATACATCCTAGCTTCCTAAACAAGTAGGTAGAGCTACTAGTTACTTAAACTATTTCGATCGATAACCAATCCTACAAAAACAGTCACGTTATAAAATGTTATGGTCTAATATTGCTAAAAGTTCATCGTGGGCGGCATTATGCAAATCACATTACCTGTAACCCTAGCAGCGACCAAGGCAAATACACCTTGTCCTGTCTGTCTCCGGTTTGCTTAGGTTTACGATGCGTGTGTAAAGTACGATTATTTCCCTGACCATTAAAGGTGCCGAATGCCGACGGAGTCCAACTTAGTTACGCCGACATACCATTGTTATTTTGTCAATATTATAATATTGTAAAACTTATCGCTAGAGTTTTAACCAAATTTCATACTTTTTACTTGTTTACATTTGATATTTGTGTAGGCTTGAACGCTTATGTTGAGTTGGTATAAGTAAGTAATAACTAATCCATACTAATATTATAAATGCGAAAGTAACTCTGTCTGTCTGTCTGTTACTCAATCACGCCTAAACTACTGAACCAATTTGCACGAAAGGAGAATGACCACGGGTGGTATCGGTAAAATTTTAGTTGTGCCACGTATTCGTGATATTGTTAATTCCTATTTGTATTTATAATGATCATATGTATCACTATTAAGACTTAATTATACCGGATAAATTGAAATAATAGTAAAAGTTTTTGTTTTGAAACATGTATGACCACGTATGGAATCGGTAAAATACTAGTTGTGTCACGTGTTCGTGATCTTGTTAATTCTTATTTGTATTTATAATGATCGTATTTATCAATATTAAGTCGTAATTATACCGAATAAATAGAAATAAAAGTAAAAGTTTTTGTTTTGACACATATATCTATCTCTCTTGCAAGCGTCATGTTATGTTTCTATTTGAAATTAATGTGTTCGACGCATTGTTCGACGTTATTTATTTTGAAATAATGTTTATTACGATTTACTTTTCACATTTGTCTTGTAAATTAAAATATTACCTATGTAATAAATGTAAAACTTAACGTTCATCGTTAGTTTAAACTCGATAAAGTATTTTTTGAAGTGTTGAATAAAACTATTGTTTTATTTTTATTGTCGCGAACTGCGGCTTATTTACATAAAAACTTTAATCATATCTAAAAGTACTAATATCAAACTTTACATTGAGCTATATTTCATCTTGACACAATAAGTTTGATTGCGATACCAAGTGCCATAGTCACTTGGGCAATCTCCTTTGGTATGGAGATATTTTGATACCCGAGAAAGGACATAGGCTAGCTTTTATTACGAAATATGTACCACGGGCGAAGCCGGGGCGGACCACTAGTATGACATAAGGAAAAGAGGCTTGGCAATTATAAGAAAAAAATTAAAATTATCAACGTACCTTCAAAATAAGAGGAAGGTGTCTAATGATTGTCTACGATGTGGTCTTCTGTCTTTTTAATCGACTTTTAAATTTTCCTTCCAATTTTCCACATCTAAAAATAAATAAGACTTTATGCAGATTCAATAAAAAAAAAATAAGAAATAAAATAAAATATCTCACCTAGATAGACATTATCCTAACTAATGGATATTATAAAATGCGAAAGTAGGTACCTGTCCGTCTCATATTCTCACTTAATCAATGAACCGTTTTGGATTAATTTTTTTACAGAAATAGACCTGTGAAAGAACATAGAATAAGCTTTATCCCGAAAATCCCCCGGGAACGGGAACTGTGAACCAAAAAAAAAGTTAAAAGGCTTTTGACATTCATATAGGTAATAATTATTTAAACTAAGGACAAAAACACCCTTTAGTTATGTATCTGTCGTGGTCATATCGTAGATTTGATCATTTCATGATATGAGTAGCCATTTCACGAAATGGTCGCATATCGTGAAATGGCCAACATAGTTTGATCAGATCGTTAAATCGTCAACGTTTCACGATTTGGTCATCCACATTTGGCCAGATCGTATAAAATATAAAGAGTCCATAAAATATTAAAAAATTTCAGAATAACTATATCCTAAAAACTTGTTTAATGCGAATGCCAGAAGCGAATCATTTTTGCAATAGAAAACAGTTAGGTTAGGTTAGGTTAGACTTTGATAAACAACGCACGAGCCGAGCGAGCAAAGCGAGCGTGCCGCGGCAGCGGCCGGCGAGTGCCAGAAGCGGATCGCTTTTTAAAAAACAAACAATTATAATAATATAGTAGTAGTTTCTTAAATTATTTTATTTAAGTCGCATTTTTTCTTAAATACATATAAGATATCCACATTTTCCATAGTACTCGTACCTCTTCGTCGTAAATTCTTTGCTAAGACTTTCTTCATAATATTGTTATTAAACGAATTATGAAGTTTTTAACTGGGAATAATTTAATTTTCGCCAGCGGCCGCCATCTTATCACATAAACACAGAGCTTGCAGCGCCTCTACCAACGATTAATGTAACTATTTTACGATATGATCAAATAATTTTGATCATTTCATGAAAAAACCGTGCGTTAATTGGCCATATCGTGAAACGATTTCTTATCATTGATCTGCCCAAACCACATCATGATGTGGCCAAACTAAATTGGCCATTTCACGATATGCGACCATTTCGTGAAATGGCCACTCATATCATGAAATGATCAAATCTACGATATGACCACGACATATCTACTATCTAATAACATTTTTGCAAATACCTTGCCATGTGATCCCATCAATGCATTTTATCTTTATTAATTTTAAGTAGGGAGTTAGATGTTCTTTAGCATTTATCTAGGATGTCGATGACAAAAAATACTGAGTTAATATTATTTTATCAGTCATTTAATGTAAGATTATTACAGAATCATCTTTTAATGGTTAGGTAATCAATAAAACACTTTTAATAATTAATGCATATATATTTTTAATAACATGAAAAAAAATAAACTGTTTAAGTGAAAATGATCGCAATAGAATGGAGTTAGCCTTCAATCACCACTTTCGTTCCTCGGAATTACAACAAATGCCTAATTGTTGATTAATAATAACTAACTAATTACATAAGTTTGGTGAAAGTGGTGTTTATAGTCGATGAGATAATTATATCAAATAGATTACAATCTTTTATCAGCTACAACCCTTACGTTTAATTAACACAGTCTATACAGAACCCACTGCCATACACAGTCAAGCCCGAATATAATACTCAATATTTAATGATCAACACTAACTAAACATGATTATACTGTACGAGCCTTATAATATTTATCAAAACCTCTGAGTAGTTTCAATTTTGCACGACCCTTAACTTTGTTTAAAGGCATCTTGTACTTGAGCCTTCACAAAACATCGTAAAATATGAATCACAAACAAAAAAGATAAAACAAACGAAAACCTTTCTATAATCACGTTAAAAAAACGCATGTGCATTTCCAATGATGATTAATTTTTTGGTAAAACAAATAAAAATAACAATAAATGCATTAGGGTCATGTCAAGCCACATATTTGATATCCAACACTACATAGACCCTTTATTTCTAGAAGCGACATCGTAAGGGTCGTACGAAATCGAACAGGCAGTGAGCGATGTGCACCGTTTATACACGAGGACGCAACAAGAGATAGTGTGCACAATTACAAAGTATCGCCTTATAGCCGCATTATAATTGCAGTATTAACACAATACTTCTATATTATTTAAGCCGTAAGCTAGCTCGTACTACGTAACCAGCAGCAAGGAGTTATTAACAATAATAATTTAAGTAACCTTTGATCAGACCGCCTATCAGTTTTTTATTGTATCCTATTTTGGATTCAGTGTTTTGACGATTTGATTAACTAAGCTTCAAACATACCCTCATTCAAAGCTGTTTTAGGTATTACGGTTTACTTCGAAATAACGCCCTAATACATTCATTTTCTAAGATAAGTAACATACTTAATAGGACTATTATGCATTCGTATAGATAAGCGATCAGATCAATGACATAAGATAGAAATTAAATTTCCAATCCTTAATGTTGCCATAATTATTACGGGTCAAATGTCCGATAGCGCTAAGTTTAAACAAAAATAGAATAAATATATTTAGTATCAAAAACAAATCACATGAAACAAACATTAATGACCCCATCGTACATGAAACCCTCAATAAGACAATTCAATGTATTTAGTAATGCCAAAAAGAGTTCCAATTTTCTTTAGAAAATAAGCGATAAAAATTGTTAACTATAACTACATATTAAATAAAGAAATAATATAAATAGAAGTAAAATGAAAGGCTTTCTCGAGCTTAGATTCATTTTGCCCTTGGAACAATGGTTTGTAATTGTCGATGTTATTTAATATAATTGAATTGTTTTTTATATTATTTGCACACATTGAAAATATCCCGCCTGTCATATATCGCACAGCCATAAATCTATCAGTCCTGAATCCAAATAATAATAATTTATAATAAAGTAATGCAATACTCGTGCTACAAGATTCCGATTTTATATTATTATCATTTAGGTAAATATTGCGTAAGTGCATTTACTTTGCATCACTCAGATTTTAAATTCGACAATTTACAGAATTATAAATATATATTGTTTGAGAATTGTAATATTTAAAAATCCGACATTTCGAAATACATACAATTTTAAAGAACATTCAATTAGGTATTTAGAAAGACCAATTTTATTATTCAACACTTGACCACAAGACACACTTTAATTTAAGATACTTATGTATAGATAAACAATTAAACAGACAAAAAGCAAGGTTACGATATGAGAAAGCCATAAACAGTCTTTGCATATTAATATTGTGCTGTTAACGTTCATTTTATAAATGAAAACATTTCAGATCAATCCTATTGGGCGCAAATTTTAAGTGATTATGGAAATAAAATATTAAAAAATAAATAATGTTTAATCTGTTAAAACTTAAGCATGTGAGTAGGTATTCCAAGACTTTACTTTAATAAATATCTCAAGTGAAGCCTGAAGAAAAATATCTTCAATGTTAAGTATAACTAGCAAAAGCATAAAAATGTTGTTTTCCTAATTTTGTTCTGAGCATCTTGAATAAACCCATAATAGATTTTCCTGGCATCAACATGGCAATACAATGTCTAATTATTTTTTATCAAATTGGTAACATCGACAAAATGTGATATCATTCTATATGTACATGAAATGATGTACATATATAGAATGCAATTTATGCTGTATTATTTTTATGACGTCTAAAAACTGCAGCCAGCATTCATATTGGCGTAACTTACTGACGAAATAAAAATTACGACGAACTTATTCTGATTTGGCGGAAATGCACTGCAATGCAATAGAAATTGCAAGCAACTGCAATGCAATAGAAATAATTAATTAGCACACGTTTCCATAATATTTTGCGAGTATAATAATTCTAGCTGGCGAAAAAGACAATTTTTAATTCAGTACACTCATATTCGTACTAGTGTTCATATTTGTAGTATTTAAAAGTCGTCGCGGGTAAGCCAGCTGACCAAAAAGCTAATTTTGATTTTCTAATGCTCTGTAATCTGTATGATTATGTTTAATCTGTAGAAGTCGAGTCCAAATTCCTGGCGGGTATCCTGACTGGTGAAAAGTTAATTTTGAATTTAGAACGCGCTCAATGCTGTTTATTCTTTTGAAAACGTGTCCAAGTTCCTGGCGGATACTGGCTGGCGAAAAAGTAGATTTTGAATTTGGAACGCGCTCATCGTTATTTAATACTTCCAGCACGTGTCCATGGGACTGGCTGGCTGGGTGGCGAAAAAAGCAAGATTTTGAATTTGGAACGCGCTCATCGTTGTTAAAACCCCTTCCAGACGACACAATTTAATCAGCCGATTTGATTGCCGATTGAATCGGGCCCAATTTGATCGTCTATCCACACGTACACAATTAAATCGCCAATTTTAGTTCTGCTCCGTTTCCGTTACTGACTGGACTTTTATTTTGCAACATGCCTCTTAGTAAAAAACAAAAATTGGGGCTGATTTTGGCTGTAACTACAAATTTAGAAGAAAGAAAAAGAAAAAGGATATGGAGCAAAGAATGGTTGCTTAAAAGAAATCGCCTAAGTCATATAAATATTGTTATAGAACTGAACAGTGTCGATTTCACAAATTGTATGCGGATGGACCATGACACTTTTAATGAATAATATTATCAGCTCTAGTAAGCCCATACATTACTAAACAAAGAGAAGACAAAATCAACGACAACATCCGCTTTACACGCCGCTTCCTCGCTGAATACGTCAAAAAATTGGCCAATTAGCGTCCACACCACCCAATTTGATCGGGCAATTCCAAGGCAATCGCAAATCGGCCGATCCCGACCACCCAATGACCTTGAATTTCATATTTCCGTCTAGACGACCCAATTTGATTGCCAATCTAGTCAAATTGGACGAAAAATTGTGTCGTCTGGAAGGGGTTTTAAATTTTAATATTTCGAGGACGTGTCCATGGGACTGGCTGGCTGGATGGCGAAAAAGCAGATTTTGAATTTAAAACGCGTTCATCGTTAATTAATCCTTCAAGGACGTGTCCATGGGACTGGCTGGCTGGATGGCGAAAAAAGCAGCTTTTGAATTTAGAACGCGTTCATTTTTGTTTAATCTTTCGAGGACGTGTCCATGGGGCTGGCTGGCTGGGTGATGGCGGGCGAGGGCGCGGGCGAGGTGGGCGCGGGGGACGCGGGGCTGAAGGGCGGCGGCTCGAGCGGCCGCAGCGCGCCTGCACCTCCGCCTGGCACAGCTGGCTTCACGAACCGCTCGCTGGCGCGACGCGCCTGCTGGATGGAGATTTAACGATTATTTTACAGTTTATTATTACATAATTATGTAACATGTAAGGGAATAATATGGATGCAGTGTCGAAATACTGGAATCGTTAATTTATTATTTCCTTATTAGTTGACTAATTCGTACTAAATGTTTTTAGTTACGACGAAAAAAACTTTTTTTTAACTGGATAAACTTCAAATCTCGTCACATTTTTCGAGAGAATTTTAATCAATAAAGAGAACTGATCAAGATACTTGATACTTATCCATCCATAGGTTCCATTCTATAGAGAAATTAATATTTTCGATATTCTATAGTATAGAATATCGAAAATATTAATTTCTCACTAAAACTTTGAAATAAAAACAACAATTATTTAAATGCATCTATGAACAACAAACCTGCGAGTTGAAATGCAGCGCCGGTCTAGACAGCGGCATTCCAGCGCCCGGCAGCAGCGGCGACGCGTACGGCGACAGCGGCCGCGACCCGCCCGGCGACGACACGCTACGCGACCGCGCCTGCACACAACATACGTGACATTCCAGAACGTTCGAGAATGTTCGAGAATGTTCTGGAACTTTATGTAGCAGTTCGAATACGAAATATTGACTCGCAAAGCAGTTACATTTTACTTTCTTTATTTTTATTGAGAAATATTGTAGAAAATATTTAATATACATATAAAACAAAAAGTGTATTAATTAACTTTTTAGTTTGCTATATTTAGTTGAGATGAAAAAATAAAGAACAAAAAAATTTCCATAAATATATTTTAAAAACTTACACATAGGGCTTCATTAAATTGCCTTTCCTCTTCCATTTCTAAAGATGATTCACTTTCAGAGAGATGTCTACACAGCGCTTCGCGTCTTTCAACCTGTTTGCGTAAAAATTTTCTATAAATACAGTGAATTTTTTTCAATTTTTAAATTTACATGCAATTTATGAGACAAATATTATACTATATTATGAATAGACCAGACATTATATATATAAATAAAACAGATAATAAAACATATTTAATAGACATAACAGTACCATCCGATTATAATATAGGACCAAAAGAAATAGAGAAATTAAGCAAATACCATCCTCTTAAAAATGAAATAGCCCGGCTATGGAATACTTCTGCAGAGATTATACCAGTAGTGATAGGAGCAACTGGAATCGTTGCTAAGAGTATAAATAAGTACTTAGATAAATTAGACGCGAACATCAACATACAAATATTGCAAAAACAAGCGGCTATACATTCAGTCACTATCATAAGCAAGGTGCTAGGTAACACAGTATTTATAAATAGAGATTCCGAACCTCCTCTTCCTTGAGGGTCTCAGGGCGGGAGTTAGGAATAAAAATAAAAAAAACCGAGCTACAGCTCGAGTAGAAAAGTTTTTTCAAAACCATCTATATTATGAAATGGAAAAAATAAATATATGATTAAACTACAAACCTCTTGTTGCAGTTTTCGGTGCAAGCGAATGTTTTCTTCCCGGATATGTTTCTCTTCTAAGGCAAAACGTTGCATTTTTTCTTTGTTTTCATTCTGTGATACTGCCAATTGATTTCTATTGCAAATAAGTAACATTATTATACGATTATTTAAAAACAGTAAAAGTCTAGAAAACATTGAACTCATCAATCGAGGTATTGTTATATTCTCCTTAATTTTCTTACACTCAAATTCACAGATTTATATGAATACTCATTGATCGTGCAACATCATTGTCAAATTTGCTTTGCAGTTAATAGATCAAACACTATATTCAAGGCTATTCCTATTTACTTAAAAAAGACTCAGTACCTCTGCCTTTCCTTTCAATTCAAATATTATAATTTACAACAATATGAATATAGCATGCAAATGAAATTAAAATAATTAAATATATTGTTTTACATTACCTTAATTTAACAACCTCTGAGCGTAGAGTTTGAATGTGATTACTAAGATTTGATGCAGTGTCACCATTGCTGATGTCCCTAACAGGAAATGGAAATATTATTCAAATTAATATTGTTCATAATACAGAAAACATCAACAAAATATTAATTTAAAATTAAACCAGATTAAATACATAATATGTTTCACCATGTTGTTTTTGTTAATTTTTCTCAAATTGTTAATATTAGCTGTTATTTTCGAGTGGTTTCAGACTACCGATTTATACGCTTGTTTAGGGTCGTTGTTGAAAACGTACGTAGGCGCGTATAGGCGCGCATTTAATAGCACAGGCGTTTCGAAGCTCGTATAGAATCTCCCTCTCAAGCAAATAGCAATGTTTCTTTGTTAGGGTGCATGTGAACACTAACCCGAAACTGCGAACGAGAACGCCGAAATATGACCGTTTACGCGCGTCCATTTTTTTTGTAGTGCTTATGCTAAAACGACAGTATACACTCAGAAGAATATGCTAATCTGAAACCACCCCTTCAAAAAAAAATACACAAGATGCATACAAGCAAATAAAAGTTACAGAATAGATAGTATATTACCTCGGACTAGCGGGATCCGACACAGGCTGGTCAAGCCTAATTTGTAAGGAACGTTTCTCAGCTTCAAGCTTATCCATTCTCTTCCATAGCCTGTTCACCAATGCTTCTTGTTCTTGCTCTAAAGTGTTCTCCAACTCAACCTATTTAAAAAATTAAAATAAGGTTTTCATATATAACTCAAGGCAGATATTCAGAACATAATATTAGCGATATTTTTTTTTTTTATATATATAATGTATATTTTTAGATTTTTAGCATATACCTAATTAAACTGATATTCTTTTTATACAAATTTCTTTTAATGAACAAGTTTTCAATTCACCTTTTCTCTTCTGAGTCTTTCTAAATTTGTTTGCTTTGCAAGAGTTTCTGCTTCAAGTTTTTCGATTTTCCTCATCAATTTATTCACTAAGCATTCTTGTTCTTGCTCCAATGTTTGTTCCAATCGACATTTCTCTTGACGCAACTGTAATAAATAATAAAAATTCGGACTTATAAATTAGAGAAGACATCAATTTTACTATAATGTACAATATCTAAAACATCTATCATTCCTCCTAAAATCCTGTAGTTAAGTAATGAGAAAATAATGTGTTAATTCTATTAATCCTTAGGGTGGAGTAAAACATAACTTTATCAACATCCAAAGTGCTATATGTATAATGTAGACCCTAGAAAATGCAATATGGGATGCATCATGTGTTGTCATGCATGAATGATTTTTTAGATTGATGCGGTCATTAAAAGGTGGCTAAGCTTTATCATAAATCTTTTATTGTCACTCAGCCAGCATTACATTTCACATAAACGCATATCATGTACACATTACCATCTAGGGACTACTTAAACCAACACTACAATGATTTTTATTTAACAAATTTTCATTTAAAAGGATATTCTCACAAATAATTAGGTTTACCCATTATTGAATCAATTATAGACAGTATAAAATATTAGAAAATCATATTTTTGCATATATTGACTGATAATAATGTAAAGTACTAATTAACATTGACAATTATATTGAAAATATATAATAGTTATATCACCTGATTCAACTTCCTAGACAAATCATTTGTTAAACACTCCTCTTCTCTTTCATAATGATGAGCGAGAGTCTCCTTTTCTTTCTTCAAAGCTTGAATTTTCTTTAATAGGGTATTGGATATATATTCTTCCTCCTGTTCTGCCTTTGCTTGCTAGATAAAACAATTTATTTCATTAATATTATGATTTAATTATAACTAGGAAATCACTCTAAAAACACTCCAAAATGTTCACCACCCTCAGCAGTGAGGATTTCGACTTATGGAGGATAATTTAAATTAACATTTGAATTCCAAAACTTATTCTAAAGATGTTATATCTATTAAAAGTAGATGAAAACTGGTTACTATCACAAGACTATTACTAAACATGGTTTGTGATTAGAAAAGGATACTTACTATAGACACTGACGCCTGCCTTAATGCACGATTTTCTTCCTGTAATGCTTTCACTCTCAATTTGTATGTGTCAAGTTCGACCTTAAGGACCCTGAAATAATGTAAAGCAATACATTTTTAATAAATTTTTAGAAAAACATATAGTGAGGCTGGACTCAAACTAACATTTTTTTCCTTACATGGCCTTAAGCTTAAGTAGCCTTGTACACACACAATCCCACCCCAGCAAACAAATTTCTTGTGCTGTATGTATGATACATTCAATGGACAAATAATTAATGTAATTTAGGTTAAAAAACTATTATGTGAGAAGTAACAGTGCACACAGGTACATATTTTATTATATTGTCATATAATCTATTTGGTATAATTAATAACTTACTGGCAATCTTTTTCAATAATTTTTTTTGATATGCTTGAACAAATACATATTTAAAACCTCTATAATGAATAGGTACGAAAAAATTGTGTATTGAATATTCCAAACTTATAATACATTGTTATTAAATTTTCATAAATGCGGTAAGGGGTGATACATTTTTAGTATTTTAGCGAGACTAAATTTTACTTGTAATTAAAATTGGATTGGATGGATTAGATTAACGTGAATTGCGGACCTGGCCATTAGTTTGAAAAAATATTTATTGTAAATACACTTTAGTACATGGAATATTCAGAATTTTACCTATTTTGTTGCTGTAATGATTCAATCCTTTTTTGCAGCTGGTCTCTAGAAACTGTGCTAGGAGGTAACATTGCTCCGCCGTCTAGAGAACTCGAATCACTCTCTGAAGCGGAATCGCCCATTTTGTGTCCTAAAATCAAGCTTACATTTAATCACAGCGCACTATAATACAAACTATACTGTAAAAATATATAATTTACCTGGAGAAATCACTGTATCATCCATTTGCACAGCACTGTTTAAAGACAGCAACAAAATGTCATCAAAAATGAACAAATAAAAAAATGAAAATATCGCTTAATGATTATAAAATTGCACAAAAGGAGTATCCGTATTTTTTTTTTAATTTGGATGTATCGTTTACTAGAATGCAATAACAAGTATTTAGAAGTTAACCAAATAAATTTAATTGCAACTGCAAGACCTCAAAGACCTCAATCCTATAGAATTCCGAATTCAGTCAGAAATTCAGATTTCTGATTAGTTTATTTTTTCATAAGTTGTAGATCGTCTATAGACACGAGTCCTTTGATCTTGCTGTACACCTGTGCTGTACACGAACCACAGTCCACAACATGCCTTGCTATTCTACTCACATTCGATTCTACTGCTACTATGCCTTGTTCTTAGATAATGAAAACAAAAGACTAGTTTAATAAAGATAAAATCTTGACTAGGAAAACGTTCTGAAAATCTGCCCTTTACAAATATCCAAACTATTTACAATTAATGTCGCAGCAAGGTCGCAGCCTTAGGTAGTTTTAGAGCGCATTATGCGGCATAATGCTTAAACGTTGAATGCTGTGGTTGAATGTTTCAACTACAGCAATGCTTCCCACAATCGAGCACTCTTAAAAGTAATGCGCGTGAATCGTGATGCGTGCAATCGCCAACTCAGTGACAGAATTTAAATTTTTCCCCATTAAATTCGGCATTGTGCGCCATTGAGTCGCATTATGCTCTGTAATTGGAAAACTTACGGGACTTAACTTATGGGCGTACCTATTCAGAAAGAAAGCTTGAAACTTATAAGCGCTTATCGGCGCTTGTCAACGCTGGTTCGTTCTACACAAAGGAAGCAGGTTGAAGCAGACCAAAACAAAATTTATATGGCAGCGCCCAGCGCTGACCACGCTTGTTGAAGCTTGTCGGAACTTGTTGGCGCCGTTCAGCGCTTATCAGCGCGTGTTCATATATTTTCCTGCGCGGGTTACTAGCGCTGACAAGCGCCGATAAGCGCTTATAAGCGCTTATAAGTTTCAAGCTTTCTTTCTGAATACGCCCTATTATACTGTTTAGTAAAGCGGCTAGGCTCATAATTATCAAACTTTATTCACTGCTACAGTCAGACGTAATGATCTGTGGTAATGACCTATAGCATGATGGCAACTTGATGGCAACAGTATATCAATGAACCAAAAAGGAATGTTTTTTGGACTTTTGAATGTATTATATTTTACAACTTCGCACTAAAAATAAAAGTTTGTGTACCTACGCATTTTCTTGGAAAATGTGGGAAAAATGCAAATTGGCAAAGATTTAGCTTACAGTCCCGTAAAGAATGACGATACTAAATTGTTTAAATACGTTTCGATAAAAATAATACCTTCGGGAAAAAACAAAACAATACATACTCCTGCTACACTCCGATATATTTTACTACTAGCTGCACCGCGTGGTTTCACCCCCGTGGCTCCAACCCTGTTAGTTGTAGCGTGATGATATAAAACCTATAACCTTCCTCGATAAATGGGCTATCTAACCCCGAAAGAATTTTTCAAATCGGACCAGTAGATCCCAAGATTAGCGCATTCAAACAAACAAACAAACTCTTCAGCTTTATAATATGAGTATAGATTAAATAAATTAATAAATAGCTGTGGTGACTGTGGTCCTTAATGGCCCTCGGAATGTAATTTTATGAAAATTATTATAATACTAGCTTACCGCCTGCGGCTTCGCCCGCTTTCTCTAAAACGATTTGAGATTTAAACTATCCTATCTCTCGAGTTGGTTCGAACTGCACACGATGTGCGAATTTTATTATAATCGGTTAAGTGGTTTAGGAGTCCATTGAGGACAAACATTGTGACACGAGGTTTATATATATTAAGATAATATTCTTACATATCCTGTATTATAACCTTATGGGTTGCACATCTTATTTTCAGTAAGTAATAAGATTTAATAAATACTGGAATCCGAAATAGTATCACATCCCAAAAAAATGTTCTAAATTTATTTCATTTCTAGAAATTTGCACTACACCACCACGAATTAATATTTGAGAAATTTGAATTTTTTTTTTTCATTTAAATGATGTACGTACATAGTATGAACATGTTTTATTTTTTTACTTTGGTTAGTTGAAATCAGTGCTATTGTCTATTGCTAAATTCGGAAATACAGGCAACATTTAAATAAAAAAAAATAATACATTTGTTCAAAGTGACACACACGCCATAATGTAAATTGCTTCTAGGTTTGGCGTTTGAGTTAATTTTTTTACATTTTGATGTTAAAAGTTAACTTTTATCGTAAATGTATGGCATTTAAAATGTCCTCAGTAAAAATTGGTAAGACAGAAGTAAAACGTAAACTTAGTGAGGTGGTAAACAGTTCAGTTCGAGCTTATTTAGGTTGGAGTATAAGAATCGAAGCCATTCATTTCCATGATTAGTGCGTTTTTAAAGGTGTTTTTCAAAATAAATGAAGAGCTTGTTCCTGTTAAATGTTGATAGTGTTTTTCACAAATATATACTGTTTCGAAAAGTGAAATTATATTTGTCGCCTTAGTTAAAATGTTCGCTTGCTCCACAGAGTCAATCCTGCTGTTGTTACTTGTTGTACGTAGTATCAGGGTGTACCTATATGAAATGTGTCAAAGAAACAGTTGCTCGTCAGAACTTCAATCATCATATTGTAATTTAGTGTTTAAATGCTCTACTTAGAAATCGAAAGAAATCTTTCTATATTTATTGATTTCGTAAACAATGATAGTAATTTGTGAAATAATTACGTCAATAAGTTTGATCGGTCCACACGTATATTCAACGTTCATACGATTTTACAGTACTGTTAGTGCAGATTGCGTGAATTGAGTTTATTTATCGCTTTGAAATCTATATACATTTTTTAACAGATGATATATTTCAGGGTAATTGTTTGCCATGGCTCAATATTATCAAATAGCTGTTGGCCAAGGACATTCATTGACTCTAGAAGATTTACAAAGATACTGCCCTAATATATGTTTAGATGGCAGAATAGTAGTTAATCAAGATGATCAGCAGTATGCACCACAACAAGTATGTACACATTAATTATACTGTGAAATTATTTCCAATCAAATGAGCCATGAGAAAATTAATTGACAAAACTTGTGTTTATTGAAAGGTGGTAGTTCAACAAGCAGATCAACCAAATGATATCATAGTTAGTGAAGGTGTTCAAGTTCAGCCTCAATTAGTTGTTAGAGATGGCTTACAATATCAGCAGCAATATATCATTAGACATGACCAACCTCCACCACAGCCCAACCGACCTGATTTTCAACAACAACAATCACAGCAACAGTCCCAACAGACACATCAACAACAGACATTGCTTAGACATCAGGTAAGTGATTCTTTTTTAAATTGTTATAATTTTAATGACATTTATGCAAACAGCATTGCATAAAGTAATTCTTGAAACAGGTCAACAAACATTGTGTACTATATGGTTTAGAGTTGTGTCTCTAAGAAACATTTATTTTAGGTGTACTACACTTCTGATTTACCTGTAGACGCTCAGGTTGTGTTGCAACAAGCCCCACAGATTATTGATGCATCATTGATGCAACAGTCATCTTCCCAGCGTCTACAACATGTATGTTTATGAAACGAAATAGTTATAGCTAATAACTGTATGACTGTAAGATTTGCTCAAAATCTTATTTGGCATGTGTACATACATTTTATACCACTATACTTTGTCCTAATTGCTTTCATTTACAAAATTGGTTAAGCTATATTTTAATTTTTATTTATATATATTGTTTCTTAAATTGGCAGTTTATTTAGTTTCTTATTTTGCAATTTGGTTTTAAATGTAACCAAAATATCAATTTTTAATAAATTGAGTTTCAAAGCATGAAATTCCTTATATTATGTGAGAGTGAAGTAGGTTTTTGTGAAAGTAAATCTATTTTATTTTGAATTGTAAAATCTCCCCCTTAATTATTATTGTTTTATAAATATATATATTCACAACTAGTACACAACTTGCCAATAATATGATTACTAAGAATAATATACAAAAAGTAAATGATTAATATAAAACAGGTTTTCTGTTATATATTACTGTAATATAATAATTACTAATAACTTGAAATTAACTCCTTATGTTATGTGCATGTTGGAGCTTATTTCTAACTAATAGATTATCGTATAAAAATAATCAGAATGTACCACTACTAATAAAAATGGGTTTGGTTAATGGTTATATTTAAGAAGTGTTGCTGTATGTATATCAAATTTGGCTTGACATGTCGCCATGTGTCTTGATCTTTGTCCAAACACTGTAGGATCATTTTAATTTAATATATTATAGTTGTTCTACATGTCTGTACATGTCTCCCTTCTCTACTATTATGGAAAAATCATGAGAACAAAATGAAAAAAGTCTCCTATGCTATTGGTAACCATCAACTAGTTCTGGATTTGTATGTGTAAAAATACTGAAATAAAATTTCAAACAAGAAAAGAACAACAGGATTACTGGAAAATAATGATGGTGATAGAAGATTATTGCTACAGGTGGCAATAAGTCTTTTGT
This sequence comes from Colias croceus, assembly GCF_905220415.1. Lineage (NCBI taxonomy): Eukaryota > Metazoa > Arthropoda > Insecta > Lepidoptera > Pieridae > Colias > Colias croceus. Next base: position 6,548,591 of record NC_059542.1, read on the forward strand.
GAAGAACTTAAGAGATCAAAGTTTTCATTAAGGCACACTAATCTGGTTAAATAATCCTTTTTACATTTCAACAAAAACCATTTATGTATATAAGTGGGAGAAGGTTTACAATATTTTTATTTGCTTTTATAGGTGTAGAATATCTTGTAGCTTACGTGTCTCGTTTTACTTGGGATAACTAACCCTTCATTACATTTTTAATAAAACCCACACTTGATGCTTATAAAATTGTCCATTTGCTGTCTTTTGGGTCTAATTAACTGGATCTTGATCATCTAGTGTTTATGGACTAAAGTCACAGCCAGTTAAATCATTTATCCCTAGTTTGCACCTATATTTCCCTACAATTTTGGGAGATACATTCCACATATAGCTCAGTCTATTCCTACCACAAAAAGTACTCCAACCTACTGAGTACAATATAAGAGTATAAAATGACCCTAATTACTTGGTTATTTACTAAAATATGTGCACCCTGTAGATGGTGAGCCCCGTGCATGTACTTTCGTCGCCGTCTGTGTTACATCCGGGTCAGCAGCCACCGCCTCAACCGCCGCCCCCACCTCCGCCTCCGCCACCGCCACCTACCCCTCAACATGGACCCCCACAAAATGTATGTAATTATAATAAACTATAGAATTACCAAATAAAAAAAAAATGTTGTGTGGTTTTATGAAACCACGGTAAAAGTGAAACTTTTTCTCACACTATAGACATTTAACTAAAAATTATCGTATTTGTACGATAATTATCGTATCGTGCGTCACGCGACATGCGCTACACAGACCAAAAAGTTTGAGACGATGTAATAAAAGTTTCACTTTAATAAAATTAAAAATTAAAAGTAAGTTAGTTAAGTGAACTAGGTTATTACCTGTGTCGTGTCTCAAGTCAGTGACCTCCCGTAAAAAAACTTATTGTATGTGGAATCACTCAAATCAAGCAGATCAATGCACTGGATACTATTTTTAGTATGAATAGGCACATAGTCTTGTATTTTATATACACATTTTATGCTTATTCTTGTAAATAAGTAAAGTTAGTCTAAAGCTAATAATAATAAACCATAATGATTGGAAATATCTATCTAATATATGGGGGCATGTTTTTATGTTTTAGCAAAATCAACAGCAGCCACAGTTGGCAAGGGCATCACCACAACTTTTGCAACAGCTTCAGCAACACCAGCAACAAATCCAATTCCAACAATTGCAACAGCAACAGTTGCAACACCAACTTCAACAACAGCAACATCAACAACACATGCAGACTCAACAGATTCAGCACCAACAAGTTGTAATGCAAACAGCATACATTAATCAACCTGTAAATATGGATCTATTTTATGTTATAGTAATATCAGTAATGGGCTTCAAGCTCAATGCAAACATTTTTTTTTTCATTATAAAAATATAATGTTTTAAAATTCTCAGATTATTTATTACTTTTATTATATTTTGTATTTACAATAATATGTACTTATTGTAGTTTAAAATCATTACCACAAAAATTAATTATAATAACTGTTTATAAAAAATTTGGCTTCAATATCATAAAATAAAACCCATTACATATACATTTCATTTCAGGGTAACCCACGCCAAGCTCCACCGCGGCTGTTGAATCAAGCACTAAACAACCAAAGTGGGGTGACTCTAGTGCGCACTCCAGTGAGGACCGTTCGACCAAGACGGCCACCCTTACGGGCAACGATGACACCGCCACCGTTACAAGTGCCTGCTAGACTTCTCAATCCACAAATATTACAACAGGTAAGATCAGAAGTCTTTAGGTGTTAACTGTTAACATTGTTGCGGTAGTGCCAAATTTCATAATTATAAATCATAAATGCAAATTTATAATGTCGTATCTTAATATAAATGTATTTTAAACAGTATCCTTAGGTATTTTTAATAAAGAATTGCTGAAATTGGGTCTATTTCAGTTTTTGAAAATTAAGAAAAATTCCAATTGATTACCTGTTTTATTTATAAATATTATTTCATACTATTGTGTCTGGTCTATTTAATAACTTCTCTTTTATCTACTTTTCTGAAACTTAAGTATTCAGTAAGTAAATGTTAAATTTACATAATGTATAAGTATTATAACATTTAGACAATTGTAAATAAATATAAATATTTGTAAATAGAAATATCAACAAACAGATTGTTATTTAAGCAAATGAATACCAGCAGCTTCTAGTTTTCAAACCGCGGATTATTATAAAATGACCTAGAAATACAAGAGAACGCGCCAAATATTATTTCATAGAACTTAACAATATTGAAGGCATACAGTTTCATAACTGTAGTGTATATGTCGCAGTCATCTGGTTGTATCTGTTAATTGTTTGAATGATAAGCCCATTCTTTTAATGATGACATTTAATTGAATTGAAATAAAAAGAGAAATAAGTAAACACGTTTTCGCATTTAATAATATTATTAAGAACTTCTGTACCCAATTTCATACAGACTCTACCAGCTGTTTTTGCATTATTTCAAATATTCGCGTTCATAATATCAGTAGGATTTGATATATTGAATAGATGGGGCGCGGTGTGTCCCTTAAACTCAAACTCAAACATTCATTTATTCAATTAGACTACTATTTAGTAGCACTTTCGAATCGTCGTTACATAATTATTTTAACATTTACCACCGACTCGGAAAGCAGTGATCTATGGAGAAGAACCGGCAAGAAACTCCATAGTTGCTCTTTTAAAATCATGTCGATATTACATAATATGTAACTTATATCTAAATACATATTACATAATATATCATAATATACCAAAGAACTGTCCTGTGGTCGCGACAACCCTCCATGGGTTTTTATCGTCCATATATTCCTGAATACTGTAGTACGCTCTCTGAACTAGTACATTTTTTATATAAGTTTTAAATTTAGAACTACTAAACTCTCTAATATTATGAGGAATTCTATTGTAAAAGCGTATACCCATAAATGAAATAGCAGCTAAAACTGAACTTAGCAGATAAAACTGAAAAAATTGAATAAATTCGATCGCTCTGGCGGTTCACGGGTGGCTGAGTTGGCCAAGCGTCCGCCCCGGATTGGCGAGAAAGGATGAGGGTTCGAGTCCTGCCTCGTGATCTACTCTTTATAAATTTACAGAATTTGATATATTATGTGTGTATAGTCGCAGTCGCCGTCCCCCGGGGCGGCGGGCGCGGGCGCGGTGCGGGCGCGCGCGGCCCGGCCGGGCTCCCCGCGCGTGCTCAACCCGCACGCGGCGCACGGCCAACAGCGCCCGCCGAGGCCGAGGACGCCGCTGCTGCAGGTTCAGGTGAGTGTTTTGTCGTAAACTGATATAGTCATATCTATAAAAAATGTTTTTATTAAGCTATTGTATAGCTTCTATCGCGAGCCTTGAGCGCGGGGACTGAATCCAGAAATTGCGTAACGAAAAACCTCACGCTCCCCACTCCGACGGGCACGGAGGTGTGGCTTGAAGGCATGCTATGCAATAGTTTTACCACGGCAGTCCCCGAGTGCCACACGTATTTTATTTTGTCACCTTTCGCCCAGTGGTGGTCTGGCAAAAGGTCACTGCACAGTGATCAGGCTGCCCTTTGCGCCTTTATTTAATGTAACATTGTTACCTTTATAAATAAATATCTGAAGGAGCTAGTTAACTCGTTGCCGGTCAAAATCACTTTTGACTGCAAGAAAACGTTTTTGCCTTATGCCGCCTGTGCGTCGAAACGAACTGACGCCTGTGCGTCAGTTCGTTTTTGACTGATTTTAGAAGTCATACGTGATTATGATCGGTAGCGAGTTTTGACTGCCACAAATACATCGTTCGGGGCTTTGCCGGCCGGCCTATCGCGGAGACTGGTCGAGGAGCTTCCCTCTTCCGATGGAGGAATTACTTCTTTATTTCTTTCCTCCATAGTTAAATTATTTCTGACATGTTTGATGCGTTTTTCAGAGGTTATCTTATTTTTATTAAAAAAGTTATTTTAAAGTTACGTTACACGCTTATTTATGAAGGTACAAGTCCGAGACGGGCCGCAGACTGCAACCGCAGGCGACACTGTGGCTACCGGCTGCGGTTACCGCAATGCTGCCTGCGGTCGCTATTCCAACTGCGGCTGCATGCCGTGGCTGCACAATGCACAGAACCGTGTCTAAATGATATAAACAAAAAAGACAAAGATAGTTTGTCACTTCCGCGCAGGTGGCATTTGCATACTGCAGTCTGCGGTCGCTGCGCGCCGCGGCCGCACGCTGCGCGTTGCGTCTGCAGGCAGCAGTGTTGCCGCGCTTGGAATCAATTTCATAGATGTTCATAGAAACAAGTGGTGTCGCTTGCAGTTTGCGGTTGCAGTTTGCGGTCTGCGGCCCGTCTCGGACTTGTACCTTAAATAATCTGACTGCAACTCGATTTTAATTGCACATAAGAGGCTTTCATTTCTAAAATTATTCAATTCCATACTTGCTTAATATTTCACTTTAAAGCTTGTCACTTTTACCATACATCGTATATAGAACACTTGCAGATATAATTTTGATAATCACGAACATATTCTTACAGCAACAACAACAGCAACAGCAGCAGCAACAACAGCAGCAACAACAGCAGCAACAGCAACAACAGCAGCAACAACAACAGCATCACCAGTTAGCACAACACATTCTTGGCCAACAAGTGCAACAGCAACAACAACAACAGTTAAATCAACTCAAACTTACACAACAAGTAAGTTTATATCTTCCACCATCCAAAAAATGTGTTCACATATTAAAATAATACTTAACATTCATTATTATTTGCAGCAACAACAAATTTTACTTAATCAAAATCAACATGGTCAACAAGCACGCATCATCACTCCACAGGGTACTATTGTAACGCAATGTATCAATCAGTCGCCTATCTCAATTCACACAGCACAATCAAGCCAAAATAATGGACCACTACCTCAACAAAATACCTTAAATGTTGCACAGCAACACCCACCTAACCAGCAGTTGCAACAGATACAAGTGAAGAAAGTTGTTGTTCAACCCAATAACGCCAATGATATGGATGATCTCGAAGAAAGTATTACAGCGGCGATAGTTCAGAAGTCTATCGTCAATGAGAATATGAATACGTCGCAACAGTTCCACACGCCTCCGCCTCTGCGACAGGGACCGAGTACAGTGCCGCCTGCGTCTATGAACTCCGGAGTTCCACAGCATCAGATAAATTATGTGCCCCAACATAACTTTCCACAGAATCAGATAGTGTACGAAAACTCTCACGTGCAACAAACACCACACCAACCCCAAACTATAGCCCAATTGTTGATGGAACAAGATAATCCTGATGAAGAACGGCAGTTTTTCACATTATCGAACGGACAAAGGATTACTTTAGCGGAGTTCAGGCGGATACAGACGTCGCGCGCTATGTCGCAACAGACGTCGCGAGTTATGTCGCAACATTTGCATCAGCAACAACTTCAACAACAGCAGCAGCAACCCAGGTAAATATGTTTTCCTTATTATAATAACACTTATTGATTCAAACTTAATTTGGATTTAAGGGCAACATATTAGATTGTTAGACACTGAATAGCAATGCTACAATATCTTTCAGTTTTTCACAGACTATGGTCTGCTATGGCAAAACCATGATGGTTTCTAAATATCATTCGGATACCTTTCAATAAAGTATAGTTAAGAATGGTTTTTTATAAGCATTAGAGCCTTTTGTCTAGCTATACAACATTATTAAATTATACTATTTCAGGGATACTGGCCGACAGACATTAGTTAAAAGTAAGGAACAACAAAGACCAGTGCAAAGAGTACCACCAATGCAGACACAACCACAAGCTCCTCACTCCGGTAAGTGGATAAAATTAGGTGTTTTTGTGATATTTTGTTTCAAATCCAATTAAACAAATTATGATATATGTATAAGATTTTATCCTTTCTGTACCAAATATATTGTATTATTTCGTTATTTAATTCTGAGGAAAGATCTTATCACTGTTACAAAATATTATATTATTTATACAGAAAACAACGAAACTGGTGGTCCATCTGAACAATCCGCAGAGCCCCAATCTGCAAAAATGTTAATATTTCTCCAAAATGGAGAACAAAGACTTATTACTTTTACACTGCCAAAGGAAAGCTGTACACTTCAAGAAGTTTTGGAACAGGTACTTTTCATTTTATATTCATTGTATTCAATTATAAGGTATTTTAACAATATGTATCATTAACAAAAAGAAAAATCCTCTTTTTAAAATTAATAAAATTTCAAACTAACACCATAACATTATGTAGTTGATATTTTATTAAAATCTTCAATGATTCAATCAAAATTGTTTATAACAGATTTTGTTCCAGGTTAATGTACCCTTTACGGAAGATACTCATATACAGTGTATGCAAAATACCAGTAGTGAAATTGATTATTTTGTATCAGTAGGTTCTACAACAAGAATAGAAGAAATGGTAGAGAACCATCCGGTATGTAGAAACATCACTGAGTATAATCGTTTTTCCTCGATAATGTTACTAATAATCTTATATATTGCAGATGTTAGTGGGTGATATTAGCAGTAGAAGTTCGCCTAATGTGACTACACAATCTCAAAATAGTGAAATGTCCACACCGGAGAAGGGTCCCGGTCCCGATACTTGTATGTTATTATAGAATAACTTATTATAGAATAGTTTAGTTTCTTAATACATTTTAAAAGCATTTCTAAACAAATTATCATTAGTTTTTCTAAAATATAATGTAATTTGTCAATGACTCCATGTTATTGGCGAAAGTTTGTAATTTTCTAAGATATGATAAATTGGATAAATATTAAATATACATCAGCTACATAATACCTTTTTTGCAGCTAACAATAGTCCCGAGTCGCCTAAATCACCCCCGCCGCGTTTTGTAGATGGGAAACTAGCAGTATGCAAGTCTTGCGGTTACACTGGCTTCGATTTTAGTCGCTGTCAACGGTTTGTATATTCATTTTTATTAAATTATTATGTCGCCGCCACACTATGCTCCTCGTGCTGCTCATTGCTCTGCTCATCGCGCTGCCGTTATTCGCCGCGACATTGCCCTCTGGCCACACACTGCTCTACTCGCGTGATTAATCGCGACGCTCTTCACTAGGGATGGGTCGTCGGCGTATTTTTCATCAACGAGACTAGATCGTTAAAGGTCGATCATCAACTATAGTAGAGCCATTTTAATAGGCAACATTTGACAGTTCAACAAAATTCAACAACGTAACCTAGTAACGACGACATAGAATAACATGATATTTCGTTTTGTTAGAACTGCACATTTGCTTAACTTTTTTCAATTACGATTACATATTTATAATAATAATGACCGATACAAGTAATTTTAGGATTTGATTTTACTGATAAACCATTCTAAACAAAATAAACAATTTCTGATTTAAAGAACTGACGTCGCTACAATTTTGTGTCAATAAACCTTTTTTCTTTTTAAATACCAGAGACGTTACTCTAAAAATCGAAATCTGACATCTAGAATCGAATGCATTGATTACTTGGGAATAAAAATTATCATAAATTATTGACATGTGTTTCAAGTTCGATTGACAAATGTTTCAAGTCCGTATCGATTAATTCACTTTAATCGATGTTTTTAAGCAGTTTACCACCCTATGAAGATAAAATTGATAGACGTCAAATGTTGCCTATTAAATTGGCTCGACTATAGTCGTTCAACTAATTAAAATCTTCGACTAGTCGATGTGTAAACTGAAACGAATTGACCCGGTCGACCGATACGCGCGCGTGCGATTAAATTATTAAATGTTTTTAACTGCGAATAATTAAATTTTCTTCAGCGGCCGCTTTTCACGAAATGATCGATCATTTCATTAAATGAGCAAATCTACGATATGGCCACGACATATTATATTGGCCGATTAAGAAGAGCTGGAACGTCAACACATTGCACATGTGTAGTGTCTGTGAAGACGCGCGCGGCGTGACGTCATACTGCATACGCATCATGAAAAGTCTATCCGTCTCTCTCGCGCGCAGACTAGCTTATGAGGATGAAGGGGACAATTATTGCTTTTATTTTGCATTTGTTTTTAAATACAGGGTGATGTAATTTAAACAAAGACGTTAGGTATATCTACTACTTACTGTATTCTATGAGATACTTCGCGGCACGCGGATTAGAATATTTTTTTACTTTACCTAGGTAAAATTATGTAATCATTTTATAAGTTTTGTTAACAAAATGTAAACGCCGTAAGTTAAAATTTTCATACATAGCTGAACAATACAGCTCTTATTGTAATGTAGCCTTATCTCTTACGTGCTAGGGTTTCGCTTGTATTGTTTCTTGGTAGTGAGCGCACGTGTTATTTGTATTGTTATTTTGAATATGACATGAAATTTAATTATTATTTGACAATTGAATGATTATCAATACTATATTACAATTGATTATGAGAATAAATAATGCAAGTCTACACTTAAACTAGAGTCCCATTTATTTTTGAACATACTGTATAGTAAAATTGCATAAGTGTGAGTACTGTGAAGATGCCAGCTTTCCTTAATCGGCCAATACACCATACGAAATTTCCCTACTGGTATCTGTATATTGTGCTTTTAACGTATCAGACGTAATCTAATGTAATCATTGTAAAAAAAAATACCGGCCGAATTGATAACCTCCTTTTTTTTGAAGTCGGTTAAAAACAAGTGAGAGAGAAGTGCAATATTTTTAACACAAACCCAATTGTCAATATTCATTATGATGATTGGTGTAATTATTTTCTCTTAATTATTTTATCGATTTTTACTCTTTTTATCAAAGATGATTATTTTAATGAATGTATATTTTTGTTACAGGTGTAAACGAGTTTTCACAGAAGAACCGAAAAGTGTTCCATTAGCAAGTAAAAACGTAGAACAAAAGAAGAAAGAAGCTGAAAAAACTCACCAAGAAAAACAAATGTAATATACTACACAAAAAAGTATTTGTGTTGAAAATATGCACAGAGTATCCACATTAATTCAAATTAATATTTTCTTTCAGAACATGCAGTGAAAGCTTTAAGCTGAACTTGCTAAAACCTTCCATCAAAACATTTAATAATAAAACTGTAAGTATTCAAAATTAACATGCATTATAATCTTATGAAATAATTATGTGAAAACTTGGTTACAATAATTTTTTATGGTAAGTTAACTCAGACAACTCATGGTCATGAATAGACCTAATTTATTTACATAATATATGGATTTGCTAACATGAAAATAATATTGTATTCTCTAGAATTTTTTCTTTTTTTATTATCTAACCAAAGGTTTCCAGATCATAATATACAATATAATAAGTGGACTCAATTTTCTTTTTACTGATTATTGTGAATATTTCAAATAGATTGTACAAGAGAAAAAGCCGGGAAGAGTAAGAAAGCCAAGAGGAAAACAGCCTGATCCTGAACCGGTTATATTAACATTAAGTTCTGATGAAGAAGACTCGAATAGTTCAATGTTAAGTAATCAGGTAATAAATACTACTTTTTATATCAATTTCCGATCACTATAAGAAAATGATATCAAACATTGAAGGATAATTTAACTTTTCATTATAATTTTATGACACAATAATACTGAAATATTAATACAATAGTGTGTATTATTAACCAGATGGAACAGTCGGCAACCATGAAGGAACCATCACTAAGTGAAATAGAAGGTGGAACACCAGACAGCGGCATTGGATTTGATAATATGGATGGTAAGTGTATTTTTATTGATATCTTATTTTCAAAGGCAAATAGAGATTTTCAAACCATACATTTGATTGCATTTCATAGCATTCCTCTCAACAAAATACTTAACCTTTCCTTTTACTTTGTGAATTTAATTGTCATAGTAAATTGTTTGTTGGTTATTATTAAAATTTTATTGAAACTTTAACCAAGAAACAGAAAAAAGTAAAACATTTTTTTATAACAAATAATAATGTTACCGTGACTATACGAAATGCAGTTTATCTAAAGATGCACTGATGACAGATCTTTCACTAAAGTTATTGGTCACAGAACAGTAAGAACATAATAGAAGTGCGATGTGGGCGTGGCCCACGTGTCACTAGTAAGGTAAGATCACCTAACTCGCTCTCAGTTGTGCGCAGAAAAAATATTCGAGTCGGTTGTCAGCTGTCAAACCTTTTTTCCGTATTTATTCATTAATTAGGGCGTGTTGTTCGGTATTAGAGTGGAAAAATGATAGCAGACGAAATAATATCAGCAATGGAGGCATTTCATACCATCGGTAAGTCTTATTTAATTTATTTTAAATATATTTTATGTTACAACTTCGCTTGTCGTAATTTGTCAAAAATTTATAAAAATATTAAGTCAAAATGAACCTTAATCCATAAGAAATAAGTACTAATATAGATTGAACAGCAAACAAGACTTTCTGGAATATTATTGCAATAAACAAACGAATGTCGGTTTAGTGATGGTTGTAGCGCATATCGACACTATCGATACTTTAGAAAAGACAAACATTATAAATATTAAATTTTATTCTATTTTTCCTTAGCTTTCATTTGTCCTATTTATTTATAGATTTTCGAAAGAGCCTAATTTAAAAGAGAAATGGATAATAAATGCAACATGACGAGTTAACTGGATGCCGAACAGCAATAAGCAGTCTAACAAAGGCCACCGATACATCAAACCTACGGCAGTTCCAAGATTTAAAATAATGCATATTTTCTGTTTGTTTTGTAAATATAGATTTATACTATTCTATTCCGTTTTTTATTTAAATATAATAATATGAAAAGACGTACTTAGTAGTAATAAACATACTCCAAAATGTGACACCTATACTCCTGTACTCATATAATAGAAAGAAAAAAAAATGCACAAAAATATATTTATTTGTGAATTATCGATAACAAGGCTGACATCCCTTAGAGCATAGCATCAGGTTAATGTCAAGTTAATGTCATTAATTTAGAGTGACACAAATTTCAACCTTATCTTTATGTGTTGAGGTTCAAAGTTATATGTATTGAAAACCAACGCCCTCTGTTGTGGAATAGCTGAATGTTTTCGAATTTGGAATTTCTGAGCAAAGAGAAACAAAACAGCTAATATACCTAGGGATGTTATACTAAAATAAACCGTAACTTCGTTCGTTAGGGTACATATTGAAATGCTGAATTTATAACCTAAGTCAGTTTTTACTCAAATTAAGCTGTCCAATCAAAGGCATAGTTTACTTGTAGTGTACTGTATAACTATCGGTTTAAATGTGTGGGTTTGGCGACACTGGTTTTCATACGAATTATGACATTATAGCACTTCTATTATGTTCTTACTGTTCTGTGTTATTGGTGAATGGTCGCTATTAATCCTTTTCGTGACGACATCGGTCATTCACTGGTGACTGTTATCATAGACCAGGACGACTTGGTCACAGTACAGCACTGCTAAATATTTTTTACGTGGACACTTTATTTTTGGATGTTCTTAATTGTATATTATACCATTTAACTAAGTAATGCATTCGCATTGGGATTTTAATTCAACAGATACAATTAATACAATCTTTCTGAAATATTGTTTCCTTCTGGGATTTCAATGTAGATACTTCCGTAAACGGAACACTTTTTGGCGCCATAATAGAATATGTGAGTACCTATGTATAATAAAATTATTAGGTACACAAAAAATACGACTACGTCGTCCTTTCGCGATAGTTAATGCAAACTCAGCGTGATTGCATTAAGCGGCCCGCGTCGCCCGACCCCCCGCCAGTTCCCCTCCGTTTCTCTGCACACGTACATTCGTCGCCATACTGTAGGAAATATGGTAATACTGTGACTTGGTCAATGTTTGTTAACATTAACACAAATTGTAAAAATCTAAATCTAAGATTAACTGTATCATCTTTGTATCAATTAAATTAACATTCACCGCTGTATTTCTCATTCAAGTAAATTCAGAGCAGTTACAGTGTTTGGGTAATTGGTGATTGTCGACATACACCGGTGCATCTTATTATTCACTTTATATTCTTTTCTCTTATTATTCACTTTATATTCACTTATATCGGATTAATATCCGATATACGTGATATAAAGTTCTATTAATATAGGAACGTATTTATGAATGAATACTAATAGGGTAATTGGTGATTGTCGACATACACCGGTGCATCTTATTATTCACTTTATATTCTTTTCTCTTATTATTCACTTTATATTCACTTATATCGGATTAATATCCGATATAAGTGAATATAAAGTTCTATTAATATAGGAACGTATTTATGAATGAATACTAATAGGGTTGCCGTAGAAAAAAACTTCATATATGTAATAAAAACTATTTCATTAACTTGTTTGTCAAATGAATGAACTTCTAAAGGAAACTATTCAACCAACGCATTCAACATAGGTATTTATGTTTACCTAACAGTGTCCAAAAAATAGTTCCCTAGTATCCTGTTTTGATTATTGGATACATACTGAATAAAAATATATTGAATATTGATACTGAATAGAAATAGCCGCCGAAATGTGTTAATTTAGCAGGGTGCTACTATTGTAGATATGTATACTTTTAAAGATTTAAAAATACAAAGAACAAACAAATAGCAGAATACAATTGTTTTTTATACTATGCTGTGAAGAATCTGCCGTAATGAACCTTTTTTATTATAATAATTAGGGATGTAACGATACATGATTTTGCCGATACGATACCGATACCGATATTTGTAGTAATGTATCGGCGATACCGATACCGATATCGTGGCTTGGTAGAAAAATAAATAGTGAATTATACATAAAAAGTTATATATGTAGGTACCAACATTTAACAGAGACTCAACTGTTAATCGTATTTTTTTAAATAAAAATGCCAAATCGAAAAACAACAAAACCATTTATTTTAGTATTATTATTTTACAAAGTCAGTTAAACTTTAAGTAATACACATACAATCAGTACCTAATAAAAGTTTACTATTGGTAGAGTTTTTTCAAAAAACAAAGAGCGCACGCGCGGTCGGCCTCCCGCATCGTTCATTGGGCGCGGTTTTTTGAATTGTTTGATATCGGTATCGGTTGTTTTAATATCGTCGATACCGATATATCGGCTTGCCGATTATATCGGTATCGGTATTGGTATCGTTACATCCCTAATAATAATCATGGGCCTAAAAAAAGAGACGGACGGAATATCGCATAAACATTGAGTGAAGCCTAGTAATGGCGGCGACACATCCATGTGTGTGTGCCAGATTAAAGGCCAGTGCCCAGTGCAGTAAAAATTACTAATTAGCTTGGATGAATCAACCACTGGACGCGAAATCAAAGGAAAATGTATGAAAACTTGTTCAACCAATATTGGGGCGAGGAGAGGTAAAGGAGTTTATAACCAAACAAATAGGAAACATTATACCTACCTGCTTCATATAATTACACATACAGTATATTCTTGAAATTTTCAAAATATCCGTCTTATAACAGATGTCAAAGACAGTGTTAATTGGCTGTGATATTTTTTTAAATATGGGTGTTATAACCCAAGAGCCCACGACGGCCAGACAATCCTTATTTTAGAAAAGTTGAAAGTTTCTCTGTATATGTCTCCGATACAGATAAGAACGACTTGCGATTATCAAGTTTGGGTTGTGGTTACTGGCAGGAAACAGGTAGTAAAGGTGTATAAAATTTCACGTATCTCATTGACACAATAACTAAAAAGTCATCGAGATACGTGGAATTCTATAAACGTAATAACACTTAGATTGGTTGCTATGAAATATTATATCGAAAACTTCCCCAAGTTTGCAGAACTTTTGGAATTTTTTTCACGACCATACAGCAAAAAAATAATTTAATTGCAATTTTAACAATGTTCCGGACTGCGGACAAGGTTGCAAAATGACCCAGAAGATTTCAGGTCATTTGTAACAGGATGGTGGTTCTCCGTTCTACAGGGGTCTTAGTACGCAATGACAAAAAGAAAAATGATGGTTAGAACGCTGATACCGGATACCTTAAGATACTATAACGTTTTATATTAGAGAATCTTAACATAAAATATTATAGTATCTTCACCGTGTGTGACGCGCTTTATTGTCGTCCCAATGAACCATTATGGGTACCATTCACAGGCGCACCCATCCGCTGGATTTGTAGCTGGCTACAAGTCCGCGGACCAATCTGCGTGTGTATGTGTAGTTGTGCGCGGCTCGCGGCTCGGCGCGGGATCGCCATCTGGAGACGCGAGCGCCGCGCCGCACCCGAGCCGCGCCGGACAAATCCGTACGTGTGTGTGCGCGCGCGGATTTGTCGGTGAACTTGTCAGTCATTCGCCATATATACATAATTAATTTTATAAATAACTAGCTTTCCACGCGCAGCTTCGCCCGCGCAGTCAAAGAAAAACCCGCATAATTCCCGTTCCCGTGGGATTGCCGGGATAAAACCTATCCTATTTCCCGGGATAAAAAGTAGCCTATGTCCTTTCTCGGGTATCAAAATATCTCTTTACCAAATTTCATGCAAATTGCTTCAGTAGTTAAGGCGTGATTGAGTAACAGACAGACAGACAAGGTTACTTTCGCATTTATAATATTAGTATGGATTAAAAGAATTCATAAATCACAACGCATTTATTTATTTATGGTGGATTCTAGATAACAGATTTCGATTTTTAGAGTAACGTCTCTAGTAAGTATTTAAAAAGAAAAAAATTGGTTTGTAAAGTCGGTTTACTGACGATAGTTGAACGTGACAACGATTGTGCTTCTTTGTCGCTCGTTCCACGCTCTCGCTTGCACTGGAACGCCTCAGAGCGAGGTAACGCCGCATGAGTCATGTTTTTTCGAGCGTGCAGCCGGCTCTATCGAATTATAAGACGTTGTCACGTTAAAAAGTTTCAGTTCTTTAAATCATCTTCGTTGTTTCAGCTATTCCTTTGCCCACACGCGGCTTTTTTTCTGCGTAAGCATTGCACCGACTACTAGAGCCAGAGAGCTTTTTTTCGTGGTAGGATAGATACGTGCAAGGCTCACCAAAGTTCACAGTCGACTGGACTGCAACTCGGCGCTCGTGTAGTAAGTGGGCGATGACGGATTTGTCCACGGATTGGTACGGCTCGGGGCTCGGCTCGCGGTGCGTGTAGTCACGTAGTGAATGCCGGGCTTTAAACTTGACTGAAGTTTGAAAACTTTTGGAATTATTGTTAAATTTTGAATTTCGAATGTCGATACTGACTGATGTAAAAATAAATATCTTAAATATCACGTTTTCTGCTAAGTAATATTTGTTTTACCACACATAGTGTGAACTATTCTTTATTTAATCCATAGACTTCCTAGACGCCAGTCACTTTGTACCGATAAAATTTTTAATCTGTGAAAAAGCTGCTCAACACTGGCAGTGTGCAGCTGTCAAATTTTGCCTTGATAATTTGATATGTTGAAAAGTGCGTACATGTTGTAAAATAGTGTAAAACGACTTTGTGATGATAAAATAAGTATCAATCAAGTCCAAATCAATAGAATCTAATGAAGATGTATAATAAAAACAGTCGTAGTAATAGAGGTATGCAATATTGTGATAAACGAACAAATATGTTTTTGAAATAAAAAGTAAATGCAAAAATCAATAAACAACGCGTTTTTAAATAAATAATCATTATAGCATTTTATCATGAATTATGTATCCGTATTTTTTGTTTTAAAACTCTACCATAAGAACACGACTACAATTCGTAGAGAAAATTTGTTGCCAACCGCCATTTAACCTATAAAGTATGAGCTCTTATGTACCATGAGAAAATCTGGATATTAAAGGATGTAATAACGTAATTAATAACTAGGAATTCTTAAAATTATAATTGTATCTACACTGTACAATTGCACTATTACATTTGGGATTTGGTACAAATCTGGATTTATTATTATTTAATCTTATACCTACTATATTATTATTTAAGTTATATGGTTAAATAGTTACCAGATCACAGTACTCCAAATTTTCTTGAAATTTTGAATATGAGGATAAAAAAATAATTCCATTTTATGCTTAATAGGTATATATATGTATATATTTTATATATAACATTTATTACAGATGTGCAATATTTTACTTTCAATTAAAATGTATACATATTAAATAAATTTTGACTTTTCTTATATTTAAGTATGTGTTTTGTAATTAGCCGCGACATATCTATATCTATATGATATATTGTAGTATACAGTCAAAATCTGTTATAACGACATCGAAGGGACTACTCATATTGATTCGTAAAAACCGATAGTTGTAACAACCGGATTTTAATTTTCTCCCTTTCTTTCCAAACGGTTAAAATTGTCAAGTGTTTGTTTGGAAATCCTTTCTCTAGCTTTAAATAATACGCGATTTTCTTCGATATTGATTTGTTTTCTTTTTTGCGACATGTTACAATTTTCACAGTAAACTCAACAATATGTTTTGGTGTGCCTTGTGTAAAGATAAGTAACAAACTGACTTAAGAGATGAAGAAGCGGGCCTTGAGGCTACTGCATGCATGTGCTTTGTTTCTAATTACAAAAGACCTTAAACTTTGATTACTTTTACGATAATAGCCATTGACTCTTATACCGTGCCAGATGTGGATACAGTTACCTATTCAAATTTTTTACAATACAGCTGAGCCGGTCGTTCTACAGATATAATACTCCGAAAATATTAACCAAATGTGGTCGCTTAATGCGGTATGTCGTAGTAAACAATGTCGTAAAAACCAATGTTTTCGATAAGGCGGTCATATAAAATTCATCCAGGACCTTTGATTTTGGTCAATTTAACCGGTATGTTGTTCTAAACGATGTCGCCATAAACGGTTTTGACTGTATTTTTATGATAGACTTAGGTACAATTAAAACAATATACAGCCTGCATTACTCCGGCCCCTGGCCTAACGTTGCCTCCTGTAATCCGTCATGTCTATGATGATTGAATACCTGTTTTTTGACAAATTTCCCACCGATAATGCATTATTGAACAATGTACAACATGTACAAAAATAATGAGCCGTCACTACTGTGCTCTACTTGAAGATTTTTTTTTTGTGTGGTGTCTCTCAATGTTAGCCAGCAGGGCTTCTACATTTTAACGCGGACATGTGGGTGAACCGAATGGTAGTGACATGTGCAAGGGCGTCCCCCCTTTACGGGGATCTCGAAACTCGGCTTGGGCTGTCGCTTGAGTGGAGGAGGCCAGAAGGGCCATAGTCGGACGGGTTGAAGATATTGTTTTACATACACATATACAATGAAGTATGATTTGTACCTACTTCTGAAACAGACTGAACCATTACATCTTATCATTAGGTCTATAATTTATTATGTCCAATTACAAGATGCTTTTGCTTAAAACATCCGGACTATAGGGGGATCTCTAGGCAGCACTCTATAATCCAACAAATTTGATACTCCGACACTGCCCTGCAAAACTATTGTTGGAATCCTGCTTGTATCCTGTATGTATATTATATCAATATGTAAAATCAACATCAGAGAATCTATTATTTTATTTTTGTTACAGATGAGAGCAGGGAAGAAATAAGTCAAAATGTATCAGGCATTGTGGCTTCTCTAAACTGTAGGACTATTAGAATTGGCTCATATAGATATACACCAAAAGAAAAGGTTTACATATCATCTAGGGGCATAAAGATTGTTGCACCTTCATTAAAAAATGAATCAAAAGAAGTAGCTCTCCAAATACAATTAAAAGAAGTAGTCCGGATATTGATTCATTTTGGAAAAGGACTACCAGTTATTTTTCTATATACTAAAAGCAAATGTGGCGTTTATATAAGAAAAATGTTGGACATGGTTGAGGACCTAGGTAAGTAATCCAAATTATCCTTTGTCATAGTTTGCCCAATATTACATAACCAAAATGTATGCAATGACAATAGTTTAGTGAAATAATAAGGAATGAGTGGCTAAATGTATTAATATGTATTTTTATACTCTAGGTCCATATTACAATCCAATGTCAAAGATAGACCCCTACAAAAGGATAACCTTACTACCCAATGTTATTACTGATGACACTAAGGCTGCTTTAAAAAATTTATTTGGCAAGGTTATGGATGAGTTGAACGCAAAAGAAGCTAATGAGATTCTAGTGCGAACATGTCCACAAGAAAGCAATAATATTTCAAAAATGACAACAAGATCTGCAAGTGCTTCCAATGTTTCTGGCGGGAAAAGGTGAATATAATTTAAAGATTTGCTGTATTTTTATTGTTTTCATATTAAATTGCTTGCAAGGTTACTAATATTCATTACATTTTCAGTTCAAATCCAGCTGAGATCAGACAAATTTTAATATACCCTCCAGGTAAAGGTGGTATTCCTATAAATACAGAAGACTACATGTGTTTAGCCCAAGATCAATTCTTAAATGATGTTATAATTGATTTCTATTTGAAACACTTAGTTCATGATGTATTAACCGCCAGTCAGAGAGAAAAGACTCATATTTTTAGTACTTTCTTTTATAAAAGATTAACTACAAAACCAAGCAAAGTAAATAGAAGTTCAAATCCACATGAATGGGACAGCAGTTTGTCACCAGCACAAAAGCGACATGCCAGAGTCAAAACGTGGACAAAGAATGTAAACATTTTTGAGAAAGACTTCATTGTAGTTCCTATAAATGAAAACTGCCATTGGTTTGTGGCGATCATATGTTTTCCAAGTTTAGATGGATGTCGTAGTATGATTGATAATAGAATTGTAGCTCCACAGGCGATAAGGCGAAAAGGTAAGCAATTCGTCTTTATACTATTTAGCTAACAGTGTTATGTAAATATGAAACTTAATTGTTTTATTATCATTTTGCAGAACGTAAATCATCTATGCAGATAGGAAGCACAACAATTACACCTCTAGTAAAACAGGAACAACTGACTTTAAATTGTGACTCAGATAATTTAAGTGAGCGAGATGAGGCTGAGGGAGATGTAAGTGCTAGAAAGTTACTATTATCTTTGAAAACTCGAGATAAATAATTTTAGTAGGACAGCTATCAAAACTATCAAAAATAATTGTAGTACTACAGTGCACTTATTTGTGTATCTGATTTTTAAATTGTTAATTCATCATAGAGTACCAAGTTGAATCTATAGGAAAATAGATTATCAATAAAGTTAGAAAGTTTTGGTAACTTGAAATTTGTGAAGTGTTTCCTTTCAATAAATACTGACACAGTAGATAAGAAAAGAAATAGTAAATATTTAAAATGAATAATTTATAATAATCTTAATAATATATTAAATAATTTCAATTATCAGGAAAGTGACTTAGACATGCAGTGTGATTCAGATGAAGATGAAGCAGAAAAGACGGTGGAAAAGAAACCAGATCTACCTGTTGTCAGAAAGAATGAACCAATAAAACAGTATGTTTATTACTATATATATTTTAGTTGTTATTATAGTTTTTTTTGTTTGTTTGACATAATCATAATATAAATGTAATGTTTGTTTTCAGCCCCTGTATTTTAATTTTTGATTCACTTGCTGGAGCTTCAAGATCAAGGGTTGTGGCTACTTTGCGCGATTACCTGACTTGTGAATATCAAGCAAAGGTATTATATTATCTTGTATTATTAGATATATGTATATTATTATATTTAACAATATTATATATTATGATAAATTTTAATGCCTTTTCGTCTTTTTCAGATGTCAAAACAAAAAATTTTTAATAAAGACAATATTAAAGGTAGCTGTCCTAAAATTCCCCAACAAAATAACTTTACAGACTGTGGTTTATATCTTTTACAATATGTTGAACATTTTTTTAAGGTATGTTGATATTTTTTTCTATATAATTTAGGAATACTTTTGTATGGAGGAATAATATGGACTTAAATTGATTTTTTTCTTTTGCAGGATCCAATATTGGATTATGCTTTACCCATAAAACAATTGGCAAATTGGTTTGATGAAATTGTTGTAACAAGGAAACGAGAAGAAATCTCAAATCTGCTCAAATCCTTAATGCATACATACAATCCAGATTCGCATTTAACATTACCTGATATCACATTCCCTACTTTAAATGGTAAGATATAAATAATTATGATTATTGCATAAAATTAATGTTTGTAGTATTTATAGAATATGAACATAGATGTTTGCTCTGTGTCTGGGTGTTAATAATTATATCTATATAAGTATTTATTTAAAATTATATATGTATGTTTATCAGCCATCTGGTTTCCATAACACAAGCAAAAGCTTAGTATGGGATCAGATCGTGCCATGTGTGAAAATAGTCCCGAAATATTTATTTATTAAAGTGAAACTTTTATTACATTGTCTCAAACTTTTTGGTCTGTGTAGCGCATGTCGCGTGACGCACGATACGTACGATAATTATCGTACAAATACGATGGTTTCATAAAACCACACAACATTTTTTTATATTTGATTCAATTTAACATTTGCCTTACTTTATCCAGGTAAATTGATTGAAAATGAAGAGCAACAAGAAGATGGTCCTGAGAATGAAAAGGGAGGGTCAAGTAAAGAACAAAAAATTGAAACAAGAAACTCAGAAGGCGCTACATTAACTTTTTTAAAACAAATGCCTACTGGAGATATTTTGTTAAAGAGGAACTTTGCTGATTCATCAGATACAATTCATTTAAGAAAAACAATAAGGCTTTCGAGTGACTCCGAAAATAGATCCGTGGTTCAATTTAAACCAGAATTTATAAAAAAGGGTGATAATGATAATCAAATAACAATAAAATTGCACTCCGGTGATTTTGTTAAAGACATTCAAAATACTTTAATAGTTAATAAGAATAAAACTATGGGTGATAAAAAACATGGTGTACATAATCAGAATGTATCCAATGTAAATTGTGTTCGTCAGAGTGTTAGTGAAAGTGAGAACTCATTTCTAAAAGCAAGAAGATTTAATAAACTTGAAGATTTAGTGACTGAAACTAGTAAAAAGTTTAAAAAGAATGAATTTTAAACAGTTGTCTGTCCACTTTACCCACTATTAAATTATTTTTAATTTAATAAAATGTATAGTTGTTTTATGACTTTTGTAAATATTAGTTAATGCTATTTACTTATTAGACAATGTATGTATCTGTTTTATAAATATTAATGTAAAGATTAAAAATTAAAACTGTATAATACTAGCTTCTGTATTAAACTGGTAGAAGAAATATATTTTATGCTTTTTTTTTTCAAATTTATATCGACGATCGACGAAATCTAGTTATTATTAGAAAATACTGCCTAAAAATTGAAATCCTTAAAAATTTCGTTTTGACCGATTAGAGAAGACTTTTCCTATCCTATACTACTCTTGATGCTCGAAATCATCCGTCGTAAAATGGACGATTGCAAATGTGGGTTTGTATGCGTAAACGCGAAACCTGTCGTGGGAATAAATACCTACCGACTAGTCAGGGAACACGGGAATGCACGTGAACAACGCGAAAGCTGTCCACATTTTAATTCACGTTCATTAAACTCCACGTTAGTATCTGGAAGTGCCATTATCACTAACCAGTTACCAAAAAACCCATTTAGTAACTTCCTATTTCTAATGAACCACGAACTGTGATAATTTAACAACTTGCAATAAGACTATAAAAATGTGATTTTTGTACCTTCGTTGATGGGTAGCTTTAGTCAAAGTCAGGTTTAATTAATAATCTATATCAAGTTCTGTCAAATCAGCATTCAGCGATGTATAATCTGTGCTTTATTTGTGAAATTGTCAACTAACAATTTTTGAGAAAAATAAACTTTTTCTATTTACAGTTTGTGGTTTCTTTGTAATTTTTCATAAAATTAAATAGTCAATATAATTATTTGAAGATGGATAATAATTCTGATACTGAATCTAGGACATTGGAGGGTTGGACAAAGGAAGAAAAATTCCAATTATTGCAAGCTTTAAACGAATATGGGTGTTCGGACATAGATCAGATTCAAAGTTTTATATGTTCTAAAACTACAAAAGAAATAAAAGACGCAATCAAATTTTACAATCGGAAAGCATTACAGAACCCTGCGGTGCTAAGTAAGAAAAAGAAACGAACAGCAAATGCATCTATAGCACCTATCGCAAGTTGGGCGAAATTACTAACGGATACAAAATCGTTTGATGAATTAAATACTGAAATAGCTCTTGCATTGCGTTTAATTGCTGAATTCGAAGATAAACCGCCTGTGGTTTGTACTAATAAAGTTGATTTTAAAGCAGCTTACAGTTACTTGGCAAATGCCTTGGAAGGAAAGCCATTACCAGAAAATAAGTTTATCAAAGCTATCTTTGAAAAATGCCTCTATGATATCGCCGTTGCAAGTAAATCTTTTCTAAAACCTCAGACACTCAAAAAACTAATTAAAGATATGAATTTATTTGATCAAGGGATAAAAATTAATTCACAAGCTTCCAATAGTACTGAGTTTACAACTATTAAATACTTGGCTAATCAAGGGCAGTATAATCCACTAAATATTGAGGAGCAGTATTTAAAATCATTACATAGTTCTTCGTGATTATTATTGGTAAATAAACTTATAAAAATATGATTGTTCTGATCTATTTATTGTAAAACACAGGAAATAGTTATTTCTTTAACCGGCTTAAAAAAAAGGAGGAAGTTATCAATTCGGCCGGTATATTTTTTGTATTCAAATTAATAATTAGATGTGATATTGCAGAACATGCATATTATAAAATAGTATAAGCTATAAGTAATTTGTGATAGTAGGTAATTTAAGAAAATTAAATATAATGTATTAACCAACAAGTTGTTTATTTTAACACCTCATTAGTAGTAGGTACTACTAGTTATTATTCTGTGACCTCATGAAGCTTTTCCACATAGGTAATTATGTTCTACCACACTACAATACTGCATAATATATTATATAAAACTGACTTAGAAATTAGTATTGGGTAATAATATATGTAGTATTATATTATCTCTGGTATTGGGTAAGAAAACATTTTTTTTATTCAATAATATTATAATAAATCGCCAACATTTATATTTTATCTTTCAATTTCAGTCAGAATTATAACTGGTTTGATTTAACAATACTGGTTATTACTGGATAAAGTTTATTAGTATCCAACATATTTTTATGTATTAAGCCATTCTATAAATTTGTTAAATAATCTCAAAGCTACTTTGACAACTCTATCCCAAAAACTTGGTTCTTCTTGGGCATCTTTTGTTAGTCCAGATGAAAATTCATCAGCATCTAAATCTTCCAATTGTCTTTTTTCCCGAGCTAAGGAATTTCCAAAATTGTCTGAAAATATTATTATGTATTTAAATAAGTAGGACTATCACAATTTTCGTAAGTTCATGAAACAGCGTAGTTAATAGGTAATATTATGATGATAAGATTTATCGTTCTGTTTAGTTAGATTCAGCCGACAGACACGCAGCTACTTTGAAGTTACAGGCATTCCAACTGAAACTAAAAAAATAATCCGTGGTCAAATGAAATCCCCATGGGATTGTAGCCTATGTCACTCTCTGGCCTCGCAACTAATACCAGACTCAAGAATCATATTTTCACCCCCTTGGCTCCACTCCTGTTGGTCGTAGCGTGGTGATATATAGCTTATAACCTTCCTCGATAAATGGGCTATCTAATGGCTGGTTCACACTTTGATTAGTGTGAGTGCAGGTGATTAGTGCGAGTGCAGGTGTGTAGTGCGAGTAGTGTCCAATTCAACTGCGAGTGCAGGTGATTAGTGGGAGTGCAGGTCAATGGTGCAATTCGCGACGCTACACACTACGCTAAACACTAAACACTAAACACTCGTGTCCAGACGTGTTTAGGCAGGCACACTGCGAGTGAGGGGGAAGGGAGGGCGCGCGGGACGTGGCTACTCGCAGTCCACTCGCAAAAAAATAGAACACGCTTCTATTCACTTTACTACACAGCCTACTAAACACTTGCACTAAACAGTCGCTGTCCACACGTAGTTACTAAACACCTGCACTAATCACCTGCACTCGCACTAATCAAAGTGTGAACCAGCCTTAACACCGAATGAATTTTTCAAATCGGACCAGTAGTTCCCGAGATTAGCGCGTTCAAACAAACAAACAAACTCTTCAGCTCATAGATTAATACTTACTTGGAGAATCGTATGATATCTGAAAAAATAAAATAGGAATTCAATACAAAAGAGGATAATAAATTAAAACATTGTTTTTTTTCAGCAGATTTGATATATCGATAATAACAATATAATAAGTAAGTACCTAAGTATATAGTATGCGTTTATGTAATTAACAACTAATTAGTAACATTTCAGTGATTAATTTCATTTTTTATTTAAGTAACAGTAGGTAACTACCTACTTACCTATAATTAGATAACTCAGATTAAAGGAGTCAGTTTATTCAGATTGCATTGGAAATACATAGATATTTACCAGATTAAAAATCTTACTTACTTGAAACGCAGAACTGATGCAAAAGAAATATAGCAATCCTAAAATCACAAGTATGTACTTCATTATGGTCGACCTTAATGGTGACACTCACATTTACCACAACAGCCCTCCTGACTTTGAACTTGCGTTTTATAGGAAGGCGTGGTTACACGATCGTAGCGGAAATCATGACTTGTAATCACTGGTTACATATATTTAGATATTACCATTGTATGTATTACTGTGGCTCAAAATTTTGTTGTGTTACCTATTTAATTCTCGTAGCAGCTGCAGTAAAACTTAAAAAAAAAAAACATTCGGCACCAAACTCCTAGCTACCTTAACGTAAAAAATTAAAAAGCCTTTACAATAAAAATATAACTACAGTTTTGTTCTATTAATTAATAAGTAAAAAGTAAGTCGGAGACTATTTTTAAACCTGAACCTGTGCCTGAACTACTGTACCGATTTTGATGATATTTGTGATTTGATAGACAAAGCCTTGGAAAAGGACTAGGTAGGTAGTTACCGAGTTTCCTAATTTTTTTTGCCATGAAAACCCAACACTATGAAAGTAAAATATATTTATTTATTTATATTTATGATTTTCCAACAACGGATACAGTCTATATATATTATTTTACTTACCTACATAGCTTACAATTGAATACAAAATGGTCACCTCCAATAACAGGAAAATACAACACCCCTTAGATTACAAATCTTTTATTTTGTAATCTGAGCAACACCCTATGTCAATTTGCTGAAAAATAATAGTTATATAATTTTAAACTATTTTATTAAGTATATAATAATAATTTTAAATTTTAATATAATATTTTGAATGTCAAAGTGCTTAAATATTTTATTCCAATCAAATTCATTACGATTCATTCATTCAAATTTTATACTTAAAATACATTTAATAAGGAGTTAAAACTTAGAACATAAGTATTTTTATCACTCACTAGCTGTTCCCCGCGGTTTCACCCGCTCCTGCTCAGCTCCTGTTGGCCTTAGCTTGATGATATAATAATTAATAATATAGCCTATAACCTTCCTAGATAAATGGCTAGCTAGGCTATCTAACACCGAAAGAATTTTTCAAATCGGACCAGTAGTTCCTGAGATTAGCGCGTTCAAACAAACAAACTCTTCAGCTTTATAATATTAATAGATTACAGACTGAGGATTAACAATATTATATGGCGTTATAGGTATGTATTTGATTTTAAACTTGGTACGTCTATTAATTTTTAAAAATAACGGTAGCAGGTACCTAACTACGTAGAAGAATAAAACTAAAATTAAGTAAGTACGTAAGTATTGCATTTTGTAAGCAACTAGGTATTTATCATTTAGGAATTCCTGGTGATAAGAATATTAACTAGGTATAACGATAAATATATTATGTATAAAAAAACTTATGTGGTTAGAATAGTCATACAAGTACTAGTATGAAGTATGAATGCATAACGGATATTTGAATAGTGAATAGTAGTGACCTTTGTTACACATGATAGCTTCTGCACAATAGGTGGCTAGTTATGCTGATGACTATCAAAACAAACTGTGAAAAGCACTAGAGTTTATTTAAAGAGATTAGTCAGAAACATTGCATAAGGCTGCAAACACAGACGTCATGCATTCGTTTGTGCCTAGGTATATTTATTGTCTCGTATATCTTGATTTTGTGGAAAAAATAGTACTATAACGCCCTCTTGTGTATGTCTCATTAAAATCTGTTTAGCCGTTTTTAAGATTAATCTGGTCTCACAGAAAATTAGACCGATATGAGAAATTAAGATTAAGATGTTTGTTTGAAAGCAACTGAGTAAACGCGGCGTTCCATAAAACGAAGGGGTAGGTTACTCATAGCGTGCATATAATATGTATACAGATAGTAAGTAACTACTTCAATATTGCAAAATTTACATTTTTAACCGACTTCAAAAAAAAGGAGGAGGTTATCAATTCGGCCGGTATGTTTTTTTTTTTTTTTATGTATGTACACCGATTACTCCCGAGGTTTCTGAACCGATTTACGTGATTCTTTTTTTGTTCTATGCGGGATGGTGTCGAATTGGTCCCATAAAAATTTTATTCGGATAGGACCAGTAGTTTTTATTTTATGAGCATTTTTGTCTGTAGGTATTTGTAAATTTTGCAAGTGCAAGTTTGAAGTCGGTTGTTTTTAACGCAGTTATCACTAATTGTATGATCCAACTTCTGATTGCAAACTTGCATTCAGAAGTCGACATGCAACTGAAAATGTTACTAATATTTTATTAATTGGCTTGTGTATCTCGCAGTGTTCATTCAGGGTCTTAGCATTAAAAGAATCTACACCCACCGGATGGGTGCGCAGGTTTGCGCGGTCTTAAATTGGATGGGACCCATCCAATTTAAGACCGCGCAAACCAATGCTTAACGTCGTTTTTCGTTCTTCGCCTGGTGACAGACAAAATTGCGAAGTCTTGTAACGAGGTCGCGTTTTACCGGGTATGAAACTAATAATGGTATATAAATAATAACATTAATGGCATGAGAAAAGCAGTTTTGACTAAAAAGGTGAAGCTTGATACAAATTATGAATCATTATGACTTATGAGAAATATATTAGAGAGCTCCAACAACATTTCCATGCTTATTCATCAGATAATTTAATATTTATATCATCTTAATTTTTTTTAAATTAGGTTCACCCAGGATCACCCCTATCAGCTATGAGGATATCACCCAATGATAGAGTAAAAGCCAAAGAGAATTTGTTTATTCATCATACTGAATATATCTTATTCTAATAAAATTAAGGGATCATTTTTTTGTCGCCCCAAAACCAGAAAATCCCATGATCTGAGCTAATTCCGACTGTGCGGGAGTGTCTTCAGTGTCATCGTCTTCCTGTAGTTTACGTTTTTTGTCTCGGCGACGTTCGCGTCTGAGTTCTTTCAGTCTTGCCTCCTCTTCTGCAGCTTCTTTTAGCCGAGTGTCCAGTTCATATTCCTTTTTCTTCTCTTCTAGTTTACGTTTGTTTAGTGCAAACCGTGCTTTAACCTGAAATGTTGTTTTTATTGTAAGTAAATAATTGTGTATGTATTTGAAAGATATGGAAATATAACACCATAAAGACATAAAATGTGTCTCAAATCAGATCTATTTTTTTTTGTAATTACAGTAGAACCCGTTTAATACGATCACGCTTAATACGATTTCTCGTATAATACGCCATTTTGCATCAGTCCCTGCGGCCGACTCAAACCCAACTGACTGAACTGACGCGATGACTGCTTGCAGTGGTTTCCTGGATATTTATCGATGATAATGTATCATCATAAGAAATTCAATCTATTGAAGATCTTATTGAGAGTGTGAATAACACTCAAGAAGAGGCTCAAAGTGGTAATGATCAAGAAGAAGATGTGTCAACTCCGATATTGACACACGCCCATCGGCATTATCAGCAGTTAATAATTTAAGACGCGATGTAACTTCTTTAAATACACGACATTTTGTATAACGTAGGTACATTATGTTTAAATGTACAATATACATACATCCGAAAAACCATAATAAATATTAATGCATAATATGTATGTAGTAGTCCGTTTTTTATTTCCCGCTTATTACGCTTTCCCGCTTAAGACGCGTTTTTGATTGAGTCCCTGGAAAATCGTCTTAAACAGGTTTTACTGTATAATAATAAATATAAAAGATACTAAAGTTTGTAGTTATAACAATAGGATTTATTTATTGTTCATAAAATAAATAAGCTTATTGTACCAATTTAATAAAATTCACATTTTAAACATAAACATACAAACATTGAAATTTACCTGATCCAATGAGCTTCGTTCAATTTTCATGGACATACCAAGATTCCTTTGATGTTTTTTGCCATTAATGTGATCAAGAAAGTTAATAGAGTCCTTGACAACACAGTCGCATACATTGCAGTAATAGCCACCAGTTTGTGAGGTAGGTGTGTTTTTTGTTATTACAACACTTTTTCCTAGTTTTGAATCTAAGTCAACTTTATAATCACGTTGTTTGAGAAGTTCTCGTTTAACTGGTGGAGCTGGAACAATAAAATTTGTTTTGATGTTTGATCATTAATAATACATTATTGTGCCATAATTAAATAATTACCTATAATCTTACCCTTTTTCTTTGAGCGTTCTTCTTCCTCCAATTCCGCTTGTAGTCTCTCGACAGCAATTTTCTCAAACTCATCTTTATCCCATTTTCTACGATGATCATCCGGTCTCATACTCATTTTCGCAGCTGTAATTATACCTTGAACTTCTAATTATTATGCTTATTTTGATTAAAAAATGAACAAAATTCGACACCTATATTTTGTATTTTGACACAAAAAAAAATGTCAATGTCAATGGCCGAAACGTCATTCTCTTTCTGTCGTACAGACTAATAAAATAAAGTTACCCATTCACAGACCGACATGTTCATTCTCCGAGAACCGTCAACCGAGAAGAATTATTACTGCTTGAAATCGCACGAAATTAATTAAAAAATATGTTTGTTCGTGACATTGTATATTTTTGCTGAAAAGCCCAAACAAAATATTTTTTTTATAAAACTAATTCATAAGTAAAAAATATATAAGTTGTGTATGAGTTAGGGTGCTTATCCACCAGAGATGTGCGTGGCTATGCAGCTATGCTGCGAAAATGTAATATCTGTAGTGTAACCGTTTCCACCAATGCTAAGCTATGTAGCGGTGCGAGTAAGAACTGCTATGAAGATGCGCCGCCCCAAAGAAGCTGTGCGTCGAAGATGCGCAGCTCAACCTATGTAATGTATCAAATAGTAGGCCCCGCACATAGCTAAACCACTCGTGAAAGCACGCAATCTATAGAATACAGCATCCTTGCATATAAAAAGCGTAGCTTAACTGTATCCGTTTTCACCGTTTTCACCAATTCTAAGCTAAAAATGGTTCTTAGCAACGTAGCTTAGCATATCTCTAGTGGAAAAGTACCCTTATTCCAGATTATAATAAAGGGACCGCACTACGAAATTAGCCCACTAGGCACGGGCTTGATAGCCCTTTAGTTAATTGATTTCTATTATAATATAGTTCTCATCATACAATAATAATAATTATTATCAGTATAATCCAAGGGCTACAATATTTAAAAACAAATAAGTGAGAAATTGAATAATGTTTATTAAGAGTGTCATGCTGAGATGTATGACGATTTATAGAAACACGGCATTAATCATGCCACGTACCTACTTTAATAAATGGGGTTTTTTCATTTATCAACGTCAAGATTATATTTTGAGTTGAATAAGATCTTTTATAATAAGTATCTTTGAATGCGGTATAAAGTTACGTCTTAATTATTACATAATATGCAACACATTCCCATTCATAAATTACTTTTATTTTGAAGAAAGAACTTAGAAAGATACATAGTTGCTTATAAATACGGTATACCTACCACAAAAAATAATATAAATGGAATATTTAACATTTTGATGAGCGGCTTTTCTTGATTTATCGTCCAATACTCAAATAGGCGCATTAATTTTTACAGCCCGTAAATACCAAATTGGTACGTAACGTAATTTAAAAACCATCCCCTCGGCATCGTGTTCCGTGAATTTTGTCGGTTTGTGGAAATTTTCATTTCTGTTTTAGCGTTTTTCCTATGAGAACCGCTATTCTATCTGATACATAAAAATAAAGTAATTTTTGGGACAAAATACAAAACAGCTGAATATGTTAGGTTTATTTTATTTTTTGTTTATCATGATCACAGTCTATTATAATATTATTTAGGCCATATAATTATTATAAACGATTTTTCAAGACAGGCAAATCGACAAGTTCTTCGCAAGTGATATTATGTCTAGGTACTATCAATTAGATAGATACCTACCGAAAGCCTGTATTAGGCAATTTTAAAATTGTAATTCACTTGATTATAATAATTATACCCACAAAGTTGACTCTATTTTGTAAATGAGTAGGTAAATATTACCCAGATTTTACCTGATTTTTTATTTATTATGAAATTTAAAGTACTAGTACTAGTACTAGGTACCTACTGGGTATCTTTTAGGTAGGTACACCGATGTAATTGCTGTTAAAATTTGGGAATAATTTACCTATATTATGTAGTTAGATTGTAGATTTAGTATAATTTATTATAGGTATTATACTAAAAATAATGCAAATTCTGGTATGTACCTATATTAGACGTTATGGTTGGTATAATTTATTTACTTTCAAATTATTCAAAAATTTTAAAAATAGTTTTTCAACATGAAAAGTTGCGGAAGCGTTTGTTTTTAAAAACAAAGTTTCAATTATGCATGCTCGACATGAACTGTTTGTTCCGAGAAAATGAGGTCAATAATATTGCCTCAAGTTAAAGCACCGTTTAACTTGTTTTAACATAACTTGACTATAGCATCGCTAAGTATTGTTTTACACTTCCAGTAAACGCATAAGGTATTTTTTATTATTTTACGCCGTACTGTAATCCCAAAATTGGATCAGAAGCTTTGAAAGAATTACAAAACAAGCAAAGCTTTTAGACGGGTGATTGAGATTAATGATTTGAAATATTAACACTGTAATAATATTAGGAGTTAGAGAAATTATGTTTGTTATCGCAAATACTTATAAAATAGGTAGGTATAACAA
Source organism: Colias croceus (assembly GCF_905220415.1). Classification (NCBI taxonomy): domain Eukaryota; kingdom Metazoa; phylum Arthropoda; class Insecta; order Lepidoptera; family Pieridae; genus Colias; species Colias croceus. Next base: position 6,579,794 of record NC_059542.1, read on the forward strand.
CGTTTATTGTGTGATATACCTACACAATATTCTCGTTATTATTACCTATTTTGTAGGGAAATATTTTTATAGAATGAACATAACATGAAGTCCAGTAATCACATTAAAAACCAATAAAACTTACTGTACCTAGTGTGTAAATTTTTATAAACATTATGAAATTTATCTTCAATATATACAGTATATTTACCACATATTTACAGGTGATAAGGGAAAATCAAATCTGAGGCATTCGACAAAGAAACGCTTTATTGCAAAAATCTCCATCAGAGACAGAGCTTCTAAGACGTCTGTCAAGCTTTGTGCGTCTCAAGAGACCAATGCAATTTACATTGAACGCGGCTGAAAAAAAATAAAACCTAGGTACGTCGACGCAATGCTATTAAGAAAAGTGTCTGAAAATCTCATCATGAAAATTGAAGTAGATTGTAAATATGTAATAGCATTGTTTCTTGTATGTATTGTAACATAATATATTACATTATAATTAAAAATTATTAACTAGCCTTTGATTTGGTTGGGTTGAAATTTTCAGTTCGTACATTTTATATTATCAGATCTAAAATAATAGATAACTAACCATTATATTGCAGTCGTTCGGAGCTTTACTTTGCTTAGATGATTTATGTTTATTTGTACAGATAGTTTGGCATAAATTGATTTAATAGAATCTGATAAATATACGCAAAAGAGTAATTTATCGAGTTCGAGTGGACAGTGCCGGTGTAAGGGCCACTGACACCCCGGGCGAAAATATTGTGGCGCCCACTTGAGGTGTTCTGGAGGTTTGCACCAGGAGAGGCAAGATACTCCAACTTCAGACCTTGGCGCCCGCCAGAATTTGTCGCCCTGGGCCATCGCCCCCTCTCGCCCCCCCCTAACGCCGACACTGCGAGTGGACACAGAATACTTTAAACGAGTAGGTTAGTACTTCCTGGAATGGGTTTTAAAACTTAAGTAATTTATTACTTTAATTGGCGTCGATTTTTTAAACTCTGAACTACAGAGTTCAGAATGAGCGTGGTCATTGGTCAATGTTCACCGTTTTATAATTCACTAGATTTCCGCCCGCGGCTTCGCCCGCGTTTTCAAAGGAAAACCCGCATAGTTCCTGGTCCCGTGGGACTTCCGGGATAAAACCTATCCTATGTGTTAATCCAAGTTACCCTCTATATGTGTGATAAATTTCATTGTAATCGGTTCAGTAGAATTTGCGTGAAAGAGTAACAAACATGCACACATAACTATAAATATGCTCATAAACTACTGGACCGATTTTAAAAATTATTTCACCATTCGAAAGCTACATTATCCACGAGTAATATAGGATAGGTTTTATCCCGGAAATTCTACGGGAACGGTAACGGGAACGAGTTTTTCTTTGAAACCGCGGGCGGAGCCGCTGGGCGGCGGAAAGCTAGTAGGTAATTCATATTTTTATTTTTGAACTTAAATGTAAGGACTACTTCCATATGCCGCTTAAAAGCCATGTTGGTTATATATATATCTTTTTAGATAAAACAAGATTTTGATCATCGTATAAAAGACTAATCCATACTATAATATTATAACGTCTACATCAACAAATAATATTTTTAATCTTAGCTGAAAATGTGTACCAACTAACTTTTGAATAACCTTACCGTTTTCTTGTAATGACAAGTTTTCCCAAGAAAGAAAAATGTGATGCAAAATTCTTGTCGCTATAACAATATTATTACCCGTTATGCTTCATGTGAACCGCGCACAGGCGCCACTACTTCGTCAAGGTCCTTTTGTCATATCTCGTCGCATTTACCCGTGCTTGTCTTAAGAGATATTTATGTTATCATAATAACCATAGTCCGTACTCTACATAACAGATTGTGCTGAAATATGTGCTCGTTACTAAGCAAAATAAAATAAGCCTGTATTTGTTTACTTGGGTTACTTTTCCGCGTAGGAGAATATGATACAGAGTTTTTATAAAGAAAATTTAACGTGCGTAAGTCTAGTCTTTTTAACCGACTTCAAAAAAAGGAGGAGGTTATCAATTCGGCCGGTATATTTTTTTTTTTTTTTTTTTATGTATGTACACCGATTACTCCGAGGTTTCTGAACCGATTTACGTGATTTTTTTTTGTTCGATGCAGGATGGTGTCGAATTGGTCCCATAAAAATTTTATTCGGCTAGGCCCAGTAGTTTTTATTTTATGAGCATTTTTGTCTGTACTCGATGACTTAATTGGAATGTAGCAAGTAACTTTGATTCACTTCCCGGTAACCGATTGAGCTGAAATTTTGTATAAGTGTGTAAATTGGATAGCGATGAAACATTATCATGACATAGAGCTGATTTGATGATGGAATCGGAAGGTGGCCATAGGAACTCAGTAATATATTGACTCAACTTTATCGAGTTTGGGCTCGTTTGATTCGTGTTGAAAATTACACTAAAAAGTATTAAATAAAATTAACTGCCTTAAAAACAACCGACTTCAAAAACGGAAAGCCCGTGCACCGACATCAAACCTATTTAATAAATAGCACATCTAAATAATATGTAGCAATTAATAATATCAAATCTTTTTTATTTTTTACTTTTCCGTTTTTGAAGTCGGTTGTTTTTAACGCAGTTAATTTTTTCCATTACACAATATTACCTCTATATTTTAGGCACTTCAATCATGGACGTAGCTAGCCATGGGCTCAAGGTGGGAAACAATAAAAAATAATATGTTACTAACAACCTAAGCTACCAACTATACCGAAAGTTATACCCGGTCTTCGAACCTCTAAAGGAAAAAAGGAATCCCATAAAGGTTTGTTGTCATTTTGTTGTTCGTCTGTCTGTCTAAAAAGACCCAAAAAGTTCTCAGGAACGCGTGACGGTATCAAGCTGAAATTAATAATACGGTATCAAGCTGAATACTAAAATCTACTGTCTCTTGAAGAAATGCAAAAATCAAACCAACACAATCAAAAAATACAGCCGCTTTTGTGACATTCGCATGTCACAAGGAATCAAAATGCAATATAAGACTTGTGAGTAGTTTAATTTTTTCAGTGCTTCAAGGGACGGCAGTCGATCTGAATTTTAGAAAAGCTTACAAGCTAACAGCAAATGTTCCTGAGATAAAGGGTCGCGATGGCATTCGCGATGACATTCGCGATGGCATTCGCGATGGCATTCACGATAGCATTTGCGATGGCATTTGCGATGGCATTCGCTATGGCATTCGCGATGGCATTCGCGATCGCATTCGCGATGGCATTCGCGATGGTATTCGCGACGGCATTCGCGACGGCATTCGCGATGGCATTCGCGATGGCATTTGTACCATGAAATAGATCCAAAATTTGTCCCTATCTTCAGCCGTTTGGTCGCTGGGCGTATGACAATTTGTTAATCAGTCAATTTAGAGGTAAATAATTATGTAAATAATAATGTTTATAATTCTGTGTCGACTTTCGAGAATCGAGTGTGAATTTTCTTACGGATATTAAGTTTAGTAGATAGTACCTAGATAATTCAGTTTTTACATTTGTTAAGGTACCTTCCAGGTCAAAGCCAGCCTGCCCTGCCCCACCGTGGCTACGCCCATGACTTCAATGCCTGAATGTTGTCGGAGAAGCGGTGGAATCAGTGCTTACAGTGAAGAGTGCTATTGCGAGAAAATAGTATGAATTTGTTAATAAAATATAACAGAACGTTTTGACGAAGTAGCGCATAAATTTAAAGTTAAAAGTAAATGTGTTTATGTAAGGGGGGTATGTATCCCTCTTGATTATGTAGGTCTATAGTATGTTATGATAAAATCGATTCCATTCAAGGCATTGAAATATCAAAATGCATGCAAACCTAGATTTAAAGATTTTTTAATTGTAGGTAATGAGTAATCAGGATAAAAGGTAGGTAGGTATGTTATATTAGTTACCTATAATTTCTATTTTCAGAAGTATATCATAGTTGACACAATAAAACAAGCAAACAAGATTGTTGGTTTTTGTATGGAATTATACAATAAGTACAATGTTTTATATTGTTATGAATAAATTCAATTTGCACAGATAAGAAAGGCTATTTTTATTTCTAGGGCAACTTTCATTATTCAACTGTTGGATTGCCAAGTACTATTGCTATACCGACCTATACCGTCTATTGTGAACAAGTTTTTAAATCATAGCACTCAACTGCGATGTCACTGCTATATTTACATGAATTAAGATAAATATGTTTTATTAATTTTGTGAAAGTCTAAATTTGCTGCGAGCAGACGTTTTAAATTATGCGTCGAGTAATATTTTAATTATACTGGCATATATTTATATTGGAATGATAACACGTCATGTTATTTATGAATGCCATTATAGTTTCGGAATTTGGACGAATTTTCGTTAAATAAATTTTCAAGCAAATGTCACGTAATATTTAAATTGCTGTTGAAGTTATCATAATAAAAAATCTATACTAATATTATAAAGCTGAAGAGTTTGTTTGTTTGTCTGTTTGATTGAACGTGCTAATCTCGGGAACTAGTGGTCCGATTTGAAAAATTATTTCGGTGTTAGATAGCCCATTTATCGAGGTTATAGGCTATAAGTATAACATCATGCTACGGTCAACAGGAGTGGATTACATTGAAATCAATTATATTCCAGCGTATCATACAATATATTAAATCGTGAGGAAACATTCCGAAAAAAACTTAAGAGATAACAAGTGATAACTGCGTTAAAAACAACCGACTTCAAACTTGCACTTGCAACATTTACAAATACAGACAAAAATGCTCATAAAATAAAAACTACTGGGGCTATCCGAATAAAATTTTTATGGGACCAATTCGACACCATCCCGCATCGAACAAAAAAAGAATCACGTAAATCGGTTCAGAAACCTTGGATTAATCGGTGTACATACATAAAAAATAAAAAAAACATACTGGCCGAATTGATAACCTCCTCCTTTTTTTTGAAGTCGGTTAAAAAGGGATAGTTCATTTAAAGATATTTAAATCAAAAGAAACTCTTTTGAAGCGTCGCATCAACCAATTATCTAACAAAGGAAGGGTACCTAATACCTACCTATATAGTGAAGGAATGTTTATTTCATTTATTTCTCGACAAATGTATGGGGCAGACCAGATTAGGAAAGGTCTCCTCGTTGTTTTCGCATTATAGAGCTCTGTTCAACCTCAAAAAAAATTGACAGAAAAATTATTGAAATATATATATAGTTTTTTATTACTATAACTACTAATGTTATAAAGCTGAAGGGTTTGTTTGTTTGTTTGAACGTGCTAATCTCGGGAATAACTTGACCGATTTCAAAAATTCTTTCGGTGTTAGATAGCCCATTTATCGAGGAAGGCTATGCTATATAATATAATCACGCTAAGACCAACAGGAGCGGAGCAATGCAGGTGAAACCGCGCAGCACAGCTAGTAAAGTATAAATTTGATCATTTTTTATAACTTGATGGGTAGCTAAAAGCTTGTTTTATTTCTTATATAAAGAAATTTGTAGTTTAAAATATAAAAGATAAAACTTCGAATTGTATTTTACAACAACAAAATGCATTCAAACAGCATTCACATGAAAAGTATTATTGTTCATAGTCTAGAATTCTAGATTCTAAGTATGTTTTCTTATTGTAAGTACGAGTAATTGTTACCTGTACAAACTGCTAAAAAGGATTATGCTTTGTTAAAACTTTGCGTTTCTTTGAGCGACGATAATCTGTTGACATTTGAAACTTCATAACTAAACTGAGTTTAAGCTGTGATACCAACTTCTTTAAAGGTTTCCGTATAAATATCACAGTTTCATTATTATTTTCTTGTCTATATAAGGATTGTTATGACTCTATTATTTAAGCTACTAGAAACTCATCTGGATCTAAAGAAGATACATCTTCTTTAGATCTTTTAGATATCTAAAGTCAACCACGAAAATAAAAATAATCTAGATAGAGTAAAAATTGATTATTACATAAAAAGATGTGCAAGTTTAGTAAAGTATCACTATTCGGAACTATAAAACCTAATAAATGGTTGTCAATAAAGTATTAACAACTCTTCAATGAGGCTAAAGCTACAACGGACCTAAAGTGTGCCTTAAGCTAAAGCACTAAGCACCACCACATGCTTAGTTGCTTAGTATTAATATGCTGTGATAAACCTATTATCGCAGTAGTATCATTTATTCTATTACTAAAGCAATACCCAATCAAAACCACTATCCCGACCAGTTACCCAGTTGATTAAGGTTAGCCGACTGAATATCTCTGCAGCAGGCTGAACATCAATTAGTGTTAAATCATTCCTTTAATATAAAAGTTAATTAAAAGCATTTTGTATCGTATTCTCAAAATTTCAAATAATCATCTTGATATTAAATATATCTATGTACGAACAAACTAAAAGAAAAATATTCATTTTGCAATGAATATTTAGTTTTTAACAAATTGTTAAGTTTATTTAATGTTTCTATACTTACTATAATGTAATGTATCCGTTGAACAAATTTCAATAAAAAATTGTTTGTTTAAAACTTTGGCTATCTATGAAACATGCAGCAACTATGCTAACACATAAAAATGTAGGTACCTACTGCTCAACCTGAAACTCTATGAATATGATAACGTTAATATAACATTATTTATGTTAGAAAGTCTTACGATGCAATGTTTTGAGAATATCGATCAGTATAATTTAATATAATGTATAGCTATGTTTAGTTGGGTTCTACTTGAAACTACGCAATACTTTGTACATTTTAGAAACTATACCGCAGTTTGCTGAGTAGCTAGTGAGCTGATGACAATTTGGAACGAAGCATAGCACGATTTCTCATGAATTAGGTCATGCTCCCAACTTTGCCACATCCACGCAGAATATCAACTATTCCTTCCTGTAACTATTTGAAATCTATTTGTGGTTAAAACCATATTCTAAAATAAGCATTAAATGTATGAGTGGTATTCAGAAACGATCAATTTTATTTATTTTTGCTCTGATAATTAGTTTAAAACATAGCATATCAAGCCTTTTAAAATTGTTCAATTATTTGCCTTTGTATTTGCTAAATGCTAGTCCAAGAAGATTATGGCCAAGCATTATGGTCTTATTCATAAGATATTAACACTTTTTAAAGTTACGGTATGATTATTAAATTCATTGCATGTCGGTGGACAGATTTTATTTACTGCTACTATATTATACACTAGTACCAGGCTTGTAGTATGAATAAAGAATCATAAATAGGGAACAGTTCTTACAATTTGTTTGGGTTTGTGTGCGGTTTGGCGCGGAGTCAGTGCAACATCGCTAGACGAATCAGACGGGCTCATTTATCGTGAGCTTTCTGTTATGGGCCATTACTGCCGTATATGAAAACTACCCACTGTACCTTTTTAGCCAGTAAGATATATAATATGAAAGCTACACAATCTATGATTTGATTTGCTCTTATTTGAACGAAAATACATTTTGTATTGTTTGGAATTTCCCACAACTGAATAAAACTACAAACAAACACGCTTAAAGCTTATATTAGAAAGAAAGTAGGGATTAAGTGAGTACGTGAAATGCTGCTTTGATGGTAAGTAGCTCTCATTATTACGTTATTATTACATTATAGAATTATAAAAGGAAAAAAAATATGATAATTGCGAGAATGTATGATGCTACCTCATAATTTAATTAATATATATTTTTCGAAAAGATGTTGTATGCAGGCCTTTTATGAAACTATTCTCACCTCTCTGTTATATTTCTATTTCTAAATGTTTGTAACACTGTATAATTTGTAAGTCTTCAACATGTTCACATAAATTCCACAGAGAGTTATTCCATATTGCTATATTATTCGTATTCTTATTATGAGTTTCCTATTTCATGTTTAATGAAAATGACTTTAATTTATTGTTAAAAGCGGTTCATTTGTATTCTTACATAATTACCGGCCCTTTTCCGAAAAAAATATATTTATTAGGTACAATCTATTGAAATAACAAAGGGGCAATAAAAACTTTTTATTAAAAGGATGACTTACTGCCCTCCCTTTTCTTTGAAGGATCAAATAACTGATATACCTATATAAAAAATTCTCTTCCTTTATTTATAAGTATTAACTATTGTAAATTTAAATTATTTGCTGTTTTTGCTTGTTCTCTTAAAGTCCGTGTAAAGTAACAAGGTGATCGATAATTATGTTCATAACTGTTATTTAAGTTACAATAATTAATAAGTAGTTATGTTATTGTTTCAATTTTACGATATATATTATTACGATATTATAAGGAGATGACTGCAGAGGCAGGTTAGTAACCTAGTGCTAAAACCAAACTAAATTGTGAGCAAATGACTATTTGCTAGTTGCGCTGCTACATCAGCAGGATGTAGGTAGGTAAGTTTTACAGGAGCCGATGAAATTCAGAGCTCCCATACGGGCAGCAAATACAGAGCGCGTTACTCTCTCCACGAATAATAATGCATAAACTATTTTGTTACACCGTTTCTTATGCTTGTATACAATCCTGTTGTTAGCTTATACTGTTTTTTTCTGTGAAAAAAATAAAAATTCGTTTTCATTTCTTATTGAAGTTAATTGATTAATATCAATTACATAGATTACCCTTACAAATACTCGTATGTAAAAATATTCAATACTAGCTTTCCGCCTGCGGCTTCGCCCGCGTTTTCAAAGAAAAACCCGCATAGTTCCCGTTCCCGTGGGATTTCTGGGATAAAACCTAGCCTATATTACTCGTGGATAATGTAGCTTTCAAATGGTGAAATAATTTTTAAAATCGGTCCTGTAGTTTATGAGCCTATTCATTACAAACAAACAAACGAACAAACAAAGTTTTCCTTTTTATAATATTAGTTTAGATATTCAGCAGTAACGAAATAAACTATTTTTTTTATTAATTAAAATAATATAGTTAAACTAGACTGTTTTCCAAATCGGTGGTAAATATTAAAAATATGTAATGACGATTCGAAAGTGCTTCTAAAAGAAGTCTAATTGAATAAATAAATGTTTGAGTTTGAGTTTAGATTGCTGTGTAGCAATACGGCCGCCTATTGTGCAAAATTTTTGTACCTTATTAGATTGTACTACATTTCCCACATTGTTTTGTACAATAAAGCATGTATTATAAATAAATAAATACCTACATGTACTATTATACTTAGGTTTTTCTTAAATATTTCACTAAATAAATTGAACTTAATATAATTCAGTTGGGCTAGCCAAATAAATAACATCAGTGTGAAATGAAAATATCGAATGGAATTCCTTGGTAATTTTTCACTGTACTGTCAAATGCTCGTAAAAGATATTGAAAACAATTTGAGATATATCTGCCTCTGCGGACTTTCTATTGCTCATCTATTATCTACACGTATTTTATACTAGCTTCCGCCCGCGACTCCGTCCGCGCGGATGTCGGTCTTTGCGTGGATGGTTTATTTCTCCATTTTGAGTAACTCGGACAATGACATGTTATAAGTATCTATGGACCCAAATACGGCTAGGTCTATAATAATACGCAACGTGTGTTCGCGGTACCTACTACAGAACAACGTCTATGGATAACTGAAAAATTGAGATTAATTTTTTTTCTACGTATTTTTCCAGGATAAAAAGTATCCTATTTTACGCCCAGGATAATAAGGTATAATTATACCAAGTTTCATCGAAATCGAACCGGTAGTTTTCACGTGATGTCTTCACATACAGACAGACAGACAGACAGACAGACAGACAGACAAAAATTTTTTTAATCACATATTTGGGTTTGGTATCGATCCAGTAACACCCCCTGCTAGTTATTTTTTCAATATTTTCAATGTACAGAATTGACCCTTCTACAGATTTAATATATGTATAGATAAAAGAAATAATTGTACTTCAAATAAACATATTTATATTAAATAGCTTACTTAATAGATAGGTAACTTATAGGTAACATATTATTTAATGTTGAACACGGTATTTTTAAAGGTATTGTATATTGACAGGCTAAAAAAAATCGGTAAGTTGAAAAGCTACCATAGTGATGAATGATGTAATAACATATAGAATAGGTATAATGCTGGAATAAGGAGACTAAAGCTGAATGTTAATTTCATATGCTTCATACTTATATGTATTCATATTTTTTGACCTCTACCACCAAAGAGTGAAGATAAATAGAAATATATAGTCTTATACTGGTAAATAGCAGCCTCTTTTTTGATTAAAAACGTTATCCGTCGTTAGTTTTGCCTGTACGTCAGAGCTAATCTAACAAACATTTTAAATTAATTAATTAATTAAACAACGTTTGATGGATTAGTTTAAAACAATAATTGCTTTTGTTTTAATTAAAAACAGCGAGGGCAGCTTATAAGTGAAGTAGCGAATACAAAAAGCTCAATAAATGTTTCTCTTCAAAGTGGATATTTCAATTTCCTTGAGTGTAATAGGATGTTGACTATTATTAGTGAAGCGTAGCTAGTGAGCAGCGGCGGGCGACGGGTGGCCAGCGAAAGTCGGGCTCGTGCGTCCGGCAGCCGACTCCGACTCATTAATTCTCTGCAAACAGTGCCCAGCGCGCTGTGTGAGAATGACAGCACTCGTTTGTTATCCAACTGTATGCTATATTGTAACGCGTTCAATACGTACAACGTATTAACGCTCCATAACACAATATTTCCAGCCTTGTCCCCTTTTTGTTCGAAACGATTGACAAAAATAGAGGTTATTTTGCAGACTTCATGTAGTAGTCACTTGGCACTCGAACCGGATTTTCAGGCTGCAATAAAACTAAACATACGAAGTGCAAAACTGGATGTTCACAAACACGTTTTAACTTAACGATGCCATCATCTTCAAGTGCTGTTTGCAAAGAAGTAGAGCTTGTAGGCGAGAACAAAATATGACAAATTTTGCAAACCGTTTTTTTTGCTCGAAGCTTTATTAGCAAAAGCTTCAATTTTGACGTTCGGGTAAGTAATTAATAACTTGACACATGTGAAACCTATAAACAAAACTTCGATGAACGTGTTCCCGAACATGCCAACATTCCTTAATCAAGTGGGTTGTCTTCAAATCATATTAACCATAAACAATTTGTCCGTCCCCTTATGTTAATATCCTTCACTAGATAGGGTTATCGGTTGTTCGCAATCAGGACGGACGGCATAATAATATTTGAATGGGTTAGGTGAGCAAGGTATTATGTTGAGGAGAGCTATTAGTGTTGATGGTTACAAAGTGAAGGCTCAAGTAATTACGACGGCTCCGCTTCCTTTACTACCGCCGAAGCCTGTCCGAAATATATTGTAGTAAATAATTAACGAACGCGGTTTAAATTCAGGGTGATCCTTACTCACACCCAAAACATTTGATGTTCATAAGGACAAAATATGAGACTCCCAGAACAAATATTGCATAACAACTTTACTTCATTTGGTGCTACATACCTACACATATTTCCTAAATATATTTTAGGGCGTATAAACACTTTAAGCAATCAACTTAGTGCTACTGTTTTTTATTGTATGGTTCAAACAAAAAGAAAAAAAAATTATCGAACAATAATTTCATGTACAAGGTAAATCTAATTCTATCTGCCATATAAATCCAAATGAACTTAGAAAGATTCTAAATAGACCTGTTTAAAAGCGACATCCTTTGTTCTCATAATAAACTGTCAGAACACAAAGAATCTCACCGACACCGGATGTCACCAAGCTGAAATTTAGAGCTTCTCGCACACGTTAACAGGATATTCTATTCATTCGGATTCACTTTATAAAAAGAGGTTGATTCAGAGTCCAGACGTTACCGCAATGTTTCTGTTTGCTACACGACATTTGCATAGACTTACTCGATGCATCGAATAATTATTATATCCGTATAAGAAGATAAAAATTTGATATTTACCGCGTAGTACCTTTAGGATGGTTAACCCAATTTTATTAAGTGGCGTCCCATTAAAAAGATTTATCAGTAATTGTTTACAAGAACGCTGTCGCGAGCTGTGACCGATTCAGTGATCGCTTCCGACGGGATTTATCCGGAAATTGAGAGAGTCAACGGCTCGCCGCGCGTCGGCATGAGATGATTATGAAAAACATTCTTTATTTCCTGCAATTTGCATCATCATTCATTTTTGTATCTATGTATACTTAATATTTAATGTCGTGAGATGTAGATTCTTATGGAGGAGGAAATAAGTATATCAAAAATCTTTAACAGGTTTTTCGTGAGCTTAATATTATTCTAGAAGATGGGTTCGTTGTCCCTATACTCGGCCATTACTTAATTGAAAAGTTAAACAATTCTTACCAGTTGTATAATTTAATATTGGCCCGGATAATGATAATAAATTCGTTAAATACAATTGTAACAATTTATTTCGAGTTTTAAACATTATGAAGAATCAAAAAAAAGAGAAGCGGTAGATGAGCGGTTGATGCGGGTACAATCTAATAAAATATAATATACATATAAAAATATATTATCAAGTATTTTATAGCTTGCAAAGTTTTATTTCAGGACAGAATCAAAAGCAATAATAACAATAATTTAATTTCGTAACTTTTAAATAGTTGCATTAAAGTTCGGCCACGCTGGTACACCAACGGGTTGGCTGGGAACAGTGACTAATGAGCGGTCAGAGCGCAGACTGTCGACCCCTGGGACGGACTAACCGAATGTTTAATAGTGAATATAAATTATGCAATAATTGACACCACATTATAATTACCATAACTTGTGCCATTATTTCAATTGTTGTTAATTAATCACCTGTAGCTAACTTAAGCAATATAATACTAAAGTTGTATTTAACGAATTTACGATTCACTAGATCTACTTTCTCAAAAAAGCGTCAAGCAAAAAGAGTATTTCGTTGTGAGTGAAGCTGAATTTTTAGTTTCTACATCTACATATATATACATCTATACATCTAAGTTTTCATAATCTCATAAGTCTCAACAATGGTTCTCAGCACAATCACAGTTGACAGATATATCTGTATATTGTGGCACAATATTGATTCACAATATTGATTTTGTATTTATAATATCAACTCGCACAATTCTAAGCATTAGCAAGGAGTTTGCACGTCAATATACATATATTCATATATCTACAGGCAAATAATGTACACAACTGCAATACCTCTAGTATTTATAGATGGCAATGATAACCTGTGGACTCGTATGTTTGTTCCGCCAACAAATATATTGTAGCATGTCGTAGGTACTCTCCTCTCGCATTAAATGCAAACATTGAAGGCATAATATTAAACGTGGATTAAAACCATTTTATACATTTTGTTATAAAAGTAGGCAATAAGCAAATAAGTACATAATAGCCATTTCAATTAAGATTTTTCAAGTCGAACTATGTGATTATTATTAAAACATTACACGAATATATAAATTATATATTGTGCAAAAAAAAGCAGAATATTGCTTGGGTTCTAAGAATTTCTTTGTGAAAACTGCAAAGTGCAGTTTAATTCCAAACGCTTGAGAAACATTGCACTTTTTAATTTCAGTTATACACTATGAATTCTTTGCTAAATTGCTTATCCAAATATTTGGATAAATAAAACCTTTTTAAATTATCTACTCGTTACCGTGATTAATAACGAACTTCTTTGAAAATACACCCAAATCCAGCTAGTTCAAAATGTTCCGAGACAAAAATTGTCGCTTAAATTGTTTGATTGATTTGGAGTTTTGGTTTGATGTTACCAATTTGCCCTCATTTGTATCTCCATTGGAATCGTTCGATCTAAAAATGTCAGACGCGATGATGGACGATTTCGTTTTGCAATGAATATAGAAATACGAAATACGCTCGTACCTGAAACAATATTCGTATGTTTCGCATTTCGATTGACAGTCGCTGGAGAACTGCTTGTTTATGGCGGGTTTCAGGATTTATGGTCATTCGGCCTTATGGTACGGGAGCTAGCAACGTTTAAAAAAAAGTCATTTTAGTATAGTTGGGTTTTTGATATACTGTTTCTCTTGCTATTTCGGTTAGAGTCCGGGCTGTCTGGCTGGCCGCAGTGGTTGCGTTTATTAGTGCGCATCTTATCTGCACAGGAAAATATCCTTAATTTAAAGTCATTTTTTAACGCGTAATTTTTAATCTTTTGCCTTTAGATAGATCCATCAGACATAATTTTTTTATTGCAAGACGTTTTTTTCGTTGTAAAATAGGTGCCATACGCAATTTTTATTTCAAAATAACTAAAATGTCATCGAAATAAGTGAAATTACATCAACATGAGTCCGCTTAAAAGGTAAGTAATAACTTTATTATTTATATTGTATTATCCTTTTTTAATACTTATATTGAATAATTAGTAAACTAATATTTTTAATAGATGGTTTCATATTTATTACATTTTTGGGTATAAATATGAATTTGATGATATTTGTATTTTCTAGTGTTTGATTTTACGCGAGTATTATACATTTTGAAATTAAAGACTTGGGAAAATAATACAATGAATAAATCGCGTTTAAAATCCGTTAAAAAGTCTTTAATTTCTTGATGATATTTGGTTTTTATCAAGTTTACATTAACGTCCTATTTAAGGTTCGTTGGGAAAAGGAGGCAATATGGTAGATTGTTGCAAAAAAACTGTAAATAGTAAAATTAATATTATATATAGTATAAGTAACACAGTGATTACTTATCCTTCACTGGGACTCATGTTGATGGAATTTCACTTACTTCGATGATATTTTAATTATTTTGAAATAAAAATTGCGTCTGGCATCTATTTAACAACGAAAAAAACGTCTTGCAATAAAAAATGTATGTCTAATTGATCTATCTAAAGGCAAAAGATTAAAAATTACGCGTTAAAAATGACTTTAAATTAAGGATATTTTCCTGTGCAGATAAGATGCGCACTAATAAACGCAACCACTGCGGCTAGCCACACAGCCCGGACTGTAACCGAAATAGCAAGAGGAACAGCATATCAAAGAACCAACTATACTAAAATGCTCACTTGTCAACGTTGCTACCTCCTATACGATTATAATAAACTAAATTGCTTAATTTATGACAAGGTACCGTAATAACAAGCTATCCTTGGGAAGCTACCTCATAATATGTGTCTAACTTTCAAATATGTTGGTAGAGATATTTGTTGTCTTGAAAGTTTTATTAGCATTTAGAGAAAATGGAAAAATTTACTATAAATTTAAATAAAAGATATCTACCGCACACAATTATGAAATAAAAAGCACTTATATATTTAAATTTAAAGAAACTAATAAAACACATTGAGATCCTTCTATTGACCTTAAAAATCTTTATTATTTATACAGATTTTCGATGACCTATTCTATTTTCCATTTCATCGATAAAAATAGCTACACCGAATGATATTGTGTTATTGTTTCTTTTATTAACTCGCAGCAAAGCATGATTCGATTCTTTATTGATCCCATCATCCGGCCGTGGGTATATCTATTGGCAAGCAATTTATTATTATCAACTTTCACGTTCAGACAAAACTAACGAAACACGTCAGCAATTGGCAAGGGTGGAAACATTAATCTATATAAATTTTATCCGCTCCAATTATCCACGAAAAACAGAACAACAGAACTCCCCAAAGCTTAAACAATACGACCGGTCGCCGCTACAAATTCTGTGTTGCCAGTCATAAAATATTATGAACATAGCTACATTATGTAAGCGTAGTACATTAGTGCGTCTTATTTTACATTTATTTAATTGCATTTATGTGTTACGTTCAGTTATGAATTAATTACCTATTATTCAAATAATTGTTTTAATATTTGTTACAGGAATGGATATTGGTGAAAGGTTTTAATCTAAACTAACCGTCTTGGAGCCTTTGCTGGGTAAACTACATTATAAGTTTTGAATCTGGGTTGAAGATTTGAAGCCCACGTGAATCAAAATTAAGTTTAATATCTACTTGTATTTCATAAATAAATTATTCCACTTGATCAAACCTAGTTAATTGTTAGTGTACCTACCTACCAATAAAACTCGCCTCTCTATGTCGTAAATATGTTATCAAAATATTATAGAGCGATTTATTAATTTACGACTGACTTTTGAAATTGAATATCCGCATTTAAATCCTCAGCCATCCGTATGAATGATTCATATAATTTATATTGAAAAATTACCATCTCATATTTGATGTATTAAAGAACTTTCCAGTATTCGATAGTTTATTCTTAACATTGTAATTTATGAAAGATAAAGTACAATTTCGTCTTGGATGTGGAATGTAAATTTCAATGTGAGCTTGCCTCATACCTGGGTAAATGCAAAACAATTTCTTTAGAAACTAACGTGTGAGGAAGCTACAAAGCGGTTATACACTATTATGGTGACGAGCTCAGGAAGATATTACATGTAATGTAGTGGCGTCGGAATGCAGTGCTTTTTGTTGTGTGGACAAAGGGACGTCCCACTCGCTAGTGGAGCTTAGTATGAAAAACAATCCTCAACGTCGTCGCTATGTCGTCTCCAGAAATAATCTCCGTTCTTATTCTTATTTATTTTTCGTACTTTACTTCTAAGAGCGTTATGTGAGGTTAATATTAATTGGAATGTTTAGGTAGGGGAGATGTTATGAAACATTACTGAGCCCTTATTCATTGAAGTCTTACATGGAATCTTTATAATAATTGCACAAAGAAAATTGAAAATTCCAGTGTCACAAATTATTTTAAAGACTTGCGAATGAGTAAACGTCAATATTTCGTTTAAACTGATATCGAAGTTGTATTGTAGCCCGAAGAATATGAAATACTTATTGACTATTATAGTTACTAAAGTATAATATGATAAAGATTTCCTATTTTAAAATATATTTTTCAAATTTTATTACTGAAAATATGAACCCATAATTATATATTTTCATTAAAAACCGAAGTGGCAATCAACGGTTTATTCACAGTTTGATGGTTTCCAATATCCTTATTCGACTATCAAGTTTTAATCCTTACTTTTGATGTTATTACAATTTTCCCTTGAGAGATCTTAGATATAATATTAGATTCACGGAACAGGGCAATAAAATAAAAGATAGAGCAAGGATAATAAACTTAATTATTTATGGTGGTAGTTAAGAGGCATTGAATAATCGTAAATCAACCATGAGGCATGATAACTCGAGTATGAAGGAAATAATTACCTTTGATTTGACAAATGGCGCTTCGGTGAGCTAAACTTATAGATTTTTTTACTTGCTCTGTGCAATTTCGGTAATAATACGATAAGAATTTATTTTTACTGTTGTAAAGTGTGTAGTATTGTACTGTTGTATTACAGATAGGTTGTGTTGTATCTTTATTTATAAGCATAAATATTAAAAAATACTTATTTCCCTATTATCTCTCTCTATAATATATCGTAATATAGGTAATATTTGTACCACATAAGCATGAGCATGAGATAAAAATCGCATATTAGACAGTTCTATAAAATAATATTCCTTTTCAACCAGTGAACATTGTAATGCCACAAAGAGTACTCCATTAAAGTCTTTCATCTAGCACATTATATATTACGCGTATATAAGTACAGACTTTATACCTTCCAATGTCGTTAAAAAATCGTTAAGTAAAAACTTGCTCTATATTACCGGGGATGATGAGATTTCAAATAGCAGTCATGAAATAAAGGAGGCAATGTATTGCGTCAGTCACCTGCGTCTCGGCGACAGGTAAATGTTTCATTATTATGCGTACCTACTACAATGGTACTACATTACTTATTAGTGACTTCGCACTCAAATTATGGAGAGAAGCGTAGTTGCTACGAGAAAATTAAATTTCAATGTGTTGATCTGTAATCTCTTGTATAAGCAATACGGGATATGCATACTTGAATATATTATGTCTTAAAACTTTGCTATATACTTATAAGATAAGAACGGGCTTATAGCGGCGAGATATTTACATTCATAAGCTATAGGCATTATTGTGGTTTAATATTTTTGCATTGCATATTACTGAAACAAAATTGAATTACACGAGTAAAAATGCACCTCTCTTTTAGTCCCGTGCCTTTACAAGGGTAATCATTTTCTACTCTGCTCTAGTGTCTGTGTAATAAAATAGACTACGAGTACACAAAGTGTTTTAAAATATCCTTAAATATAACATTTGTGAAATACTGCAGGCACTTTTTGTTTCGAGAAGGAAAATCAAGACGTTCATTAACACCTTATTTAGCTCCTGCAATGCTATCATTTAGTTTAATTACGTGCAATTAGCAATGTTTCAATCTTAGTGCCAGTTAGGACGACTCTTTAAAAATGCTTTCATTGTTTAATTGCGTATTTTAGTAGCGGCTTAATTAAATTAAATTTCATTCATTGTCACTTAGGTCTGATATATTTGTAAACTTACAAACATTTTTATTTTCCGATTTTATTGTATCGCTTGAATGCATTACAATATTACAAGACGAATTAATTTATTGTTATGGGAAAGGTAGGTACCTATCTAACGAATTTAATATCATCTAAATTTATGTACTTATTGACAGTATTTAATTTTTTGTACAGTAATCATTTTGAAGTGCAAAATCGCCAAGCAATCTGATGTTTGAAAGATGATAAATCTATAAAATAAATTCAAAGCCCATCTTTAGTTGGAAAACGTAGTGTGCATTAGCTTACTTTTGCAATTTTTAGTATAAGCCCACGTCATACGGCATTATTCTCTGTGGTTAGACCTAGCTATATTGAAACAATATTTGTGCTACAATAGAGACCAGAGCACTCTATATACGAGTATTACGATTTACGAGTATGTATTATTATTAGTTGTTAGTTATTTGAAAGTTCGAGATTCAAGAGATCGTTTTAAGCACATTGGTATTGTTCCGATCAGTATATTATACTGAATAGATAATAATGTGTCGCACCGCTTTTATGCTAGTAATAAACAAAACATTGTGTTTTATAGCCGTAAATGTAAAGTTATTATACAAAAAAGAGCCATAAGAATTATATTCTAAATCCTCATATTATGTGCAGTGTTGTATTCTTTTGATGAATCAAAAGCTCTTCATTAGAGAAAGTAAGAAAGTCTAGTTTAATGAATAAATGTTTGAGTTTGAGTTGAAAAAATATAATAACCTGAACTGTCACATAAATATTAATGCGGCATGTTTTTTAATTCAATGGCCAAGGCCCAAGTACAGGCAAATCTCAAAGGCCTTAATCTCAGTAAGCGATAAAAGTTGGTGTGTTCCTCATTATTTCCGACTCAGCCCATCCCGTGGGATTCCAGAATACTGTAACTTTCCCTAACTCGTTCTCTCGTTATGTTAATCTCCTGTGGGAACACGAACACTGATTTTATTATAGCTGCGTGGTGACCGCTTTCTTGGGATTATACATACAATATAATCAACCTATCAGCCTAAATAGCTCCCATATCCATTCAGCCGCGATGAGCGGACAAATGTTTGGCGATATATCACGAAGCCCATTGATTACGCATTTGTTGGGGATTGACGGTTTTATAAAACACGAAAGAAATACGATGAATGGAAAGCGGATGATGTACATCACGGTAACTTAAGCTTTTATACATGAATTGAGCTCCATTTTATTTACTTTGATATTGTGAGGATAGCATAACATAAGTTAACATTTATTCCATGAAGTTTGATAAGCAAAAATTAAAAAATTATAAAGTCAATTTTAAATAAATATGTACAAGTTATTCTGTGGTAAGTACATTTCTGTGGTGAGGCTATGCCCAACAATGGCCTTATCGTGGTTTAAAGGATACATACCTATAGTATTTGACATTTCCCCAATGCATTTACCCACAGCATTTACCTATATTATAATACCAGTAGATTGTTTTTTTCTAATCCGCCAATTTCATCATACTTTAAAAAATAAATTCTTAAAACACATGATATTTTCTGCAGTTGGTAGTACAAATATAGTAAAAATATTGTTCATAGAGCCAATAACCAATATTACCGATACGTGTACGATATCCAATACTATAGTTTAATCACGATAATTTAGTTCGTAGTCTAGCATAAAATAGCAGAATTTCTTAAATAAAAATGCATTAATAGTTTTTGAAATATTATTTGCTTATAAATCATGTGGATAGTCGGATATAACAATAGTCCAGTAGTGACGTGTACTGTGTAAAAATTTTATTCATAGAGGAGCAGTTTTGTAGGTATGTGTAAAGTCAACCAATTTTGCAAAATGATTACAGACAAATAAATTACAAAGTAATTTTGGTGCAAAAATTAGACAATAAAGTAGGTAATTTTGGTGCAAAAATGGTTATTGTAAAGAAATGAATAAACTTTAAATGATATAGATACACACACTAACAATTATGGGTGTGTGTTATTTATAAATACATCATACGTTAAATTTCATTTTACAAAATAGTTTAAGGAGTTATCTCCAACGCTATCTTAAAGTGCAAATTGAGGTGTTTGAGAAGCTATTAGTCCCCGAGAAAACTCTTTAAAATGTAATATCTACCTAGAAATCTTGGCTTGAGCTAAGCTAGAATAAATTGGATATCAAAAGTGGCACTTGTGTATTTAATTCAAGATTTAACCTGAAGGTGCGGAATACGTATTGAAGTTATTATTATATCAAATGAACGCGTTAAACAAGATTGCCTTTATAGTGGCGAATAAAGTAATAAAAAGTTTATCCTACTACGCTACGAATGGAAAACGAGTATAAAACAAAGATTAGTTTCTCCAATTAAACTGTAAGTGAGAGGTAATTATGCAGGCGTTTTTCTGTTTACCAAAGCAAAAACGGAAATTCGTTCAACGGACATTCCCTAAAATGACGAAGGTTCTCAATTCGTAGCAAATTGTTTGCATTGGTATTTGTTTGTGATACATGTTTATATTTTGTTATTTTGGGTTACCATACAATATAGTTTAGTCTGTACTCATAAATGATAAAAGGTAAAGAAAGATCTGAAATATATTTATATTTTCTCTCTACCATAAAACATTTTTACGCAATATACAAAAAAAAATATCTAAAAATAAAGTTTATCATTGTGATAAAAAATTATAAGTTAGGTACTTACTTTGTTTACTTCCACAATTTGATTTGTTTTAACTAATAGGCAATCAATAGGCATAGGTCATAGGTACCGAAATAGAGCGCCTATGTGTTCTCATTACCTTGAGCGATCATTATAGCATAATGTCATAATTCCATAAAGAAAAAAGCAATTCTAGGTCTCACGAGATCATTACTAAATCACGAACATGTGTTCTTATTTTATTATCTGGCATTTACTATAGAGACATCCCCAACCATAATAATATGAAGTATATCGAAAATAGGTCGTAATTTATGACGCTATTAATGCTGTTTTTATGTGAGCTGCGGAAATAGAAGGACTCACCATCTATTAATTTACCTGATACTTTTTCAGATAATTTTGAACCGTTTATATTATCAAGGTATTTTTTCATATTTTCTTCTTATATTTTCGTGATTCTAAAATGTTACGTTAAGACATGTCTTCAATCAATCTTTTGTAAATTTATTTAACTCTTTCTTCAAATTATTGATAATATATAAACATCATAGTTGATATGATACTATTATAATATGATAATATTATATGCACACCAATTAAAAGTAATATTTTCACTTTCAATTTGTGTTGTTTCGAAGAATGTTCAACACACGTTCATAAGAGATGTTCAGAAGTATTAATTTGAGTGGATAAATGTTTATGAAAAATTTCACATTGTAAGTTCTTTCAGCAAGTTATGAAATATAGACGTACGAAGCAAAGGCAAAATTTAACGAAGTATTTTACTTAGTAATAATGAACACGAAAATTTTAATAACCGAAAAGAATATGAAATTCTCAGCGTGACCTCATTGGTTTCCCGCATTTGCTTGGAAACGTATTTTTATAATTGATTCCACTCTAGGGATGACATGACCGACCGCCAGATACAAAAAATCCAGTACAGATTGAATTACGAAGATTGAGATCTTTTTAAGTTACCAAATTGTCTAAATGCAGATGAGATTAGGGAAATTCTTGGAACTTAGCCGCTCGAGGACGATAACTTTGAAAGCTTTTATTATCTCTACCCTACGATAGAGTCTAAAATTTTTGCAAGTGGGTTCTACTTTCTATAATATGTACTCGGTGGGAAGTGAAGTAAATCAAGTACAAATTTTACAACCGGTCGTATTTCTAATTTAAGGGTTGTCGTAGTGGAAAGTATTTATCTCAGGCTCTAGTCCATTACGTTAACGAGCGTGTGAATAGTTCCAGAAGGACTAATCTGTTGAAGAAAATGGACTGACAGGAACACGTTTACAACTGCGATATTTTTCTTAATTATTGAGGTTCGTTACCTACGTAAAAATAAATGAGTGCAAATAAAGCAACGCTAGATACACACGGTCCAATAGAACACTGAAGTGCTGACTTGATCTAGGTAAGTAATATCTGACGCTTGAAGTGGGTCTTGTTGACCGTCTAGGTATGTCTCCTGTTAAGTTAAGCTAATATAAAAATAATTACTTAGACATTGATTAATACTTGTATTAATTATTATAAAGGACGAGAAGATTGTTTTTATTATTTTGAAATATCTTATTCTCAATGACATTATAATACACCTATTATTAGGTATAAACATTTTAAGAAGGATATGACACAACTAAAATGTGTTATAAATTACAAATAATGTCATTTGGATAAAGGGAATGTTTACAATGGTGAAATATTTATGTCTTCAACATGGAGGGAATCGACAGTATCCGCTCTTTTAATTTCATACCATATTTTCATAATTTACGAAGCGTCAGTCAGATTCTCGGAACAAATTGTGTTGATTTATGACTCAGCCACCCATGTTGCTTTACGGAAATAGAACATAGTACAGGCCTGCCATGCTAATTTATATTTAAATACATTGATATACATACATGGTATTTAAAAGCTCGAAAAACATTATCACTATGTTTTTGTATTTATATTTTGATTGAACATATAACTACTGATACATTGTAATATCTGAACATTTTTTTGTTTATGAATTCGTAATTGAACATTTTAGTTTATTTTAAAAGGTTTTTTTTATCAGTATATAAAGAAAAAGACATTTTAGTAATCTTGGATGGTCACTATTTTTTATCATTGACAAAGAACATTTCGTTGTTATAAGATTTAAATTTTATGTAGATTGTATCTTTAGAATGATTGAAAATTAGTTTTAAACTACCTTACCTAACTTAAATAATTATATTTGCAGACCCCTGCGGTGGAAGCAGATTGGCCAACTTAATTATACTCGACATTCCATCATATTATGATTGTCAGTAAATTTTTAAACACATAATTAAAACCTCAAGTAATTTAGCTTTCCAATTACATACTCATAAAAAATATATAAAGTATTTACCTAAATGTGTCTGTATGTTGATAAATTTACTGATATTTTGTTATTATGGGATATATTGAGTTGATGACACTCTTCTATAACTTTCGGCAGATACAGAATTTCAATAGTCCATCCTTTAATATTAATTTTAAATTAATTATTATTATATTATGTGAATATTAATTTTGTTAATATTCACGTAGGTAATATAATAATTAAAAAACCTGCCATAACGATGAACGCACAGAACATATAAAGAGATGTTCTTTGGATGAACGTGTAATGGGGATCGAACCCACAACGAGTTTGTTTGGCACAAATGTTTCTACCACAAATATAAATATACAGGACCACTGAATCAAACGGGTCTACCTAAAATCTTCAGAAGATTATAAGATATCAAGTTATTTTATATAACAGAAGGTTGAAAGTGTTCTGTACAATCAGTTATATTACTGCGAACCAATGCAATTATAAAAGAGTAATGTTTCACGAGAAATAAAGCAATCATCCGTACAATTAAGCGTACAACCACACCTGATGGATAATAATACGGTCGTTGTTCCATTACATTGCTCTAGTAATCCTTTTCATATTTTCCGCGCCAAATAACGTCAATAAACCATAGCGGGGAATAAATAAGTCGGTAAATTTTTAAACCGAACAATCAAAATGTAAGGAAGTCTTGCAGAAAACTGTATAGCTATACAAAAGCGTTGCGTGGAAAAAATCTCTACTGCCTTTGATTAGTTAAATAAGGAAAATTAGAAAATTGTAAATACCTGAAATTTCGTAATGAGAAAATCAGGAATTTCATTATCCGATAAATTGTCTATTTAACGTTTTTATCTCAATTGTTTAAATTAATGAGATTTTCGTGTATTAATATAAGCACCTACTGATGTTGAGTGAGTCCTTGAAAAGATATTATCGGCTTTGTATTGATAATCAAGAATTAATTGCCAAAAATGATATATCGAGAGTTACAAAAGAATCAAATCAAAGAATGGGCTAAAAATAAACATAGGTATCTACAATTTACTTCCTTTCCTTACTTTAAATTTTTTCTTAAGGTACAAGTTTTAAAGCAAGACTACGATTTTTGAGCCACTTTCACGCAAAAATATCTGTTTAAAGGAAATTTGATAGAATACATACTACTTACCACCTATGTCCTATAGTATTATATTATCTGTGCTACCACTTTAGGGAGGCTACCACTTTTATATGAGGGAAGCTGTGAGCCCTAGATTGAAGAATTTAAATTATGTAATCGATACTACAATGCATTATGAACACAGTAGATGTCATGACGCTTCAGTACTCCGCGTCACATCACATCAAGGGCATCAGGGTGATGTTTACTATTAAAATAGTGCCTTTATTGAACTATAAATAATCAATAAAAATTTATTGTTACTCACCGATATACCTAGTTCATATTCTATTCCGTTTTAGGGTACTTTCGAAAAAAACAATCATATCGCTTCATTTAGTTTGCAGTTTTCAGCATAGTTTGAAGCGTTTAGCGTTTGCAGTGATACTATTGGTTATTTACAAGCACATTCCTCGCTATAGGTACATCCTAGCATTATTAGTGGAAAAGCACCCTTAAAGTTTTTCAAGTTATGAAATGATCATATTCCTTATAATTATTCGTACCATGTTTTACATAAAGAACACAATCATTAAAAACAAACCCCAACAATATTCTTACTAATTAATATTATTCTGTCTATCGTGTTCGCATTAAATCTCGGCACAAGTTGAAGGAAGCTTATCAAACAATTGCAAGCAATTTCAGACATAAATTGCAACCAAGGATTCCCTTTACTGCAGACGGCGAGATTAGTCTTTTGAATTACATTGTCTTTGTGAAGATTCAATAATAGTTCTTTTTCAAGCAAATTAAAAATTATAAATTGAAATATAAAGTTAATACCAGTTTTAATTGCTTTTAAGGATGAGTTGTACCTGATAAAATATTACAATTTAAAATATTCCTCCACTTAACACCAATATTCCACCTATTACATAATTTATAGTTAACTAAACTAATGAATTTCTCGCTTGCTCGTAGATAATGTAAAGCACTTATTGAAACTTGATAAAAGCATCTTAAACACCTTACGAAGTTCGTCGGTGTTTGCTCGATAAATAGGTATTATGCCCGTGTTTAATGCTGGTATATTATAATAGCAGCGAGGCGTTAAGGCGATACATCAAATATTCAGACGCGAACGCTACGTCCACCTGCGAACCGGGGAAAGTGATGTGAAATCGGAGCTATAAGTCACCTTTATAATAAAGCTCTTATGACTTTGAACTGCGTTCACCTCAATATATACTTTTTGTCTTAGGAAGTTCGGTTGAATTGTAAGTTGAATCAATCTTACGGTTGTTTCACAGAAAAAGAATAATGGTCAGACTAGAAAGTTCCATTTTCTTTTTGCAATAAAAAAAGCATCTCTCACGGCTCACCGCCTGGGTTCTTGACTAATGTAAGATTTCACTGAAATACAACGAATATATCACAAGTACAGAAGTAAAAAATAATTGTAGAATCATTTTTTACTTCTGTACTTCTATTAAAATTATACTATAGGTACATCATGAAAATGTTTTAAAAATGATCTATGCAAAAATTGAGCTTCATAGGGTGCGCCAACTAAAGTTATATAAAACAAGATCGATTTTAAAGCAGACCTGTACAAAATATACGGCTTTCAAAAAGCTATTTTTCGACGGCCGCTCGAAAACTGATTTCAATAGGCGTCACTTACCCTGCACATCACATTGTCTGCAACTACCGTCGCGTCCGCGTCGTGACTTAAAACTTAGAATAGCCATGGACATGCACTAAATTTATAAACATTTTTACATCATAATTTTTAAAGAAAATACATACACAAATTTTGTTACTTTTTTATCGTTGTAAATGTAATTTAATAAATATTATAAATAAAGAATGAAAACGAATATGAGTATTGTTTCTTCGGATGACAGGACACTATTATAATGTGAAAAAGTTCATCTGAGTGACTTCTCTACATTTTAAATAGTCCCTATTTACTCAAAAGTGCCGTTAAATTCGGAATCGAAAAAAAAATATGTTTAATAGTCCGATTTCACTGCATACAAAAACTTGATATAAAAATGTTAGGTTATTGGAAAATTCAATTACATTTATTCGATTACGAAATATCGTTTTTTATGCCTGCATTTTTGTGATGTGAAATTTAAAGGTATTGAATTATTATTTATCCCTAAAACCACAGATAACATAATACTATACTACGAAAAACCCAATTGTTAAAAAAAAATTAGAGAGATGTATTTTCTCAGATTTTCTTACTTTATTACCATTATTTTAATTAATATCAAGAAATTCTCAGATAAAAATCAACTCATACTTAGAGGTATTTTGTAATTTCGAACAATTACAAGTATAGACGAGCGCAATAAGAACAAAAAAAAAAAGAAATATAATTCCTTGCTTTATTTACTCAATCTCTTCATCTAAAATTTGGTATCTTTATGCACTAGCAGAGATACATGTTTCTTTACTTAACTAATTACATATAGACCAGTAAACAATGGAAACAGTATACATAAATTGTACACGTAGCGCTGCCCAACACAATAAATAACGCACTTTCGCCGAAACTTTCATTCCACCTCCCATTTCGGGGATGAATTTATAAAAACCCTTACTCAGTGTTACTTACGTAATTTAAGAAAATTTCTCCAAATCTACTAGATTTAATGTAGAGTGTAATTTGATCGTGTGTATTTTAACTTTTGCCAATAAAACACTCTTTCTCATAAATACTACATTATTAAAACATCATATATTATATTTAATCTGTATTTTGTATGTATCGAGAACGTAGATAGACTACACTCTCGATACATACATGATACAGAAATATGTTAGCTTATACTGTTAAAACACTATAAAGCGATGTATTTTCACGTAAATTTCGAACAGTCAATCGAGTGCATTCCATCATTTTCTGTTTATACAATACCTACATAAAATATGCAATACATTGAATACTGTATAGTAGGACTTCGGTAACGTAAATATACTTGAGTATTCGGTACATTAATTAATAAAGTTAATTTTACATAGACCTGTTTCTAACAGCTATTCGAGACGTTGACTCGTGTTGTGCCCGTTTGATTTAACTGAGTTAAAGAACTTTCTTGCTCCATCTGTTTTCCAATAACACACCCTTTCAGTTGTTTACTAAAACTTGCTCAACTCTTTCTAATTACATTATTACTACCTTATGTCTGATTTTATAACAACGGGAATTAAAAATTGTGAGTTATTTTTAATTATTTAGGTTAATATTATTGACAGATTAAACACTTATTTATTCGAATTGGTTACGGTACCTAAATATTAGTTAAAATGTTGAAGGTACTCGAATATCATACATTTTTAATACATATCTACCAATATTAAATTTAAGTGAAGGTACACAATAACCGACATGTATCTTTGATTTATAATTCCTTTTATCTTCCTTTAGATTTATAATAAATGTAAGTAAGGGATGTAAGTAAAAGATTATAACATTATCTACAATTAAAATATCGGATACTTTCCAAATAACAGCATAAGATTAGAAAAATTAAATGCATTTCGAAAAGGCAAGGCAAAATATCCTTAGCTCATTTTATTTAGTTTAGGGATGATGTTTTAGTTTATGGCACCTGAAGGTAAAGAAATACGACAAAAAACATAAAATCTCTGTATCTCATAAAGTTATAAAAAATATAAACGTAGCCCCAATAAAGCTGAAATCAGTGCGCGTTGCGATTTTATTTATTACGTGGCGTCCGGATCGAAAGGAGACAAGGTCAATTCATAGGATCAATTGGGTTTACGAACCATAAAAAGTTTTTCTTCTTTTATTCGTCGAAAATCAAAGATATACTTTATCGAAATAGCATTATTAAAAACAATATTTTTATTTGGAATGAATCTTTTTATAGCTGTGTTCTATGTGATAATAATACCTATATTCCGTATTAAGTTTCTATGTCACGCCCTTTATAGTAAAAACATGATGAATTGAAGTGACCGCTTTTTGGAAAGGCCTGGACTTGAGATGTGTGAAAGAAAAAAGGGCATTTTTATAAATCTGTTTTATTTTTAGATCTTTATGAAAATAAAACTGATATGTGGAGAATGGAGATGAAAGAAATCCCAATCACAAATTGTTTTTTTTTTAAATCTAAAAGATCTTGATAATTACTTACATTTTTACAGTTTAAATAAATAAATAAATAAATCTTTATTTGCTCAAATGTGGTTCACAGGTTATTACTTTATGGAAAGTACAGCACATTCGCCAGTTATACTGGCATGCAAACATAATTTCACAGCTCCGCATAATCAGAAAAAAAATACAATTTTATTACATAAACATTATTATAGTTAAGTTCAAATACTTATTTATTATTATACATGTCAATATTTATGTTTACAATCCAAGGTCCCTTACATTATAAAAATTTTTGCTTAGTAGCCACATATAAAGTTTTGTCTTAAACTGTTTTGCGTCCAACTTCTTTAAATCGTCTGGAATATTATTATAAATTTTAACACACATAGCATGACAGTTTTTTGAGTACAAAGATGTTCTAGGTTTATGGTCAAGTATCAATCTATTAGGATGACGTAAATTCCCGTACATTTCTTGAGCCGTGGTAAATAATCTTTGGTTATTTTTAACAAATTTGCAAATTTCAAAAATGTAAAGGCACGGCAAAGTTAATAATTTAAGTTTTATAAAAAGGGGTTTGCATGATTCGAAAGGCCCTACACCATGCATTTTTTTTGTGATACAAAAGCTTTCTTTATATTTACTCCATTTCCCCATACTATAATTCTAACTATATTCTAACTAGTTTAGTCATGGTTATTGTGGCGTCTTGGAGTATTTAGGCTTTATTATAGCTGTAAAATATTTTCCTAATCGCTTATTGAGAATGCATCGATATATATATTTTATATCTTTTCACTCTTCTGATTGTGTAACTTAATTTAAAATCTATTGTTTTATCTTTAAATGGTATTGTGCTATCGCGTCCCTTGATCTTTATCTTTTTTTTCATTTTAAACTTTTACCAAGTTATTAAAACCGCATTTTCTCTTGTCTTTTTCTAATCATATCATACACAAGTAATAAAAAATACTCAGACAAAGAACTTTATAATTTTTTTGTGAACATCGTTAAAAATATTTTAAATATTATGAATCAAATTTAAATACCTATTCAGCCATCTTATCATAAGATTTGTAAATAACGATATTCCCTAATCCATGTTTTTCATAATATGGAGCTCGTTACCCTATTTTATTCAAATTTTATGTACGCTCAATACTCCTCATGTATGAAATACCGACACAGAAAGCGTTTGAAATGGTCCTGGAATGTCCTACCAAATTCCATCCCTGCTTTACTGCTATTCAAATTTCTTAGTTACGACTTGCGAGTCTGCTGCCGTTAAACGATCCAGTATTGTTTCGTCGAACCGTGCCAACAATGTTATATACAATGAGAATGATAACAATATGTTAATGCAAATATTTTGGGATGAAAATTACATATCACATTGGTATCCAGCCAAATAAGATAGGCCGATTTCTTTTTTGTTTAAATCTCTTGAAAATAATTATTCAAACCATTTTCTTTGAATTCGTTCTTTTGTTTTTCTTGTCAAACTTTATGTTGGGTTTTTATTGGATGGAATTGGAACTTTAAGTTTAAAGTCCGCTTTAAAGACTCCGGTCTTTGAAGAATTTGATTACATGATTAACTTGCAATAATAAGTTCTCATAACCCTTTCTATCTGCCACATTCTATTTATGTCAGTGCGAGTTGGGTGGCGTGCCCTCAATAAATCAGAGCCGTTTTGTTCGGGCCCATTACACCGCTTTACCGCCTTCATACTGAGACAAAATTAGATCATACCGAAGGAAAACCGGTATTACATACAAGTTCAGTTGTAAAACCTTTAATAGTTACAGAGCAATATCTTCTGCATTCACGTTTAATATAGGCACATTGTGGATTCCTCATCACGTTTGATGATACCGTTGGATCTCGTTTACGAAGAAATAATTTTCTCATACGTACACATAAGTATTTGTAGATATTGTATTACGAAATTGGAGGTAAAAATGAGTGGATAAGTTTTCTCTCCGTTTTGAAGGAAATGGGAATGCCGCAGATTTGATAAAGTGTATTTGTGAGGGTAAGGAAAATAAACAGTTTGCAATACAAGCCTCAGAAATGTGAGGTTTAGGCTAAAATGAAAATGACAAACTAATGATGAAACTTGTCGTTTTTTTATTGATGCTATTCGAAATATACACGATAAGTAGTAGTTAAATTTGCATGACATATACATTCATATTTTATGATATCGGGCTATTATAACAATGAAATATGAAAAAATGTAGCGTGCACGAGTTACCAATTAGTTTTAGAAGCGCAACGTTCAACGGTTTATCGGAAACCCTACACGAACTTTTTTGCAATCTAGTGCCCACTCGTTAGAGATAATAATTATAAAAAAGCTGTGGAATAATAATGCGTTTTAGGTAAATATAGATTTTTGAATTTTGAATCGAATATAGAGTTGTTGAATTTTCCTTCTGGATTTTAATGAATAAAGTTTATAATTTTGCAATACTTACGTATAAATAAGAAGGATTGATGAAAAAAGAGCTTGTGCGTCAGAAGTGAAACTTTTTTGGCAAAATTCTAAAATACCAAAATCGTCGCCGTCATGTCGCCTTACACATAAATTTTTGACAAAGGCATATTTTTAATAAGGAAAATGTAGTTATTCGTACAACATTAAATGTTGAGGATAAACGAGGATTACAAATTAGTTGAGGATATGTTGACAACTTCGCCGCACCTACATTGCAGAATGGAAAAAAGGGGAAGTTTGATATAAAAGCTCATACCTTTTTATAGCTCCCATATGTATGTCCCAATCTAGATATTATAATCATAAAGACGTCATAAACAAAAAACCTTTTTACCAACTTTGTTCTGTATGTATTCAGTTATGATAATCGACGTAATGTTGATTAAAGGCCGAACTTCATAGCGTAAGTACCTACCAACCCTTTTATAGCCGTTAAATATTAAAGCATTTGAATTTGGTGGAGTGTGTATAAAAGCATTAGATATTTATAGATTTATTGAAAACTGAATATAATAGCATATACTGGAGGTACGCGGGTGAATAAGATTACTTTATAACTTATGTATATAATACAATATAAAATACCTACCTATCTAATATAAAATAAAAATAGCTTACAAAATTTTATATTATGTATATTTAATTTTATTTTCTTCATTATTCAAATTATTAAGTAAAAAATTATATTAGGACTAAAATGAAAGCCAATTCAAAGGAATCTGTCTTTATATTCTTAGGCCTAATTTCGTTTTGAAATGAAATCTTAGCAGAATACAATATCGTGTACGCACTATAAAAAGGAAACGCTCGCCAGATAGGTCGCCAGGCTTTAAGCTCAGTGATATTCCTAAAAATAATAAGCGTGAAAATTTTAGACATTGTCCCAAGCGGTTGCTATAATCACACGAATTTACAAGATGTAATGCGGAACGTAAAATTTCTCCTATTAGCCGTACCAAGTAACAGCGTCTCTTTGTAAGCTGGATGTACTAGTGTGGCTTTGACTGGGACATTGCGACGGAAATTATACGCTGCTTTTGTTTGAAAATTAGAAATTCTTAGCTGGACTAATGTGAAATAATATTATTTCAGTCCACCTGTGCTGCCTTGCAGGCGAATGTGCTGACGGTACTAATTATGCGAGTGGGTAACTAGTTGCAGTTATTAGCTTTATATTGAAGTTATTGCATTTTGGATATCTTATGACTTATGAGGCATTTCGTTAACATTTTTTGACGCAAATAAGCTGATTGTCTATGATTTAGTTTTTGCTTAGTTAACGTACTTTCAGAGTCACGAAAATGGTTACTAATTCATTACCAAAATCTTCGATTTGTAAATTACGCGTATAAAAATTATCATCGTTAAAAATTCCTTTTTAATAGCTTGTTTGAATATTCATTGAAATGTAAAGGATAAAATTAAACAAGGATCTGCAATGATTAAGGTAAGTTGTGGGTTTGCGGGAGCTGTTAATTAGGTTTATTTTGGCGTTCTCTGCCCCCGCGAGTTGCGACTTCCCCACTTCTTTCGTCTCTTATTAATACGATCACAGCCGTGAGCCGACATAAATCCACGTCCGTTTTGCTGAGGGTTAATTAATGTGTAACTTTTAATTTCAGCCGATCCATATTGAAACGCGTGACAAGCGCGAGTCGTTTGTATACGGTTCAGTAACGCTAATTAATGTAAACCGCATATTTGAAAATATGTACCGTATTTTTCAAAAATTTTATTCCCGATATAAAATAGAATTTTAAACGAGGGTTTGGAGATATTTTAAACTTTAAATTGTTATTCAATTTTTAGAAATTCATTCAGTATTTACCTATAAATTTAATTTCTTCAATAAAGTAAGTATAGAATTATTAAACATTTAAGATTAAGGTATCTACTTGTGTGTGCGTCTCTGTGTGTCTCATATGTGTCCTAGCAAACAATGCTTTGAGGTACATATTAACAACTAACAAGAATTTCTTAATAAATCTATATAGGTTATATTACATCATGTATTGTTCGGCGAAATAGCTCCAATGATAGCAGCCTCTGTCCACAGTAGGAGAGTAATGGGCTATTACTTACTGGTATTTACATAATAACCCCTCTCGCTAGGGAGTTCTCTCGGCGGGACGATGATGTCAGGTCATGTGTCATCGCAATACTGCACCGCATATTTCGACAAACTACGTTACTGTGCTGCGTGACCATCGCCAATTTACATAATCGGTCGTGTGATATAATGCTATTATACGACGCGTCAAACACCTAGTTAGCTTTGGAGTTGTGGTCAGTTTTGTTATGTTATAATAATATAGTAATAGCTGAAAGGTTCGTCCTTTCAGCTTTCAGCATAATATGATGCAAAAACACAGTTTTCTAGCTCTATAGTGTACAGGTCAGTAGAGCTTTGTAATATGTATATTTCATACATCTTATATAAAAAAATTAAAGTACTATGTATAAAAAATAAAAATAAAATAAAAAATTAAAGTATTATAATTCAAAGCCTTCAAGAAAATTGAGTTCGCGAAGGCATTGCAAGATAACGTTCAAAATAAGAAGCAGGTTTGGTTGGAAACACTGATAGAGTGAGCAAAAATTCGCAAATATTCACTTATAATACCACAAGAGCTTCAAAATTATCGGGTATTTTCCGATAGGTTCGTTGCAAACAAATGAAGGAGTCAAGTTTTTAGTCAAGGCTAAAAAACTTGACGACTTTATTTGTTTGCAGGGAACCTTGAGGGAAATGCCAGATAATTTTGAAGCTCGTGTGGTATTCGGGAGATTATTTTTCCGTCCCAAATGTCGGCCAATAATTTCACAATTGAATTAAACCTGTCAGTTTGACGTCAACGACCAGAGAAAATTTTCAAAAAATTATCAGTATATAATACCATGTATGTTGTACCACGTGACGTCGAATGGTGCAATTCTATTGGTCGATATTTGGGTCGGAAAAATAATCAAAAATATATAACACTTGCAGTTTATAGGTTAGGCTTAAACTTTCCTGGATTTGTTCTATGGAGTCCTAGAGCCGTGTCCGAACGTAAAATAATATTAAGATTATTTTTCTTTGCCTTTGACTGAATGAGTCTCTGACATTCACGTAGACGGTAGATTATGACTGTTAAAGCGAGATGTGGTTGTATTTTTAAAAACGATTTCACGCGCGGTACCCTCATTCATTTAAAGTTTATTTTACCACCAAAGGGAAGTGGTTAATTAGTTTCTTCCCGCAGCACATCTGGGTTGAGAATTATGTAGCGTGCTCAAGTAGATTTTGTTATTTAAAAATCATTAGCGTCTATGAGGCATTAAATAACGTCGACATATTTGTGCTGTGTACGTATTTAATATTTAATATAAATAAAATAATTTAAACATAAATATTTTTTATCAGAAAAAATTCTCATATTTTTTAATGAATGCCTATGCTTTGTTTATTATCAATTATTCATTAAGGAATATTAATCGCGCTTAAGTAGAAACTGTTGGTTCGATTAAAATGAGAATGGCCTATAAATGAAACGCAGTGGAGCTGGATATCGCAGTTTGTTGAAAACTGAGTAGGTTATAAAATATATCACCATAGTAAATAGTCAGTTACATAAACTAAAATAATACTCGTATAACTAAGACTCCACCCTTTACTATACTATGTTCTTTAAAAAAGTTATTAAATTAATGGAAAGAAAGAATCATTTCACTTATAGAGTAGCCAAGTTTTTACAAAAATAGACATTTGAAATCACACGACGTATCGTGTAAGTTTACAGTGCAATTGATAAAAATATTTATTAGGCAGGTGAAAATAGATACGTAGAACCATAATACTGTATTCCTTACGTGAATATAAAGAATTCATAAAAAAAAGGTTAAAAAGGAACGAAATTTTTCATACTGAATTTTTAAAAGAAACCGTAGTAACCTATACTATGTGCCAAAGCCTGAAAACATTTTTTATGGATTTTACACATAAAAGTACATAGGATTTGTCGGTAGCGGGCTTTCCTGAGAGCTTTGCCGGATCCGCTACGGTAACTAACTACATGACTTGAAATGTGTATTACTATAAACAAATCCCGGATCTCAGCGGATTTACTTTACAATGTATATGTGCCTTTGTGGAGAGAACATTATAGATTTAAGGTGGTTTAACATAATATACGTTCCGACTTCCGAGTCGCGTTATATTGGTATCAAAACAATACAACTAATGTTATACTTACTAATGTTTGTTTAATACATCCTTATAATATTATAAAGCTGTTTATCCCTTATGTGAGATTTTTCAACAAGTTTCTCAATTTAGACGAAGGCTTAGCAGTTTTATGTTTCCCGCGGGGCAAGCCCGATCGCTTTGCCTACAAAGTATTATTTCATATGAATTTCCCTTGCCGCAGCGATAGCAGTAATATTATATTATATTTGCTATGTTTATATACCTTCGAATTATTTTAGTCTGCAATCCCACGAGTTTATTATTTTGTCAAAAATGTACCATATTTGTTTATTTGTATTTTATATATGTTTTATGTTTAGTAACAACATACTTAAAAAGAACAAAAAAGTAATAAAGTTTGAATTTGAATATATTTTTAAAAGACAGCTCAATATTCTTTCTTCAATGGATAGTCGCTGTCGCTATAACAATTGGATTTAAACATACTTTTAAACGCAAATATCCAACGTTCGCCTTGCGAATGTATCCATTCGTTGAAATGGGTGTAACATTGTACGATATATTGTCGAAAGAAGAACAAAACCAATACAAACGCAGTCGTAATTCGTGTTACTTTAGCCTTTCGTGAACATAAATGGGTACTTTACATTGTAAAACGTAGTTACGAGGTAAGGGCCTAAGGAATAAAGAACATCTAAAATGAAACTTTGAAATGAGCTCGATAAATGCACTAAATGCGAGAAATTTCTACAAATAAGAAGAAGTACGTCGCTTTTGCCATGTTCCGTTTTTATAAATATACCTTGTATCAAAAGCAATATGAGAGAAAAATAAAACACCGCCGCAAACATAGCGACGTGACAACTTTTACAAAATAAGCACAGTCCATGTTTTTATATCTTTCTCCTAATATTTCATTTCAACTCTCAACTGTTAGAATAACTTTGTCATATTTATATCTTCTATTTCGAACTAGATTTCATTCATCATGTTTTCATAAACGTTACTGTGCTATAAATTTTCTACGAAACATGCACACTGCGTAGCGTGATATAACAAATATTTAGGATTGTCCCGAATATTTTTAATTTGGATATAACACTAAATATACTTATCTGATCTTCAAATATTATCTAATAATGATAATCTCTATAATATAAAAGCATAACTCGAGAACAACTGAACCGATTTCGTTAATTCTTTTTTTATTACATTTCTTGAAGTACGAGGATGGTTCTTATGGAGAGAAAACGTAAAAATGTACCACGGGCGAAGCCGGGGCGGACCGCTAGTATTATCTAAATCTAATGTTTATTATATATACAGGGTGTCCCACTATTGGTATACTAAGCGCGAAGGGACTTGTAGTTTTGCATACACTGATCACGTAAATACGTCAAAATTTTTTTGCTAAATTTTTCCTGAAAATCCATGTTTTCTTCTCTAGCTTCGCGCAGCCGGCATAAAACGCTTCTCTAATGTGAGCATTTTGTCTGTGAAAACATAATTGTAAACGATAGCTCACGTGCTGGTGGCAAAGTTTGGCGGGTTGCTTGTTATGGGTGTACACTGTACAGTGTATACACATAGAGTTTTAAGAATTCATCCATTTGAAAAAAAAATGCGTCTGGAATTTTATAAGTATTTTTTACGTACTCAGCGTATGCAAAACTATAACCTCCTTTGAGCTTAGTATAACAACAGTGGGACAACCTGTATACTTGCTGTATACATTTATTGAAATGGATAATAAACAACTAACACGTAATATGTATATTTTTAATTTTGAATACACTTCTTTTATTAGGTACAATAGGTGAAAGACATGTGAGAATTTAAAAAGGACACAAACATATTTAGATGTAAAATGTACACATACATTCATTTTATATAAACTGTTTATATGGCGACTATAAAGTTGAAAATATACTCGGCTTATCCTGGTAAAAGTAAGGATCGGGTTATATTCTGTGCTGTTTATGTGACGTTAATAAACGGGTGATTTGCATGTCATCTTAAGACTCGTCACAGGTTTCATGAGCTACTTTATACTTTGTTTATTCCTAACATTTTAATAATTTTTTTTATAAAAGACGCGATTGTCAAAAATAATATAATCACAATGTAATGCTCTATATTTATGTGTTATAGGTACCTATCACAGTACTTACTCATATGAAAGGTGATGTTCCTTTGCGTCAAAAATCAAAACTAACCTGTTTAAAAATTCATTTTCATTCATAACGTAGTCAATAGAAATTAATTTTTACCGTATATCATAACCGTAGTATAGGTACATATGAACTGATATTGCAATAAAATATATTGAACTATTTTAAAACAAAAATTAATTGTATATTTCTCCGCATCACAGCATTTTCTAGAAAACATTCAATATAAAAATAATAAGGAGAAATATTCGAGGTAAAATCGTCTGCACTGTTTAAAGAAGCGAAGATTTACAGACATAAAAATGAATATTGGAATATTAGTAGTCCATTTCACGGAAAGTGACATTTAATTTATACAGTCGGAGATTGGGAAGAAGTGACAGGGCAAACGGCTGTCGTCATATTAACATACCGGACAGCTGGCCAACGCCGGATGCTCCAGAAATAAACTTAGCTCCATACTTCACAGGTGCCAGTTTGAAACATGTATCATCCTTCACGTAATTAAGGCGGGAGCGATCGTGGGATCTACCGACCGTAAAGTAAGTACACTTGGAGAGTGCTCCACGGCTTCTAATATTAACTCGTATTATTCATAGAGACTGAGTAAAAAGTACCTTGTTTTTATAAATTTACTAGTGGTCCGCCCCGGCTTCGCCCGTGGTACCTACATGTTTACGTTTTTTTTCATAAAAACTATCCTATCTCTCAAGTTGGATCGAACTGCACATGGTGTGCGAATTTTATTATAATCGGTTAAGTGGTTTAGGAGTCCATTGAAGACAAACATTGTGACACGAGATTTATATATATTAAGAAGATTATGTGATCGCAATATTATTTTCCAAGAATTTTATCTTAAGAGTTGGAAATTATTACCTATTCTATTAATATTAATTCCATCATGTTACAATTACCATACCTTTGATTTCAACAAACAGTCATACCTCCACGTTATGTTTAATTAATTACTTATGGATTCGCGATACCACTCGAGATTTATGTAAGGCAAAAGGCAGGGTAATAATTAATTTCGTCTTATGCCAGCGAGTCATATATAATATGAGGAGTTTGTGTTCCTTGCGTTTAGATAACGACTGTTTTCTCAGTTGTAAGTAGGTGTCACGGGTAAAACTGAACTGCGGGCGACGCGGTCTTGCACAGTGATACATGACGGTAAACCAACGGTATTAAAACAACAAGTTTTCGTATAAACCTTTGTGTGGTCCTTTGTGGCGAAATTTTGCGCAGTAAATAACATTTAAAATACGGCGCACGAACTTAAAGCTAATTTATTGTAATACCGAATTCAAGAACACGTTTTCCTAAAACCACAATGTGGATGGGTACAAAAATATAGACGGATTAGCACATTAATTTTGATATAATTAATATTTATTTTGTTTGTGGAATATTATGGGTTTTTAATTATAAATATTCAGTTTTTGGGAAAGCTTTACACTACTCCCTCAAAGAGAAATACATAATGTGAATTGTGTTTATGTTTTAAATATCCGTGCTCAGAATGCCCTGTTGATAACTCTTGAGAAGTATTCATTTTTTAGTTAAAAAATAAATGTATAAATATTATATACAGGGTGTCCCACTGTTGGTATACTATGCTCAAAGGAGGTAATAGTTTTGCATACGCTGAGTAAGTAAAAAATACTTATAAAATGCCAGACGCAGTTTTTTTTCAAATAGACGAATTCATAAAACTCTATGTGTACAGTGTACACCCACGTTACGTGAGCTATCGTTTAAGATTATTTTTTCATAGACAAAATGCTCACATTAGCAAAGTGGTATATGCCGACTGCGCGAAGCTAGAGAAGAAAACATGGAATTACGGAAAAAATTTAGCAAAATTTTTTTGATGTAATTTTCTTGTTTAAGTATGTTTTACAGATTTGATCATTGTATGCA
This sequence comes from Colias croceus, assembly GCF_905220415.1. Taxonomy (NCBI): domain Eukaryota; kingdom Metazoa; phylum Arthropoda; class Insecta; order Lepidoptera; family Pieridae; genus Colias; species Colias croceus. The sequence continues at coordinate 6,619,260 of NC_059542.1, forward strand.
AAATTACAAGTCCCTTTGCACTTAGTATACCAATAGTGGGACACCCTGTATATTTGTATGTGTAATACGTGAGATCTGTAAAAATGTTTCACAATAAAACCATAATTTGAGTGATAAACGAGTTAACTTTGCAATCGGTACCCCAATCAGAGTTGGGCGGGCATAGCCCGTTCAGCAATAAAGTATTGCGATAAAACGTATCCACGAATAGCTATTCCAAAAGCAAGGTGTGCATCGCTAACGCTAATAAAACACACCGATGCATCATAAAATTGTTCCTAGGGGATATTTTGTGGCGTAGGTAATCGTATATTTCAGGATGCCCGGAACGACATTTCGGGAATGTGACTAACTTGGTAAGATTCCTCGCTAATGACTGCTCTTTATAAGTTACGAGGAGATACCTACTTTGAAATGGCACATTGCGCTGTTTATTTGTTCCTACCTCTATTTCGAAGTACGATAAAACTCAGTAGATAATATATTCTTACTTTTAGTCACAACATCATAATATAGGGAAATAGTAAAAGCAAAGGAAGTATTAATGCGTTGTGAAGAAAAGTCCTAGTCGGAGATGAGACATGAGATTTTTACCAGTAAAACGTCATAAGATTTCTGACTTTTCCGAGATATGAATTTGTGTGCCAGTATAACCATATATATAAAACTCAAAGGTGACTGATATAGTGATCTATCAACGCACAGCCCAAACCACTGGACGTATCGGGCTGAAATTTGGCATGCAGGTAGATGTTAGGACGTAGGCATCCGCTAAGAAAGGATTTCCCAAAATTCTTGCGGGAACGGGGAAGAACGGGGATGCACGTACAAAGTCGTGGGCGGAAGCTAGTTCTTAATAAAGTCAAATACATGACAAGATCCATCACAGGTAGTGAATTTTAAATACAGATCTTAATAATATATTTATTTTATCGATATCGCGAGTTTCATTCTATTAAATAGGAGGTATAGAGCGCATTGTTCCTTTCCTTTGTTTCGATTTCAGTGAAAGCTGTTTGCGTGTGAACTATGTTTGTCAATATGCCAACATTAAAGTAACGGTTTCCGTTGTTTTGCGCTCGCTCGCCATCGTCACGGACAACCCGCCCATCTAAATTCAAACAAACACCTCTTTCATAACTCTGTTTATGTCAAACTTCCGTGTTTACTTTAATTCGATCATGAATTTCTACAGCTGTATATATACCGTCCGGTATTACATTGCCCACTTTACGTAACTTCGCTTTTCTGAATGGAATAAAAGCCTTTGATTTTTTATCTTCGCTTTTAAGAAAGGAAAGAGAGGCAATAAAACGCGTGAGGCATGTGGGATCGACTTCCAAATAAAGGGGCCAGGGCATGTATATAAAAATCTAACGAGCATATGGGACAGCGGCTGCGTCAGACCGCCGTCACGCCATTAATCTCAGCTTTATTATAAATACGAGAGCCGACTTAATCACAAACATATTTAATGTTCGCTTACACAAACTCTTTCACTGAATTCTTTATTAACTTAAATGGAGCATAATCGTTGTTAATAAATAACTTTAATGCTCGAAGCAAATTGATTGTAGGTGTATAATTTTACACCTTTGTGGATATACTTTACATCTTTCCACCAATATTGTATGTATACTGTATAGGTATGTAAATATTGTTTCATAATTTTATTTATATATCTCAAGAAATAATATTGAAACATTGATATTCCATAAAGTTCGTAACAAATGAACACACTACTTATGCTTTTGATGTTTTATCTTGTCCATATCTTCCAACAATTACATTGTAAAAGTATTCTGCTTCGGTCCATTCTAACAGACAGATAAAATGTATAACTTTGTTGTGAATAGAACTTCTAAGGACATTTTTAAGTCGCTCTGCGGAATAGCCCAATAAGGTCCTTCGTTTCGCAAGATTACGTTATTTAAGTGGGTAACTCCGATTGTCTTCTAAATTTTCATCTAAACACGGAAATGAGAAAAGGTAACATTTAGATCCCCTTGTATTACAGATATAATGTACGCTATCAACATTTTGTGGCAAAACATATCGTAAACATACAAGCCTTACCATAATTTTAGAAGATCGTTTCGTAAATTATATGTGATCATTAATTGTGACTTGTTAGTTGTTAGTAACACAGTAGCGTATTTTGGGTAAGAATTGTAATGATTATATTGGAATTTACAAAGCCCGCTTATTATTTAACAATGCTACCTAGTTTGTTTCTGACCTTCATAACGATTTCATTAATACTTATTGATATGACTTTTCATGAATATTTTATGGACACTTCTCCGTTAATATTCACTCTATAACCATTTATTGTATAGCTTAGAAATGTTGCTTTAATCATATATGTATTAGCTTCATTTACTTGTTTGTAAACATTATTCTCTGTCGTGTTTTACATAAATATTAAATATATTCATGTAATAAGCATTTCGCGTACATAAGCTAAACATTTATTACCATAATATAATGTTCATATCACTGACAGAAAGCTCATACGTGCGTGCAATAGCGGGTCTGGGAAAATCACGAGTAACGATAAATTGCGCGCATCAGAAAGATAACTCATTTGCACCGCGTGTTGGAAACATTCTGTAGAAATACGTAAATAAAATAACATATCCGTATTTATGTCATCTATTTATTTACATTTCTATTAGTTACGCTTCTACAAAGCTCAGGTCGTAGAATTTAATATTAATATAATAATTATTAATTCGTAATGTAGAGTTATTAATGAGTTAATATACTCTCATAGGAGAGTAAAGAAAACAGAAAATTGTCCTAATTTCGTATAGTCTAAGTGAACGTCATAAAACGACATAAACAAAATTATGATCTAGTTGATATGGAAATAAAATTCCAGTAAACGACACAAAGTACAAAATGTTCCAGGTTTGTCCTTGAGGAAGTTATCACCAATAGGTGCCTACCCAATTTCCCCGCGACGATACGGCTACTGTCACATTCATCGCCAACTTATTATACCATCGCCCATAGGAAAGTAATATTCCATTTCGTTATTAGTCTTTGAATACGCATTTCCTTGGATATTAAATGATGAATCATTTTTCGCAGGGCGTTTGCAAATAATATAATAAATTTGAGACGAATATAGTATTAGTACCAGCTATTTTTTAATACTTTTTAAAATTTTATTGTTATGCAGCTTTAGTAATATACATGATTAATAAGTTTCAAAGCTTGGTATAATTTTACCTAGTTAGATTGATATTTAAAGAGTATTGTTTTATCTAATGTTAAAATATCTTGAAAATAATGAAATTATTTCGACCGTTACTAATCCGCATTACATTAAATGAAAATGAATGGTTAAACAATATGTAAATAATAATTGCTAAAACAAGATAAATAATGGCTGTATAATTAAGACATTCGGGTGTTTGTGAATCCCAATGGAATAGACCAAATATATCTGTATTATGTTACTTTACGTTACGGGTGTACGATTGTTAAAGTGCCGCTTGAAATGATAATATTTGGTTCAATGGAAAAGAAAATCACGTTTGATTCGAGTGTTTCCTCGTAAAATATTTTCCGTGAGGTATTTAATAGCTCTGAGGCAAATGTATCCTAATGAATCCCTGCCTATTCATGAAATTGAAACAATTACTTGTGCATGGGTTAGCAATCTTATAAGAAGTTAATAAATATTCATTGATTCAAAGGGAAGTGGAAAGAAACAATTTACGTTTGGCTTAAGCCGCTCTGATATGATTTTCATGCAAAACATGGTATATTTTTGTCACTAATTATATCTTTTTAATTAAATTTTTTTAAAAAGACGTATAAAATTGCTGCAGGAGTAAAATTTTAATACCGTTTCTCAGTAAAAAAATTTAAACTGCACATTGCATACACAATGCGGGTTTATCGCAATTCTCTTGAGGGTAAGAACATATTTTTATTTTTTATTTCTATTTGTTAGATTACAAGTTACAAAACTAGTTGTATGTAACTTTTTGGTAATCTGTCGTTGTATTATAAAAGCTTCTCGATTATTTAATTGACCAAGACAAACTTAAAGGCCAACAAGTTAAACGACTCTATTATAGAAATTAACAATTAAGATTACATAAGTTGGCTACAAGTGCTTAAACTTCGGGACCCTCAGCTTGCATACTCGTCGCCTGAAATGACATAAATCTAAGTTAAAAGTTAATTTTGTCAATCCGGATAATTCCTCAAGGTTTAATCAGACTAAGTTGGGGATAATTAATGTTCACTAAGGCCACACAATTTAGGAAAGCTTCGGCTTAGCTGGCTACGGTAGCGGAGTTCGCAGCGTCCGGGCGGGCGGCGGCACGGAGGCCGCGGCGGGCGGCGCGGTGCGCGCGGGAGGCGGCCTGCCAGTGCCGTAAGAGAGACCGACTGCGCTGAACGAATTTCAGCCGCGGCCGCGATTCACGCTCCTTTCGACTTTGTCAATCGCCTGTCGAAAAGCCAATCGCGTAAATGACCTCGCTTTTAATTAGTAATTACACATACTACGACACTCGACGACTTTGAAGTGGAACATTTGTGTTTGATTACACTCAGTTTTGTAGGAGTTTGCAAACTTTTTGTTTGATAATTGACAAGTTTTAATGAATGAGTTTAAAAATATAAATCTCTCTCTAGATGGGTAAGTGAGCATTTAATTTAATTTATTCTTACTTATTTTAAATACTGAAGTAGTGTATGAGTGTTTATAAAAAGAAAGACGTTATTTTAAGATTGCATTTTTAGTTTAAGTACATGTACATAAGTAAGATTTTCTTGATTATTTTTTATCAACATTATTCTTTCACAACGATGAACTCTGAGTTTCTTAAATATAAGTAATCATTAAATCTTAAATAATATACCTTATAATGATTATTCTAATTATTTCTAATCATATTAATAACTAAAAACTATAATATGTTATTTGTTTACGTTGTAATGAATTAATTTAATCTTTGTAGTAAAGTAAGCTAAACGTGCTAGGTAACGTAGGTATTTTTATATTCTGCGCACGGTTTTTATGTAAATATTTTTTTGAATTTTATTAATAGGTACCTCAAGACTGCGACAACGCCAAGTTGATTAAAAACAGTGTTATTTTAATTATTACTTGTTCTTCTAGGCAGGCACGCTATTTAATTTACGAAGATAATATGATTTAAAATATACTTAAAGTAGGTAATACAAATTACTAAAAAGCCATTAATTAAATAAGTCTGTGCTCACAATAACGATATTAACAAACTATAATTGTATTACATATTTTTGACGCAATAAAAAATCCATCGACGAATTTTTGTTATTAAGTTGATTATAGGTATTCGATTCTATAAAATATAAATAGTAGCAAATAGGACATTCAATTACTTTATTGCTAACAAAAAGACACGATAAAAATGAAATCAGCAAAATAAGCTTTCACGATTTATCTCCTTCTAATCATTTTAGATTGACAAAAAATAATTTTCAATTAACCGATTCAATCAACTCGGTTAAAATTTAGGTTTCAAATAATAATAAATTATTCATGGATTTAAAATTTGCCGATTACTTTTCCGGGGCAACGATTTGTACAAAAGTTAACAAAGATTCAAGTCAAGATTGTAATTGGAAAATGGGCTCTTTTTCTTATACTCTCACAATAAATTCAACAATAACTCTCAATAATTTTATTGTTTTATGTTTTTTATTGAGTTTTTTTCAGACGGTAACTCCTGGAGAGCAACCGAGTCATGTCTCTAGGGGCCTGGTTAGAAGGCAGTACAGTTGAATAAAAACAATATTGATAGTACAAATTGATTTCGTTAAAATGTTCTGCCATTCACTCTGATGCCGCTAGGGCTTTTTATATTGTTCATACTATTGTTTGTGACGCATCTATGACACAAACACTAGACTACAAATCAAGTATAAAAAATGCTGTACATACTTAGAAAGTTGTTAAAAAATGGATTGCTCGAATTGCAACAAAACCTGCTTATTAGTATTTATCATATATGTATAATTAGATTTGTTTTAGCTACTTTTACGGTATGAGTTAATATTACATGATCAGAGTTTATGAATTTATAAAGAACATATTACATTCATTCTCCTAAAAAAAAATCAAACAGCTCTTTCCTCTAAATATTAAAGGGCTTGAACTGATCCAAAATAAATGTTGTAGTTTTTGTCCGTTTGCCTATTTATGCAAATAGGCTTCACGCAAAACACGCGTAGGTATATGGCGGGTCGATAGTAAAATGTTTGATATGTGAACCCAATTTTATTCTCCTGACTGTCCGCACCGATATCGAATATCAGCGATTTTTCAGTAACACCGCAACCTGTTCACGACGTTATCGTCATAATCAACATTACTGATATCGAATCGAATAATGTGGAAACGATCTTAATAGTTTTGCAATTTATTGCCATCCCCTGCTGGAATAATATCAATTCAGCATAGGGCTCAATCCATTTATGGGAGTACCTAGTAAGTCTTGATAATGGGGTCATAAAATACAGACGAAAACACGACGCAGGAGATTTTCTGCATTCCCTTAGATATTAATTTATGAAAGTTCAAAGTCTTGTATGATATGCCCTTTTGCCGGGTATGAATACTAACAGATCCTACGTTTAATCTCTGTCGGGGATTTAAACTAGGAACTCTCGCTTCTACGATTATGTGTAAGTAAATCACTAGAAGAAGGGGTTCCATTAAGAATTATACTATGTACATAAGTTTACTAATTAGTATCTATTATATTTTATTCGTATATATGTGAATATGCGAAGGCGACGGAAAAATAAATAAACGTATTTAAATTTATGCAAAAAAAATAATTTTGTTTTCAATTCGATATTAGTTAGTTGAAAGAACCCTGATATCAAGTACACGATTTATAGATCCCTCTGTAAATATTAAGAATCCCAACAGCTTGTTTGGGTGTATGTATCTGAAGATTTCACATACGAAACTACTGAACATTTCTTATTTAGGCATATTACGGACTGAACGTATTGGGCATTGCTTTTTACACGAATATCACGTGAGTGAAGTCGCGAGCTAAAGTAAAACTTTTCTAAACCGTAGAACTTCGTACATTTGCGAGACAGTCTACATGATTAGTTTTCTATGGGGTATCTCTTACTTTTAAATTACTTTGATGTATCATTTGAATTCATACAATAATAATTATAATAAGACTATATGTGTGTAACAACATAATAAAGGTATTAAACGATAATTTTACACTATAATCCTAATATTGGCTTATCAGCAAAATTTTGTAGTTAACAGCGCTTATGCATAATTGTTTAATATACGCAGAGAATATAAATTACATTTTATAAACGGTGACTACAATTTAATTTGTAATAATATTATTGTTTTCTGAATTCTAAAATTAAATTTTCATTATACCGATATCAAAATATCATATTGAGTTATTATAAGGAATAATTAATTGCTATTTTTAAATTCGACAATATTTAGAGAGAAAATGGAATTGTTATTTTTAAATTTAATATTAAACATATTTTGGGAATATTTTAAGAAACGGAGACTTTTTATCTTACGCGCATCAACGAGCCTAAAGATAAGGAAAACTCGTCCATTATCGTCAACTGAATGTCAATTATACGAGCGTATTTTTTATTCTTTATCAAGACAATCAAGACTAGCTTTCTATAAGAATTAAAACAAATCTAATCAAAACTCTATATTGCGAGGTACAAACCACTTAGAAATACAAATGAAATTAGAAAAACCAACAGTGTTGTGGCTAAATCAGCGATCCCTTGTAGACCAACTGATGGTTAAGAATACGCAGTGAATATTTCATAAAAAAGGGCAGAAGGTGCTATGAAAAATACAGGAGAGGTGCCTAAATGCGTTTGTGGACTATCTTAAAAAGAAAATTAAGATATAAGGATGGTCTAGAAACACGAACTTTAGTTCTTTAATATACGTACTGGCATAAAAAATGAATAAAAAATAATCAAACATTGGTCAATCTTAATTATTTGTAATGGGACACGTTACTTCCTTATTTTTCTTAAAGTAGAACTTGTAGTACAATCCAATTAACTAAAGCCAAATAGAAAAATAATATCTCCAGTAAAATTTCTACAATTATATAAGCGATGCGAAAAACTGAAAAACGTAGCGTACAAAATTATGTATAGTAATATGATGAAAAAATAGGCTAACCAAAAGGGCCGAGTCTACTAAAATATGCATACACTTTGTGGTTAGAACACAATGGGGTACTTAAGGGGATTTGTATGTGCCCTGAAACTAGCATCAGTGCAAAAAATAAAATGTTTGCAATAACATTAGCATAACACGTCGTTCTGTATTATTGAGAAGAGTGCGCCTTTTTTAATATCTACGCTAACTTAACCACGTATGGAAACATTAATAAAAAATCAATGAAGACCGAAGTAGATATTTTTATGTTATCGCTTAGCAAATAAAAAGTCTGCTCTGCCCATTAACGAAATGAAAGCTACGTAAAACTTTGTAATAAATTTACGTTCATAGCTTAAGTAAAATAGTTCTTGAATTTTTTATTTAGACAAAAGAGCTACACTTGATTGTGCTCAGACGTGAGTATCCTGCTTGTAATACGAAATTTTCACCTTGCATGTACATTTATATTTTTTATTTGCTCTTTAATTTGAGTTCACTATCGTGTAAGCCTTTGATGACGTAGTAACTAGTTATAGCTGGTAGAATAGAAATTGTTACCGGCGTATCTACTATTTCAAAATTACATACATAAATGTTAAGCAAATTGTAGGACTAACCTAAGATATCATTTTTTTAAAGTAGCGTGGACTCTAACATAAGGAATTTTTTTGCTCTTGTAAATCTTTTCAAATATAATAACAGTCAGACAACAGACTTATGTTATATTTATCGAACAGAAAAGTCTATCAGAACAAATGGAAAGAACATGAAGCTTAAGTCAACTTTATTGTAGAGCTAAACTTTACAAGACAAACGATGTTGTTTTATGTTTATATATATTTGTTTATACGTTGGTAAGACCTTCTAATAAATTAAAATTTCTTGGAAATGAGTTTCCAAATATGTATTTCTTATATTTCCTAGCGTAAATGTATATCTTTATAGAAAACTGAGCTTATAGAGAAATGAGTTACAAAATTTTATTTTAAAACAGGTAAAATATTACTTCTCGCTAAAATGATTAAGATATGCCTTTTTTGTTATTTTTATTTATATGAATGAACAAAAAGTTATTAATTATGATGATGATTGATGACTATAATAGATATCTTTTGTCAATAAAAACAATGGTATGACTATGGCAAAACTTTCACTCCTTCTGAAGTGTCGTACAGCATATATGCTCCATAGCTAGAACTTGTCTTAGTATATCGCAAATGTAACTATTTCGCGCTTGCGGTAGATCAACGAACAAAAGAAGACAACACAAAGAGCAATGGAACACATTTTGCTGAGCGCTTCGCACCGTGTCCCATATTTTTAATGAGATGATATGGCAGCCTCTATTTCCGTATGCTTTAACTGAAATTTGCACCAAAGTAAACAACGTTCTCTCTAAGCTAAGATTGTTGAGCTAATAAACTAAAATTGTTTTCCCCTTACGCCTGCCTTTCGTTGTCTGTTATAAAATTTGTGGTCTGGTATTGAGTAGGTTTAACATGCACGAAGGAAGCATACTAATATTATAAAGATGAAGTTAAAGTATTTTTTTGAATGAACAAATATGCGATCACTTGGAAAAATTTTTTGTACTGGTACTACATTTACCGAGGAACGCTCTAGAACCTCACACTACGATCAATAGATCAGAAAAAGTGAAAAATATTTATTTTGAGAGCAGACGTAGTTGCGTGGGTCAATTAATTTAAATACTATGCCAATTTATATAATCGGAGATTACGAAGATGGCTATTAAGAATATCTTCTACAGTGTTTTCAGAAATACAAAAGTTTTTACGCTTATTAAAATAAACGGCTATTAAAAATGTATACATTTTAAAGTATTTTGCCCGGTATCTTTTGTCATAACTGATATTCAAAATTGTTTTTATTTGAGTAAATATGTATAATTGTGTTTTCGACACAAATGTAAATATTTTAAACATCGCTAACGAGGATTTCGTTTGTTCCCAGCCTATTTTTCCCTTTAGAAATACTACCAAACAGCTGTATATTTTAAAGAAACGGAGCTTAAAAGCGCATAATTATTATCTTGGAATTTTATATTTTTCCAGTATAAGACTATTTTTAGGTCGTCCTTTTATTTCAGACATTTTTGTTCGCAATAATTTATTTCGTTAAAGCATTTATTATTATGTAAATTGGGCACCTACATGAAAAATATTAAATAATAAAGATTAATAGGAGCGATTGCGTAAGCGAGATTTGCTTACGCCTGAAGTTTCCGTAATTTGTTTAAAACAGTGTGAAAATAATGAGACAGCGTTTCTAGTCCATTTAATAATTCTATACAAAGGTTATTTCAGCCTTCAATATTCCTATAAAAAGAGCTTCTGTACAGTTTCACTATTACCAAAGAGAACTGTTTTTGCTTTGTATAATCCGATTTACAAGAGACAATACATTTTCGAAGTCCTTACTGAGGTAAAATTATATTTTAAAAATTTTGTACACATTTCTTTAATAGTTCCATTAAAATGTAAAAAAAAACCTTCCTTCCTTTTTTCTGTGTACAATGTTTCCGAAAATATTAATAGGTACATACTTAGTTAGTTTGTTTTAAAAATGCAAATCAGATACTCAGTTAGGTAGGTACATAATAACCAACGGAGGTTTTGTAAAGTGTGACCCGTGTGACCGACTGTTTTTTAGTGTTAGTAGGTATCTATGAATCCACATTCATAATGGATTACTAACATAATCCAGGGATACAGCCATAATATGTTTGCTATTTGACTGTAACATCTACTAATGTAAATAATAAGGAACCTATAGATGCAGTGTATAAAACTACATCTATAGGTACCTTTATTTTACACGTGACAATGTTATATTTCAATTAAACCAACAAAGAAATACTAATTTAATATACATAATATTAGAACAAATCAATTGTTTCTACGATTTATCGAAGGTTAATTGAAGGTATTCTCCTCGTGTTTTATTCGATATCATTCAATTATAATTTAAATTACTTAGATTGACGGCTTATAGGCATTGGAACGGGGTCGGTTCTATTGAAGGATTAAACGGTAGTCTGTGTCAACATGATAAGAGCTGGGAAAGTCCGTGGTCCATAAAATTCAAACAGAGAACAAAAGCGCGTCGAGATTGGTCAGATGCGATCGGCGCCATCTGGAACTCAGGACGCAACTCATCTCGCTTTCATCTCTGAAACTTTACAGCCCGGCTGTTGCAGTCCGAAGGATTGTTGTACAGAACAAAACATTTGGACCCTATTTATGTAAGCGTTGTGTTGGCTTATACATAAACATGAAGGCGTCTCTCGATCACGGAGATAAATGCATTTGCATCTGTGAGAGACTCGATGAGAACAAATATTTATATAGAATAAACAAAAACTGACCTAGATTGCATAGAACATTTTATTTAAATCTTTAATTTACTTCTAGTTCGAGTTTTGCAAAATATTTGTAGTTTGTTCATGTTTCGGACAATATTGGACTACCCAATACACTGTTTGGTTTTTAAGTACTAATCAAGGATAAGTATTGACATAAGAACCGATATACAATAAATAAAACATCAACAAATATAATATTGTTCACCCCAAAACTAAATCCCTTCCTTGTGCATTGCCCGTCACGCACTTTACCCTCTTTTTGTCAAAAGTTTCATGTTCATAATATCGGCCATTTATTTGATAACTTTTGGACCTATCTGTGAACTATTGGACACAATGTGGAATACGTTTACAACTCACAATAGGGTGTTATTTATTACAAAAGAACGATTGGAAAAACTTTTCATAACTTTCGGAAAAAACTTGAATTGCGGTTACAAAAACTTTTCCTGTCGGAATACTTATGAGACTTGCACAAAGAGAGTATTTGCAAGGATTTTGTTTTTGAATTATTAACAGTGCTTTACAAAGCTTATTATTTTCATTGAAGGTATTCGTTGTAGACATGGGAAAAGTTAGGATTTGATTTTGTGTTTAATCTAAGAATATTAAAATATTACAACTGTTTAAATCAATGGTTGGTTATAAATGATTCAACTAGTGCACTTTGATAAGAGTACCTAATATATCTTTGAAATTCTTATTTCATATTGCTTTCTTTGTTATTCATAAAAGAAGCACTTGACACGTTATTAGTTACAATATTCTTTCCTTTCAGGTAAACCATCGAGGGATTAACATAATAGGATGTGCGTGTGTGAGTGGCGAACTATTGCAGTTAAAGTGCTTGATACATAGATGGGATTATAGCAGCGACGGTAAAGAAGTGATTGTGCTATATGAGACGTTTAGCGCGTATCGGATAACAGGTGGCATGGAGGTTATGCTGTCAACGGGAGGCCGCATTTTCGTGGCTTTCCTTGCTACGGCCTTCTGGGGAATGGGTGAGCAATTATATTGTACAGTTCAAGTTTAAGTTTTGATTTTATATCCTTTTAAATAATATTTTTCATCTATTTATTATTATGATCCAATGTTTGGTTAATTTTGAAGTTGCGGAAAAAGATTGTATGTTTGGGTGTAGCGCAAATCAGTCATAATAGCAGAAAAGAAAAATTCGCGTCCCAGTGTATCATTACCTCATCATACATTTTATTAACGTTCAACAAAAAGTAAAATAAAAAGAATGTAAATATTTCCCTGTAAATATGTCATGTATTGGTATAATAACGAATTGCGCGTTAAAAGGATGCGGGTTATATTTAAAATACACATACTCAAATAAGATAATATGCTCAATAAAATCATTACATAGTATAAAAAAGTCACCTTTTCTGTCCCTATGTCCCTCTGTATGCTTAAATCTTAAACTACGCAACGGATTTTGATGCGATTTTTTTAAATAGATAGAGCGGTTTAACAGAAAGGTTTTAGTATATAATTTATTAGGTTTTAGACAAACCGGACGAAGCCGCGGGTGGTAAGCTAGTTCGTAATATGAGGAACACATGAATATACTGGGTATAGTTTCAGGTCTCGTTGTAATAAAATAGAGTGAATGGAATCAATTTAAGGTTTGTGGATAAATCCGTGTTATGAATGGGCAGAGCGCGATGAAAGCGTCAATTAAACCGTGTTTAGAAATTAATTGTTTTATTACCAACAGAGAACTAATTTATATTCAACAAATACAACCACAATTTGTTAGGCGTAAATCTGGTTTAAATATTAATCAGCGTAATCACAGCGTAATCCTTTTCTATAGCCCATCTTTCCTTTCTACCAAGATTTTGAATTATTTTATTAAAAGTGAATGATTCGAGCTGATTATGTGGGCTTTTAGTTTAATAAGGGTTAATAATTTTTTTACGCATAAATTTCCCATAGGTATAAGAGACATATTAAATTCGAAGCTAAAACCGATGGGCAACACCTGGTGAACAATAAACGTAAATATCTGATAAAGAATCCTGAATTCAACAAAGTGTGAGAATTAATCTCAAATCTAAATTGCAAAAATGTATGTAGTCTGCATATTTCTGCATAAACTTGTTCACAATGGTAAATAGAATACAATACAAAATATGAAATAAACGAATGCGAAATTAACGTTGAAGTTTAATGTGGTTTTGTATGGATTTCGTATGCGGTTTTCAAAGAGTAATTTAATAAACGATGTTTACGTTTAAAAGACACTGGGCTATAAATTCAAAATGTTTCATTAACATCGCAATGCGCATTAAGATTTTATATAAACTCATTTCGAAATTCCAGCTTTTGCATAGACAATGTCACAAATGAGCAAACCCCGTCGAAAATAATGAAACGAGACGAAATATCCTCACAATTGGACGAAAGATCTCATTTTCTAGACACTGACATGCAAGACAGAGGACTGTATAATGAAACAAAGATTAAATAACCCTGTCTGCGCAAGGTTACGTGGAGTCAAACACTTTTATGTCTAGTACTTATAGTAAGGTTTTCTCTATTCTTAGTGTTTCAGAGCAAAATTTAGATTTGAAAATCTTCGTAGTTATTTCTATTACAAATTCTTAAGATACGAAGATACAGGGAGGTGAGAATATTATACTTTCTTGTTTCTTAGGTTTAGAAGAGATACGAATATGGCTTCTATGCGGTAGTCATAAATAGTAAAACAAAACCACGCGTTTGACGCAATAGTTAGTAACATTTTAGTAACTTTTAATCATTTTTTCACTTACGATACACATACAGTTTATGTATTTTCAAAACCATATATAAATAATAAATAATAAATAAATAATAATAAATAAATATTATAGGACATTATTACACAAATCGACCTAGTCCCACAGTAAGCTCAATTAAGGCTTGTGTTGTGGGTACTAGGCGACGATAAATATAATATTTAATAAATACATATATATATAGAATAATAACACCCAGACCCAAGAACAAATAATTGAGTTCATCACACAAATATTTGCCCTGACCGGGGATCGAACCCGGGACCGTCGGCTCAGTTGGCAGTTACTAGTTATAATATATATTCATTTAATTAGTTATAAATAACTATAAGGACGCATTGACGAACCACAAGTAAATAAATGCATTATACACGTTAATGAGTAAAACAATGTCCTGATCCCAATGCTTGATATTTTCCCATCATATTTTACAATAAAACGATTTTATCAATATAAAGCCAACAGCAGTACGGGTGAAGGAGAAACAGCTCACCGACGGAATTGATATCATATCACAGATCTAGTAAATTGGTTAGGTATAAGAAATAGCAACTCGCTCACGATGTTTTCCTTTAATTTTCTGAGAATTGTGGATAATAAGTCGCTTTTGCATTCTCAACCAATCTCGAATCTCGATCCTTTGGCTTACAAAAATAATGAAGGGAATGTTTAAATGGTTGTTCCGAATGTATATTAAATTTTTCTTCTTTAATAATATTATGAAAATGTTTACAACTAAAATAACAAGTTGTTTCGAAATGACTACTTATACTCGAAATAAATTCAACTCTCTGGCTTGATCATTAAAGTTCAGAGCTACGAGAGCTTTTCATATAAGTTATGGTTTTTTAATTAAATGCAAGGTCGTAAAACAGACGTAATATGTGAAAGAATTATAACGATTAATTTAATAATAGCGCCGCGTGTTAGTGACATGTAAATACATATAGTTAAGAAGTAATTTTGACTTTAAATTTACCACATAATATAAACGACACATTCTTCACCAAGTCGTTTGTTTACTAAATTTTTAATTAAATAGTTTTTAATTAAAAATTTGGGGGGCAACGTTACTCGCGTCCGTAGGCTTTGACTCTAGATACCCTACACGTGCTCCCCGGGTAGTGCTAAATGAGTAACCGAATTATACTGGTGGAAGACAATTTGTCCCGGCTAGTCACCACCCATCTGTCAAAGCCATGCCGCCAAACGCTCGTCGTGTTCCGGGATGATGGCAGATGAAGCCCATGTAAAGAAGGGTAAAATAGGTATGAACAGTTGCTCTGCATTGGAGAACCGAATCTGTTGTCCATGTGTTGTTGTCCTGAACATCCTAGTCTTGGAGGGTAGCGGGATCCGAAGAAACGGTTTACCGCTGGCCGACCGCAGGTTGTAGGGGGCCCAAGTAACGAATTAGCCACTCGAGAAAGGCTGCCCCGCCGCCTGTGCATAATCCTGGATTGGCTCCAACGTGCCGATTGGCGATCGGATGAGAGGACCCGTTGGCGATATTCAGGGGGTTTCGGGCGTCCCCGCAGTCTCCAGGCTAGGTTTATTTATGGACGATAGCATGTAGACATTAGGTGGTTCCAAATGCATTGCCTCGTTCAACTTCTATTTTACTCCCCGCCTAATCACTCTCAAAATAAATATGAAAAAGTTACATAAAGGAATACAGAATTCACAGCGGCTGCACTTCCTCTCTCTTCAGGTGCACCTCTCAAATATTCGAGGCTTGCACTCTAATCTCACACCGGTCCACCACCATCTTGAGACTGAAAAGCCGCACCTTCTATTCCTGACAGAGACGCAAATCCGATGTCCAGATGACACGACATATCTCGGGTACCCCGGTTACATACTTGAACATAACTTTCATTCGAAAGCTGGTACCTGTGTATATGTTCGTGAAGACATTTGCACTCTGCGTCTCCGTGACCTCGAGGAACCCAGTTTTTCTGTGCTTTGGATTATGGCAGATACGGGTATGGACAAGATAGTTTATGCTTGTGTATACCGTTCGCACAAAGGAGATCAGGAGACCACACGGCTATTTAATTATCTGAGTGAAGTAGCAGATGTAGTACAACTTAGATATCCGAGTGCTGAACTTGTCTTTCTGGGGGATTTTAATGCCTGCCATGCAGACTGGCTGTTCCCGTTCCAGAAGACGGACCATGCTGGGAAAGAGGCCTTTAATTTCGCAACATCCTTTAACCTTTCTCAGCTGGTAGTTGACGCAACTCGTGTACCAGACATCGACAGCCATACTGCCAACTGTCTCGACCTTTTCCTGACGACAGAACCAGAACGTCATGTGGTCGCTGTCTCCGCTCCACTGGGGACATCTGATCACTGTCTGGTAAAGTCCGTGTCTTCATACTCTCCTGCAGATCCATCTTTAAAGGGAACAAGGAGAGTATGGCGTTATAACTCAGCGGACTGGGATGAGATGCGGCATTTTTTTGCATCCTATCCTTGGCGGCAAGTGTGCTTTTCTACCGCTGACCCATCCAGCTGTGCGGATAATGTTGTTGGTGTGATTCATCAGGCGATGGAATATTTTATACCATTTTCTGATATTCGCATCAACAACAATGCTAGACCGTGGTTCAATGCCCAATGTAAAGCTGCATTGGCTAAAAAGCAAGCAGCTTTCCAAGCCTGGGTCGATGCTCGAATCCGTAAAGCTCACGATATTCGGGAAAAAAAGAAAGCCTTTAACAAAGCTTCGAAAACCTGCAAAAAAATGCAAAAGAAGGCTCGTTTTGCTCATGTGCGGCATATTGGAAGTAAGCTTGTTTCTTACCCCGCAGGAAGTAAAGCCTTCTGGTCCTTGGCCAAAGCTGTCGAGACAAACTTCTGTCGTCCCACTCTACCTCCGTTGATGAGACCCGATGGTTCTCTGGCTCATAATGCAAGGGATAAGGCAGATGTTTTTGCCTCATTATTTGCCAACAACTCTCGTCTAAACCCACCTAGTATTGTTCCACCCACAATTCAACATTGTGGCGTTCATATGCCTGACATCCGCATCACAAACAAGGAAGTTTTAAGAACATTGCGTCATCTCGATGAGAATAAAGCCAGTGGACCGGACGGAATACCAGCTATCGTTTTAAAAACTTGTGCTCCCGAATTATCTCCTGTTCTTACACGTCTGTTTCGCCTCTCGTTAACGACTAGAGTTGTTCCTAAAAACTGGAAGCTTGCCAATGTGCAGCCTGTTCCAAAGAAAGGCAGTCGGTCAGACCCCACCAACTACCGACCTATTTCAATAACCTCCATAATCTGTAAGACTATGGAGCGTATATTGAATAATCGGCTCCTCACGCACCTCGAAACCAACGATCTGCTGAATGATCATCAGTATGGTTTCCGCCATAATAGATCTACTGGCGATCTTTTAGTGCACGTGACGCATCTTTTAGGAGAAGCTGTTGAGAGGTACGGGGAGGCACTTGCGGTCTCCTTGGACATTTCTAAAGCGTTCGATAGAGTCTGGCACGATAGCCTTCTAGGCAAGCTACCCTCTTACGGCATCCCAAGCAACCTTACTACATGGATTGCTGACTTTCTGCGGGACCGGTCGATTCGTGTTGTTGTAGATGGTTGCTCGTCAGAGCCAATGTCCATCAATGCCGGCGTTCCGCAGGGGTCCGTTCTCTCGGCAACACTGTTTCTTCTTCACATAAATGACATGATTAATCCGAATATATTCAGTTATGCAGATGACAGCACTATTGTCGAGAGTTACAAATCCAGTGCCCGCACATCAAAGGCTGAAACTGAATTACTACGGGAGGACATGTTGGAGCGTTTGAACCGAACTCTTCGGGCTGTCTCCGATTGGGGCGATGCCAATCTAGTCGGTTTTAATGCTTCAAAAACCCAGGCGTGCTTATTTTCTGCCAAACGGAGCACCTTCACAAATACTCCGACTTTCCGCGGTGTATCTCTACCAATAACCGACTGCCTAGAGTTGCTTGGTGTTACATTAACGTCCTCACTCAACTTCGGGCAGTTTATCGAATCCAAGGCCCATCTAGCTGCTAAAAAGCTCGGAATCCTTAACAAGGTTAGACAATATTTCACACCAAGGCAGCTTCTTAATCTCTACCAAGCTCAAGTCCGATCCTGTGTTGAATATTGTAGTCACTTGTGGGCAGGCGCAGCTAGATGCCACCTTGGAGCTTTAGATTCGATCGAAAGACGTGCCAAACGTATAATAAACAACCCTTCACTAGTCGAGTCTCGTCTCTTGAGCCTTGAGCATCGTCGTGAGGTGGCATGTCTTTCGGTGTTTTATAGGTTACATTTCGGTGAGTGTGCGTACGGGTTGCACAACCTTATCCCTTCATCTCCATTCCTCAACCGCACTTCGAGACGTGGCGAAGGATTCCATCCTTTTGTTGTAGATATCCCTCCTATTAGAACACGTCGCTTCGAGTCATCTTTCTTAATGAAAACGGCTAAGGAATGGAACTCTCTCCCTAGCTCCATATTTCCCGCACAATACAATCTGGACCTTTTCAAAGCGAGGGTGAACAGGCTTCTTCTAGGCAGACGTGCATCCAAGTAGACCACATCGCCGCTTTCCATCAGGTGGGATCGTGGTCAAACGTCTGCCTATTCATTATAAAAAAAAAAAAAATTCATTATAAAAAAAAATAGTTGTGTGATAGTTCTGATAACAATATTAAATTTATCGTTGTTATTATTACTCAATAATTAAAGCTTAACTCGCTACTATTTTATTATTGAGTTCAATAGTATGATAATAAATTTAACTTTTTACCTTTTTCTTTTCAATTTTCATTGATATTCTGGAAATGAAAATCAGTGTAAAAAGGAAAAGGTAAAAGCTATAATTTAAATCTCATATTATATTTCATAAAATAACACAATTACCTATATTATAACCGATTATTATTAATTGGTTTAGTTGTGGGTAACTTACTTCAATATTCACATTGCCTATGTATCTCTTATACGTTATGCTTAAAAAGTTTTCTTTTAACATTACTTTTTTATTTGAAAGAAGTTTCCTTTAAATTTTTATTACAAAACGACATTGCAGTACTCTACACACTGACCCCTATGTTGGCTATAAAGCTTAACCGGCGCTAAAGAGATATCTAACGATAAAAAAAGATGGCCAGCGTCTATCTTGAAACAAATGACGTAATATTTGTCTCGCTTACAGTCGTTACGTTGACATTTGTCCCGCTCATAGGCAGGAAACTAGCAATTTCTCCTCTTAAGTGGCAATTGTTATAAACTCGTCCATTCATTTAAGTGCTCAGTATATTTACAGAAAATTATAGCTTTATTACTTAGCCTTTAACTGATATTTTGAAAAAAAACACTCTCAACAACAACATGTTTAATATCGGTAAGATAATAAGCAAATCTTAATAATTTCAATTGATACATCATGCAATAAACGTAGCCATAAGACGAAAATATATCCAGGAAAAGTCGGATTTAATAGTTCCAAATTCGAGCTTATCCCGAAGGTAAACTAAAGTTTTTTGCTGCTTTGTTCGAATAAAGTCCGTTAGAGTCAGTGTGTTTAACTTGATACATTGAAATGCAAACAATGGAAAAGTAAATTCAACCTAGAATTATTTGAACATATAAATGAGGTAAATTATCTTTAGCTGGAATATCTCATCGTACTGGTAGAGCAAAAAAATGTTACATAGAATAATATTATATTGATATAGGTAGAGCATTCAATGATGAGGTAATATCTATTTCTTAGTAATTCATACGAAGCCCACAATACAAAAAAGGTATTTTCTAAAAAAACATCAAGTAGTAACAAATAGTAAAGTCGAAAGTTCCACAAACATGTGACGCTATTTCGTGGATTTCAGTCAGATTTTATTTTGCTTTTCTGTTGCGTCGCCGTTTTCATGTTAGGTAATAAGTTATGCAACTTTAAATGTAGGCGTTAGCTTTGTATATTATTTTAATTAATATAAACATTTCATTCATAAATAGAAGAACTAATGAATTCTAGATGTTTTTTTTGTTATTATAAAAAAATTTTATTTTCATTTCGATAACGTACACTTATATGTTTATCATATACTATCTACTCTTCGCTGTGATACCTCCATAAATATTTAAGGAAGCAACAAAAACACACTGCTAAAAGGCAAAAACGGGCACGTTTTCCTCAACAATATGGGTTCAAAGAAGAAATATTTTCAATATAAAAGATCCAGAGTTGTAACACTAACAAAATGTATTTAACCATAACAAAACATGATCCAATATTTAACGTGTCATGTGTATAGTACACGTAACTAAACCGACTCATAAATGTTGCCATCCCTTAGCAATATGCGAGGTAGATATGTAATATTATATTATGTTTCATAAAGTAAACAGAGGCGGGTGACGGGTCATGTAAGCTGACGTTGCGCCGCTTTGAGCCCTAAGTAATCGATATTTAGCTATAATGGCTGAGATTGATCGATCTAAGGGTGCTCAAGTAAGGCAGCAATATATTACGAGACAACCCACCTAAATATAATTTCGTGATGTGAACATTTTGCTATGATATTCGTAAGGACAGTTTTGGGGACAATTTTATAGTTACAAATTGTAGTAAAAATGCGATCGTTATAAAACTATTTTTTTACATTTTATCCTTTACGACTAAGTAATTGGATACGAAAATGTATAGAATCTTAATAATATAAATTAATCTAAAATAATTATATGCAAAATCTTATATGCTACTGAAAGCTATGAAAATATTAACATCCATTATGCCAATAATCTGCTACAAAAAGCAGATGATTCACGCAATAAATAATACTCAGACTTTTATTAATTGCCGTACATTATTACGGTTCACGTTTATTTAAGCCAAAATGAAATACCCACAAAAAATAAGAAAAACACCACCTGATCAAACTTTATTTTTCTTTTGTTAATTATTGCAAGATAATATTATTGCTCGATTGACATAAAATTATAATAGATTAAAAATCACGCTTCAAACGTACGAAATTAATTAAAACTTGTATTCTGTAAAGCGTTGACGTTTAATTGCAAATACAGACAAAGGAACATGTCGCGTTTTGAATACCTTTTCATTATTTTACGATTATTGTGTCGAACTGTTACTCGAAATTTTATTCTATTTCCAACCCCTTCGCTTTCCATTATTTTACTGTATATTATTTGGGGTATTTAAAAAGGCTTTTGTATAAACGTTTCAATCACTTAAACCTCAACTCAGTAAAGAAGAAAGGACAAAGTAAAGTAATTAAACAGCTTTTATTTCTGAGTAAAAGACGAGCACTTAAAATTTTTGTGTCTCTAGATTACGTAATCTTACAGAAAAACTAAATTAAAATTTAATATTTGGAACGAAACGTGGTATTTATGATGTGTTTCACAAGTTTATTAGTATTTTATGTATAACTAGCTTACGGCCCGCGGCTTCGCCCGCTTTGTCTAAAACCTAATAAATTATATACTAAAACCTTCCTCTTGAATCACTCTATCTATTAAAAAAACCGCATCAAAATCCGTTGCGCAGTTTAAAAAGTTTTAAGCATACAAAGGGACATAGGGACAGAGAAAGCGACTTGGTTTTATACTAGGTATGTACTATGTAGTGATTATAAAATAACACACACAGAATGGGGATCCTTATTGTTCTATAATTATATTTCCATCTATTTTACGGCAGAAACAACAAAACCGAGGTAAGATGAAGACAATGCACACTTGGAAGCTGTTACAAAGTAAAAATGGTTCTCAATTAGGCAGTCATCTCGACTGAGCGTAGATAAGACACGTTCCCGTAGGCTAAATAGAATCCTGACACGTAGCAATAACACTTAAGACTACTTTAATCAATTGGTATTGGGTGTGGCGTCCTCAATATGTCAGCTACCACAGTTTATATTATCTGTAACGTATATGTAATGTTTTGTTAATCTAAAAGACTTATTTGAGATTGTGTTTAATTTTGTCATCTTAAAATTCTGGATTTTATCCGTATAAATAATAATAGACGAAGTTTAATAGTATTTTTGTCTATAAAATTGTTACTTTTTAAGTGACAATATTTGCTTATGAATACATAACACTGTGTATGATTGCGTGTATCAGTTTTAGATATACTTTTTAGATTATAGACTTATAGATGTGAAAGTTCGGGAACATAATATAGGTACATGAACGAGTTTTTGTATTCAATAAATCTAACACTGCTGTTTTTTAGGTATTTAAAATCTTAATAAGCTTTATATGAGAAAAATCGTAAACTGTTGCTTAAAAATAACGATATTTATTAATTGTTACTATAGCCATTTTCTCCGTGTTGCTAAACTAATTATGTAATTTTCCGTTCAATTATTGAGTTTATAACTTATATATGTAACTGAAACTTTCATTTCTAAATAGTTATAAGAATCGTTTTAACCAGTGAACTTAGAGATTTCTAATAAGAGCAGGTATCCCAGAAAAAATAACAATAAGTTACAAGAGCTACAAAGCTATTTTGTTAACCTCATAAATACTTGAAAGCGCACACAAATTTTAAGAACTCAATCGTCTGTTTTTGATAGTTATATTTAATTTTATATGCAAAAAACAGCTTAGGATAAACGTTTTTATTGTGAAGAATTATACACGATTGCCAATCTTTTATTAAATGTCCGATCGTAAAGTACAAAAATTAGTATTTGGTGGTAGTTAGGAGGCTAGTGAGTAATATAACTTACCTACTGGTTACCAGTGAGAGCTTCACATGCGAATTTTATTTCACTTTTCGAGCGCGGTCGGGGGCATCAGCTAGTTACATAGACATTTACTTCTAAATTTATATTGAATTTGAATTACATAATATATAAATTATATAATATATCAGAATAGGTAATAAAATACTGTCAGATGTTCTCAGACCTCAACAGGAAAACCCTCAGGAATACTCTATGAAGATGGATAGGCTGTCAAGTCTCGGCTTGTATCTAATAATAAATAAATAATCAAAAATATATTAACATGTCATTCAATGTGAAGGAAAAGTTAATAACATACTAACACTTTTATATGATTTCCCGTTATCATGAAATAATTCCCTGAATATATTTTCATGTGATTTTTTCATTATTATTCAACACGACGTTTGGAGCACTTTACGGCGGGCGCGGTCACGAAACAAACAAACGTGTGTGGGGATAATAATGAATAAATCACTTGTAAATCCATTAACATCCATTTTATTTCAAGATCCATAATATATTCTGATTCCTTTAAAAGGGTCGTTTTAATGGTTCCCAATTTGATACTTTTGATACTATACACTCCGTAACTTGTAACTTGACATAGATTGATAATATACGTTCCCTACAGGCTCTACAATAGCCGATACTGTCTTCAACAATTAAATACGAATATTAAGCCAATTATTTTGTTAATTGAAAATTGAAACAATGTAATTATGCATTTCCTATCAGTCTTAGATTTAACATTTTTAAATATTGTATAGACTATAAATGCGTGGTAAGGATTTGAGATAATATGAACTTTCTGTAAAACTTAGCAAATAGGTGAAGGTTACACCGAAAAGTCATTTAAAATGTTGATGTTTTATTCCAAATACGAAAAAATATTACTATGAGCACGCTTAGTAACTGATTTATGTTTATTCAATTTTACTTTCCACTTTAAAATGACGACATTCAATTTGGTGAATAAGAATAATTAAAGAGGAATAATAGACTTATTGAGTCTCATAAAGATAGTAGAATTTGTAGTAAAGACCATTGAGTTAGTAAAACTGTATCTCGAATGTCGGCTACAACTCAATCAATGTCTCATATCTCTTATAATATCAAGGAGACCGACAAAATTATATTACATAGATGGAACTTTTACTCATATATTCGTTTCATCCTTATAATTTTATCAAATCGGATTTATTTTTAATCAGTGAACGAGCTATTTATTGGAATTTCTTGTTACGCTTACAACCTTTGTTGGCTTTCATAGATTAAAAAATAACTAAAATAAACGAAAAATGTTGATTATAAAACCGTTCAAAGTTTTGTTGATTTTATCCTATCAGAGGGAATATTGAATTGTAAAAACTAAAAACCATCGTACAAAATATAACCGGTACCTACCCAATGCTGAATATAAAATGTCAGGTTCTAGATAAAGTGTAATCAAGTTAATATCAACATACATTTTGTGATATTATTCTACACTCTACTTAAAATTATAGAATTGAGTTACTTAGTTCAATATTATTTTACGGATTTATCTTATTTTTCGAAAAGTAAAATTTTATAGTGCCTTAGGTTACTTATCGTATAATAATGTCGTCAATTATAATGTTCAATTATATCAAAAAATAATTTAATTGACCGAACCATTATCAAAAAATACTGAGATTACCCAGTAATCACTGTCACGCACATAGCTGCAATGTGCTGATTTATTGTAATGAATTTGTTATTTTCTCAAGGCCAAATATGAAATAGAACAATCCATTTACTATTTTCCACACGAATATTTTTTTCTGAATTCATCATTTTTACAGGTGTTCGAGGCCTTCACAACTTGGAAATAAATGTTCCAAACGCAGTTCTCGTGGGAGAAACAGTTACATTAGAATGCACATGGCAACTGGAAGATGAAGAAGCGTTGTACAGCGTCAAGTGGTACAGAGGGAGGGAGGAGTTCTACAGATACATACCCAAGGAGTTGCCACATACGAGAGTGTTCCCGTTACCTGGGATCGAAGTTGATGTGAGTTGTTACTTCTTAATTTGTAAATGACGTCGTTATAAAGCCTTTCGTCTCGGCTCCCAGGATAAAAATCAAAATA
Source organism: Colias croceus (assembly GCF_905220415.1). Classification (NCBI taxonomy): domain Eukaryota; kingdom Metazoa; phylum Arthropoda; class Insecta; order Lepidoptera; family Pieridae; genus Colias; species Colias croceus. The sequence goes on from NC_059542.1 coordinate 6,644,507, forward strand.
AAACATTTGTAGCTTTCTGCTGGTCATATTTTTCAAATCGGTTCAATAGTTTTGGAGCCTACTAATTTGAAACAAACGCGCAAACAAACCTTTCCTTTTTATTATGTAGCTGTATTGACAGATGATATTATTTATTTAAATACTTACATGATGTTATTTTTAAAATACATGGAATGAATAATTAATTTATATTTCGTATTCTATATATTCGAATTTATCTTCAATTCTTAGAAACCTCTAGGGTATTTTCGACAACGAAATCATGATTTATTACGATATAATTGCCAGAGGCTATACAATAAAGCACACCTCTACTTAATTCTTCTTAAGTGTTACTTTTTATTGGCTAATAACTATTACGTATGTATAAATAAAAGAGTCTTTTAGCAAACATCAGGGTGACATACATTCGCTTAACATTTAACGTTTTAAATGATAAAATCATATCTGATACCGATAATAATTTAATAAAACATGAATATTAATTACAATAATTATTACTGAGCATTGCAAATAAAGCAAAGCCTCGGGCTTTTAACGATATTTCGGCCGTATCTGCTAATTTTAGTAATTACCCAATTGTTGCGCTGTAAATAAATTAACGGTTTGTAATAGCACATAAATAAAATTTTATTGAAATAATAGTATCGACAGATGATTACTTTTTATTCGAGACCAGGCGAGCGCGCAGGAAATAAATTGATTTTTCAATTTATCTGCGCATGTTGCAATGTAACATCACCACTGCTCGAACGGTGAAGGAAAACATCGTGAGGAAACCGACATGTCGAAGAATTAAAAAGTTCGACGACATGTGTCATCCGCCAACACGCACTTGGCCAGCGTGGTGGATTATGGCCTGTACCCTCGTAGGAGGCCCGTGTCCCAGCAGTGGGAACGTATATGGGCTGATGATGATGAATAGTATCGAAGCCTAATGCTCTATTTTTATTACTAGAACATTTTTTTAATTGTATTTATTCATACACCAATTTTATTGAAGTCGTTGTCGTGCTTCATAAATTAAAGAAAGAAAAAGAAAATTGAATTCGTACATTATCGTTTTCCGGTTCCTGTTGTGCTGAGGAGAAACAACGTTATTTCAACATTTATTAATCCTCTTTTCAATCTAATATGTGTAAAGTACTATCTATTTATATAATTTAACTATGCCTTACATCTAATGACTCCAATCTTCAAAATTGCATAATATAATATACAAAAACCGTATTTCTAAAGGCGGCCTGTTTATGCAAGAACATCTCATTAATTTTCATGCAACGTGGCGCTTAATATGGTACAGTGAGTTATTAAAAATTTTGCTGTTGCCGGTTGTTGTTGACAGAATTTATCAAAATGTTATAAAATGTTCATTTGTTTCAAAATATAAATAACTGCTATTACGCAAAATATGAAATAACAACAAATTACCTATTGATTATTTATAGATCCATCTTAGATTAGGTATATTTTAAATATTTTGAAGAAAAGCTAAAAATAGCTCCGTAATTCCTTTTTAATAAAATGTATAACGTCTTCTAAATCTGTCACGGGGTCGTGACCAATTTTCAGAAATCCATTCGCCGAGACTTCAAACTGGACTATCGTATAGAATAGTAAAAATCACATTGCTTCTTGCATTACATTTATGTGGAGCCCTATATTGGAGTTAATGATGTGTTGGAGCACATTATTAACTCACACTACTTTCCTCTAGCATCATTCACGTTCAGGATAAGTATCCATACTAATATTATAAATGCGAAAGTAACTCTGTCTGTCTGTCTGTTACTCAATCACGCCTAAACTACTGAACCAATTTGCATGAAATTTGGTATGGAGATATTTTGATACCCGAGAAAGGACATAGGCTACTTTTTAGTGCGAAATATGGACCACGGGCGATGCCGGGGCGGACCGCTAGTATTATATAAATATACCTAATTGAATTACCTGTTAATTGTAAACTTGTAATAATTATTTTCTAAGTATTTTTTAATACTACTAGTGACTTCTCAGGAAATATTATCCACGGACAAGATTTTATAAATAAAAATAAATCTTTATTTCCCCTCTTGATTGTATATTGAATATGAGGCTCTGGCTCTCTTGCTAGGCATAGCCTGTGTTAAGAGAGCCAGTTTATAAAGTTATAGGATAAGGGAATATAATCATTCTCAGAAACTTCGCATGTGAAAAGTTCTTAACTTCACCACCTAGTATGTTGTTTAGATGAAGCTTGCAAAACCAAGTCTATATTTGCTTCTAAATGTTCACCAATAATTTATACTGGCAACTGCTCTCAAACAACACGCTATTGTGCTTTTGAAAATCAGGCCACAAGATTTCATGGCCGCTTCTGCAGTTATGTAAAAAATATAAACATTCACCATAGATTGCTATTTTCTTATAACAGTGTAAATTGTGAATAAACTTCTGTTTAATATTTCCGGGCTGCGTATTTTAATAAAGCCGGTTATTTATGAACTACCCTTCGACGTTTTTTCGTGTTTATTTAAAATTTTTAACCGGCTCCATGATTATGCTCTTTATTCAGAGTCCTATTGCTGGCTTATAATCTGTCTTTTATCAAAATTAAAAATAAGGCGTTCATAAGCTCGAAATGTTCTGTTATTCGAAACACAATTCACATAGGTATTTTGTTAATCATAAAAGTTATGTAGATAATAAGTCGTAATTAAATTTATATTAAAGTAATTACTTTGTTTGCCCTCAATATGTCTCAGTAATTAAAGGAAATAACACACTAAAAGAACAGGGATTTCACTTCAATTAATTATAAGCACAGTAGGTACATCGAAACACAAGTAATATTGATGCGGGTCATCAATCTTGAGCAGAAAACACTTACAGGACTGTCACTGTTTAATTTGAAGATGAAAAAAAAAACTTACTACTAATTTGAAATACATTACCAAATTTTAAACACTATTTGATTTTAGATGTGATGACTTACTGAAAATTCCACATATGCATACAGAAGATTTTAATTAAGTTGTTAATAATTCTACTAATTCATTTTTCAATTTTCATTTATATTTTAAGGCTCTTTTTGAAATCATTAGTTTCGTTAAACAGTATTTAATAAATATTAAATATGTAGACATATTATTGTAAAACATAATTATAAGGAATTTCTTCTATTTGGAAAATAATAATTTGAGTAGTTGAGTAAACTTTACTTAAATTACATGTACTTATAATTCGAAAAGAAATCAACCTACCATTTCAGTAACATCAAACAAAGTAAGTTCTTTCATTCGGAAAATTGATACAGACGATTTATATAAAGAAATATAAAATACATTTCATATTTTTCATGTTAGTATTAACTTAGCTTAATAAGAACAAAAAGAAAGTACCTTCGGATAACATGGCTGTGACACACGGATGACGTATAAGGGTTTCATTGCCAATTGGCTACGAAACTTCTGAAGCGAAGGTTCTTTTAACGACCATAAGAAAAAAACTATTCATTGTTCAGTGTGTGTAATCTATACTAATATTATAAAGTTGAACAGTTTGTTTGTTTGTTTGAACGCGCTAATCTCAGCAACTAAACTGGTCCGATTTAAAAAATTCTTTCGGTGTTAGATAGCCCATTTATCGAGGAAGGCTATAGGCTATATAATATGTATATCATCACGCTAAGACCAACAGGAGCGGAGCAATGCGAGTGAAATCGCGCGGCGCAGCTTTTATTTTATAAGAATATCAATTAAAATATTTGTGGCAAATAGATCAAAGAATAATGTCGATAGTTGAATAGCTGTGAGTTTATTGGAACAGTATATTACGCATAAAACAATAGCTTTTATTACGTTGTATCAATTGGCTCAACATTAATTATTGCCAAACGATGACTCGTTCATGCCGTTCTATAAATGATATAATATGTATATATACCTACGTATATATAATCGAACACAAGACATTCGTCATTCATATAAAATATAAAAAAAAATAAAAAGCCTTCTTTAAAATATTATTAAAAAAATAATGGAAAAAACTATAAATTATAAGTATTGCACACAATTTTTTTTTTGTTCTTGTATTTTTTATTGTTGATAATATAAAGAGTAAATAAATAAATACCTAAAACAACTTCTGCTATGAAAGCTAGAATGAGATGCCTAATTACACTTGTTATTTCTCCCTTATAGTACCTATATCTTATCTTTAATTACTTAGTCCGTCGGCTTTGAAATTTCTGAGACATTTGACGATAAAACGACACAATATAGGCGTATCAGCTAGACTTGGTTTTTGTCGATTAGATTGTACCTTACCACATTCTAAGTTACCTAAGTTTTCTCTCAAAAATCTGTAGCACATTATGTAACTAGAAGCAACGAGTCGTTCATAATTTGTTTCCGACTATAAATAACATGTTAATCTGTTAATTAAACTGGCATAAATATGCAAAGTTATGCAGCAATTTGTTATAGGTTACGCTTTTAAAAATGTCTTTCCGTCGCTTTGGTTCACCAATTTGTTGGTATAATTCAAGTAATTTAGATGTTACTTCCTATCTAGTATTATATAATCTGTGCTTCCTATCATCCTTTACATAAATTTATATCCTTTAGATATCGCGGTCGGGGGCACGCCGCGTGGTCCTGCAAGACGCGACCCCGGCTATGGCGGGCCGTTTCCGCTGCGAGGTGTCGGCGGACGCGCCCACGTTCCACACGGAAATACGTTCGGCGCCACTTGATGTTGTTGGTAAATATTCATGGTTTTAACTCAATTCGCTAATGACGTAGCTTTGGGGCGTGTATTTTTCAGCTCACACATTTGCGTTTAACTTTATGATGTTTGAGATGGAAGTGGATGAAAGAATAGCATATAATATAGTATATACTAGTTAGCTTCAGTACCTGTGCATATTATAACATATCAATAAAAATAATAAGAGATAAAAAAGAACGCTATATTATGTTTGTTTTTTGTTCAATTGAAATGGCTATTGGGCCCCGTCCGATTAGGGCCCTTCTGGCCTCCTCCACTCAAGCGACAGCCCAAGCCGAGGTTCGAGATCCCCGTCAAGGGGGGACGCCCTTGTGCATGTCGCTACCAGGGTGAACCTTCAGTTCACCCCCGCGTCCGCGTTAAAATGTAGAAGCCCTTCTGGCTAACATTGAGAAACACTTTACAAAAAAAAAAAAAAAAAAGGCTATTGGTCACTATTTTTGGGATATAATTACCTATAGTATATGAAATAACTTATAAATAAGTAAATAAAAACCTTTGTGAATTCAACAAAAGTATGTCTAGAGAGGTTTCTTATTGAAATGAAAATTATTTAAAACAATAAACTTCGAAGGATTCTTCCATTAACCAGCTATTAATTAGTATGAGTACAAAGGTAAAAGTAATGAAATATTTACAGTACGCAATATATTGAACCAGTTTTATTAATACAGTTACTAGCCATTGCCATTGTCATAACTACATCGTTGGAGATTCTTTGTTTGTAAAATGAGAAATAAATTCTTTGAACAACACATACCTAATAATTGAATTAATTCATATGTCATGCCCTTGTTAAATTGCCATTGCAATGCATAATAAGAACAAATACCCATTTAACTCTGATAAACGGCAAAATGGCGCACTAAACGCATAAAATAAGCATTAGAGAAATTATGTAAATTTCGTTGTCCGAACCCGCATTTTGCTTATAAACACGTCATTTTAAAGCATTGGTTAGTAATACGGTTAGTACTATTAACCATTCGACCGTTAATGTAAAATAAATTAAATATTGAATTCTAAAACCATTTCAAATGTAGTTTTCCATTGCATTAAATTATGCTTATTGCATACCTATAGCTTTGATGTAGTAAACTTTTGGAATGTATTGCCATGATAAGCAGGAATAACGTCTTACAAGGTTTGGATTTTGGATCATACCCATTCTAAAGGTATTCCCGACCTCGGTTACGACGCCTCCTGCATCAACAATTCGCTCAAATTGGAAGTAAACAATACAAGGCATTCGTTCTTCAGGAAATCTTGTTACCTTAACCACAGACAGGGATTCGCAACTATGCAATTTGTACCGGAGCACTGAAATGTTCTGTATTTTAAACAAATCTATATATAATGAAATACTTTTTGTACATATATATTAAGCATATTAAAAACTAATATTATTTGTTTGAGGTTTCTTAAAGACCTTAAAAGATATAGCGCTTATTCGACTGCTCAATTTTGTAGTAACGGAGTAACCATTAACGAGCGCTTTTCGCTAAATATTAGTACGAAAACGGGTATATTTATTGCATTTGTTGAACGGCTGTAGTCGTACATTATACTTTGCCCCTGCAGTATACTCTCCACCGCGAACAATAAACCAAATAGCAATGTAAACGTACGTGCCAAACACAACTTCGCTTCGTATTATTTCAATTGCTTCCTATAAAATTCACCTGCCAATAAAAATTGGCGAATAAAAATATCAAAATATGTTTGAGCGCTTATTGAAATAGAAATATTAAATTTATCTATAGTTTTTTTTAAACGTACGTTGTAGTATGATCCTCGTGTTGAACACATTTTAAAAATATTGAATTTTTCTTATAGAAATAAAAATATTTCGTTTATAAAACCGATTATAAAAAATTGAATATTCTACGTGCATTTTTCGGTTGGAATTTTTTTTTTTATTTTACTTTACATTATAATTGTATTTGCATCCTTCATCCTGTTTTTCAAGTTATAGGAAATATCATGAATTACGAACCTGCAATTGAATTTATTTAGTACATAGGTAGTTACTTGCATTAAAAATAAAATAAAATTACATTTTTCATGACGTTTAGGTATCATGTTTAGGGACCAGGCGGAGAGTATTTTCATCGAAATAAATACAGAATTTTCTTCAACGGGTAAATCCCCTAAAATACTTAATTGTTGAACATCTTTACAAAGTGTTTAACAAGGCGTAGATTAAATTATTAATTCTATTATTACGCTTTACCGTTAAAATTACCGTTTTAAATTAATTAATTTATACCAGTTGATCATAAAACGACACAAATAGATATTTAAATAAGTTATTCAGAAAAGGAAGTTTTCTGCTCGTCATATTTAAGAAATAAACAAAAAGCATTCTTATTTATAATAATTGTACCTACACATATATATTTTTATTATACGCACATATTTGCAAGTGAGAACATATAAAATGCTACCTTTCCTTTCATTTATTTTAATTTGTTGATCAAAGTAAACATCACGTAAATACATAGATCACATAAGTAGCAGAATAGCAAGAACTTCTTCGAAATTACTAATACCTTTCTGATGAAACATATAAACTATGAAGAGACTGTAAACGCTGATTACAGTCTCGTGCTACGTGAGATAATCATTCAAGTTTGTTTGATGAAACTAATCCTAGCTCGGCCTTCACTTGAATATACCAAACCTCGGATCTAGATAACAGTTGTATTAAAATAATCTTGATCGTTTGAGAGCTATGCAATTAGCAGAATTAATAGTCTCTCTTTTTTGTTATTTTTCATAGATTGAGGACAAGAAGAAAAGTATAAAAAATATAAAGATTATATAAAGATAGCCAAAAGTCTACGTATTTGATCAAGTGTTTGAAAAAGTTATATTTAATAAATTCATACATTTATAAATAGATATTCTTTCTGTAGTTCTTGTTTCTTTGATTCTCTTCATTAATTTTAAATTAAGATAGAAGCTGATACCTACTACAGCCGCGATCCTTGAAATAAAAGTTTATCACAGTCAATATAAACTTCAATGAACATTTTTTATGGCCTAAATCAACACTGCGGCTAGCAATTCATAAGATATTTCTTGCAAAACCTTAGCCAAAGTAGGTAAATCTTATTAACTGAAAATGAGTTCAGCGAAAAATATTGTACTTTTAGGATCACGATAGTTGAGTACACCGCGGGTGCAAAGTTAGACGCAGGTGGGGTTTCAATTTTACACTAACTTTTATTAAGTTTCATATATTCTTGCCTTCGATAAAAATTGTCTCCATTTTATTAACTTGCAAATTTATGGCCTCGAGGCGTTCTCCTGGATGAAATTTTTACATATTACACGCCGCAATTCTTGCGCAACTCTTTAAGAGGAGCTTATTAAAAGTTTTTATTGTATTTTAATGTCTGTCATTATCTTCTTTGCCGTATTTATTGAGTTGTATATTGTTCATTTGTCTTTAACTGAATTTATTATTTATAGAAACTCCAGAATGGGGTCCAAAGTTGGTGTCAGATAGATCGTGGTACGGGGTAGGGTCGACCCTTCGGGCCACGTGTGCTTCACCACCGGCGCATCCTCCTGTGAATCTCACTTTTGCTCTAAACGGAAGAGAGGTTTGTTCCTAGAAATAATGTTCTCCTATATCTCTAAAATTCAAAATTAAAGCGCTAGTAATTTTTTTAGGATAAGATTGAAAAAAAATAACATAGGATTCTCGTTAATCTAAAGTGTATGTGGAAGTACGTAATACATAATATATGCTATTTTAAACAACTTTAATTTGATTCTCTTTTTAGTTTCTCATAATGTTAAACCTGTTATGTAATAAAATATTATAATTGAATATCCAAATAAATTCAATAAACCACAACCGCAGATACAGTGCATAGTATTGGGAACATTATTATCAGTAATTCAGTACCTCCCAATTCAAATTACGACCTATATTTAAATAACTAATTTATTTATCTACACGTTAGCAATTCATACTAACGCGTATATGTTTACAATTTAAAGAAGTACATAAATAATTATTATACATTGCAAAATAAAAGGGTTTCACACAATGTCCAGTGGAGGCGGTGAACAATTCGCCTTCATGATAGAACAATGCTATGCCTCTACCTATTTTACTCTGACGCTACTATAGTTTTTGTGTCGCTGGCTAGTACGTACCAATCATTAATCACGAAGCAACTCCGAGCTACATTAGCTTTTAGCGAACCTTGCATTATCTATCACGGATAACATCAGCAATATTTTTCGTATAAATAATGTCTATTCTCACGTCCCAACATTATGGGTAATTACAGATTGATATGGAGTCGTTCGCTCATGAATTGCCGGATTGGTTCAAATGGGACCCGCCAGCGAAATCCGAAACTACTACGACGGAGCCGCCAGACGAAGATATTATCAATTTCAACGTATTTAACGACGACAACAATGTCCAATATTTGGATGAAACGTATATAAACTTACATAAAGAGGATATCCGTCGACCTCCCAAGGAGAACGTGAAACAAGTGTTCGAAAGGTCGGGGCCAGATAACAGGATGCCGTCAGTAGGGGAAGTTTTGTTCGTAGTTCGACACGAAACGTTCGAAGGTGGCAGTCTCCGGCTGACGTGTATAGCTAGCATATACAACTTATATGCGGCGCGAGCCGAACTCATTTTCGATATGGAGCAGCCAGAAGTTGCATCAGTTTTAGGTGTTCGTAATAATGCTAAAGGTACGTTTAAACCGAAATGTTCTTTCAATCTTTTCAGTATATAAACTTAAATTTATAACAGTTTTTTATTGAAACTTTTGAGTAGATTACGTGGATTTTAAATTCATAATATGTTATGAATAATGTGTGTTTTTTTTTCAGGTTCAATACCAATGACAAGTATATTCTACATGACAGCGTGTATTCTAATGTGCATTTGTAATGTTCGATACTTATGTAGGTAAAATTTTGTCATTTTAAGACGTTGTTAATAGAAATGGTGACTAAGTCTGTACAAATATATATGTGATACATATCTAGACCCTGAAAAAATTATTTAAATTTAACTACGAATTAATTATAGGTCAAACGGCCAAATTACGTTTAAAAATTAACGAAATATCGTAGTAATTTGCTATGCTCTACTTATCTAATAAGTTACTGCGGGAATAAAATGTGATTCTGTAAATATAACTATAGAGAAAAGTTTCGCCTAATGGAAGAAATAATTTTTATTAAATCACATTTTATTTTACATAACATGAATCACTATTACTCATTATCTTAATATTGGTTACATGTTAGAAAAGTAACCCTAATGAGACTGACTTATCTATAGTGTTATTTTATGGATAATTAATTTACGTTCAGAGAATATGTGTGAAAAATAGTCTTAGATGTTTTATATTTTATCATGAAGAATTGAAGCGGTAGTTTTAAAAGTTACTTTATCGAAACTGTTATATAAATCTAATGAATTATATTGTATAATAGTTGTATAAATGGAGATATAAAAATATACACAACACATAAATCAAATAGCGGTAGACTCAATTTTGTATTTGAACCGCTAGGTTACATGAATGCAATGGGGATCATTGTAAACATTTCGTGTCAAGTTGTCTTTGCTTATGAACCTTTACACGCACGACATTCTGAGCACGATCGTCTGGAATGTACCGAATCACGTACAAAGGGCCTGTATGTAATATCATACATAGTGACAATATGTGAACATTGAGATGAGAAAATGTAATAAACACAATTTATTAGTGTGTTATAAAAACCTTCGTCGCTCGTTATAAGCGATGAAGTATCTCTTCGATAATTTACGTAACATTTATATTGACTTATAGAAATATGTAAATATTATATAAATAGTTCAAAGACGTATTGAAGAATGAATAGAATAAATATTGTTGATATTTAACTTGTGCTTTTATTCTACAATATCAAGAATCCCAAAATGGCCTTCTACGCAATCACTAAATCACCTCAAAAGTCCATGTTAATTAGTACTCTTAATATAGATCCTATTGTTGCAGAATTAGAGAAACTGTTGCTTTAATAAAACGAATTTCTGTTAAAATTTTTCTAGCTCCCTTTTCATAAAAAAAACATTTATGAGTTAGATTCCGACCCCCCTCATAATACCTATCGTATCAGAAGATCTAAAAATATTTTATATTTTTTAATACTATCCTCAGTGAGTAGGTAAGAGAAAATCTCCTTACCATACTCATCTGAATCAGTCTTGGTATAGGTATTCATTTTTTGGAAATACTTGTTAAATCAGAAACACATCACAACAATGTGAAGATAAAAAAATTGCCCAAAATAACGGGACGTGTGTTCTTATTAAAAGTATTAATTCTATTAACACAACACGCTGTTAACTTGAATATAGGTAGGATAATTCAACGTCATTTAAAATAAGTAGGTAGTATTTTGTATTTGCTGATAAATATAGAAACGATAACTCATAGACTTTATCGCGATATAATTTATGGGATCACTATTACAAACAAAAATAAGTAATTTCCTATTGATACAGTCTAAGAAAAACATCCATCAATCACATTAAGTGATAAGCCGACGTGGAAGCCCATTGCTCGGGAGTAACACTGCAAACAAATATAAATATACCTAACTATGTATTAAAACTGTTTTTCTCCCATAGGGAAAAGAATATCCTTCAACGGTAATTTAATTAGGTATTCTATTTGAATATCTTTTATTACCGGCATCATTCAGAGCCTCATAGGCGTTGCGTTCGCAAATAGCGATAATGAAAACCGAAATGTTTTATTTATATTTCCTTTTCACCTACATGGAATGGTTACAAGCGCTATTTACGTATAGCTATTTTTAAACATAATTTCGTTTGAAATATTCCAGCATCAATACAATACAGCTACCTTCGTTGAACGCCCTGTTTAAGCGCGAAACATTTATTTTCGAGATGGTGAAAATTTCAAAACATGAATAATCGCTTTACACTACAGGGGCAGCTTTTGTAGGCCGAGTGTACTGTGTCAGCCGTTCGTTAGTTCACAACTCCGCCATTAAACCCTCTCTCTTTGATTAAGCAAAATCTGTTCGTCAATACATTTCGCGCTCTCCTCTTAATGATCAATAATTCTGCTACTCAACTCGCTAAACTTAACGGAATAAGGTTTGAAGTTGTGGTATACAAAGTTTCCTTTTTAATTTGCATCCTGATGTTCTTTATAAAACAGCTATTCAGCGAGAGTTTTGATTTCCTTTATATTCACCGATGAATATTCGGTCGTAAAAGTAATTAGGTACTACGAAAATGAATTCAATTTTGAAGTTTTGTTTAAATATAACGTTGAGTAAATCGAAGGTGTTAATGGATGCTAAAAGCAAAGTTTGAGGTTGTATAAATGATGGTTAAAAGTTTATGCTGATAACTTGGGATTAAAATCATAAGCCGATAGCCATTACAAAAGCTTTACGTTATCCCTGAAATATCGAAATTGTTGGTAGTTGGTAATATAAACCGAAATCTTTAAGAAGAGATTAGCACAATAAAACTTGAAAGCTGTACGAATTTGCATTTAGAGGATCAAACAGGTATACAATAATAAAGCTACATCACTTATTATCATTATTCAAGTAAATTTTTCGTAAGTTAGTACCTATATATCTATCTACGTGTAACCCAATTTATCATAAAATATTCGTAAAAATTCAAAGAACCCAGTCAATATTGCCAGATAAAGTAAATTACTCGACCCTTTGTCGTTCTGTGTTGAATCTACTCTTTAAATACGATTTTAACTAAAGCTACATTTTCATTCGTGATGTTTCCAAGATTTGCGGAGATCGATAAAGTTGTTGTTGTTGAACATACTAGGCTATAAATGAAGATGTCTTTTGTGTTTCTGCAATTAATAATTTAAATTAGTACATGATTCAACTGTATTGTCAAAGACACATTCTCTCTGCAATTATTTTTTTCCGTCTCGGTATTCCTTTATTATTGAATCGACCGGATATTATTTACAATGTATAATGGAAATATGGAATATGAATCACTCCCATCTTTATTTTTCATTTTTGTGTGAACGAGTAGCAAGTATAGGTATAAATACTTGCTACTCGTTCACAAGAATATTTATAATTATTAAAATAATTTAAGGAATATTTTATATTGTTTCTTCTGTAATTACCGGCTGTAAATACTAATGAATCTGTACTCGCCAATCTATTCCTGAACCATTTATGGATGTATCCATATATATTTTACTAATGTAGCTACCCAACCAATTGAGATCAGCAGTTAGTTGATCAAAGTGCTTTGACAATCAGATTTCTAAATTAAACTGCGATGTCAATCTGACATAGGATTAGATTTCTTGTTGTGGAAATATAATGAAACTAGTGGTCCGCCGCGGCTTCGCCCGTTGTACATATTTCGCAATTAAAGGTAGCCTATGTCCTTTCTCGGGTACCAAAATACCTATATCCATACCAAATTTCATGCAAATTAGTTCAGTAGTTTAGGCGTGATTGAGTAACAGACAGACAGAGTTACTTTCGCATTTATAATATTAGTATGGATTATCCTCTGTTGCATGTTTGTCAGAAAATAATCCTTTATGATTTGGATAAATTGGCCTATGTCAGACTTATGAAATATAGATACCGTATTTTGTAAATGATAGTAAAAATAACTACGCAATAATTATAACAAGCAAAAAACACCGCTTTTTACTATATTATCCTTAATTCTCGTCCCACTTACAGGATAAATGTTTGTATTATTAGCAAATATAAGATCTCATTTCTCAATCATTAACTGAAGTTACTTCAGGTAATAAAAAAAAAGGTAAAGCAAATTTATGAAATGAAAAAGCCAGTTCTCGCGCCACGAAAGAAGCTCGTTAGTGTGACAAAATTCTCTTAAGAAAACGAATTGTACTTTAGAGAGGTTTACTTTTTCGTACAAAACATGATTCCTATTACATATGGATATATTCTGTTTCATACTACATTTTACGCTCTATGATGATGGAAAAATATTATCTTAAAATGTCAACCCCTGTCTGTTAACGTTCAGCACAGAAATTGGAGGACCCTTGCCCTTGAGCCCTTATTCATTACAATGAAATAAACAGTTTACCAGTTATTAAATTGTTGGTAATTTTAAGTTTTATAACTAGTTCATGGCTCGAACAGGGTTGACGGGATCCATTTTTATTTAATTTACAAGTGATTAAAAAGCTATTGTATATTATTTTGTATTGTTACAAAACGTTCCCTTAACGAGGTGACTCGCTATACGTTTAGAGTTGGAGAGCTGCGCTGTTAAGTGCCCTATTAGGTAGGTGTAGGTTTTAAGTGTAAACATTGTCCTAAAATCATAAAAAATTTACATCATTTCCATTTTTCCACACTATATATATTTTATTGTGTAAATAAATAGATGTACCTTGAACACGAATAGAAACAACTTCTTACCAGCAAAAACGTATTAACAAGAAACATTGGTAGCAAACAGCATATCCATAAATTGATATCTCGAGATGTTATAATAAGGGCCGCCGCAGATATTTATTGTTAGGGTGGTTTTGAACGGTGACACAATAACAGGTACAAGTTGGTAAATTGGATTCGCGCCCGGGGGACGCGACAGCCGGCGACGGCGCGGAGCTAATCATCGCATATCGCGCCTCCGCAATTCCATCATACAAGCCCACTCGTATAACCCTGCTATTGTCAACTTTGACCTCAATTTCATTGAGAAACTGCCTTGTTGAACATACCGCGATTATTACGATGATAACTTTGGGCTCTTATTATTATAATGTTAAGCGTCAAGCAGACAATTAGTCAACGTTTAATTATTGCGTATTCAGGTGTTTTTAAATATGCAACAGTTCCATAATTGGACGAATTCGCTTCCTATATGATGAAATAAACCTTTTACAAAAAGATACATACTAATCAACAAGAAATAGCTTGCTTTTTAACTCGTAAACTTCAACGTAGATTTTTAAAAAATCCTTCTCACCAGAAAAGCTTTTGCGGATTATACAGAAACCTACGGTCGTGTTTCCATTTGTATCCTGCAATGGAAGCCTTATTTTGTTGCACAGAGCAAATAAATTTTCCTTTAAGTACCCGATTTATGGTTTAGGTATATAATTATATATATCTTTTTATGAATATAGCTCCACTGTTCTTTATAATTTGCCGAAATATCAAATAAAGTGAAAGTAGCTTTTTGTGTAGAACTTATATTAGAAAACAGATTTATAAAATTTTCTTAACCATTTTTGTACATCGCTTAGATTTAGATATTAAAATGCTTTTTAAGTATATATGAAAATAAATTTTGTACCTAACTACATACTTATTAACCAAAATATACCTACGTCTACTCGGTTTTATAATTAACTAGCGACCTGCCCCGGCTTCGCCCGTGGTACATTTTTACGTTTTCTCTCCATAAGAACCATCCTCGTACTTCAAGAAATGTAATAAAGAAAGAATTGACGAAATCGGTTCAGTTGTTCTCGAGTTATGCGCTTACCAACACATTTAGCGATTCATTTTTATATTATAGATAAATAATCTTTTTAACAGTGACGCAATTGTCCTTTTTACAAAAAGCTAATAATATTTTTATTGTTTCTATTTTAATTCTTCTTAGTTAATTTTCAAGCGCGGGGGAAAATATTACATAATTTACTGCAGGTATTGTTTCGATATTATTATTTTATCTAATTCATATTTGATAAAATTATGAAGTTTATATGTATATTCAACATAAGTATAGTTGTGGAAGTTGATTATATAGTCACTCGAAAGTTTTGAAACTTCTGACGTCAGTCTGAACGCCCGAAATTAGTTTATCATTGATAAATGGCTTTAGCAATGGCTTATTATTCGTATTTTATGAACAAATAATAAGTTAAATATTACTGGTGAATAATTTACAAATTAAAATATTTTTACAAATAACAGTTAACATTTTTACAAAAAATCGTTGTTGAATATTCTTTTAAAAATTTTACAAGCTTAAAAAATCAAGCGAAGATAAAATAAATATGCTATACGGTTGCTCTATATTTGTTCAATAAACACTGCTTTTCACTTTGATCACAGTCAAAACTTCACTCTCGTAAAAGAATATAAATGAGATTGAAGAAATATAATTTTATTTCGCATTTCATTCAATATTGTTATCTCTTTTTAATAAAACACAAATGTGTTAGATAGGAGTATGTAAAGTGGCTACGTGAACAGTTCAGAGGTTTTTTTTAAAAAAAAAACGCCTCAAAGTGCTCTTTCGCTTACCAGAACGATTGCTCTCATCATTAATGCATTCCATTAAAAGTTATACCAGTCATGCAAATTAATTCTCGCTCACTTTTACTGTCAGATATCTGACGGATTCCGCGCGATTTTGCTCTGTAACATATAACATATCTCGTAATTGAAAACAGAGTTTACTTGGTAACATTATTAACAGTTGGCGCACGTACTACAATGAACGTATTTCGAATACAAATAATCCATTATCGACATGCATTATTTATGTAACTCCATTTTTATTGCAAATTATACATTTGTGCATAATTCAGTCCACTGTTTGTTCTTTTGGTTCATTTTATTATTGTTGTAAACAACATTGTATGCTTTATAAAAGTTAAATTGTATTACCGATATGCAGTATTTATGTTCCTCAATTTTATTGCATAATACACATTTGTGTACTATAGATCATTTCTGTTTATATTTCTTTCGTAAGGTGCAAGTAAAGTATGCTATTATCTGTTATAATGTAGTACATTTAAAGAATGGTACCCATACAGTAACGATGTTATGCGGATTAATTAATAATACAGTACAAGACTGACAGAATTAATCCATATTACTTACCTTTATGCTGCTTAATTGCACTGCACGCTAAAGAAAAACGTATCTCATCTAGTCCCGGTCGAGAGATAAGTCTTAGTTTTTCTAAAAGTCTTGGGTAACATTTCTGAGCTAACGACGAAAATCTAGGGCAGTATGCGCTTTAACTTCTTCATAAGAACTTCTTTTTAATTTGTGGCACCATTGTCATTTTCATAAGATCATATGTATAACTAGCTTGTGTGTAAGAAAGCTAATCGTGTAGGCCTACCTATAAATACAATTTCATTTCTGTATTTTTTATAGCTGTGTTGGCCTTAACCTGAATACCAATTTATTTATTTTACATTACTTACAAAAAGAAAATGAAAATACATATTCCATTTAGATTTTTCTATCGGCATAGGTACATCACAACTTATCAAAGAAGAAGAAACATCGAACACTGTTTTGTTTAACAATTATTTAAGTTACACATTCTTACTTCAGACAATCAAAACAACAATGCTATAATTGTTACGCTATCCTCAGAATTACGCAAAACAGAACGACTCAAATTAGACAGGCATTTGCGGAGAATTAAAATAAACGTTTTCTCTTGGTAAGGACGTGAGTCTTCGTTTAAAGAGGGTGATTAGGGCTCACGTACGACTGGCATTACCGCAAGACACCGCTCAGCGCATCCATGTTGACAACTTGCCCCTTGAGTATACTCCGTAGAATTTACCCTCTGTATTTGTTAGCTTAAGGTGATAACACACAGATGAAAAACGAATAGTTTAATTGAGTTTGCTAGCTCAATACCTTCTGCCATAAATCACTTCACTTGTAAGACACAACAGCGGTTGAAAACTCACAGAAAATAAACTAGAGCATATTTCTTCGTTGCAATAATGTTTTTTTCTTGCTGTTATGAATCAACGCAAATGGTGAAAACTTTTGGAATAAAATTCGGTAAGGTCTGTTGTTGTGGCAAACTGAATTTAAAATTGAAAATAGAGTTGGTATGGCTGCAACGTTCATCGGAGATCGTTTATTTAGGAGCGAGCGGCTCTGCTTTGTTCCGCCGCAACCGCAAGATGCAGGTAAACTTTAACAATTTACTCGATCACAACTCGCTCCCTTAAATTATTGTTCGAATTAATGAAGTATCTGTTAATACCGCTTGTCGTTCGGCGTCACTGGAATTTAACAACATAATGTTATTTGGGTAGGTAATGCCTATAAATATTAAATTAATGGCTAACGCTCGATACATGAATTATTTAACTATTTACTTATTTAGTTCATATGTTATGCATTTTATTTTTCACAGAATTTGCATGTGGACATAAAAATGCAATGTTTTTATTTATAGAACATTTGTTTGAATTTTAGTTTGTACGCATAGCTTTAAAAACGGTTTTTTAATTCTTGTTTGTCTAACGACACGTATATTTAAGAAAAAGTGAATGTTTTTTCTTCACACTGCCCGCGATCTGGGGCGCTCGACAAATATTCCGCCCAGCATAAACGTCGTCGTTAGTGGGAGAATGTGTGAGAATATGGCCATGCAATTTCAACATTAACTTTTATTAACGTATTCAGAAATCAAGGCAATTATGTTTAATTGTTCCTGAATCTCCGAACATATTTTGTTCATTTGTTAGCATCATCCGCAGGAAAGGAAACCCAAATACGTGATATGAATACAGTTTTGAAGACAGTCTATACATTAGGAATGACTATATAATTATTTTAAATAAAACAATGGATCCATTACTCTTCACTTCAATAGTAGTCTGTCTTATAGGCAACAAATACAAAAAGTATCAATTTCCTTACGTACTTGTTGTGTGAAGATAGACCTTAATATTATATATATATAAATATATATTTATCAGTTTATAGAGGCTTTAAAAAAAACAAGATTTTATTTATTAAGTACCTCTACAGACTGTATACAAACACTTTACTTTGAACGTAGGTAATAAAAGTAAATGGTGCAAAATAAATTATACACAATGCTTTGATCTTTTAATTTTATCGACCCTCTTATTTTACCAACCGGTGTATCCATACAAAATAATAATAAATTTTGCGAAAATATTGTTTGCTCTTCAGTTTTACTCGTTTTATAGTTTTACTGATTGACTAGAAATTTTGACACAGTAATAATTTAATAGAAACCCACTATACGAAATTGGTGACCTCGTAGTTAGTGCATCAGAGACTTTACAGACTGCCTAAATGCTCTAAAATATATAGCTAATGTTGTTATATATGCTTCATTAATTAGCCACTTCGTGGTTCGTTGGCTTTAAATGATGATCTTGTTCTGATGAATGCTTGGTGGTGATTTTAGGAAATTATGTGTATCCAATTGAAAACAATGTCATTTGAGATTTGGAATCTTTGTAGCCTATTTAATATTTCAACTGAACTCGGAACATTTGCGGTTGTAAAAAGTATCAAATATGAATAAAAATCTTAAGATTATGCTAACAGCTACTTAGATTCTTAAATATACACAAATTAATGCCTAGATTTTTAGGTCTATGGATAAAAATTTAATGGGAAAGATTTGATTTATAACTTATGGAAATGAAACGGGAAAAATATAGAGACACCTAAAATAATGATTTTGTTATTATATTAATATGCACTGGTACGGAAAAATTTATAAATAATATTATCTGCTAAAATCTAAAAGGACATAAAATGTTATTACAGTATGGAAATAGCATCGCATAATCAGCACTTCCCATTCAATACGGTGAAAATTAAAACGCTACAATGTGGTATGAATAAATTATTTTGTAAATTACAAAAGAATATTTTTCGACTGTGTATAAAAAAACGAAATCAAGATTAAATTTACGATAAATTTTTAGCTACACCTAAATGCCTCCTACACATTAAACCCTGTTTATTGAGTTTGATTTCCGTTTGCTCTTGTAGATTCATGCTCGGGTTAGGTCATTAATGTAGTAGATATTTACGGCTCTTATCTTAAGCCAAGGTTTCATAAACCATTTATGATTTATATGGCTGGAACCTTCATCTATAGATATGAGTAATTAGGTTTATAACAAACTTCACTATCACTTAGTCTGCGGCCACCGCGCCGTTACGCAATTGCCCATTACCACACTTTACTGTTCTACAAATTTTAATGAGTGTTAAAACATTAATAATTGTCATTTAAAAATAACACTTATGATGCGGGTACGTTATCTTAACTGGTATTCACACTACGTAACATCGTCTTAATAACTAAAAAAGATGATAAAAATAATATTTTCTATTAAAATCAGACGACAAAATTTACAATTCACTTAAAATCGTTTCAATGGGAGTAATATAAGAAATCCGAAAAGGTTAATTTAGAAGATGGATAGCATACTTTGACTTAAATTCTCTGCCATCCGTACTTGAATCGGCTTTTGTGACGGTTTCAAAGGTTCAGTAGCTTTTATAACACTCGTTTCTAGTTTTCTTCGTCGAATATTAACAGCTGAATTATGGGTAGTTGCTATTTAGCCCTTGAACTATATTACATGTTTTGTAGCAAGATCATAAGTTATGTGTCATTATGGCTTATTTGTAAGTTACGAAAGTTTGTAAGTACCTAATCGTTACAAACCACTGAACTACTGAAACAAATTATCTACACACACTTATATTTCTACCTACAATAATAGACAATGTGTGTATACACACAAAAATAACTACAAAATATCATACCTATCTCTATTTTGATCTTTGATCCAAAATTATCGAAGTTCGTTACTGTCTACACTTGCCACAGATATTTAATTAAAATGTTTGATTATATTGAAATTTTGAAATAATTTCCAATCGATCTCTGGTTACTGTGCAATATACAGAACAATGTTAAAACTTCGTTGAAACTGGCTTAAGATAACAAGATAAGGCAAAACTCATTAAAGTTGTGTGTTCAACTTTGGGCTGCATTTCGTCCGCTGTTGATCTTAACCATAATTCTTTCGAGACTTTATGTTGTATAGAAATATCTCAATGTATTTTTCGTAGATTAAATTAAAACTAGGTAAAGTATTTGATAGGAAAGTCAATATGAACAATAATGAGAGCGATTAGGTATTCAGTAAGTAGACATACTTACAAACATTGAAAAGTAGATTGATAAATGAAAATCGAAATTATAAAAATATAATTATGACGAAAGGAATGTTATTTTTATTTTGTATTTATTCTTAGAATCGTAAGTTTTGATTTCAAGATAAGATTTTTGTAGTATAAATATAACACTAATCTAAAGAAAACACGGATGTCACCGCGGGAAAGTAACACAAAGGTCCAAGTTTATTTTAGAAAAAACTGTACAAATTTAAATTGCTTATATATCTACTATCAACTAAAAATATATTCCTATATAAAGACAACGTATTTTTCTATACCGTGCCTTAATTTGGATAGAGCAAGTGTTAGCTTTATTATGGAAATATGATCATTTCCCGAGAAAGTATGTAAGTATCGAAAGCGTTGCATAAAGAGTAAGATAATGAGCGTAAATGCCGACTTCCCATTCAAATTCAATATGACAAGAACAAAGTACCGAATAAGCTACTTAGTGTAACTTATGTATTGAATAAGAACATAATTTGTGTTTACAATCACACATGTTACTTTCCCCATCTTAGGAGCAAATAAAGTTCTTAGCGTGACAAATATCTACATGGGAAGTGAGCTGATACAATAAAATAGAATTTTAGTCTGATTAAAATATCAAAATAACTCTTTATGCTTGCGCTTTATGAATATAATTATCCGTTCACCGTTCAAACTAAATACTGTACCGCTATTATATATAAATGAAATGAAAGAAAATGTTATGTACCTGAAGGGCCTGTATTTTATAACAAAAATATATACATTTACGTATAACTATACTTTGGGAAAGTCACAACTTTTAACGCAGAAAATAATTATTGTAAATATTCTATTTTCTTTAACTAGTAAAGTTACTATATTAATAATCTCCAATTTGATTAAAATAACGGTTTCCTCGTTTATTAACAAATCCGCCACGCAGTTATTGAAATAAACGAAGTCGTTTTACACTGTCAGATGCATCATGAATTTTAATGAATATTAATGTATTCTTCTGAATAATCTCGCCAGATGTGCCGAAGCACTTAATGATATTCACATGACTTCAGCCTTTGTATTGACTGATTCAAGACCAAACATTTGAAAAATACAACTCACAAATATGTATATGAAATTAATGTACCTAATCAACTGAAATTCCACGAAGAAGCCGTGACTCAGATTGCAAATTCCATATTTAAATTAATATATTTCCATTCATGCAGTTTGCCATCTTCCAAGAAAATCAATTCAGTTGTGAAAATGCAAGCAACAAGCATACAAAGTGATTCGAATTCTTATTATTAATACTACTATTCCTCGTACTAGAATGTGTAGCAAAAAGCTACTTTAATACGTACATCTTTAGCAAACAGAATTCATAAAATCTGATTCTAAATCCTGCCTCCTCCCTGAATACCTCTGATCCTTCACACATGCTTTTGAATTGGTTGTATATATTTTAGTCATGTATATACATGGTTATTGGGTGTGTGCAAGTAATGGAGACATAATAAATAAATATTCAATTGTACAACTTATCATTGTCATACTCATTTCATACGTCGTGCACATGCATCCACGGTATGTAAATCGCTATAGTTATGTCGCATAGGTATGTCTCCAACTTCTAATCGTTAACACCCAGTTATGTCAAACACGGAGTTAATGGATAAATAATGAAACGATTTAATAAATTATATATCAAATTTATTTATCACTAGCGGTCCGCCCCGGCTTCGCCCGTGGATGTACCACACATGAAAGGTAGCCAATGTTCTTTCTCAGGGTCTTAAGATAGTCTGTGCCAAATTTGATTAAATCGGTCCAGTAGTTTATGCGTGAAAACCATACATATATACATAATTACAAACCTTTCCTCTTAATAATATTAGTATAGATTAGATATCTTATACTGACATAATCAAAATTGTTATTTACTGTTGACTGTAATGTAACAACGGTTATTTATTTTAATTCATAGAAATGCACATTCATTAAACTTTAAGAGATCAGAGGGCACGCCTTGCAGGAGAGTCAACTCATTTAATAGTAATTAAAGTTCATTCAAGTTTGCTAAATTCCATACAAATACCGATGGCAGATCAAGCGTGTTTGCAGTACAGAAATTGGTGGTGAAAATCTAGGATATTTTATATGACGTAATATTATCATGATAAGGTGAAATAGTCGCTTAGGTCGATCGGTACAACTTGAAATATAAGTAATATGAAGTAACCCAATCCGTAAAGAAATGAAAGTTAATATCATAAAAATTCTTTATAATGTATTGCAATCAACATTAGATTCCTGAAGAAAAAGAAGGAATTCCTCGGCGAATTAAATATCAACAATTGAAATACTTTTATCATAGTAGTCTGCACGTTTTCGCGCTCGATCGTAAAAAGGAAAAGAGGAAGGTATTCGTAGATTATTTTAATTATAAAAGTTAAATATCATACTTTCTTCATATAAATTTTTTCATTACTGAAATCTTTTAAGGCTTCTATAAAATAACATAGGTAAGAACGATTTTCAGCTCGAAAATCAAGTATTCATAACATCTTAAAGGTTAAATGAACATAGGAGGCATAATTTACATTCGATTAAATATTCACGAATTGGCTAATTACTAATATCGTAAAATTCGCAAAGCATTGTTGATACGATTATACCATCGCCATTAGTGAATAGCTTTAGTGGTTAGCTTTCTGCTTTTATCACATAGTACGTACCAAATATGAATATAATACTGAAATTGAAATGAAATTCCAGTGATGGATAACCAATAACTCGGCCACAGAAACACTATTTTCCGTAGGTAAATACTGGGATTGGTCAAAGGTTACTTTTATGGTTTTATTTATTAATGTATATTATTCAGTTTCAAATGTCAATGTTAGTTATGTTTATCATCAAATGAGTATTATAAGATTGCGTTGCGTTAATATATAATGTATTAATACATTTTTATCATAAAGTTCTTAAATTATAAACAGTTTTATTAATATTTATATAAAATAGGTAATTTATTTGACTTTTACACTTTTATTTAGGTATAATACTTGCCTAAGTAAATTATAAACTTGGGCAATTAAGAAGTACTACAGAAACTTTAATGGGGTAATTCATTTAGTTCTATGTAAATCTAATTAATTTATATTCAAAGGGCTCCTATAACCCGTACGTTCTATACTTTTATTGCTTTTCCAATAGACCGATACCCTAAACTTGCCTAAAAAAGATTGTGTCGATTTCGATAAGAACGTTTTATTACATTGAACTTTGCTTTGGGTTTTTTTTTTAATCGTTTTTAGTTTAATATATACAGAATGAATACATGCAGTTACAGTTATATTCCGTTTGTTTCTATAATAATTATTATTCTATCATTATTACAAATGTTTTACTTGATATAAATTATGTATGTGTATGCAAAAGGTAAGTCGCCATTTCTTTTAAAAAATTGGGCTTTTTGAATTAACAGTGTACTGTTGCCAATTTTGAAGATTGCAAGGGGCTATGGCAAAGTTCCAATAGATGTCGTTTCTGTTCCTGTGTACGAACCTACTGAAGCATTATACGGGGGTTCAATCGTCTGTCTCCGATCTCACTCGTCGCTTTCATCGTTGAGTGAAACGTTATTAAATTATATCACATTTTTTACTACCCTTTTTCTTTCAGCCACACTTCATTTATTAAATATGCCTTGAAATTTGAAAGCTTACGAACATAATAAATATACATTAACCTTGAGTACGTAAGCAGGGCAATATCAGTCGGTACATTGGGTATGTTGATGTAAATCCATACTAATATTATAAATGCGAAAGTAACTCTGTCTGTCTGTCTGTTACTTAATCACGCCTAAACTACTGAACCAATTTTCATGAAATTTGGTATGGAGATATTTTGATACCCGAGAAAGGACATAGGCTACTTTTTATTCAGGGAAAATGACGCAATCCCGGAAATCACACGGGAATGGGAACTATGCAGGATTTTCTTTGACTGCGCGAAGCCGGGGCGGGCCGCTAGTAACATATAAAACACATTAAATGGAAACGTTTAGTTTGTCTTCTCATTTTTGCCTCACATTTGCTCTACTAATCCACTTTAGGAACGAGTTAAATGTGATGCGTATTATGTATCTAATTTAATTTAAATAGGTTTGAATTTTGATATAATTAAAGTAAGTATTTGAATACCATCGAATTTATTCTAATCGTATGCGATCTGAAGCATTTCAGGAGAGAGAATGTTAAGAGTTATGACTGAGTTATGTAAAGTGCTGAACTCATACATTAATTAACCGCTTAACATTCGCAGGAGTGATTTATATTTGTCAGATTTATATGTATTTGCACTGCTATATATAATTGTCGGTATGTGATCCAGAGGATGAATATTCCATTCTAGCTCTAGTAGTAATAACATAAATGCTATAGACGTACATTTCCTCTCCGGTCTAAAACGATGACATTTCGGCCAAATGTTATCGCTCGATTAGGCCCATTTCGTGAAGCTGTCGAGAATGTTTGTGACTTATCATTTTTCAAAAATAATGGCTTCAGCTTTTAGACCATGAGGATAATAATATTACTCCAGTTTGTAATAATTTGTCCCCTTCAGCAGATGATTACATATGACGTATACCTTATACCGAGGTATTGTTAATTAATTTATTAAGTTTCGTTGTGTTTGTTAGTTTTCTATAAAGATCAACACCGACAGAACTGCGTGTGATTTTATTTTAAATATACGACTAAATATTTTTGGGACAAAACATTATTATGCTTATTCAACAGAGCTTTCCGCTCTTTTATTGCGATAATTTGCCTTTGTTTTCCCTTTTAAACACTTTATTAAAGTGAAATTATTGTCCATACGAACAATCTGAAATTTTAGCCTCAAAAATTTAAGTGAATACAGGAAAAGTTTTGAAATGTAAACTGCTGTATTGTTTAAAAGACAAATCCAGTCGGCGTGAAGGTAGCAAGACTTATATTTCTCACGCTCTGATTCATCTTACCGGATCTGTGTCTTGGATGATACGACAAAGAAAATAAAATCTTAGTTCGCAAAATATTCCCGGTTTATACTTAAAGTTTTGCTTTGAGTAGATTTGCATCTGCTTGTGTTGTGATAATAATTATTATGATGCATTTTTGGTAAAACATGTTTATATTAAACTGAAGAGTTTGTTTGTTTGAACGAGATAAACTCAGGAGCTACTGATCCAAATTTATTGTTTTCACTGTTACATATTCACGTAACCCCTGATTATCTAGTAACTTATGTTACTTATGTATTTACTTATTCGAATTAAACACCATTTCTAAAGACTTGATATATCTTGACGCACATGTTGAGATATTTTTAAGTAAAAATAATAAATCTACTTTTTGTACGGTTAAGATAATAATATTCCATTAATTAAGTAACTGTTTCCTAAAGCTGCAATATATCAGATTATTTTATACATATAATCCAACAATACAAATTAAGTGTTGGAACAATCTTCCACCACCAATATTAAACTCCAACACATTAAACTCTTTTAAAATTAAATATAAAAAATATCTCTTACAGGAGTTCAAAATCCAGCCTTAGTTGCGTATTTTTCATTAGGTCGTAGCATATTTAATATTATGTAGGTATATTATCATTCTATCTGATTATTATGTATTGTTATTGTATTATTATGTATTGTATTGTTATTGTTGAAAAATCTGAAATTTATTTATGTGTATGTATATCTTGTGTTTTTTATTTACATGTTCTAATTATAATATAATATATTTGCGAACGTACTGCCGCTCCAATCACTACAGAGAGGGGCCACTGAAAATCAGTGTTGCAACTGTGTTGCAACATATACTGAGTGGCTACCTGGTTTGGCTCCACTTACTGTTTCTCACATTAATTTTTATTATTATTATTATTTTTTTTTTCTGTACTAATAAGATTGTTACCTATCGTTATTTTAATTGTTTACTTGTTTTTTTATTTGTTTGAAATTGTTTGTTATCTGTGTTTTCATTATTAATTTAAATTGTATTGTGTACATTATATAAGTATTGTGGAGTTAAATAAATGTTTCTATCTATCTATCTATCTATCTATCTATCTATAAATGTCGACAGCAAACGAACGACAGCTGTTTTGGACGTTTAGCAGGATTGCATAAATAAGCCTATGCTTCCATAATCCATAATAATTAGTTATGATAAACGCACTCCTAACCGGGCAAATTATAATAATAACAAAGATATTATCTATGTAAGAGACATCGCACTGAATTTTTTTTAAATGAATCCTAGATAATAATATCCTTAAACAATGCTATTAACTATGCGTTTTTAATATACTTAATCATTTTAATAATCGGATATCTAATCTGCAACATATAACATGTGGAAGAAATCTGTGCGAATTTTTATATTATTTTTGAATAGCTGGATAAGTAATGCTAGTTAGCTTAGTGAGTAAAGCTCCAAAAACCTAATTAACATCTACTCATAAATGTTGCTTTCGCATACTCAGGACAGCATGTAGCGATTATTATCTAGCTGGTAGAAATATTATTAAAATCTCTATTTGATAACGATCTAGCTCATTGTCAAAAAACCGTATTATATTGTGATATAAGAATCCTGTGATTTTATGGACCTCTTTAGATGATGTTTTGCCTGGAATTTGTTGTAAAATACTTTCCAAGTTAAGGGCCATAAAAGTAGCTACTCAATTTTGACGTTGAGATTGAGGAGGTACTTCATTTCTTCATTCAGACAACTATTGCTTTTTGTTTAATGAGCCCCATTAAATCTAGTAAACAATACAAAACAATTTAATAAACCGCTGTTTCAACGTATTTTTTTTAGTATGAAAAATACTTTTTACTATAGGTATCTTATGCACAT
Source organism: Colias croceus (assembly GCF_905220415.1). Taxonomy (NCBI): domain Eukaryota; kingdom Metazoa; phylum Arthropoda; class Insecta; order Lepidoptera; family Pieridae; genus Colias; species Colias croceus. The sequence goes on from NC_059542.1 coordinate 6,672,196, forward strand.
TATAACCACATGAAAACCGCATGTGAATATGAACATTGTCATACAAAGTTAAATATGCAAACGCTGGGTAACAAATAGTCAATTTCCTGCTTCAATATTGCCCATAAGTTGGACATAGTGCCTCGGTAAATTAATTTTTAACGTCCACGTTTGTTTATTATATTATCAATATCCTTTGAAATTTTTATTTTGAACATTTAACCCTATCAAAATTGGTTAGTAATAAAGTTAATGGTTGTTAAAATAGTGTTCTTAAAATAGTCCACCCAAAAAAGAAATAAAAGTAATGGTTAAATAATAAAGAATTCCAGAGATCCAAATTTAGATGGAGACCCTGTTTTCAACTTTATAAATAAAGAGTCAAATAATAAGTAATTATTTCAAATGTTTATCATGGCAAGGCTATTTATTGAGCAGTTTCTTGCTATAATTATTGAAAAAAAGAGTTAAGACTCACCCACTGGAACCTCTCAGTTCTAACGTAGAACGTGGCTACGCGTGAGCGTAGAACTTCTACGCTCACGCGTAGGGCGTTTTTATGCTTATTTATTTTTCAACCGAAATACTTATAAAAGTTTACTACAATACCAGAGTATTATATACAAATTTAATATGGATTAAATATGGATCTGGAACCATTACTTTTTAACAACGAAAGTTTTTACTTTAAAATTCCCTGTGCGAAAGTTGCATAACTTCCTATATGTTGCACGTATAATATGATAATAATTATAATATTAGGCATTAACAGTAAAGCCTCTGCTGGCAAATTAAGCCGTAACATAGATTACTATCTATTAATTACCTAGGTAATGACGTGTACTTATACAGGTAATTATATTATTATTTTTTAATACAAATGCTAATCCTACTAATATTATACTTGCGAAAGTTTGTATGAATGTATGGATGTTTGTTACTCTTTCACGTAAAAACTACTGGACCGATTACAATGAAATTAAGCACACATATAGAGGGTAACCTGGATTAACACATAGGATAGTTTTTATCCCGGAAATCCCACGGAAACGGGAACTATGCGGGTTTTCCTTTGCAAACGCGGGCGAAGCCGCGGGCGGAAATCTAGTAATTTTTATAAATGCCTACAAGGCAATAAGACATGATGCGATTAAATATTGCACGGATGTACGTAGCGGTACCCCTTGCGAAACCGCCTCGCACTTTGTTTTTATGTGTTTCTCAGGTGTAAATGGGATTATCCTCAATGCTCTGTGCATTTTATAGAAGGAATTATGTAATTGCACTGCATGTTACTCTGATTATCATAGCAGTGCGGTTGTTGGTGTTAAGTGCTGTCACTTTGGGTGTTTGCACAGAGTTGCCAGTTTAGTTATCTAGACTGCGCTATAACCAGAACACTAAGTTTGCTAAGTTCTTGATCTTACGTTTAATAATTAAATTTTAACGGGTTTACTATATGACATATATTGCTCATAATTTTGGAAAATATTAGAATACTTCAGTATCCACTTGGCTTCGACACCATCTATATTTTCCGTTTTGAGTGAAGCGTTGTTAAGTGAGTTAGCTATTTTTTCCATTTAACGTTTAATTGAACGCTCCACTCTTTCATTTAAACATTAAATCGAACATTAAGTAAACCATTTCAAACAACCTCTAGCAAACTTAATTAGGTGCGCTATACAATCTGACAGTCTCACTTTGTATACATTTAAATCATTCAAATAATTTAATTATAAGGGTTTGGTAGATTTTCTCACTGGGTTTCTTCAAAGAAAGTTTCTTAAAAGAACGCTTAGAAATGAAACGAACTTGGGAAAATGGCCATCATTTAATAATCTATGAGAACTTAATAAGTAGGTATATAACTACACTAAATTAGAATAGAATTATTACTTGTAAATATAATAAGAACTTAAAAAACTTAATTCATACTTTAAACAAATATAAACACTACTTAATTCTACAGAAATATACTGTAAACAGTATCAATTTTGATCCAACTGAAAAGAATTAACCAAAATCCATTTTAAAGAATTAGTAGAGTAAAAGAACATTAATAGGTAAGTAAATTTACTAAATCCCTCAACAACGTGTACGTAACTGAAAAGCGATTTAAAATTGTTTGAAAAGTGCTAAGGTATATAAAAGTATGTAGCTTACGAAGATTCCTTATACCAAATAACCAAATATTTCCAGTTTAAATGAGAAACCATTTGTAAGTTGAACAACAATTCCGCAAGTCACAGCGCGGGAAAGCGGCGAATGCTGCTAAAGAAGGATTGTAATTCATCTACAATAGTTTAAGTACGACCTCGTCGCCCTTGTCCCAGTAAGTAAAGAGGGTTTAATTGCTCGCTTTTAGGAACGAGGTCCGTTCATTAGGCAATCCTTATATGATACGTCACTAAAGGTCTTAGTGACAATGTTAAACCATTAGCGTAGAGCTAAGTCATGTCAAGTTTGATATAAATAAATCATTATTATACGTAACAGTTACATCATGCTGTGATACAATATTATGGAGAAAGTTTATAACAGCTAATGGAGAAGTCGATAATTTATCCGCCCATTTATGTTCCTTATTGAATCTAAAAGGCTTGGTGTAAACAACTCCCGAGCAGCGTTTATGTAAAATCACGTTCGTAGCATTTAGTGAGAAAAATATATCACCGAATTTGAGGTTTTACGTAATTTTCAGTTGCTCTGTTTTTACGTTATTACATGTCTACTTCTCACGTACCTACGGTAGCAATTTTACCACATTAAGTACGTTTTATATGGTCGTCGAAAAGTGTATTAAACTTGCCTGTCATATTCTTTAGGTCTTTTACGACCGGCGATTATCCATCCGAATTCCTTGTTATTACATAATAAAAATGCCGCACTCGCAATAAATAAGTGACGATAGAAAAATATGACTTGAAATATATAAAAAAATACTGTTACCGATTGTGACTTGAGCGCAAGAATCTACAAAGCTTTCAGCTAACTTTACATAATATATTTCCCTAATCAAATCGTATTAAATATATATTAGCAACCACTTAAATTGGATTGGTTAATAATGATGAATTCTCATACAAACTTATCCCGCTTGTTACATAAGTGTACAGAATCCGTTTAAGTACCTTATGTTCGCATACGTACGTAATAAGTATAACTTAATTACTTTTACTTACCAGAACAGTAAATACTGTTACTATCAATAGAATATTGAGTGAGCTGAATATGGAATACCAAAAAAATCCTCTTTTTTAAATTATTTTATAATGAATTATTGTTATAAGATAACTATTTTATTTGTTGAAATGTCGAAAAAAAATATCATAAGAACATTGATCGTAGTGATTTTTTATTTACTTCCATTTATTTATATTTTCTCCTAAGATTTTCACATAAAAATTGAATGATTGATCTTGAATACTGATAAATACTGAATTTTACATTGAATACTAAGATAATACTGACCGTTACATTTGAAGACAAATTTTAATTCCGTCAAAAAAATTATTTTCCAATTAATATTTGGAATCTTGATATTCTTGCACTTGCATTGCATTACTTTGAAAATTTGATTTAGATAATTAAAGTAAGTAAACATTTGTAGCCATGTCTACGGGAGGTTGAGAAAACAAACATGAACAAAATCGGAAATTTTTTGACAAGTCAAACTTAAATTGTACGAAACAAACAAAAAGTATATTATCGAATAATAAAGAAATATAGGTACATCTGAAACGAAATTTTATTACTTTATTATAATTTAGCACCAGGCACCAACAATAAGTGTTGAGACAGTTTGATTTATGAAAACTTATGTAATAAGGACTGACGTTGAGTCCTTACAAAAAAAAGCACAAACAAGATCTTGACATGCAAAAAGTTATATCGTTAGAGACCAAATTAGAGACAGTAAGTCAAAAGTTAACATCTTTTCTCTGCATTTATAATATCAGCAAACTCTGGTAGAAACTTCGTTAATTACTCACGTTAACCAAAAGTTAATGTTAAGTACAATCGAGTTCTAGCAAAGTCACGTATAACTGAAACTTATAACTCTTATAAAGTCATTGTGAAACTAGATATCTTAAGTCGATGTTTTATGACTACGTATCACCTACGTTTATCTCATTTGTAAATGTAACTTTCTGTGTAAGTAAGCTAGTTTGAGAAATAAAAATTAACGATTAAACAAATAATAATTATTTAAGGAGACAAAGATAATGTTTGGTTGCAAATACGAATGATATGCGAAAGAAACGAATAAATATTGAGGTGCCTTTATGGATTTTAAAGTTATTAACAATAGGTAATATGTCGATGATTAATATTAAATATTTTTAAAAGAATATCAATAAAAATGGATTAATTTCTAATAAGTTTCCCAAATCTCCTTAATCCTAATTGCATTAATAATAATTAAATCATAAATTATCAATGCAATCGGGATTAAAAGGATCAACGAGATGTGAACACACAACATCTCCCGTCCGATTAGGGCCCTTCTGGCCTCCTCCACTCAAGCGACAGCTCAAGCCGAGGTTCGTGGTCCCCGTCAAGGGGGGACGCCCTTGTGCATGTCGCTACCAGGGTGAACCTTCAGTTCACCCCCGCGTCCGCGTTAAAATGTAAAAGCCCTTCTGGCTAACATTGAGAAACACCATACAAAAAAAAAAAAAAAAAAAAAACACAACATCTGCATAATAGAATGAAATAGACAAGATATTTTCGTGGTTGTTGTTATTTTATAAAAATATAAAAGTTACAATGTTTTTAGTTTTTTACCAATCTCCAAAGCCAATCTTCTATAGATAAGTGGTGCTTTCTCGTTCGAAGCGGCCCATTCAAACCTCAGCATGGCTCAACTACTACTTGAAAAGAGCCACTAACTGTACCTACAGAAACAACACTAAGTAACTTTTGTGAATTGTCTCTCAAGAGTATCTTTTTCGTATTTGGGGTATTAGACTATAATTTTTTATTTTCAATAGATTTCACGTTAACAAAAAAGTTTTAGGTAGGTACATTACGCTAAAACTAAAGCCATACTTGGTATTGCTGTAAAAAAGGTTACATTTCTTGAAGTGAGACCAATCTTATAAAGTATATTCCTCATTTATCGTAGTTCTATAACTTTTACATATTCTGTATTATATTCAAAACTATAAGGTGCAGGGGAAATAATTTGTTCCAAATGTACCTACGTTATTTTTCATTAATATTAGCTAGATTGTTTTATTAATTTAGTAGTTTTTATTGCATTTGGGATATTAAAAAACTTGCATTAAAAGAAAATAAAATGGCTCTTATAAATATTGATTTCACACACACCATCAAATGTCAAACTAAGGCGCGCCGCACACCAGCGCCACATGCTACATGCATCGAACATTTACGTCGCCACAATCAATGCGCTACAATTCAGCTTGCTACAAATGTATTGTATATGCGCACATCGGAAGCACAGTTGTAGCGTGGCACCGCTTTGAGAATGTCGACATCATCGTCTGATGACGACGATTTCTTGGTTTGGCGCCACAAATAACGAACGTGTTCCATCTTGAATTCGTGTAGCGCGGACAACGTCTCGCCACAAAGTGCGCCCGCTACAAATGTTTCCTCGGTGTGCGTGCTCGCGTACAAATATATGGGGGCGATAAATGTGTCGCGTTTCAAATGTGGCGCCACAATTATCGAGATACAAATGTATGCCTGGTGTGCGGCGCGCCTTATTTAACTATTTTTGCCAATCCAAATAGGGAGGTTAAAAAGTTCAATAGGATAATATGGCAAAAATAATTCTCATTTACAATTAAGTACGAAATACCGTAGATTCCCATATAGCGATCCATACCGTGTAATTTAGAATGAAGTCGATTAATTGGAAAGAGACTAATTTTAAATTAGCTGAAGCGATTAATTAAGAGAAGTATCCGAGTGTGAAATTGTATGTATGTATCTACTTACCTACTTATGTACGTAAAGCATTCATATTTCCTACCGAGGTGAGGGTAATCTCATTATTTCGTAAAGATTTACTTACAAATTACAATATTACTTGACTTGTTGGTCTGTATATGAGTAAAATAACAATGATTGAGTATATTTTTTATTTAAATGTAAATAATAAGGTATGGATAAAATCGTTAGTCCATCGCGCCAAAATTATAACTGAACGGATATTTATGAAACTTGGTAACGTACCTATATGTACGAAAGCTTTATATCTTGCATATCAATACAATTTTGTTCACGAGGCATTTATTAAAAATATCAAAGTTTTTACGTTGATAAAAGAATATTTATAATGAAAAGGTTATTATTTGGTAGGTAGGTAGGTTAGTAAAAAAAATTCAGGGACATGAATACCTAAAAATGTCCACAATTGTTATAGTACTGTACCAAGTATCAATTGTTGAACAAATGTGGTATTTAAATCGGTTAGCAGTAACACCTACCGAGCGAGGCTAACAAGGCGACTCTAATCCATTTACTAATTAAGCACACTTAACCAGCCGACATATTATGCATGATTTATTTTAAGGTACCTTTCCGTATAATTTATTGTAATTAATTGAAAATGTTTATTCGACAATTTTGTTATGATACCCTTCCTAAATCGTTTTCGTCTAAATTTATGTTTTATTAGCGTATGAAGTATCGCGACAAAGGAATATTATTTCATTTTATAATATTTAAAATTTGAAAATTAGGTTACGAACGTTCCTTTGGAACTAATAATATGGAGACCAGCCTATTTTATCTAAATGACAAGAGTCCAAAATTAAAAATCAATATAATTAATAGAAAATACAGCCAGTCTAATCAAATTTCAATCAATTAACAATAGTATCTAACGCTTTAAGAATTCTGGTAAATTTTGAAGAATCTATAGGAAACACAATTTATGAGATGAATCCGTATTTTATCAAAAACGCAATAAATAGTACATCTGTGTACTTAGGTATGCAAAATATACCTAACAAAATACAAATAAAAGTTCTTTCATAACATTTTATCCGCGATGAGAAATATAATTTGATTAAAGATTCATGTTGTACCTATTCATCCTGTAGTAAGATGTTTTATAATATAAAAATGTTGTCGAACCTGTCTAAAATAAAAGGAACAAATGATTAAAAATAACACAATCATAGCTTTGAGCATATTGAATAAAATAGATAGACTTATATTTGCCAAACATAAATAATACAAAGATAATATCAAATAATAATTCTTTGTAAGCAGTTTGATGTTAGCTTGTGGGCTGGTTTGTTCCGTTTATCAGGTTCACTAATAGAAATATAAATCTCAAAGTCGGGATCACGATTTATTGAACGACCCATCCCGTCTTTATTCGTCACGTTTACAAGATGAAAAAATTGCTTTCTCATCGCACCCACATCGGATATCCTTTGGATTTAGCAGTAAAATGTGCAATCTTAGTTCACAAACGATGCTTTGAAGCAAAAATGCTCTACGATAAGGGAATCCTTAATGATGACCTCTGAAGCATATTATGTGAATAAAATTTAATTTAATTACGCTCTTAATTAGATACCTACCTATTAAACACGTAGGTATTTGTGCAAATCTCTATTTGTGCCAAAAAGCCTAAATCGAATGTTATTTTTTTCGTATGAAAACAGATAAGACATCTAAATGAGGAAACATAGGAGTAGGTGAAATTTCATTTAGGTATTGTGTCAATGTAGATTTGTTGGGGAGGAACGTATTGTCGGTATAAATATTTCAGCTCATGTAATTTGTCCGTAATATGTTTCGTAGGCTAAATTACTTGGACTCGTGAACTCAATCTGTTAATTGATCCCACCCGTTGCTATTTTCCTAAGTATATAAACGTCTAAACTATTTTCTTAACAACCAATTCACACCCTAAGTGTAAAATCATGTAGCAATCTACTAATAAACAGTAAAAGCTTCCATTCAGCCTTTCCATTTCATATTCAAATTAATATTTTTTGTATAAGTACGTAATTGACTTTATTAGTTGCAATAATATTTCTGACAAACGATCAATTATTTAAGAACATAAAACAATGAAGTACGATAGATAGGTACTCACTATACAAACAAATCCTCTTCTCGTGTCCTAGAAAGAAAAAGGAAACAGTAATTCCTTTAAAACTTCTAAAACCAACAACTAAGAGACATTTTCACAGTTGGGCTGTACTCTAATGGCTTGGTGAAATGTTTATAGCCTTAGTTTTCCGCCCGAACGAAACAAATCTTTGATAAATAAATCCAGTCGATAAGTAACAATAGTATTGTGACTTAGGACTGCTGATGACTTTCATTTATTATTTATTCTGACTTCGTTAAAGATGAAGGTTTTTACGAAATATTTTTAACCAAAAAGATCAAAGCTGGGTGCAACGCAAAAGAAGTTGGTTGCGTTGCAAGTTTAAATAAGTGTAGATATTTTGTCATCATTTGTTAACTGTTTATCGTATCGTATATTTGTATGGATACATAAATTATTATGTTACTCTTTTTCCTGTTCGTTCATCAGGAGGGTTCCCACATAGAGAGTAGTCTCACAAAGCAGTTGCTGCGCCAAACAGCAACATATTTTTACATTATGATATGATTATGTAAATACCTACTCATTTCAATATAATTTCTCCAAAAGCTGACCAATGAGCCAATTAATTGAAAATCTACACATTACTTTATTTTTTTTACTCTATTTTTTTTTTATAATTTTCACAATGCATGGCATGACTAGTTGGTATCCCGTAAATTAAATCCATAAATGCGTAATTGTTAATAATTACTCATACTCAACCATGATTTCAAGGGATTTATAACGTATTGGGTATTTTACGTATTGGTTTTTAATCTTGTAGTTACTCAACATTTGTAAAATATACCTAACATACAATTTTTGAACAGTCGTAACGTCCCCTATATTTTAGTATAGTTGGTTCTTTGTTAAAGCTGTTCCTCTTGCTGTTTCGGTTATAGTCCAAGCTCCCGTACCAATACAGACTGGCTTATATTATTGAATTTACTTTATTTAAAAAAAAATGATATGGCAACTCAGGCGGGGCATCACCCTGTCATCAGCTGCGAACTTTAAGGCCCTACTCACGGTTCAACACAACCCACAATCTGCTGACACAATTTGTTGCAGTAGCGATTGAGCGTTCTCTACTCACGATTCATCCAACCCTCAATCTGATGACACAATTTCATTCCGCGATTGCTTGCCACAACGTGTGCACGTCACGTTGATGCCTGGCCTGATGCTAAACCTCAACGCAATAAATACGCATTATTAATGGATATACTAATAATTATGAAATATAAGAATTAAAAAAAAATTATCTTTGTAAAGCTTGTATTTTTTCCAATTTTATTGATAGATTTCAAGGGCTATAAAACATAAACATCTTCCTCAATTAAGTAAAAATTCTTTCCCGCGCTTATCTCAAAACCGCCATTTTGCGATTACTGCATTCATCGTTAGTTAGTTATCGCGGCAGCGCGATTGAGCCGAGATTGGAGCAATCACAATACTCACGTTTCAACACGCACACAATCTGCTGAGACAATTTGTCTGGTTGCTTCCGCGCCGATGCAATACGCAACATGTTGGGTTACGCCCCCAACGTGCCCTCAACTATACTATTGACGACACAATCTGTCGGCTCACTGCAGATTGTGTCAATAGATTGTTGCTGAAATTGAATCGTGAGTAGCTAGCTTTAGATTAATATCTAAGGCCCCGTTTCCACCTGCAAGTAAACTTCTGCGAGAACTGTCCGACAGTCTGTCTGACAGCAGCTTGCATGTGTAAACTATGTTGCAAGTTCTGTCGCGACAGTTTGTCAAGCGCTTCTTGCGAGAAGTTGCGAAAGCATGTGTAAACATGACTGCGTCTACTCGCGACAGATCTCGCAGCTTATCGGTCTAGTTCCGTATGGCCCCGTTTCCACCTGCAAGTAAACTCGCGGAAGTCTTGCATGAGTTACTTGCAATATCGTTTACATATCCTGCAATTTATTGCTGCAATAAATGTCATGCGAGAAGCTCGCGGATCATACTATCGCAACTTATCGCGGAGGTGTTTACACACATCTTGCGAGTGACGGGATAGGAATTACTGTCATAATTTTTCTATTCTATTTTGTGAAATAAATCGTATACTATAATTTATAATGTGTACTATTAATGTAAAATGATCTAATGAACTAATGTAAATAATATATTGTTTAAATAATAACTTAGTTAAATTATAAAATTAGATAAGCACAATATAAATATATTGTATGCCAATATGTTGGTGAATTGTGCGGACATTAAATTTATTATAAAAACTTTGTAACCACAATTCAACAAATAAATTTTCATTTCATTTCATTTTCAAAAAATAATCACATTATTCCATCTTAAGATCTCATAATTATAATCCTATTGACTTTATAGTTTCTTCATTCTTCACAAGAGCATTCACGACTCATTAATTTCAAATAAACAAAAATCAAAAGCCGTGCGGGCGATACTTGCAGCTTGCTGCGAGATATACGGAACTAGACCGATTTAGCTGCGAGAACTGTCGCGAGTAGACGCAGTCATGTTTAGGCCCCGTTTCCACCTGCAAGTAAACTCGCGGAAGTCTTGCATGAGTTACTTGCAATGTCGTTTACATATCCTGCAATTTATTGCTGCAATAAATGTCATGCAAGAAGCTCGCGCATCATACTATCGCAACTTATCGCGGAGGTGTTTACACACGATCTTGCGAGTGACGGGATAGGAATTACTGTTACAATTTTTCTATTCTATTTTGTGAAATAAATCGTATACTATAATTTATAATGTGTACTATTTAATGTAAAATGATCTAATGAACTAATGTAAATAATATATTGTTTAAATAATAACTTAGTTAAATTATAAAATTAGATAAGCATAATATAAATATATTGTATGCCAATTTGTTGGTGACTTGTGCGGACATGAAATTTATTATAAAAACTTTGTAATCACAACTCAACAAATAAATTTTCATTTCACTTCATTTTCAAAAAATAATCACATTATTCCATCTTAAGATCTCATATAATCCTATTGACTTTATAGTTTCTTCATTCTTCACAAGAGCATTCACGACTCATTAATTTCAAATAAACAAAAATCAAAAGCCATGTGGGCGATACTTGCAGCTTGCTGCGAGATATACGGAACTAGACCGATAAGCTGCGAGAACTGTCGCGAGTAGACGCAGTCATGTTTACACATGCTGTCGCAACTTCTCGCAAGAAGCGCTTGACAAACTGTCGCGACAGAACTTGCAACATAGTTTACACATGCAAGCTGCTGTCAGACAGACTGTCGGACAGTTCTTGCAGAAGTTTACTTGCAGGTGGAAACGGGGCCTAAGGCTGCGAACCTTTCAAATGTCAAGTCAAACTTGTCATTGTCAAAAAATGTCATATTATCAGCTGATGCCCGCCCGTATTGTTGTTGTCTATCAGTTTATGATTTTTCTTCATATTTTTTATCAATTGAATTTTATCACAACGTATAATTATTATCATTTACACGAACTAACCTCAAAAGTATTAGTAAAAGGTAGCTGAAAGAGCAAACTATTCCTATTATTATTTCACTAACATGGTTCAAATATATTCAAAAACTTTGAGTAAGTTATTTAGAATAATTCATAAAATCGCAAATTTTAAATAAAATTACATTAATTTCCTGTGTTTTTTGTTTCTTGTAGATCCTTCGGTCCTGAATGACGCTTATTTAAACAAGTATAGCATTGAACTTCAAGTCAAAAAGATTCTTGCAAAAAATTTAGTTATTGACAAAGAAAATTACAAAAATTGGCTTATAAAAGCAGTTTCTCTTATAGATTTGACTACACTTTCAGGAGATGACACCAGGTCTAACGTAACAAGACTCTGTTTAAAAGTATGAAATACTTTAGAAAATTTTAATCATTATTTACTTAGTTATATACAAACATTTAAGATTTGTCAGATTTGTGACGATGTAAGCATTATTATGAACAAATATAAATTCAAATAAAATATAATAAGGACATTAGTTATTGAATTATGAATTGAAAATTTATTATTTTTATTTAATAAAATATACATAGTTCCTTTGTCCCAATTACTATTTCTAGACTTAATCATAATTTTCTTTATATTTATCAGGCACAAAAACCATTACCAAACATAGAACCAAATTTAAAAACTGCAGCTGTATGTGTGTATCCAAATAGAGTTATTGATGCATATGAAACATTACAAAAAATGGGGGTTACAAAGGAAATTAATATTGCATCTGGTAAGAACAAAAAATTACTCAAGCAACAATCCAGTTTTTACATGATTTAAAAATAGTTAAACAGTCATTAAATGATAATGGCATACAGCATTCAAAATATTCTCTATTATCTGCCAGGCTATCTTTCTATAGAATTTGTTTCGTGATTTAGAATGGAGGTGTTTAAATACACACTACACCATATTACGACCGATCCGAGTAACTATTTGTTGCCACTATGGTAAAATTGTTTTTAACATAGTATATTACTTACTTAAAATCTGTATAAGAACTTTGCTTCTAGTTGCAACTGGGTTCCCGTCTGGCTTATATCCATTGTCAACAAGACTGCAAGAAATTAAATTTGCTGTATCTAACGGTGCAAATGAAATTGATGTAGTTCTGGATAGAAGTTTGGTTCTAACAGGCAAATGGGATGTGCTATATGATGAAGTTTGGCAGATGAAAAAGGAATGTGGAAATGCACATTTGAAGGTCATCCTTGGAGTGGGCGAATTAGGAACATATGAGAATGTAAGTTTTTACCATCATTTTAAAAAAAACATTTTTAAAATTGTGTATTATTTAATAGTGTAGGTAGTACGTAGTAGTTTTACAAACATACCTTTTTATTTGTTGGAGTTAAATTTAATATTTGTAAATGACAAATATGATAATTTAGTTGCTACAATCTGATAAAGACTCATTTATTAATTGCTATAATAAATAAATAGGTTTTATTCCGTTTCCATTCACAAAAGATAGTTAACATTTATAAATATTGTCACGAGAATGAAAATTAAAGATATGCAAATTCAGGCGCAAATGTTTCGTCATTTTATTAAGTTTTAAAAATCATACAATTTTTATCACAGGTCTATAACGCTTCAATGGTAGCAATGATGGCTGGAGCAGATTTCATCAAGACATCTACAGGCAAGGAAGCTGTTAATGCAACTCTACCCGTCGGCTTGGTGATGTGCAGAGCTATTCGAAAATTTTACCAAATGACCAATAAAAGGGTAAATTCTTGCTTTTTTCAAATAAGTACTTTGGAAGTGAAACTTTTTGTATCTTTGAATCTTGCGAAAGAAGTTTAACTTCTGACACGTGTGCTCAGCAGACACGCTCCTTTTTTATAACAAAAAAGTTTCATTACGATATATACAATATTAATTGTTTGACACTGGTAACATATAAAAGTATATTGAATGGAACAAATTAAATTTATTTATTATTATCATACAATCTAGAGTTAACTTTGTATTCCACTTTGACTTTACGGCGAATTTATATAGTTTATGCTAATAAATATTCAAAACTTTGTTATAGGTGGGTTTGAAGCCAGCAGGCGGCATAAAGACAGCAAGAGACGCTGTCAATTGGTTAGTTCTTGTGCAAAGTGAATTAGGACCAGAATGGCTTTGTCCCGATCTCTTCAGGATTGGAGCTTCTAGCTTACTTAATGTTATTGAAAAAGAATTGAGCCAGTAAAAGCAACTTAAATACAACGTAAAAACTCTATCTAATTCAAAAAATATTTTCCTTTATAATTTATTTCGTTTCAATCCGGGCGAAGCCGGGAAAGGCAGCAGTTTTTAAAATCGGCCAAGCACTTTTTGAGTTAAATTGTAACAAGCAAAAAAACTATATTTTCCTCTTTACAATATTAGGTTAGATTATAGAAATATAGACTATTCAGAATCCAAGTTATTAATAAATCCTATGCCTTGAAATTATGAAAAATACCCATTAATTACTTGGGATCCGATATATTATTTATATTTTTAAGTAAGGGCAATAAATATAACTAGTTATCTTCGTATGTCATTTATTTTTTGATATAGTTTGTTATACATTATAAATTTTATGGCATGTTGTTGGCATTTATTATTAAATAGTTATATCAATTCAAGATTAGTTTTATTCAACAGACCCTATACATAACATTAATACGTTTTAAAGAAAACAATTATAGCAAAGTATATTATAAAGAAACTTAAATTAAATATCCTATGAATAAAATGAATACACCTTTGGTCTTCTACAACTTACTCGCTATACTTAACCTTCATAAGTACTTTTCATCATGGTACATATTAATACACTGGGCCAATAATATTCTTTGAATGTAGCGATTCTATTTTACGGCCTAGGAAATCTTATAAAATGGACTGGGAGACCCTGCTGATTTTTAATATAGTGCACTGGGTCAATTGTCGATGTGAGGTAATTTCAGAAATTTGTGAATACCTACAACCGCAGAGTATTATTTGAAAACTTATAGGTATTCTTAAAATACCAGTCACGTTAGTTACTACAGTCACTAGCTACCTACGTATTAATTTTACTTTATTGAATTTATCTCATCATCTGCTATATCCAATATCCATCAACCCGTAGTACGGGCCCTGCACCTACGAGCACGTCACCTTTTTGTGACGCCCATGACGAAAAATAAAATATATAATAGGTAATTATTATGAGAATAATGGTTTCATTTAATACAACATGTAGGGTAGACTGGGTACGGTTGAAACAATTTCACTTATAACGGCCATAACTTTGCTGTTTATAACCCGAGCGATGAAAAATATATTTTAAATAAAAGAGCATGTATCTGTCTACTATTAGGCGCTATGATTTTAGTTCCATGTTTATTATTTTTTATAGTAGATCAAATTAAAAAAATAAATCCGATTTGTTTCAACCGTCCCCATACCAGGGGCGGTTGAAACAGTGATTGGGGTCAGTTGAAAAATATGCGAATAATACAAAATATAGCATCAAAATATGTTTTATTGATTGTTTATTTTAAATCTAACAATAATTAAGTAACTCTATTACAATAAGGTCTGCTCTCTATATATGGTGACATACAAACAAGACAGAAGTACCTACTCCTCATCTTCTGATGATATCTCTTCTTGTATTTTTTTATTTTTTGCTTCTTCGATGTTACTTTTACATTTTCCTCCATGAAATGTCTTCCTTTTTCGTCAAACCAATCGCTTCTTCACTTGCTTAGCTCTAGTTCGTTTCAATATTAATTCTTGCTCTTTTCTTATCTCTTCCTTATCTGGTGTGTCAGTGAAAAGTGTAAACTTTCTGAGTTTTTTCCCTCTATTATTATACCTTCTGTTATTATATCCTCTATTATATCCCATTTTTTTATTTTCTTGCTCGCCAGAGTCATCTCGCATTCGAATTTACCTTAGAAGCGAATAATTGTGCTTCTCTGCCACTTTTCGCAATGATTTCCGGTTTTCACTTCCTCATACACGTCTTTGTACTTTGAAAAGTATATTTATCTTCCCGAAATATCTTTAACACGTACTATTGGCATCTAAAAATACAAAAAATAATTAAAACAATGTTTCAACCGTACCCAAAAAAAATGTTTCAACCGTCCCCAACTCCTACTTTAGGTAAAATACAGTTATAGTAATTGTAACAACAAGGATACACAAAAACTAGTCACAATGTCAAATTCCACAAGATTCACTTCAAACAAAAACGCACACTTAATACTGTCACTAAAATAGATACGCCAATAATTGGAAAAATCTTCGAGCAAAAATACTTACTTTTGGTCATAAAAACACAATAGGGTCTTATAAAATCAGCTGAAGCGCGCGGAGATCGACGCAACATTGTGGTTCGTGTTTAGAACAGTTGTGCGCTTCATTTTCCCCTTGGACCCCTAACCCCCCCACCAACGGTTTGCGAGATATTCGTGTTGTTTCAACCGTCCTTTGTTTCAATCGTACCCAGTCTACCCTACCTGTATATAATCTAATCTAGGGAAACCAAACAAATTTTGAAGTACCTAAGTATAGTAGAAATAAATAGTTGTCATTTACTTATAACAATAAATCTTATTTAAAAACAAAATTATTCAACTTGCAAAAGAGTGGTCTCAGTAGATAGTATGCTTAACTAGACAAAACAAAATCGTATTTACGGTATTCAGTATAATTAGGTACCTTCAACCTCCATGACGTTAAACATAATATTAATTCATATATCATTTTTAACCCTAAATTCAATCATTCCTGAACAACCGGTGGGTCTGCTCTAAAACCTAACTTTGGATCTGCATCATAGTTGACAACCCGCAGTTTGCCCAGTTTGTCCACGTAACCGTAGTGGCCTCTTACGTGACCGTCGTTGTCGCGCTCCTCATAACGGAACTGCCGATTTTTCCTGCAACGATATAATTCTTATGAAGTATGAACCGTGAAATTATAGGTACTTTTTTCGAAATCAAAACCTATTCTATTTTTATTCGGAAGATTTTGAAGCCTAATATTAACCACCAACTTAACAAATCTCTATGGTAAAAATAATTGCAAGAAACCAAGACTGTCATGTCTCTATACCTAATTACCTCATAATAAATAATTGTTATTTGAATCGAGGAATACCATAAAAAATAAAATATGTAATTAAGTAATCAGATATTATCCATACCCTTTGCCAGTGTCAAATCCAAACTGATAACTGTGTGGTCCATTCATTCCGTGCATTCGGAATTCAGTCCTCTCGCCTTTTTTATTTGCAGGAACATATACCGGCCGCTTTGCTGCATGCTTCACTGGAGCGGGATGAAAATCACCTTAAATTAAACAGGAACTTATTTTAGTGCCTATATTTTATATGTATTTGACAATTCAATTGAATTTTACTACCATCGACATAAATACTAACGTTTGGGCTGGTGGTTATTCGTTTCTGAAGTCTCTTGTTCTGAAGGTCTCCTTTTACTTTCATTGCCATTATTAGCTTCAGTAGGAACTACCTAAAAATAAACACAAATATATAAAAAATATACTTAGTCTAAATCTAGTCAGAAACTTTTAGGGTTTAAAAAATAATAAGTAGTTATTAGAATAACGCGAACATAAAACAGAAACTTTCAATTTAACTAAAAATTTAAGCCATAATCTAATATTATGGTGCAGCCTGCAGGGCAGTAGCGTAAATAAGATACCGGTAGAAATTGTTATCCTTTAGTATACCTACTTATTAAGTACTTATCCTATTTTTACTTACCCTCTGTTCTTCTTCATTTTCGTTCTTTAACTTTCGTTTTTGTTCCTCCTGTTTGTATAAATAGATTTTCTTTTCGTCCGATGGCGTTAAGTATACACCTTCAACACCCGAAAGAGGTCTAAATGTTCTTATTGGTTTAGCCTTTGGAATTTCTGCTATATTATCAACATATTGCGCAATAGGAATAGGCACAGGATTGAAATGCCCTACAACCTTCTTTGGATATAGTGCGGTAGGTTTCTTATATTTTAACTGTTCTTGATTTAAAGGACCTTCCTTTAAAGCGGAATCATCATCAAAATAGAAATTGAGAGCATTTTCCAAAGGAGGCAAAAGGCCCCTAGCAGGTGTGGGTGGTAAAACACTCGTATCTTTCGCTAGTACTTTTCCAGTTCTTAAGTTACTCATCACTATTTCTGTCAATTCGGGTGAATTTTGAATAAAATGCTGAGGTGTATTCTGAGGTTGTTCAGGCGCAATTGGATACCAATCATTTTGTTCAGCAGCCTCTGGCGGTTTATAGTAGTCAATCATTGTCTCACCGGACGGTGGCAACAAAAATGTAGCCGGAGTAGCCATAACAGCACGCAAAACTTCCTCACGTTTATGTGGAATGGGCGGAATTAAAAATCCATCTGGTGAATTTGCACTCGAAGAGTAATAAATTGGTTTATTATTTAAACTTTCTATTGACTCCACTTTAGGTGAATCATTGTCATTGTCTTCTATATTTACAGTAGGTACTCTTATAGCGGCTGCTAGAGCGCTGACCATTAAAACCTGAAAAAATTACATTAAATTAAGTTTAAACCCATGACCTTTTAGTCCACAGAGCAAGTAATGTTGTAGTCGAATGCTCAAAACGTATATAGGTAGGTAATTACTTAACCAATAAGTAGGTACCTAGTTAGGTATCTTAATTTCAAATTTTATAACAATCGTCTAAAATCAAAAAGCACCAAAAAAAATCTTGATAGAAGGCAATAGCCCACGGAACCGAATTCAATAAAAGAAAAAAGTGTACATTGCATCATACCACGTAATATTCGATCAAGAAAAGTGTGTCACGACAAGAAAAAAGAATAACAAAAAATCAAGAGGTAGTCTAGTTTATATTTATTGGTTCACTGACCTATCACTTTTTATTGTAGGGGGAAGTGGTTACCATTCGTACAGTTTTTAGATATTATTTTTTTACTTTATGATTAATTGTCGAATTTATCTAGTTAATGTACCTAAGTATACCAAATATATTGTAGTTTGTTATAAAAAAGTTCTGAACTTATATGTCAAAAGGTTAAAGGGTTATAGCCATTTATCAATGATAAGATATTTGTACGAACGTACCCCACGTACGGGGTACGTTCGTACAGTAGGTGGGGTACCTTCATACGGCATGGGGTAGATTCATACAGGAAATTAAAAAGCCAATTAAAGATGTGAATTTTTTTATTATTTATTATAAAAATATTAATTTATCAAAGAACTAACTTATTACTTGTGACTTGACTCATAGTCGATAAATCTTTCTTTAGAAAAAATAACAAAAAATAAAATTGTTCATCCTTAGTTTACTTATAACGATTCTAAGCTTTACAATCAGTCAAAATGAGGTGTTTGCAATCATTGGATAACACCGTTGTACAGTCTTTGACAATTTAAACTTAAAATGCGTTCTTTGGAACTTATTGCATATTATACATATTTATTTAAATTCACTGTAAAAGTAAGAATTCTAGCCATTCTGGATGTAAAGCCCGTTCGTGGTTGAGGATCAGGGAGAATCATGGCGACATCGCTGATATACACAGTATGTACGTCTTCTATATCAGGGAAAATGAAGGACCATGACAATCCCGGTTTCTTCCGAAGATAACTTATATCATCTCTGTATCCGAATAATGACAGAGAACTTTTCCGACATAATAGAGACAAGAGACAATAGAAGTCTTTTTTTCAAATTTTACCAAAACATAACAATTATCTTTGATTTTCTCTGGTGTCACATTTAAATAGTTATTGATACTACGATCATCAGTCTCTTCGTCCATTTCTAAATCAACTGGAGATGTTGAACTCTCCCGCAAGCTAAATTGCGATCCTTCAGATTCACTTGAATCATCTTTGCTTTCGATTTTCTTAGCTTTCTTTTTCTTTTGTTCTGAATTAAGTTCCTTTAAACTACGTTTCACTGCTTTGGCTCTGGCTTTCCTTTCCTGTTCTATTCTTTTAAATTCTTTACATTAATGGGAGCAAAATCTTCATCGCTGAAGGCCATTTCATTGAACGGCCATATACCTGGCTTTTCAAATCCACTTGTAATATTTTTTGCGGTGAATGATTCAAAATATGCAAGTTTTACCAGTTTAGGAATATTATAAATGTTGATTGTTTTGCCAGGATTCGACATGCGCCAATTATTCAACGCTATTTTCAACTTTGGAGCATTCGTACGCGTACGAATGTGCCCCCTGTCTGGGTGTCCGAATGCACCCCATGCCTTTACACAAAATTAAAATAAAGCTTTATACAAATTCCAATTTGTTTTTATAAATATAACAATTAAAGCTCAAAATAAACAATGTTATCATTAATGAACCATCACCATTTTATCAAAAACATAACAATTCTACTTACAATTTCCAACGAAGTTTACGTAAAAATTTTACATACCGCGCGCGAAAATGCGTCACGTCTTATCAGCTCATGCTCCGTAGTATGAGTGGCGCGTCAATCCGCTAGCAACATGGCGACCGATATGTCTACACACACAGGCAAAGGCGTGTTTGTTCGCCGTTTAGTATTTCTGTTATACTGACTGTACGAATGTGCCCCGCGTACGAATGGTGACCACTTTCCCCTACTACTAAGCTAAAGCAGGCTAAAATATCGTTAATGTCTTTATTTTCTGCAAGTTTGCGATTACTGATTATTGTAAAAAATCCTTTTGATTAGGTACTTCGCAATAAGTTAAGGTTAACCAAACAATTAAACATTTAAATTATGAAAATTCGCTTTCCATAAAAATCAACACGAACTTAATCTCTTTGAAATACAAGCCTATATTATAGCTAACCATTGTTTAAAAAAATATAGCATTCCAGGAAATTGCTGGAAATCTATTTTATTTAGATGATAAGATGAACATCCTAAAACCTATTCATAACATAACAACAACAAAGCTATAGGATAAATAGATGCCCGTTTATAAACGTCATTATTTAAACTTATCTAATTAACCTATTAATTATTATAGGTCTTAACTCTTTTTGAGTACAATTTATTCGGGTGTAGTTACGTGCATACAAAATTATTTTATTGAAAACAACAATATATTATTTACCTGATACAGTTTACAAACTAGGTACCTACTATGTAAATTCTGATATATTCAGTTCGACTAAACCTTGAAATCCAACCCGTCTGAGAAGGAAATGTTATACCTTGGTATAGATATCATATTATTTACGGTCTAGGTTACGATGGTTATTGGAAAATCGTAATCATAGAACAATAATAATATGTTACCCAATACCCAATCTTAGATTATAAATTGATAAAAGTAGGTATTAACTAAGTATGTAGTAGTTATGCGGGTACATTTACCTAGGTGTACCTACCTACATAATACGTAGGTATCTCCATTCATTTTTCGTATTGCTAAATAAACCGTAACAATAAGGCTTTTTAAATATTTACATAATAGGAAAGCGATATGATTATTTCTTCGACCATTTGCTCTTTGTGGTTTTGACTAATAACTTTGATTGTTGTTATTATTGATACTTACATTTTTCACTTTCTAGGATTGACCCAGAAAACATCTACAAACAAACATCTGGGAGAGTAGATAGTTGTGGTGCTCGCAATTGAAATTGATACATTTAGGCACAGATTACTAAATAGGTAGGTAGTTAATCTAGTAGTATGGCAAAATGAAAAATATATACCATATATATACCTAATACCATGTGTTAGGTGTAGAAAGTTTATTTTAAATTACTTTTTCCGCTACGGAAACCTTATGTCATATAGGTACCTACGAGAAAATGAAATATATTTTTTTAAGTTTTAAGGACTTATCTATCTGTCAGTAGATATGTAGATGTTAGATAAAACTGTAGGTAGGAGAAAACGTAAACATGTACCACGGGCGAAGCCAGGGCGGACCGCTAGTAATCGATACATCTGGGGGCACGGTAGTGCCCCCGCCAAGACGAGCCAAGCGAACAAGCGACGGGCACTACCTACCTTTTCTCGAAGCGCTTCGACGTTTTTTTGAACCCTCATAACTTGGGTTTGGATTATGCTAGATCAACAAAATTTTCGGGATATATTGTCAATAGCGGACTTATTGAACTTAATAAGTTTTAATGACATTAGCTTTTATACTTCAGATTTTATTTATATCTAAAAAACGCTAATTTCGTCACTGACTCACTGATGATCATCAAAATTCTTATGGTATTTCCTAATGTCCTAGAAAGCTGAAATTTTGTATGTAAGCTAGTATTAGCACACAAACAACAAAAAAATTATAAAACTTGTAACTTTCCTCCCCCATCCCCTTAAACTAGGGGATGGGAGATTGTATGAGACCTGTAATTTTAAATTAAATTTTGATGACGCTAGAGGTCTAATCTAATAATCTAAAACTTGGTTCCCCTAGATATATATATGTTTGTTAAAAAAAAATTAAAAGTTTAATCGACATATAAAATTTTGTTACAAACAACTTACAAAAAGAAATGAAATCCCACCAAAAACATTTTCATGTAAAATGTTGCCAAGACGAGCCCATATGACTCGCACTGTCAAAAAGTTATCAGATCTCATGTAGAGCCAAGCTTCTAACACTACACGCCCTAACTCTACAAGGCCTAACTTCACAAACTCTACACCTTAGTCAAAATATGTGGCTTGGCCGTTCGTTACTACAAGAACTATTGTATAACACAAAAGTTATGATCAGTGAATTAATTTTTCACCTTACGCCGATGTGAATGTAGCGAAATGGCCAAGCCACATATTTTGACTAAGGTGTAGAGTTTGTGAAGTGAGGCCTTGTAGAGTTAGGGCATGTAGTGTTAGAAGCTTGGCTCTACATGAGATCTGATAACTTTTTGACAGTGCGAGTCATATGGGCTCGTCTTGGCAACATTTTACATGAAAATGTTTTTGGTGGGATATCTATTTCACTAATCTATACAAAGGGAACGATTAAATTGCAGCCAAATAAGACTGTCGTAAAAGAATGTTAAGGTATCCGATAGTGTAAAATAATAAGAGAACCATTTGTCACGGCACTGACCATTATTATTACCTATAATGAAAATTTCTATTGAAATCAAACGAAAGTGCGACTAATAAGCTCGGAACGAGTAGTTAAGCAAATACCTGCACAACGGTAGCATTAAAAGTGGATTTATCCATAGATAACATAACAGGTACGTTACGTGCTGTACACTAACTAATAGTTAGGTGTAGAAAGTTTATTTTAAATTACTTTTTCCGCTAAGAAAACCTTATGTCATATACCTACCCGTTTGGAATTAATATAACTTAAAAAATAAGGCTGAACAAAATTTTAAAATATTAATTGGAATATAAACATTTAAGCTTAAAGCTGGTCTATAATTAAAACACGTAACAAATAAATGTATCAAAATCAGTTCATCCAGTCGAGACCTATGATGGTATAGAATATAGATTGACCGAGGTCCTAAGCAAAAGCAAACTCATTGTATCTTTGCAGTCGCATTTTTTGTGAGCTAGAATTTATATTCGGTGACAATTAAACCATAACTAACTAGGTACATTTAATATTCATTAATTCGAATTAATTAATATTTTTACTAATTAAAAATATGAATTCTGAATGACTGCAAATCTATTTATATCACTAAACGAACACACAAATATTTCCAGGCGAAATGCACTTACCCACATATGCTTAATCTAAAAGGTATGCATTTAGATGATAAATCTCGATACCTAATCACTTAGGTACAAACTAATGCACATTTCTCATCGTCTCAAATTGTTACAAGTGCGTTGACCTTAAACTAGAAACCTAAGAAAGATCTTATCCAAATTAATTACTGGCTTTTACCAGAAAAAATACTAAGTACTCAGGTACCATATATTGTTATATAAAGCGATGTACCTAATAACGTAAAAATGAATAAAAAAAACTTATTATCTTACAGGTAACTACATACTTAGTTAGTTATATAATTATAACTTACAGACTAACTTATAAAATATATGTATAAAGAACATTATTTAACACATTAGAAGCAGCTGTGGTGTACGTACCAAAAAAGGTGACCAAAACATAATAGAACTGGTTCTCACAATAATTGTCAACACTTAAATATTTTTAATAAAATATACGCGAGTCAGATAATGTCTAAGTCGGTTGTTGCGCTCGCGCAACTTCTATCATAATAGTAATGAAGGCTGACAACGGTCACGCTTAGAATTTATATAGATCGACAAATTGCCACTCTACTGTATAGGAAATGGAACCCATGTTTTATTTTGTTTTGTATATGAGTTAGATAATATTTTATGTATTGATCGATTAATTGGCAAACTAAACACCTAATTAATTTCTAGTTAGGTTCACAGGTGCCATTTCTTATTTAGGTAGGTACTAGGTGATGAAATTAAATCTATAAATTCGATGAGATAAATGAATTGTGCAGCATTTTTTAAAATAAAATCTTACTGAGTCCTTATTGTAACATCAGCAGTATGCACGCCAGAGTGAGTACCGAGTCGATCCGTTTCGAAGTAGTTATAAAGTTTTCGATAAACATTTTTAAAACGAATCACCATTACATACAACAATCAAAAAAAGATAGGTATATAACTTACATAAGAATAGTAATTCATTAAAAGTCAAAGGCAAAGATAGGTTGTTTAATTTGTACGAACCTACAGACACACTACCGCGACCGGTATCACATGCAATCTCTGCTGTTGATTGGAAGAATTGTTATTATGTTATTTAATTAAATTGCAAGAAGTAGCTATTAAAAACAACATTCATCAATCATCGATTACGCTTTCTGTAGATAGCAATATTCTTACATCCTGGGTTGTGTGAGAGGAAGGAACAATATTATGCCATAATGCCATTGCCCGCATAATTTTCAATTCTACTTCCGTATTGTTCAAAACGCACTTGGGGTATAATTTTGTACGTAGGTAGGTGGAGAAATTACGGAAAATCGATGTTTGTTGAGGTAGGTAACTAGTTTACATATTATATGGAATATTAGATGTCTTTCACATTTATTAGTATTTTATTTTATTATATCATTTTCATTATATTATTGTAGTTATTAGACTGTTAAGAAAACACAGTACTTATGAAATTGAAATAAAACATAGTTCATTTGTTTTGAATTTTTTTATTACATATTGTCGGTACAGTAACTGATTAAAATGCAATGTTTATGTATTGTACCTTTCAAACGCTATTTGTACACAGGACAACATACATACAGTAATTATTATTAGATTAATCTTAATGTACATTAAAACGTGAAATATTTCTAATCTCGTTTGGTGTGTATTTTTTTACAAAATCAAAAACAATTTAATCTAAATACTTTTCATACGAGTCATCCTGTTGATAATGTAAATAATGTATAAAAGTTAATGTTCTCTAAGTTTTTATATTTTTATGTTTATTAACAAAATATCGCCATACACACCAAATACAGACTAAATTTCATCAATTTCAAATCTAATCGCAAACCGATCACATAAATATAAACACATAAATATCTATAAGATAAATATAAATATATTTATGCATCATAACATGCATAAATGACATTAATAATGATGTCCGAGATATTCTCAGATGTGATTACATGAAAAATGAGTTTCTAGAATAATCAGCGGGCATTTACGGATACTACAGCGATAAATATTCCTTACCTATGTTCGACTTAACACTACTTAGCGACTTATCACATACATCGACCAATCCATAGCCGTTGAAATAGAAATACTGCGTTCACAACATACTTTTCTTTTATAATCCGAGTATACACTTGAAACACTAAGATTTTAAAACTTACAGCATCATTTATTCTAATAACATCGTTTTATTCACAAGTAAAAATCAAATTTGTTCATACTCTAATAAGTACTAACGACACAGGAGATCTAAAATAATCGTTCACTCCGAAATGTTAAGCGCATTCTATTTAAACACGAAGTAATCTTATTACACAGAAGAAGAACTATCTTGTAAGTAATAGATACATCATCACAAGACGGCCAGGTCCATTGGTTATATAATAATATACTATATAAAATTAACTACAGCCCTATAAACATACTAATTAATATGGCTTAAAATTAAACGTCACTTTTTTAATTTCACTACCGACCGTTTAAAAGAGTAATCTCAAAAAAAGGACCCAAAACGCAATAAAGTTAAAATATTCAAAAACTGGATACGAAATTTTTCAAGAAATTCACTTCTACAAACCGATAAATACACAATACAAAATAATTTTAAAATTTACAATTCACATACATCTCGCACGCTGAAATGAGCCCATCTGTGATGATTCGCAAAACGCATTCCTACAACGTGTATTCGAAAATGTTCACTAATAAGAATATCTTCGTATTTTTGCAAACACTCGACACAATTACACCAGTTCAGTCTGTAGTACGTTAATAAACGGTGCAGCATTTACTAAATGCATAGTATTGTGATCAATACTACCATTGCGGGTTGGGTGGTAAGTAGGGGTCGGTGGTCGAAGGGTTCGGTGGGGGGGCGAACGGGGCTTGCGGCGTCCCGTACGGGGGATAGTAGCCAGCCCCGTAGCCACCGTAATACGCTGCATTGGGATATGCCCCATAACCCATGCCATAGCCTGCAAAGTTACATAAGAAAATTACAATAGAACGTAATAGCTGTGATTGATGTACTATTAGTTTTTGCTTTTTAACCGACTTCAAAAAAAGGAGGAGGTTACCAATTCGGAAGTATATATATAGTTCAGGATACATCGCCCATTTTTGCAAGTGACTACTATCAAGCTAATTTTCCGTTTGTAGCTTTATTTTGATGAGACGCCCAATAATTTCGTGTACGAAAGTCTCGATTGTGGTAGCTAACAGAGATAACAAGGATAAAATTTTTTGATTTGATGGTTCTCTAATATTTATTACTAACTGAATGAATTTTTTTTTGTTCAATCTCAAGATAATTACCTAAATTATTCGAAAAAATATTTGTCCTACAAAATCTATGGTTTGTTCAAAGAGTCCCCTTTTCCAAAGTGTATCGATAACGAGGTCATCATAAATGATTACTAACAAGCTGATTTTTTTGTTTTCACTTAGTTAATGTTTATATAATTCAACAGACATATTGTCCTACAAATTGCGTAGGTAATAAATATTTGAGAACCATCAAATCAAAAAATGTTATCCTTTTTATCTCTGTTAGCTACCACAATCGAGAGTTTCGTACACGAAATTATTCGGTGTCTCATCAAAATAAAGCTACAAACGGAAAATCAGCTTGATAGTAGTCACTTGCAAAAATGGGCGATGTATCCTGAACTAATATTTTTTTACAGCAGTTATCCGACGTACACTTGAAATATGAGTTGTTTAAGAACTATCCAATCGTAATATAAAATATGATGTGCTATTCCGTAATGTGTTTAGTGGATGAAATTGAGAAGAATTATGAAATAACTTTGCACTCTAGTAGTTATATGGATTATCACCGTAATATTTTTGGTAATTGCAGTAAAGTTATGTTTTAATAATATTTCATTTTAAATAGATTTGGGCGTATTTTCTCTATATAGTTTACCTGGATATTGTCCAAACGAACCGTCAGGCGGCGCGCTGCCACTTGGGTATACCGGAGCATTTGGTGACATAGCACTAGATGCTGGAGGCCCTCTTAAATGATTATCATTTAGCGGCTCGTTACTGGTTGTCGTTCCTCCAGTTAGCAGACCACTATGCGTCATGTTTATAGGCATTGACTGTGATTTGCTCAAATTGTACCCATGCGGACTATCCTGAAGACCACCGGTCAAATTCGTTTGGCTCGGCGGCCTAGAGTTGTGACTAGGTACTGGTACTGGATTTTCCGTACGTGGCCTCTGCACATTACCTCCGAGCAAACTTGATACGCTATGCGACATGTTACTCGGTCTTTCTTGAGATTCAACATTTACTTTCTGAGGCGACTTCTTCTTCCGCGATCCGCTTGTCTTTTCTTCCCCTGTGGGAGAGTACGATTGCGTGATATCATCCAAGTTCTTCCGGAAATCGGGTATACCCTCTTTGTTGAGGGCACTTGCTGTTCTTTCTAATTGACTGAGACTAGATTCTGTTGCAGATCGACTAATAGGTCTATGGTGTCTATAATTTTTCAATAAGTTAATTTTGCTTTCTCCGCGTCCCACAAGGTTTATCGGAGCGTCGTCTTGTACCCTATTTGGAGTTTGTGCTGAGATTTCTGGTCCATTTCTATCTGACAATTTACTTTCCAAAGCCTCTTCAGAGGGAAGCTTTTCATCAGTTGTTAGTATTATTGGTGCACTTTCCTTGTTTTCAGTATTATCTTTATTTATTGTTTCGGTATCTGTTGGTCCAGTTTCATCACTTAGAGTACTATCTGCCTCTTTTTTTTGTTGATCAGAAGTTGGCTTTACATCTGTTTTTTCCTTTACTTCTTCTTCATCGTCACTATCCAAAACTTGTGTCTCTTCCTCAAAGTTCTGATTTTTATTAATATTGTTTATGGGTTTATCTTTTGGAACTTTAGTTATACTAAGCGAACCTGACATTCCTGGCCTTAGCATTCTCATTTGTGGTGTTGGTAGCTTCGGACGCATCGCAGAATAAGACCTCATTTCTCCTAAACGATTTCGAATCTCTGCAATTTTTTGACCAGGCATTAAAGCTCTGGCCATTTTCTGTCCCATCATTGTTGGTCGTGCTTGAACTCTTTGTAGCCGAGGGCCTCCTTTAGAGGTTATTGTAATTGCCGAATTATTCTTTAAGGACCCTGGTATATTGGCAGAAGATGGCCGAGTACCTAAAACTGAAAAATACAAATACATAGGTGTAAAGTTTACCTCAAAAATAAATATTTTTAGCAACATGAAAAATAGGCTATTGTTAAGAAGTAAAAGTAATTACCTTTCTTACCAAGGGGGCTATCTTTACCATCGCCAGGTTTCTGCCCTAAGCCTTTCAATGCTGTTTTTATTGCAATAATTTTCCCAGATTCGAGTTGCATATAAATTCCTTTTGGTGATTTCAAAACCATTACACGCTGACCAGCTTTCAGAACAATATTTGTTTTTTCAGATGAATTAGTTGGTATAACCACATCTGTTAAAAATAAATTATTACGCATTACTTTCCACAATATTATAATAGATAATGTATACATGATACAATATTTACCAAGTGACAGTGTCATTACAATATTATAAACTACAATAGTTACCAAGTGGCAGTGTCATTACAATATTATAAACTACAATAGTTACCAAGTGCCAGTGTCATTACAATATTATAAACTACAATGGTTACCAAGTGGCAATATCATTACAATATTATAACTACAATATTTACCAAGTGGCATTGTCATTATACAATATTATAAAGTACAATAGTTACCAAGTGGCAGCGTCATCTCCTGCGCGGTCATGCCCTGCCGCCGCCACACGTCCGCCGGTATCCAGCGCGCGCCGTGCTGCATCGGCCGCACGGAGGCGACCGGCCGCTGGACGAGGCTACCGTCCGCCGTACGCACTGTGCGGTACGCTGTCGTTGGTTTGGGAGCTAACGCCGCTTTCTTCTCTAACTCGTACCTGTATAATTTTGATAAGTGAAAGATATTTTTTTAATAAATGGGGGTTTATCCATAAAAGACTATGTAACAACAATATTATTTTATTGCTTATAAAGGGGATGGAACCAGACGTTAATTACAACTCAAAAATTAACAATTTGAATAACTTCCTCAAATCCTACCAGAATAACAACATATTATAAAAAAAATGTGCGCGTGTACTAGTGTACACACGTAAGAAGTGAAACTTCTTTATGACTTTTTTTCAAAAAATAATTTACTACCTATATGCAACTTTACAGAAATACGTCGAATCACGCACGCGTCTTTTTCTTATCCCTACCACGGTAGGGATAAGAAAAAGATGGCGCGTAACGAAAATATGTTACACTTAATTTTTTTCCAACCCCGATATAGATCGTAGGTCACCCTGTTAGCTATGTTTAGAGAATAGGCATGGCAATAAAATGTTTCTTTTTTTTAAATATAAATTGTAAAAATTTAAATCGAAATTGAAAAATTTAATTCTTACCCTCTTTGCGCCAATCTTTTCTCTGCACTAGACAATTTCTTTTCTTTTCTATCAACTAATAAGGATTCATGTTGGAAAGGTTCCTTTGTCAAAAGTTTACTATGTAACGTGATGACGCCTTGCATCAAAACATCTATATATTTGTCCTTATGTTCTAAAAGATCTTTTGGTTCTGATTCCTAGAGACGAGAAAAAATGAATGATTGTTAACATTAACACCCAATATTATACTATTTACAATATATTATGTCGATAACAATTACCTTTTCATCGTTATCAAAGCAGAGATTTGTGATTTCCTTCATAGATAATACTGCATCCGGGTTACATTCGTCAACAACTCGATCCGCCATACCTTGTTTATTGATTTGACGATCATAGATTTTCTTCTCCAAACAACAATCCATTACAAAACGATACACGAAGCAAGGCTTCTTTTGGCCATACCTTAAAAGGTTACACATAGTTAATGTACATATTATTTTTTATAATGTAATTTTCTTACAATATTTGTTCTGTATTTCTACTGTTGTTCTATTTTTCCCTTATTTCTTTTCTTTAAACATGCATTCAGGTTTTTAGCTAAGAAACATGTTGTACATATTTTTCAATAAAAGTTGTTGTGCCGGAGCGAAGGGCTAATAAATTAGATATAGAGTATTATGGCTACAAACCTGTAAACTCGACAAACAGCTTGAGTATCATGGCAAGGGTTCCAGCTGGCATCAAATACAATGACACGGTTCGCACCAACTAGGTTGATACCGAGCGATCCAGCTCGCGTCGATACGAGAAACAAATAGACATGTGGGTTTGCATTGAACTCGTTTATAAGTTTTTCACGTTCGAGGGCGTGTGTGGAACCGTCCAAACCTTGAAGAACGAAAACATTGTATTAATAACCAAGAAAAATATAATATACCTCATATAAATATGCCCAAGATTTCAAGTATATTAAAAATCTTTTTTTGCTTTCACATATCAAAAATTGGTCATAACCTAAATTGAATGCTTGTAATGTGAATGTTGTTAATAATATTAGTCGAGAAATAAATTCAAATAAAATTATACTTACGGAAATACGAAACATTTCTTTCCCAAACTCGATTACTGCCTGGAATGTAGTTCCGCTCCAAGTAGTCTTCAATTAAATTTAAAGTGAATAAACTCTGACTGAATAATAATAATCTATCGCCTAGTTTTATGCTCTCATTCAAAATGTAAAAGAATAATTCCATTTTAGCCGAGTTTTCGATCAAGCCAGGTATGTAATCTTTCAACAAATCTGTAGCCCAGTCGTATGTCACTTCTTCTGCCTTCTTAGCAAGAGCCAATTCTTCCTCTCTATTCAACTTCTCTTCCTTCTCACTTTGTTCTGATTCAGAATCGTCGTTCGTTTTTTCTTTGGAACTTTTTCTATCTTTCCTTCCTTTCGGTTTTGCTTTGCCCTTTGGCTTAGGTTTATCCATTTTTAATTTTTCTTTACCTTTGCCTTTCCCTCTTCCTTTTTTTGGTGTTTCAGGTTCCGAATCAGATCCACTCTTTACTTTATCAGTTTTTGTTATATTATCAGTTTTAACACCATCATTGTTTATAGGTGGTATAGGCATAACATTAATGTCTTTTCGTATTTCATCTTTTACAATCTTTTTCGTATCCAAATCCTCTATTTTCACTTCTCCGTCAGATTCAGATTTAATGTCCATTTTATCTTCAGATTTTATTCTGTCGAGTTCAGTCTTTAACGTTTCTGTTAGCGGCCACGATGTGACTGGACTTCCAGAACTAGCACTGCATAAGGGAGGTTTAGTTTCCATCGATTGAGGAAAGTTGGAAAATTGATTATAATCGTTGTTCACTTGTGACTCTGGATATGGAGTGTTGGGTTGATTATAATTGTAAGGATTGCCGTAAAGCGGAGGGATATTTTGAGAAACATTTGGCTCATGTTTAATTTCCCTTTGACAATAATTTTGATCTAAGTTATTTTCAGTTTTAATAGGAGCTGGATTTGGCACATTGTCGTGAGGTGGGACATTTCTTGGATAATTAGGATAATTTGTAGGTGGATTTCCATATTGATTATATGTGGAGGAGTTTGTAGCATATGCATTATTTTCCTGATATTGTTGAGGTGGGTAATTACTAGCATAATTTTGGGGAGTTTGATTATTGTTCGGATATGATTGTGGTGTTCCAGCAGTGGCAGTATTGTATTGGCCATAAGGAGGGTGATTTGCATATGAACCTTGGTAGGGCTGTGGTCGTCTTTGATTCTCATAATCTGATTGATTGGGAACAAAAGGAGGTGTATTATTATTTGGATAGGCGGGATTGTTTGATTGGGAATTGTTGCCTGGATATAGAGCGTTACTTGAAGATGTACTGTTTTCTGGGTTTGATACAGGCACATCACCAGTAGGATACTGTGTGTTACTGTGTTGTATACTGTTACTGCGATATGCAGCATTGCTCGTTGTTGCATTATTTCCTGTATATGATGCATTATTTGGCGGAACATTATCTCCGGGGTACGTTGGATTGTTTGTTGGTACGTTGTTTGGATAAATCGGACCATTTGAAGGACCACTGTAATTTGGAGGATATTGCTGAGGATTTTCAAACCCAGGTTGTTGATTGGCATTATAATTTGGTGGTGGTTGGCTATTTGGATATTGTGGATTGTTGTAGTAGCCAGAGTTTCCATAGTAGCTATTATTTCCCCAATAATTTGGATTGTAACCCTGTTCTGGGTTATTTTGAGGGTACTGATTTGGATAATTGCTGTCATAAGGTTGTTGCTGAGGATAATAATTGTTACTATACCCCTGATTGTACCCTTGGCCAGGTGGATAATAGCCTGGTCCGGAATTTGGAAACTGTGGGTAATTGGGTGGAGGATAATTTCCCACCGGTCTATCGGGTCTATAGTTACTCGGACTATAAAACCCGTTGGGAGGATATTGTGCACTATTAAAAGCATTAGGTTCTTGACGAGGTTGTACAGGCGCTGTGGTATTAGGAGGTATTGTAGCTGCTGGTTTTTTCAAAGCACCCTGAAAAATAATTAAGATAAGTTAAGCTAGTCAAGTAATATAATAACACTTAGTATTGAATATTGCTATATACTCACGCGAGCCTTTCCTGGACGTCTTCCTGGACCTTTTCCATTTTTCGCTCGCCCAGCTTTTGTCACTCCACCAATTTCTTCCAAATCTAAATCTTCTTCAATGGCCGCATTGACCTCACTTCGCTTTCTCAAAAAATTGTACAACACATCTGGATGGTTCCATATCTAAAATAAAATAATGTTTATTTTAGGTTCTACTTATAGTGTTTATTTTTTGCATAACACCGCACACATTAATACTATTAATAATTAATAAATCGAACATACCTTACAACAAATCGCGAACGCTTTAAGTGGATTAGGTACTGAAGCAGATCTAACAACTTCATTCATAAACCTATCGTATAATTTTCGTTGTAACGGTGTCATGCGCACCAAAAGGACATATTCTTCTTTCTGTGGTAAGGTCGACTGTAAAACTGCATGTGATCGCCTGTGAATATATTATGTAATTAAGTTGTAAGATAAGTTGTACAATATGTAAGTAATACTTTCGTAAATATACAATAATATAAATATAATATATTCATTTAAAACAGCAAATATGACATTTAAATATTTTAATATTATTTTTTTCTTATAATAGTGTATTTATTTATTAACAGCAAAAATTATATTTTACCTCTGTACAAAACCAACAAGTAGGGAATGCAGAACATGAGCTCTATATCTCATTAGTCTAATATCTTGAGGTGTGGAATCAATACATTGACCATTTTGGATAGGTCTCTCAAACATGTTGCAGAATTCCGTTTTACTACCCAGGTAGTTGGGACGTACAAAGTCTACCATACACCAATATTCCAGCAAATTGTTTTGTAAAGGATATCCTGTAAATTAAAAAAGTCATAATTTGTATCACATGCTTTTCAACCCAACCTAGCAGTTTGCTTGCAAGTTGCAATTGTCTATATTGTGAATGTACATATTTAGTTTAAATTACGGTATGAAATTATGAAATGAGAGTTTTACCAGAAAATATACCTTTTTCTATTTTTCGAATAGCCCTTCTTTAATGTCTTAATTACATATATTATAAACTTCATGGATCCCAATAATACAATTTATACACAGTAATTTTTATTAAAAGCAAAATATCACCTGTAAGTACAATGCGACGTTTCGTTCTCATTTGCTTGAGCGCATACGAAATATTGGAGTGCGAGTTTTTAATTCTGTGTCCTTCGTCACAAATGACCAAATCTGGCCCCGGTTTGACCAATGCTTCATACATCTCTGAAATAATTATTGAAAACATTAATAAAACGCATTCTTAGAATTATTATAAATGCAATGTTAAAACGCTAATTTTTATATTAAGGGAAATCTTTGGACTTTTTAACTGGAAATTTATTGTTACATTTCACATACCATCTAGAAGTTTTTTGTCCTCATCATTTTGTGTGTCATATTTTTTATCATCTTTTAGATCTATATCAGCTTTGAGAAGATCTATCTCTTCTTTGTCAAGTCTTGGATCGTCAGAAGCTTTTGTGATATCAGAACCCTGAAAATTATTCATTATTAACTAAAATCTTTATGTATACAAATACATTCTATAAAGTTTCCTTTCCTAACTATTCACTTTAATTATATAAATACAATATGTTGAAAATTTCAGTCTTTATATCATTATTACTTAAAATGCAAACCTGTGTATCATCATTTCCTACATCAGATTTGTCATGTTTCTTGTCTTCCCTCTCTTTTTCGGCTTCAAGTTTTAGTTCCGCTTTCTTTTTCTTACGAGGTTTTTTATCTTTTTTCATACTTAATAATCTGTATAATTCGTAACCTATCATGAGAACACCACCTTTTGTTGTCCAATCCTAAAAAATGGTATTGTAAGAATAATTCAGTACATACATATTTACATACTGCAAAAAAAAATATCAAGAATATAATTAATATTGTGTTTACTACCTTTACTACTTTGGCACGCATTTGTAATGTTTTGTGACTATCGTTTAATACATATATGGGGAAGTTCCTAGGTCGTACTTCACCATGCGCCGCTAGGGGGCTATTTGAGGCATCTACCGGAAGCCACATGTTAAACTCTGCTACCTAAAAATATAAATGTCATGTTCATTTATAATTTCAAAAATACTAAATAAATATAGAACAGAGAATAGAATAAATATACCACATTAAAAATGATCCATATTCACCTAAATACGATAAGCATTTAAATAGAAAAACAAATTAAATAAGATCCTATTACTTACCCAATTTTGCAGTGTATTAATAGGCATGATACATAAAACTGTTTTTGATGTTGTATGACGTAGAAATATATCACAGAAGCATACTATTTGTAAGGTTTTCCCGAGACCCATAGAATGGGCCAATATACAACCAAATCCTGTTGATGTTGAAAACCGTTCCACTGATTCTATTATATTGTCAAACAAAAATCTCACACCACCAATCTAAAAGACAGAATAGTTTATGAAATACATATTATAAAACATAATATAAGGGGAGCAAAAAATGTAGCATTATTCATGAGAAAACTTAATATTGTGATGAAAATTCAAATTTTTTAGGAAAAATTACAAAAAGACTGTTGTTTCATTATTCCATATCAGGCCTTTTTATTAAATCAGAAAAACAAAATCTGTTTCAAAGCAAGGTAACATTGAACATACCTGATGTGGTTTAATAACCCTGGCGATTTGTGGGGCTAAAAATATATCTTCTTCATTTTCAGGATGACCTATATTAATTTGAACTCTTCCTTGCTCATCAGGTGTATTGTATGCATCATTCACATGGAGGCCTGTGAAATAATGGACATCTATATATATAAAACTCAAAGGTGACTGATATAGTGATCTATCAACACACAGGCCAAACCACTGGATGTATCGGGCTGAAATTTGACATGCAGGTAGATGTCATAACGTAGGAGTCCCCTAAGAAATGATTTTAGAAAATTTATTCCCTAAAGGGGTAAAATAGGGCATGAAAACTTATACCATGAAAATTTATCTTTTCCTCGCAAGCAAAGCTGCGGGCAACAGCTAGTATACTATAAGTCGAAAGACAATGTTTATAGCATAAATGCAGTTAATTTATTAATTAATATATAATTTACTTTAGGAAGAATAACCAAAACATAAATACACATAATATAATAACTGTTTGTTTTAAGATTTTACCAGAATTACTAGGGTCATCTTCAGCTTCAGGGCTAGGCGGAACTTCCGAATCCGATAGCATTATACAATCATCTGAATCAGAAGATGACGATGATGATTCCTCACCACTGCTACTATCTACAATTTCTACTACCTGAAAATTTTGGAGCACAAACTTAGTAAGAAATGAGAATCCTAGTAATGATATATTATGTGAGAAAAATGGTATTGTTTAAGTCAAGCAAATTGTCTGCAGTAAGTCAGTTTCTTACGCTAAATAGACTTGGTTGATTTAATAAAAGCAATATCGTTATTTATCAAACAAACTACATATTTTATTTACCTCTTTTTTATCACCCTTATGCTCAGGTTTACTTAATTTTTGAGCTAAGGTAGTAACTGATGTTGTGGGCTTGGGCACCTTTGTCACTTCCAATTGGCCCTGTTTCACTGTAGTTTTCTTCATTTCTCCTGATGGTAATTTAACTAACACAGTGTTTGGTAAACTGTAATAATTTATAAGTCAAATATAAATATGTTTTCACAATTTCAATACTTCAAGAGGAAATTTAAAAGCATTTTATTTCATGAAAACTTACTTTAGCTTCTGTTGCACAGTTCCAGATTTCTTTAATAATGATGAACCGCCTTGTAAAAGTGATAATGTTTTTTGGTGTATTTTATTTTGTCTATTTATTGCTATTTGCCTTTGTACCTGAAATAATTATTTTGTAACACATTGACTTTTATTATATTGTAAAACAGGATTTTAAATTTTATAAGAACTAGATACACTTATATAAACAAATTCACTAATAAGTAACATCATTAGATCATTCCTACTAACATCAATAGTACAAAATATTAATAATTAATGTGATAGTGTCTGGAAATATATTCACTATAATATATTTTCTATTTTTCCAGTGTTATAAAATAAGAGTCAGACACTTTTTTGTAAAAAATAGGTGTACATATTTATCATTACCTCTCTTATTATCCTTTGCTGCTCTTGTACTCTTGCTAAACGTTCTGATTCTTGTCTCTGTGCTGTCAACGTAGAAGCATCTAGGTTTTTTTCGTCCATAACTTCTCTTATATTGCGCCTTACATTTAAAGCATTTGAGTTCAGTATTTTTTTCTGTAAAATAAATAAGGTATAGCCAATAAAATTAGTGTTATTATTTAACTAACATATTAACAATTAATTAAAAATGATTAATTTCCCCCTCATAATGTGATCATAATTAAGTATTATTAAAATAATATTTTGGTAAAAGCTGGTTTTGCATAACAAAATGGACAAATAATTACTGCTACTGCTGTCATATTTAATATTAAAAAAAATATAAAGGCTGACAGCAAAATTATTGTTACAGAAACAAATATAAAATACCTCATCATCCAGTTCGGCTTTTTTGTCATCACTCTGTTCATTGTCTTCACTCTCAGATTTATTCACTGGCTTAACACTGATTTCACCCATGTCTTTTAACTTTTCAGTAATGTCAAAGCTCTGACTACTGTCCTCTTTTATATCTAACAAATCCTCAGGCGTTTTTTCTGCACATAATTCACTCTCTTCCACCTCAGTTATTTCAACATTTTTTGATAAATCTAAACCACTTTCATCTATAATATCACTAATAGAAAGAGTTTTAGGTTTTTCTGAATCTGAAGGAGATTCTGAAGGTTCAGTTTTTATTATGTCTACAACTTTTCGCTTTGCTTCAACAATATCACCCGTCTCTGGGTCTATATAACTCTCGTTTTCTTCGTTCAACTCTTGCACAGCATCAGGATCTACAGTAAACTCTTCGTCTGATAAACCATCACTATCTGTATTATTATCCTCACTTGAAAAGTCACTAAAATCTAATAAATTATTACCAGTTAAACTTCGAATTTTAATACCTGTGTCTTTTTTCAATTTTTTTGTGAAATCGTGAAAATTCCGCACTGCTTCCATTTTTCGCTTCTGGCTCATACGTCGGGGACGTGCCACCGGTCGCCGACGAGAGTTCATAGCAGCAGTTTGCGCAAAGTGTGCACGCTGAATTCTAGCAATTCTTTCTTCTTCGTCCTCGCTGTCCATTATATCCTCCTCAGATAATTCTTCCTCCTCATCACTATTCTTCGTTTTACTTCTTATAGACATATTCCCACCAGTGTAGTTCATGGTAAACAAATCGAAAACTCGAATTTTAGCTTAATTTCATATTTGTTGCTTTGAAGAAGTTCTCAGTTAAATTTGAAAACCGCCAGTTTATTTATAAATTGCTTAATTACAATTTAGTCCATTTTTATAAACATAAAATTCATGACAATTCTTTGTACATCTTGATCAAGACGCGGTGTAAAATGTTTAAAAGAAAATTAATGTATTCATCAATCGTAGTGCCAAAAATATATCAAAGCGGTACCATATTGTTCACACTCAACTATTTTGATTAACGATTTACTTATTATGTTATTGCAATTAAATTTTCGGAAGCCATTACTTCCGCAATAAATAGCATTTGCTCTAGTACACATATAATAATTTGTGTATTCGACAAGCGTGTTTACAAAAATTGTTAAAGTTTGATAAACGTATTGTAACTTTAACTGTCAATGATATTAAGGTTTAAATTGAAAAAAAATAGTTTTGAAAAATCCTTACTAATAAGTACCGCGGTACATTTAAAAGAGCAAACGAAATCGAACCTTATGGATGTGTCAAAATTAAGTAAATGTTTCTTTGAAATGTCTTTTTGATAGTGGCAACAAGGCTTACTCGATTTGTCATTCTTGTAACTGTAGTCTATTCCAAAAATGCGTTCAGTATAATGGATTAGCACAGAGCATCGTAGGTTTGATACGTTAATAATTTATCGTATTCAGTAAGTATTCAGTTTCATTCGATATCGTATTAGGTACAATTTTTAATTAATGCCTTATGCAATAGAAATCCGTAATTTTAGCAAGTTTTTAGCCGAACTTTGGATAAAAAAGAGTTTTCTTGGAAATTTTTCAAAATGGTAAATATTATACACATTATACTTAGATCTTAAGTAGCCTACTCACGATTCAATTTCAGTAACAATCTGTTGACACAATCTGCAGTGAGCTGACAGATTGTGTCGTGAATAGTATAGTTGAGGGCACGTTGGGGGCGTAACCCAACATGTTGCGAAC
The DNA here is from genome assembly GCF_905220415.1 of Colias croceus. Classification (NCBI taxonomy): domain Eukaryota; kingdom Metazoa; phylum Arthropoda; class Insecta; order Lepidoptera; family Pieridae; genus Colias; species Colias croceus. The sequence goes on from NC_059542.1 coordinate 6,711,393, forward strand.
TAAGAGCAATAAACCTATAGAGTTCTTATATTGAGACAGAACAAAATACATATTTTCTAATCTACTTACTCTTAGTCAATAACAGCATAAGCCAGATTGAGATAGCGATAGAGTATCTACACTGTCTTCAAACGTAGCGCGCCGGCAGTCAGTTTGTTTTCCAACCAGCTGGTGGGCTCAGTGTGTCAAGTGTTTTTAACGAAATATTTAGAAAATATAAAGTGTACAGTGTTTCTTTTTATTTGTCAGTGTGCTAAAATAACTATTGTATGTTTATCAACCGGCTATCACTAGTCGAATGGGAGTTTTGGATAAAAACAATGTGCAAATATCTTTCCATCGGTAAGTGATTTTCAGCAAATTGATTTTAAGGTTTTATCAAGCGCTTTTTTGTAATTTTATGTTGTAACTGTAACATTTACCCACTTTATGGGGTTGTGGAATATAGAATAATGAAATAATTTTTTAAAAATGTCACAATAATATCACGTTTGGCATTTTGTTTACCACCGTAGTGTTGTAACACATCTAGCGTATATTATCGATTTATGACAAAAAATCTATTTCATATTAACGTTGATTTATTTATTTTGTTTCTTATATCAGATTTATATTATGTAGTTGTTGTTGCAAATAATAGATGTAAATTTTTTACCGCAGGAAAATAAAACGGCCACGTGGTTGTTTTATTTGCCTTATGTGTTTTAGTTTTCGTTTGTTGTTTATTAATTTCTCTTTCAGATTATTAATGAATTCATTTTGTTTGAGATTTCCAGAGCTAAATAAAAAATGGGTATAAAACATGAGACATGAGTTGATTGGACGCCGCCACAATTTGCTATATTGTGTTCACTGCATTTCGAGCCTGCGTGTTATCAAGATGGATACTCTAGAAGAATTGTGCAATCTTACGCTTACGTTTTTTTTGTTCCTGTAGTTAGATAATAAATACATTTGATTAAAGAGAGTGAATTTTTATTTTGAAATTTTTTACACATAAGTTACTTTAAATGTGTAACTATGTGAAAATTAAACGGTTGATTAAATGACAGTTCTCATAGATGAGAAACTACTATTGAAATACATACTTAATATACATGCGTTTTCAAAGAAAAACCCGCATAGTTCCCATTCCTGTTGGATTTACGGGATCAAAAGTAATTTTTCCAAATTTCATTGTAATCGGTTTAGTAGTATTCGCGTGAAAGAGTAACAAACATTCATCCTCACAAACTTTCGCTTTATTAGTAGGATGTTAGGAAAATGTTTTCATTAAGACTGTCCTTTTATTAACTTGTTAAAATGCTGCATGATTCCTTCATGCTGACTGTGCCTTTCTCCTCACTCCTTTAACTTTATCATCATTTCCTTCTTTATTTTAAATTACATTTCAAGTTTTAAAATTTCTTTTATAATATACTAGCTTTCCGCCCGCGTTTTTAAAGAAAATCCTGCACAGTTCCCGTTCACGTGGGATTTCCGGGATAAAACCTAACCTATGTGTGTATGTACAAAATTTCATTGTAATCGGTTCCGCAGTGAAAGAATAACATCCATTCTCGCATAATTTCGCATTTATTATATACAAATAATGTATTCAACTGAAATTAATTATAAGTTTTGTTTTTTTTATTTATTATTTCACGAATCCGTAAATGCAAAATACATTCACGATTTTATCGATTGAAGCACATCCCATCACTATCACCTTCTATCTATCTAAATACGTACCTATAGTAAAAATGGTGCCATGCTAAGAGCAATTAACCTATAGAGTTCTTATATTAAGACAGAACAAAATACATATTTTCTAATCTACTTACTCTTAGTCAATAACAGCATAAGCCAGATTGAGATAGCGATAGAGTATCTACACTGTCTTCAAACGTAGCGCGCCGGCAGTCAGTTTGTTTTCCAACCAGCTGGTGGGCTCAGTGCGTCAAGTGTTTTTAACGAAATATTTAGAAAATATAAAGTGTACAGTGTTTCTTTTTATTTGTCAGTGTGCTAAAATAACTATTGTATGTTTAGCAACCGGCTATCACTAGTCGAATGGGAGTTTTGGATAAAAACAATGTAAAAATATCTTTCCATCGGTAAGTGATTTTCAGCAAATTGATAAATATTTATGTTTTAAACCTATTTGAAGGTTTTATCAAGCGCTTTTTTGTAATTTTATGTTGTAACTGTAACATTTACCCACTTTATGGGGTTGTGGAATATAAAATAATGAAATTATTTTTAAAAAACGTCACAATAATATCACGTTTGGCATTTTGTTTACCACCGTAGTGTTGTAACACATCTAGCGTATATTATCGATTTATGACAAAAAATCTATTTCATATTAACGTTGATTTATTTATTTTGTTTCATAAATCAGATTTATATGTAGTTGTTGTTGCAAATAATAGATGTAAATTTTTTACCGCAGGAAAATAAAACATAACACGTGGTTGTTTTATTTGCCCTATGTGTTTTAGTTTTCGTTTGTTGTTTATTAATTTCTCTTTCAGATTATTAATAAATTCATTTTGTTTTAGATTTCCTCAGCTAAATAAAAAATGGGTATAAAACGTGAGACATGAGTTGATTGGACGCCGCCACAATTTGCAATATTGTGTTCACTGCATTTCGAGCCTACGTGTTATCAAGATGGATACTCTAGAAGAATTGTGCAATCTTACGCTTACGTTTTTTTTTTGTTCCTGCAGATAATAAATACATTTGATTAAAGACAGTGAATTTTTATTTTGAAATTTTTTACACATAAGTTACCTACTTTAAATGTGTAACTATGTGAAAATTAAACGGTTGATTAAATGACAGTTCTCATAGATGAGAAACTACTATTGAAATACATACTTAATATACATGCGTTTTCAAAGAAAAACCCGCATAGTTCCCATTCCTGTTGGATTTACGGGATCAAAAGTAATTTTTCCAAATTTCATTGTAATCGGTTTAGTAGTATTCGCGTGAAAGAGTAACAAACATCCATCCTCAGAAACTTTCGATTTATTAGTAGGATGTTAGGAAAATGTTTTCATTAAGACTGTCCTTTTATTAACTTGTTAAAATGCTGCATGATTCCTTCATGCTGACTGTGCCTTTCTCCTCACTCCTTTAACTTTATCATCATTTCCTTCTTTATTTTAAATTACATTTCAAGTTTTAAAATTTCTTTTATAATGTACTAACTTTCCGCCCGCGTTTTTAAAGAAAATCCTGCACAGTTCCCGTTCACGTGGGATTTCCGGGATAAAACCTAACCTATGTGTGTATGTACAAAATTTCATTGTAATCGGTTCCGCAGTGAAAGAGTAACATCCCTTCTCACATAATTTCGCATTTATTATATACGTAGGATTAAACAAATAATGTATTCAACTGAAATTAATTATAAGTTTTGTTTTTTTATTATTTATTATTTCACGAAACCGTAAATGCAAAATACATTCACGATTTTATCGATTGAAGCACATCCCATCACTATCACCTTCTATCTATCTAAATACGTACCTATAGTAAAAATGGTGCCATGACTATGTTGAAACGTAGCTTGTTGTCTATAGCTGTCTCATTCTTTCATACGACGTTTTCTTTAGATAGAGAGAAACAAATATATGTAAATTGTATACGCTCGATACAAGTACTCTATAGGTTAATTGCTCTTAGGTGCCATGACTATGTTGAAACGTAGCTTGTTGTCTATAGCTGTCTCATTCTTTCATACGACGTTTTCTTTAGATAGAGAGAAACAAATATATGTAAATTGTATACGCTCGATACAAGTACTCTATAGGTTTATTGCTCTTAGGTTGCGAATTGGATCGGCGCGGAAGCAACCCGACAAATTGTCTCAGCAGATTGTGTGCGTGTTGAAACGTGAGTATTGTGATTGCTCCAATCTCGGCTCAATCGCGCTGCGCAGTAATCGCAAAATGGCGGTTTTGAGATAAACGCGGGAAAGACATTTTTACATATTTGAGGAAGATGTTTATATTTTATAGCCGTTTATACTTTATAGCCCTTGAAATCTATCAATAAAATTGGAAAAAATACAAGCTTTACAAAGATAATTATCTTATATTTCATAAATTAGTATATCCATTAATAATGCGTATTATTGCGTTGAGGTTTAGCATCAGGCCAGGCATCAACGTGACGTGCACACGTTGTGGCAAGCAATCGCGGAATGAAATTGTGTCATCAGATTGAGGGTTGGATGAATCGTGAGTAGAGAACGCTCAATCGCGACTGCAACAAATTGTTTCAGCAGATTGTTGGTTGTGTTGAATCGTGAGTAGGCTACTTTAAAGGCCCTACTCACGGTTCAACACAACCAACAATCTGCTGAAACAATTTGTTGCAGTCGCGATTGAGCGTTCTCTACTCACGATTCATCCAACCCTCAATCTGATGACCAGTGTTGCCAACTTAGTGGAATTTCCACTAGATCTGGTGGTTTAGCTCCCCCATTTAGCGGACAAATATTGGTTTTAGTGGCTGGTGGATTTTCCTAGTGGTTTATATTATGAGTTCAATTAGTGGTAAGGTACGACATTCAACCACTAGGAAGATTTATTTTGTGTCATGTTGGTACAACGAACATTCGGGAATTCTCCGTTGTTTGTCCATTTCTTGAATATTTTTGATTATAAACTTTATTACTATTGATATAAAGTATGATTTGATGATTCAAAAGGTTATATGTTTATTCTGTATTTGTGTACAAAAACAATAATTGTCAGTACCTACGTATTGGCAACGCTTTACGCTGCGGCCGCGGCCGCGGCGGGTAGCTTCTAGCTTGACGTATTTTAATTAATTTTGTGAAGTAATATGGTTTTACATTAAATATGCCCAAACCACAATACACACCAAAATTTCTATCACAGAAATTTATTCTTCACATAGGTACTGAAACTCTAGAAGAAGCAGATTTTTCTAGATGATCTTTAAATGTAACAAAAATAAAAATAATTGGTTGCCTGTAAAGTCGGTATACGGGCGAAAGTTTTACGTGACAACGACTTTTTATGTCTGTCTCTCTCGCTCTTAGGCGGGCTAACCATGCCCGCGTGCCTCTTTCGGTGACTCATCGTAACGTTACCGAGCGTTACACTTTTTCATAAGTGACTCCCAGCCGCAACCTAATTTAAGACGTTGTCACGTCAATTACTTACTTCAAAATTGTTGTTATTTACAAATAACTCGCAAAAAATTAACCAACGGGCACTCAATATTTACATGTCTCTGGATATTTTTTAGTGTTTTTTCTGGTGGTTTTAAAGACCGATTACTTTAGTGGATTTCTGGTGGGCCACGAGGCTCCAATATGTGGGTTCGGAAAAAAAAGTTGGCAACACTGCTGATGACACAATTTCATTCCGCGATTGCTTGCCACAACGTGTGCACGTAACGTTGATGCCTGGCCTGATGCTAAACCTCAACGCAATAATACGCATTATTAATGGATATACAATTTATGAAATATAAGATAATTATCTTTGTAAAGCTTGTATTTTTTCCAATTTTAATGATAGATTTCAAGGGCTATAAAGTATAAACGGCTATAAAATATAAACATCTTCCTCAAATATGTAAAAATGTCTTTCCCGCGTTTATCTCAAAACCGCCATTTTGCGATTAACGCGGCTGCGCGATTGAGCCTAGATTGCACGGTTCCCAACTTAGGGGTTTTCCCCCCAGATTTAGGGGGTAAATAAGTGAGATAGGAATTTTTTAGGGGTCTGAAATTTTTAGGGGTATTTTTAGGGATTTTTTTTTGACTGTTTAATATTTTTAAATTGATAATTACATAACTAGTTTTAATATTTATTTCTTGACCTAGCGACTCATAGCGACATCCAGTACGTAATTAAATAAAATTTTGCAAAGCATCATGATGGTCCGATTTACATTAAATCGAAATGGTGGATCTTGTACAACATATTTTAATCCATCCAATAAAATGTTAAATTTATTCAACATGTATGATTTCAAAAACGCTGAATCTTCAGATGAAGACGAAATATTTTATGTATTAAATAACTTGTAATAAAAAGACTTTTGAAACATATTACAGCATATTATTTCTAAATCATCATGAATTTATATTTGTATGTTTTTTTAGGGGGACAACTGAATAATTTAGGCGTTTTTAGGGGTTTTTGACAAAAACTTTAGGGATAAATATTTTTGAGAGTTGGTAACACTGCGAGATTGGAGCAATCACAATACTCACGTTTCAACACGCACACAATCTGCTGAGACAATTTGTCGGGTTGCTTCCGCGACGATCCAATACGCAACATGTTGGGTTACGCCCCCAACGTGCCCTCAACTATACTATTCACGACACAATCTGTCAGCTCACTGCAGATTGTGTCAGCAGATTGTTACTGAAATTGAATCGTGAGTAGGCTACTTGAGTAGGGCGTTTAAGTTATGAATAATAACAAATAATTTATTTATTTTACGAGGTACTAGCCTTGATTTTTGCAGTTTAAGTACAATAAATATATAAATATCTACTTCATTATTATTTTAATCTTAAAAAAAATGTTTATTACCAATATAAGCGAAAAGGAAAAAGGCTGATGAACCTAAAAGTTACAAAGTGGATATATTTCAAGCTTAAAAGTATAAAATATAATAATGTGTTTACTGAAAAAAAAAAATGGTTGTGGGAAATTTAATGTTGTTACTTTCATAATAAATAAAAATTAGTAAACAAGGATTATGCATTATTTTGAAACTTAGTTTCAAAAAAGTTACAAAATGGATCCCGGAATCCCTGCCTTGCACCAAATAGATCTCATTTTCTCTGGAATTAGTAAATGGTTGCAACTATTGTTGTTAATATAACACATTATAATGTTTTAGGAATCAATCTGCATATTTTTAATATTTTTTTAAAACATTTTTTTTATTTGAATCCATTTTGTAACCGGGACATATTTTCGCGAAATTGCCCAAAAATGTTTTTCCCGCGTTTATCTCAAAACCGCCATTTTGCGATTACTGCGCAGCGCGATTGAGCCGAGATTGGAGCAATCACAATACTCACGTTCCAACACGCACACAATCTGCTGAGACAATTTGTCGGGTTGCTTCCGCGCCGATCCAATTCGCAACATGTTGGGTTACGCCCCCAACGTGCCCTCAACTATACTATTCACGACACAATCTGTCAGCTCACTGCAGATTGTGTCAGCAGATTGTTACTGAAATTGAATCGTGAGTAGGCTACTATAATATGAATATCCCATGTTCATTTAATATGAAAGATTTTAGCTTTCTCTTTTTTTTTTATATATATATTACAATAGTACTTAAAGAGCGAGTGTATTGCACAAATTGCTTAATGCGCATCGTAGGCAGATGAGCTATAGATATACTATTTAGATGTGTGTGTGACAAATAGGGATGGGTAGGTATCAATTGCGTGTTGAACTATCGATAAATTATGTAAATAAATATGTATCATAAGTAAATTTTGTTCAATAAGTTATTAAAGGAAACATATTATATGAATAAAGTATAAATATGTTATTTTAAATTTGTTTACCAACTAGTTATGTGACAACCCTACGCTATATGTAATGTGAAGCGCTGACGGTGTGCTTTCGTTCGTGAGAACGTTTTATTCCTTTAAATTATAATATTAGAATAAAAACATATTGTGAAGCATCGTGCTCATAATAACACGTATATTGTAATTTTACTTTTTAATTAAAATAATTTAAGATATATTATAATTCTTTTTATTAATTCACTGGAAAGTGAATTTAACTGGCGCAGTCGTTAGGATACTCGGGTCGCCCGCGGGAAGATATCCGAAATGAATATCGGTTCCGAGGCCCCGCGCGGCCGACCGGTTTTTTTAAAAACCCAAGCGAGTATCCAGAACATCAGCAGTATCCAGCCATCGATACAGAAACCATGTCAATGTGAGTTGCACAGAATTATTTTATTGTGTTGCTTTCCTATATTATATTCCTATATTAATTTTAGAATAAACCTTCACGATTTTCCATCCTAGGAAATCCCGGGGTACCGAGGCTGTTAATACCCAACAGTCCTCGAGAAATAGTTTAGTTGATAGTATTAGAAGTATTGATAGTTTTAATATGTCGTTTGACACGGAAGAAATTTTTAAATGCTTAAGGGTGGTCCCAGATTTTGATGGTAACCCCCATGTATTAACAAAATTCATTAAAATATGCGACCAATTAGTTATTATAACCGTACATTATTACTATATAAAATTATTATTAAACCGTACATTATTACTATTTTCAACATTTAAACGAAAAATTGGATAAGGCATCGTCCTTGTTAGAAGCTTTAAAACCAGTGTAAAACGTAGATTGATAAATGGTTTAGGTACTATACAGAATTAGCGCAACTCCTAGATTCCTTAGACGTTAATATTAATGATTTACTTTTAGTAGTAACAAAAATAGAAGATAGTTTAGCTTTTATGCGTACATCGCGAGCGCACCATGTTATGTTAGGGATAGATATATCAAGTATTATATTAGTTACTTTACGTTCCTTTTACGATTCAGAACAAATTATTATTAATGTAGATCTCGAATACTTTAGTGGATCATACTTTACTAAAAATAGGATAGTAATTATATTAAGATTCCCCATTATAACTCCTCACACTTTAATCGTACAAATCATATTATCATCATACCTCCCTATCCCTATATAGCAACCAATAAAGATATTTATGTGCACATAGAGGCTGAATGCCCGAAGTTCAATCGAAGAGCAATCGGTTTCTATGTGAAGAGACCCTAAACCATCATACAAGAAGTTCACCCGACTGTATTGACTGTACAAACCTCATCATCACGCAAGAGATATCCAGCGATTGTGAATCCACCTGCCCAACATTAACTAAGCCAGCAATGGAGAAATTGGACGACAGTCACTACATCATTATTTTTCCTCATCTCACAAAGGTTAAATTATCCTACAAGCGTAAGGAATAGCTTCATCTCCAAGGCAGTTTCATAGCAACGTTACCTACAAACTGCTCTCTACGTACTGACGACCTCACTATTACAAATATTAATAATGAAATTAAAGATACACCTACAAAAATTTTAATTGCACCAATCATTAATATTCCGACGAGAACCATACGACAATACCACTTTACATCTTTAGCTACTGAGCGCAGCGGCCACTTCAATGTTCCTGTGCTATGGTCGCTACAAATCAAAGAAAATGAATATTCAGAAAACACAGAAAACATCAGCCCCAGAAGTTGATCCTGCCGCAACATTTTCACTCAATGTCCTAAAATAGTTGCGGATCTGCGGGGGGAGGAGTTATGTGACAACCCTACGCTATATGTAATGTGAAGCGCTGACGGTGTGCTTTCGTTCGTGAGAACGTTTTATTCCTTTAAATTATAATATTAGAATAAAAACATATTGTGAAGCATCGTGCTCATAATAACACGTATATTGTAATTTTACTTTTTAATTAAAATAATTTAAGATATATAATTCTTTTTATTAATTCACTGGAAAGTGAATTTAACTAACTGAATAAAGTTTGTTTATTCCATTTGAATATTAAATATACGTATAAGAAATTTTCTTGTATTAATTATGTACAAGTACTTTATATAAATATTATGTTTAATTGGAATATCAGAAAAACGTGAGAACTTTTTAAATAATAAAGTTAATAAAATAAAAGATCGGGTTTAGTGCTATTTCTTTAATAATAAATCAAACAAGGGCGTAGGGATGTGACGACCCTATCGCCCACGGTTGGGATATCTATTGTTTACGTGATATTCCACCCGTGCAATCAGTCAACCCGCAGGACACCTTGTGGCAGGGTGTCGGGGAGTAGCGACCCCGCGGGAACCGAGTGCTCCCGGGGGAGGCCCCTGTCTTCATCTCCGGCTTGCCTTCACCGGCCGGTCGGAGTGAAGCCTGACGAGGACAGGACCCCCACCTCTGGCTTGCCTTAACCGGCCGGCCAGAGTGGAGTCGCGAGAGCTTTTAGCTCGAAGGGTGGATGCGAAGCGTAAGTGGCGAGTGGGCACGTGATGCTGGACCCTCAGGGAGCGCGTGATCGTAGTTTAAAGTCCAGGGACGCCTCTCCACCCTTAGCTGCTCACAATATGTTGCCCCCTTGTCGCACTATTGCAGCGACTTATTTCGGAGGCCCATACCTACAGTGAGAGGGCGAGTCACCACCTGCCAACATATTTTTACTTTCTTTTAGTAGAAAGGCAGGTGCCATAGTTTCCCATAGTCCCCAGTACCAGTCCATTTAGCATCCCAATCCATAGCCCAATTATTAAATTTTCATACCCTGCAATAGTTCTACATCGGCCGTGGACTGCCTAGAGCTGTATCTCTATAGTGCAGTCATGGGCAGGCTGCGGCTAGTGTCCCACAACACATTAAAAGTCTCTAAAGGGCCTCTGCGTGTTGGATCCGTGTCCCCACGTAAGCCTTCCAAAGGTCCGGGTATCGTCCTTCTGGTGGTACCCGAGTATTATGGAATCAAACAATAATAATAATAATGTTTTAAAAATGTTAATTAAAAACAAGAAATAATTAATAATTTAAAATGATAATATAATCTTTTTTTATTTAATTTTCTCCATTCTACTATCCAAATCTTCAAAATCAATATAGCGGTTCAGAAAATATATCGTAACATTACATACTTTACATTTACACTATAATACTTTCGCATTCATAATATTAGAAAGTGTATAATACAAAACACACCAAATTTATTTACAATACATTTTTAAAAGAGTTTTAATTTTAAAGTTAAATAAATAATATGTTAAAATATAATTCTTCCAGTAAACTTTATATCGAATTATCGAGTACAGCGTTGGTCAGGTCACATCACTACGATTACGTGGCGGCAGATCGCGTGATCGGCAGTCGAGTATAATCTTATCTTAATATTCTTAATATTATCTATACATATAATAAAATCGTAGGAAAGTCAAAACTGTACATTGAATATTTTTTTAAAAGAATACATAATCCATGATCTATAATCGATATAGAAGCCAAAAACATAGTTATTAGAATTTTTGTCTGTTTGTCTGTTTGTCTGTTTGTCTGTTTGTCTGTATGTTTGACCGAGCTAATCTCAGAAAGTACTGCATAGATTGACTTCAAATTTTGCATGAATATTCCTAAGAGGTCGGGTGAGGATAGTTTAAACATATTATCATGATATCACCTTCGGGGGAGGAGCAGTGAACCTTTATTTTTCTTACATATTCCGTGTACTACGACAGCGTACAATCTAAAGACTCATGTTTCAATGTTGGTTTCGAGTAAGCCATGCTATTATCTAGCTTTACAAAATAAAAACTATGTCATTTACGTAATTTGGGCAGAGAAACAGTTTAATAAATTTAGTAGTATAAAGACAAATTTGAAACAGCGCCATCTATGAGATTTCGTAAAAATCAAATCAATTTACATGTTAACACTACTGAACATACTGTTGAAAATTAATAATTTAAATATAATCATGTTATTTATTTAACTCTTTAACCCATATCTTCCCTTCCCTATAAGGTGCGCTTATATTTCGTGTGAATATACTACATTTTTAAAAGTGAGGGTAGGTAGATGTTTATTATTTTAAGTCAAACTAGACACCATTACAATTAATCTAACATTGATTGTGTTCATTGGTTACATTTTTAAAATCTTCGAGTTTTATAAATTCATAAAGAATAGAAAAAATTCGATCACGAGGCGGGACTCGAACCCGCATAATTTCGTGATCGAATGTTTCTATTCTTTATAAATTTATTATTTATAATATAAATTTGTATTTATAAAGCATTTGAATGTCATAAAACCAAAAATATCAAATTCAATCTTCGTGTTTTGTGAATTTTCACCATACAAAAGGTAAGTTATTACTTTTATAGGTATTTATTTTTTATAATGATAGCAATTCGTGTATTTTATTGGTTTTATAAAGTATTTTATTACACTTTTAGAATGAAATAATAGAATGATGAATTCTTTTTGACTTTTACAAGATTTTGAGGTGCGTTGGGAACAGTAGTTTGTTGATAAAACTTTATTTGTAAGTAGCTTTTTTTATAGATTTACAACTTACTTTTGATTTTTTTATTTACAGATTCAATATTCATAAAATTATATCGCCTTTGGAAGACTATTTCTGCTGACAATTTTACAACACCACTTGAAAATTGATGATTTGATGATGAAGATAGTGGCAGCGAGGATTAAGTGGAAATTAGTAATCATCCGCTTCGTCAATTTTTGACTGAAGTTAATGTCCAACGTATGGTTCAATCATTGGAAGTATCTCGGGTAATTTTGGAGGATATTTTTCAGGAAGGAGAGAAGGGGCGGCCAACCATAATTATATCAAACTACATACTACGTTTTAGTACCGAAAAAAATGTTATTGCCAAATGAAACATAAATTTTGCACTCACAACTGTACAAGTTATGATTTTAATTCTGACTTTGCTGTTATCTGATTATAATAAGGTAGGTGTGTCAATTAACGCCCTCTGTTAAATAACGCCCGAACTTCAAAAAACCCACTTATATTCAATAGACCCGCATCGTACCTCACGCACAAATGAATTGCACCAATAGGAACGCGCCTAGCGTGGTTGCGTAAGTCTGGAGTCGCCATCTTTGCCAGTAGCAGCTTTCGTTTCAAGAGCGTTAGACGTGCACTGGCTGTTATAAAAATTTCTTCTAACGAAACTATAAGTTTTCAGTTGTTTTTGAGTTATTTCTTGGATTATTTTATACTTTGGCTAACCACACTTCATATTCTGTAAATATTTTCAAAATGATTTACTTAATTACTTCAAAATTTAAAAAAAATGTCAATAACGCCCAGTCGCGTAATAACGCCCAGTAAACGGACCTTGGGGCGTTAAATTAGTTTTTTTTTGTTTAAAGTATGGTAGAAGATTACTAATATTAACGTTGATTAGTTAAACTAAAATAAAAAAGTATAAAATCGTTACAACTTGAAGAAACAAGTCACTTTATGTGAGTTACGAATTTTATAGTTTTAATACTAAATTTTCTTTCGTGAGCTTCTTTTATTTTTAATAAAGAAATTTTATAACGTGCTTTTTATATTTTACTTAGCAGAAATTCTATAAGAACGTATTTTAGGCACACACAATATTCTTTCATAAACGGGCGCTATTTAACACAGTATTTCTATAAACGCCCAAGAAAAGGTTTTTAAAAAGTTGTCTTTATGTCATGAAACATAAATAGTTTCACGTTTTAATTGGTATTTTTCGGTTTAGAAAGAAATATAAAACCTACTCGTCGTCTGTTTATGTGCTTTAAAGTAGTTTTAATAAATAAAAAATTAGATTTTTGTTAGGCGGGCGTTAATTACCTCTTTTACCTTATTTATCGTTATGGCTATCGAGGCACCGACCGTACTGGGATAAGAGTACATGACTCATCATCCAGGATTGCTTAGAGCATTTTAACACTGAAAAATATGTTATCTTTGAATCGTAGTTGCTTCATTTATTTATTTTTAATCATTTTACATAATATGTTTTATATTTGTCCATTTTCATTATATTTTATAAATAAAATGGAACCAACATAACTTTGTTGTGTATCATTTCTCTATTAATAACCCGTAGGCATATTTTCCGAGGCCCCATTTAAGGTGCGGTCCTGAAATTATAAAAAGTTAATGTATACTTTTGCCTAATATAAGCTCAAGCTCATTTTTAGATAAAAAGAACTTAGTTATAAATTTAATAAAAATTTAGTAGATAAAAGAAATTAAGTATGTTACGATTTTATAAGAAAACACAGTATATTTATTAGGCGGCCGGTGGCTTGGCGGCGGTGATCTCTTTCAGGCAAAAGATATTCATCAGCTCAATAAAATTGAATAGTATGTTGTTAGTTATTCTATAAATTTACTGATTCTAATGAGCATTTCCGCATGCAAGTTGTATCGTAGTTTAGATATATCATAGTTTTGGCACATTAAAGTTCCAACAAAACCCTCAAATTTTTGAGCAGAGTTGAGCAAGATAATTTAAAAAATGTGCTGTGTTAAGTATTATAGAAAAGGTTAGTTCGTTGATAATTATTATTTCTTCATCATTAACATGTTGTTAAATGTTATTACTAAAATAAACTTTGACTGTTAATACTTTTCTTCAGTATTTACCTGTATGATTATTGCTTGGTAATTAATATGTATATTTTCATGTCGTATAGCTAATTATAAACATAAGTGTGATGTGAAACTAGCTGGATTTATTTTTACACACTCACAGCCATATATTTTATACTAGCTTCCGCCCGCGACTCCATCCGCGCGGAAAAATTAAGATTTAGTTTTTTTTCTACGTATTTTTCCGGGATAAAAAGTATCCTATTTTATGCCCAGGATAATAAGGTATAATTATACCAAGTTTCATCGAAATCGAACCGTTAGTTTTCACGTGATGCCTTCACATACAGACAGACAGACAGACAAAAATTTTTTTAATCACATAATATTTGGGTTTGGTATCGATCCAGTAACACCCCCTGCTATTTATTTTTTCAATATTTTCAATGTACAGAATTAACCCTTCTACAGATTTATTATATGTATAGATATAATATAGATTAAAATAGTGTTAATAGTGTAAATCATAATATTTTTTCACAATTAAAAATATTTCCTTTTTTTTTCTTATGGTGTTGGCATCGAATTAAACCGCGCTGTCGTTTCGTTCACTAAAAGTGATGTTATGAGGACCGAATATGTAGCCGCCTCAACTTACGGAAACGAGAGTAACCTGCGTTGTCTATTAGTTATTGTATAGTCGAATTTAACGTTACATGGAAATTGGAATCTAAATATATTATATATACTTACTTATATTAAATCTGTACATGAAATATATTTCCTAAATAACTATCACGGGGTGATTAGGGATCGACACTGATGCTAAAGAAGCAAAGAGTAAAATTTTTGTCCGTCTGTCTGTCCGTATAACCGTTACAGAAACAAAAACTACTCGACGGATTTAAACAAAACTTGGTACAATTATTTTTCACACTCCTGAGCAGAGCAGTAACTCCATTTTTAAGCTTTCGTCGCGTGTGCAACCTTTATGGTACACAGAATAAAGCTACACAGAAATCATGTATGAAAGAAATGTTCTCACGCCTAGGCCACAGTATTACAATTTTTCCTACAGCAGGGCGACGAATGTATTTTCGCATAGCAACGGAGGGGAACTCGCGGGGGGTCAAGTGACGCGGGCCACGTACCATTAACATGCTTAGTTTGTGGTACCGAGCGCGAAAGAAAGTCATCGTGTTTTTGTTTTGTTACTATGTAAACTAACGTAATTTAATACTTAGCTACATATTCTATATCGGTGCGCTCAAACTGTTAATCTACATTTAATTTAGATTATTATATTTTGAAATACTAAGTAATGTAGAATTTAAATCACATTCATTCATGTTTTCCTCAGATTTTCGATTTTCTCCGATTTTAAGATTTTCTTATCAGAGTTTTCAATTTTAATGTAGTTAAATTTTATAAAAGACAATTAAGAACATTCAAAAATAAAGTGTCACGTATTTTTTTTAAACGACGAATGATCTAAAACGACGTAATCGCGGACGAAGTCGCGGGCAACAGCTAGTAATATAATAAAGGCGAAAGTTTGTAAGTATGGATGTATGGATGTATGGATGTTTGTTACTCTTTCACGTAAAAACTCCTGAACCGATTACAATGAAATTTAGCACACATATAGAGGGTAACTTGGATTAACACATAGGATAGTTTTTATCCCGGAAATCCCACTGGAACGGGAACTATGCGGGTTTTCCTTTGCAAACGCGGGCGAAGCCGCGGGCGGAAATCTAGTATATTATACTCTAAGACTTAGATAGTCTTTTGGAATTTCAAGTTTACCTTTTACTATCTATGCTATATTTGACTGACCGGCTTGTTAATTATTGCTCCGAGGACCGGTTGGCTTGGTTGGTAGCAAACTGTGGTAGCAAAGACAATATACCTACTACTAACGGCTCACTGCAGTACACTAAAAATATTTGTTTGGATAAAAATATTAGGTATATTATGATCTTTAATGCTATACACCTTTGCTATATAGCTTTTTCCTTATAAGCAGAAGCTTACCAAAAACGGTCCGAGCGAGAGGTCTCTCAAAAGGAAATGGTCCTTGTCTAACGTTTTGACAACTACTCTCGGACACTCACTCGGACAAGGTTTGTTAATCGCTCCGAGTTATTAAAACCTTTTCTATTAATTGCTTCTGGTTATTTAGTTTTTTAACCATAAATTAGTATACGTACGTCATTCGATAAATAATAATTATTTACTTAATGTCATGTGAATGAGAAGGGAATAAAATATTTTTGTTGGAATTAATTATTCATACCTAACTACTCATATCTAGTTTGGTTGCAACTTGCAAGTGAGTGTTCGTAGTAAAATGAATACCAATGAAGAGTTCAACTTACGAAATCAACTGCAATATAATATACATCGATTCAAGCCAGCTACGTATCTGATACAATATGAGTATTTTGTAAAATGTAAAGTATTGTGTATCTCTACTTACATATAAGTAATTCGAGTTATAACATATAAAATTTTGATGTGTGAGATTTTCAAGTACCTACTTAGCTGAATGTTTAAAATGAAATGTTTTAGGAAAACTAACTCAAAGAGTGGACCAAAGTTATTTTCGTAAACAAGCTACCTACATTATAATAAAGAAACAACGTTTATTGAAAATCAAGAACCTGGTAGCCCCATGACGTGTACTGTCATCTGTCACTTGACATTTTCTGACTTCTGATCTGAGGATAAATGTTTATTCCTGCCAATTTGTCAAAAACTCCTTATTATTTGGCTTTTTCGTAAATACTGTGATTATTCTAAATAATCACAGTAGGTAAAATTTATATTACCACCTTAGACTCAAAATTTAAGTATTTATATTAGAAAATAAACTTTTCAACATCATGGGGCAAATTATGGGAACTTTTAATACCCGACATCTAGACTTACATATGGATGATAAACCGACTTTTAACCCTCAGGATGGATTTTCATACGAAAGAAAACAGCGAGGTAGTTATTGCATTAATTATTGAGAGTTTTTAGATCTTGATATAATTTTAAGAACTATTATTTTAATGGAACTTTGGTTATGTAATCTCCCATGTATCTATTAAAAGGTTCCTTTTTTCACAGAGATGGTAGCCAAAGAAGAAGATTTAATTTCTGCGAAAATTCCTCCAAAGTATCGTGACTATTGCTCCCATTACTTGCTGGAATATCAAGTATGCCGATATAAAAATATGCCACTGGTTTACAAATGTGCTCATGAGAAACACGATTATTTAAATTGTGAACACGAAGAGTACGTATTATATACCTATTCCTTAAAATAATAAATATGTTAAAAAAGCTTATTGCAAGGGTTATTTATAATGAAATTTGACATGAAATGAGATCATTAAGAATTTTACCTACCTAGTACCTGATGATGGGCTTGATCACCTATCAAATCTTAGCTTATTATGAGTTAAACCAGTGCATTAAATTTAAAATTGTATAAAAGTTACTATAACTAGCTTCATCCTTGATGGGCTTGATGGATCTTACATAATATTATTTTGATCTTGGTCCATAGTTGTCACATGCCTCCTCCACTATAAAAATATAAACTACCAAAATACTGAATAGATCTTCATTGAGAGTACTTAAATTTAATTATTAGTGGTCAATAAATTGTCATGAAACAATTTAAACTAATAACTTTTATTAAAAAATATCTATGTATGATTTTTTAGAATACTTTGACTTTACTTGAATTGTTTTTTTTTTAGTTATATTCTGCGGATGAAGGAATTTGAGCGGGAACGCCGTCTACGTGTTCGTGAAAATCGCCTTGTAGGAGTTGCTTAATTTATTAAAACCAAATGTAAATAAAGAAATAGATTGATTCAGTAATGAATATTATTCTTTCAATAAGCAAATGGACTAAGAATGGAAGGAATTTCACCAACATGCCTGATAATTTTGCTATATGCTGATTTACATCATTATTATAGATTTATTCCAGTTCTAGTTTAATTTCAGTAAAGGTGGGTACAGACTAGTAAAACGTAACATGAAATGTATAATCTGCCTTTCATTGCATGTTCGCTGCAAGCGTGGACGCATAGCATGCTCTTAGCGCGCATTCACTATGAACCTCCCGCGTTCGTGTTCCTTGCTTCGTCATTCGAAAAACCGACAAATCACGGAGCGCTACGCGCGCGTTTGTAATGCTCGTAGCATGCGCGTGAAATGCACATTTCGCGCACACAAGACGTCCAAACTATGAGAAATTGTTACATAGTATGTTACCTTTCATGATACATTGCAGCAATGTGTACGGTGAATTCTTTCATTGCATGAAACATTGCATGTTACGTTTCACCAGTCTGTACCCACCATAAACCATGGAGAATCCAGTCCAGCATTGGATATGTATTCAGTACAATATTCCAATTACCTACTCACAAAGTTGCACTGGATATAAAAGTTGATAACCAAACCATAATTATACAAGCCTGCATACTTTTTTAGATGGATCTATCACTGGACTGGACTAATGTAAACCAGGCATAAAACAATTAATAAAATACAATTTGGAATTACATATTATAATATCAATTTCCAGTGTTTCTTTTAATTTTAATAGAGGTTGTGTGGCACTAAATACTACGTATAACATTATAATTTTTTTCGTCTGCGCCTTCACGCCGAACCGTTAAACCGATGATGATAGACCTATTAATATAGACACACAAATATTGGTTGTTACACATAAAGCGGCAACAAAAATACATATTCTCTGAAATTGTCAAATGACTCAACTTAGACTCAATATGTAATATAGTTCATGAGATAGAAATAGACAGACAAACAGCAAAGTCTCAGTAATAGGGTACGGTACCCTAAAAGTGCCGTTTACGCTCTTAGGTCTACACCAGGGCCGGGCGCACGGGTGAGGTCAGGGAAGAGCATAGGCTAAAAAATATAAATAAAAATTTCAGGACATTTTTCACACGTGGCATGATATCCCATATTATAATAATGGCTTTTGCTTGTGTTATGGAAATCAAATGGCTGATACATAGTACCTACATATTATATAATTTTTAATAAATACTTATATTATCTATAGATAATTATCACCCAAACCCAGGGGCCTTAGACAAAGTAACAATTACAAAACGATATCGAAGTTAGAAATCGCAAAAATGTATGGGATTGACATACGCCGCGTTAGATCACGTCAATCCATCTATGTCAATCCCATACATTTTTGCGATTTCTAACTTCGTTATCGTTTTGTAATTGTTACTTTGTCTAAGGCCCCTGAGCATACATCGATGTTCATCAGTGATGAATCATCACACAAATATTTGCCCTGAGTTGGAATCGGCCTCTGACTTGGAAGGCAGGGTCACTGCCAACCAAAAGTCTACTACCTAACTATTATAGAATATAGACCGTGCACCATGGCATAAACACCGATCCGAGTGAGAGCGTTTTTCGTTCAAGCTTGTCTCTTTCTAACTAGAGTAACTAGGTGACCACGGCTCAAAAAATAAGGGACACATTTCTTAGATAGCAAGCGGGTAAATGTACAGTACAGTACTTAGATTAATGTATGAAAAAATAAACTAAAACAGTGTACTATATTGTACCGTAAAGGTGTGTGTGTGAGATGGTGCAAAGTCAAACAAAATTCATGGTCACCCTAACTACCATCTAATATATATGGATGTTTGTTACTCTTTCACGTAAAAACTACTGAACCGATTACAATGAAATTTAGCACACATATAGAGGGTAACTTGGATTAACACATAGGATAGCTTTTATCCCGAAAATCCCACGGGAACGGGAACTATGCGGGTTTTCCTTTGCAAACGCGGGCGAAGCCGCGGGCGGAAATCTATTTTCTACATAAACGTCAATGATTGGTTGAGAACTAAGATCACGCTAAGCTATTTTTTTTGTAGGTTTATAGTAGTAGTAGGGTTCCGTACCGATTACCGAAAGGGTGAAAAAATCCATCCGATATCCGAATCGGATCGGATAATGTGAAAACGCTCTCACAGCGTGTATATAAGCTTCTTGGTCACAGCACAGTCCATAATTATCATAGACAATATGGTGATAATAATTTATGGTGATAATAATTTAAAATACCTACACCTTTTAAGCTATTGCATAGCTTCTATCGCGAGCCTTGAGCGCGGGGACCGAATCCAGAAATTTAGTAACGAAAAAACCTCATGCTCCCCACTCCGACGGGCTCGGAGGTGTGGCTTGAAGGCATGCTATGCAATAGCTTTACCGCGGCAGTCCCCGAGTGCCACACGTCTTTTTTTATTTTTGTGGTAGGTAGCTGTTGCATTTATTTAAATGATCTCGAATAAACATTTATCATAATTCGAAAATGGATGTTGCTGTAGCATTATCGAGCAAAAAATCACGTTTGCTTGTCTATGGTAAATAATTGAATTTTTTAAAATAAATGTGGGTACTTACTGCGAAAAAATCGTACCATTTGTCTTGTACACGAATATTTCTATATAGTTAATTGACATTAAATTCAGGCATTAAACAACATGGATGTAACGAAAAGATTTAAGAAAAACAATTTAAAAGTTTTAAAAACAATCGGACAGGGAACTTACGGGTTTGTATTATTGTATTGTTCTTTTTTCATTTTCAGTTAGTTTAAAATCGTATTTCACGCTTTGTGACCTAATTCACGTCTTTTAGTAACGTTTACTTATGTGAGAAGCGGAAGGATAAAGAATTAACTATCGTTAAGGATATAGAACTAAATATTAAAATACCTGCACATAATAAGGTAAGTCTAGTAATAATAAAAAATATGTTTTTTGCATACATTATAATTATTATAGAGGTCAAAGATAAGCGGCAGTATCACGAGCGCTTATTAACGTTCGATCATAATAATATTATTGGCGTAAATTTAATTTACTTACATACTTAATTATATAAGAAAAATCAGTAGGTACCTAATACAATTTTTGTATGCAACATGCGATAATTTGAGGATGTTATGTGAGGACGTGAGATGTATCATTATCATAATTATAAATTATATATTTTCGCATACCAAATATTTTTAAAATTTGTATTTTTTCAGGCCACGATCTAGGTATCCATTATTTGGATAGTTACCTACAGGCAAAGGTAATAGGTACATGTAATTATGTTATGTAATTTTTGTCTATTTGTAGGACATTGCTAATGAGGTCAATATTTTGTCATCTATGAATCACCCTAATGTTATAAAATTCTATAATTGTTATTATGTTGAAAATCACGTTTTAATATCAATGGAATATGCAACTAGCGGAAACTTAGCAGAATACATGTATCAGAGGTGCCCAAAGCTCATAAAACAGCAGGTATGAAAAGATGCATTACATTGTATATTACACGGATCACATTTTTTTATAGTAACCAAGTAGGTATATTTTAACATACGACATGCATTTCAAAATCAACGGGTTTGATTTCTGGCTAGGAATATAGACCTGGCAGAAAATATTCCGTTTTTTGATATTCCTCTAGTTTTAGATTTGTCGGACTCGCGAAAGTAGAGATTCCTAACAAATAAGTATTTTTTTTAGATGACCCTTTTTGTTCGCAATATGGTGATAATTAAGGTTATAATAATTTAAAATACACCTATTTTATTTTTGTGGTACGTAGTTACTTAGCTGTTGCATTTTTATATGATCTTGAGTAGGTATACTTTTATCCAAAGCATTTATCATAATAATTCGAAAATGGATGTTGCTGTAGCATTATCGAGCAAAAAATCACGTTTGCTACATTATTGGAGTCCCCCTTAATATTTATATATTTAGCTTTATTAACATTTGCTGTTTTAGTGGCAGCAGAAATACATCATCTCTGAAATTAGTGTATATTTAGTTTTATTTATTTATTAAAGCGTTAAATTGCTTTTTAAAATATTAATTGAGAAGAATAGAAGGATCACGGGTGGCCAAAAGGTCACCCGTGACGCAGACAGACAGACAGACTGCGAAGTCTCAAAGACCCGTTCCTTTCGTCCAATAAAAACACCACATTATGCCACCCGCATTTACATATTAAGTATATTTGATTTTTATTTTCAGGAAATTTTGTTTTTCTTTTGTCAGGTGCTCTTAGGAGTACATTATATTCACAGTTTAGATATAATTCATAGAGACCTGAAGGCAGAAAATATATTACTGACAGGTGAAAATGGTGTATTAGTAAAAATAGGAGATTTTGGGATATCTAAAATGTTAGCAAGGTACTAAAATCCGTATTATTCTATTACATAACATATTTTAATTATCGTGATAAGTTTTAATGAGATTCGTATTTTAGTGCAAAGAAAACTGCGACTGTAATTGGGACGCCTTATTATTTAGCGCCAGAGCTTTGTGAAGGAAAGCTCTATGATACTAAAAGCGATATTTGGGCTCTGGGTTGCTTATTGTATGAAATGTGTACACACAAAAGAGCTTTCGATTCTGAAGTAAGTTTAATCTTGAAAATTTGCTAGTTTATAAGAAAAAAAAGTAGTTACCTACCTATTGAGCATACAGCCGACCACTTGTGTTAATGAAGGCAAGTAGCCATTATTTCCTCTCTATATATTTTCTTGGGTTAGGTATATGCTCGTTGTCATTAATAACTTTTTTAACAAATAATTATGTTTTCAGACATTAATTGGATTGGTCAAAGTAATAACTAGTGGCAGTGTCCTTCCAATTGATTCGACTGTATATGAGAGAGGTATACAAGATCTTATAGATTCTATGCTATCTATTCTGCCTGATAAAAGACCGACAATTAAAGATATCTTGGGTCGAAAAATTCTTCTTCCAATGATATACACTGTTTATTTAGACGCAGGCGACGATCACTTTTTAAACAGTAAATTAAATGAATTTAAATAATGATATCCATGTTAACTATTTAATATTTATTACTAGGATTTATTTATTTATATGTGTGTGTACAAACTAGTGAAGAAATTAAATGTGATATGAAATAAAACAATAATTTATACTTAAAATATTTTATTATTCAAAGTTAATTGTGGGAGTTTGTAAAACTTATATGAGGAATGGTAGTATCTGGTGTAGTATCAATCTTTTTCGCATAATATTCTGAAGTGTTCTGTTCTTATCAGCAAAATATGTGAGTATAGAAAGAATTTTAAGAAGTATCTGTTCTTATAGCTAATACCTTACACAAAAATATTGTTTAATTATTGTCCATTACTTTGGCTCGTATCCATCTCTTCATCTTCTTCTTCTGAAATGATAGGATCAAATAATTAGCTTATGATTGTTCAACATCGGAAATATATTAGAAGTAAAATGAAAATCGATAAGTATATAAAAAAAATAAACTTTAGTAAAGAAAAAGTAAAATAATGAGATCAGATGGACGACACTGCTATCACCAGCATGTCCTGTTAATAAAATATGTGATTATTCATCATCCATGCAATATCCTAGTCCAGCATTTGAAGAATATTCGGCCATCTTTAAACTTATAATAAATAATTAAGTTCTCTTAGCATCACATGTATACCAGCAACAATATATTTTATAAAACGATGATATCTCATACTTCCAAAAATTACAAATGATCAATAAATGAACATGCTTACGTTGCCCATTTTGTTGTGTTTGTGGTGGTAAAGGCTTTTGTCCAGGTATCTGGCCGGCCTGTAACATCCTCGTTAGCCGCTCCACCTCTTGCAATGATGACGCATTCTTGATGGCTTCCCTGATTTTGTGTATCTCTTGGGGCGTAAGATCTAGAAATTGTTTTCAGAATTTAATGTATTAAAGTATTTTTGATGTTATTTGGATAAATATGCATGTGGTCACCTAAACTAATGAATGGATTTGGATAATTGCTGATTAGATACATAGAATCTCAGAGCAGTTTGGTGACATTTTATGAAAAACAAATGAGGTTCAGGTAATAGAATTTCATAGGATATAAAACCTTGACCAAAACAAGAAAGAATTTGATTCGTCGAGTGAAACTTTTGGCGAATATAAAAGTATAAAATAACTTATAAAATGTGAACACTTACAACTTAAAAAAAAAAAAATATAAACATAAAGTTCTTACTTGTAACTTTTGGATCTGGCATGTTCCCTCCAGGCACAAATGTCTTGGCTTTTCTTGTAATTTCTTTCTGAATTTCTTTTCCCTTTTTACTCTTGAATAGTGTATTTGCTTCATCCCTTTCCTTTTGTTTGATCTTTCTGAAGTCCAGAAGCCTTAGTTCTGGTAATTTAAATGCCACATATGCCCTGTAATCATCCAAAACAAATTTAATTGATTGCCTAACAATTTTATTGTGTTCTATTTTGGGTTTTCTTGAAACAAATATAACTATTTCATTACATTAATTAAACCATAAATTCCTAAATTTATCAAAGCTCAAAATACATAAACATGTACTTTTTTAGTTAATTCTTTTTGTAGACTTTCTTGAAGTATGAAGATGGTTATTATGGATCAAAAAGAAGATCATGTGTCTTGGGTGAAGCTGAGGCGCACCAATAGTAATATCATAATAATTAATCTTACCTGTAGTGTTGTTTATTGGCAACTGGATTATGCATGAGAGAAAGTGTTCGAAGCTTAGTCAATGAGGCCAATGGATCAAGATCTCCCAATTCTGATATATTATTATTGGTTAATATTAGGGATTCCAAGTTAGGCAAATACTGTTCTAAATTTTCTCCTAGCCGTCTGAAAACAAAAGATTCTCCACCTCATAAATCATAAATTAAGTGTATTTCACAGCTAATTGGCTAAGCTATTTTATGAAGAACCTATGCTGTTTATTGAGTGACAATGGTTAATTAATTCTATGAATGATATTATTTAAAAGCACCATGCAATAAGACAATGGGCTAATTCCAAAGTTTTAAATTTGAATGGCTGATTAAGTAAGGCAGTAAGATATACATAAGTAAGAAGGGTAGCAATTAAAAATAAGTTTGATTAAAAAGCAAATAAAAAGAATTTCGGCGTGATTTTAATTTTTTCCTATCAATAATAATGCGGCTTTTCGTGCGGAAACGTGTAATTACAGAGAAATCTTAATTTTAATCTTTGAGGTTATGTTCAAAATTCTTTGATTTACATTGACAAAACTACAAGAATTGTGTTTAAAAGAGATAACAAATGTCAAAATGTACATTCAAAACCATAGGTCCTTCATAGTTCATTCAAAAGTATGTTGCTGAGGGACAACAATTCATACAGATTAATAGCGAGTAGTAGGTATATGATTGGGATAACATTGGTATGTTCATAAAAAAGTTAATCACTCAGACCCAGACAACCCATTTGTTGCCCCTGATGAAACTCATACTCAAAGAATTGAGTCCCAGTGGTGTGTTGTAAAAAGATTTTCAAAAAGATAACTATAACCACCCAAAATTCGATGATATGATAAAAGAATATAATATGTGGAGACGCTGGGTGGAGAAAAATAAGTTGGATCCATTCATTACCCTTGTAAATTGTATCAAACATGTATACAAGATAAATAATTATTAAAAAAAAATATATTGTATGTATATTGCACACAAATTGTTAGTTACGGAACCGAATCTGTCCACCCCGAATCCACGTGGTACTTGTCTGTCATACACTAGAGTGTATTAAAAAAGTCGGAGGCGCGGAGGAGCGTGGCGCCCGTGTGTGCTGAGGAGCAGGCAGAGTCAAGCGAGCCGGAGTGGCTGAGGCTGGTCGCCGAAGGCGACCAAAAAGCCGAAGCTACGAAGGCGAGTGGAGACTCCTGCGTGCAACGAGGTACACGGGGGCAAGCGCCACGTTCTGCAGCGCCGGAGCAGTCAAGAAAGCCCATAATCTTCGATATACTTCTAAGTTCTAACTACATTTATAAATATAATCTCGAAAAAAAAATAAAAAAAATAGAAGGGGGGGTTTCCGCACCCCCCCACTTTATAGGGGGTCTCCCCTTACCTCCCCCTCCCTTTCCCTTCCCTCCCCCCTTTAATTCGTGCCGCAAATTTCTAAAGAAATACCTTTTAAAGGGTTAGCTTGTATCTATTGTATGTTTAATTGTTATTATACAATACTTACACAATTCTGTTGTTGTTTAGAAACAAGCATTTTAGTCTTTTAAGTAATGGAAATCCATCAAGTTTCCTGATATCATTGTCCGAAAAATCAATTGTATCAAACTGGTCTAAAGTGGCACCCATGTTTTCTATTTGGGGGATCTTGTAACCTGTAAATAAAAAAAGTGATTTTTTTTTCTGGAATGTCATAAAAAATAGCGGCATTATGTAAGCCTTAGTTAGTTCATAATAACTTATCCTTGATTATATTAACATAATAATTATAGATATAAACACACAACAAACAAATAAAATTATAACCTCTAAGATCCAATTCTCGATCTCGACAAGGATTCATATATTGCAACGAACTTTGAATTAATTCAATTGTAAGCTTAACCATTTTGAAATAGTTTTCATGTAGTGTTACAAATAAAACAGCAATAAGATGTTAGTTGTTTAAAGTTTAATTTTTTGCGTTTGGTAGGTAGGTACGCCGATTGATCATTGATGATTCGATTCGTTGGAAGTTGACACCAGGTTGACACTTGACATTTTACCATAAACAAAAAGCTTCAATAATGTTGCCCAAAGAAAATAATATATATATATATTTTTTTTTTAACTTAGTTTTCTAATGCCGGGTCCAGACTGGTGAAACGTAGGTAACATGAAATCATGAAATGTAACATTCTTCCTTTCATTGCATGTTCGCTGCAAGCGTGGACGCATAGCGCGCTCTTAACGCGCATTCACTACGAACCTCCCGTAGTCGTGTTCCTTGCCCCTTTGTGTTCGTCGAAAAACCGACAAATCACGGATCGCTCCGCGCGCGGCTTGTAATGCACGTAGCATGCGCGTGTAATGTGGGTAAATTCTTTCATTGCATGTTACGGTTGGACTAAAGCAAAGGGGGCACAGGACAGAAAATTTTTGATGGAGTTGGTGTCATTATAACACCTATTTATTATTGTTTTATCGTATGTTGATCGCGCTCCTGGAGCGGGGTGTTAAATGTGTCCTGACTGTGTACCCCTCTCCTGGAGCTTGATTATACCGTGACGTACCTTCTGTCGTATTTTTTACAATTTTATATCGTAAACTATATCTTTCCTACTCAAACTAAAACAAAATATCAAGAGAAGAACAAGGATGGCATACATTCACATGTTTACATAACAAAAACGCTCGTAGCTACGCCTCTAGCGCTTTAAAAAGTTACCGTGCACAGTGTCGATTTCGCGCGCATCGGCGACAGCGTCATTGGGTTTAGTCACAGAACAGGAAAAACTAATAGAAGTGCTATAATGTCATAATTAGTATGAAAACCAGTGTCGCCAAACCCACACATTTAAACCGATAGTTACACAGTACCTACACTACAAGTAAACTATGCCTTTGATTGGACAGCTTAATTTGAGTAAAAACCGACTTAGGTTATAAATTCAGCATTTCAATATGTACCCTAAAGCACTATGTTACGGTTTATTTTAGTATAACATCCCTAGGTATATTAGCTGTTTTGTTTCTCTTAGCTCAGAAATTCCAAATTCGAAAACATTCAGCTACTCCACAACAGAGGGCGTTAATTTTCGATAGATATATAACTTTGAACCTCAACACATAGAAATAAGGTTGAAATTTGTGTCACTCTAAATTCATGACATTAACTTGACATTAACCTGATGCTATGCTCTAAGGGATGTCAACCTTGTTATCGATAATTCACAAATAAATATATTTTTGTGCATTTTTTTTTTCGTTCTATTATAAGAGTATAGTATGATGTGTTACATTTTGGAGTATGTTTATTACTACTAAGTACGTCTTTTCATATTATTATATTTTAATAAAATACGAAATAGAATAGTATAAATCTATATTTACAAAACACAAACAGAAATTATGCATTATTTTAAATCTTGGAACTGCCGTAGGTTTGATGTATCGGTGGCCTTTGTTAGACTGCTTAGTGCTGTTCGGCATCCAGTTAACTCGTCACGTTGCATTTATCCATTTCTCTTTTAAATTAGCCTCTTTGGAAAATCTATAAATAAATAGGACTAATGAAAGCAAAGGAAAAATAAAATAAAATTTAATATTTTATAGTAATTGTCTTTTCTAAAGTATCGATACTGTCGATATGCGCCATATGCATCACTAATCCGACATTCGTTTGTTTATTGCAATAATATTCCAGAAAGTCTTGTTTGCTGTTCAATCTATAATAGTACTAATGTCTGATGGATTAAGGTTCATTTTGACTTATTATTTTTATAAATTTTTGACAAATTACGACAAGCGAAGTTATAACATAAAATATATTTAAAATAAATTAAAATAAGACTTACCGATGGTATGAAATGCCTCTATTGCTGATATTATTGTGTCTGCTAACATTTTTGGTCTCTAATACAAAACAACACGTCCTTATTAATCAATAAATATGGAAAAAAGGTTTTACAGCTGACAACCGACTCGAATATTTTTGACATTAACCTGATGCTATGCTCTAAGGGATGTCAACCTTGTTATCGATAATTCACAAATAAATATATTTTTGTGCATTTTTTTTTTCGTTCTATTATAAGAGTATAGTATGATGTGTTACATTTTGGAGTATGTTTATTACTACTAAGTACGTCTTTTCATATTATTATATTTTAATAAAATACGAAATAGAATAGTATAAATCTATATTTACAAAACACAAACAGAAATTATGCATTATTTTAAATCTTGGAACTGCCGTAGGTTTGATGTATCGGTGGCCTTTGTTAAACTGCTTAGTGCTGTTCGGCATCCAGTTAACTCGTCACGTTGCATTTATCCATTTCTCTTTTAAATTAGCCTCTTTGGAAAATCTATAAATAAATAGGACTAATGAAAGCAAAGGAAAAATAAAATAAAATTTAATATTTTATAGTAATTGTCTTTTCTAAAGTATCGATACTGTCGATATGCGCCATATACATCACTAATCCGACATTCGTTTGTTTATTGCAATAATATTCCAGAAAGTCTTGTTTGCTGTTCAATCTATAATAGTACTAATGTCTGATGGATTAAGGTTCATTTTGACTTATTATTTTTATAAATTTTTGACAAATTACGACAAGCGAAGTTATAACATAAAATATATTTAAAATAAATTAAAATAAGACTTACCGATGGTATGAAATGCCTCTATTGCTGATATTATTGTGTCTGCTAACATTTTTGGTCTCTAATACAAAACAACACGTCCTTATTAATCAATAAATATGGAAAAAAGGTTTGACAGCTGACAACCGACTCGAATATTTTTCTGCGCACAACTGAGAGTAAGTTAGGTGATCTTACCTTACTAGTGACACGTGGGCCACGCCCACATCACACTTCTATTAGTTTTTCCTGTTCTGTGGGTTTAGTCATCGATTTTAGGAATGTTTTACAAAGGCATCATATTATGTCTTTTATTGTTTTGATCGCTTTGTAAATGAACACTATGCTTTATAATGACAACTGTCATCAAATAAACAGAATTCATCCTGTCAGTTATCAAAGTTCAAGAGGTACCAAAGAGAGGTATCATACTTTTTTCAAGTGCTTTTTTTGTTGTTTCATTTCTCGTAACATAAAAACCAATAAAAACTTCTTACAGCCAAAACTCTTTTGTAGTCAAGTATGTGAACCGAATATAGGTCTACCAGAATCTGATGGCATGCCTATTTATTAAGAAATAAAAGATTTTCATGTGGCAACTTATTTGACTACTATCAAATTGATTGTCAAATTATTTGTCTTTTTTGCAGTTGATGAATAATTTTTAGGATTTTGTCTAAAAAATCTTCGAAAATGTCGAAAAAGCCGCTGCGATCACAAGCAAGAGGTGTTGTTTATAATGTGTATAGAAAAACATTCGATGAAGAAGGGTCAAACACATCACAATTTTCAATTTTGAAGATTTTATTGGTAAATTGGACTTACCCGTTTTAATACTTTAAGGCATTTGTGAAGGCATTCGCGAAGGCATTCGCGAAGGTACTATACTCATTTTTCTCACAGTTCATGTAACATAGAAACCTCAGCTATTTTCTTTTTTCGTGTGTAATTCGTTATTCGAATTATTCGTATTCAAAACACCATATTGTTCACCTACCACACCACGAAATAGATCCAAAAATCTTCAGCCGTTTGGTCGCTGGGCGTATGACACTTGTTAGGTGTTAGTCAGTCAAAAGAGTTAGTAGGTACCTACTTACTTCAATTTTTAGATTTGGTTAGGTATCTACCTACAATAAATAAAACTTACAAAATAAAACTATGTTTATTTTCGTAAGTATTAACAGATACACCCATTATAAAATTGACTTGGACAGTTTGGACTTGACGAATTGCCGTATTGGAAACTCCTGTCAGAAGTTTTCATAAAATTATATTCTAATCAACAAACAATATTATACTTAGTTACCTACATATAATATTTTTTAATTTAAACATTAAAGTATTAAAACGGGTAAGTCCAATTTACCAATAAAATCTTCAAAATTGAAAATTGTGATGTGTTTGACCCTTCTTCATCGAATGTTTTTCTATACACATTTTAAACAACACCTCTTGCTTGTGATCGCAGCGGCTTTTTCGACATTTTCGAAGATTTTTTAGACAAAATCCTAAAAATTATTCATCAACTGCAAAAAAGACAAATAATTTGACAATCAATTTGATAGTAGTCAAATAAGTTGCCACATGAAAATCTTTTATTTCTTAAATATAAATAGGCATGCCATCAGATTCTGGTAGACCTATATTATAGTTCGGTTCACATACTTGACTACAAAAGAGTTTTGGCTGTAAGAAGTTTTTTATACCCGGCGCGGCCTAAGATGATCCCTATGACACTGACAGTTATTCTCAAGAGACAAACTTGTAATGGCGTCACCATTAAATTAGAAACGTATTGGAGGCGTCTAAAAATGGCATTTATTAATTTTTACGTAGCTTTATGCTATTAAAATGATATTCCGTTGGAATTATAACAATTCTTATCATTTACGAGAAATTATATCAATCTGACTTTACGTTTACGTCCTTCAAAACTTACATCGTTGGCATTTATCGACTAGTGCGGAAAGTATCGATAAACAAATTTCGATAATGGAAATTCACATTTCGAGTTCACATTTTTTCCATGCTTAAGCTATAGTTCATTCACTATTAAATGGAACAGAAGATCGCAGCATAATTAATTAATTAATTACCGTTCGCGTTAATTTACTTACCTATGATAATATAAGTTTTTTAGAAAAATGAAACGGGGGATTCCATTTTCATGATAAAATAATATACACTGTGTTAAACGGGTTAAAAATTACGAGAAAATGATAAGGTGCATTTTTATGTTTTGGAAAACTTTCGTTTTACTTACCGTTTCGATTACATAATAGACGTTAAAAATTCATTTTATAATATTTGTAAAAACATGTTTACCGACGTGGCTGAATGCAAACCACGCCTTTGCCTATAAAATAGTAAAGTATCGACACGATCGAGCAATCACTAAGACGAACTGTCATAGGGATCATCTTAGGCCGCGCCGGGTATACGTATTACGTAAATATTAGGGAAGAAAAAGATAGATATTATAATTATTGTATTTTTATCGATACGTGGCGTCTCCACTTTGTCAAGCACTAAGCCTGTCAAACTATTTTCTTTTTCTTCCTAGAACAAAAAGGTAGAGGTTCTATGCTCGTGTAATAATAATTTTAATTTATGTTTGCATACCTATTTTGTGTTTTTTAATTTAATTTAATTTATCGTTTTAAAAATAATTTAGTAGGTATACCTACATACAAGTATTGTAAATGCTCTAAGTAATAATGAGATATCCACTTAATAAAAAACTGCTCAAATAACTTCAATTTGGTCTTGTCAGCCCCTTAAGTATTCTAGGTTCGTACCGCTAAAACTCTAGAATGCCTGGATCGATAGGTATATTGAATAATTGTGAGGTTGAGGGAAGGTGTTGACACAATATACCTATAGATACATACAGTAAGGAAACTTCATACAAAATCACACCCCGGACACTCCATACAAAATGATTGTTTTGACAGTCACACTGTAGAGACTGCAAATGTGTGTGTTAACGCTTTATGGTTGGCACATTTGTGACTAGCGTAAAAAAAAATTCGCGTTTTTCTGATGAAATACATCCGTAAACAGCACAATATTTAACCATTTTTTACGAAAAACGATAATCACAAATCCAAAATAATAAAATTACTTTATGTCAATTTGATTAATGTTGTCAATCTTCGTTGCGTTTCGTCTAAGACGTCGTTGGTATCGTCCTTGCGGGGAAATGGGTACCATAACATGTCTGATCGTGCGGGGTGAGGTAAGTGTTTAATTTTGGCGGGAGGCGGAGAGTGTCCGTTCTGTAGCGTTTAGCTACTATTATGTATTCTGTGACAAAATGTCCGAAATGGCTCATGCGCACAAGCAAGCGTGTTTACGAGTATCCTGGGTATTGAGGGGGATCGATAGTAGCGGGTGACACATCCGCAGATTTTGAATGACAGATACGTTCAGTATAGAAAAAAGTTTAAAGTGATGTCAATTCACATTAAATAAATATCGATTGTTTCAGTGTGTATTGTTTCAGTAAATACCGTATCTGACTACAAGTTAAAAATATACTATTTTTTAATTTCTATAGATAGGGCAGCATGAGTTTTAAATTATGTTGACATATTTTGTACCAAAATGCTACTTGAAATAGTCACTATTAGGAGTCCAGTCTGTGTAAAGATCGCACCTATTTTTTACGCAATCTAGAAGAGCACAAAAATCTAAAAAAATGGAAACCTTAAAAAAATCTTGTTTAAATTTATGTGCATAATTACGTAAATATTAGGGAAGAAAAAGATAGATATTATAATTATTGTATTTTTATCGATACGTGGCGTCTCCACTTTGTCAAGCACTAAGCCTGTCAAACTATTATATTTTTCTTTCTAAAACAAAAAGGTAGAGGTTCTATGCTCGTGTAATAATAATTTTAATTTTTTTTGCATATTTTGTGTTTTTTAATTTAATTTAATTTATCGTTTTAAAAATAATTTAGTAGGTATACCTACATACAAGTATTGTAAATTCTGGTTTAAAATAATTATTGAATCCTTATTAATATTATAAATGCGAAAGTAACTCTGTCTGTCTGTCTGTCTGTTACTCAATCACGCCTTAACTACTGAACCAATTTGCATGAAATTTGGTATAGAGATGTTTTGATACCCGAGAAAGGACATAGGATAGGTTTTATCCTGGAAATCCCACGGGAACGGGAACTATGCGGGTTTTTCTTTCTTCTGCGCCGGCGATGCCGCGGGTGGAAAGCTAGTATATATATATAATACAAATATCAAGCATTATAAATAATTTATGTACATTAAATAGTTTTTGTATTTTAACCATTTTTGTATTTTAACGGGTTTTAATCTCAAAATTACTACAAAATCATCTGTGAAAAAAAAGCAAACAGAAATATACAGGCCGAATTGATAACCTGACTGATTACTAACATGATTTTTGGATTTGATGTGAGCCATAGGTACTTATTTTAATATTTGAATACTCATGTTGCATTTACTTAATAATAATAGGATGGGAAAAAATAAAACAACCGCATATTTTCTTCAATGTGTTTTTATTCTAAATACATTAATATTTTTTAAATCAACTCAAATATTCATTTAAACTATTATAAGCTATTAAATTTAACATAACCAAAAAGTAATGCGAATGACCAGCATTGCACACTTAACACCGTGTTTATAAATCACCTAAGTATTAGATATCCAATCATAGCGTTAGTTCTCCAAAGTGACGAAACACATTTAGGTTTAATATTAAAGTCTCGGAAAAATACTTATACTCGACATAATATTTCTACACAAGTAATTCGATAAAGAAGTGACATACCAGATGCACATAAACAATACGAACTAATTTTTGTTCTTTGGTAGTTAGCTAGTTGTAATCGACAAGTACATACAGTTAATCCTTGAAAATTCGAAATTTAGGTCACGTACTTAGATCATTATTGAATTAAATGTATGTGAAATTTATTTTGATGTTGACCTTTTGGTATTACTGAATGGGTATTTCGTTTGATATATCGTGCAACTATCCATATGATTAGATTATTTTATAATTTATGGATTCCCATAAAATAGGTACGAAGACATCTCTACATTAAATTTAGGATACGTTTTACAATTTTCGAGGTTTAACTGTAACAGAATCTGAGCAGACACCATCAATTATAATAAACAATAATGAACAATATAAATACATAAAAATCTGTTTTATTCATTAGATACTGATATTCGACTTTTTATTGATAAACATAGGTACATCTCCATTAAACCTTATTTATAACAACGAGCGTATTACTTACTAGTTATAGTTAGGAGGATAATATTTCAAGATATCGGGTATAATAATATTACAAATTTTTAATAAAGCCAATAAGGTTCAATATTGATAGATCTGTTCATGTGAACTAGAAAATTACGTACGAATGTACAGTCTACGTACATCACACAGATCTAATAATATAGGTACAAATATTTTAATTCTATTACGTACGTACAATGTATATATTTTAAAACAAATGTGTCTAAGCGTAATGTATCTACAACATATATTAGTAAATAAGCGTTTTTATTTTTATGTCTTTGTCGACATACAAGGGTCTAAACAATACCAATATTTAAAAAAAAAACCATCACACACAGAGATTACTGTGACCTTGCTTGCTGCATTCTCTGCTCGTTTAAGAAATCTAAATTCCTATATGAAAGTGTACATTACATTGGACCTTCATTTTATACACAAAAATTTATGAATGATGGATCTAATAATAAGCAATACTTGCAAAATTATACATCGAAAAAAAAAATAGGAACAAATAGGTTATTAATTTATAAAGTAAACAAATATCTTTTGAGTACATAAAAATATAGAGACCAGCTCATAAATACGTTTCTTATAATTGTAGACTAATTCAATGGATACTAGAAATGCAACCATAATACATTTTTTCATACTCTTGTGATGTTTCAGCGATTAGTTAGGAAGTTAGATAAAACGTTAAAAAGGATGTAAAGTAAATAGATGCGTTTCGAAATATAAATAATTAATATACATTTAG
Organism: Colias croceus; assembly: GCF_905220415.1. NCBI lineage: Eukaryota > Metazoa > Arthropoda > Insecta > Lepidoptera > Pieridae > Colias > Colias croceus. The sequence goes on from NC_059542.1 coordinate 6,746,880, forward strand.
ATCAGCGGCGATATGTCGTTGTTTTTGGCTTTCAGTAGTCCGTCTGTACTGTAAGTTGTGAAGAATAATTTTTTTTACAGAATAAAACTCAAGGTGTTGTGCGCATAGATTTTTGATAAATTACTCACTAAGTATTAAGAACTATTGCAAAGCCCGGCCTGTCTGAATTCTCAACTCTGTGAGTGTCCAGTGTAAAACTTAGTCACAAACCACGCCATTGTTAGTATTTAACACTTCAATACTTCAAGCCGTTAGTTGCATCAAAAAATATACCTAAAATTCCCAACTAATTTTTGGATAAATAACTAGGTTTATAAGTAATGTACAAAAATAATAAATTATTCTAAGAGAAAATAATGGGATCGCCAGCGATCCATAACAAGAAATGAGGTGCCATTAGGTTATCAAATCAATGAAGTAAAGCTATCTAAGTAATAGGATGAAATCCATTTTGTCTTTTTACAAGTGACTGGCCGAATATATAATATTCAGAAAAAGACATGGCAACGAATCAAAAGACGACATTATCTTAAAACACTACGTTTAAGATATCTAATATGTTAATAAATTTTGGTGATTAACATCATTATCGCAAACCCGTATTAAATATGAGAAATGTGGATGATATGACAATATAAATTACCCTTTCATACCAATTAATAAGCGTTTTCAATGTCCTTACTTTAATCGACGTATGATGTCGACGACTAAATCTACTTACACGAATTTAATTTTACAAGTTGGAGACCAGCTACTTACAGGGAAATCGAAAGTAAACTAAAAAGTAGACTTCATATATCTTTGGTTAGACAAAACAAAACGGTCGTTACAAAACACTAAACAATCGAATGTTATACAGTCATTGGAGGGATATACTTAGTCGTTAGGTAACTCTAAACAACACTGCGTAGTAATCACATACAAATAATTATCATCGAAATGACACGACCTCCGAGTGAATCGTTTCATTCCGACAGTTTAAGCGTCAACAAGTGTAATTATTATCCAACGAGCCTCGCGCCGTCTAAGTAACAGTGGTGGTGCGAGGCGAGCTTCCACCCAGCGGCCGCCCTACTGCCAGAGCTTCCACCACACTTGCATTTTCTCAGAGAGTTTCTTACAAATTCCCATCAGCTTCCGTCACATCCCACCATCCCCCTCGCCCTCGCATTCTTCCGAACCTTCACCCTCTTCGAGAGTCACCTGTACAAACAAAAAGTTTTGTAAATTACTATTACAGTTACCGTAGTAGATATTGTAGGTAAAATTTTGGGAAAATGTATTTAAAACATATTTTATTTTGAGTTCTTTTTGGTCAAGTGAAACTTATGTTTAAATTTAAAATACCTACCTAACAACATCATTGATCATAATGTTATTTATTAAGCTCAAATAGAAAAAAAAAAAATATTCAATTTAACATAAGTACATTTTAGAAGTACTTTTGAATTTTTATTATTAACCACTAATTCGGAAAGTATTTTATACAGGGAAGAGATGGTAAGAAAAAAAATACAACAAAGTTTTGACGTTTGAGATAATAAATACTTACTTGAAAGCGAATCTGCTCAGGGCGATCATCATCCACATTAGAATGCGTTTGTATTGGAATCGGCGGCGGCGATGGTGGAATCATGCTTTGATAGTAGTCACGATTTTCTTCAAGAGTGTCCAATATATCTTGAGCGTCTGGGTGAACTAGATCTGCCCATGTTTCCCACAAGGGATGCACAATGTAGTCTATGAAACCGACTTGAGATTTTTCAATCGTAGCATTATGCCTGTCACACATAGGACTTATATCCATGCCCTGTTCTCTTTCACGATCACCTTGTTGGAAGAACTCTTCCATTAACAATGCGACCCATCGCTTATATAAAGGTAAAGGTTTTGTTGGATTACTCAGATCAGCACAATGTACGAGATTCTCTAAAACTTGTATTCTGTCGGTATAGTTATCCAACAACAACACTCCACTTCCCGCTACTTTTTTGGTTTCCACCATAGTCTTCAGATCTGCAAGGAGGCTCATGTGTTTAGACATGTCAGTGGAGAGCACCATATCAATTACCATTTTCCTCAGTGTTTGCCTTTGTTTTTTATGAAGGTTTATAAAGATGTCGCATCCATCATTTTGTAACAACTTGAAGGCAACGGCGAGATGGTGATTTTCGAGAACTGATTCGTCATTATACATGAGTGCTAATTCTGAGCTGGAGTTGACCAAAAATTGATTTGTGAGACCAGGATGATCGACGTCATGGACGCATGCGGCGAATAGTGCAGCACACACTTCAATTGGAGTAAATACGGCGTCAAGCGCTGGAGTATTTAGTAGTACATTTGTTGATTGAGTTACATCAGCTGCGTGGAGTGAGTTATGGAAAGGATTGTCACGGCAATAGTGTTCCTCTAGCGTGACTGCAAAGGCGAGGAACGTCCTAGATGGGATTTGTAATGTGGAAAGGAGCTCCCGAGATGTGAATGCAGCGTAGGCAACTGCTGTAAGTGGACGGCCGCATGAGAGATCACCAATACGGAATATGTCAACACCCCAGCGATCAAGTTCTCCCAAGCATTTTCCCAATTCTTCTTCATGTGGGGTCTCAACTCCATATCGTGGTACACGCTCGCCGGTAAAACTATTTGTATGTGTCAGTGTTCTTTTGACGCCCGAAATCTGAAAGGAATATTATATTATTAACACAGTGTGAAGGAGATTAACATAGTATTATATATTTTTAACAGAGTTGGTTTAATAAAGATAAAAATATACTGACACATACTTGTGACATAGTAGTTCCAGGACCGACATGACGTGGCTTTTCCTTCTTCTTAATACGTTCAGAGCTTTCATCAACTTGTAGTGATGGTAAATCAAGTTCTTGTTGTTTGTCTGTAAACAAATAATACACATTTTACATTACATTACATATAAAGTACATTATAACCACGACTTGAAATCATCTGCAAAGTACCACCTCGCATACTGTTTATACGCCAAAGTGTGGAAATAAGTGTTATTAATATTTTAGAAAGGTTTATGTAATTTTACAAATATTTCGCTCCCGATGCTACATTTGTTGGCAGAAAGCGGTTTTAATTTACGTCATAACACATAATTCCTTTCTAGGTCAGTTCAGCTATAATGGTAACTGATCCATATTTTATAACATGTTTCTCAAATAGAGCAATGAAATAACATAAAATAATATTTTATGAGGGCAGAATATATTTTTCGTTACAAACATAATGCGCCATATGTATGGCGATAATAAGGATATACCTTGATAATAGTAACATGCGCAGAATTACAGATAAATAATAGATATAGTTGATCTAAATATCACGACACAATTGAAAATTACTGTGAAACTCGGTCACTACTTACCTACCTAATCTAATCAAAGAGATAAAGGGCATGTCGCAATAAAATTATGCATTTTTACAAAATTAAATATCAACATTGAAATCCCTTTTAATGTGTACGTTAATAATTGATAAAAAAATTCGAGTCTTCACTATGTAGCTCTTATTCAAGTCGAATGATTACAAAGATAAAACAATAATACTTTAAGTTTTAGATAAATAACATGGTATAAACTTTTTCCTACGAGAACAATCAATAGAGCTCGAATTAATTACTTATTTACAGAGCTGGCTCTAGTTTTAGTCCGACGACAGCAATTAAAAAAATACAATACTGTGCATTGATTAATTTGTAACATGAATCTAAAAACACAAAACTATATTATTCTTATACCTAATCCAAATTCTTCACAAGTCACAAATATAATATGCGTATAAGTTTCGGCATGGGCGGGCGCCACTTCCCGCCTTGGATTACGACGACATTGATGTCACGAAGTAGGATCAATATTGCGGTCGTGACGTAAATACTACAAGCCTATTACATACAATATCACTTTCACCGTACTGATATTAATAATTAGAATTTGCCAAACGATTGGTATAGCAATTTTTTTATAAAAACGTTAATTTATAATGAATACAAAATAGCTTAAAATATCAATGTAAAAAGTAGGAACCTAAGAAAATATATTAATTTTTACAATATAATTAAAATCAGAAAAATACGTTGTACCTAGGTAAACAGTTGACTGTGAAAAACTTCAGCATTTTCGAACCGATAGTGATATAAAAATTTGCGCAATTGGTGTAACATTACCAGTAAAATTTTATTTAATGGCTAAGTTATTAAAATTGTTAGGTATAAAATTAAAATAATACAGAAGTATTGATATACAATTAAAATAGGTCAGTATATAAAATGACACGTACCCAAAAATGTAGAGCAGATATATTCCGAGATCTGGTTGCCAGACTTGCTTGACTCCGAGAAGTGGCTCAGCTCCTTGTTCAGCATCCGTTTGAACTGTAAATGGAAGATCTCCATTGAACGGGCCATCTTAGCAGCACGACGTTTAATCCAACGCGAGGGAGTACAACGAACGCATTGTCTTTCACACGCGCGCATTTTATTACACATTTGTTATAATGTTAATTAAAATTAAATAAAAAGAAAAAAGTCTCAAATATTTAAAGCACAATCAAAAGTTTTTATCTTTCACGAATGTTTCTTATCTGTCTCAGACGTACGTCCGACGAACGCAAATGCTATCGTTAAACTGAAGCTCCCTGACGGCAGGCGCCTACACTTAACGTAGCGGAGATCCGTCATTAGTTCAGACTACAACAAAAATATACTCTTCTACGTATCGTGATGCATTGATAGCGTACCATCCAAATTATCTGATTTTCCTCTAAGTTTACAGTGAAAAAGATTAACGGATGACTACTTACAATTTCCTAATGGTAATTTTTATTATATTCAAAAAGGAAAGTCCATTCAACGTGCTGAATAATAATTGATGTACATAGTAATAATTATTAGTGAATGAAATTGTCTACTATTGAATAATAGGAATTTGTGACTCGATATCCTGGTAAAATAAAGTTATCATTCCGATAGCATTAAACGACTCTAGATTTGTGATTGTGTGAGGACACTTAAAAACATTAGTTACCTACTCTTGACACAATTTGAAAAGGCCTTGTATCCCTCATGACACTCCAGGTAGGAAATGAATCAACTGAGGTTATTCATGATAGCGATCTTGCGGGTTCCGAAATCGATGATTTAGAAGGGAATGCATTCATGGTAACGCTATCTTAACAATAATTCAATAATCAGCTCATCTCAATTATTATTACAATTATAAATGGTTATATTTTTGGTTTGTTTCCACTCAAATGGATAAGTATTGCTCTCTTGAAAGTGGAATAAGTGGAAAGTTTCATACGATTAAACCATAATCCACATTTAAGAGTGCTAATGTCTTAATATCATGATAACGCCTATAATAATCGTACAATTCTTAGTCAACAACATTCATATTTATCTCGCCAGACGCTATAAATAGACTATTTTCTAAAAACAAGTCTAACTGCCAGATGGTCAACAATAGGCAAGTAAGATAATCGTACTGTGAATGCCATTCACCACTATTTATATCTCAGTCAAAAAAAATATCTGTAAAAAGTGTCGATATAAATAAAATGATTAGATAGAATGACACCTTAGTCAATTTTCTTAAGAATTTACGAAACTACTGACTTTAATAAACAAAATATTTGTGAAAAGTAAGATATTATATAAGGAATGAAAAGAAAAATTAAAGAAGAACTTCAGATATCGTTGATTTCTTTATATTAAATATTTGTCAACATCTTATCAACAAAGAGAAAAAGTAATCTGTATTCCGTAATACCTGTGTGTAGACTTTATACAGGCAAAGTAAGTTACCTATATATTATGTTAAATCATAAAGAATGATAATAACATGACCTACTTTCGAAATGATTCAGTTATGACAAGCGATTACAATTGTTAGATTTTCTTTGTTCCATGCTTCTGTAGAAATTATACATCATTTCCCTGATTTTTTAGCATGAGTCGTTTCTTTTACCTAACGTGACCAGTGATGGCAGTAAATTGTATTATATTGTAAGGATAATACAAATATAATAATAAATAAAATGTGTCAATATTTCGTTTAATAATGATTTGCAAGTAATTTGCGGTATGAGGGTCTAACGAGACACCGCCGCAGTGCCGCGACAGATAGAAAGTAGGCAAAGGTTGTGGTTGCGAAACAAATTACTGATATTTGCGCTAAAACTTTGTATTATGTAGCTAAATAATATTATTTTATAACTAACTTTATCTCCAGGATCTTCAATATTTATAATCCTCATGGAACATGTTTCAGTTATCGTAGTACCTACTCGTGGATGTACATTTCCACATTCATAAAGCTAAAGCTAATCATGTCATTTATTCATGCCACTAGTGATTAAATATACAAGACGAGGGATACATTTTTAAAGAATGTTTATTTACAGACTCGTAAATGACAATGAACCAAGATTAGGCCACTATGTGATGTAGCGTTCTGTTTTCGTTCTAACATTTTATAGGTTTAAACTTCAATGCCATTAACTTCAGTGGAATACAATAACGACCGCTACACAAACGACTGAAACTGAATCAATGACCTCCATAGCTGGAATCTACATAAGATATCGATGTGGTATTTTCCGTAAATGTCATGCAAACTGCGGTTTATTGTTTGTCCACATATATAACTGTGTTTGTAACATTTATGATACAGTGTCCGGTAATGAGTATTGTCTATTTACTAGAGAATTAGATAAAAAATTTTCTTTGAAACACTATGTCATCTAACACGATAATCGTGTCAGAAAAACCTGAAATTAATCTATGAATATATAATAAATCTATGAAAATGAGAAATAAACGGTCACATTTCAAATATTTCTAAAATATTGTCACATAAGATCTCTATTTTTATCAAAATTGTTACTTATAAAAGAAAAGAGATATTCAGTTAAGTACTTAATTCTTGGATCTATGATTAACTTTAATTGATTACTATATTGCACAATTAATGATTTTGTATCAGTTGCAATACTTAATTAATGATTAATAATTATTTGTGTTTTAGTTATAATTATTATAATTGCAACTAATTGCTAAGAAGCTTAATTACTCTTTACATTAGTTTTAAAATATGACGAGCTTCAATTACACCAGTACACATTTGTAAATAAAGTATTATAAGTATTGACAATAATTAACATTAAATGCAATTCCTGATATGTAACTGAGGCATTTGCAGCGTTTGTTTGCAAAACGTGATAGGCGTCAATGCTACCATATTATAAATTTAGAATTGAATGGATTGTACAAAAGTGGACACTAATGAATCACCGTATTCGTGGTAGTGACGTCAAATCTTACGATCTAAGAAAAACTGTGTATATATTTGTGCAGAACGTGCCTCCTCACACGTAGAATCTCAGTAAGCTTGTTTGCTAAGATCTTCGTTATCTGATAAAACGAAGGATCAATAACAGATAATTTTTGATCAATAACTGTAAATAAAATTAGGTTTGTTTGAAACAATTTTCCTGATTTCAATGGAACTACGTCGGAAAGAGGATGTGCTCTACAAATTACAATCTACATATACACGTGTTCGACGGGCATCAACGTTATTTATTGCCATGTTGTTTGTTAAATGTTTACATGTTATTTTGTAAATTTGTTATTGTCCTATTTTTAAATGAATACTCTAGACAAAGATTTGTTTGAAATACCGTAAATCTTTCATTTAATTGTCTATTGTAAACATAATGATGTCAACACGATTCAACGCAATTCTTATTATAAACTTATTTTTGGGTGATGTTTCTACTTGTATTGACTAATTATTACTAGACTAAATTATCATTATCCATACTAATATTATAAATGCGAAAGTAACTCTGTCTGTCTGTCTGTTAATCAATCACGCCTTAACTACTGAAGCAATTTGCCTGAAATTTGGTATAGAGATATTTTGATACCCGAGAAAGGACATAGGCTACTTTTTACACCGGGATACAGGATAGGTTTTATCCCGGAAATCCCACGGGAACGGGAACTACGCGGGTTTTTATTTGAAAATGCGAGCGAAGCCACGGGCGGAAAGCTAGTTACATATAATTTTATTATGACGTATTAGTTAAACTAAGAAAATGTATCAAAAATACTCATATTATATGTAATTGGACACATTGGATCGAAACAATGCTTTTAAGGTTTAACTTACTTTTTTCTTGCTCCTATCAAATTTGTTTATTTAAATTCATTAGAGATCTGTCTGTCAACATTGTTCAGTCGAGTAACCACATCTGGAATCACAGATATCACAAACTACTGTAACATAATTTAATTTATTTTTGTTCCCAATGTGTATTAACTTTAAGTGTTATTCCTTATTTATAAATTTATCATCGTATACATAGAGAAGATAGATATTTTATGAGTAAGTAATTCAATAGCTTAATATTGAATGCTCTTGTTGCCATGTGAGTTATGGCATTAAGTGTTTAAAACGTGACGTAAAGATTAAAGTAATCAGATGATTTGAGTTATTACGAGCTAAGTATTGCTCAAAGAGATAATAAAGTACCTAGTTTGATAAAATTAGATAAAAAATATTTTTGGAAAATTTGTATGTTGTTTATACGCTCGACTCGGCAGCCGATTTGCCATGACCTACATAATTTAGTCGTAATATTATATTAACGTGAAATCCACACATCGTTTGTGTTTCAATGAAATAATATTATTATATACTTTTTTTGTTTAAACGACCTGATTTCGTTAAAAGAAATTAATGATAAAACCGATTTTTGATAAACATATAAACAATGTGTATTAGAAATTTAACTCTGTTGAATTTTATTTATTCATACTTTATTGTAAGTCAAGTTAGACATTAGTAGGACAAAACCGAGTTGCAAATGCGAGTTGCGTAGATAGATACTATACCAGCGTATTGAACTAAGTAATGCTTGCATAAACGGTAATAGTTTCTATGACGTCATCATACGTCACCAAACTTATTGTTTAAACATTTCCTGAATTGGTTACCTTGATATCCAGTTTTAAGATGATAATGTTTCAATGGCAACATTGATATCGTATCTAGTTTGTTTCTTACATAACCGTGACCTTTCACAAGATTGATTATCTTTTATATATTTTAAGCATATAATATTTTCAACAATATATTAAATTTTCTTTAGCTTTTAAGATAAAATAATGTTATTGTAGAGCATGTCCTCTATAGACCACGCATTTCACGCAAAAATCTTTTTAGTAATGAATTACCTTCTGCTATAACTTTTACGTGACAGGCAGCGGAAATCTATCTCACATTTTACGCTGTTGTTACATTTTAACGAGCTCATAATCGAAACGAATATTTGCAGCGGCAGAAACAATTGCGGGAACCAGCAGGACCTTCACGCGGCTCGCGGAGGTCACCATCGACGTCACAGCCTAACCAGGTCATTCAAGAACCCCACTACACTTTTGTTATGTCAGCTGATCGATACGAACGACGTATTCACTTCATGTTCGTTGATTCGTTTTTATTAGTCCAATATTAATGATATAATGGTTTTCCCTTGTAATTTTCGAAACGAAAAACGAATCTTTCCTCTGTGGCATATTAGTTAAAACATAAGTTATGACTCTTATGTTTTGGAATACATTTTAAAAGTTAATAGTTAAAACTTTAGATAACCTTTTCCTTGTACTAAAAGAACTGAAAGTGCAAATATTTTATATTTAAGATAATATGCTTAATTATATTATAACAATGTGTATTTGTTATTAAACAAGATAACAATATTTTGAAGTTTTCCGATAACGTATATTCGGCTAAAGTCAGTTAAATCAACATAATTACTGTGCTGGGACGGAATTATAAAAAAAGCTAATTTATTAACCTTATGGAATATAATGAGATAATCTTGAAGAGCAACAATGGGAAATATCTTTATTAATCAACAATTTACATTCTCTTCAGCTTATTTCAATGCCAAAGAAAAGTTGAAAATTTCCTTAAAGTTCAACTTTCTTCGTTTCCCTATTCAATGTCTGATTAACTTATAAAAAATGTTATTTGATTTCAATGACTTATTTGAATATTTTCCCCTTTTCATGAGTATTTTTTATTTCAAAGAAAAATCATTTTGACATTTTCAAGGTGTGATTTGGGGAAATATTATCAATATTATATTATGTGATATCTAAAGTGAAGGCTCTACATTTTATATTTTAATGCTATAACGGTGTAATGTTGTGAGATTAGATATTTTAATATAACATGCTACATTTAGATATGTTTTGAAAAATTCGTAACGATTTTACATTTCTATTTTAACATAAGCAAACATGGAGCAAAAAGTACCAAAGTATCTATCATCAACGGTTATTAAAAGTAATTATTACCTCTATTATTATTACATAAGTACCAAGCCAACTTGTTTGATTAGTTAATTGACGTAACGTTTATCGTAGGTATTGTTAACGCTGCATAAGCAGTTGTTGAACTGCTATTCAATAGGTTAACCTTTCGGCATTTTCCCTTCAATTTCAATTGTGGTCATTGATGTCAAAGGTCAATTTGGATAGCGTTAGTTATTGTTTCTTATTGTTCTTCTTATGATAAAGAATACACAGCACGTGATAAGCGATAAGCTTATTAGGCAGATTTCATGTTTTATTTAAATTGTGGGTGACATTAGGGAGTAATTGGATAACGAATATTCCTTAAGCCTATCCCTAATGCGTTCATGGTTTAAACTTGTAAGAATCACGCAAACAGTACTTAACATTACAATAATTAAATTTCGCCTCGGAGTAGTTTAATTAATAGATTTAATTACTGTGTAGTTCATTAGTTCTTATCTTAAAGTAAACATGTTTATTGTTAAATTAACAAAAATCATAAACATTATATTATCCTCAGTCCTCTTTATAATGAGATAGAGATAAGTTATATCATTATATATCTGACCTAGTTTCGAAATTGCTCAAAACTTTCATTACTAAACAGATATACGTAATCTGTAAAAACCAAAGGTATTATTATAAAATACGTCGCGAGATATTAAATCTTAGGTAATAATAATTAGAAGTAAACGAACCGTATAATTTAGTGTGTTTTGCTGTTGAATTTGATATTTATCGACTTCTGAAATGTACATTTTCTATAGAAGTTTACACAATAATTATTGATGTTGCTGGAATCGATCTTAAAGAATGAAAGCGATAAAGCGTTTAGTTACTGTTTAGAAGAAGAAACTTTTCATTGTGTCATTAATATAATTAATTAAATTATGTAATAATATTATGTCCTTTACAGTTAACTAACAATGGAAGCAGAAGTTCGCTGCGCACTTGACTTGGAAAATTTTTGAAACTTTTCCTTATTTCTTTGATCTGATTATACTTTTCTTTGAATTTATTTTTGATCCTAAGATATCTTAAAATAAATACAATGCATGAAATCAATAAACATTCAAATTCTAAAAACAATGAAAAATTTTAACATCACAAGATCTCACGCGTGGGAACTTCCAAGAAACGAACACAATCTGTATATCTATCTATGTGCCTTGAAAACTTTCTCAGAACTTTATCACTCATACGGCAAACACTTTATTATAATAGCACAAATTAACAGGAAAATGGGAAGTATTCCTTTGTTCCGATGATAAAAATAAGTTCTGGGGAGAAATGAGGAATTTATTGCCAAGTATTTCTTTGTGATTGTTAAGGCGGGCGTCGCCTAGTATGTGTATTGAAGGCATTGTAGAAGGGCCCGTGCGTACGTGACCTGGGCGACGCACACTACAGACTAGCTACCATAATCTGAGCACACGACAGCTGCGTTGCGCACATTCCATTTTATCTTGTATCATCTATTACCAATCCTTTTTAATATAGCCTTGATAGTCGGTGTTAACTAGATAATTATAACTAATTTGTATGCCTACAATTTTATATACTTACTGACTCTATAAACTCACAATTTACTTACGTATTGAATCAATATTAAATAAGTTTTAATATATGAGAATGACCATCGTAGAAATTTTTCCAAAATTAAAGACCTTAGACTCTGGTCTTGATCTTTCAACCTGATTGAATTAAATAACTATACCCTTGTAGGCTGAAATACAATTTTTTCTTATATGGTTCCAAGTAATGAAACACGAATCTGATGAACGACGTCTTCATAGTTAAATAATGATTTCAAAATGTCAACTATTGAGGTCATAGAATCATCAGCTAACTAAAATAGAGACGCAAGGACACTCTTAAAATAAATGAGTGAAATATAGATTAGGGCCAGTTTATTTTCGTTCTATCTTTCAAGTGGTTACATCACTGAGCCACAATATATTATGATTCCTATTTTAATTACTTGATCTATCAAAATTATATTATATCTATATATAATATTAGATCTATCAAATAGGCGATTGAAATTCATGCATTGCATATCAATATCACATATTTTCACAATTTGTTTTTTGTATGCGTATATCCTCACATTTTTTAGTTTAACGTAAGCTTGAAAATATAGATGAAATAGATACAACAAGCAAGAGACGAAACAAATAACAAACAAATCTCTAACGTGCTCGCTTCCTTCGTACATAAAGTTTCTGAAAGCTTCAGTCGATTTTCTTTGCAAACGTGTTTGCTAACGATGCGATGCTTGCAACTACTACAACTTTATTTTACTTCAAACATATTTTAATAACGTAAGATTCACTTATATTTTACATGTAACTAGCTTTCCATCTGCAGTTTCGCCCGCGCAGTCTAAGAAAAACCCGTGGGATTCCGGGATAAAAACTATCCTATTTTCCGGGGTAAAAAGTCCTTTCCCGGGTATCAAAATATCTCTATACCAAATTTCACGCAAATTGGTTCAGTAGTTAAGGCTTGTTTGAGTAACAGTCAGACAGACAGAGTTACTTTCGCATTTATATAATACTAGCTTTGTCCACGACTTTGTACGTGCATCCCCGTTTTTCCCCGTTCCCGCAAGAATTTCGGGAAATCCTTTCTTAGCGGATGCCTACGTCCTAACATCTACCTGCATGCAAAATTTCAGCCCGATACGTCCATGGTTTGGGCTGTGCGTTGATATATCACTATATCAGTCACCTTTGAGTCTTATATATTATATAGATTAATAATTTAATTTCTGCTTCGTGTAGTTAATTCTCAGAATTTTATCGTTGCACAGGGTTTAGGTGAAACCCACAAATGCGGTTGCTATGACTCGTCATGCTCTTTACAAACATACTATACAATATACAATCCAGAATGTATAGATTAACATTACGAAAACCATTCTGGATCATTGACCTTTTAACATTACAAAACCAAAGCTTATAAAACATAATATGACAGCTCGAAATATTTATTTTAACTTATTCTCAAAGTTGACTAAAAATTAATTAATATTATATCAAATATAATGCAATACCTGAAATATCATGAAAATGATTAGATCAAGTTTTCCCTCTCAGATATATTTAAACCAACATTTGACATTTACAAAATCCAATTTTACTCTCGCTTACTTTCCCGACAAATCATAAATCCAAATATGATGCGTATAAATTACTGAAGTTGATTGCTTTCATAAATTACAGCCTAAATTATCCAATATAATAATTAAACAATAATTATTAAGCTTTAAAATAAACAGTTTAAAATAATTTGATATTGTAATTTACTAATATTATAATCTAAAAGACATAATTGTATTTGAAATATGCATGGTCTTTCAAAAATCTGTCGGACTTTATTTCTAGTTAAGAAATTTTCCGTTTGGACGTGTGGACAATCTCTAAGTAAATAGGGGTAAATGTAACTCATGGCGCATTCGTTACCAGTTAGGTACATGTAATCCGCTTCTTAAACAAAGATATTTTGCTATGAGTCTATTGTTTTATGAATAATGGATTTCATAACAAAGAGTCCTTGAATAATGTATAGAAGTGCGTATTTTATTACATTTTGATTATTGTTATTGTGCCGTTTTGAGAGACTGCTCTAATCTCTATCTATTATCTCTATCTGAGCATTTTGAGTGTTTTGCTTCTAAAATATTTAACCTTAGATAAAGAAAACATAATTACACATAAATACCTAAACATAACAGTGATTCGCGGAATTTTAATGATCGAAAAATATAAACAGATCTCTGAAAGTGAAATGTTTATATAGGTACATAAAAGAATTTGGCAATGAGTGAAACACATATAAGTGAGGAGAGTTTCTCCGAATTGTTTTACTGTTTAAACATCGAAATGTTTACGATATAATATATTACGATTTTATTAGATAAAAGACAGTGCGTTCGTCTAGCGTTTTATGTTACTTCACATACCAGCCACCACATACCAACTCTACGATGCTACGAATAATATTAAACATTTGAAATTGTACACTGGCAATTAATTTTGTTTACTTTTAGCAGATTTCTAGATAACATTTGTATGAATAATGATGATGCAAGACGATTAAATTAAACAATCAAACAACTATATAATGTGAAACGTTTGTCTATTCTGGATTAAAAGGGTCTGGTCGTAGAACTATTCATTTGTATCAGGAGGGATTTACTTAAATAATAAATAAAACCGAGGATAATACTTTCACGAATGTAACAGTCATGAATCACGACGTATTCTATATCTCGCATGACATAACATCGTTGTTTTCCTCGTGTAGATTAATGCATCTAGAAAAGATTGATCACGTACTTCTACGTAAACAGCCTTTAATTTTTTTTACTGCATATGTTTTTGAAAACAGAAACAAAATCAATACTTATATTATACTAGCTGCTCCGCGCGGTTTCACCCCCGTGGCTCCACTCGTGTTGGAGCCACGGGGGTGAAACCGCGATTCGATAAATGAGCTATCTAACACTGAAATAATTTTTCAAATCGGTCCAGTAGTTCCCGAGATTAGCGCGTTCAAACAAACCAACTCTTCAGCTTTATAGTATTAGTATAGATAGCTGAAGAGTTTGTTTGTTTGAGTGCACTGATCTCAGGAACTGCGGGTCTTAAATGAAAAATTATTTCAGTGTTTGATAGCTCATTTATCAAGAATGCTGCCTATAGACTATATCGTCACGCTAAGACCAATACCAGCGGATCAATGTGAGTAAAATCGCCGGGCACAGCTAGTATCTATATAAATCCCGTGGGTACTTACGGTACTTACGTTATTGCTCTTGAACCATAAACGTACCTTAAGTGATGCCATATCCGATACAGAGCGATGTGTCTGGATAGTCTCCAGCTGGTCTAGACACCAGTCCAGCTCTTCAACGGTCTCCAAAGCGAGCTTCATGTAGGCTTCATCTATAAACAAAACTGGGAGTAAGCTAAGGTAACATTTGTTTTTATTGTTGAATTTTAAAATATCGCTGATATTATGGAAAACAGTAGACACACTCTTGATATTATTTCAAGTTATTTCGGATGATATTTGGTTTCATGTTTAAAAAATAAGGAAAAATCTGTAGGGTTCATATTATTACGCTGTAACATAGTTGTTTACACAATAAAATCCAAATAAAATAGTGCGTAGAAAAACTATAGGTTTTTTTATCCTTGAAAGAATAATACTACTATTAACTAGCGTGAATAAATGAATGTAATCAAGTGATTAATTATTATTTATTATCCAAGTCTCAATTGTTACCTCAAGAGTTTTGTTTAGAGTCTAGATAAAAAAAATGAAAACAATGTTAATAAGTACGGCTATTATTTGAATTATTTCTTAATAAGAAAACAATACAAAGATTAACAGAGCTTCTCGTAATATCTTAAATATTTGTGATTGTTTAATGAATATAGGAATGTTTTATATTTCCTATTGTTGTTATTTTTTACTTATATGCAAATATATATTACGTTATATTAATTATCGTACAAGATGAGGTATAGAAAGCATCAGCAAGGTATCCGTGCAACTGAAGTTTCATTAGTTTGACTCTATCCAAGTATCCATTTAAATAACTGTATTTTTGATACATTAAAGATTTTTATCAATATTATAAAGAATTGTTTACCAAATATTATTTCTACCTATATATACACAATATGACATTTTCTTAAGCAACATATACGACACACTTTACATATTTCCTAAAAATTGAGTATGAAAACTAAAGAAGAACAATAAGCGGATTTCCATGAATTCGCGATTATTGTAACCCTGCACGGAGGCGCGGCGTGATCTTCATATACGTCATTTATCTGCCACGATAACTCGTGAGTCTTAACCTTATAGTAAGCGAATAAATCAATATTGATTGTGTACTCCCCCGTTGGTAAGTACGGATGGATTATACGTAACCTCTCGTGACGTATTATGATGCATTGCGATAACACTATTGGCAAAAAATACGACTCTATACAGGGTGTAATCGTTAAGTGTGCACAGGCGATTATTCCGTAACTATTACAGATATCAAAAAACTTTAAACTGATATCGAAAGTATTTAACCTAATGAGTAAAATGGCCATAGTAAATTTTTAAAAATAAAACGAGAAATATCTAAAAAATTAACTTGAAACCCTCCCATACATTTAGTATGAGATACGAATATCCCATGTACATGGGTTGATCCAAAAGTAATGATAATCAATATTAAACAAGGTCATTACAGTTATAATAATTATGTAGTTCTCTAGATATTCTTCTAACTAGAATATTTTTTCTTCAATATTTTTTTTCAATATTTTTTTTTCCTAAACTTAAAAAAAAACTTTGACTTCATCCACAAAAACCCCTCTTAAAATAATTTATTGCTAAGAAAGTGTTTCTTGGGCCGAGGAAAGAGATAAAAGTAAATAGGAGCTAGATCTAAAAAATAGGGTAGGTGTTCAAGCATTTGGAATGCCGATTTTTTAATGGCAGCCATCGCAACTGACGCTTTGTGATCTGGTGCGTTGTCTTGGTGAAACAGCGTTCAGGTCCGCAGTTTGCCATGTCTCTTTTCCTTACTAACCTACCGCAATCTTTTAATTTGGTCTTTTAGTGAGAGCCCAATAAAGTGGCTACCTTTTTAAAATATTCCACCATAATTATTCCTTCAGCGTCCCAAAAAACTACCGCTTTAATCTAACCTACTGATTTTCACTTTGAATTTCTTCATCGTCACTTTGGAAGCTCGCATCCAGGACATTGATTGTTTTTTTGTTTCAGCATAAACATGGTGAACTCGGGTAAAGTCCATGATTACAAAACGTGACAAAAAATTATCCTGATATCATTAAAAATTTAGAAATTTACCCTCTACATGTCGAATCATTGTTTCTTCTTTTCGTCGGGAAACATTCTGGCACGCACGGTTCACATTCAAATTAGTGTAAATAATTGGAAACGTGGCCTGTTGATATGATTTTTTTGTGATTACTTAGTGAATACATGAGCAAGCAAAAAACATTTATTTTATATTTTTATGTGCACAGGAAATAACCAATTATCATTACTTTTGGATCAACCTAGTACATTTAATATGAAAGATTTTAGCTTTTTCTTTCTTTTTTTGGTTTTCTGCTTTAATTACTTCGCAAATTTGAAGGGAATTTCATTTAGAAACTGTAAATAGAGCTCCTCATTGTATTGCATAATGAGGACATCACTTCGAAAATCTGCTATGAGTACAAAATGTATGGGAAATAAAATGTATGGGAGCGTTTAATGTAACATTTTTGGATATTTCTCGTTTTATTTTTAAAAATTTATTATGGCCATTTTACTCATTAGGTTAAGTACTTTCGATATCAGTTTAAAGTTTTTTGGTATCTGCAATAGTTATGGAATAATCGCTTGTGCACACTTAACGATTACACCCTGTATAGGCCTTCTTCACAATGGGTAGCGTTGGCCCATCAAATCTTCGTCTATATTTACCGCCATTACGTCGATTATGAATCTCTACAATGACAGCCGGTCATATACATTTAGGTCCTTATACCGTGAATGCCTCTACTTGTCCAACGCTACCCATTGTGAAGAGGGCATTGCAGTTTATAGATATTGACATAATATATTTTAATTCAAAAAATAGTAGCAGAATAACTCTTATTGTGATTTGTGTCAAGCTCCCAGTGAAAAAAATGCCAGCAAATCGTGAAAAATATTTTAAACCCATATAATTCGTACTCTTTTTATCGGATAATAGGGTGTTACATTATATTTAAAAGCTAATATAGGTAGTCTACGTTTCTACTAGCCAACCTTAGTAGTTTAACCTATCGTATGCCGCTGGTTATTGTTTGTTCCAAGTAAATATATCTATTTATAATTAATATAACATGCATTTGGCGATCTTGTTTATACTTCTGATAAATAAAAATATCTATGGGTAATGTATTTAAATTGATTTAAAATCTATTTATCAAATGCAGAGATAAAAAACATCCCTTTGACTTTGGTAATTTACGTAATGTATTAGAGGGTTAATGACCCCAAAATAAGAGATTTGTTCAATAAACCTGAGAAAAAAAAACTAGACGCTTCTTTAAACATTATATTATATTAAGTAAGTATCTACGTAATATAAAGGTTACCAATCCACCTTTGGCTTATTATATCAATAGTAGATGGTCATAATATTCATGTATGATGCATGCATAGATAGCATGTAGATGAATTCATTCATTTGGACCACGTGTTTGACGTATTTTTGTAAATTCCTTAAGAAATATATAATTTGTAAACACGTATAAAATTTCAAGTATCACACAAACATGATTATGTAAGTAAAGAGTGAAATTGTTATCAAAAAAGGTGAACAATAGAACCCAAATAATTAATCTGTCGGTCGATTCAACGATTAGGGGTAAACGGCAAAGTGAATGACCGCGTTATACATTGAAAACAAGTCATTTGTCAAAACCCTTGAAACTGAGTCTGAAAGCGTTATACAATTACTATGCGAGCTGAAAGGCATTATCATGTTATTGATTATATTCATATATTATAAAAAAAGTACTCTGAAATCAGAAAAGGTACATGAAACTTCACTTTTCGAGTATACAATTATTTCCAATAGTAAAAATTGTCCAACTTACACCATTCAAGTAAATCAAGTAGATATGTTGTGAGTTGATCTTAATTCATTAAGAATGCATTTTTCTTGCAAAAAATGACTTAAAAGACCTTTATTTGAAGAAAAATATCGCAAATATAGATAAAGAATTTTCACTCAAACGTAGGCACAATAAGAGTCACATTTCCGTAAACTTTTTCTTTCTTAATTCATAAAAGATTGAAAACACTGTAATTATTATTCACAGAAACATGTTTACTATGTAAAATAAAGGACCGTGTAACACTATTAGATTGTCAACTGAAGGCAACGATAACACAAAATGTATGTGAATGATATCTGTAATTGAACGTGACAATTGTTTCGTCACGATTGGAAAAATGTTCCCAAACTAAGTTATTCTTTCTTGTTAGACGATCAAATAATAGCCATGTTCCTAAATGTATTAGCTCTTAAAATAGCAGCTTGTGAACACAAAATGTATATTATCAGAAATAAATCTAACGCAATCATTTTGTTTATTGGGTTTGGTTGTTTGGTTTATAAGGATAATAATAAATCAATTAGGAATAAGGAAGATATTTTGTATCTATTTTTTTTCAGCATTAGACTGGCATTCACTCGAGGTCTCGCCGGTGCGGTCGACGGATAGCGGAGATGCGGTCTGTGGTGACACATGTTTGTCTAGTTATAATTGAATTAATATTGTAAACATTATAAGTGGACGCCAAAGATAATACTCAAACTGTTTCGTGTACAATATTAATAGCAACGATAGTAATTATTCACTGTTATCTAATATTTTTATAAGACATGGAGTTATTGTGCGATCCGCACTGTTTTGCTTGTCTGTGAATGACTATTTCATTTTCAGTCATTTCAGATTGGTATCTTAATTGCTTCTCTTTTTTATAATCTACTAAGTTCAGTAATCAGTAAGTCTGTTTATGCTTTACCTACCATGCGTTAATATACTACTACAGAAAAAAAACAGTAAAATAAATAATTTTAACTAGTATTACTAGTTAAAAATATTTGTTCACACTTTAAAAGTGAACGAATATTTTTATTATATTGCTGAATTGTAGATAAAGAACTGTATCAAATCATTGTAAGTCTAAAATCTAGACCCTAGAGAGCCTAGATGTCACAACTAGCGGCATCTAGCGAGTAAGGCGTAAACTACTTGGTAACTATGTTTAGGCTATTCTGCAGGTCGAGACTAACGGCAGAGAATAGAATAAACGCTAAGGAATAGAAACTGCTATCGCTAATTATTGACATAAGCTCATGACATTTTAGTAATGGTTCGGTCACACTACTAACGACGACGACGATAACGACCAAAATTCCCATCCAGACAATATTCGTTCAAAATAAAATAGAAAAAAATTTGTGGTCAATTAATACAAAAATAGGTTTTTTGCGATTTTCGCCGAGACGGTAAGTTAATCATATACCTGGAACCAAAATTGTAGATCATAAAATTATCTATAAAATACATTTTTTTCTAGGAGCCACAAGGATTTTTCGTAGAAACGTTTACGAAAAATCTAAGTTTTCATTCATTATTCGCAAAAAAAAATTCCAATCACCAGAACGACAGGAAATTTTAAGTAGGATATTTTATTTTTTAGTGTGCTTTTCACAATTTTGTTAAATTGCGAATGGATGAAAATTTTGTTTGTGGTCGTCTTCGTCGTTGGTAGGGGTGAACAAATCCTTAGCGAAATATCGTACGCTTTTGACACTTAGAATCGCTAACGTATTCTATTCCTTTGCGTTTTGACAGTTGTCTCGGCGCTCAGATGCTTCTTTCTATGCTTTTTCTTTGAAAATTCTTAATTGAAATAATACCTAAATCAGATTCATTAATAAACTGATCGGTAGCTTTTTAATTATAGACAAAAAAGAACGGGTGTATACGCTGGAAAATAATAATTAATTATGTTGTATAAGTCTATTCTGAATGTGTCTGTTATGAAGAATTTCCCTTATAAAATAAAACTGTAAGTGCGTATTAATAAACTAAGTTGATATCTAATTATGTATAACTACCTATACATAAAAGATTTCCAGGTGGTTAAGGTCACGAGAAAGATTTATAGGCCATTGCCTTTTTGGTTTTATCAAACATAGAGCAAAATTAAAACCTAAAAATAATTCTTGATATTATCGCCTATGATATACAAGTTTTTAAAATATCAATTACGTAGCGTATAGATAGATCGCCGGCTTGAAATGACGTTTCAAAACGATATCTATATTATGTGTTCCGTTTGACGTCCGTAGTCCATTATGAGAGAGTACATCGCCTTTTCCCCGTGAAGTCGCTAGATGGTGCTAGTTTTAAGCCCGTCACGTGGTACCGCCGCCAGCGCCGCGAGTGGTGGGGACAAAACTCACCACAGTTCCGGCAAGCCACCAGAAATATCCTCATTGTTGCGTCGTTTTTCAAACCGTACGCAAGTCGTTAGATTATATGTTATTTTAAAATACTGTATTTTAAAATACATATATTCATAATTTAAATTAAATTTAAGTAACAATTTTAAACGAACTTTCGAGATTGAAGTAGAAAGTTCAGTTTTTTATTTTTAAATAGTTTTATAGTTTTATAAAAAGTCCGTTACGTTTCATAGTGAAATGAATATTCAAGTGTTACCTGCGTTATCGTTATTTCAAACGAAGAATGAAATTCGGATTTATATGAAGTATAAATCTGCAACCACGAGCCTGGCATCGCGACCATAGGTCTATAGCGCAGGCCAAGGGCCTACCGAATCGTGTCGAGCGTCTTAACAGTGCGCTTTCTACGTGTTTCCGAGCTGAGTTCTACTTGTTCGGGGTCCAGCGACGACGAGGAACCGCCGCAGCGTGTATGGCGCCGCCAGCGCGCGCTCAGCCACTCGTGTGCAGGTTTGAGATATTGTCTCAACACGGTGAGTCATGTTATTAATACATTATACGTGATTTACGATGATTTCAACACAAATCTTTCAACGTGAATGGTTATTACTGGATGTTACACGTTAGATAATCCATTTTCACAAATATCGGTTTTAAGATAGTATTAATTGCCGAAAGCAGATCCGAAACGTGTTTCGATCTTTTGATTTTATTCCTCCTTGAATCGTATTCGCTACGCGGACATTATAAATGTATGTGAATTGTGCCTTCCTTTTCCGAATTGAGGGTAAATATAAAAAAAAAAAAACGATTTCTTAATATCGTTAGATTAGAAAATCCATCCGATACGAGTCGAATCAAGTAGAATGTAGTTGCCTATATCTTGTAAGCACAATACAAATAGGTAAATTATTATTATCAATTTCTTACAAATATATTAATAATAATTTTTGCCTGACGTATTAAATTAGTCCGCGACTCTGTGCCTAATTACTGCTAAATTTAAATGCGATTTCTATTCTCTATACAAATAAAATTAATAGAGATGCTTTGAAGGAGATTATTGATAAGTTTAAATTCATATAAAATTCCTCCTGCTGTGGAATGTATTTTTTAACTTACTAATCATGGCATACGCGTATGCAGATAGGCGGATTTGATAAGTTGGTTTAAAACTCGTCACTATCAGTTTTTACCAGTACATTCAATAACCGCTAAGATCGACTTTTTAAGTCGTTTCAAATCATTTCATCAATACAAAAGTTAGAATCAGGGGAAACACCAAAATAATAAAAAGGGGGGGGGGGAGAGATTTTCAACAAACAAAGCTCAAATTAATCTCATCACCCTCGAATACCATGTAATTCGAAAACCAGCCATAGTTTTCACTTAGAGGTAATAATATTTATTTATTCTTTAACTCGGACATCATATTTTATGTCTTTGGAGATTCAAGCCACTATTGAACATCAGGGGTTCGTCAATCGAACACCATGACTCTATTGTTAATCACCCCTTTTTATAATTAAGAAAAGCAAGTTCTGCAAATACAGAGTAATTTTCAATTTCACACCCACTGTTAACTGTGACATGACATACTCGACTTAAAATTATAATTTTTGTATTTGCGGGGCTATCGACTACCCGTACGTATCGACGCCTCCTATATCCTTGTATCACTATTGAATACCATATCGATATTATAAATACATCATAAACGAAGGTCGATTACTTAAGATAACGTATCAGCCCTTCGGGCTAGCGTCAGCTCATAGAATGTTTGCGACAGTCACAAACTGGACTGCTCAAGAACCAAGGGACTGTGGCCTTTACTTGGTGATCTACGTGGGCAATGATTTGCATTCACCAGAACAGTATGTATAGGTACCACATTGAAATGAAATGAAATTATTTATTTTGCAAGAAATGTAAAAAATTTACATATGTTATATTGTTTCATTGTTCAGCACAAATCGCCAATTGATTGGCTTGCAGAGACTTTGGAATTGCAATTCAACTCAATTCGAAATAAAGTTCGTCTCTAACCTACTTTGGAATATCAATCCGATAGAATCTATTCTGACACCCGAGCGTTTAAGATTTTCTACGAATGGTTTGGAGCACGGAAGCAAGTTGGAAATTGGCGATGGAAATGGTAAATTGAAAGTGTCAGTGCCTAAAAATAGGCTTAATAGCAGGCAGTTGGTCCCTCAAGCAGGCACACCACCTCTTAGGGTTTCTCAACTTTGCAACCTTCATCACCCTCCGGGGAAGGATGCACTGCCGCATGCTATAGCGCCAAGGGAACGCCTCTCGGGGCTTATTACCTTTGCAACCTTCATCACCCTCCGGGGAAGGATGCACTGGCGCACGCTGCAGCGCTACAGAAACGCCTCACAGGCTTAGCATTTTTGCAACCTCTATCACCCTCCGGGTAAGGATGCACTAGAGCACGCTGCAGCGCTACACGAACGCCCCATGGGCTTATTATTTTTGCAACCTCCATCACCCTCCGGGGATGGATGCAGTGGCGCACGCTGCAGCGGTACAGGACCGCCTCTCAGGCTTATCATTTTGAAACCTTCATCACCCTCCGGGGTAGGATGCACTTACGCACGCTGTAGCGCCACAGAGGAACGCCTATCAAGGTTTGTCATTGTTGCAAAATTTTATCATCCTCCGGGGAAGGATGTACTGACACACGCCACAGCGCTACAGGAACGCCTCTTAGGGCTAATCAACTTTGAAACCTTCCTCCGGGGAAGAATGAACTGCCGCACTTGTTAAAGATCTAGTTCAAAAACATCTTTTAAAAGCAAGTAAGTGTAAAAACAAGTATATCTACCAGCCGTATCCAATTCACAGGAAAGTCAAAGCATTGAATGAAAGGACCTTGGACCCAGTGTCAAAAAAAGTTGGTATGGAAATAAAAAATGTTTGCAGTAATAGCTTTCCTAACCTTGACAGTCGAGGTAGTAAGAAAAAATTTCATTCAAAGGCAGAACGAGATATCTTTGGCAAGAGTTATTAGTTTGAACGTTTGAACATTTCACAAGCTGTACAGCTAGGAAGCCGAATCCTCGCGCAATCGCGCCGGCTCCTAATGCAACGTGCTCGAACAGTCGACACAAACATTTCCATTCATAGGGGAATTCTACAAATAAATTTTAATCACAGCTCAAACAGCTTACGTCATCTCAAGTAAGACAGACTTAAACTTAAACAACCGGCTCTATTGCCTCGAGTTCATTATAATACTACCCAAGTGGAAGAACCAGTCTTTGCACCCAGACCTCAAGAGCCGTGCTACTATCAGGATAAGTCTTCTCAATCGTTCACTGACAAACACGCACAGGTTCAGCACCAACTCAAATACAGAACCTACAGCTGAAAGTCTGGCTCATTTTGGATAGGTCAATCTGTTGTACACCTTGATGGACAGCTTAAAAAAATAGAAACATACATAGACTGCTGGTAACTACTGACCAGGCTATAAAAGGATGCTAAATGCTTAGCTAAATTATGTATAACTGACGGTTTAGTACACTATTCTTATACATAAAATCAGTCAGTTTGTATTAAAATAAAATTATATTAAAATTTCATCTGATCATTTAAGCAAACATTACCTCAGGGTATTTCCTTAGCTAGAACAAATCTTTCAAAATTACAAATCCGGAAGGCAAGGAAGATTATTCAAAAACTCTTATCGAAATAATTTTAAAATAAATCAGCATAATAATTATTTATCTATGTGATTAATAAAATAAACAAAAAATTGTTTGCATTTATTAACGCGCAGCTATGTGATTACTGTTATTAGTGTTCTCTATTTATTCCTGTTTACATTACAATTCAAAACAATGGGTCGATAGTGAAGACGCGTTTTAACCTCGCATTCCGCATTGGGCTCCAAAACATATTCTTCCACATACTAGCAATTATTATGTAAATATAAATCCAGTTTCAAGGCACATAAGAACGTTTCTTTGCATTTCCAATCCATAAGAGGTTCTGACTAATTTGTTTATTACTACACAGCATCCGGTGAGACCAGCTACAGCGGCTATCATAGGTGGCAGGGTAAAGCGAGCTGTTTTCGAGTCGAGGTCGAAATCTGGGTGATGTTACATAGTTATAGTAGCAACATCAATCTATTTGGAAAAATATCTAGTTAATAATGCTAATCAAAATAGAAGTCATTAGTAATCACAATCGAGATTTTTCAGCCTACTCAGGTTGAAAGGCATATATACTGATTAAAATGTTGACAAGATATAGGTACTTGTAGTATATTTATGGATGTATTATGTACCATGTATAAGGTATTGAGACAAATTTTCAATAATTATCAAAGTCATGATTTTATACATTATATACTTTGTTTATAGGATATATATAACCTTTTTGGGGCATTACTCTATCACATTGTTGCGTTTTATTTATCAAGCCACCAGGAGATAACAAACAACTCTCTCATAATGGACTACGGACGTCAAACGGAACACATAATATAGAAATTTTACCTGAAAATAAAATTTGTATTATGTTTCCTAAGACGTCCGTAGTCCAGATAAGGTCTTCCTGGTGTTATTTTTGCACCAGTGCTACCGTATCATTTATGAGACGAACAATGAGGATATTTCTGGTGGCTTGCCGGAACTGTGGTGAGTTTTGTCCCCACCACTCGCGGCGCTGGCGGCGGTACCACGTGACGGGCTTAAAACTAGCACCATCTAGCGACTTCACGGGGAAAAGGCGATGTACTCTCTCATAATGGACTACGGACGTCTTAGGAAACATAATACAAATTTTATTTTCAGGTAAAATTTCTATATTTTTCATATCGCTCTTTATATCTTTGATCTATTTGTTATCTATACAAGAATATATTCGTAATATACAAAATTATAATCTATATGATACCGCTGTTTTTCATACCATTGAAAATCGATGCTTATCATACAAGCTTGTTTAATATAAATATTTAATTGCTATGAAATATTACATTGAAATAACTTATTAACTTCGATATCAAATCAGGAAGATAGTAAAAACAAATACTTACATTAATTTTTCATTTTATTTAAATTAAGATCTCTCAAGTCATTGTACTGTGTTCAAGCGATCTTTTTTAATATTAAAGTATGTAATATATGTATTTATTTATTTAATTTAATATACCACATCAAGTTAAAAATATTAACTAGTTTTTAATAAATGGATTAATACAAAACTCAAGGCGGCATATTGTACCGAGACAGAGTGATATCTAAAAACAGAAATTGAGAAAAATAAATCACGGTCGAAGATACGTTGAAGACACGATAAGTTGAAGAGCTCATTAAATATATTATAGATTCTGGATTTCGAGTCATATCAATAATTGTACCCGTGGTTTTTTCATGAAGTTAGATTAATTATTATATACCTAGGTAGTCAGGTCATCATGAAAAAAGCAAGCTAGTTTTATATCGATGACGAATTGTTTATATCTTTTCGTTTGTGGAGATTGCGAAAATTGTGATAGTGAACAAAATTATCTCCTTTTCATATTTTATATATTTTGCAAATCATGAAGTATAACTATTATAGCCATGAATTTATAGGTTTCCTGCATGATATGCAAATAGATTTAATTTGTTATAGTAATCGTTCTAAAATTTTATCATTAACCAATCATGATTACCCAAAAATAGTACTTTAGTAGACAATAACTAAACTCTTTCGGTTCTGCAAAGTACCTATTCTTTAATAAATTGCTCAGGAGATAACTTATTTTCGATTTATAAGTAGTTATTTCCTATGACACTATATAGGATGCAATGATTGTATTAGCGAGAATAGAAGCGAATCGAAAAAACTGATGATCATATTATAATTATGAAAAATTTGCGGAGACTTCCACGTCTGTCTGTTTTATATCGGGGTCGGTATCGGTTATTCAAATTATAATTCAAATTATTATTATTAAATAATTCATAATTGCGTCTGTATTCATTCGTTACTCGATTATATCCTGGATGAATCTCGTATGAAAGTAATAGATATGAATTTCTGCGAATCTGAGAGAGCTATCTTATGAAACAGAATCGAATCTTATAAATCAGTCAATCATTTTTAAAACGCCAAGTGGTATTTGATATATCGGCAGAATTATATGATCTTTTGATAAAACTATAAAAATATCTCTACGCGTAAGCATTATGACGTTATAGCACAGGAAACTAACAAGAGATACTACGTCGAAACAATGTCATATCACAATAAAAATGAATTGCATTGATAAGTGGTCTGATAAATTCGTTTCCAAAACTACTGAATAGTTATGTATTATAATCAATAGATCTTACCAATATAGAGATCATTATCTGTATAGATAAAAATGAATCCCTATTTTCCTTTCTCGTAGCATCACGCGTGGCCAACCGGACCGTTCGCTTTTCTTTTGTTTGTTATTACTTATAATCAACAGAAGAATATTATTTTAATTAAGATATTGGCGCCCGAAATTAAAAAAGTAATAAATAGATATATAATAAATGTTAACGTGAATAATAAAATGACTGCAAAATCTAATGAATTATGAATTGTATAGTAAACGGCTATTGGAAAAAATATTTATATTCTTATATATTATTAATAAGAAAAACCTATAAAACAAAGTTAATTTTACTCGGTCATGTGAAACATTTGCCCGAAGTTACCTATATTATTTAACTTCGTCAAGGTTTATTGGAAAGCATCCCGATAAATATTTTAACATAATAATATAACGGCCACAATCGAAAATCGTATATCCGCGTGCCCAAAACGATGAATTGGCTTTACTTTTCTCCGCTCCCGAGCCCCACGCTGACATGTAACAGTAGAATCCAATTTAAAGGGCTTATGGACACTTTCCTTATCTTATTTATTTTCATGATTCGTGCGAGCACGATAAATCTGCCACCTCCGATCTGTGGTCAGGTGATCGGGTCATTTATTTTAAAAGATTGAATTTCTGAACCAAATATTATAAAATATAGTTAGTAAATTTGAAACCGCGTTGATTATATAATTCAAAGCTCAACTAGCTGTAAAATTGTATATATTTCATGAATATTTAAACCCATTTCTCATTTACATACCTTAAATTAATTAAAACTTTCTCCGATGTCTTATTAGTTTTAAGACGGTGATTTCATCATTTCAGTCGTAGTAGGTAAGTTCGATTGCGGCTCTTAGTGACTGACATTATAATATTGTAATGGCAAAACGAAAAGCTATGGGGAGTGATAACCTTTAATTTCTAATTTGTAAAGCTAATAAAACACAAAGTTGCTGGTTTTAACGCGATTCTGATTAACCAAATCGAGAGGAAAATTATGTATTTTAATCCAAATATTTATGTTGTTCTAACTTCTATTTATAATAAATACATCGGGTGTAGACGTAATTATTAGTAAAATTGGTTGTCTGAAAGATATAGTTGTCGGCGACAAGGCCGTTTTCTGTTTCTTGTTTTATTTATATTTCTGCATGTAAATCAAAGTATAGGCAAAATAGTAGATAGCAAGTTGAAATGTTGTTCAAGTTCATGTAATATTTATTTTAAACTGTAAGAAACTTAAATATATATAAAAACGCTGTTAACGTTTGCCAGCAGACGTTTTTTCTGACCTGTATAATTTTAGCAACATAATAAAACATCTATAATTGTAATATTTTATGCGTGTACAGTATCAGTGATAATATGATATTATTTTACAAAATATAGTTACAATAATCGAGATAGCATTCGTGTCACCACAAGCGTAAAATTCGAATTTTCTTTTCAATACGATTTGTTTCATCTAAAGATTTCGTTTAACGTATGTAATATGAATATTTTTGACAATATTGCAAAGATTATTATCATGAAAATATTTAATACCAAATATCACCCTCAAACTGATAATATTATAAGTGTAATCCTCGACTTAAATGGGTATTAAATGCATATCTACCAGATTGTGTTTAATAAAATAAATAATAATAAATAATAATAATAAATATTATAGGACATTATTACACAAATCGACCTAGTCCCACAGTAAGCTCAATTAAGGCTTGTGTTGTGGGTACTAGGCGACGATAAATATAATATTTAATAAATACATATATAGATAATAACACCCAGACCCAAGAACAAATAATTGAGTTCATCACACAAATATTTGCCCTGACCGGGGATCGAACCCGGGACCGTCGGCTCAGTAGGCAGTTACTTTACCACTGCGCCAACCGCGTTGTCCGTGTTTAAATGAATATTATCTAGAAAGTTATTTGTAGTTTTTTTTACATATGATAAATTATTGCTTTGATTGATAATTACCTCCTGGATTAAAATTTTTCTGTTGTGGAGTCGGAGCGGTGGTTGCACCTGATGATCTTCGGGATCTGAAATATCAAACATGTATCATTAGTAATTCAGTTGATTTTAAATTGATTAAATCATTCGTGTCTTGTTTAGATTAAATAAATCTAAGTAGTTTAATTTTCAATAGTATATAAAGATGAATTTTTAATATACTTAGTGTCAATAATAATACATAAATTCAATAATTTGTACATAATTAATTATTTATCAGTAGGTATAGAGATTAAAATCTATCGGTAACCATAGTAAATCATACTTTAGTACCTAGGACTTCGAAAATATGAAAGCTATTTTGATATTATATTGAAGTTCACGTAATATTAAGTCTATAAAAGCTGCCTTCCCATAAAATATTTACTTTGAAATATTTCTCCTCTTTCATATTTTCTTTTCATATATTTATTAAGTGTCTTTGAAGCTGAGATTCCGTATTTATACTTAAATTAAGGAGTAGAAAATGTCAAAGAAACAAATATAATACCTATACCGGTTTGAGACGACTCTACCGCAGTAAATTCATATTTTGACCAATCGTTAAAAAACTAAATTATTGAATGTTTAGTTTCTTGTACACCGTTATTCATTATCATCAGAGAAACCATACAAAAGCCTTTATAAATTGGAGCATAATTATTGATTTTTAAATTGATGCGGTATATTATAAAAATGTAATAATTACTAAAACGAACTTGAATAGGTATAGATAGAAAACTTTGAAGCCAGTCTAAGTTGTATATGAATATACAACTTAGACTAGCTTGATTATAAATTGATTATATATATGAAAGTCAAAGGAAATTGAAAAGTGAACATTTCCTAGAAGTGTTCACGTGTCTCCTCATATTTCCTGAGAAAGTAATCAAATAAATAGTATTTGCAGGAAGGACTTGCTTCCTCCCTTTAATAATTTATTACCGGGAGGAACCATCAATGAACATAAGTTTATATGTATATTCTGGACATATTAACAGCTTACGTTTAAATGTAAATGTAATTCACCTACACGTTCGCCTATAAATTTTGGCAAGGAGTAACCTTTATCACAACGAAATCGCAAGTCGCAACAACGTAGGTACTGAATTAATTTTATATAAATAGATAAAACATTTAACATAAAGAGATATTAACGTCAATGTTATTTTCAAACTTGTAAAAGAATTTGGTATCACGTAAAAATAATATTTCGCAATCATACTGATTTAAAGACCGACATCATTCGTGAATTAAAACTTAAAGAAAATGCTAGAGCCGGGTAATAATTTAATTTTTCCATATACAATAATTAAAAATGTAGTATTTTGAAGAGAGTATTTAAAATGAAGCCTTCTAGAAAATGATTAGTATCCCTGAAATGTACGTGAATGGATATCGTATTTATATGCTTATCGGTCTATCTTGTTTGAAGAGCACCGTAAAAAGAGAGACCACTTTGGCTGATTTGATGAAAAACCTATCAAAGCGAAAAGGTTGTAGTAAACAGCCGTGTATTGATTGAGAATAAATGTGGGTAAAATAGACTAATGTTTATACCTACTAGCTATTGAGAGAAAGAGAACATTCAACAATAGGCTGAGTAAAATAGAACTCCTATTATAAATTTTATGAAAGAGGATATCTAGTACATTGAAAGGTACTTTATGCAAACAGATACTTGTGTATAACATCTGTAAATTATTTCCTTGTTAGTTAAAGTATAAACAGGATAAATGTTTATTCCCAAATTTAGTACTATTTGGATATTAATAAGTCTCAATTAAGTTATTGTCTGTCACTTGAATTGTCTGTGATTTGTTGTTCCAAAGAGAAGCTTGATCTTTAGTACCTACCTACTAGCTGCGATACAGAAAGCTTTACATTATGTAACGGAAGGAAAAAAAACGTTGCTAAAAGATGAAATACGTAAGGATGAATCACATGTAAATGAATTGGTTCAGACGTTGTCACGACATAACGTAAGCTCAAAACGTGGGTTGAAAAATTGTTATAAGTAGTAGGTATTTCTCATATCCTCCTCATTCTAATTTTAAACTAATACTATAGAAAATAAAATACTTTACTATTAATAATACTTACTTTGCAGCTGGTACGTTGGTGAGACATAAAAAGTTGTTTCGTACACTGCGCAGGCTGGCCAGGACTTGCGCGAAGGGAGTCACGATCAGGTCTTCTCCATGACTGTGAACAAATAGAATCCACTTTTTAGAAATAGATTATGCAGTTTATATAGAAGAACTTAAAATAATAGTGAAATCAAAATTTATGTCATGCGCTCAAAAGAAAAAGTGAAACGTAGTAATTGAAATATCAGTTTTATTTATAGAGAGTACAGTTATGTATATTTTGATAATCTTTCAAATATAAAAGCAAAATAATCATATTTTGTGTTGCATTTGAAAGTTAAAACAGAATAATTTCAAGTAAAATAATATTTTCCTTTCAGAATTGTTTGTAAAATTCTCAAACGAGTAGTTAAATACATGGGTATAAACCCTTTCAAGAACAATGCATTTATTAAGAAAGTACGTGACTTATAGCTTTGGTACTTTGTAAATATTTTTTTTTGTTATCAGCACAAGGGAAAAATGTTTAAATGCTTTATTGAAAGGGGATTTAAAATATATACATAGGTATTTTATGTTATTACAATATTTAAATGTGGTCATGTTTTTTCTTTTATCGGTGAGAACCAAACAGCTAACCCAACCAGATAAAATTTGATTGATAAACACGAAGATAAAAAAGTAAATACGCAATAAAATCTTAACTAGCCCCTTGAATAAAAGTTATAAACGGATTCAGGTTTAAGCATTTCATAGTCTATATTCTAGCATAAACATTTATATCCCAGTCCCCAGATATACAGGGTGGAAGGTTAAGATGGGGCATGCAGGGCAGGTACCTTAACCGTTGTACATTTTTTCAAAAATCTGTGAATGCAGATTAAAATTTCTCAAGAATTTAAGGATAGTCTGCTAAGAACGTTTTCATGTAGCTACAACGGTTAAGGTCCTGCCCTTCATGCCCCATCTTAACCTTCCACCCTGTATATTAAGCTATTAAAATCTTAACTTCAAAATTAAATCTCATATTTTGAGATTATATGGAATCATCAATAAGTACTCTATGCTATTTATTATTCTTTATATAAAGTATAAAACTCCCTTAAAGGGTGGATTAATAATAATAAAAAAAAAAAACAACGATGAGGCATTTACTAGCTCTACTCAGCTAAAGGAAAGAGCAACATGGAAAAAGCTCAAATTGATAACAAAACAGGCATTTCAAATCTTCTAGATTTTATTTCATTGCCGCAGCAGTATAAGAGGCAAGCATTATTAGACCTTTTATTGACGTCAACTTGTGGTAAATTGTAATAACCCATAAAAAACGGGGTAATGGAGCGTATATTAACGTCTCTATTAAACAATTTCATCGTTCTCTTGAGATGTCGTTGTTTTGAAACAAATACTTAATTATTTTTGGCAAATACAACCGAAATATACAGTTTGTACTGTATGATATAATTAACTTTTGTAACCTTATGTCCTCAACAATTATTTTGAAAACATATATGGGTAGTTGTTCATGTACATGTTTTATATAATTGGCTTTCAGAAAGTAAAATATTTACTTTATTTCATTGCGTCTTTTGCTTTTTAATTTAACCATTCAACTGAAATTCCAGTATCTTAATTTTATTTCATATGATGATATAAAGCCTCCTCTAAAACCTTCCTCGATAAATGGGCTATCTAACACCGAAATAATTTTTCAAATCGGACCAGTAGTTCCCGAGATTAGCGCGTTCAAACAAACAAACTCTTCAGCTTTATAACATTAGTATAGATACAGTAGAATATATCTGAGACAATGTAACAGCTTTAATATTATTAAGCGAAATTGTGAATACATTTCGTATCGTGTAATGGGCAAATTATTCAATAGATATTCATGAGAGTAAATTGTGTTCATAGAGACTTGTCCAGCGTTATTATATTGATTACTTTTGTGAACCGAAGTTGTTTCCTAAACGTGTTTACTAGTTTTAATGACTGTAGGTCTATTTTCTTAGCTCTTTTATGGTTTACGTCATTTTCTAGCTATACATAAATTATAAAGCTCTTCGTAATTTATAAACGTATTCTTTTGTTGTGTTTGGTCATAAAATAAAGACAATGCATATCACAGCAGAGAAGAAATCTCAACGGTTTATTTCAATATTAAGGGCATATAAATACTTTTCACACGTACTAAAGCTTTATAAATACCAATATTTTAGGTTTTCATATTTTACTTCATATACAGGAATTTAGATTGACTTATATATTACAATCATTAAATATAACACTTAATTATGTTCGGGTCGTAAGTAAAACACATAAACATAAACGCTATTGAGAAGGTATTTAAGCATCGTAAATTATGATTATTAATCGTAAAATCACGTTGGTATGCAGTTTATAGGATTGTCATTTATCACGTGCGATCACGAGGGTTTGTTGAGGCAGTTCAGAGTTGGCTACTAGTACTGGAGCCTTGCCCAATATTAAATAGGGAAACTAATAATCACGTGTTTACAAAATTGAGTCAAATTTTAAAAATAATTTTCGTCACTTTCAGTTAGTAACTTGTTTCCTATTTAGTTCAAGATATCACTTGAACATCCATGTCTTTATAAAATAGTAAATTTATATGTTGCAATGGCCAATGGGTACATACAATTAGCATCGCATACCTACTATATAGTAAGAAAATACAATAAAATAATCGTAGCTATTTATCTAGAAAAAGATAGATAAAAAATCTATGACACAAAAGATGTTCACGTAAATATTTGCTCTAGTGGAGAGACTATGTAGAGCAACACAAAGTGATAAATTCAGTATAGTTATTATTCATAGAACTCTTCATATAATTTTGTAAATAAAGGATATATGTACAACAATAACAAACAGAAGTACATAACACAGTAAAGAGTACTCATGCTAGTAGATCTGAATAAGGCCAATGATAAATAATAACTCTACGCTAGATTGGCTTAGCTTCTCCATAACAATTGGTAGTTGACATTAATTTATTGCGGCGGAGTTTATTTCATTCCATCTATTGTATTAACTACAAACCGTCGTAGATCAAGAAAAACATTTGAATGATCTTTAATATGATTAGTTTAGGAATGTTAAAGAGCATCTAAGGAAAAAGTTTTCCATTTCTATTAGGATAGTTTCATACAATAAAACATTTCTTAGAACATGAACAATGCAAATTTTTTACAATATGTAGATTATATTTTTATATTTTTAATTTTTTAATTTTTTAATATATTATAAAGGCGAAAGTTTGTAAGTATGGATGTATGGATGTTTGTTACTCTTTCACGTAAAAACTACTGAACCGATTACAATGAAACTTAGCACACATATAGAGGGTAGCTTGGATTAACACATAGGTGATAGGATAGTTTTTATCCCGGAAATCCCACGGGAACGGGAACTATGCGGGTTTTCCTTTGCAAACGCGGGCGAAGCCGCGGGCGGAAATCTAGTATTTTTATAAATGAAGTTTGTAACAACTTAGAGAACACGAAGACTTTTTAACAAATTATTCCATTTATCATTTATCACCACGTTGCGAAGAGAAACATCATGCAAGTGGTTATATTTCCAATTTGAATTTACTTCGATTTCTGCCTCTAATTATAGGGACATACCAGGACGAGGCCCAGAGCCAAATCACGTACTGGCGTTAAATTGAATAAAATCTCATCTCGCCATTACGATTGAGCTTATTGAGTTGCCTGAAATTTGTCGTATAAACAGTTTTATTACGCCGTGCCATTTTCTGCATTGAAGGTCTCCCAAAGCAGGTTTATTTACGATGTAAGCGTCTTAAAACTTACTTAGTAACGAATCAGCATAATCGTATGCTCAGCTCAACTTTATAACATCGGGTTTAGAGAAACAAGATGTATTTTTAACTGCATGTCAAAGAGAAAATAACATAGGTACGCAATATTTTGCTCGAGTAAGCATGCAGTAAAGTCATTAGGTTGATAGCATTTCTATTTTATACGGTAAACTGCGAAAGTTAGAAATAACAAGCTACTGGAACTTTTATATTAAAAGCATTTATAATAAACCTATATGAGGATTTATTGCAATTTATAATATCTATTCCTATTAATATGTTTGAGACAAAGTATCTTTCGAGGCTGTAATATAATGGCATAATCTGCTCA
The DNA here is from genome assembly GCF_905220415.1 of Colias croceus. NCBI lineage: Eukaryota > Metazoa > Arthropoda > Insecta > Lepidoptera > Pieridae > Colias > Colias croceus. Next base: position 6,782,977 of record NC_059542.1, read on the forward strand.
TCGTCTACTATAAACAATACACTGTATTATGTCGTAGCCCGTAGGATGCATTATGTACCTATAACATGTAATTCATAGTACCTATGTATATAAGTATAAAGTAATAGTAAAATACTTAAATTTTTTTTAATACCACAATTTTCTTTGGTAGTAAAAATGCACACTTATGGTGTAGACAATATGCCCATTTCCATTTCTCCCCACGCCTCTAGATTTATTAAATTATTATATAGGCATACTTTTTTTTATAGAAACAGTGATTCTCTCTTGCTTTAAAATTAAACATCATTATTTTATACATATCGATATTAGAATCATAGATGCCGTTGTTTCCTGCAGTTGTTTCATTGAAAAAGAGTTCAATGGAGTAAATGGTACGGAATCATTTAACTACATTTTTTCGGTTCGCGAAAATACGCATCGAAGTTAATTACTAAAGAATAAAACGGATTTACCTCATAATCCACGATTATCAATCAAATAAATAATAACAAAATATTTCGTAGAAATAATGAACACTTCTGACAATTTTGTGACAAGGATCTAACGTTCTGACATTGATAGGCTGTTTAATACATTTTTGATAAAGATAGGTTGTATGTAATTTTATCGTGTCACTTTCGTCCCAAATAAATAGAAAAATAAATATAATAATATACCCCCTAAGAACATTATTTAGCAATTTCCTCTCAATCATAAATTATGCTATGAGTCAGTGCAGCAATATTAAACGTAAATTATTATGATAATATTATTGGATTAGATGATTTAAATAACGTTGTGCACAATGAAATTGCAATGTTAAATTAAAATTAGGTAACCACAAACGTTCCGGGGCGTCATGAAGATAGAATTTAAATTCTGCAACATATGTACGCCATTCATCTTGCTGCTTCTGAGCGCTACGCATGTAAAACTAAATTTCGTAAATATTACTTAACTTATCTCTTGCTCTATGTACTCGGAAATTATACATAAAAATATAAAGTATTTATCGCATAGCTTTATGCACTAGTTGTTAATTTATATGATATATTTATTTAATTCGCACATTCAGTCGTAAATCGCAAATTTATAAAATTATTTTTATAAAATCATTCCTAAATAAAAATTGAACACAATATCGAATCTATATAATAGACATAAGCTTCTTTACGTTATTTTAACCACTTTTAGAATAATTGCTCAAGATTTCTTCGTTCATTTCACAAAGAGAGGATTTGTATTGCAATGTCTGATTTGATTATATCTTCATTTACTAGAGTCTAGAATAAAACATAAAAGGCATAAATACGTTCTTTGATTCTATTATTTCTCATTGTTCGCAATATGGATGCTTAATTCTATTTAAATATGGTTATTTATAGCTACTATTTTGATGTCGTTGCCTTTTTCAATAATTGGACATTGCTTACAAGTCAAACTAAGTAACCTTCTCATAAATTAACCAAAATATAATATGTTTTTACATACGTTTGCTTGGTTCGGATATTCATGCAAGCGGTTAAAATGAGAAATAGGCGATTTTTTTGCAGAGATATACAGAACCAAGTATACCTTACTAGTTACTGTTATATTTACGCATTACGGAAATTAATGAGCCGTTGCCATAAGTTACTTAAAAAATAATTCCTTCCTTATTTTTAATCTCCACGTCATACTTTTTGTAGCGTAAGTAATTTGTTCACGTGCAATTTTAATTAAAATACATTCTATTCTATTACCTTCCTTTGATATATAATAATTTCATAAAACATGTTTGCAAATTAATCTTATGTACTTCGCTTGGTCGAGATCTTTTGAGCGTATCGATCTTCATCGTATTTTGTATACTTTAATAGGCGTTGGCTTTTATTCATATAATGTAAAAAGAGTTTCAGTGTAACTTTCCTTATTTGATGCATTGTATTTTCGTTTCGTTGTTGAAATGAGAAAATTATCTCGTCGGCTAATCCGTCGGTGTATTATGAAGTCGAAGGTCTCGCGGGAAATTTGCATCGAGCCCTCATTTCTATACAGGTAATAAATACAATAGACCGAAAGTTTGAAGGACAGTTTTATTTCCCTAGGTGAGAGTGGAGTGTTTGTTTCCTCGCTGCCACACTCGATAGGTCACAGTGACCTACATCCTAGTGTTAGTAGGAGTTTACAGGACGCCGAGCCGGTTAATGAAAAACTGCTCTTTCTGCGAAGTATGTTTACGCATCAACAACTCGGCCCTCGTAGGGATATTGATTTTTACTGTACAATTACAATTTAAGAAACACTTCTGACAACATACATTATCCTATAAAATATTATCCAATATGTAAATTTACGATATTTTAAGGGAAAATTACAATTTCAAAAAGGTTTTCGCGTAAAAATGTATATAGAATTAAAAGTATACCTCACATAATCCTCAAATATATTATAGTTAGTGCTTGTAAATGTAATATTCGTGATTCCGCATTAATTAACTGTATTTGTTGAGCTCTAAAACTCAATAGAATATTTAGTTTATGAAAAACGTTCATTTCTGATTTCTAATACCTAGTGCTATTATTTTATGAGGTATTGTCCTATTAATGGTATGGAACTATTTTGTCCGATATGCAGAAAAGGCCGCATAAAAGTGATTTAGCCTTCTGAGTCGTTATAATATCTATTCATGCAAGGTGTACGGAACCTGCCGGACAGTACTAAAAGGACCTAGTATCTATTTGAAACTTATTTGATATACTTACTTAGAGTTATTATTATAAAGGAAATTACAATGTTTTTGTCTAATAGTACAACTTTTTGAAATAATATTAATATTATCGCTTAAATGACTGACTACACGTTCCGTTTAAGTGCTTTATAATAAACTATGGCGCCTAACCGTTTATTTGATTATTCAATTTTATTGGTAATTAAATAAATCAGCATTGATTATGTCTGCTCTTTATCAACAAGAACATATTTATTGTAGGCCCGTTACTTGTGCTGCCTAGAAGCGGCACGTGTTTCGAATTACCGGCCCACACAGGCTTCAGAGTAAATTTAAATAATGGACAATTTAAATAACTTTGCAAATTAATAACGTTATTTTTTAACATGCTTATACATGAGTGGCTATCTTTATTTAATAAGCAGGTAAGTTCCATATTCATGACTCAACTCAACTGATTATTATTTTGATAATAATTAGTAAGAAATAATTATGACACACCTTGCGATTTGATAAAGTAATTAATTCAAAGGTATATTGTGGTATTTTTGATAAAATAGTTTTTAAAGGAGATTAGCTGCTTTCAATGCATATGAGATTAAATATGTTCTTATCCACGTGTACGGAGATTACTACTGTAGAAAATTGCATTGGGAAATATAATAGAATCAAACAAATCTAGTTCTTAGTAATGAAAGTTTTTGAAAAAATACAAAAAAGAAACATCCCACTCTTAATTAGCTCATTTATAGGAATTATTGTTGGAAATAGACGAGGGGGTGAACCTGTTGTTATTAGTTAGTTTAATGAGCGCGTCCTACGACTACACAAAGACAAGGATCAATACCATCTTCATTCTATTTATAATTGCGTAAAGACTTCAGTAGACAAATACTTTTTACTTCAGGTTTTTTGATGTTTGCCCTCTGTCTGGGGTTTAAATAGAAGGTGTGCCTATTTATAAAAATACTGAGAAATTTATACTTCTAGCAAATCCTTATGTCATTAGTATGCAAACGTTAAAATGCAGAATTACTGTATAGTTTAAACGGCAAAGTGGAAAACCTGTGGTTTGTATAAAATATTGTTTACGAAATCTGATTTGATCGAGATTGTTCTAAGTCATTATAATGAAATTTATAAATCATTAGTTCTTATCGACAACATGTTAAATAATAATGTTAAAATTTTAAATTCAAGCTAATCACATTGTAAATTTGAATCAATTTACTCTTCTTGAGAATAATTTATCTACTTCATAAAATATTTATAACATTTATAATTACATCTTACATGTAATAAAAACATACGTTTCAATTAACAAACATTCAAAAGTATAATTTACAATATGAAGATGATACAAAATTATTTTTCTCAAATTAGCGGTACAAAGGTGGCATTAAATAAATATTTTTAGTATTGCGCCGCTGTCCAATTCAAAGACCAAGAATTTGGAGAGCAAACAGGAAATTTGAAAAGAAAAATATAATCCCGATAAAGGTCAAAAGTTCATTTCAGTGAAGTGTTCAAAAATATTACGGAAAAATCGGTAAATCCAATATAGAGAATCTAAAAAAAAATGAATGTCGTGAGCCAAGTTCTTTGTAAAAGGCGCTACTATTTTTAAACTGCACTGCGAAAAAATCGATCGCGATAGAATATTTTTACGTAGGATCCTATTGTTTTGCCGTTCAGGACTAAAGCTTAATAACATTCCTTCTAGGTAAAATTTTTCAAATATTTGTAGATTGAAGCATAAAATAGAGAGATTAAATTGCCCCATGTTTGAAATATTTCTTTTATATTCTGTAGAGACTGACATTATTATATTATTAGAAAATTGCGATTTTCGTGGTAGGTAATATATACCTACCACGAAAATCGAAATTTCTTCCTTGCTTCCTATCTGAATGATTTAAATGATCTGCAAAACTACAAAAATTACGTTTTGTTCTCTTAGTTTAATAATTTAGTCAGTCAGTCATTTTGTATTACTTCATATCGACTACAACTGGCAAGGTACAAAATCACATAAGATCGATTACCTATGTAGTTTGTAGGCACTAATCTATAGAAAACATGCAGTTGTAGATAATTACTTTGATTATACGAGTCACTGAACAAATTACGAGGAGGAGAGAAAGGATAGTGGGCAGACATTTGATAGCAAAACAATTCGCCGATAGCAATCGTATTAATTAGACGTGGATTGATTTTCTCTTTCAAGGGGAATTGAGACTCGTGGCATGGCCGAAAACTATTAGGCAGATACTAAAATAGAAAAAAATATGTAATGAAAATTGTACATTCAAATACAGCTAGAAAATTCGTATTTTTTTTTTTTTGTAGTAGAAAGATAAGATTGGGGAGATATAATTTTAGGTATCTGTACTATAGATATTCATGTTTCTTATACATGGGTCATATGAGATGTATACCAATTATTTTTCTTTTTACACGTTCTTGACAACCTCGCAGCGAGATATATTATATGACTTAATTTGATCAAAGAGGTTTTGAATTTATATCTCGTTTAGAATATTATCAATGGAAACATAATATCCCTCCTCACATGAAGATAATGATGTTTTCCATGTACTTTTATGAGGAAACAACGTAGCTACCTGTTGAGCTTAAGCTTATTTGAGCATGGAAATTTCTTGTATTATATTTTAAATTAGAAAAGAGTGTACGTTTAACACAAAGTGCTTACTGTGTAGGACGTAAGTATAGAAATATGCTTGAACAATATCTTACATCACGTCCACATCGTAGCATTCATTTGAACACGTCTTTTCGTTTAAGAGAATTGTTAAAAGCTGCGGGTGGAGTCAAGTGCATGGGAGAAATGAATTTATTCAATACTGAGTTATTGTTTGCTAGTGTAGGCAAGTCATAATTTTTTGTGCTTATAACAATTTCTATGGAGTTTTACTATTCATTGATCGTTTTCGTAACAACTATGAATGATATGTAGATGACATCGTGGAAAATACCTCTCTTTTACCAAATTTTTAATGAAACATAATATTAGCATTTGTAACGTGTCAGGCTTAATCAATGCTTATTAACATATATAATTTGTATTACTCACGCATCACGCCTGGTGCGTTCATCCCAAAATTTCTCCCAAAATGTAGAGCGATTTTTGATGCGTAGTACGCTGGTACTTAGAGTGCGTGGCAATGTGCTGCCACTGCTTGCGCACACACTAGTTGCCATGCTGTGCTCTGACGCTGAGCTTTTCGGTATGTACCCGATATTGCTGCCAGCGCCCAAACGGTCTGACTGAGATCCTGAACGCTGCATCTTGCTCGTTATTCACAACTACATGGCACGTCACTCGGTGGGCTTATCTTATTTATAAATTTACGTTCCGTTAACACTACGAGAAGTTTATGACGGGGTTACGCTTTCGTTCTTTGTTTTGATGGGAACATTCAATATATTGTTCACTTGCACTTTATTTAACGTCATTAATTGTCCATAACATAATGTCAACAATAAGTTTATATTTGAATAATAATTTACTGACCCGACATTATCAATTCGGGAAAATAATTATTATTTTCACTTATCTCTACCGGGTGTCCCTATCGATAAAAACGCAACTAGTGTTTTTATAACTCGAACATTGATAAATATCATAACATGTTAATCAATAATATAAATCTAAAGCCGCCTCTGAATTATGTTTAGCTGCTTATCATTAAAAGATTAGGCCAAGGTAGGCTAATAATACATAAAGTGACACGGAGTGGTACAAAGTTTCTTGCTCTATCAGCTTTTCGACAAGGGAACAGGGTCGACCAGTGAGTGACCTCGGTTTTGTCCAACTACGAGCTTCACACACCCGATACTCGACGATAAGCACGTTTTTAATTCATAGGCAAATATCATAAAGAGTAAATGGCGCGATTGCGAACGATCATACACGAGATCCGAAATACATAGAGACGGAACGAGATTGAAAGTCACATTTTAGCGGGGTTCTTGTTTGCAAGGGGTTTCGGCGACGCGGTATGGACTATAATATAGCGCAACGCAATGTGGTCGGGGCATGAATAGTAGCGTGCCGCCGGCGCGCCGCGCGGACTGTCAATGGAGCTGAACGAGGCGCAACGCCGGGCGACTGCGTCCCACTCACTTGCCCGGCCGCCGCCGAGAGTGCGCGACTTCCACCGAGGATAAATTTGGCGCTAATGGAAACTGGCAGCGGTGAGCGCCGGTAATCAATGCTCGACGTGGAAATCGAGGGCCAGGACAACATTATCAATTTCAAGTCAATTTTAGGTGTATCCTATGCTTCAGGAAATACGTGAACTGGGACGGGGTTATGTAGTTAAGTAGTTAATATAATATATAAAAACTGTGTAGTAATTATTTGTCATTTCAGTTCTTGGTACAATGCTATTTATAAACTAAACTAATTATAAACAATAGTGAAATATTACATGCCAACTGTTAGTATCACCGACAAATGGTGTGTTTTATGTAATTGCGCGGAATTTAAAGAGACAGTATGAAAAAATTTCTATTAGTTAGGTAAATAAAATTTAAGAGATCCCAACATCACGCATCTTATGGAAAACTTGTGGAGATTCAACTAACATGTAAATTTAAATAAAGATTCGATTCAGTAAAATGTGCGCTAATTTCCGTCATTAATTTACAAAAATTAACTCAATGGGACCACAATTTACGTAAGCACTATTAAAGTGGATTACAAAATACATTAGCGTAGCCGCGTAAAGTTCAGTCAATAACATCGCATACAACAACTAATTGTGTTTTTCGCTGGTTCACGTCTCTTTCATCTATTAATTAAGCCAATTACTATAACGATATGAAATTTGATTAAAATATTTCATAAAGCCGGGGTCAAATGCAGCTTAATATTTTATTATGCCAAAATAATACCAGACATATTCAATGTAAAAAAATATCTCGTTAATTTTAACGAGCTAGACGAAGGATTTAGAATAAAAAAAAATTTCAAATAAAAGTACACAAATATACCTATTATCTTCCATGAATGCCTTAATTGGGTAAAATAGGAATAGAATCTCTTTATATCATACTATAATTAATGAGAATGATAATTTTCAAACATGAAATTCTATTTTACTACTTGCAAAATACTTACCACACAATCTTTCTCACTTAAAATATGCGGCTGGGATGCTCGATAAAAACATAAGAAAAAGAGTGCGTGAAAAAACTACACACGGTGGACTAGAAGCAAGGAAGATACACATCTCATACAAAAGCTACAAAAGCTGACATGCTAGGTAAAAGCGCCCAGGTAAAAAGTACATACGCTCTATCCAGTTGCGCAGCCTCCACTTCCTTGAATCTGTAAGCAATTAAAAATATGGAAAAGAAAGATAGAACGAAGACCTCAGATAACACATACTATTACGCTACCTAAGCAAAGGTCGTAGTTACGACATTGCAGGATGGAGCTGACACCAAAAGAGTTTGTGCTGAGTTGTGTTGTGGGCTGTGGCGGTCTACCGTGGTGACGGCAATAGCATGAAGGTTAGGTACATTCGAGCTCGCTTAGCACTCGATACTAGGTTATAATATTCACAAAGACGACACAATTTACGGATCATTCAAACATTTATGTACTGATGCATGCTATCGCCAATTTGTTGGCAGTTTGTGAGTAAGCTTACTACTTTCATGTTAGTCATTCACAACATTGAAACGTTTTGAGTGTAAATTATCTTACTTTTGCGCCATCTGAAGTAATCCATTGTGGTATATTACACAAATACATGTATTTAAAGTATTAATTACGGCCGATTGTTATCAGAGATGACAAACCAAAACGTTAAAAATACGTTGTACTTTTCGCATAAAGGTTTTGTGAACGTTTTCATGAATAATGAATTTGATTTATCTACATGGTGTTTGCGGGACAAACTCTTTTTTTTATTTAAATCGTAAATACATACTATGATAGTGAAGAAATGAATGACTGCCTAAAATCCAACAGTGGTATAGTTATGTTTTCATTATGTTTGATAGGTTTACTACCTGCCTATAAGATGCAACTGTTTAAAGTACAGCATTATTTAATGATAATAATAGATGACGTCGTGTCTAATGTCTATCCATAAAAATCAAATATTAAAGCGTACTTTCTTGTTGCTATAATATGATAGAGATCATAGGTGTTTAATCGAATTAAAACGTAAAATAAACTTTCTTATCTAAAGTTGTAAATTTTTGTGTAATAGGTACCTACTTGCGCGTGTGAACGTGAACAGTGAGTTCATGTTGCATCATTAGTTTTATCAATTTCGTAGTTAAATGAGATAATGTTGCGCAATAATGATTATAGATATATTAATCACTAACGTAGGTACATACAATTGAAAACCAAGCCATCGTCGGTCTGTTAAGAGAATCATGATGAGTAATAAGAGCCCTTGAAGAAGCTGAAGTAGAAATTATTGATTTCTACCGGAGTTTGTGAAGTCAATAAAATTATATTATGTACCTTTAAAATATGCCGTTTCTGCAAGACTTCAATTGAGTTTAATATTTATTGAAATTTGAAAGGTTCGCTTATCATTAATTAGGTAATAATGAGTCTAGTTTGTTAGAAGATGAATGGATTATTTCTTAATTTGTATCAATATATTAAAACGAATTCAATGCTCTTTCGCTAGACTTTATATTGATTATTTTCCCAATAAAAGAAAATTTGCAGGTTCTTATAAGAAAAATAGATAAAACTACATGTAGAGTTCTAATCGTTGTCAATAATATGCAATATAAGGTTAGATATAGGAATATGTAATATTTAGAATAGCTACATTATTTAACTTTGAAAAATTTCTGAGAGTTCAAAAACGTTTATATTTTCAAATTTAATAACTTATAAAAAAGTAATTATTTTGATTAGAAATTTAATTTGTATGATTGGAGCTTTGAGCTCTTCGATTTGAGCTGCTTTATAATACCCGCCCTTGAAACTTATAGCAACACGTGTATGTACATAGTATAAGTAGGTTATGTATAAAATGTATATAGTTTTGAACTTATGAATATCTAATAAGATAAAAGTTTGTTAGGATGACTGGTGATGTCTGTTACTGTTTCAGTCAAAAATAGCTGATCGGATTTCTATTAAACTGATAAGGTGGTATTGTTTGGGCTTAACGCAGGCTAATTATTTATTATTACTCGGGTATACTGCGCGAGTAGAGCCGCGGGCTCCAACTATTAATATTTTCTTTATATTCAACAAAATTAATCTAAAAAATCGCATCGGTATGTTTGAAATGGCGATTGATATGCATGAGTGAATAATTTTTATTTTTGTGATTAGTAAAATTATAGTGTAGCCACAGTCTGTATAATATCGATTTTATGATTTTAAAGTTTTTCTGTGATATTATCATATTGTGTAGTAAATTGATTGATATACTCTTCTATACATTTTTGAAGACTTTTTTACACTATACAGTATAGGTACAGCTCAATAGCATAGTATACAGAGAACTTATACTATGTCAATAGCTTACAAATGACCAATTAAACCTCACCTCTCGCTGGCAATCGAGCTATTTCTTGACATGGACTTGGGTGACATTTCAAAGTCGGAATCGGATCGGTAGAGGAAGGACTCGCGGCGTTGCGGCAAGGATTGGAGGACGAGCGCGGCGGACGGCGAGCCCCCCTCCAGCGGGGAGCGGGCGCCCCCCGCACCCGCGCCGCCATTTTCCACATCGAAGCTGAAACAATGGTAATTGGTTAATAAGACAATAGAAATAGACACAAATGCAAATAATTAAATAAATCGAAATAACGTAGAGACATGGTAGAGACTAATGCATCGGGTTTTGATTAATACGACGTTGGAGACGCATTTCATTTTGTAGGAAACTTTTTCACTTAATTTAAGATACGTATACTTATTTTAACACAAAATAAAATAATGAAGACGATAATAAATCGGGATTTATGATTTATTTATACGACGCTGGCAAAGAATTTCATTTTGTATCATATAAACCTAAACTTCGTAAAGAAATTTTTTGGCTATAATAAAAAAATACATAGAGCATGATAATGTTGAGAATGATATATTGGAATTAATTTAATGCAGTTTTTAGAAATGCATTTCATTTTCAATCGACTTCAAAGAGGGTTGGGAAACTGAATTTTTCTGGGTTTGTAACCTCAGAACTTTCGAATGGACGTTCCGGGTGATGCCATTTTAATTTTGTCTAATTCTCATAACTTTCTTAGTAAAATATAATTATGTAATACATAATTAGATATTATACAACGATTAATTTGGAAAGGTCGTGTGTAAGTCTTTTTTATATAAATAAATTTGCAGGGTACACACCCTGTAATAGTTTTTTAGTCTAAGGAGGATTGAAGGGTGGGTTAAGGTCATAGATTTCGATCATACAAAAAATTTATAACAATTTATGTATTATCAACAAAGTAAATAGTAACTCTAATATGAGATAGCGTACGTCTTGTAATAGATGGGATTAAATGCAGACGTACATAATATGCTGCTTATGCTAACTCTAACAGTAACAGTCGTATAAAGGTCAAAATTCAAATAAATTTTAAAATGTAACTATTGACAAAAAGGTGCTCTTAGCAATCCGTGGCTTATGATATTTTAAGCCGTAGGAGTAGTAAGTACCTTGATTGATACCCTTGAATAGCAAGTGGTGTTTTTAGCTCTATATTTATCTTAAGTGGTGCACATCAATAAATTTTTATATTCATATTTTATTTATTTATGCTTTATTGATCTAGATAAATTACAAATTGAGACTTAACCTAAGATACATAGTAACAAATGGCGGCTTTATCGCTAAATAGCGATTTCTTCCAGACAACTGGTTGTACAGAGAGGCATTAAGTAAAGAAAAAGAGAGTTTCGATAATAGAACGTTAATTGAGGTAGTTAGTGAAACTTTATCTGCCACGGTTTAATCTACATGAAAACAATTATACATCTGTGTCTGTGTAAATATGAAGATTAAGGTAATTAAATATAGACTTATCAGTTATCAGTTATCTACTTAATTAGTATAATTACCTGCTTATAAAGGATTTTACAATTAATAATGTAGAGCCGATACTCCAAACTCAGAGAAGTTGGAATATCTCAGTACCTATAATATTATATGAGAATTTTTTCCTTAATATTGTAGCCGTAATAAGCCATAGTAAAGCCGTAGAGTTAGTTTTGTGTTTGTTGTATTCTTAATGATATTTCAAGACAATATCAAATTGCATAATGTTATAGTTTCAAAGCGTAATTAGGAAAGATATTCATGAGTCGAGCGACATCTCTCGGAAAGCTTCAGAACGATGGTTCCTATGAAAATGAAAGTTTTTCATAGTTATAGAGTATCACTGCAAGATGTCGCTGTCATGCAAATACTTTTCTGTGCAAAATATTTAAAATCAATATAAACAAAACAATGAGGTATCGTATATAGGTCATTATTTTTATAGTTAACGCATAAAAGGCTTTATTGTCTCTACATAAGTACTTCAATAGATAAACGCAGTAAGATCATAAAACTAGTATATTATGTTAAACATTGTACCTCTATTAAATTGAAAATTGTGCTTCAATGTAGAAATAAAGACATTGTTTATCGCTATTATGCAATTTACAGCACTTTAATCAAATTGTGAAATAATGATGTAGGTAGAGACGTTATATCCACACTACAAATCATTTGAATGCAGGCTACGTAAAAACCTTTATACGTTGCGGAAACACTTCAAAATTATAAGAATAGTTCTGTAAATTATATGCAATTCTACAATTTTAGCATACTAAGTAGTAGCATAGTGGTTGTACGAAAATATTGCGTAAAAACATTATACTTATGTTAAAAATGTTATTTTTCAAGTTTAAGTCATTAATAATTTGATATAGATACTTTGATATTTTTTACTAGGTTTCCGCCCGCGGCTTCGCCCGCGCAGTCAAAGAAAAACCAGTATAGTTCCCGTTCCCGTGGTATTTCCGGGATTGCGTCATTTTCCCGGGATAAAAATAGCCTATGTCCTTTCTTGGGTATCAAAATATCTCTATACCAAATTTCATGCAAATTGGTTCAGTAGTTAAGGCGTGATTGAGTAACAGACAGACAGACGAGTTACTTTCGCATTTATAATATTAGTATGGATTGACAAGAATGAATCCGCTCCTTGATGATGCAGAAATATTAAATAATTAAAAGGAGTTAAAGTATATTGCCAATATATTATTGACTTGATATTTGGGTGTCTGTACACAAGACATTCTATTATCAAGTAAGTCAAACAGTATCGATAGTAATTAATTAAATATTGATTCTACTTGGGTCGGATAAACTGGATTAGTAAAGGTGTTCTCAACAAACGGTAGCGTTAACTAATCAATTAAATAAGTTAAATGGATATGAACAAATGTTTCTGAATAGTATTGTATGGTTTTGAACTATTTATGTTAAATGGATATTTTTAATTGAAATATTCAATCTTCAATCACGTCAATCAATCTTAAAGTTCTAACGAAGTACTGTTTATGAAGGCTACTGAAAGAACTAATATTTGAATTTAATATGAATGCGGAAGTTCATTTTTTTCTGAAAGTGGAAATGTAACACATATGCTACTTTATCGTTAACGTTAAGAATCACTTGACATGCTGTAATAAGGTATCTGGTATGCGAAAAATCTATTTTATTTCCGAAACGCAGTCAACTTCGTTATCAAAGTACGAATCGAGAAATATTGTTTATTATCAAAATAAGGTTGTAAAAGGATTCTATATCATATTGGAAACTTCAAACATTGTGTTATAAAATGAGCTTTTTAAAAAAATCATAATGTAGAAAATAGACAATATTTCATATTTTACACGTTAATCGCTTGATACAAAATATTAGCAGGAAACAATTTTCGTGAATGACCTTAAATGTTTTAAGACAGATAGGATGTGGTTATACATACGTAATTTTTTGTCAGATTAGAATAGAGAAGGTCAAAAGAAACGTGTATGCTATTTTGAGCTTATTAGCGTTCAGTCAGTGAACTTATCCCTATTGGACTGGTCTATTACAATATACCTTTTATAAAACTAAAAACCACCTTTATTACATACAACACCTTTAATAAATAAACACTAAAAGTCTTCTAAAATATTTATTTATCCCAATTGTTTAGTTCTTGAATACCTTTCATTCCTTGAATTCCTTTCATCACGGGTTTAAGCAACAGAATACAATATAATCCGTACGAAATAACGTACACGTGCAAATAACACAATATGCTCGGGAAAATAATATTGAAAGAAACAATATTAATATTACGAGAAAAAATAAACTTTCGAGTTATAACGAAGTTAGTTATCATCAATTGTAAACATTTTCTGTATATAGTTCTTTGTAGAATATGAATGGTAGAAGCAGCGAATCTTTTAGATATGTATGCAGTGCATATAAGTTATAACATAATTTTACTGATAAACGATGTACCTACCAGCTTTATACTAATTGATCTATTAGTATACTTAAGTAAGTATAGATACTTAACTTACAATATATTTTCATTTAACTTGCGTCTCCAATCTCCAGAGCGTACAATATTTATTGATCTGTATCTTGATATATGTTTGGAAGCAATTAACAGATTAACACGGTATTGCTTTTAAATAAAATCCACGTTACGTACGATCACGAGGAGACGTGCGTGAGATTATGCCAATTATCTTTCATTTGGAAATAACTATAATTGAGGCGGTTTGCGTCACAGCCGGACAGTAATGACTTGGTAGTGTATGCGCTAATTCAGTCAGACCAATTTGTATCTATTTATAGGATTTGTATGATACTTATGAATCGGTCAACGCTGGTTGCAATTTTATTCGCAACTTATCAAATTTTATTTTTTCCCTTTATATCAATCGATATCAATTGAGTGCGTGATGTCCCTAATTATATTTCCATATCTTTTTCTCTATCTACTTATTATAATTAAATTGTATAGTGTACAGTCTACAGATATATTATTCAGACAGCAACGAAGAAACTTAAAAGAAGTTGGTTAAAAAGCTCCCGCACTGGTCCGATATTAAAAGTATTATTCAAATAAAATCCAAAACCATTCGCACAACTAGGTACTAGCTTCATGGAATGTCTTTCATTCGCATTTGAAATTGAAATATAAATTTTATAATTTAAACAGTTTTCTACAAAGGGAAAATGTTCTTTCTAACACATATGAATCTACTAAATAATTTACACCTTTGAACAGGTGAACGTATAACGTATCAATTGAAATTGTTACGTGTTTGATATCAATTTTCCACACGGAAATATTGCTGGATTCCCTTGAGTTAACATTCGTATTCTCGTTTCAACTTTAAACTAAATATATCTAAGTTTAATACAATATAGCGTTACTCTATTTTACATGTTAACTACAAAATGTAAGTTCAATTTTATCACGCCTTTATTAGTTTAATTTGTAGCTATGTGGGAAGATTAAGGAAATAAAACTCAAATTGAAATAAAAATATTGTGAATAGAAGATACTCGAAACACAATAAGTTCCTGTTCTATCTGCCTGCCCAGGATTTATAATAAAAGGAACTCCTCTTGTACAACATAAAAAAGGCGCAGTATCTACAATTAGGTCAATAGTTAAACAATTACTTGATAACAATGTATACCATAATTGTGTATCATATACCTGCCGGTAGTCCGCCGTCTAGCGGATACAGGCTGTCTTCGGAGTACCCTCCTAGAAGCTCCCCTAGCGCTCCACCGTCGAGGCGCTTCACTCCACCTGAACCCCCATTTCATTTCATCAGACACGACTACCACCAGTTCTTGAGTTATTTTCCTATAGTGTTTGGTTTATGTTTTGTGTAATTTGTTTCAATACTGTGTTGTTGTTATACGTGTACAGTACACACGGTTTGTGTGAATATTCATCTAAATTAAACATACTTATATTGTGAAAATGGCAATGTCTAAGTATAATAATAGGTAATTAATACATTATATTATAATTCTATGAATACTTGATAGCCCTGCACTATAGTCGAAGACTTAGGTCGAAGAGGCCAGACAATGGAAATAAGTAACAAATTATGATTGCATCATTTTCCCATTAGCATGACATGGATTGAACAACATTTATAATAAAACAAATAATTCTATTTTCAGTTTGAATATGCGTATGAAGCACGTGATGGTATTTTTTAAACCACTCTATTTTTAGGATGTGAAAAATGCCAACGATAATCGCATCAGACGGTAAATCTTTCATTACGTCGTCGGAAATATATTTCGGTTAGATGTAACCAGGGATTTAAGAAATCATTACTTGAATTGTTAAGAATGTCTATTGTAATGAAAAATATAAACAATTTAATAGCAACCTAATGGCAGTAATGACACATAATAGGTTTTTACTCTACCATTACTTTTAAATAATAAAAAAGCTTCAATATATAGGGTATCGTTTGAAGTCTTATATCCTGTAATCTATGTGTGTGGGTCAGGGAAATATTAAAATTACAATAAAATTTCTTAAGTAATTGTATTGTTGCAGTGTCATATTGAAATCTTTTATTATCTAATCATTAACCAAGTAATAAATAACCCTGTAGGTTTTAAATATGTTGATTGATTTTAATTTGAAAGTTTCATAAAAATGAAAATTCATCATAATAGAAATGACTATGATGCATTTTCTTTTCGTGAAAACCTAGTTTAATTTTAATTAACCTATAAAATCTCATGTTATACTTTGCGTGCGTTGGTTTTAGCAAATGAGTAGGTACTTTAATTTAAGAGAATAATGCATAACTATAAAAATGTGTTGTAAAACTCCCATTAATAAATGAAAGTAAACATACAAGTTTGCGTTTGTATATTTATCAAAACAGACGACATAAAACGAGTCACCAGCTATCTTGACCATTTTGAAAGCTTTTAGTATCAATTTTATAGCGAAAGACCTCAATTCAATTGGGACATGTTTCTGTAATTGAAGGTCTGATCTGAACAATTGTGATTTAAAAGATAAACTTCGGAAAACAACTCAGTTTACTATTATTATGTATATTTGTAACATTTATATTTCCAAATTTGAGATTAATTTATTAATTATACAATATTGATATTAATTTATTTTCTTTATTCAATAAACTATTAGTTTTGACATTTCATAACCAATCAAGTAATCAAATTAAAGAAAATCATAAAATTCAACTATTTTTTTACAAACATTGTTGCACGCTACACCTAGTCACCTAGCCTAGGTAATATATCCATTAACCATAGTTGAAGTGCATGGCCTTGAAGTATCATTAACATCATTTAATCGATGTACATTCGTTCGTTAATAATACCTACGTGTATGTTACGATTATCAATAGTTTCTTTCAACAATTTTGTATAATATATTGTTAAAAAATTTAAAATTCATTTATATACTTCTATGATTTTCAAATAAATAGCTTAAGTTCGTGTGAAGTGTGGAGTATAATAAAGGTATTGTGTATAACAGGCTAAATGTGAGAATGTGTTGACCTCTTAGAGTGATCTCCGCTACTGGTCTGACTAGAACTAGTGGTGGTCGTGCTGAGGGTCGAAAGGTCGCTAGACGCGCGAGCTGAGCGAAGGCGCGGTAGCACGGGAACGTCTTCGTTTTCTGGCGTGGTGGCGAGTGCTTCGCACGCCCAGCCGAGCGCTCGCGCCGCTGTCCATACCGCGAACACAACCGTTATCATATCGCCTATCGAGCCACACGCCGCATACGCCTTCGGCCCACCCTCCACAAACACATTCGATGCCAATGC
Source organism: Colias croceus (assembly GCF_905220415.1). Taxonomy (NCBI): domain Eukaryota; kingdom Metazoa; phylum Arthropoda; class Insecta; order Lepidoptera; family Pieridae; genus Colias; species Colias croceus. The sequence continues at coordinate 6,800,529 of NC_059542.1, forward strand.
ATTGGTCCAAGTTTAAAACGTCATGGTGCTACGACACGTTATTGTTTGTGAGCGACGCGCCGCGCCCGGGCCGGCTTTCGCAACGTTTATTTGACAGCATGAAAAACACGTGCACCGCAACGTAAAACACCACACTCACGCGATCGCGACCGCCACTCAACTGATCACTTCAACGCATTCATTTATGTATCGTCAAGTCCACTGCAGTAAATAAAACACGGTTGTCCATTGTATAAAATCACATAATCGGGTCACATAGCAATCGATATATCGAATCCCGCAAAACTGAGGTCTTTTATGTTATAATGAGATAATTTCCTCGATCCGAATGACCGCCAGTAAGGGTACGTGTGCGTGTTGATAGTATTTATGTGAAGCGGCGACGGGGCTGCGTGACGCGGCTCTGTTGACGTTTGCGGCGCGGGGAACATGAGTGGTCGACGTCACTCGCTGCTTGGCTCACCCGCGCCGCCGCTCACTAAAGAGATTTCTATATTTATGACCGATCCACTATCACATCACTATTGCAAAATAATGCATAAGCGTATTTTATCTCAAGTTGCGAAACAATATCACTTGTTGCACGCTTAAATAATTGAAGTCGCGTCGTGTCGCAAAAGATTGATCAGGGACGCGACAGGTTACGTCGCGGATGTGCGTGTCAAAGTGTACAACCGGGTGGAAAATTGTGTTAACGGTGTTTCGGTGAGGAGTAGCGGTACGGAGCATCCTGCGGCTGCCCGGCGGCCATGTTTGCACCGCCATTTTGCCGGGGGTCGAATGGGGCAAACCGCATGCGTACGCCGGTACGCAACTTCTGTGTAGAAAACGACGCAAGTCACCGGGCGGCCGTACAGAAGTTACGCTCTACACCCTTGTCTCAAGGATCACTTCACTACGTATCACGAGCACCTCACTTTATAGGTCAACTGAACAAACTGAAGCTAGCTCCGTATCACGGCTGATTTCAATTTCATATACTTATGTTAGCATTTCGAAGTAGTTACGAAGGCAAATATGTATCTTTGTATACCTGTGCCTAAAATTTTCTTCATATAAAGTTTAAGACAAGGGTATCTTAATAACTTATAGTTGACACAGTATTTCTCATTTATTATGGTTTTATAACAAACTCACATGATTCTGATTTTAGACGAAAAATAAACACTCTTTGCAACGTTTGCAACAAAAATATCAATCAATCTTTTAATTGAATGATTACGATATTAATAAAATAATAAATTATTCTAAATAACTCAGGAAAGAGTGAAACTACCAATTTATGAAATAATTACTAAAATTGTAATTTCCATTACAGAAATTTGGACAGTTGTATTATTATTTATTGCCTTTACTTTGAAATATAGAGTTTATTGCTAGAGCTTTGTGGATTAATCTTAAAAAGTACAAGAATTGAAAAATACTTTTAAACTGTCTGATGCCGAGGCCACGTGCTAGAACGTCATGGAAGTAATTATCGATTTCCATATGATAATAGGTTGAGCTACGGGCACAAGGCCTCGTTCCCGGATAATATCTTAATGCACCTTGTAAACATACACAGCATTCGTTCTGGTTCGCGCTGGTACTATTCAACATTAAGTGTATTTAAATTACTAGTTAAAACGTTTTTTAGGTAAATTTGTACGCCTTTTAAATTTTACATATCAAATAGTGTTAAGTTGAATTCATTTAAAATCTCAATCTTAAATATTGATATAGCTATCATATCTAAGAATTATTTAAATAAACCTAAGGTAGCAAATGTATATTTGAAAACGAAAGTACCGAAGTACCGAGATGATAAATAACATAAAGTATGCATATAAAAATGTCTTAAATTATTACGATAATGTCACATTATCAAAGATAACATTAATTAATCGGATGATTATAGTATGACAAAAATACTTCGTAATCTGTTTATCATCATATGAACAATCAAGATTTGGATCAACGAATATCGCGACACGGATCTTAATACGAGGTTTTATCAAAGAAACACAATATAATATTTTATCATGAGATAATATATTTTTCACTACAAGTGCAAACAATACTTCCTTCCAAATTATATTATTCAAATATGAGACGCATATTATGTTAACAGTTATCTAATAACAGTTATCTATATATTGTTTATCATCAACATGATTATAATGAGTAATCAATGTTCTGAAAACCTTTCAAAAGTTAACATGAATTAGGTATATAGGTATTATAAAAAAATACATAATCCTCAACTATTGAATAAGCTGTTAAGATATCTTATTGACTTGTTTTTGTAGAGCCAATAAACTCTTGGGAGAACTCAGTTAAAAGTTGCTGGTTAAAAAAAGCGTATGTGTCGAGCACACGTGTCATAAGTGAAACTTTGGTAAGATTCAAAGATACCAAAATCGTCGCCTTACTCCATGACGTGACGACATTGTAATGACGTGACCTTGAAATTTTACACTCAATGCGCCTAAAAAGTTTCACTTCAAAAGGTTTTATGTTACTTTGTAATTTTGATTATCTTTAAAAATGAAGAGAATGTGAATGCAGTAGGAACCAGCGGTTTGGCACGACGAGAGCACGTGGCGTGTGAACTTGACCGATGACGTCAGCGCCCTTCACTCTGATGCAGGCGAAACTCCATAGTTCGCAGATACTTCGTGTTTTAAGAAAAAAGTACGACAAAATAAAAATATAAAGTATTAAATTAAAAGCATGAAATAATTTACGTACATACGTTCACGCACGCTCTACCTTAGCTCTGTACTCTTAGTGATACATACTGTAGGATTTCCTCAGATTAATAAGTATTCGTGAAATTGATTATTGTTTTTAATTATCTATTAATGTTTTTGTAAAGCAAAATTGAAATGTCATTAAACATACATGTGGGAAATGTTATATTCGTTTAATTTCAAATAAAAGGTAGGTATTATAAGATATCGCATTATGGCGTACCGTAAAGTTTCTTGAATTACCTGTATTATGCATTTATATTAAAATACAAATTGTATACTGCATTTTGCAATATTTGTAGAGGTTATTATTAGACAAAGGTTATCTGTTTATAGAACCGCGTTCTATGTTCTATCTTTGCAAATATAAGTTGTCTTAATTTTCTAATTAGCTTTTTGTTTTTCTAGGCATGATATGTAATGTGGTGTTTTATAAACTAATTCACACATATAGAACTATCTAGTTTTACATACATCTGATAAAATTACCTTATTATAATAATAGTTGTGGTTAAAGTTAATTATAGTTGGATTGCAGGTGGAAGTAATTGCAATAGCGTCACGACGTTAGCTGAATTATTTATACCTACTTATTTTCTTTATTATGCATGCACTTTTAATAGTACATATTCCATTTTTCTATTGTTACTTTTAGTTTTAAATGTAAATTTAGTTGCTGAACATTATAATGCATTGTTTCATAAGGCTAATTGTATTTACGAGAGTCTATAACATAGAGCTCACTTTGATATTAAATTCTGAATTAAAGAAGATGATAATAAAAGGCATGTTAATTTCATAAATTTTATCAGTGGTATAATATGTTAATTATGTAACAAGCAAAAAATTATAAACATTCTATTTTGAGATTTCATACAATTTACGTAAATACTTGTCGGTAAAGAAAATATGTATAAATATTTTATTATTCAGGAGTTCTTCGTGTTAGACATTTACATTGAAATAAACTTAACGCCGCAAAGAGAGATATAAACGGAAATTTATAAATCTTTCTCGCAAGTGATGTCTTCCAGACTCATTTTAATGTTACCGTGATTTGTGAGGTGGCAGTACTTATATAAAATACTAGCTGCTCAGCGTGGTTTCACCCCCGTGGCTCCCCTCATGTTAGTCGTAGCGTGATGATTATAGCCTTCCTCGATAAATGAGCTATCTAACACCGAAAGAATTTTTCAAATCAGACCAGTAGTTCCCGAGATTAGCGCGTTGAAACATGCAAATAAACTCTTCGGCTTTATAATATTAAGTATAGATTTAAACATATAAATAATTTCCATTACAAACTTTCAATACACACATTAGACTTTTTTTGCATATCTATTTTACAGGTCATTGCTCGATAGAAAGTGTCGTTCAAAACTTGATACAATATCCAAAGCAAAAACAAAATGAAATCGCCAATTAAGTGTCACACGGTCAATAACACTGGAGCTAATTTTCTGTACAGCTATTTACTGGCCATTACTTGATAGAAAGTGTCCCTTGACGGCGACCATATGTGGCCGTAGTAACTCGGTAAGTGGATAATTGCGTGATAATAGCAAACGGTGTGTTCACTATCAGTCAACATGGCTGTACGTAATGAAGGCTATACTTGCTATTCTATCACGTAACTAGATCTCCGTAACACCCCTATCTTGGCCGCCCTGTGTTGTAGTCAAGTAGGCTTAGTTCACTTTATGAATGTTTAGTCTGCTTTGATGAGATACGGTTCCTTGTGTACAATCATGGAGATATCATCTTTACTACAATTATAAATTGACTAAGTTTGTAATATTAATGTTTGTTCAGCTAATTAGATATGCTAATACTGCTAATACTAAAGGTAGATTTAATATTTTAACGGAAGGAGCAATGGAAAGCAGAAAACGAAAATCATTCGTTTCATTGTTTATAGGTTTAATATACAGATAGGTATGTAATACAATAATGCTTAAAAGCTTTGAACTGAATATATTGAGATTGTAAACGTAATTAGTTAACTTTTTCCTTGCAAGCTTTTATAGGTACATAAATAATTTTAGGCTAATAAAAAAACATAAACAGTTAAATTGCAAGAAGTTAATTTGACTTGAGATAAAAAAAAAACATCTCGTACTACTTAAATTCAAAGATGACGGAACACACTTTCAAAGCTCGGATTTCACTATGTACCTAGGTTAACGCGAGGTATTTCAACGCGAGGCAAGATTTTAGGATGTGAAGTGTGGGGGGCCGTTCGCGTGACTCGCGCTCCTCGCGCTCCTCGCGTCGTTTGTTTTTCGTAACGTGCGCTATGCCACAGTGTAAAATATATCAAAAGTAAATTGTGATCAATTTTTATTATGTAAGCAATGTAAAAGTGTTTGTGTCAGATTGTAAATATAAAAGTAAATAAAGTAAGCATTTACAACTTTATAAACTGAGATAAGTAGGTACTAGGAATTTATTAATTAGCACAACATAATTATGGAAGTACTTGGTGTAACTAATAAATATTACTTGCTGCTACCAGTAGAAGCTTAGAGTATTATAATATTAGAATAGTATAGAGCGCGTGTATTGCACAAATTGCTTAGTGCGCATCGAAGGCAGATGAGCTATAGATACTATATAAATGTGTGTGTGACAAATAGGGATGGGTAGGTATCAATTGCGTGTTGAGCTATCGATAAGTTATGTAAATAAATATGTAACATAAGAAAATATATTGTTCAATATGTTATTAAAGGAGAAATGTATGAAGAAAGTATAACTATATGTAATTTTAAATAATAATGTAAAGTCTTCTATTAATTATAAGTAGTTTAAAAAAAATGTATAATTGAAATATCTGAAAAAACGTGTGGACTTCTTAACTATTAAAATTAAGAAAATAAAAGATCGGGTTTAGTACTATTTTTTAATAATAAATCAAATAATAATAGTATTTAATGTTAAATGAAAATAAGAATTAATTAATAATTTAAAATGAAATAATAAACAATATAAATATATATCAATTTTATACCTACCAAAACCTTCAAAAATCAATTTAGCGGTTAAAATATAATATCGTAACATTACATACTTTACATTTACACTATAATACATTCGCATTCATAATATTAGAAAGTGTATGATACAAAACACAACACAAAATTATTTTTAATATATTTTTAAAAGAGTTTTAATATTAAAGTCAAATATTAATATGTTAAAATATAGTTTTTCTTGTAAACTATCGAGTACAGCGTTGGTCAAGTCACATCACTACGATCACGTGGCGGCAGTAAGGTGTGCGAAGGGTGCGCGAGCGAGCCTGCGCGTGTCCGCCTCCCACTTCCCCTTGTATTTATTATCTAATATCTATTTATTTAATCAGGCATAGTATGGTGCTGAAATGAGACATAGAAGGAGCGTAAATAAACAGAATGGAAGCAACCTTATAACTCAATAAATAAAGTATATTTTTAAATGTAGTTCCGTTTATAGTAAAAGCCGCTTTGCGTGTTTTATTGTTTCGTCTTTCACATTCGTTACAAAAATTGTGATCGAGTAACGTCTACTGCACTCTTCCTAGTTTATAATGTCAACTAAAAAAAATGAGACACGAAAAAAATCTCAATCGTCACCTAGGAACGTATAACGTAGAACCTATAATCCCATATAATAATTACCATTCCGTATTCACGGTTTCTGTATTCGAGGCATATATTTTATGGAACATATACCCCGCCAATAAGGAACTTTTACTGTAGTGATTAATAATTATTATAAGTCAATAATCATTATTATTTGACTATTATCAATTATTTTTTAACTAATAATCATTATTGTTTTTTTCCTTAAAATAAACAACTGTAATTAATAATAATACCCCAAAATTATGCAAATAATACACCAATTATACGTAATAATAATCCATACTAATATTATAAATGCGAACGTAACTCTGTCTGTCTGTCTGTTACTCAATCACGCCTAAACTACTAAACCAATTTGCATGAAATTTGGTATAGAGATATTTTGATACCCGAAAAAGGGCATAGGCTACCTTTTATTGCGAAATATGTACCACGGGCGAAGCCGGGGCGGACCACTAGTATTATATATATAAAACAAATTATTATAAACTAAACTCTTATTTCACAGTAACGCAGCTTTTATCGTTTTGAAATAAAAGCATACGAGGTGAAACTTTATGACCAACTGATATTTTTATTCTGTGTCATCAAGTAACTACGTTTTTATCATATTACTCAATTTACATACCGTTTCTTATAGTTTACTCTTTTTTTTTATACTGACACTGCTTTCTTCCGAATTTTGTTTGTTTTGTTACCCATTTTCAATAATTTATCGTTACTCAAAACGTAAAATCGAGCGGAGATAATTTGACACAGGTCCTACGTTAGCAAGCGCCTGATCAGGACTGGCGGGGTAGCGGGCAGCGCGGTTTGTAAAGAAAACGCTGGGCAACGTTAAGTTCTGAGATATAATATGTATTTAATAATTACAGGGCTTCAGTAGAAAACCAAAATTTAGCACGTTTTCTGCAGTACATCAAAATACATATCCTTATATAAAAATTATTTCCAAAATCAGAAATTTCATTAACAAATAATTCGTTTTCGATCTTTATTTTAGCCTATTTTTATGATTTTATATGATCGACCAAAATACACGTGGTTGTGTAACAAATTAGCACACTTTTTAGGAAATATCTTGAAGTGTATTGATTATTTTTTCTAGAAGCGTCATATAATTGCAAATACATGAAAAATTTGATCTTGCAAACCAATTTTACTCCGCTTCGCTGAAAGGACTCCCCTTAAAACCAGTATTGGAAAGTGATGTGATCTAGATCAATTATGTATTTTACTAATTGGCCTCATTATTATTTGTTTTTTTGTAGTATTCGCACAACGAGTATAGCTAAACATTTATGTGGATTGTTGTTAAAATTATTAACTTCTCTATAACAAAAATAGCACAAGGGTTTAATAAATATGTAATAAAAAGAAACGTGATAATATTTCCGTCAAGTCTAAATGGATAACATTTTAAAATAATATGAACTATTTGCCTATGTTGATATTTACCGGGTGTGATGCGGTTGGGAGTCATCCTGACTGCTGCTGCGTTTCCGCTTGCGTCGGAAGCACCAGTCCTGGCCCATCGCATCACAGCCAGCGTGCCGCGACCCTCCTCCACCCAGTGCGCTTACTCTCTATCCCTCGCCATCAAGCTTGCTTTTAACTTTTTCACTAATTATACACTATCCTTCCTTTCCAAAATCCAGTGTCCAAGAGTCACGCAGAAGTTAAATGTCAATACAAAGACATTCAACATCCAGGACTCTGAGCCCAGTACTATCGCAATCGTCAAATCACAGTCTTTGATTTTTAAGTCCGATTTAAATTTGCTATCGCACAATCAAATGTTATAAACGATATTCATTCGGTGTATAGAGTATATTGCTGCATAATATCGTTGTCTTTATTCGATCGCTGTAAGATCTATCAATGTTTCAGAATCGTTGACATATTTACTGATCTTATCGGAATCACAACTTGAATATATTTGGCACTGGTTTTACTTTGTTCTGTCTCACTGTCTTCGTTCAGAATTAATTCCAGATGTTAGATTAATTGGGTTATTAATAACCACCCACGTTTGGTTTATTTACGAGCTTTCGTTTAAAGTCTTATATGCACAAAACTTAAACGTGAAGAGTTTATAAGTGAAACAGCATGCAGTCTATGATAGTTCATAAGCGTTTACATTCCAGCATATTCTCCTGTATTTAAAATTTTCAGGTAGTGTAAAAGAAAATGAGGCCAACAGAGCACGTATCACTTTATGCTATGAACCATTTATTGGAATGCGATTGTAAATTTTTCCTCGGAACAAATAGCTTTTACTATAAAAGACCAAATCCGGTTATGTACAACATTATCAAATATTTATCTAAACAATCGATAATACGTTTTCTAATAAGGTGATAATTTCGTATTATGTGATAAACGGCGGTACATTTCACTGTAAAAAGAAAACTAATGAGCTATTATTTTACAATATATTTAAATATACGTTTATTGTTATTTATTGGAGCGGTGTAGGTATTCATGTTATATGTACAAGTAATATCTACACAGCTCCATGAAGGCGAACCCTTTAAACATTTTTAGGCTCGATCACGGGGACATAAAATATGTCAGGAAAATGGAAATAGGTACGATTTGGATCACAGGTAATGTATCGCTGAATATCGGGCATTCTTTGTAGTTTGTACCGAGTATCTAAATTTTAATCAAATAAGTTTATATTAAATCAAAATACCAATCATACTATGTATTTATTTCACATTGCTTTAAGTACTTTTTCCTTTACATACCTATCCTCTATCTTAATTATAATACATTATAAATCATAATATCAGTATGATTCATCTCTTCGGTTCTATTATTAATGCTCTTTTCATTTTATTATTACACTTTTTATGCTACATGTTTGGTGCCAATATATCTAAATTAGTGAATGTTCAAATTATTATACAAAGAAAGTTTTTGAAAGATATATTACACGATGAGAGAAATTGAAATAAAATATAATTAAAGTGTTTCGAAAAGCTCAAAAAGCTTAATTATTTAACAAAAGGTAATAGCTTTTTAAAATATCTCATATAATTTCAACGAATCATTGCATATTAATATTAAATGCTAATGAAATTAAATTGTTTACACTCATATGGACAGCAACGCCATCTATGTTTCATGCTCGGATTCACGTAGAAAGAGAGGAATTGTACTTAGCGACACCTATTTATTCGGTGAATGGAAATTTTGTAGAATTTTGCAATTGAAATTGTTAATGTTATTATGTTTATTTTTTTTTTTGTAATATTAACTAGGTAATTCATGTTAATAATGCTCTACTATTCTGAGGTTCTAGTATAAGAACTCAAAAGTTAATTAATTATTTTGTATTTATTTATTCTGTAATTAATATTATATGAATGATGATAAGCCTTGCTTTGTACTGCAATATAGCTATAGAATATAAAAAATAGGCCATGCAGAATTTAATCAAAAAAGTATGTATTTAAAATAAGTATATTCGCATTCAGCATTCCATAATATATTTTAAAAGAAAAAAATGTTTTTTAGTGATACCAAGATACAGTTAAATAATTGATGAACACTGTGAAATGTTTATTGCGACTGATTGTATAAACTTTTTGTTGTGTGTAAATATTTTATTGAAACATGAATTCGTTTGAATGTAGTAGATTTGGTTGTGTGTTCAACATGTAGTGTCTTCTGGCTTGTGTTTGAAGACTAATATGTTTATATGACAATAATTTACGTGTAATCGCTTTACACTACGAAATAATGCAAACTAGCGAGTCTCTATCAAATCTACAACTAAAAGGAATACTTATAAGTAGAGCGGCACATAGAACATCACATCTAGTCACAGAGCATGTGGCTGCGGCATACAGGGTAGGTTTCATATATTGTTATTGTGCATAGCATCGAAAGCTCGTGTTCGTGTGGGCGCGGGGCGTGTGTCGCGCGTGACTGGTCGCGCTGTCGCGGGACACTGGCGCGCCGCCCCGGGCGCGACGTGTGACGTCAGAGCGTTTCCCGGTCCGCGCATGCGCACCACACACTCACGGTACTCAAAAACTCTAAGAGGACTCTCCAGCTAGACCTCAAATTCGCTTCAGACCTTAATCGATTTTTAGCTGCAGCTCTAACCTAAAGCTAATACATCACTATTGAGTATATATATCTACCTTTATGGAGAGGGTTCATTCACCTTTAGGTAGATTAAATCAAATCTAGGCACAATCACTATGACCCTGGAAAATGATACTACATAACAAAATGATAGAATATTAAGATTTAAGAAGGCTTTTGATGATAGAGTTCATACACTTAGAAATTGTGTTTATTTTATAACGGTAATATACATTTGCTCGTCGCATATACATGCCGTTATTCAATGTTGTAATATTACTTTCCTTTATCGAAAATAAACTTTTTACGTTTTAATGTTATTCAAGTAACGAAATCAACATTGAACAAAAATCACATACTAGTACTGAATCGAATTGAAACAATAGCTTTAATTTTAGGTCAGATACGTTGCTTTAAAGGTACAACGCATTGCCAAAATTGATAGTTTTAACTTTTTTACATTTTGTTTAAATACCTTAATCTTTATATTTACCGGTATAAATAAATAATTACCTACTCTTGTTATTTGGAAATAATATGCTATGTTTAACATATTTTATATGGCGCTAAGAGATTGTGAAGATCAATCATCAGATGGTAGGCAAAAACGTATCTCTCAGCATCTGCATCAAAGGCGGTATGGTAATGTGCTACGTGTGTCAGGTTTCTGCACTCATTATTTTTCCCGACTTCACCGAAATGAGAACGTATTTATTTCCTGTATTTAATTGGTATCTGTGGTTTCACATCTGGCTATGATGTCTTATAACCAGTCGTATTTAGAAAATCATCTTAACATAAAATGCTAAATACAAAGTACTATTAAGTTTATTTACTTAATAAAAGTTAATAAATAAAATAACGCAGATAGCAAGTCGTATCGTAAAAACGAAAAATGCCCAAAATTTTTCTCACTGAAACGTTGTGATTGAATTGGGTATTTTTAGATTTTTCGTTACGTAGACTGTAAAAACATTATCTGCTCGTAGCTTCATACTATAGCCATTTGAACAATAGCGGTATTGAGCTTCAAGTTTTGTTTTTTATTTTACATGCCTTTGGGCAAAGGGGTTCAGTAAAAAGACCCAAAAGTTTTTTAACTTCCACTTCTCGGACGAAATAAAAAATATTTTTCAAGAAATAGTCACTTCATTACAATTTATTAAATACCTGTAATGTCCTATATGTGTTCTGTAATTTTTTAAAACAATGAGATGTAACTTTACTTCAAAATTTGTGTCCAACTACACGTGTGATTAGATCCTTTATCATTTTTCCATTTTCATTTTTACATTTGAGGAGGTAACCGTAACGTCTACTTTAGATTTATGAATCCTTATCACGAAAAATACACATGTAAGGTAAATACGCTACGAATTGAGCCACCGTTTTTGCAACACCCGTCTACAACACAATTCAGCCTTTGTGATTTACTCCTATGTTAGAAAGCATCAGACCAGACCCTCGGTCCCTCTATTTTCGTACACTATAGATCCAAAATATTTGAAATGCCATTGCAGAGCTTTCCCGTTAACAATGAACGGAACGGTGGCCCAGTGAATTACATTTTAGTGACATTGTAGGAATGAGCTACAAACGAGCTACGGTGTACTGCTACGATTGCTACGCGTGTAGCCTCAGGGAACGTTCTCCTAAGGTTGTATCTATTCTGAAAGTAATTGGGGTTTTAATTAAGAAATATGTTCTTTGTAAAATAATATTAGTTTGTTTTTAATATGTTAATTAGCTTGTTAGCTAGCTTTTAGAAATGTGGTTGAGTTAAAGTATATTTTTTAATAGGTAGCCATTGAGATTCTAAGATGACTTGAAATAGAAAATATTTGTTTTTAAATAGTATCTTGGTATCTTGGTTGGTTTAATTTGGGTATTTTCAAAGTATTTTATGAATCCATTTCTCTTAGAGTTTTGGCGGATATTTTAATGCTGTACTATACTTTTATTTATTTGAAACTTATAACTATGTATATAAATTGCTTAAACTTATTTAAAATTAAACTAGGAAAATATATTAATAAATACAATTACACTTTTTGAGATCGTATTGTGTTTTGATCTGTTTTTTCAATATTAGGCATTCGAATTGAATTATAATGTGTATTTCGATCAATTGCTTATGTTAAATATTTATTAAAGTAAAAAACTTGGCTAACGAAAATTTATTTTCTACCTACATGTATAACTTTATTAGGTGACTTAACAATGAGTCATGGTTTTTTACTTAAGTAACCTCTGTAATGACGCAGCATTACAACAGCTGTTTATTGTACACAATGGGACCAGTATAAATGAATAATTTTATTACTTATAGAGTTAAGAACTTAGTGACTTTATTGTTCGAGATATTTCATTATGTAGATTTTTAAGCTTTTCTGAAAATGTGAAGACACCAATCTCTACAAGACGTGCCACTGCGTAGTGCGTACTATGTTATATTAAAGACTAGCTGCTCCGCGCGGTTTCACCCCCGTGGCTCCACCCCTGTTGGTGGTAGCGTGATGATATATTATAGCCTATAACCTTCCTCGATAAATGGGCTATCTAACACCGAAAGAATTTTTCAAATCGGATCAATGGTTCCCCAGATTAGCGCGTTCAAACAAACAAACAAACTCTTCAGCTTTATAATATTAGTATAGATAGTATTAAATTTTTATCGCCTATTTTGTTATTTTATTTGAAGATGGTTTCAGTTAGTTTGATGATGTATATGGTAGTGTTTTTAAAGGTATTATTACAACATTAAATGCATCAATTAATTAAAATGAATGTGATAAAAGTAAGTATAATAATGTGGTGAGTATTTTTTTCGTAAAATGAATATAATTTCACAACATTGTTGCTTCAACAGATTTAACAAAGCATCGTAAACAAAGGGTACGTATTTATAAATTAAGTAATGAAATTTCCAACAATGAAGGTCAAAGGGATAACGCCTTTCTAAGAACAAGATAGTAGATACCTAGTTTCTAAGAACAAATTATCAAAGCGAATCAATATTAATACCATTGATACACATAATATATTAGATTTTGTCTGACCTCTTTGAATATCGACAACGAAATTAATAAGCAGATAAATAAATTATAACCATCTTCTCAATAATTGTTTCTGACATTTGAATTAAGCTAGATCCAATAAAACGGATTAATATAGCACAGAGTAATTATTAATAATTCAGATAATAAGAGATAAGTAAAAGTAAGAAGTAAACTGTTAAGTTTATATACCTACATATAACATAAAACTTACAAGGAGTAATTAATTCAGAATAGAGTTGAAGAGTTATGTTTATTTTAATTTATTATATCTAGTTAGACTTAGGCTTAATATAAATCTTTCTGTATAAAAAAATAATATAACAGACATTTTTAGGTAACTAGTTTATAATAATTTGCTAATCCCTAACAGAAACTTATGTACACCAAATGGTAATTTATGCAGAAATCTGAAATATAACGATACATTTTCAACTTTCAGCAGGAACACCTCTTAAAATGTCGGTTTTTAGGGCGGGGGCCGGGGGTCGATTCAGTTGAGCTATGACGTCATGAACGTGACGTCAATGTGGGGGTGGGGCACCGCGGAGGACAACGCTACTTAGCCAGCCAATACACATAATGATAAACAAAATTTATCTATATTGTATCAAGTTCAAATACAAATTGTATTACTGTGATTATCTCGAATCGAAGAGCGAAATGAAAAATCAAAACTTAAAAATACGAAGAATATAAAATAGCCATAACATTATCATTTACCGCATTATTATGACGTCGATCAATGCATTGATATGTTAATTGAATATTTGATTTATAAATATTGTGTAGTTAAACGAAATGTAAAACTATATTCTAATTAAGTATTTAATACCTTTTTATTTGAAAAAAAAAAGGTTATGTGATTCATTGATTCATTCATATCATCATGTACACATTAATTATTAATAATTCATTTATCTTAAATTTTTAAAAAATAAACTTAAATTATTACTGGCGCCATCTTGCGGGCCATAGCGACACTAAACAATAGCCAAAGCTCGAGTAAACACCACAATTTTTCCTGGCAGTCAACATAGATGGCGCTATTTCAAAAAAGTTCTCAATGCTGTATTCAAACATTTCGCAGAATAATTAATAAAGAGGAAATGCTCATAATATTAAAGTGAATAAAAATTAAGTAATATTTTCTTAATTTGATAGTGACAAAGTCAGCAATAAATTATGAAAAAAAATATGCGTTCTCTATAGCAATAGTCTCAATAGTTAGTTACAAGAGTTAAAATAATATTTAAACTATTTCCATTTTGAATTATTTGGGTTATTTGTAGAGTTCTTTGTAAATGTAACCGCTGATTTGTTAAAGAACTTGATATAAAAAAGATTAATTTCAATATAATAGTGATAATGAATACTAGTTATAATCAAACTTATATTTTTGAAGTGAAAACTTCTTTAGCGGCGTTGGGTATAAAATCTTAAACTCGCGTCAGGACACGTGGCCTGATCGAAAAAGCGTAATACGGATTTTTTTTAGCCCTTATATTCCATGCGTAAGACGGATACTATTCCAAAATATCAAACATGCTGAACGTTAATAATCGCTTAGTTTTCGCTTCTGCCGGCACTCCCAGAGTGCAACCCGTCTTTTTTTATTATGTTTATGTTACTGTAAAAACCCGTATACACTTACTAGGTTTTACCAGTAAATCATAAGATTGACCTATAGTGTATGTAATATTTTTTTAATAGATAG
Organism: Colias croceus; assembly: GCF_905220415.1. NCBI lineage: Eukaryota > Metazoa > Arthropoda > Insecta > Lepidoptera > Pieridae > Colias > Colias croceus. The sequence goes on from NC_059542.1 coordinate 6,815,761, forward strand.
AGTTTACACGAAGTTAAGCTGACCTCATCTGAATAAACCACAGCTCAACCTAGTGAAATGGTTGGGTAGGTATAAGAGATTTCTACTTCTTCAGATTTTAAAAGATTTGTGGTGATACATTTCAGGTAAAAGAAACCTTTAAAGGTCGCTACAGTTTGCCAGTAATCCCGCTAGCGATTTATTCATGCGGATTCCCAACTGTACAACTAAAAGAAAAACTTTCTTTTGCATTTTCATCGTATTCGATTTATTCATCGCTTACATAGAACTTCCTGCAATACGATTTTATGCATCAGTTACCGATCACGATTCAGAAGCGCTTAGATCATGGTTCTACCTTTCGTTTATATTGTTATATCTGCATAAAATATTTCAAAGTTTGCACGATCCAATTTCAGATATTTTAAATCGGCATGCCGATTTTCCTTGAGTTTACTCTATTTAAATGTGGATTTAAAGTGTGGGTTGTAGTGCTTATGTTGTGTATTGTGTAGTGATGTGTGACAGGCAGTTCTATGATCCTAATTATCTTTAATGAATTGAAGGCTTTATCTCTGAGTCCAGGCAGAAACATGTAACATCTAATTTATTAAAGACCTTGTTAGTTCAAGATATTTTTTATTACTTTAGATAGGATGAAAATAACTGAATGGAGGTCCAAGTGTCGAGTGTCGAAGCGAAGCGAAGTGTGTGATTAAAGCATTATAATATGGGAAAAGGGACTTAATTAATTTGTATTTAAAGGCTCATTCCAGATGTACCATTATCTAGATTCTAGAGAAATATTTCAAATAATAAAAACTTCAATCACACTATCACAACCTATTTCTATGAAGGTGGCTTATGAAATATATTTTAAGTACCCACCTACCATTTTTTGTTGGTATGCAATAATAAGTATTTCCTTTACATAATAAAGAATTATATGCAAATAAAATATCCTCGTTAGTAGTCGAGGACTGTAGCTATTTATATTAAATTTCTCGGTTTCCCCTTTCTTTCAAGCTACAGTTGCAAGGAAAAAGGCAAGATTTGCACATAATGGCACTCCTGTCACGTTATTTAGTTTCAAACATGGTTTCAAATGTAAAAATAGTATCATTTTATCTTCGGTTTATCTTTTTCCCAATATTCATATCAATCTGCTGTTCAATTATAATTGTATATCGATAAATTATACGCTTTGTCATAAACGGATTGCGATGAAAGCTTTTTTTCTACGATAACGAATTTATTTCATGCGCGACTGCTTGAAAAGTGAACGCTTTAAGCATGGATGGTTATTTTCAACGTTTCTGTTTGCATTTTTAATATGAGATATGAAAGCAAATAAACGTTTATGTTATTTGGCGGTAGGTGATAATCGGTGCTGAGAAGTAACTATAGCAAGAAGAAAAAATGATTATCAACTTTCTATGCAGTTTGTCGGTTGCGCCTTGAAAAGAACAAAGGAAATAAGAGAGTATGATTTCTACTCATTATTAATCGATACATCGATCTTTGACTATATTAGACTTCTTTTGACTATCTTAGCATGGATCAATTAAAGCTCGATTTTCACAGATGAAAATCGAGCTTTAATTTATCCATGCTAAGTTACCAAAACCAAAACATGGTTACCAAAACTGCCAAAATGCTAAGTTAACAAAACCAAAACATGGTTACCAAAACAAACACACATCAGAAAATAGGAGATTTATGGGAGAAACCGGAATTGATTAATTGAGACGGGGATAGGGCTAAATGAATGAGAGAGAAACCGATAACTTTCAGAAAAAACACAGTTGACAGATATATACTACGTGGAAAAAACTACCCTGTTCAATATATTATGCAGGTATATTGAATTTACAGAACTGAAAGTTATATCTACTGCAATAAAAAGCGACTGGTCTGCTTGAGTTAAAATTCAAGGATATACTTTAATAATGTACTTACGACTAAGCCGTACTTTTATTATATTATGGTTTTTTATCAGTTAAATTTTATTAGGCTTTTTAATGAGTTATTAAGTATACAATTGACGATTAACATAGTTTCACGGTGTTTATGACTTATAATATATACATCTATTTGTTACCACACAATAGAGATTCCGGAGATTTTCAATGCTTGAGTTAAATTTTGTTTAGAAAGCAATCCAATTCGATAGCAATGCAAATTGTATTATAATGTTCCTATACGGCCCAGACGGGAGCTTAGAATGCGAGTTATATTCTCTATTGTGTATTCATACATCCATTTGTGAACGTGCATTTGTATTCAACCACTATAAAAGCTTATTATAAATAAATAAATCATATATTTGTGTGTATGTTTGAGATATAGAGCCAATTCTAATGTCAGTTAATTTTGGAAATATAGGTACTTAATACGTTTCCAAATTTCACCGTGATGATTTTGGTGCACTAGTTTCAACTAATATATTTAATGACGATTCGATTGATAGCTGATAAAAAACCTCTCTATTTGAACAGGAGAAGAATTCGAGTAAATTTAGATATTTATGATGATGTTAACATCCATTCTTTGGATTATAGAGAGCAGAGATATCGATAATGTAGAACGTTATAGGAAAAAGAGAACACGATATACGTCGTTAAGATGGTTTCCGAAAGGGTTTGATAAAATGAGAAACAGATGGGAACGTTGATAAATAGCCATCGGGTTACGATATGCAATCTGATGATTTTCGCCTATTTGACGTATGTTGATGTGGTTCTTTTTCTCGCATTTTTAAGAGAAAACCGGGTGCCACAAATAAATATAGTCGTAGCCCAGGTATTCCAACTTATATCTACTCAGGCCTCAGCATAAATTTTATAATGTAGCTACACGGCTACCTTACACATTTTAAAAGTTAAAAATCTATAGATATTATATTTATTTTTCAAACGAATTTTCTCGTTTAAAACGTTTAAATAAATACGAAAGGAGTTCATAACATAAAATGCAAAGTTAAAAGATCAGTCTCCAATTCATTTTATGATAAAAAAATTACAAAATAAGGGTGGCGAATTTGCTTTAGCTTGTAATTTTAAGCTCTCCTTAGCCGGGCACCGATTACTATATTTATAGTATTCTATATCAAAAACGTATTTCCTTTTATAAGCTATTCTGTTTAGTCTCTTCGAAGGAGATTTTTTTGGTCTATTGTTTACATGTTATTTAGATAAGTAATAATTTATTTTTCTTTACGTTGAAAAAAATATTTTTTATTGGCAAATTGGCAAAAAAAAAAAATTTTTTATTATCAAATCATGTTTCATTCTGATTTCCATCAGACCAACACGGTTAGATATAGAAGGTTTAACCGGACTATTTAAACACGATAAACAAATACTAGCTAACATGTGATTTAACTAAATTGAATAAATGATAAAGTCAAACAATTTTGCGTTTTTATATAATAATTATAATTGATCATAAATACACAACCAAATATTAAACGTATATATATTATATAGGTAATATATAATGCTTTGGGCAATATTTTTTGGTTTAGAAATTATCAGCAATTCATTAATAGGTGATTACACTGTTTTTATTCACTTACGTACGTTCATATAGTTTTGTAGAAGTTAAGATAGTCCATTTTTTCTTTCCACGGCTTGCAACTTACCTGAAAGCAAAACATTTCTTAATTATTAAACATGTAACAATTACATAATGTTATAGACAATTTAGTGTTAAATCTGTGATGATTAAAAAAAAATGTGTTCCAATTCTTCCTATGTGATTTTTTTATTCAATAAACATTTGCAAGTTCAGAATATATTATGCTAAAATAGGATACTAGACAATAAACATAAGCTTAGTAAGGATCAGCCTAGTCCTATATTTGGTATCACAGAAGATGAAATAAAAAGTCAGAACCAGTATATGTAGAGCTCCCCATTCAATGACAAAGTTCATTTACGAGAGGTCTAGTTGAAACCCTGGATGTACTTATCTAAGATATAATACAATTGCGCTGAAATAGTACGATTGTCGAGTTGGATTTGGGGAAAATGTTATATTTTAATCTTGGATAGAGCCAAAAAGCTTATGTACGAGTATGTGATTTTATACAATTCTCTTTACTTGCATTATGATATGACGTAAAGTTTAAGTAATTAATTATAGTATAAACAATAAATTTTACCAATGAAAGAGTGCAGAAAGTACTCGAAAGTTTCTTATTTATTGAATCACACATCTTAATATTCAAATCCAGCTCAGACATTCAACAGCAAACGGGAAAGATATAATAAACTTCCTGCACATATTTTATAAGACATATCAGTAATAGATTTCCAATAATTAAACTAAAAGCGGAAGTAGTTAAGAGAAAATCAAGTTAAGAGATACGTTTACGATATAAATACGTTAAAGATATCGCAAATATAATTAAAATAATGGACGGCTTAGATAGCGTTAAAAGAACAAGCACGTGATGAGAGAAAATTATTACTTGGAGAGAGATTTTATTACATACAAAATTGTGATTGGCGTAGCGTGTCATCAAACCCATCCTAAAAATGAATGTTATTACGTTTGAAGTTTGGACTATTCGTTACAAGATTCTGTGATACGTAGGAGGGTATGACCCCAATACGCTTTTCAGTTGAAAAAGTTTTGTAGATACTTACACGTTCTTTAAGAAAATCTGAAAAAGCCACAGTTGGATATGCATGCAACGCGCGATTGAGTGCACGCCTACTGAATACGATGAATAAATGTATGAGTAAATATGTTTGATGCATATGAGTTTTACGTTGCCCTTGCTACAATACAGTTATTCTTCGAATCCATTTCAGTGTAAAATATTGTATGTGTATATTAATATGCTTAAAAAGTAAAATTTTATGAAAATGCACGTTGCTTTTGAATTTAGATTATCAGGGACTGAAATCTATATCTCACAAAAGGGCTTTCAATATTCTCGTATATTTTCTGTAATAATAAATACACCAGCATATTCTTATAAATACCAGATTTTCAACTAATTTTTTGGAGAAGCGACGCTTTCTTTATAATATAGACATTAAGTTATAACATTATAAAAAAGTTTATTAAAATAGAGGCAGATAACTTAGTACTTATTTGTACATTAAAACTATTATGATAGGAGTACGTACTACGTATGTAAGTAGAGCCTGGTAGAGCCGTACATTATATGTGACAAAGAACAGTTGCCGTCTACGTAGTCGTGTGCTATTCGAATGTTGATAAAGTAGTTCAATTAATTTGAAACAAGACATGTCATTGTATTGATTGATTGTAATCTATGGAAAGCTGTCACTGTTGATTCTATATCCATATCGTAAACCTGTATTGTGCCCACAGATTGTGCCTGTATTCTGTAACCTTAAACTAGTCAAGTGAAAGAGGGAATATACCTAGTACAAAATAATTCAAACATGCTAATTAAGTAATTATATTAGCTGGTTAATTTTGCAGTCACATAAATAAGTTGTGTCGAAGAAATAAATATAATTATAGAAAAGTGTAAAGAAAAGTATTAACAAAGGGATTGAAAACGATTTATACATTTCTACGAGTATTTCTAGTAAGAAGTGGGTACATGCTACAAAGATGCTACATTGCTATATTACAAAATCTAGGATATAAATAACCAAGTTGGATAATTTAGCAACGTTTACATTTTCACTTGCGAGAAACAGTAGCATATATTTCTGAACATTAAGATATTCCGTTATGAAAGCATTTGGTGCATATAGCTACGTTTAATAGAGTCATTGGGAATTTAATATTCCATAATAATGTGTACCTAAGCTATTAATAATTAACATGAGGGCCGCTAATAATTAAGTGAGCATTGAATGCGATTACGCTCTTGTCATAACTGTCACTTCGGACCACGTACCGTAATGTTAGGCTAAGACGATGCAATAATGCAATTATAGTTAGGAATCTAGGGTTTGAGTACTTCAAAGTTCAAACACGCAGCCCTGTATGTGTGTTCAAGGCAAACAAATGGATTCGGTTGAATAATTTAAGATTCTCGTTTCCTTACTCAACGTCGGACATTACTCTGAAACAATGGGCTATTTGCAAGAAAAATATCATTTTTTCGTATACCGAAATGATAAAACTGGTCTATTATACATATAAAGTTAAGCCAATTTGGCAGCTAATTGAATGAGACTTGCAATGTATATAGTATCTTTTAGATTGTTTTATTAAGTTTTTAACAGGAATGTGTACATAATACCTTACTATCCTAAGATTAATTTTTATTGAAATAATGACATATATTCCGTAAAAATAACAAAACAAGTAAATCAAGATACTGTTATGATTGGTAAATTTTTGTTCCTATAATTCTAATTTGATATGAAATAATTTGATCATAACATACGGAAAATAAAAATATCTCTATTTGTATTTTTTAAATATAGAATAAGTAGGTATATGACTCTGAGTACAAATATAAATTCAAGTCTTTTGTAATAATATGCCGCTTAACATTTAAATACATATAAAAATATATCTAGTATTAAGTAATTTCGTACTTATAATGCTAAGCAAGATAACATGATTGTAACAAGTGATAACTGCGTTAAAAACAACCGACTTCAAACTTGCACTTGCAAAATTTACAAATACCTACAGACAAAAATGCTCATAAAATAAAAACTACTGGGCCTATCCGAATAAAATTTTTATGGGACCAATTCGACACCATCCCGCATCGAACAAAAAAAGAATCACGTAAATCGGTTCAGAAACCTCGGAGTAATCGGTGTACATACATAAAAAATATATATATATATACCGGCCGAATTGATAACCTCCTCCTTTTTTTTGAAGTCGGTTAAAAATTGTATTTCTCAGTAATTGATCCAAATGTAATCTTTTGAGAAATAAATGGCTTTAACTAATTCCAACTATCAGAAGTAAAACTAAAAATAAGCTGTACAGTGCTAAAGGATGACCTTTGAACTATTTAATTGTATAATGTAGCATTAAAATCTTAAGCTGTGTAATAAAAAAGGTTATCATTTACAGCATGTTATCGAATTTATTAATAGATATCTATTTATAAGCATTAATTATATTCAGCGATGGAGTCGATAACCCCTAATCCTACGTAAACCCCTATCAAATTGATTGTTGTAAATTCGCATTACCGGTATGTGTCATAAAGTGTTTTGTTTTACATTTACATAAAACGAGAGAATGCTCAATCTAACCCCACTATGTCAAATTATTGTAAACATGCGTAGATAAATCTTTCGTTGATCTTAGTGGGTTCGAAAAGATTCTATGCAATGTTCTAATACTGAATCACACTGTATACGAGTTTTCGCCCTTTTCGTTTACACTAAAAGATCACGAAATAATGCTCTTGCTCTAGCTCTAGCCCTATATCCATTTGATCTAAATGCACGTAAGAACAAAATGAACTCTTGCACGATTAATAAAAACTCTATAAAATATGTGTCCTAAATTTTTAGTTTTTTGCTTTATAGGTATGCATTCGTTGGGTTATAAAAATGTCGGTGGATACAATTTTATGTTTTTCAAACGTCGAATTGGACGGTGCCAAACTGGAGCAATAAAATCTAGATATATATTTATATGATACTAGCTGTTGCCCGCGGCCTCGTCCGGCGGTCCGCCCCGGCTTCGCCCGTGGAACATGTTTATGTTTTTTTTCATAAGAACCATCCTCGTATTTCAAGGATTATATTATCAAAAAAATAATTATCGAGATCGGTTCAGCCGTTCACACGTGATGCCTGTGAGCCTGTGACACTGCGAAACGGGTTTCATTTATATATATATATATATAATTATATAGATAGATGTTGCATTACGTATCTATTTTAATTACTTAAAAACAGAAACCATTATATTAATAAAACAACATTTAAATCTGCAGGTAAATCAAAAATGTAAACCAAAACAAACACAAATGAATAAATGCACAAAAATATCGCTTCATTAACCAATGTAGCCTAGCATGTTCCTGTTTTCGACTGAACTAAAAATTCATACCAATTTACGTGTTACAAATTACAAATAAAAACAAGTGAAATGCAAAATACGAGGTTTATCAGAAGTCCAAAGTAAATTGAACCTAACCGATATTTCGTGATTGTTGTTGATTTCGTAGTGTTTTTGGATATAAATGTTTTCAGAGAACTGACCAAGATGAGTGATTCATTGATAAAACATCTGCCGTTGCCAACATGATTGGCGTTTCAAGTCTAGAAGCTGGCAAGTAAATCAAGGAACGCACTATTTTTGTATGAACATGCCAGGAATAAAGTAGCTTCATACATTGTGTTACTTCCTATTTTTAGCTTGTCACGGGAGAGCAGAGACGCTAACAATAAGAATAGAGACAAATGTGTTGTAATTCTTAACAAACTTACTGCTGGATATAAACCTGTCCTTAAGGTTACATTTTACGTTTAGTTATCTTCTTAGCGCCATACTTTTTTAGTAATTGGCTATTCGAATGGAAAATGGCTCTACTTCATAATAATCTAGGTAATTCAATGAATCTAATTCTATACGAATGTAACCAAAGGGTATAAATGTGTTGTGAAGGGCTTCAGTAAATCCAAGTCCAAGCGGATTAACTTATTTTACTCAAAGCTTTATATGACACCGGTACATATAGTCATTTTCACGCCATGTTAAAAACATAGGTAACAAAATAATTAAAGTAAAAATTATTACCAAAACAGTCCCCAAACCTCAATAATCTTCAGTAACTACATAATGTATTATTTTTAATATTATAAGGAAATAGGAACGCTTTATTCTTATTCTGTGGTATCTATTTAAAGGAAGACATTCAAGGGACTATAACATTAATTATTATTACATCTTGTATGGCTAGAAGTATTAATATGTTTCGTAGTGGCTGTTCTGTAGTTCGATCTTATCCCATATATTCTTCGCTATAATTGGACCGAGCTAGCATCGAGTAAAATCCACCCTTGCAGGGGAGATGGCATCAGGCTGTACTATAATTCCTTAATCCTAATTCTGATCCGATTTCGTGGTTGAATGAAAGTTTGAAAACTCATCTCCGTTGTACATCATCTTATGTAGTAGTAAGATATTATTAGGCAAAATTTCACTGACATTATAAGGTCCGATGCTGATATAGTTCTTATAGTAACAAGAATACAAAAAATAACAAACGAAAAACATAAAAAAGAATAACATGTTTTAAAAATAAATTTTAACCTAGGTATACCTATAAGCAACGCCAAATATATTTTCTTTTCGAAGTTATCAGAAAGTTCAGATAAGATAATATAAATCTCATTTCTACATCATCTTGAACTACATCTATCTTAAACATTTGAAAGAAAAGTCACTCGAAAGAGCGATTATCTGTGAAAGGACAGAAAAATAACCTCCTTCTCATATTAAGCTACTTCAATAGGCCAAACCAAAATTAATACACGATTCAAATTCCGACGCATTCCATAATTATTATAATAATGCATAAGTGTACTTCTCATCAGATATGAGAGTATTATGAATACACTTCAGTTAGACCAAATTATATTGTAGACGTACACCAAAACAACGTACCTAGATAGTAATATGAATACTGTAATTATTGTAGGTATTTGGCGTTTTATATGGATGTAGGGATTCAGTTATTGTGTGGAAAGTTGTTTGTAATTGTTGGCAAACGTCTGATGTTATTTGGCACAAACATGAGCTCATTGTTGAGTTTAATGATAATAATATGACTGTTTTGCTCGAATAATCTAAATATCACAAGAAAAGGAAAGGTGATAAAAGTATAAATAAATACTAAAATCGTATATAACACGATACAATTTATGTAATTATTGTTATTTAAATTTTAAGTCTATGTAAACTCACTAATGTTATTTACTATTAGTCACTGGGAACAATAATTCATAGCAATACAATTCATGCACATCTGAATAAATACACATGTTTTTGGTTGTGTAAATACTTCAAAACTATGCCATGATTTAAAATATAGTGATGTTTTAAATTTATAACATAACGTAGTGACATGTTTTGAAATGTGGGAAATATCCCTGAAATAATAGGTTAATTAAAAAATTATAACAAATTAGTTGTGGAAAGCAATCATTGTTAGATTGTATATTTAATTTTTTAACTGTTATTGGGCTGTGAAAATTACCTTTTTTAAAGTAGATTGGAGATGAGATATTATAACCAAATAAATAAAAGAAATATAGAAATGAAAATTATTATTTTCAATTATTTGATACAAAAAATCTTCCACTGATTCTTCCTATTGCAGGAAGCAACGGAGATTCAATTTAGCGGTAACAAAATTGTTTCTTTTTACTTATTATTGCAACTGAAGATTTTTCAGCATATTGCAAATAAAATTGCATCTATTTATTTCTTTAACAATTTTATTTGCAATCCAAGTGGCATAGTCGCAAATTGTTTGGGTGCAAAGGTCACGGAAAACTGCTTTTTTGCGATATCTAGTTTCCTCCGACGAGAAGGTTAATTACAGTTTATACTGTAGGTACCAATCCTATATAAAATAATAAAGTACTTACATAATATAAAAGATAGTAAAGCGATATTCAAATAAAGTACTCTAATGATGGTTATTGTAAGTATAAAACCGTATAGGTAAATATAAAATCGAAGTTAATAATTGCAAAATCGGTCTTAGCAACGAATGTGTGCATCATATTATTGGAAGTGATCCTTCCCTCAGTCTTTCTATAATACTAAAGAAAAGATGAGTTATAACACTACATGTATTTACATCGTCTGTTGACGATAGGTATAATCTAATTGTATACAATCTATCCATCTTCTATAAATAGGTATACGTACACTATACGTACATATAAAATATACATAGATAACTGTACGTCACATCTTACGAAAATTACATTAAATTGTATTGTTATGTGCAATTGATATCCAGCTACTTAATTGAATTCGGATCAACGTGTAATCTATACAAGTACTCGACTGTTATCAGCGATATTGATACAGTTAGCGTAACAATGTTATCTAGCTGTGAATAAGAGATATGGCAATTTGTATTTTATCCTATCAGTGATGTTATTACATGTAATGTTTTATATCGCAATGATAAATGGTTGCAATGCTTCTGGTGATTCAAATCGATTACAATACGGCTTGAAATTTCTCTGGGTAAAATTAGAATATTAATACATAGACTATTAATTTAGCTCGTGTGTTTTGATGGTATAGGGTGAAAGACATTACAAACTTACAGTGAACAGTATTGTTTTATTGATTAAATTAATACACTAGTTAATTTTTATAACGAGCAAATTACGAGCATATCAATCAGAATCACACCGGCTCATGTGACAGACAATGCCAAAGAGTTAGTAAATTTTACTTTATTGTTCTGAAAGTAAATTTATACAAGAATTTGAAACTTTTCAACTTCAATAATTTATTTTATACGGTAACCTTTGTGATGCTATATTACTTTTAAAGCCTTCCGAGGGCCAATTTTATTATTGCAATCAATCATACGAGCAGTTGTTTCTAGCATAGATTCAAAGTACTAAAAGTAGGAATTTTTGTGTGGTTTTAGAAAAATAAATATGTATCTAACTATAGTGTATGTAAGGCATGTAAAGGTGCAATTGAATAGAAATATAACGATGGTGTAATTCCTAAATTTGAACTGTAAATAAAGATTCACCTTTCAAAGAATACATCAGACCCATCAGAATCGCTGCGAGGCAATATTAGCTTTGGTAGCACCATTCCCTTCTTCCGCCTGCCTCGAATTCCAGACGGCACTGGCCATTGTAATTCACCCGTTGCCATTGGACTATGCGGGCTTAAAATAGTTAGCCGACGCTCAGGCGGCGGCAAGCTGAGTTGCTGCAAGGCGCGGCGTTCTGTGCTAGCGAATAAGCCGCGTCTTTTTTCAGCTGAGGTTCCCATGTCCTCTCCAGACAATGCCCTCCGTGCCGGCGCGCCCCGTGTCTCACGTACATCCCGTTCGCTTGCGGTCAAGAATGAGCTGCGATGGATGCGAATGGATGTACACGAGCTTGCAGGGCGCGCCGGTGAAGTATCTTTGCTGGGTCGCAAGCTTTCCATAGATCGCGCAGTTTCTACGCGTGCTGCGGCCAAATATTGACCGCTCGTAATTGACGTTTGTGCAACCTCACATTCTTCTTGACTAGAACTCGAGGTTCCACTGCGTGAAAATGTACTAGTTTTTGAAACAAAGCTTCTATCGCTATATTGAGCTGTTGAAATACTAGAAGTGTTTGCGTCGTTCGATTCTGCAGAAGCTTGCTGACGAATCAAACCTTCTTCCAAGGAAGAATGAACGACCCGAGCGTTCAGTGAACTGAACGCCGCGAGCTTAGGTCGCCTGTTTTTCCGTTCATCTTCTTCCTCCTCCATTTTTAAAGGCCACTTATAATATAAACTATAACACGCTCACAGCACTAATACACCATTTTAATTTTCAATACATTTATTGATATTATACTTTTAAACTTAAAATACAAATATAACATAGAAAGGAACACTGTACACAGTCTTTATCACTCTTTGAGAACCCCGCATTCGCATTCAAACGGCACCTGTAACAAAGTCAGGAGATTATAAAAGGATAATAGCTATTCTGCTAATGGAAATATAATGCAACGTGAATATTCTGATTCAACTCGAACTAAAAGGAATATGAAAATGATATTCATGTTTTTATTTTTTATTTTTTTATGGATTAAAGTTGTAAATGCGTAGAACCTAACCTTAGAAGATTTAATTTGCTGCTTTAGAATCGAGGGCGAGTTGGCCCGCTTCGTTCGCGCAGTCGGTTAGCGCTTTCATTTGTTCAGCGTTCAGTCCGGACGCTTTAACTCTGACGTCTGCGCTTTTAGAATGTTCTTTGCTTTCACTGCTAGATTCCACTCTCTTTGTTGTTGCATTTCCATGCTGATCGATGAAGGTTTCCTCTTCAAATTCTTCTTCATAACTCTCCTGATAGGATTCGCGGAATTCTTGTCTCGCCTGAATGCTAACGGCTCCAGTGCTCTTTTTTTCTTGAATCACCTGATCCATGGTTTTTTTGACAAGTTGTTGACCAGCTTCCAAACGTTCAGACATGATGATTATCTAAAATATTTTAATAATTATATTGTAATGTAAAGGTTTTATGAATACAGAATGTTTATGACATGATCAATGAAAAAACAACAACCGCTATTTCTAAATTGAAAATTAAGATAAACATTGAAACTAAACTTCAAAAAGGTAATAACACGGAGGAATAAATGTTACACCTGGAAATTTGCCAAGGAATAAGCAAAGAACGAACGTTGTTGTTAACTTAAGATTTATTTATATCGAAACAAACGTTTATAAGATAGATAAAAATTATTATTTCCTTAATTAATTATAGATTAAATTACTTCTTAATATATAATCAGGAACTGTTATTAAATTAAAAGTGCTTACTAGCCAGAATGTTCGCGAATATTCTATTTCACAGTAATTACGCAGTCTTTCAGCTTAGTGTAGTTATTCTTTTTTACAAAAGTTGAGAATGAGCGCTTTAAAATTAAGTATTCTACTGGTTAGTTAAATCTGTTGCTGCTCTTATTTTCAAATATTTTCTCATATTGAGGAATATCACGAGCTTTATTTATTCAAGTAAAACTTTTCTCACTACGATTTAATTTATAAGAAAAATTTAAATAACGGGTTTAGCGAACACAATAGGTAAAGTATGAGGTGTACCTTTTATGATATTATGCACTGAGAATAAAATCACGTCTGGGATATGATTAATGTCAGTTGTATGATCCAAAGCAAAGCTCGCGGCAAACTGAGGGGAACGCCGCCGTCTTTGTTTCGTGACGGAGCTTTGCGTGGGCGGCGCGGCATGGCTGTAAGTCTGCGCGTGCGTGGCCAAAATAACTTACAGATGATTTGGCAAATTAGCTGAATCATGTATTTCATATAAATTCTGTCATAGTCCCTGCACTAATTAAAGCGTAATTAATCGTACCGTTCGACGAAGCGGCGAGTGTAAATTATGTTTCGCTATTTAGATAGTTGATTTACGTGCCAAGTAATCGGACTGAATTAGATCAACAAGAACAAATTTATAAAACTTCTTTCACATTTATTGCATCGAAAGTAGGACAATTATTCAAATTATATGTCTATTACTAGAAACCTCTATACCGAGTTCACTAGCTGACGAGGAAAACAGTTAAAAATACTCAGTATACGTCACGAGACGAAACGCGAAGCGATGACTACGTTCAGATAGAGGGGGCGATATACAAGAAAAATGATTGGCAAAGTTCCTTGTGATTCAGAATGCGCTTGTATGACGGTGGCTATGATATTCTGGTATCTACCGCTACGTCACTGTTTATGTTTACACCAACTCACGAAATCATCTGTTTATTGATACCTACTCAATTTTATGATGTTATTCATTATGATGGTATTTTCGTGAATCACGTCCGTGTCATATTTTATTAATATAAATAAAATAAACACTTAGCATCAGTTATTACAATTTGTAAGCTTGTAAAGTTCAAATCAATTTAATTGATTCAAAAATCATACCATGAACGACTCAACTGATACTGAAGAGCGTATTCTATTTATATTTTTTCACAGTAAGATGTAGCAATACAAATATTTATTATTCAGTAATATTATTGCGTTATTTACAGACCTACAATCATTCCGCAAAGAACGAAAAAGTAGAGTAATACTAATGTAAACAATTATATTAAATGTAAGTACATATTAAAATATTTACATTCTGTTATTCCAATACAATACTCAATAGATACTATCTTTTTCATACTGTGAATAGAAATTGGCATTTAGTAATACAAAGCGCTTTCCTTTTAGGCAAACTTTTCCGCAAAAGGTACAGTTAATGTTTACCTTTCATGTCATTAAACTTATATGTATGGTTAATATTCAAGCGGTTATATAACAGTGTTCTTATTTCGTGTTCAGCCATGAATTTTACTTATAACATTTTGTTATTTATATTATGAACTAGCTTTCCTGCACCCGCAGCTTCACCCGCGCAGTCAAAGAAAAACCCGCATAGTTCCCGTTCCTGTGGGATTTCCGGGATAAAACTTATCCTATTTACCGGGGAAAAAGTAGCCTATGTCCTTTCTCGGGTATCAAAATATCTCTATACCAAATTTCACGCAAATTGGTTCAGTAGTTAAGGCGTGATTGAGTAACAGACAGACAGACAGACACTTTCGCGTTTATAATATTAAATAGTATGGATTGATAATAGTAAATATAAAAAATGTATTGTAATTGAATGACTGAAAAATTCGTCGTGTTGTTTTATGTTTACTGAAACTATAGTATATCGTGTTAAAGGCAATAAAAAGAAAGATGCGTAATTTATTTTCATAAAGCAACACCTTCGATACGAAAGTTCTTGAATGTTTAATTTGTACTAAACTGTCTGATAAATTTAGCTGTTTGATTCAGTATGGTAGTCCATACAAAATCTACAAACCAAAGTCCAAAGCAGAAAGATAATACAGGTGAAATCTCCGTTCGACGGTCTCGCAGCTCGCTGTCCTCGGGACGGAAATCAGATAGGTCCGGAAAGAGATCATAATACAGATACGAAATTTTCAGAGTATGAATCACTGATACTCAATATCATGCCATTTCGATCTGCTGTGAGGTTAACGTTCATAACCTCTTTTAGGCAAACGTTTTTTGTAATTTTGGCCAGTGAAATATTATTTTTCATAAAATAATTTCCTTTTTGTTAAATATAAATATTAGTTTGTTTTTTTTTCACAAATAAAATACAGTTAAAAACAAAGTAGATAAGCTATTGTAGCAATTTGTAAACAAAATACTTATCTACTGAATAAAAGTTATAAAAACAATTTTATTTTTATTAAACTATTTTTCTTTGTCCTGTATAAAAATAACTTTAATTTTATCATTAAAAAATGTTCATAAAGCTTCGGCTAAATGTATATTTTTATTATTATCGAATAACGTTACGGGAGCGTGATATTAAATTCTTTGTGTACCTTATATTAAATTCAAACTTAATTAAATTATTTATTCATATTGTACATAAATATTGATAAATAATATGCCTAATAAGGCTAAGACAATCAAGTTCTGGAATCAAAGAAACTTAGAATTTTTACCTGTAACGCATAGGGCATGTCTTAATTTACATTATGTTACGTATTCTTAGACCTATCGAGTATACATGCAAAATTTCTTATTTTTTATACAAAGCTACCGTGGACTAGATAATAATTTTACTCGCTTTTTCTCTGAAATACCTGCGAGATAAACCCTCGGACAATAAAATATATCCCGATTGTTGATATTTAACATATTTACATTTTCAAAGAACATACATTCTACACCGCAACAATATAATATTATTTTTATTAAAATGTTTATTTTGTATCCGTTTATATTTCAAACAATGAAGTTCGTAAATATTTTGATTATTAATATTGTTACAAGTTCATTATTATGATTTTGTTTTGAGGTTCTGTTCAATTTCAGGAAAGTTATTGAATATAAAGTAAACAGTTATTGAAAATCACCGTCTCATAGAATATTTACTAATAAACTAGGTGACTTTATCTATCTCAAGTCTTCCTCTCTCTCCCTCTCTCCCTCTAAAATAAGAGTTATGGTATAAACAAGGTGAATACATATCATAAGGCTTCCTGTAGAAGTCTCATTAAAATTAATTCAGCCCGGACATCTACTGGACAACCAGCAACAGAGATAAACGGGGAATAGTTTCTTTCATTTTCATAAAAAGTATTAATAAGCAGTTGCGAACTTACTCTTTTAAGTATATTATAAAGGAAAAGAAAACGAATTATAACGAGTTGTATCTACAGGCTATGAGGAGAAGGAAGAGAGCTAGTAATTAAGTAATCAATTAGTTGCAAAACTAACAGAAATTCATTTCTTTATTCTACAGCGAAATGGCTACTGCAAAAAAAACCTTATTGTACTTTTCATCCAATATTTTGCACATTTCATTTGTCGGATTGGCTTTGCTGCGCCGTTCACAAAAATGGCTCGCTCTGAATGACTATTCCTAATAATTCTAACTGAGTGGTTCCATATTCGGCATATGTCCGACGCCCGTAGCACTGAATATTCTATTTAACGTTAGGTACTTTGCCGTCGTCCATTTAATATCATTTCGAATTCGGTTTCACAATGATCGCCACGTTCGAATCAAATCAATGAATTTTACAAATTGGGTGTGAACTAATGAATGGGAGGACTGACTCATGCCGCTATTTTGTAGCCAGGTGATTTATGGAAGTTAACGTGACCTTTCGTATGGTAACCTTTAGCTAAGAAATTGTAGGTTGTGGTGCATCGCAGTAAAGCACGCAAAGGTAACGGCTTCCGTCCCAGTTGATGTATATCTAGGGTCGTTACTAAGGTCTGGGGTTAATGCCTATCTTTACATAATAACCTTGTTAATTATGTAGCTGGGCTGGTTTGGGTAATATTCGAAAGAATTATACACACCTATGACTTAATAAAATGTCTTAATAATAAATTGTAATAACTCTGTAACGTTTTTCTGAAACATTAAATGTAAATAGCGCAGATAACGATTAACTTCTAACGTTCTAATATCGAATATTGCTTAATGACGTGTTCGTTCCAAGTATAACGAGCTCCACTTTAGGTTTCGACAAACATTTTGTCAATATAGAGATGAAAGTTTTTAGAAAAATTTTACTTTTATAAACTTGTATAAGTTTTGTAGGAATGTAGCGTGCTATGTAATTGCTTCGTAGACGTACGGTAATACTAGTACTGATAATGGGAGTTTATGTTCTTTGCGGTAAGTTTGAAAAGTATAAATGTACCTACTAGTTCAACACGCACAATCATAATTTAGGTTATAAATAAAGCGATGTATAAAAGCTGCAATTACTAGATATTTTAAAACCAAATACTTGAAAAATATCATCAAGCATCAACGGCGCTTCAATTTAATTTTCAATGTAGTACGAGCACTCTGCACAAAAATTCAACCAGGATAAATGAAATTATCTTCCGAGTTCAGAAAAATGAACGCGATTAAATGGACCGGGATTGTTTTATTCTGTTCTATTTCTAGCAAATATTAAGGATACAAATTAAAAAGACTCACCACTTTTAATTAAAGTCTGCGAGATAAAAAGTTTGCCTGAAGCCAGAGCTTTAAGTTTTCCAACGACTTTTAGACTTCAGATGAATTGTCACATACCTTTGTTTTATTTGTCGTTATTATTTCGCAAATTAAGAAAATATAACAAACGAAACGTTATAACGAATTAAATAAAATTAATATAGAGTAAAAGACAATCCTGCGTTGTTACTACACGCTACTTTCATTATATTTTCTCACATGATCTAATAAAAATAATAGACGACTACACTATAATATTATGCCTATTTTAATGATTGTTGTTTCTTGTTTACTGACACATGTTCCACGGATATCAGTATTTCTACGTTAAAAAATACATTTCGCATATTGGGTCACAATCCATATTGATAGAAACTAAAGTATTTTTTCAAATACTACAAAGGTATTTCCATACACATACAAGTGCTGTCAATGTGTCATGTTAGTTTTTAACGTTATATTATGATATGAAGTATCAGTCCTTCTGGCTGAAAGCTGGCAGGTAACCGAACCATTGATATTCGAGACATAAAATAAAAGGTTGAAAGTTCACCCGCGATAACACCAGCTGTGACTTTGATAAATGGATGACCCAAATGACTGTAGCACTCGAATTTGTCTAATGATAACAAGATAGTACGAGTATAGTGATTTGTTATCACCTTCGATATTGATAAGAATGGTTCAATTGAAGGAAACTGTTTTCGTCGTAATAGACTTTAAAGTTGCGTTTATTTTCAAGGAAATACCAGATTTGTATTCCTTACTCATTTTGTTTTCTATTTTTTTTTTAATTCTTTAAGATATTAAAAAATATAATAATTATGTTAGTTATTTTCTGAAACAAAAATTTTATATACATATTTCCATATTATAGTTAAAGGTCTCATAAAACATTTAACGTTCTACTTTATTCAGCATTACTCTCTTCAATTGTGTAAATGTAGCGAAATCTTGCCATTTTCCAGTTTGACTTGACATACTAAGCTTTTTAGCATAAATATATTAAGACGTTGACATTACTAGGACAAAAGAAAAATAACATTATTATACGGCGAATATAACAACGAAATAGTAACTTTATTATGTGCGCATGAATTTTTATTTCGCTATTTCGTATACGTAGTTAGCAGCAGTAATATTTAATACTAGTTGTAAGTCGGTCGAGACGCCTTTGACATTCACATTCAGCTTATACAATAATGTAAATGAAGTCGGCATGGGGCTTAAAAATACAAACTTTCTCTGTTAACATTAATATTCTTGTGAAAAGAAATGCTTAAAATAAAAATGAAATTGTGCACAAACTCATAAAATAATGGTAAAAACCCTATATTGTTCAGCACAATTTTTCTCCCTTCTCACCATGTAATAAGTAAAATGGGGTAATAAAACATTCAGGCTCGTCTACCTTTTGTTTCATTCAACTTTAGAGATATCTATTATCTCATAATATTTACTTTTCAAATCAGTCCTCTAGTTTTTTTTGGGATTAATTATAATTGACAAAATTCAAATCCATTACACGATTTTAACAAAAATAGAAGAGGTATGTATTTAGTATTTATAAATATTCAAGGTAACACAATGTGTTCTATAAGGAGTAGTAATTTGAATAAGCGTGATTAAATGTAATTAAATCCACAACGGTATAAAAAGAAATGCAACATGTTCAATTGTATACTATATCTTAGAATAAATTAACATTTATCTGCCTATCTACGTCAAGTTGTGTTTATGCACGTCTAGAAGCACGTAACAACCTAAAATACCTTGATAGAAATCTAATATGGAACTCGAACGAGGCTGTCCAATAAATCGATTATAAATGCATTAGCTCTGAGCCCTGATTAACTAATATAAATTTGAGCGCTGAAACTTAATAAAGTGTTGGGTAATTATAGAAAAAAGTTAAAGCTTTTCTACGTAAGGAAACATTTTAGAAAGTTGTATCACTCTGTATTTAATTATTCTTCAGATTTTGAGTTTCATCTTGGTGTTATATTTTTTTAATATGCTAAAATTGTGATTTCCCCTTTGTTGTAAATGCTTTCTCTTTAATCTATTACGTAAAAGATTTACTTTGTACTCCTCAAAGGTGGATTTTCCAATGGTGTTTCAGGGCCAACCACAAACTAAACTCTACGTAAATGGAATGTTTAAGAGAGCGTGCTCTCAATTCACTGAGTCAAATTTGACGAAAGCTAAAAGTGCAATAACAAAGCAAAGTACTTAGTTCAGTATTTATTCTTTTCAAAAATTCGACATATTTATAATCAGATTCTTCTGTTTTTTAATTAAATATTTAAATCATTGTTAGGTCTGATCGGTATTTTCAGGAATTGTTCATGGAATAAATACCAATGAGTACAAAATGAAAAAATTATAATTTAGGTTACTAGACCTTTGAAGCTAGTTTTATTAATACAGTTGTTCCCCTATTTAAATAAAATACAGTAGACACGATGTATATTTCATTAAACGTAGATCAAATTTTACCAGTACCTACACTATATCTTGAAAGATATCATAATTTAAAATTATTTATAGTTCGCAACAGGCGGTCGAAAGGGTTCTTCTTATTACATTGTAGGTAATAAGTCTATCAGTTACGTTTAAAGTGAAGAATAGTTCGAGGAATGTTTTACATTGCGATAAAACGTTTTCTTGCTGGATAGACAAATGGCAAAAACGTCAGTCGAATAGATTTCTCAATGTATGTATGTAGAATTTATAGTTTGTTGGTTTGATATAAGCTTATGACAACAATTTGATGTAAGTAATTGCTACCCAATCGGCCATTTCGACAAATGAGTTCGATTGTAAACGAAACTGAACGAACGATAAACACTTCATGTGAATGATAACGAAATGGAGATTTTATGATTGATTATTGAGATTTGGAATACTGATGTATTCATATTACAGTAATATATTAAGGTGAAAACTTTAATTTGCCTGATGTTAATTGATCTATTCGATCTATTCAATTTAGCCTCATGGCTTAAATTCAATGTTCAAAATTAACCGGACAGTAAAAATAATTTTGTGAACATAGTAAAGGGTAAATAGAACAAGAGTTAGACCACTCGTAGTATTTAAAAGTTGAAACTAACGACTTTCGAATGATATTGTAACGTCATTATGAGAAGCTTTCGCCATTTGTAGGCCTGCACCTTCGGCAATTGTTATATAAAGATCGCAACTTTTAATTATTTCAACGTTATCATTTTCTATCAATTTTGTATTTAACTAAATGTCCGTAAACATAACCCAGTAATTTATGATGAATTTTATTAATCTAGTATCCATTTAAAACAACATTCTGCTTAATATTCGTTATGAGTTATAAAACGATAGACAGTATAAAATTAACTGCGTTAAAAACAACCGACTTCAAAAACGGAAAAGTAAAAAATAAAAAAGATTTGATATTATTAATTGCTACATATTATTTAGATGTGCTATTTATTAAATAGGTTTGATGTCGGTGCACGGGCTTAATACTAAGTGCTTAGTGTTTGGCACCGACTTCAAACCTATTTAATAAATAGCACATCTAAATAATATGTAGCAATTAATAATATCAAATCTTTTTTATTTTTTACTTTTCCGTTTTTGAAGTCGGTTGTTTTTAACGCAGTTAATTTTATTTAATACTTTTTAGTGTAATTTTCAACACGAATCAAACGAGCCCAAACTCGATAAAGTTGAGTCAATATATTACTGAGTTCCTATGGCCACCTTCCGATTCCATCATGAAATCAGCTCTATGTCATGATAATGTTTCATCGCTATCCAATTTACACACTTATACAAAATTTCAGCTCAATCGGTTACCGGGAAGTGAATCAAAGTTACTTGCTACATTCCAATTAAGTCATCGAGTACAGACAAAAATGCTCATAAAATAAAAACTACTGGGCCTAGCCGAATAAAATTTTTATGGGACCAATTCGACACCATCCTGCATCGAACAAAAAAAGAATCACGTAAATCGGTTCAGAAACCTCGGAGTAATCGGTGTACATACATAAAAAAAAAAAAAAAAAAAAAAAATATACCGGCCGAATTGATAACCTCCTCCTTTTTTTTGAAGTCGGTTAAAAACTATAAACAGTTGTCGTTTACACTAAATATCTGTATTTTACTACACCTATATTATTGAGTTGATTCATAAAGATAAAAAATAGCATTAAATTATTACACGTCATTATGTTTATCAAGTTTATCTCTATAATTACGTGATTGATGGAGCGAGTTATTTTCTCTGAATAAAGTCGAGGAAAAGGGAAAACGATCATTGAATTAGCAGAGAACAAAGAGTTGTGGTCAGCTTGGAGGTACTGAAAGACGTTATTAATTACTGACAGTATGCGCCTCGGTTGTGTTCACAAAAGGAATATTAAACCTGAAGTACCGTCGCGTGTTGTTTGTCTGTAAAGGTCATGTTTTATGCCACACATTATAATATATTGATAGCAATAACAGCGTCTCTACAAACATTAGAAGTATGCAAATAATCGTAAAATTATATTGAAATAACCAATATTTTTACGTGTTTGTTATTGTTATTGGGAAAAATATTTATCATAATTTTGATTGTTTTAATAACAAATAAACTGTTAATAAATGCGTGTACTAGCGTGATTATAATTTAAAATAAATCTAAATATCATAATCTTATCAATAACATAATATTTCACATGTTTTTTTGGCAACAATACATTTGTAACCTAATATAAAAAAGTTGATTTATTATCGTGCCAGAAAATGGTAAATAAAAAATGCGGAGGGTCAGGAGGTTTTAGCGCCCGAAATTTTACCGCACAATTAAAAATGCGTTGTTTTTAAAATTTAACCGGCTTGTAATTTTAAAAAGTGATTTCGTTTGTTATTATTTTGTTAAATTTTCCATAAAATAATACATTGATTCACTTTAGTAAAATTGTAACGGGCGAGTGGATTTTGTTTAACATGTAAGTACGTATTATGCAAATAATAGCTATACAATACGAGACCATTGGCATTGTAAGACCTTGTATTGAATTTGTAACCTATTGTATATTAAAGTCTGAAACGTGAATATGTTTAGGTAACTAGTAATCTTTGTAAACGTCACGGTCACGAATGACACGATACTTATGTCGCTGTAATGTTTTACGATGTAATTATGTCTTAAGTGCTTCATTTTCTAAATAAGTACTGATTTTCAGTTCTTTTTTTCTATTATTTATATTGAATGCCTGTATTTTTTATTATCATGCCAAGAGTTCGTTTGCACTATATATGATATGTTATTCGATAACCACATCACATTTTTTTGACATCTTCTAAATAACATTTTCTTAATAATGTTTTACTTGATATATAATCCTATACAAATAATAAATAATACATAATAAAGGACACTCACATTTCCTAAAAGCAAGGAAACTGCACATTTTTACAAGTCACTCGGGAAATAATCGAGAGCGTAGATTATGTAGCCATAAAATGGGTGACGTCAACGTTATTAAAGTAAACGCGTTTAAAATTATGAAGTGTAAAGTGTATAATTAAAATTTAATTAACTGTGCACCTTTGCTTGCCATAATTCAAGGAAAATTATAATGCTGAAAAAATTGTTTCTTTGTTTGTTTGAACGTGCTTAATCTCAGGAACTACTGGGCCGATTTGAAAAATTCATCAGTTTTAGATAGCCCATTTATCGAGGAAGGCTATAGGCATATATCATCACGCTTAGGCCAACTGGAGTGGAGCAATGCGGGTAAAACCGCGGGGCAAAGCTTGTTAAAAATAAAGGTTTAGCTATCGTTGCAAATACATCTTTATATGGTATCTTATGAAGTCATTACAGTGTAAGGTTCAATTTGTATTTACAACAAAGGATTCATCTCCCCCTCTACAGTCGTGCCAGGCGCGCCTTTTGTGCCATTGTTCAACCCTAAATGTTTCTGAGTACTTATTGTTTCATAAAGTGTTTGCTAGCTACATAATGCCAATGATATTAATTACTATAAAACAGCTTTGGTTTCTGCCATAACTGCTAAAGGAGAATGCCCATTTTTGGTACTGGTTTTTCTCATGCATCAAGACAACAATACTATTAAAAAAAATCTCGGCAATTTAGAGGCCTTCTTACCATCGGAAAATATATTTTTAACAGGGAATGTTTTGTAAAATCTAATAAGACATGTAATTGTTTAGATCCGTTACCATAGATTTAGTATCCATTACCGGTTACCACGGTAACCAATCGGTAACTATTATGACATCTATATATATATATAAAAGAAAGTCTGTATGTTCCAACACTTATAACTCGAGATCTGCTGAACCAATTTTCATGGTTTTGGATTTGTTGGATTTGTCACCGCCCAGAATAGAAGAATAAATCATAAAAACAACAAAAACTAGACGAATAAATATTTTCGGAAAATTTTGATTTTCGTACATGTCAATCATTAGTTGTCAATGCTGTCAAATACGGAAAATAATGTTTGACATTCATGCGTTCAAAAATGTATTATGTGTAAAATAATTAAAAAGTAAAAAGGGTGAATTAATATTGTTTGTATTTATTTTAAAATCAATTATTAAATTTTAAAAAGTGCAATAAAAGCAGATACATAAAAATTCCTCAAATGTTTGTGTTTACGCGTGTTTTCAGAAATTTATAAGGTATTTTTGGTGGGGAAACTAACCAAGAAGGTTGGTTCGATTAATTATTGAAAAAATTCTATAAAAATGTAAAAATTCTGACAATTATATTATTTTGATGCGATTTCGTCGACTGCGTCAACAATATAAGTGATCTATATATATAAAAGAAAGTCTGTATGTTCCAACACTTATAACTCGAGATCTGCTGAACCAATTTTCATGGTTTTGGATTTGTTGGATTTGTCACCGCCCAGAATAGAAGAATAAATCATAAAAACAACAAAAACTAGACGAATAAATATTTTCGGAAAATTTTGATTTTCGTACATGTCAATCATTAGTTGTCAATGCTGTCAAATACGGAAAATAATGTTTGACATTCATGCGTTCAAAAATTTATTATGTGTAAAATAATTAAAAAGTAAAAAGGGTGAATTAATATTGTTTGTATTTATTTTAAAATCAATTATTAAATTTTAAAAAGTGCAATAAAAGCAGATACATAAAAATTCCTCAAATGTTTGTGTTTACGCGTGTTTTCAGAAATTTATAAGGTATTTTTGGTGGGGAAACTAACCAAGAAGGTTGGTTCGATTAATTATTGAAAAAATTCTATAAAAATGTAAAAATTCTGACAATTATATTATTTTGATGCGATTTCGTCGACTGCGTCAACAATATAAGTGATAAACAAGCTAAATTGCGTTTTGAAGATTGCAACCATTTATGCGATGCAATTAGCACAGAAGAAGATGCAGAAAATGTTGGTCTATTGATTATTTTACCGGCGACATACACAGGCAGCTCAAGTGAATATGCGCAAGATGCAATGACATCATAATATGTTCGTCATTATGGTCGGCCAGATTTATTCATTACATTTATATGTAATCCGAAATGGATGGAAATTGTTCAACTGCTGCTTCCCGGACAAATATCAAGTGTTCCGCACGACATCACCACACGTGTTTTCAAGCAAAAAATTCGATCACTGATGAGTTACATTGATGAAACACATCTTTGGGATTATTCAATGCTGGATGTATTCAATCGAATGACAACAATCTGGCTTGCAGCATGCACATAATTTGATTAGTCGAAAGGATTCGGGCAGATAAAATATATGAGTGTGCGGGGATTGATAATCCTGAAACCGATCCAGACCGACATGACGTTGTTATCATGGACCGTGTGAAACAATCAACCACCAAACACCATGCATGATTGACAGCGAGTGTACCTAAAGGTATCCACGAAAATTGATGGCAGAGACCATCACAGCCAACGATGGTTACCCACTGTATCAGGGTCGATCGCCCAATGATAATGGTAGAATTATGACAACTAAATTGAAACGAAACGATGGTGTGGTCGACAACAGCGTCTCTCACGCGTCCTACTATAAAATACAGATTTAGTTACGCGCAAATAATGTGCGTAGGACGTGCGAAGGTTTGAATGAAAAGAGTTAATCCATGCTGCACAACTTATTAAAATTTAAATCATTTTTCTCTGAGACGTGTTTGAAGTAATAAAATAAAATACTATTACCTATCAACCCATATAAATATTTATTTTGTATCATTGTATTACGTTCATCAAAGCCTTATAGTTCAGCTAAAAGGTAACACAACATTCATTGACAGGGCGATACAAAGTTCGCCGGGACAGCTAGTTTATGATAAATAGCTAAATGTATAAATATCGATTATTGTTTTTATTGATTTAGAAAAAAATCAATTAACATAAAATCACTCTGTAAGGTATTGTTTATACACTGTAGGTTGTTTTAACATAGATAGTGAAGTAAAATAATATAAATATATATATTATATAAAATAATATTATTATGACATAGCTTGGTAAGTAGGTAACCAGTTATTTCTTATTTGTTTCTTTCTTCGAATATGTAGTGAAAAAATAATTCAAACAACAACAACAATATGTAAACTGAATAAAAACTCTGCATTTTTAAAATATATATTTAGGTTTTCTTGAAGTCCGTCCCGGAAGATTTCTGGTGCCTACCTACACTAGCCGATGAACAGATAGACTTTGTCTGAAAGCATAAGCTCTACGCATAGATTAAATATGTTAAAAGAAAAATAACCTTCAGACGATAAAATACTACCTAAATCACACATAAACCTAACTAAATCGGGTTTATTTAAGTTTTGAGGTTAATTCACATTTTTCTCAATATCTTGAAAACCCCTGTTTTTATCACAAAAAAATCAATTGGTAAAAATCTTTTGAATATCGAAGAACCCTCCATAACCACTATGGCGTTGAC
Organism: Colias croceus; assembly: GCF_905220415.1. Classification (NCBI taxonomy): domain Eukaryota; kingdom Metazoa; phylum Arthropoda; class Insecta; order Lepidoptera; family Pieridae; genus Colias; species Colias croceus. The sequence continues at coordinate 6,842,928 of NC_059542.1, forward strand.
GCAACACTATACTGTGGTCCATACTTTCATGGGCATTCTCCTTTGCAATATTGGTTAAATCTGTCAAAAACAAATACAATCAAATGCCTAATTAGGTTACTCAACGATAACCACACACTAATAAATTATAGCTAAATACTAACTGTACTTGTTCACAGCGAACGCGAATTTAAATTATAATAATGTGCAAATATTATTTTAATTTACAAATTTGGAATAAATTTCTTAAGATTGGAGGCATTTGCGTTTTATTAGTACATATTGTTATAAAATTTTGTTTGTAGATATTGAACGATAGGTATAGTGGAGTAGTTAGTGATTTATTTTATAGATACAAGATGTAAGCTTCATTCAAAATTGCGGTTATCCTTTCTAATTATTTTTCTATCGTCAAATTTTTATTGGAATAACATCTACAATTTTTGAGTTTGAAAAGATCTACCTATATTCATCTACATTTCAATTCAATTTAATCTATTTTTGTTCAGGCCTTACAGGTGTTTGTCTTAATCCATCACTGCGGGCATTTATAAAATGGATGCTGCCTTTTACAATCGCAATGTTTTTGGGAATACATATGAAGTTAAAAAAGTGATGTTTACATAATATGTAGGTTCTTCGTAAAAAGTATAACTGAGATTAATTTCTTCAAATTACCTATATATGTTTCTGTAGATTTAATATATCATAAGTACCTATAAGTACCTATTTAAATTATTATGTTCTGAAACAAAACAAATTATTCTGGGCATCTGATATAATTATCTACCTACCTTTTACGTTTATATCATAATAAATATATACGTTCTAATTATAATATAACCATTATGTTATCTATATGTTCTTATCAGTGTTTATATTTTTATAGAAAACTAAACCACTCTCTGCAAATAAGCATTCAGACAAATTAAATATACCTATAACCAATTTCTAAAAACATTATATCCATAAGTATCGAAATTAAAGTATTAAATATGCTTAGTCATACCATTTTACTAATTTGCTTCAGAAATTACAAGGATCAAATTAAGTCAAATTGCTGTTATTAATTTATTTTAAGACCTCAAAATAAAACCGCTACGCTCCATCTTAAATTTATAATGTAGGTTACAAAGGAACTGAAGTAAATAATAAGGATAATTACGATAAAAAAATAATACAAAGAAATTAATTCATTAGTCTAGAAGCCAATAATTAACACTCATTTGTGAATATTCAGTTGTGAATATGCAATTAGTTGGTAAGAAAAGGCTTACCTTCGGGTTCCCAACTTCTAAGTTGAGACGGCTTTATTAACTGTCTGAAACTACTGTTGAAATTTTAGATTACATTTCACGTTATTTCACTAACGCTTTATCTTATTGAACATATTTCACTTGTCGGCTTTAAAGTTGTAAGAGTATGTAAAATTATCAACCCCATTTAACAACGTATAATTTATTACAAATACAAGTTTCATTAATTACTTTATAAATTAAATTTAGCCTTTATTCAAACAAATAGGTATACCAAACCTATACGTATTTTAATTTGTATCGAAACTTTTACGAGAACAAACGTTGACGACGCGGTTGGCGCAGTGGTAAAGTAACTGCCTACTGAGCCGACGGTCCCGGGTTCGATCCCCGGTCAGGGCAAATATTTGTGTGATGAACTCAATTATTTGTTCTTGGGTCTGGGTGTTATTATCTATATATGTATTTATTAAATATTATATTTATCGTCGCCTAGTACTCACAACACAAGCCTTAATTGAGCTTACTGTGGGACTAGGTCGATTTGTGTAATAATGTCCTATAATATTTATTTATTTATTTATTTATTTAAACAAATTTCCCTAAAAAGTAACGCATTTTTGTAATACACGGGCATACACTGACAGTGTTTAACACTTAATTGATCTAGTAACTACGCTTACAGCTATATCTACTCAAGCCGCCTACTCCCTCCTCAATCCCCTTTTCATTTGGTCTGCCATATTTATCTGCCTCCCCTGTCTACTACGAATTTGATGCAGAGAATACCCCACTCTTAAATATAAGTTTGAGGTCTACTTTATAACTATTACAGCTGGGATTTACACTCGCTTAATTAATGAAATGGTAGTTTGTATCTTCTTTATAACTATTTTGAACGCTCGAATGTGATGAAGAATATTAACTACTTTCGTAATATACGTTTAATAATATGTATAATATTATATATGCTATTAGCAATTATTATCCCACGTAAGGAAATCTCTAACACATGCTTTATATTTAAAATGACCTTTTTCTCAGAAAGGCCAACGCAAAGTGCTTGTAAAGTGCGTATTACGGCTTTTTATCATATCAAGATACCAGGGATTAAATAGGCACTTTGCCTTCCACTTTTTCACAAACTGATACAATAGTCTTTCAATATTGGTATCCTGTAAAGCGTAGTTAAAGATATCAATAAGATTTCATAGCAAATAAAATCTCTTCACAATACCTCGTGCGCTAACGGGTCGAAAATTAAGAGCGCTTATTCAATTTAACGCAAGTCAAAATCTCCGCGATCTATTACGATAGATCGCGGCTTGCGCTATCCTTTTACTATGAACAGCATAGGTCCACAGGAGAGCGCCGAGCAACATGTCCTCTCTCTGGGAAGGCTCGCTGCCGACTGATTTTAATCGGGTCGCGCGCAGTGTTTTATAGTACTTTAAAAAAAATTGTAGAAAAATAATAGAGGTACCTTAGTTGATTTTTTAAATTTTATCTTATAAGTAATACGTTCTTTTATTGCAATATGTATAAATTATATTCAACTAAGTCAAATATCTTGGTGAAAATAATCATTTTGTCGAGTATAATTTCTAAAAAAATTCACATTGTTCGGATTTTAATTTCGTAAGTTAGGAGTCCAAATTAAAAAAATCTTTTAACTAACTATTTTAATAAGGATTTTTGCAGTTAGTTAAAAAAAATGTGTGTTAGATCTGTCAGCAATTTCAGATATTTTTAGCTTCGAAATTGACACTAAAAGTGAAATCAAGTAATCATCGGCTCAGTTATCTTGATGGTATTCACAAATACTGTATTAATTGAAAAAAACTCTTAACTAACTATATAGACAATAAAATTCCCTAAAATTATTAGTAATTCATATGTTTGTAAGATAAGTGGTTGATGGACAATCTGGTTTGAAAAATCACATATTTGAGCCAAACAGCGCACGGACCGCGTACACGGCCTTAAACACTTGAAGAAAACTGCAAGGTATTTTATAAGATAGGATACAATTGAAAGATTCTTATTGAATGTCCTACAATTATCGATATAGTATTATAGTATAAGTAAGTATTTGAGTTTTATTATGAAATAAATCAATTACCTTCACTTCGGAACAAAGTTTCATTTTACATTAAGAAAACGGTAAAATATTTATACTTTTTGTATCTTAAAATTTGTCTAAAGCAATCCGAAATCTTATTCATGTCTTTCAAAGAAAACTGTCTGCTGTATTAATTTGCATTCAAGATTATATTTGTATTTATTAAATATATCAAGTTACTCATGAATAAAAACTGTCTATATCTGTTTATTTATTTAATTTTTTACATACAACCGACAAAAATATTATTTTAGTAGTGAATAAACATAAATGACGAGAAAGTCCTTCATTTCTATTCAGCATTCCTCATTATTCACTGAGCTGTGATTCGTTTGTGATTCAGATGTAAGAATAGACTAAATATTATATTATATATTAAAAAAAATTATGTATAAAGCTTATGTTGTAATTATTGGAAGCTTTTTTAGAATTTATGCAGCAAATTATCGGATGTTGCAGTAAAACATATTCAAAATGTATACCTTAAATATTATAATCGATGAAATTGTTAGAACAACGTACGATATTAAATTCATATAGAGAGGGTAATCCCGAGTAAGTTATCTAGCTATCTATCGCTCACATCTTCTGCGATGTGTTAACAGTTAACATGAACCTTGGCAATTACACGGATGAATCTTTATTATTGTAAATATAAAGATAATCTAATTCTACGATCATATTTGCGCATGATGAAACAAAAATACACCTATTTATGTATCTAAAGTATAAAATGTAAAGTAGAAATCGTTAATATTACAATAAATATTGGTTAATATGGAAATTGAATGCAGAAATAATACAGCCGTCTGTCATTGAACACGATACAAATTAAAATGAGTACAAATATACATTAATTGGAATGAAATTTCTGTAAAATCACAAAGCTCTATTTTATAACTCTACCTAAGTAGTGAAAATACAAACGAGACGTTAATAATATCTATCATGAATTATTAAACAACCGCTATTCGTTTTTAAATATAACTTTTGTATAATTACTTAATTAAACATATTTTAGATAAGCAAAGCTTTATTTCCGATATTAACTTCTATACAAATCCGTTATCTAGATAACTTGAAATCTAATACGTTTAAAAACGTTATCCATTTTACTACTCTTCAATATCCATCAAAAAGCACAAAACTTTATACAATGAATGGGAACAAAAGAATCTCTCTTTATAACTAACTATATAATAATTTATAACTAACAAGTAAAGGTATTTTATTACTTCTATAAAATAAGCGTTATTAAAAATATCAGAATTTCAAACGAATAATAAGTATAATATAAATTTTATGTGATAAATATAAACGATAAGTGTAAGTATTATGATGTCATAAACACAATTATATTATGAAATGTCTACGAATAGAAATTTGCTTGAACTTCACAATGTATTGGACGTCAAAAATATAATATGTACATAATATATGGTAAAGCAATATCCCTTAATACGTAAATATTTAAGCAGTAATATACGCTTACTTGACTTTCGCCTCAACACATAAAGGTCGTGTAATTATGTAGCTAGGTGAAAATATAATTGTATTAAAGTTTACTCTCGAGAAAACAAAATTATTTTATTTCGAATTACAAGGGTTCAAACATCCATTACTTTTTTAATTGAAAAGATTTATATAATTTATATGGAAATAAAATATTCTGTTACCTACTAGCGGTGAAGTAATTAGTCGATGCATATCATTTATTTGTTTATAATTGTATTCCATTTCAAGGATGTGTCCTAGATAGCTGTACAACGCGAATTAAGATTTAAATTCATTTTATTTATACATACAATTGGTGTATGATTGAATGTACTTAGAATTTGTACTATCGTAAAAGCAATAATTGAATGAATATTCTCTGATGATAAATAAATAATTTTTAAATATTTACTGGGTTTACGAACAAAGATCTGCCCTACCCTTGACCCCGACTCTGCCCAGACCTTCCATTAAAAGTTTTGTTATCATCCACTTATCAAATGCAGATTGATGGCAGATTGTATGTATCACGCCAAAAACGTTTTGTTTAGGACAAACTGGTTTTTTCTTATTAGTGTTTTCCTTCAATAGCCCGGGCTGAACATGGGCAATGTTTAGAATTTAAAAGATGTGTTTAATTGTAACACACGTATAATGTTACAACTTTTGGATTGTACAGATTGTATTTATTCTGTGAAATGAAATGAAAACTATCATTAGATGCACAGATGTAGAGTTAACTTATTGATAACGCAGAACATCTTTTCTCTTTAGATTGCGAATATGTTTTATTCAGAATTGTAAACCAGACTTATGTGGCAAAAATATGAATCATACAAAATATACATAATATATAGCTATATTTCGCATAATAATATAAATACTAAAGTTTGTGTGAATTCGCATGTATGTTGTAACTCTTTCCCGACAAAGTCTATACCTATGTAAGTACTTATTATTTGCAATTTAGGACGTTGATAGCCTACCTGAATAAAAATTATGATCTCTTTTATTGTAGAAAACTGTAGTTTTCTCATTTTCCTATGATTTTTGATAAAACTAGGTATTTGATTCGTTAGAAACAAATAAATAATTATTTTATAATCATCGTTACACAATAATATGATCTTTACAAAAAAAAATCAGTAGAGGCAGTAGGTAATAAACACATTTGAACGGAATTGCGCATGTAAGTAATATTATTTTAACAACATATAAATAAATTTTAATATTCACGACAAAGTTTTAAAAAAGTATGAGACATTAGAATACCTACTGTTAAAGTGACGTACAATAACAAAAAAACAGCGCAATTTAAATATAATGTTTTCTTTTCGTTTATTTTTAATTTGCCGATTCCCAGTGTTGTGCCAAAGCAAATTATAAAATACACCTCATTGATATTAATTAAAACTTTCAATTTTCAAATTATAACATTTGTTCAACCACGGAGAAAATAGTCTAAAAATTCAAATAAGACCACAACAATAAAAGGAAATGTTTTTCCAGCGAGATTTTCGAGATGAAGTACTGAGCAATTTTCTAATTGGTCTTTTCTAAGAGGATTGGAAAGACGGAGGTTGGAAGGTTTTCTTGTGCCGAAATTATATGAATTACAACCATAATGAATGCAAAACAAAAACAGTTGTAAGTTTTAAAACTTTTTTGGCCATTTGGTACCTAATGTTTTTATAATTCGTTTCATAATATAGGTTCATAATCCGTTCGCGCCGTTGAACTTTGGTTACAAAATTCGAATTGTATAACGCAATAAGCGTTTTAAACTCATTACATATTACAATATATTAAGCATGCACATAAATTATTATTATAAACGTGTTTGAACGATCATTAATTTTGACCTCGCTGTTCATGAAATTGATCGACGGATGTTTTTTAACGAATAAGGTTCTGTTCAATGTTCATAGAGTTAAAATAATAGATGTTTATGCTATTTTGTAGAAATAAGTACAATTTAGTAACATATTTTTGTAGTTAAAATACTTTATTTTTGATCGAATATAATAGGAAACGAATACGTATGAAAGTCCCATAACTTACAAATTATTTCTAGCATTCGACGTCCCGAAGTAATAGAATCCAGGAAAGGGCCGAAAACTTATGAAATGTGATGGATATTCAAATTACCAACACGAACAGAGTTGTCCCCAATCTCAAATCCGTTTTTGACATAAATTACTTTCACCGACAAATTTTTCAAGATTTGCCTTCTTAGTGCACACAAACATTCTTCTGTGAAATCTTGTATCTAGTATCTTTATAATGTTGTTGATAGCAATATTAATCTTGATAAGTTGATCATATTCTAGCTCATCTCAAGGCCAAAATCGATAAGGATAAATTAGTTGTTACTATATAATGCTGAATCTTAAATGGAATACGGTGAAATTTGCTGAAGTAGGTTTTCGTTTTCAAGTAGTTTTCTTTCATGTCGCTGTTGATGTCAGCTTATTAGTTCAAATAAAATATTCCCTTTAGTAATAATATCCTCCATTAAATTTTCATACATTATCTTGTTGTTCGATACTAAGACATAAATTTTTGTCTTCTGTTAGTTAATATTCCTCCTCGCTGATGGAAATCGTGACAAAAGCGTGTCGTTAAAGACGAACGTCTTCATTATTACGTAAATATATCATTGACAACAAAATACATGAATTTTGATCATTATCCAAGTTCGTTTGGAACAAACATTATGTAAACAGATAAATATAATAAATGTTTTACTTAAATTATAGTGAATTTAGTTCGAGTTGATCAGATAGTATTATGGGGGTTAAGGAAAAAGTATGTTGTGTTTTATTTGTTTACCTGTATTCAGTTAAGCTGAAGCGGACGCGGAAGCGGCGGCGGGCGGCGTGGAGCCGCGGTCGCGTGTGGCCGCGCGTGCCAACCGAGTATAACTGCCGCGGCGGCGGACGATCGCGCTTCGCCCGGCCTGCGCTTATCGGCAGCGCTACAATGCACTACCCAGCACCCAGATAACGATTCAAATCCCTTAAATTGCCCTCTAATTAAACGTTTCAACGTATGCGATAGAGACGTTCAGTTTCAGCGACCCGATCTTCACGTTATAAATAGTTTCGGTACCGATTCACGCCTTGGTAACTTTTCAAAGTTAACTCGCTAATTAAGATAACGCTCTCTTACCTAAAAGGTAAACTTGATATACCCAAATTGGATCAATAATTCAAGCATCTTTCGCTAAGCCAAGGAGAACATTACAAGCAAATTACAAGAATGTCGGCTTGGAAACTTGGCCAAACTAAATATTTATATTCCTTACGGATAGCTCACAGATTGTCACTTTATATATTATGACTAAACTTTCCAATATTGTATATTTTAAGTTTCAATTACGTAAGCAGATAATAAATATCAACGGAAAATTTGTTAGTGGAAAAATAATATTATTTGGACTTGTGGTATGTGTCTGGAAAGTCTTGAAAACTCATGAGTATTTAGGGCTGTTTTGATTCATGATATATGTAATCCTGTCATTAAAATACTAAGTTATTTTAATTACATTTCATCTTTAGTGAAATGTTTCGGAAAGAAAATGAGATGGTATGAAACTTCGTTAAATTTCCTTAATTCGAAAGAATTAAAATCATCCAGAAGAGATTTTCACTGGTAAACATAATGAGACGTCAGTAGATACTGTTTTAAGTAAATCCTAGGTCGAATTATTCCACCTGCTACCTAGAGAAATGATAATAGTTTATTATACTTAAGATATAAATGTAAATTTAAAACTCCTCAAAATAAACAATTTAAAAGTTGTTTTATCAGTGTAATTACAATTGTACATGTTTCTATTTTTTTTTACATTATCTAACAGTGGAATTAGGCTCTTGAAATGTGACGAAAAAAAAATAAGTATTTCAATATTATAGATTGAAATATTTTTTGTTGTTTTCATTTTTGCTAAGGATCTCGTAAATCTTCTCTAAAATGTAGGTATATATATATAAATAAGTGAAAGCCAAGTAAGAAAGTTGAGTTTCATTCAGAACAACAAGAAAATCTTTGAAAGTAGAGCAATCTCGACTAAAGAAAATAAGTATTTCAAATGAAGGTAGGTATATAAACTTACGCTTTCCTTTGTTCCGAAAATAATGTCTCATTCACTTTTTGTGATTATAATAATAGTTCGATAAATGTCATGATTAATTTTATTAATACCTACAATAGTACTTATCAACATTATATATTATATTAAAACAACCTTTCTCTTCGTAAGTTGTCATATACGAATACAATGTTTAATCGTTCGGTAACCGAAACCCTTCCATTATTTGATAAAACAGAGAAATTAACTGTTTATTAACCTTACAGAACGGTCAGGGGTTTCAGATAACACAGAGAGATTAAATTTTATCCCATTCGAAACACATCCTCAAAAAGGTTTATAAAGATTGTTGTATCATGCAAGGGATATTATTTACATAACCCATATATGGTTCAGATCCTTTTACGTTTTATTCGAGAATTGTACACTGAGTGTAACGAATAAAAAATATATTATATATCTAAGAATAAAGTTAGAAAGAAGCAACAAAGTTGAAGTATTTTTGATATTAATAATTAAACTATAACATAAAAGGTTAAATTATTGGATATTATGAAGATTATAAAGTACTTATATTGCTTTAGTATATTGTAGGAGCATTTTTATTACGTAGATTGTTTTTCACATTAAACTAAAATACATTTTGATTCTTATATAAACAGTTGAATAGCTCTACAACGTATATGCCTATAATATTGATTTGTAATTGTTCAAATGCTTGAGGGCAATTGCTAATCAGTATACTTCACAGAGAAAATATCCAAAAATATTACGCTTATTTACTGTATAGAATAATTATCCCGTGTAAACAGTAAGATTTAATAATGAAACCTGAAATGCCGCTCTCTTGGGGATACAATAATAATGAAAACTTGTGAAAGACAATACTTACCCGACTTAATAGCATTTTAGTAATTGGCCAATTTATTTATAGTCGAGAACAGATAATGGTGTTTCAAACAATAATATGAGCTGATCTACTTAAATTTCACTGAAGTTATATTAAATATTAATCTCAACCATGGCATTTTGGGAAATTCGAATCAATTTTCGAAACTATTTTATAATATTTTTTTTTGTATAACAATAAGTAAATTCTACTTTTAGCTACTTCAATTAATACAATTTAGAAAGAATCTTAACACTTATAAAATGCTTTAGAAACACAGTATAAATTGGTTTTTAAATTTTTCATGCAATCAATACGCATTGTAGGTAATTTTGACGACAAAGAACCGTAAAACGAATGAAGCTACTGCACGAATGAGACATAATTGTCTTTTAACAAAATCGTTGATAAGCAATTAAAACCACATTTTGTATTCAATGATATTTGCATTCTGAAATATATGAACATAGTTGTAAGAATGGAAAATGGGTTTAATAAAACAAAATGTTCACGTTTAGACTGATTGCGGCAGATATGCAAATTTCTGTGTGAATATCGTATATAACGAAACCTTCAGCCTTCCCTTGGTCAGTCAATATGTATATACTAATGTAGTTATATGGACGGAACGTAAATGTAGGGATACAAAATTACTTGCTTTGAGCCAGTACAGAAGGTTACATAGGTGTATATGTCTATGTCTATCAATTAACATCACATAGTTCAAACTAATATTATGTATCGAATAAATATGATATATAAATATTTAATACTAGCTGCTCCGCGCGGTTTCACCCCCGTGACTCCACTCCTGTTGGTCGTAGCGTGATGATATATAGCCTATAACCTTCCTCGATAAATGGGCTATCTAACACCGAAAGAATTTTTCAAATCGGACCAGTAGTTCCCGAGATTAGCGCGTTCAAACAAACAAACAAACAAACAAACAAACTCTTCAGCTTTATAATATTAGTATAGATTACAAACGCAACTATGTTACAACATACAACTGCTGCTGTGAATAAAGTGTCTATACACATGTTGTTGGAATGTTACAGCTATAAAAACATTGAATTGAATTCGAATTTGAATGAACAATGGTGTATATGACTGAAGTGAACGCATAAATAAAAGATTCGATCTATTGTATATAACCTCTATATAATTGATAGAGTGATGATACATTACGTACTAAATTAAATATTTTATCGCAATTTTTATTTTAAAAATATTTTATGGAGAAGCGAGAGGTCATTGATGATACTATATTTATATCCGATTTAAGTTAAAAATTTGGGATTAAGCCAAATTAATTGAGACTAAAAGCCATAAATAATCCTGTTTTAAAATGTTAATAGTGTTTGTAAGTTTTCTTTTTAAAATGTCATTATTTTTAACGAGTATAATTCATAATCTAAAATATTGGCTGAAAGAGTTGATGTTTCTGACATTGCCTAAACTATAAACTCAGTGTTCACATCATTCTTGTTATATTTACTAGTTGACGTACATGATATCGTTTTTTATATATTGAATAGATATACAAAAGCAGGGTGTGTAACACCTATCCATAAACGCTTAATAAATTGCCAATAAAAGCTTACAAGTGTATATGACTGCGGCGCTATAAAAGCACAGTATGTACCTAAGTATGATAAAGCGAGTTATTAAAATTTAATATCTTCCTTTTTAAATATTTTCATTTTTTTAGTATCAGGAATATTATCAACTGAAAGTTTTACATAATTAATATTATGTCAAGTTTATAACACTGAAAATCATGTTTATAGAATACTTATTATAATATTATAACTCGCTATGTTGTTGGTAATATACAGTATACGTAAATTGAATTTCTATTGTTATATCAAGATATTGTTATAAACCACAGTATTCTCCGCCCATTATGTTGATTTACAAGAGTAGATATTCAGGAAGTGCGGTTAAACTAAGACGTTAACGCTTTTAAAACTCTCATAACTTTACACAGCTTCACACGAAATTTTCAAGGAAAGTTATAATACTTTAAATGAAGATGAAAGAAATCTTCCTTCTGTTTGAAATTTTGCAAGACTTGCAATTATTTGAAGAACATCGGAAAATCTTGTTTACTGTAGCTTGCTTGCGAGGTGGCACTTCCGAGTTGATATTACGTGACGTAAAGATATGGTTAACATAAAATAGTATGTAATACAGGTTGAATACAGCTGAATAGAGAATAAACTATAAAAATAAATTCATTATCCAATATAGTTACTTAAAATTATGTGGGTTAAATTGCCTTCATAAATTAATGTTTCCGCGTTGGGATGAAATAACATTTTGGCAGCTCACTTAATTACAGACCTTTGTTCTATGTTATTGTTATCGTAATAGTTTTTAACATGTTTTTTATTTATTTGTTGTTAAAATGTAAAATATTTACATTGTTTTGTGTCGATACATGAATACGATAAATTATCATAAATTTCACTTATTGAAAGAACCGAAACCAATTTTGTAAAGGTTAAAAACCTGAAACAAATTTAGTAAAAGGTATATTTTCACGAAATAGTTTTCATAAGCTGCTAACTAGCATATCGGGATATGTAAACCCGTCAGGCATAACAAAGTTTGATAAAGCGCACACCGCACGCTAAACCTATACAAACTCCGCTGAAATTAAAGAGGTTGCGGTGCCTGAATTCAGCTCAGCAGCGCTAAGCCTTTATTCTTTACCGAGACAAACGCTTAAATTTCGTAAATTCAACTAGCATTTTGTTAGACGAAAATATTTAAAAGAATTACATGACAAAATTTTGGAATTGCCAAATATGAGCATTTAAATGAAACAAATTTGAACTGGTTACAGTGTTAATCGAATGAATAAGATGTTCTCATATTACTATAGCTTTGACTCATTCTGCTATTTTTTAAGTTTCCAATTCAATCAGATTTTCACCGAATCGTATCTAAGCATTATTTTTTTGCAAAAATTGAGAATTTGGCTTCAATAATTATTAAGATACACATACACACAGAATAAATTGTTATTCCTTGAATTTTTAAGAAAATGCTTTTCCCCTATAATTGAATATTTTCTATAGGATTTCATAAATCTCAATAAGATGCTATCCGCTAAAATGTTAGCTCCTACGCACGTGGAACGTTATTTTCGCAATCCATAACTTTCCGTTTAAATTTTACGTCAAGAGCAAAACATGCTCTCGTTAGACATTTACTTACTTCGTTTCATGTAAATTTAATATTTGTTCGAGATAATAAAACTTATATATTAAGTAAAGTAGTTATTTATGAATTCATACTCAATAGAGAAATATCAATAAGCCCAAACAATTTCAACATATTCACATTATTTGTGTATCACTTTTTGTTTGTTGTTTCTTGGTCCTTGGTTTTTCCAACTAAACTTTTATATTGATACAAAACTAAGTGTGTTGGTATTGCGTTTGGAATAACGTTGTATAGACTAATAATATAACTGTCGCTATTTTGGCGGTAATGAAAATCTTCGGAAGTAATTAATTTCAAAGCAGGTTTATTACTGACGATATTAAAGCACTTTAAAGTTAATAATTACGCTGGTATGAGTTTATTACTTCGCAATTCAATCAGTTTACATACAAAGGATTACCGTGATATTTTTACTATCTTAAAAAAATATCAATATTCATGACAGTAGCTTAGATGAGTTTCACACAAAAAACAACACAAATTGTCATGCTCTATTAAACTGTAACCCCGAGGCAGGGACTTTTCAAACATCCTCCCTTGTTACCACTTTCCTACAAACAATTTTTTTTTTGTAAATTATCTCCATACTCCAAACAGAATACTGGAAATTACATCCACCATTAGCATGATATGTCAAATTTGATTCCAATGGCTCTTCAATTTACTTGAAGTGTAGTCATTAGTACAAGCAAGTCCATGGAATCGATACAGGTCAATGTGCTCAAGCAGAGCTTCCTTTGGCGGACATTTAATTTAAATATTGGTTCATATTGATTTACACAATCGTTACAGGTGAAACGGTAACAACCAAACCAAGCTTTGATGATTACAAACATAATTTCTTGTATAAGGCAGAGTACAGGACATCGGTATGAGTATTGGTCAATTAAGGTGACGCTATTTTTTTACATTTTCGTCACTTTTACCATGAATCCGTCAATACAAAACATTAATAGCAATTTAATATTTGAACCAACTCATAGATTTGTCGAGTCACGCCATGTGATGAGATTTCTGTTAGAAAAACTAAGTGTAATAGTTCATAGGTGTGAGGAATCCAATAACCTTATGATCCTCAAAAGCCTTCTTGTTACAGGGGTTCGATAATACTTAGTTATCAGCGTATTGTATTTATTTTTCCTTAGATAAATTTTATTATTAGTACATTGTACCTACGTTTTATATCTTTCATATTTTTGGAATATTCACACTCTGTATGACTGAAAATTCAGAAAAAAATCTGTAAAGCTAGAAAAAGCAATTTTTTATCGTTACGTCGATACTTATTAGTTATCAAGTTCTTATACTGTTATATTTTCGTTCCTTTAGAGGATAATAATACAGAATTTTTTAAGTAGTCTTCTGGCTGAAATTGATATAATCTATTCGGTGACTTATTTAAGTTTTTCTTTTTAATCTGTATGCCACCGCTCTTATTTACCTGGTGTAAATAATAATAATCCAAACGACGACTAAATGTTTATCATATTAATTAAAAAGCATATATTTTCTATCAAATATAGAAATTACATTCTTTCGGATTCAAGTTCTGAATTATTCATGAAAGTTAAGTTATAAAAAAATAATTTGACATAATCTGTGACTTTAAATAATAAAAACAAAACAAACTGGAACAAGCTTTTACGTTAGTAAGTATTTAATGTTTACCTTTGAGGAAAACGTGCAAGGAGAAATAGCGATAATGACAGATAATTGCCTTACCAAAACTGGCCGATTTGTAACAAAAAGACCGAATAACGAAAACATTAACAAAAGCTCATTTCCATCATTTTACGAGAAAAATACATTATTTCTTACAAAAACTTACTTCCGACAACCCTAAGAAAAGAGGAACCCATTAATTCCCTACTTCAATTCGATCATTAAACTTAGGTACTCCATTACAAACATTTACTACTTTAATAGCTATCACGAATCGGGATATCGGACTATCGGTGTGATTGGAATTTTTAAGTGCCAATCTATAAGGCTAGTTAGGCTACAGTAAGAGTACCTTCCAGATAAAATTACACGTAATTTTTCCATAGGACTTTAATAATTAGAATAATTTTGAATTTTATCACATTAAATAAACAGATGATAAGAGGTATATTTACTTAAGTAAGTTTTAAGACTCACAATATGATTCACACATGAAACTATAGACAGTATCTACGAGTAATCTTAACAAAAAAACATTTTTATACTTATATGATGTATCAGTTTGTAATTTACTATTTCTGCAATGTAGCAGAGCAAAACGTTGTTTAGTCAAATAGTAAATGGAATACAAATTTCATTTAACACAACAAAGCGGCGCAATTCCCTCAAATTTATTTAATAAGCTCATTCGTATATCTTATCGCTAATACTGTGACATTACTGCAAAAGCTCGCTTCAATTTAAATTTCCTTGGGAGAAATAGGTCACATTATTTATTATGTCAGAGTAAGTTAACGAGGTTAAAATGATGTGTAGTATGTGAATAATTATCTTGTTTTTGGTTTTTGTTTTTATTCAAATTACATGTACTGTACAAAAATATGAACAAGAATTACACGGAAAATTATGTTGCTTTAGAACAACTCCGTGCTTCACTCATAATTTTATAATTGATCATTATATATTTTTATCAAGTTGTTGGATAGTGTGTTATTACTTATACATAGTTAAGTAATTGTATTCTTAATAAATTATTTGCAGGGAATATACTTCATCAATGTTTATTAATGAGATTTAAAATTTTTGAGCGATAATTTAAGGTACAATTGAGCCTTAAAGTCTCAACGGTACGTAATGTAATTTAACCAGTTTCAAAGGAAAGACTGTAAATGTTTTTTGTAAACTTCATTAACAACGGGAAGATTAATTTTTATCCTGAAAGCTGTTTCATAGAAATAATTTATTTACTTACCTGCATTAGTGCTGCCCTTTTCAACCTACTTTATTGACCCAGGAAGTGCTTACGATATAGATAACGGGTCACGTATGTAAAACATGTACTTACGTTAAAGTATGCATGATGTTCATGTCTAAACTCTGAATCGCAATTAAAAATTATATTCGTTCATTTCAAAAATAAATCTTATTAGCCCTACCCTATCATACATCTGACAGTAACTCTATCTTTTCTGTGTAAATGTTTTTACACCTAAACCAAAGAACTGTCATTCATGAGAGATATACTACAAAGTACATAGGCTACTTTGTAAAGAAAATAAGCCGTGATGCGAGTGAAATAGGGGGTGGAAATATGGGCGGATGTCACGCGATAACGTGAAGTGCATGCGCGAATCCGAAGGCGGAAAGCTAGTTTATCATAAAGCCATGTTGATTTTGAGCCATGTTTTTTTACGTAGAGATTTTATTGTGGTTCTAACAATGCAGTGGAAATATAACATCAGCAAATTAAAATAAATTCCAAACACTTTAAAGTTCCTACATATTTGAACTAAATTTAAATGTAATTTCGGGTCAGACACGTTCATTGTCCTAGTCTTAGTATTGTCTTGTTCATAATGATGTTTTATATTAATAAGATGCGCGATTTTTGAAGTATTGAAGACTGTTTATTTTTAACTTGCCTTCGAATTCATTAATGCATATTTATAAAGTATTATAATAAATACATTCGCTATAGTCACTATGTGAAAAAATTTACTGCATGGGTAAAGAAAGCATTTTTATGTAGGCAGAATTAAAGGAAAATTTAATTTAGGAAAAGAGTTTTAAACAATTTGCCCTTGCGGGTATACTTCCAAATATAAAAATACCGATTTATGTCACAACTCATAACGCTTGTACCTACTACGGATAAGGACTTCAAGCGTGCATACCGACCACCTGAGTCTAGACCAACGTACAATTGAATTGTTCATACAAAATTCACAAAATACACTTCACTTGTCGCTTTGTCCAAACCCACAATACGGATCCCTAAAAATATGTGATACGAGCGATATTCCCGGCTATATCCGTGCGGGCAGCTTGCCAAAGTGGCTGGGACGAGTGACACCTGAACACCACATACCTACGTGACGCATCACAAATTCCACTCGCATATGACTAATGCGTCTTTAAGTCTTACACTTTACATATTACTAAAATCTGTACATGCACTGAAGATATATCTGTGCCTACACGACTAAATGGGTCAGGTGATGAAGACAAATGAGCCGGATTGAAATATGCTAACTTGAGGTATTTAGGTCACAATTCTCGGTAGTACCAATACGTTTACTTTGGGGAGTAATTTATTAAATAGATTGCTAACAGCACTCACCCGATTGTGCGGTGAGCGAAGAATGTGTTGTTTAACGACAAACAAACGTATAAAAAACGCTATGGAAAATGAGCACGAATATAGAAATAATTATATTAATATTCTTAAATAAAATTATCTACCTCCCTAAAATCATACGAATAATGGTACTCTAAGGACGCCAAAAGCGACAAAACGACTCAATTTAAACTGATTGATTGCCACGTTTCTTATTTTTTGTTTGCGGAACGAAAATTGTATTTCCTCTTACATGTTGTCTTGGTATTTTTATATAAAAAGTAAGTATTATTAAGATACAATATTGATTTTATGTTATTGCATATACTGAAGACATTTTAAATTAATCATTTTTAATTGAGGACAAATTTCTATAGTTCATTGTTTGTTTTTTTATGTTACGAGTAGATCTTCTTTTTATTTGTAAATAAATAAAAACGAAAGAGCTTTGTAGATTAGCTTTTACTAATTCGACGTATTCATTTTAATAACTTCGAAACCGAACTTAGCCAGAACTTTCTTCGACTTGCTCTTACTCTGGAATGAAGGTACTTTATAGTATAGCTAAAGCTATCAATTAAAATTGTTAGCTCATTTTCATATCAATTAAAATTGACGTGAAAGGATTTTTTTCCTGGATAAAAGTATTCCTAATGTTAATCCATGGTGCCTTTTTATGTGCAATTAATAAGAGAGTGGGAAAAGTGCGACCAGAAGAATAGACATTAAACTTACTACAACATACTATAATATGTATACTATCAATGTGTTAACATAACATTAAATACTGGAATATGGTACTAAATAAATTTTGAATAAGATTTAATTGTCTATACCACACCACTTTTTCATCTTGAAATAATAAACTGTATATACACTGTTAATATAAAACGTGATAGCAGCGTGAAAAAAACAACGATTCATTAAATTTTCTCATAATATTGCTCCATAAGAAAGCAGTAATCCGACGATGAGTCGATCCCCGTATATCTAATAAACATTTGGGGGGCCGAGTCACCTCCGTCCGTAGGAGTATACCCTGAACTCTGAAACCCTACACGTGGCCCCTGGGTGGTGCTAAACAGGTGACATGGTGGGAGACAGTTGTCGCGGCTATAATGACCACCCATCAGCTGAAGACGAGTCGCCAAGCGTCCGTGTTCCGACTCAATGAAGCTGATGTAGCCTTAGTGAAGACGGGTCGAGTCAGTTGCGCTCTGACTATCGGGACGATCTGACACACACTGAAGTTGCTGCATCTGGTGCCTAGTCATGGAGGTTAGCGGGATCCGAGGCACGGTGCACCGCTGGCCGACCGCTGGTCAGTAGGGGGCCCAAGTAGAGTGCTAGCCACACGCGAAAGGCTGCCCCGCCAATCAGCGAAAAATCCCAAGTTGCGCCATAGTGCCGGTTGGCGACCGGATGAGAGGGCCCTATGGACAACTTGGGGGGGCTCGGGCGTCCCCGCAGTCTCCAGACTAGTCCCCAATAGTGCGGCAACTAAGTGTGTGTCTCTGGTCCTGGTGTTAAGCGCCTCGACTCACTGCCGTCTTCATACCTACTTCACTCTCTTCTAAAACAACTATGAACAAGGCAAGATACAGGAATAAAGTTGCACAGCGGCAGCACTCCCTCTCGCTGAAAGTGGACCTAACTAACATCAGAGGTCTCCACTCTAATCTCGCTGCAGTCCACTTCCACCTTGAGACTCATAAACCGTGTATCTTGTTCCTCACGGAGACGCAGATAAGATGTCCGTCTGACTTGGCGTACCTGTCCTATCCCGGCTACACCCTGGAGCATAATTTTAAGGCTCGGTCAGGTGTGTGCGCGTACGTCCGAGATGACATCTGTTGTCGGCGTCTCCGGTATCTTGAAGACCCCCATTTTTCAGTGTTATGGATGCTGGTGGACACAGGCCCAGAGAAACTTCTCTATTCCTGTGTCTACCGGGCGCACAGCGGAGACCAGGAGACGATCAGGCTCACAGAGTACCTTAGTGAGGTGGCGGATGCTGCTCAACACAAATACCCTTCCGCTCAGCTTGTGTTACTGGGGGATTTTAATGCCCACCACCAGGAGTGGCTATACCCATACCAGTGCACTGACCTAGCTGGGAGAGAGATGCGTAAACTCTCCATTGCATTAAATCTCACCCAGCTGGTCCAAGGAGCGACGCGGGTTCCTGATGTTGAGAGCCACACAGCCAATTGCTTGGACCTTCTGCTGACAACAGATCCAGACCGTTACTCGGTGGCGATTTCTTCGCCTCTTGGCAGCTCCGATCACTGTCTGGTGAAATCTGTATCTGTCTACTCGCCGCCCGATCCCAGTCCTAAGGGCTCTCGGCGCGTGTGGCGATACAAGTCAGCAGATTGGGATGAGATGCGTTCCTTCTTTGCGTCTTATCCCTGGCGGCCTGTCTGCTTTTCTTCTGATGATCCTTCGACCTGCGCGGATGCTGTGACAGATGTGCTGCGACAGGGAATGGAGTACTTTATCCCATTCTCGGACGTGGCCATGTCCGGCAAAGCTCAGCCCTGGTTCAGAGCCGATTGCAGACGCGCTGAAGCGCTAAAGCATGAAGCATATCTGGCATGGGTTGATGCTCGACACCGCAAGGCCAAGGACGTGTCAGACAAGAAGAAAGCCTTCAACCGGGCCGCCAAGTCCTGCAAAAAGGCTCTACGGAAAGCTCGATTTGACCACGTCAGCCGTATAGGGAACAAACTAGCTTCTTACCCCTCTGGTAGCAAAGCGTTTTGGTCCCTGGCTAAGACGGTTGAATCGAATTTCTGCCGCCCCTCACTTCCTCCACTGCTGAAACCGGATGGGTCGCTGGCTCACACCGCCGTAGAGAAAGCGAACCTTTTTGCTTCTCTTTTCGCGGAAAATTCTCGTCTTGATCCCGCAAATGCGAAACCTCCCAGTCTACCTGGATGCGAGGTGAATATGCCGGAAATTCGCATCCGTCAGACTGAGGTGCTTAAAACGCTGCGGAATCTTGACGTGAATAAAGCCAGTGGCCCTGATGGAATTCCAGCCATAGTACTTAAAACCTGTGCGCCTGAACTTGCTCCTGTTCTGACACGCCTCTTTCGCCTCTCGATGACGACTGGAATAGTACCGAAATCTTGGAAACTTGCCAACGTGCAGCCCGTGCCCAAAAAAGGCAGTCGTGCCGACCTCTCCAACTATAGGCCAATTTCAGTCACGTCCATACTCTGTAAGACTATGGAACGTGTACTGAACAGTAGGCTCCTGGCACACCTAGAAGCGAACGACCTTCTCAGTGACCGACAATACGGGTTCCGCCGAAACCGGTCCACTGGGGATCTTCTAGCGTACGCCACCTACGTCTGGAGCGAGGCCATAGAGAATCATGGTGAAGCACTTGCTGTCTCCCTTGATATCTCAAAGGCCTTCGATAGGGTCTGGCATGATAGCCTAATTGGCAAGCTTCCATCCTACGGTCTGCCTACCGGTTTCTGCGCCTGGATCTCAGATTTTCTGAGAGACCGGTCGTTACGAGTAGTCGTTGATGGCTGCTCGTCCGACCTAATGGCTATCAATGCCGGGGTCCCTCAGGGATCAGTTCTCTCCGCAACACTCTTCTTGCTACACATCAACGATCTGCTGAAACCCGGTATCTATGGGTACGCAGACGATAGCACTGTTGTGGAGAGATATGTATCCAGCGCGCGAGCCAGTATGGCACAAATCCAGTCTCTACGGGAGGCGATGGTCGATCGCATGAACTTGTCCTTACAGGCGGTCTCCGACTGGGGCGATGCCAATCTGGTCAAGTTCAATGCTACTAAGACCCAGGCGTGTCTATTCTCCGCTAAACGGAGTCCATTCCATCTGACTCCGACTTTCCAGGGTGTATCCGTGCCGATAACCAACCACCTCGAGCTTCTTGGCATCACCTTCACGCCTACTCTGAACTTTGGTTCCTATATAGAATCCAAAGCCCAAGTAGCCTCAAAAAAGCTTGGAATTCTGGCGAAGGTGAGACAGTATTTCAGCCCGGGACAGTTGCTCAACCTTTATCAAGCACAAGTCCGATCGTGCATGGAATACTGCTCTCACCTCTGGGACGGTTCCGCCAAGTACCAGCTGGAGGCGCTTGAGGCGATAGAGAGGCGTGCCAAGAGGCTCATAAACGACGATGAGCTAGTAGGCAAAAAACTCCAGAGCCTTGCTCATCGTCGCAGAGTGGCCAGCTTATCGGTTTTTTACCGGATACACTTTGGTGAGTGCGCTGCGGAACTTCACGAACTTGTTCCGCCATCCCCGTTCTTCCATCGATCGTCGAGGCGCACAGATTCTAGGCATCGCCATATGGTGGACGTTCCATGTACCCGGACTAAGCGGTTCGATTCTACATTCTTCATTCGAACCGCAAGGGACTGGAACGCGCTTCCTGAATCTGTGTTCCCCGACGAGTACAATATGGGGGTCTTCAAGCGAAGAGTGAACCGGTACCTACTAGGGAAGCGCGTACCATCTTAGACCGCATCTCAGCTTTCCATCAGGCGAGATTGTGGTCAAGCGCTTCCCTATCCTAAGTAAAAAAAAAAAAAAAAAAAAAAAAAAAAAACATAAATTACTCGTATTGTCTGAAAGGTCAACGTGACGCTTCATCAGCCTCATTGTGTGAAGGACCCAGATATAAATAGAATATCTCAAATTCTCAACGATAATAATCCTCAAGATTTAGTCCTACGTTAATTTTATGACTGTAAGCTTAAACTAAATTATGTCATGTTGATATTGTGACATCAGTGTTGGAAAACACTGTAATGAAATTCAAGATTGTTTGCTGAAAATACTGATGGGCCGCGCGATGAATTTTCATTAAGTTAATTTCATCCAGTACTGAGCCTCTACCTTTGTGTCTCTATTATTCTTAGGACGTGGTAAGTAGGAAAATGTCAGTCACGAAGTAATAAAACTCGTATTAAATATTAAAAAAATATATAAGTTTTTTTTCGTATTCATGGCCTATATTTTGGTATGGTTAGTGGTTACATCAAGTACTTTAGTACGTATTTTCGTTTGTAACATACTAATTTAAAAACCTAAGTCTTCAAAGAACTCAATTAACTAGAATGCAGTAAAATTCCCAAAAACGCTCTGGATAATTAACATTAGATAAATTATTATTCGGCAGTGACTTGCGTTTTATATGGGACTTATTACCGACTAGTCATCGTTTCAGTTTAGTTTATCTAACGTTTAAAATATAAGATATTTGTATTAAATTACATCCTACGGGGTTTCTTAAGACTGAGCCAAAGGCTACAAAGTATGTTAAAAGAGAGAAGTAAAAATAAGAACAGAATAATTGAAATCAATTAACATGTAAATAAATATACAAAATAGACAAATCATAATTCAATCCAACAATCAGAAAGCAATTCTCTAAACGTACACGTATATTTGTTACAAATATAAATATATAAAATATGAAACAAACCAAATACAATTTCTTAATCCAATTGAAATAACAAAGAATTCCTATAGCTTCGAAACCTGATTTAGCATTTAGCCTGGAGCGGACGTTTCGAGCACTTAAAGCGAGCGTGGTTAGCAGAACACAGATCATAAATCCATTGTAGTTATTTCAATACATAACATGATCATATAACTAAGAAGCTAAGACATACAAATCATAAATATAAATGCGAAAGCAAATATTTATGAGCCTCATGAAAACATTGATTTGAACAAAATTATTATTCAATGAGAATTCAAGTAGCTGTACTGAAAAGCGGAAGTGATTGCCAATTAGAATCAACGTTGTACCTAATAGAACTACCGCGCAACGGCAAAAGTTTTACATTTTACTTGTCTATTTAAATTTTATTGAAATACGCTCATTATTTTTTCTATTAGCTATGCAGTAACGATAATGTATTTATGAAGTAAACAAGGTAAGTAGTTGGTAATTTGTTTTTCGATTACTATTGTTTTTTTGTTAATCGTTTACCAATTGCTTTGTCATACGTTATGCAGTAAGGATTGGAAATTACTGTACCTACCTTGGTATATTTATTGATAAAATCTATAGAAATCAATATAAATATTAATGTTTTCATTGAAAAAATATAAAAAAAATTAAGAATGGTTTCATGTATAACATATTATAAATATAAAGTCATAATATAGTTAAATGCACAGACAGTTATATGTTAACAAAACAATATGTAACCTATATTCATTTGTATATGCGTGCATGTTTTAATTATTGTGTTTTGCTCTACATATTTTCTGAATTTCTGAATTGTCTTAGCGCCATCTCGTAGAAACTGGCATGAACTTACCTAGTTTCAGAGCCGACACAAACAGTCCAACCGCGCCTACGGCGTATAGCGCGAACCTCCGCTGTAACAAGGCGGTCTCTAGTTTTCCTATGACGATTGGCGTTAGCTGAAAGCAGCCTACTAGCGCCCTCTTCCAATTCAGCTATCGGCAACATATTTCACAATCTCTGCGTCAATTTGCCGCGAAAACTGCAGATGTCGCTGTTCTTAAGTGTCACATGATTTCCAATTAAACCACTAATAACCAAATTGAAATAATTAGGTGGATGTGCGTTTATTGAATTTATTGTAACTTTAGTTATAGGAATTTATTGAACGCAATACGTAGTTCTTTCAATCGAATAAACTAATTTTTAATATTTAAACAAGAAATTTTGTTTAGGTATATTAACTAGGTTCCTACTAATTATTAATAATAATTATTTATCTATTCTGTAACTAGATTTTGCTAAACGATATTTTTTGTGAATAAAATCGAAGATCGGTGTCAACTATTCTCGGAATAGGTAATTATAAAAAAGTCGTAATCTCTGCGTCATATATCTTCTAAGTTAAAGTATACCTAACTGATATTGGTTTAGGAATCTACGTAGTATATAATATGTACTACTTATAAACATTATAAAAATAAAAAGTTAAGAAATTTTTGAATATTCAATTTCTGTTCTTTGAATATAGAGTAATTGCTAATTAAGCCCTACAGCGAATCGAAAACTTATTCTTCTCCGTGTATTATAACCGCAACATTTAAACAATTCCTAATACAACAAAATATAAAATTAAAAATAAAATGAAATTATGTGTGTTTTGGGCATTGTTTGGTTCAATAAGCTACAAAAGAAATACTTTTCTGTCGAGATTAAAATATGTTTTTGTTATTCGTGGAATTATTACTGCGATGATGTGGGCGACCGTGTCTGAAGCATATTGTTAACTTAAATGTTAGAAATGTTTCTGATTTTAATAAGAGGAATAATTTATTTTAACCTAACTATAAATTTGTATTATTGTTCTTTGTTAGTGTTTACTAGCGTTTGATAGGTAAACAAACAACCCTTAATAACCATTCTTAATAAATAATAACCTTTAATACATAATTCGTTCTTTAAAACTTATTTCATCACTTAACTCAGAAACAGCGAAGTAAAAAGTTTTCATCCATCGCAAATTATGAGGTAACCTGTGACCGAGTCTCCAAAATTTACTGCTTTTGTTTTCCCGCATTTCAACTTTTGCTTCAGAAATAAGGCTTCCATTTCCAAAATTTTCTACTTTTCAACATTTTTCTTATAATTTTTATGTCACATTTAGGTAACAATAGCGTGTTTGTTTATGGAAAATATAATGAAAACGTACATTTTATTGCCCATGAAGAGTTTGAAAGATATAAATTTAATAACATTTTGAGATATTTTATTAAGAAGTTTAAATTCGATAGATAACACTATTAGCATCGAAGTAGTCTGAACTAATCAATATGCTTTTGCAAGTAACGGGCTTCAATACTGAAGATGAATAATTGTTTTAATTGTTTGACCTAGTCACGTTGAACATTCTCCTCCCATTCCATTAATTCTATTCAATTTAGCTGCCTCTATCTATCCTCAAATACAATGTAAATAAAAGAAAACCATAACAAGACCCTTTACAAGATAAACAAATTCGTTCTTTCACAACTATCAAAAAAACCACTTGGAACTTTTATTATTGGTAAGTTGTTTACAAATAATATCCAATATTCAATACTTTTGCGTTCTGAAGAGTAAAATTTTTCTTATATTATTGCATAGGTACTAATTTATTATTCTAAACTCATTCAAAATAATGTTATTGTAAACTATCGTTCAATAAAATCCTGGATTAAAAGAGTAATTGCGGTAAATGTTATCAGGAGATTGCCCAATCAATTTTATTTGAATAGATGAATAGAAACTTACAAATTAAGATCAATGTTATTCATAAATAATATACGCACACAAACCTAATTATTTTTTGTAACAGACGCAGTTAACTAAATTATTATCACATAACACACTAGTATATTTGTAACGCAAACGTTGTCTGAATTCTTCTCACACTTATTTTCACATGAGAGCGTCCTTTGATCATACTTTTCACAAATGAAACTTTCGATCGACGTTGTATTGAACAGTGCGAGACTGAAACTGCGCGTGAGTCTTGGCGCGTAAACCGTCCGCTCTAGCTTCACAAAAGTGATGACACGTATTCTTAAGAAAATAC
Source organism: Colias croceus (assembly GCF_905220415.1). NCBI lineage: Eukaryota > Metazoa > Arthropoda > Insecta > Lepidoptera > Pieridae > Colias > Colias croceus. The sequence continues at coordinate 6,868,844 of NC_059542.1, forward strand.
TCCGCAAAATTATAAAAAATTGTCACCGATTACTCTCTGTCTTGATGATTTTACTCTTTAGGAATTTAAATAAACGCTATTTTATGGTTATTAGGACGGTGGTTTCCCACGAAAATTGAACGATGAGATAATATCGTAATTCGTTTAATGGTCAGTATTTATATTTGTTTTATTAATTTATATAATATGTGCACCAAAGTCAAAAAAATACAATATTATGAAAAAAGTTTTTTTTTATATATCTATTTAAAATAATATCTACTACAGTTTATGGGATTTTAAAAATAAAATAAAACATTGCACAATTTAAAACGTATTCAAAAAATAATGACGATCATTAAGAAATAAATTTTTAGTGCAGTTTAGAATAGAACAAGAGAGATATAAGGAAAATGTTTTAATAGAATCCGAGAGTCATTGTTTTAGTGAGAATGCAGAAAGAATGAATATATTTTAGAGAATCGTTTTAAAATAGGTGTTAAGTCTATTCCCGTACTGGATAAGTTTTACATCGTAATATTTTATGAATATTGAAGATATTATTGTAATGTTCTATGGCGCATGCGGCGCTGTTTACGCGCACCCATTGCCCAGAATAACTAGTGGCAGAGTTTCAAATATGTCACACTGTCCTAAACCTCATATCAGCAGTTTCTCATAATGTCACAATGGTTAATTTTGCACCTGGAACTACATTCATTATTTATTAGATAATTTGAAGACGCTTAATACGCAGTCGAAAGCTTGTATCGAGGGCGCGTCTTTATAAATAAGCTGTTTTGAACGGAGATTATTTATATTTTTGCAATATAATTTAAGAACCGTTGCCAATGTATCAAATATTTGCCAAGAATTCTCATCAGTTTTTGTTGGACTCTTAATGAGAAATCAACGTCTCGACGGGTGACGACAACACATCAACTTTTGACAAACGAGCACGTGCGAAAACTAAATTTTAGTCAACAAAGACTTCAAAAATAATATTTACGATGATTATCTTGAAGAGCAGTCCCTAAAAATAAATAAATATTAATAACTTCATCTTCTTTCAATCAATCGAAGGCAATGATTTATTCTTCCGACGACTGCAGTGTTAGTTTTACCATTAACTGAAATCACATTAAATTTAATTATTTTATTTATTACTGGCCTCAGAAAATATTATGCCATATAATTCCAATATATTAAAAAACAAATCGAAAAGTTGACACATTCTGAAGAGACTTGCTGTAAAAAATAGTCAATATGTAACGTAAAGTAATGGGTTTTCAGATCCTGAGAAAATACTTTTTAAGGACAATAAAAAGAAATGAGCCACACAAATGCCTTCGTCTCGCCTACAGTTTTATCTACGTCCCGAGAGATTTGCCACATTTGTAGATGTCGAATCGACTTAAGTTGTCACAAAAATCTCGGTATCATTGGAAAAATAAATCCACATATCCTTTTGCTATTAAAGTGGAAGGTCAATTCATTGATATAAAACACCCCAGATAGCAATAAACAATAGAGCATCTGCGACAGACGTAATAATGTTACTACAATTATACGTATTGTGTTAGATTCGTTCATTATGATTACAGTATAATTTGTTTACAACCCTAACTTCGGCTTGCTTTCCCAGAATAAAAAATAATGTAGTTATAGGATCAACTAGCCAAGTAAGATCCCTTCTTTATTAGAACTTAGACCTAGAAGTTCTATAAAAAATTGATCAATATTAAGATTACTAATAATGTCTTAACAATTGTGAATGTCGATTACTTAAAAAAAATCAATAAACATTATTTTCCTGTAAAATTTTATTTAACACCTACCTTTATCTTTAAGTGAATTTACTGAATACATTTCGGGTGGTTTATTGTAATGGATCCTTCTATGGGAAAATTGATTCATTTATAACGAAGTGGAAGCAAATAATTTAGTTAGTGTCTCCACGTGTCCTGATGCACTGTGACGTAATACAATAATCCCGCTTTGAAACGGCTAATGGAATAAAATCTGAGCGTACTCGAATCCTATCAACGTACATGGTGTTAATTGAATGAAGTCAGTTCTTTATATTGCACATAGCTAAGAGCCTTTAATAGTCTCAGTAGATTAGATAATAGAAGACATAACTTATATGTCTGCTAAGTAAATTTTAATTCAATTAATCAGGCGCTAGATTAATTGTAAAATTACATTTATTTTAAATAACATGAAAATAAATACCCCAATAAATTATTATTATTTGTCATTCTATTTAAGTATTTTCAAAGAGTTTTTTAAGAACACCGTAAGTTTTTTTTTTACCTCTCTAACTATACTAAAATATTATATCTTAATATATATATATTATAAAGGCGAAAGTTTGTAAGTGTGGACGTACCTATGGATGTTTGTTACTCTCACGTAAAAACTACTGAACCGATTATAATGAAATTTAGCACACATATAGAGGGTAACTTGGAACACATAGGATAGTTTTTATCTCGGAAATCCCACGGGAACGGGAACTATGCGGGTTTTCCTTTGCAAACGCGGGCGAAGCCGCGGGCGGAAATCTAGTAATGTTATAATTATAAAGCATTTATGAAATACACTTAATAAAACTCAGTGGCATTAATAAACTCAGAAAACTATTTGGCGTTCCCTCAGCAATGTATAAATATAATTTCAGAACGCATTCCGAATTAACTCCACGCACTTTCATAAATTAGGTTGAAAACTCGTATGTCTGTATCTAGAATGTACAGATTATTTAGAATTAATTTCGGTATGATTTAATGTTTTATAATTTTGTATGCATCTTGTAATTATATGAATACAATATAGGAATATTGTATTGATATAATTGCATCTTGTAATTATATCAATACAATATTCCTATATTGTATTCATATAATTACAAATGCAATGCATATTAATGTGCTTATTGTAAACTATATTTTTAAATAAATTTAATAATTCTAATATTATTATTAATAATAATCTTTCTAAATTCTTACAAGTTACATCACTCATTGCATCTGAATTGTGAAGTGAAGTCCCGTGTCCCCGTAGTGGGGTAAGGGGCAGATGCATTATGCATACATCTGTTTCACTGATCGATTTTCTTTAGGGACAAGTAGGTGATCAGCCTTCTGTGTCCTACCAGACCGAGACATTTTTTTTCTTCGTCTCCACCGGGAATCGAACCCAGGACCCCTCGGTTCTACGCTCACGCGTCAACCACTGTACCAAGGAGGCGGATCTGAATTGTACCAAAGGTTAAAATTATTCCACGATTGATCTATGTAAATCAGATTAAAACAAAACAAGTAAAATTATAAAATGACTACTTTACACCTAAAGAAAAGTTCCTGTTTTTGATTATATACAGTGAAATAAACACTGTCCCGTAGAATTACAAATTCAACGGCAAACAGTAATTGGAACGAAAGTGTTATTTCCGAGGATTCGATTGGACAATTTCCCAAGCATTATTGGCAGCTACAGCTTTAAGTAAACAAGGGAAACTTATATTTTACGAGTCTCAATTTTTAAATCGAAACCTTGTTTCAAAGAAATGTGATGAGGATTTACAAACATATGAGAACTTTGACCGAATACTGTTATCTAATAAAATATTGACAATGTCATTATGTTAAAATTGATTACGGCACTGTTTCTAAAGAAAAACATATAAGATTAAAATTTGGGACGGACTAACAGCGACAGAGACTTTGTTTTATAATATATAGTGATATAGAAAGCTAATTAAAAAGGATCATTCTTAATTATGAATAGTAACATTATTATATTAAATTCAATTTTATAACCCTCACAAACCAGTGCTAGATGAATATAGTATGTAGGTCTACGTTTAAAGTCATCAGAAATGTCACTAATAAATCATGGCTTGAAGATTAATTTGATGTATTGCGGTAATAAATTAAAGCATCTGTTTCAGACATAGAATCGCAACTACAACATAATTGAAAGATATAGTTTTCGTTCAGAGTTTAAATTTTTCCTAAGATTTCTTTTGTGTAGCCTCCCAAGTTGAGTAAATTTGTTTTTGCTTATTGCTACGTTTATTGTTTATTTTTTATAAAATGTTGTTTAATAAAAAAAATGTTAAAATTATGCTGTAGGTATAAATATGTTGATAATTTCATTGAAACTGTCTGGTTCTATATATGTACTTTGTTTTCAACGATCAATAATTCTTAGTTAGTACCTAATAAATTGTAAACAGCTACATGTTGGTACTTTTGAAGATTCACTTGCTTAATAGAGTAAACTAGCGGAATCAATGACTGTCCAATATACAACCTAAAATATTTTGATTAACTAGCCTTGAGCATATTATTAGTAACAATAAAAAGACCTTAACACACATTCTTACATATTACAAAAACATTAAACAAGAAAGTCGCTTCATAATTACAGAAACAACATGTCATATTTAGGGAAAGTGTCATTAGACAACAAAGGTTATGCAAGTATTTGTAACACAAAGTATATCGTCTCCATACAGCGAGTTCTATTGTTGTGTTAATACAGACCACTGTTCGTTCATCTCATGAATATTAAGATATATTAATTGTCTCTCAGACTGCTTGTCATCGTTGAAAGACTAAAGAATAGGACACGACTCATACTTGACTCATATTGTTATCTTACCTATTCTTAATAAACAGTATTCAATGGCACACGTTACAAGTTTTAGTAACGTTGTGTTATTTTTTTTTAAATATACTGCTTAGCTTTCAATTCTTTTTTAAAGAATGCCTTGCCAGTTCCATCGGATGGATAAACCCACAGGATAAACCTATCATAAATCTGTTTAAAAAGTGATCACTAAGTTATAATAAGGTCGTAAATATAAAAGTGAAGTACCTATCTTACAAAATTATGAGTCATTTCAAAAAAAAAGTTCACTTTCAGACCACAAACTCCTTCTTTGCTGTTTCACTACCAACTACCTATTTGTAACTAAGATATTAATTTTTAAACAGGTCTTAAGCTACACTCTATATTTTACTTCCAAGGTGAAGAACTAATACGTTTTACATTCAATTTATTTAATTATTCTTTCTTCTATAATAATTTAAATGTGAGACTGCAAAATATATATTTATTTAAACTTAGTTCATTTAATAAAGCGAAAATCCTCGCTTGCCAACAAAGCGATACGACACGTTGGCTGTCGGGGCATAACATTGTTTCAAAAACGCTTTTCACAACATAATATTGTATAATGTATAATTTGTACAAAATATACTACTGGTAAAGTTTCTGCGATCTTTACTAGATCATATTAATTCTCTATATTAATATTTATGATGGATCATAATATTATATGTAATACATAAGTTCGTATTAAGATGTCTTATTCGAAACTTTTATAAGCAAAAAAGTTTTCCTTCGCGCAATATTTTTATTTACGTACACTTATCGGTTTCCCTTTGACCATAACATTATTTTGATTATTTTGACTTTACTTTTTTTTCACATTTACCTAAGTTAATTCTTTTACAAGCTTGATTCGATGATTTGCATGAAAATAACATTAGGTATAATTAGTGCAATTTATCAAAATACATAATATAATATTGTTTCTAAGTTACGTCAGCAACATTATAGAGAAATTATTCATTTTAGTTTCAAACAAATTGTAGAGAAGACTCAGAACTGCACTAATTTGCTGCACTTATACAGTTTAATCACAGTTGCCATTATTCAACTCGTTTACATGATAAAACCTCTTTATTTGACGACGGAACGAAACAGATATTTACAATTTTAATACTAGAAATTTAATTCAGAACGTCATAATTATAGTCACATAACTTTTTAACCCATATACAGTATCGATAGTCTCAATTAAATCCTTGATCATTATACTATTTCTATAAAACGAAACCGTGGGAGTGCCCTGACTATGCTGCGTTTAAAACACGGTTACTCATGAAGCTGAAGTGATTGTAAACTGTAAAAAAACGATGCTTTCGATCAAACACTTCACTTTATCCATCTTATATGTAACAGAACAGTTTGTTTAACGTGTTCTATTTTAAAATTTGCACAACAAACAATTAATATTAGTCAATAATGAGAACAGTAATTACTCATTGCTGTATTTATACATACGCATCTTGAAAAATTCCCAAATAATGAATAATGTAAGGGCAGTTCAGTCAAATATTTATTTTTCATACCATTTTCATTTACAATTGACCATTACAATAAAACGTTCTAAGAAGCCTCTGTACTCACCCGCATATCCAAGAATGTCGTCGTCGTGGTATGCTAGCTAACGTTAGAGCGAAGGGAGGGAGCGCGGAAGGAGGATCATCAGCCTCGTCCTGCACCGGCGCCCCGCTCACACGGACCTCCGGAATCCGAAGGTGACGACCACTCATCATTACACTTTTGCACCTATCACTCCGAACATTATTTCGCTCACTATCCGTACGTTATACGTAGTGTCGTTATATTCGATTCAAATATAGAGAATATAAATGGAATGTGTTGATATATTTCTGTTTACCTTACATATTACATATACACACATCGTTTACAAATAAAGCGGCGGGCTCAGTCTAATTCTCGCCAATTAGATACGACATCTGACCCAGATACCCATTTTAACTGAATACAAGAGTGCTCCAAACAAAAGGCTTAATAGAATCTTAGTAGGTATAGGTATATTCAATTTCAATATGTTAATTTGAAACCTATTTTTATTCGAATCGTATGATTTGGAATAACATCAGTTAACTGCTGCTAATACTATGTCGAAAAAGAAGAGCGATCGTATTTGTTGTCCTCTGAATAAAACATTCGCCAACCCAACAAAAACGGTAAATTACATTTCTATTTATACCTCTTGTGTTCATTCATGTCCTTTTACTGTGAAACTATACGCAACAGGTAAAAAAAACACATGAATAAGAAGGGATTAGCCAAGATTTCTTGTACGTGGACTGTGAAGCATAGAGCAGTTTCAATGTCGCATCTGTTGGCTACACGCCTAATAGGCCCCCACTGACGGAGAGCGACCCGACCCTGCCCCAGGGCTACGTAACATTTTCTTATAAGAACGCTGTAGCTTGCTATTTGTACAAAATAATACCCTAAACATTGACCGAGCTTCTTATGGGTTGCGTGATGAACGGTTGTTATCGAATACGTACGTTTCATATAAACTGATCTTTTAAATAAAAGAAAATCTTGTAAAAGAGCAAAACGCAGCATAAAGTATAGAGTACTTACTCAACCTTAAATCCAACTTTATATGATGTTCTATTTTAAATGCTATTTATAATTTGCGTTGATTGTGTTAGAAACTTTTCGTTTCAAAATAATAAAATAAATAAAGCTTTAGCAAATATTATAATTACGGTTATTTCGCTGTTTAATTTAGCCAAGACAATTTGGATTGTTGTTAAGATTTAAAATACGTCACCAATAGAATGGAATTAGATAGAACAGACGCTAACGGCGAAAGTAATAGAATTTTATGGACTCGACTGTAAATAGGCTGTATATTATTTGCATTTAGGGTCGAGTGTTATTGGTTTTGTAAGAAAAACAAAGCCTACTTCAGGATTAATTTTATTCTATCAACATTTACATAAATGCTTGAGTTCAACTAACTGTCTTCTACAGAAACATGAATTTTACGTTTAACTTCATTATAAGTATTGCTTAGTCCACAAAACTATTAAGTAAGTATTTTCATAAATAGTAAATAGTATATTGTTAAAGATGATAACAATATTAAGTATTTTCCTTTGATTTCCTTTGTATTCATATAACAATATAATATATAAATGGCATGTTACGGTCAATATGGCAAAATATTTTTCAATAGGTGTAGTTAAGTATGTAAGAACCCTTTACAAGTGAATACAAAAGAAATGGAACATTTTCTTTTGAAACAATATGAAAAAAGTAAAACTATTATTTTCTGAAAGTATTTTCAAGCGAAGCACGCAATAAATCGTTCACTAAGAAATATGAAATGCTTTCCGAATCATGAAATGGGTTTCGGGGACCTTAACACTGTCACTATTTCAATGTCACTTTGGTTGGAGAGGCAATAAAAGCTTAGGTAGGGCGGGCTGAATAATCGCAAATCGCGACCTTTGCCGTTTGCGTGAGCGCCTGACGGACACAGTGCACGCACGCTTGCTATTCAATACCGACAGGCGCTCGTAATTCCACTCTTATAAACGGAAATTAGCGCATCATACTATTAGCTGAACTTGAAAAATTACACTTCGGTGTGTGTACTTTACTGGGTAGAATACAATTACATGTTTGCTTTTGTAAACTTACTAATACAACAAGCTTCTATAAAATCTATTCTACAAATGGATCTTTAATAATACCTAATTTATCTTCTAGAGCTAGTATGTTGTATAATTTAAATTAAGCACTAATCTTAAATTTTAAACTAGCTCATGTTTGTAAAACGTTCAATATTGAACCCTTATTTGTCGGCAACTTAGCAAAATTAGCTCTAATAACATTGTGTTGAGCTGTTCCCTTACAATTTCAGTATAAAGAGGCGCCTCGCAAACAGCGGGCAATTGTTAAATATCGTACGTGGCATTTTAAATAACCTATATTAATAAAGATGTACCTGCAATATCTAGTTAACGCTACGTGACTTTAATACATATTTTCTACATTAGGTAGATACACTCCACAATTGAATCGAACAACGTCCTGAAAAATACTATGTTTTATCACAATAAATATTTCATCAATGTCAAAATAAAATTCAAAGACTGGTATTTTTTATATGCCTAATGCCTATTTGGATAGAAATTGTAACTGTAAGGAATATTTTAAATAAAGATTTGATGAAACTACGTATCCATTTTAATGTTACAGTCCTTTAATCTTTTTTCCTGTATGAAAACGATAATTAGTATCTGGACGACTGCGAGATCGTATGTACTATTATCTGTTATTTAGTTTAATTAAACTTCAGTGACAATGAACAAACAATATTCATACATCACGCGCACACAGCACATTAGAGGACAGAAAATTTATGATATCGTTTAATTGTTACATTTAGACAGCGTTAGGCCATATTGCAAATAATTATAATTTCGTACTTCCAGATAAGTGTAGGTACAAATTGTGTGGGTTGTATAATATAACTGCGAATCAATAGTGATTTATTTGAGAAGTTAACACTATAGTTTTATGGGATGCGATATCGTTGGAAACGCGAGCAGTACGTGACACATTCGATTTATGCACAATTTGCAATAATCTGGTCATGAAAACGGCGAACCCAAAGTTGACGTCAGCACTACACCCAGCCCTCATTTTATTACGATTTTATTTTATTACAAGGGAAGATCTCATGGTCAATAAATTGCATAATATGTTTACGTGTTATCAACACCAGCAAATTGTTATTATTGTTCTATTCTCATTGCTTTTTTTCCTTATTGATGATCGAACAATAATGGTTTAATTAGTTCATTTATCGCAATGCATAATTCATTGTTGTGATGTAGTGCGTATATAATTTTGTATTATTACAAACTAAGATAGTCGGATGTCACGTATACACAATTTAAATGTATTAATATTTATTCTATGCTGTAGGTGTGTTAATGTATCGCAACGAGGGTAATAATAACTGTTGTAAGTATATTGTTAAGTATTCTTAGATAATAATTAGATAATAACTATAGTAAATTTATATTAATAACTATAGTACCTGATAATGACAACGTGACAAGGAAATGTAACCTAGTGATTTATATTATTCTATGTTAGCGGTTTGTTTATTTATTATATATATGTATTGTCAAAATAATGATTGGTCTGAGGCATCGTATCCTTAAGCTATGTATCATAATGTAGGTAGGTACTTTGATCAATTGCAAAAAACCCAATCAAATATGTAAGTAGCTGCGTAACAAGAGAAAAAACCTTTTATAAACATAATAATAGGTATCAGTCTATAAGATGTTTTATTTATTTCTATTTACGGCTTGTTCTTATTATGGTAAAATAAAACTGCTTTTGATGTTGAAATACAATTTGATACACTTCAAAGAAATTCTACATTACCATGATAATTATATAATTTATTTCATAAACAAAATACTTGTTCACATAAAAAACGGAGTTCGTCTTATGGCCTGCAGCCTTGCAGGGCATGCAATTCACAAGCGTCTTACACTCTTACAGAACGATCTTAGTAACAGTTTCCCACATCTTGTGTAAGTGAGAAAATCCTAAGTCCAGGCCAATATTTTTAAACTCTATTAATTGAACCTATTGACAAAACAAATATAACTAAACATTATATAATTAGTAAATATGCTTATATTTCTATGGTAGATCATATTTCGATATTAATTAACTATTGCAAAGATTTAAATTAACTAAATATAGCAAATATGTTTATATATTAAGTTAATTTAAATTTTTGCAATAGTTAATTAACGTATTAATAATCCAACCGCAGATCATCAAATCTATATCATATAATCTATTAAATCTATATAAGTAACTACAAGGACACTTGCCATAAAAAATATAACAATTTTCCTTATTTTAACTGTAAATGGTTGGCGAAATAGTTATACGTGACGGTTACAGGATGTTTGGCGGACAATACCGCGTAATTGAAAATAACAATTAATGGCACATTAATAATTATAATTATTTTCACTCTTCGGTAACCTAAGCCCTTTAAATAAATTTACTGACATAGATCATAACTCGTAAATATAACAATCCTTTTATTTTACTTCGACACATAGACGGAGTCTAAAACAGGGTTCCATATCCATACTTTAATAATTAATAATTATTAATAATTAATAATTAATAATTTAATAATTTTAATAATAATATTATAAATGCGAAAGTAACTCTGTCTGTCTGTCTGTCTGTTACTCAATCACGCCTAAACTACTGAACCAATTTTCATGAAATTTGGTATGGAGATATTTTGATACCCGAAAAAGGACATAGGCTACTTTTTATCCCGGGAAAATTACGCAATCCCGGAAATCCCGCGGGAACGGGAACTCTGCGGGTTTTTCTTTGACTGCGCGGGCGAAGCTGCGGGCGGAAACCTAGTTTTCTATAAACTCGCCTCCAATTAAACTATACAGCGTTAACAAATATAAATTACTTTGAAAACTAAAATAATAAAAAATATGTTGTCAAAATTGTATCTGCTGTTAATAATTGAGCCACAGAAACATATAGGTATACCATTTATACAAGTTTTGTTTCAATTAAAACAATAAACATCATTACACGATCGAACAAATGGAAACGCGAATCGCTTTAGTACAATCGATGCATTCGCACACAAGTAGCAATTCATTAATTTGTTCATAATCAAGCGCTCCTCAATTAACCAACCTTACTGGTGTTATCGGAATCGTGCTGCAGCGGTTTCAGGCGAACGATAATGGATTACAGTTCGAACTTAAATTATTATTATTTATTTATTTATTGATCAGACACTGTTACGTATATGAGTATACAATAACAATAATATATTAATACCACGCGTTTTTATAGATACTTATTTGTCATATAAATATAAATTTCAAGTGCATATCAATTATATAAAATGTAAACTTGTTAAATTGCAAAAGAATATGTTGTATGTATACTTATTCTAGACATTTAATATGCTTTTATAAAAATAAAAAGCAAATAAATATTCCGTAACACGTTATTAAAAATGTACGTAATATTGTATTTAAAATTTAGATATAGGTTTCCTCAAATCGAAACCCTTGTATCGTTTCCTTAAATTTTAATATATATTTCACTATTTTATATTACAAGTATACGCAAAAAATGTAACATGTACCTATCTTTTTCATACATGAATTTCATACATAGGTGGATAATGACATCAGTAATAATAGGGTATCAATAAACGAACACTTTACAGTGCTAATACAATTCTATTGAGACTGAAACTTTGACCTATGACCTATCGTGAAATTATAAACTATTTAGAGGTCAGAAGTTGCACTAACTTAGACTTCATTAACTTAGTAAAGTTAAAGATTCATTGTACACAATTAGTTTTAATTACGTTTACAAAGTTTGAGTTGTGTTCAAGTAAAATAATTGTAACGAATAGATAGAGTAAGGCAACGTCAAATTTAAGATTTACTATTTTGATTCTTCACTACTACTTTGTATACATATTACTTAAAATTACATTAGTACCTACATGTCATAATACATATCAGTCAGGAAAATTGAATGCAATTCTGTTATAATACTCTCTATTTATATAAAATTCTCGTGTCATAATGTAAGTTACCATACACCTCCGATAAAGCTGATATTACATATAAATATTCAACAAACCATTTGATGATTATGTACCTACATAATATTATGTAATCACTATTACTAAATTATATTTGTACACAAGAATTAACGAATTTTTTCCCATGATTCTGTACGGTATATTTGCGTCATTGAATCAAAATAACTACGCAGACGTAAAAAATGACCATTGAATACAAGATTAACTATTAAATAAAATTATTACACAATTCATAAATTACAAGCAAGCCACCTACATTGTATTGCTATGGGTTTGCCATTTGGCGTTAGACAGGGCTGGCATCTAATCTGAATGACAGGAGAAAATACTTCATTACATTACATTCCATAAAAGTTATAAAAATACCGGTAGCCAAGAAAAGGACTTGTGTAATTAAAAAAGTTATTGATAAACGTTTTGTTGAGTAATTCAGTGTTCATTTTTGGTTTCAGCGCTGGTGACTATTACATTTGAAAAATATTATATTCCTCCAATAGGACAAAAATAATCCTCCATTTATTACTGCAAATTGCGTTTTCCTTGAGTTGATGTATGTCTGGCTTCGACAAAATGGACATTTATATTATAGTCTTAGGAGTAAATCACTTCCAACTTCCAAGCCGCTTTTAATTAGACTCTAAGAGGGTCGACCATTTATTTCTTAAATATAATATTTTATGAAAATAAGACATAACAATGAAACGAAAAAAATAAATGTTAACTATGCATCAGAAACCGGAGAGTCGGAATGATCTCACGTTATTATTCCGTTATTATCTCACTTTAATGAATTACTATTGTGAGTACAGTTGCTTCAAGATAAGATTTTTACGATAGTTCAAAAATTATGCGGGAATAACCTCCTTATATCTAGCTTTCTATCTTGTATTTCCTTTCTCTAGAGCTATATTTTGTTAACTGGCAAATTTATTCATTATGGTAAACTAACTATACTCACTAACTTTCTTCCAAAAAGTAACGTATTTTTTATAATTTTCATTTACTGCATTCCTTAATAATAAATCTGTTTATATCTGATTATACTTTATACGTTACTTTATAGTTTAATAAATAAATACTTTTACGCAAGTTAGGGCTTGTGTTCGTAGCAATATTCTGTATCAAACGTTTTGCCGTTACTCAGCGAACGCCAGATACAAGTAACCTAGACACATGCAACATCAATCATACAAGCAATTAATGACGCTCCGAGATTTATTGTTGGATGTTTAGTTTTGGCTGGTCGATCGTACGTGCCATGAGAGCCACAACAAAGATTTGTTTTGTATACAAACACGGCATTACGTAGTTACACGTCCGTCGGTAGTCGGAAACGCGCAACGTATTTAAACTTGAACCACGATAAATTTAGTGTAAATAAATAACACATGCACCGTTTTATTGCGCTGTTATGTTATTATTTTAATACCAAACATATTGAAAAACCATAAACACAGCCATAAAATCCCAAGGTTTCGAGAAGTTACTCGAATAATTAGGTAATAAAGGTTTAAACAGGGAAGATGCCGAAAATTTAATGTCAAAATTTTTGGGAAGACGTTAACTTCTACAAATTATTACAAACAAATTTGTATGGAAACTTTAAACAATTTAAACAAAGGGAACTTTTCAAAGTGCTCGCAAATGAGCAACTGTAAACAGAAACTGCCTGACATTTCAAAGGTTAAGCGAAAGTTCTAAAAATTTGGTTCAACATCGGCAAACACATTTCGTAAAAAGTCGAATATGTTTCTGGAGGTTAATTATAGAACAAAGTTTCGTGTTTCTATACAACGCGTAGGTTGATAAATATTACAATATTATATTGTAATTAATTAATACAGATTAAACTTAAAATGAATATAAATAGTATGTTTAAGTTACCTGCCTACTTCAGATAAACATTTTCATATTGTTTATAAAGATATCATGTCATTTCAAGTAGTTTGATGTATGATGGAATTATTGAGTTTAAGAAATTAATAAATGAAATTTAAAAAAAATGGTACCAGAAATCAGAATGTAATCAAAAGTCTGTAATCTATCTGCGAATATCATGTTCTCAGTGGTTTCTGTATTCTTGGCTATATCAAAACCACACGCGTCTTTGGTTCCTTTATGAAATGTATACTCACGGATTTACAATTTTGCAATCGTGCTTTTTATGTTCGACTGTGCCTATTAATTGTTTATTCGATTCAACATTTAATTTTATCTCTTAAAATAGGTATTTATAAAACACCGATTTTTTACGAGATGAATACATTGTCGCCTTGACTCTTGTTTCTAAAAATAAACATTTTTTACTAAATTAAATATTATATTAATCATTTTGTCACTTTATAGAATCTACGTAAAAAATTTGCTTATAAATTGAGTTCCGAACAGTTCCGAGTGTAGAATGAAACGTCATGGGGCTCATGGCATCTAATTTGATTTTATTTCAACGAAAAGTCGGCTGAAGGAACGTGGAGACTTTACGAAATACCTGTATATCCGGATATCCCCATTGAGGGTCCCCGCATTTTATGGGAAGAATATTAAATCGACATCCCATTCAAGAAATCTTGAGTACGAAACCAACGCACTAAAGAAATTTTACGTTTAAAACAATCGAGGGCAAGCATAGTGAGATTTTGCATTTTAAATTGAAACTCTTTTAGTCAAATACATCGAGGTCAACGTTTTAATTCACAAAAATATCTCTGTTTGCAAACAAAGGAATAATATTCGACCCAAACGCATTAAGCAGTTCACAAAATGTTGCAGACTGTCTGTTTGACTTAAGAGATTACTTTCGAAACAAGCAATATAATAAGGATATCTATCACTCTTGAGTAATTACTGTAAGAATAACTGATTAAAAAACTAAAACAGGATTGAAATTGGAAGGACCCAAATATACAGCTGGAATAATAATTTCTTATATCTTTTGATAAAACAAACTAACATCGAACTACAAATACGAATCGAATCGATTATAGCAAGCGCGAAAATTTGAATTCCCTATCCGTTGTTACATGAGACACAACACAATTTGATCTAGACGTGGGGACAACTTCATGAATAATGAATACCCAAGTAGCCTTCTCATGAGTAAATAAGAAACTACAAATTTCGATACTGTTCCGCTGAGAAGAATACTGAATGAGCTAACACTATCATGCAAATTGATTATTGAATTATAAAGTCATAACATGCAGTAGGATAATAATTAAGGGAATTTTGTATGAAAAGCAGATGAAAATAAACATAATTATGTCATCATCATCTATTAGTTTTTTGTAAATTACTTAATGGGATGTAGACATACTGTAATTTATTATAGATCATATTAAATTACAATACAGAAATATAAATAACAGTATAACAGTATTACGCGTATTCCTCTATTAATGACTACGCTCTAACTGCTGCAAGATAGAAAAACCGATTAGATGAGTGCTTACTGAGATAGTAAAAAACGTCAGCTTTGTCACTTGTACAAATCACAATTTGTAAAGCTAAGTAGATTGACATTTTTAGGACGTCCCTGATGGTCTTTCTTCAGAATTCTTTACTTGTTGCAACCTTCGATCGTGGTACAACGAATTGATGGAGGTCATACATAAAACATGGAATCCGAAACGATATATTCATGTTAGTCGGTTATCATTACATGGTAATACATTCGGACATTGGGAACTGCCTGATCAGGGAGCGGCCTCTGTAAAAGGAAATGTAATTTGATGCTGAAATTCATCGGCTTTCGATAGTATTAAAGCAATACTACGGAGGATATAGTGCTGTGTGTGCGTGAAAGATGCGATTGATCGAAGCTCATGTTGTACCACAGAAAGTATAATACATTATTAATTTAGATATTTAATCAATTTAGTACAGAAATATAAAAAAGAGAGTGGGGTGAATTTTGTGAGTTTGTATTTGAACAGCAAAATATCAGCAAATTCAGATATTTATAAAATAAAACAAAAATAAAATTCCACAAAAGCCATAGAGTAACAAAGAAAAAGCCTCGATTTTTATTCATTCCTGATATTCACGTTTTACGCGGAACAATTTACACAGCAATACTATGCTTAGAAATATCTTTGTTGACTGTCAATGTCCTCAGAGGGATTAAATATTTTTCGCAAGCATTATGGGAGGGATTATATGGCCTGAGATTGAGGGAATGGATCCCACTGCTACGTGACTGCGTCGCTTTATTACGAGCATACGTCTGTACGCTCTATGGCTGTCAATAACTATTACCCACTAGGATCAAAAAATACATTCAAGGATGTTATATTGAATGGTATCACTTCTACGACTTAATAAATTCTCATATTTTTTTAAATATGTGCATACTGCATAGTGGTTGTACTATAAATATAAAGATACCCTAGAAATGATTTTTACAGCGACGTAACTAATTCGGGCTTTTTATTTTTTACGTAAACAAGTTATTTTATAAACAATTATTTCCATTTTTAATAATGTAAATAAAAAAGAATTGGTAGAACTTATATCTACCAGTTTAGTTTGTTTCTTGGTTTGTTTAGGTACTTTATACATGCGCGTGAAAAAATACTTGAGCAGATGTTGAGCAGTCATTAAAATTCAAGTTGTCTTACACATGACATTTTAGTTGCGGTGAAGAACGTAAACACAGTTTAAAGTTTCATGCAAATTATTATTATAGAAAACTATTCAAAAGGAACACTTAAAAGAAACCACAGAACATATTATACCTATACTCTGAAAGAAACAGACAATTGCGATGTATTTTGAACTTTTTACATTTAAATTAATATCGTGAAAAGATTTCATCTTTCACCTTTATTGTATCTATGTTCAAAACACGTCGTGTCAAGTAAGTAATATCGCAACAAGAAATCTGTATACGAGTGCTGAATAATAAGTTTACCTAGTTATAAGTTAAGTCGCAGATTGACTTTTGGCATACCTACGTAAATTTCAGCGCAACAAAGAATATCTGTCAGATCAACAGATAATATATTGTGTGTGTGTTCTCTGTCTTTGAGAACACACACACAATATATTATCCAAATTCCAATGTATGTATTTGTTTGAACAATTAAAGAAAATCTAAATGAGTGTAAACATTATTATATTTTGGTAACGAATGCAACACAACAAATAACTAAAGCCAGTAAAAAATATAACGTTGTCGCAATGCAATAAGAAAAATACCGAAAAAATATACTTCACCAATTAACTTTTATGATGGTTTTCTTGTGTGGTTATACATTTTTATATGAGACACTGTTATTCAAATTTGAGTACACTTGGTCCTTTGTTAAAATAGCTCCGGGCTCTCACCAATTTGGAAAAGTCAGCATTTAGGACACATTAAAGAAATTTTTATATCACATAAAAAAAGGTTATGTAATATGAAATAATTTGAGAAATATGAAAAAACTTCAAATTATTTAAAACGACCTACTTATTATAATAATTTCTATACTACACGAGCATACCATGCGATGCTTACGATTTTTGTAACATGATGGTAATTGTATAAGTCATCATCAATCATCTTACTACAATACAATCATCATCTTACTTTACTTTTTTATCTTACAAGGGAAATAAAAAGTATTTTTTAATGCCGTTGTTTCTTACAAATGGACAGTGCTCAGAACAGATTTCAAGATGAATGCTCAACGGAACTTAGGCAAAAGTAATTATGACACAAAAAGTATGATTAATTTACCAGCCACGAAACAAATATAATTTGAAAACCTCGTTGAAAGTTTCATATTTATGCGGATACTTTTTTGTTATGACAAAAAACACGGCATAACAAAATGCTAAAGTTGGCAAATAAAATAACATACCATCAGCGTGGTGAGCGTCAAAAACAAATTCATTTTATACGCCGCGACACTTAAGCGCATAAAACTGAAACGGTGTGTAACACATGTAGCGTGATTGACATCATCAAAGTGTCCGCCAGGTTTATTGCAAGTCTGGCTTTGCGGACCGAAATTTACTATAAATTCTCGTCGGCTTGCAAGAACCATATATTTTCACATTTCAGTCAAAGCAAGCGTACAAATGAGAACGAATTTTATGAGCGTGAAATGATCAAAGTGGAATAGGTAAAACAAATCTATCGTAGACCACACGGAATAATGTTGTGTAAGTATTCAAACCAACCGTTACCCATGATCGCCTTCAGCTTATAAAACTTTTACGAGGAATAAAAAGGGATAAAAATTTAGAATGCACATGTGCCACATTCAGAACGTAGATTTTTATCATTTATACCGAGACCAATGTAATTTAAAATTTCCCTGTAAAATGTTTTCTGTATTAAGAGATTCGAATAATAAGAATTTTCACTTCAGGGCCGAGAAGCCCTATCACCTTGGCAAAGTTTTACAGGCGCTGTGTTTTCTTCACTCATTTATGTAACAAAATATAAAACATATAATGCGGTTAACCAAGTATTTCAATGGCTTCTACAATAATTAATTGCAAACATAATATATAATGTCATGAGGGGACAATCTTCATTCAGTAATAGTTTTTTTTTAATAATAATACATACGGGATTACTGAAAGGATTAATATGATAATAAATTGATCTGGATATTAAATCTACATAGATCGTTTATGTAGGCTATCATTTGAAACAAGTGTCAAGATCGATCAACATGTATGAACAAACACATAACAGAGCATTTCGTGCATATCACGCCTATACCGTTACAAGCCCTAAGTAGGTAATACAAATAAATTCAGTACATAAAGACACGCCATTCCATACAGATTTATGACAAAAGTCTTCTGGAGGTGAACGTACATAATTTATCTATATATTTGAAAACAAGAATATTGTAATTTTATATCACATAATAGGTGTTTTTTTTTTTTTTATAAAGATTGTTTGTTTTATAATAGAACTAGTGGTCCGCCCCGGCTTCGCCCGTGGTACATATTTCGCAATAAAAGGTAGCCTATGTCCTTTCTCGGGTATCAAAATATTTCCATACCAAATTTCATGCAAATTGGTTCAGTAGCTTAGGCGTGATTGAGTAACAGACAGACAGACAGAGTTATTTTCGCATTTATAAAAGTATGGATAGATGTATACACTATATCACATATAGAAATATAGATTTCTAGCTAATAATATAAATGGATGCAATCAAAGATAAAACTGAAGAATTTGTTCTATCTGATTGTTCGAGCCAACTAATTAGAGGAACTACTCTGAAAAAATATATTTGTTTCTTTCGGTTAGTATATAATATATTTATAGAGGAAAGCAATAGGTTATATAAATTAACCATAATGTCATCCTTAATATTACAAAAATAATCATTTTTAGAGCAAGTAGGTATTGACGGATTCGAAGGATCAAGTAATGTTGAAAATCCTTTTTATCATCAAATCTGTGGTATTGTGAAATTTATGATTATTTATTTAATGATAATACCTCCCCTTGTATTTAAGCTACCTACCATTAAAGCGATATTTAGAGCAATCATAAACAAAATACGCACGAAACTCACATCTATACTAATCCAAAGGGTTAATATACATATTAATAGGTAGCATTCCCGAGTCTCCCCATTTTCCTATCGTGCGGCCCCATCCAGCCAAACACCTACCTACGACATTATCCCAAATTTATTGCATGCTTATTGGTGGGCCTAATCGCCTACTATCAGCACACACACGTTTATATAACACACGTGTGAATAATACCTCTTTATAAAATCTAGTTCTGTAAACGTGTTTGTGAGATATTTTCTCCAAATGTTTAAGAGCAGTAATGGCCGCTTACCATCAGGCGAACCACCAGAGAAGTTAACCCGTACTTACATAAAAGCTTTTTCCAATTAACCCCAACTAATATTGTTGAGTTAATCTATAGGAAATGTATGTATAAAGCTTGTTTGCTAAATTAGGTTAAAAAAAGAGGTAGGGATGGGTTCGGGCACTCCTATGTTAGCACTGAAGGTCGAACAATAAGTATGTATTTATAACACGTGCCGGCTACGGCGCGGGCGGGACCAAATATACAAGCTCTTTAGGGCAGATGTAAGGCTAACGCCTAACGGTCAGTCGTGAAAATATCTGTAAATCGATTTACCTTCTAGAAATGTTAAATATTATTAAAAGAAAATAAAAATAAATACTTTCTGTGTTCAGTTGTACTTAATTTAAAACTAAATAACTAAAAAAAATAACCGTACTGAAATGTTTAATAAGCAGATAGTTTTTTCATCAAGTCTGGCTTCATTTTAAAACTTGCTTATATTAAAAAAAAAAATTCACGAAAGAAAAACACCCATATCATTTCTTAAAAAAACATACTCACACAAATTGGCTTGTTTTTAATCTACATTCCCAAAACGACGTACCTTTTCGATTCATACAAATACCTACTTATAGCAAAAAGCGAAAATAAAATAAACCCACCGTTTCTCGCAATTATTATAATTACAATGCATGGTATTGATATATAAAGATACAATGTAATCGTGTTGGTTTTGAAATATCTACCGTCTTCTTTGTTGTATGATAAAGGCAATTAACTATCATCTAGTGCACGCGTAAATATTAAGAACATTACACACACATGCACACAGGATCAATATAATATGATCAATATGCACCATTCCTGTGCACTTCTTTTAATTTCCACTGGAATGCTAGATAATCTCTTGTCTTTGAATGTCCAGTTATCTGATTCCCACGAGTGCAACGTTTAATTAAAGCATTGACTGCATATCAGATAAAGCAATTGCAAAATTTCATTGAATGTGAGTAAAAGTATTTAAAAGTAATTTCCAGATAGTTTTATTTTTAAGATAAAGTTTAAGGACATTATAAAATGATTGCAGCTTGCTATTTTTTCTATTTGTAAGTTTATTTATAGTATACATATTTTAAGTGTGACCAGTGCGATGTATTTAAAATGTAATTTTGCGACGTATTAAAAATGAAACATTCATAAGATAAAATAACTAGACTAGAAGAGGTTTAAAAGTTACTAGACTATGTTCTTTTAATTTCATAGACTGACTAAATTCCACACAAAATTAATATACAAACTGATTGAATAAATAGGATACAACGTGTATATCCTGGCTGGCTGATTAATCAATGCCCATAAAATTTGGTCAGCATGTACCTGTACATTCGAGTGATTTCATGAAATTTATGTCCTGTGTGGTCAATGAATAAACAGATAGGTACCTAATTCGTTATTTATTGGAAAAAATATTCGCTCTTCTTTAAGACATGAGAAATAATTAAAAAATTATTTCACCGCGACTTATGAATATTAAATACTTCCCATTCAGTTTCAGGTCAATATCATAGTTAGCTCTCATGTGATTTTGTACAAGAACGTCAACTGTAAAACTACTAAAATGACTGAAGGACTAAAGACTTAAATAGGTCAGGAAAAACTTTATTTTCCTGTCCTTTTAAGGGAAAAGTGAAACAAATGTTATCTATTACCGGTTTATTAAATAAAAACATAGTAAAGTCCCTGAAGCCTAACTAAGTAATATCGAGACAAACTTTCAATAGCAAATGGTCATTAGCTACAAAACTAAGGGCCAGTGCCAAAAGCACTTCCGAGAAAACTCATTCTTGATTTATTTTCACACTTAAACCCCTGATTGGACATTTACTGTCGTTGTTACTTTGTTAGTTCTTATTAATACATAATATGTTTTTTTTTATAATTAATTGTTTATATTGTAAATTTTTAATTAAATAATTTCGTTTAAAATCCCAGCAATAGAAATCGATAAATTTCTAACAAACTGTTATTATTTTAGTACCTGTACATAAGTCGTTAAAATATATTCTGTCACATAAAACAACAATAAGTAATCATTCTTTCTGTTAAAATTAAATTTTATCTACCTCATAAGTAGGTACTATAGTTTGATAATAAATAATTTTTTGGGAAAAATTACAACATTCATACATTAGAACATTTCATGTAATTTCTTTCACTATAGGTATGAAAGGTTAAAATATTACATTGTGATGCAATATTTTAAATAAACAATTTTATTGAAATACATTTTTGGATTTAATAAAATATGTAAAGATTATCCACATACCTACTACGTTTAGGTTATATTTTCTTCCTCAAAAAGTAGTGGTACCTAGGTAATAAAAAATATTTTGTGGAAATCGATAAATTTCTAACAAACTGTTATTATTTTAGTACCTGTACATAAGTCGTTAAAATATATTCTGTCACATAAAACAACAATAACTAATCATTCTTTCTGTTAAAATTAAATTTTACCTACCTCATAAGTAGGTACTATAGTTTGATAATAAATAATTTTTTGGGAAAAATTACAACATTCATACATTAGAACATTTCATGTAATTTCTTTCACTATAGGTATGAAAGGTTAAAATATTACATTGTGATGCAATATTTTAAAATAAACAATTTTATTGAAATACATTTTTGGATTTAATAAAATATGTAAAGATTATCCACATACTACGTTTAGGTTATATTTTCTTCGTCAAAAAGTAGTACCTAGGTAATAAAAAATATTTTTACTTTACAATATTTTTTTTCAATAGACTTCAAAGTTTATTCTCGATGATTAAAAGATATTTATTTTAAAAACTTTGAACACATTAAATAGTATGTTTACAAACGGAAGCGAGAAGTACTTAATTGGCATGACTTTCATAAAGCATTGTCTGTGATTTTAATTAGGATTTTATAACTAAAATAAAACGCTATCAACAACATAATACGGTCGTTAATTCAAAGAAAAATAGAATGATTATAATAAACGTAACATAGTGTGAAATTATAAAAACAATGGCGGTGATACTTATTATATTATGAGACAAATTATAGTTTTATGACAAAATTGGATATAATATATGACTTGATTACTTACCCGTTAGCCATTTCTTGACGAAAATTTATGTTCGAGTATAAAATTAAACGTGACTATAAAGTAACATTTTCTTAACAATTGAAATAATTTTAATAAAATTAGATGTTTACTTTCATCATAATAGTAAACAACTTGAAATTATGTGGATACTGTTTACCAAAATATTGATAGAGTTGAAATTAAATTACTGAGACGTTCACTCATTGTAATTACTATTCTTAGTCTTCTTCTACTACGGTATAAAATATGTAATTAACTATAATTGAATTTTATTTATTTATCTATTTATTTCAATTATTTCAGATAAATTTAATATCCATACAGTTAGTAAAATGGCCTTTATAAACATCACTTTGTATTGATAGTAACTGTGATATTTCTGTATTCTTTCAAGTTATAAATATTACACGTGCACAAGTAATAAAATGAATAGAACAATTTAAATATTCAGATGTTTAGTTAAAACTTAAAACGTAAACATTAGTTTAATGTTATGGCAAATTCTATGCTCATTACCAATGCAAATTTCCTAGCGGGAGGAAAGCAGAAAGCTGCCTCGTTACTAGAAGAACCATAAACATATCGTTGAGAGAAAATCGTGACGAGACTCCAAAGGCCACTAAAAAGTCGACGAACCCTTTATAAAGTACAGCTGTCACGATAAAAACATTAGCTTTTACAACGCTTAATGTGACTTGTTTGAATGATAACCTTAGATCAAACATTCTCATGCGAATTTTATTTGGGGATTGCCAAAATGGAACATTTTTTTTGTACATATTGAGAAGGCTGAATGATGTTATACACTTATACATATAAAAGGTTTGATGTTATGATATGAAGTTCTTTTGAAAGTAACAATGAATTATGAAATGTGTAAACTGTAACGGAATCGACATTATTACAAACTTTATATTAACCATATTTTTGTCATTATTAGTTATTTTTCAACTTGTTTAAGACACTTCGATTTGATGATATAAATTGAAAGTAAGTATAAAGTTATGCTTTAATGCACATTTCAAATAAAACTTAATATAATTAGCACAGATTGTAGGTAAAACAGCCGTATTGATTAAATAAACATTTCTATCTGCAGCTTAAGCAAAACCCTTTGCTGTTTGTCTTAGATATGATTCTCAAATATTTTATGTATGAAACTATTATGCAATTTTGTTAAACACAATGTTATCCATTAAATACTTATAATATATTATATACCTACTTATATAATATGGCTAACTGATAAAAAGATAATGTGCCTAGGTATAGTATGATAGCTAGATATTAGTAATTAAAGGATATAGTAATCAAAGTTAAAATATAGGTAGGTACCTATCGATGTAACGCATATCATTTTATTCGTTTCCAATAATGTTAATATTATTATAATTAATTGCATCATCATTCATGTCGTATTTAGCTAATGATATATTCAATTATAATTAAGTTGTAATATATGTACCCATACTTTGTTTCTATTCTTACCACCAAGGTCGGAGCTATTTAATTCGTAAACTAAAAAAACCGGATTGAAGACACAAACAAATTAATGTCGCACATTTACAGTCAATTAGTTATCGGCGCTGCTATATTAGGATACGTCCAATTATAATCATTAAACTTAGTTATTCCCTTCTTCGTTTGCGACAAAAAAGGCGAATACCACACACAACACGCGGTTAGTATAATTACCGGCTATGCGAACAATGACTCTAACAAACTGCAAAAAAAATTATATCACAATCTCAAGGTTGCATTTAAACAACACATTCCATTTACATTCTAGACACTCGAAACTTAACCACGTTAATATAATATTTTTTGCTCAACGGCACGCAGCGGAACCGCGCGTGATATTCGTGGTACTAATTGTTAATCGGACGTTATCGGGAAGCGTATGAACTGTGAAACATTTCGCAGCCATGTGCCTCCTACGGTGAGCGGAGGGCGCGCCGCGGGAGGCAGCGCGCTCACTCGCGGTTAAGAGAGTACTGTGCCACCGTGGGTACGAGCCACGAGCCGTGGAGCGTTGCGGCCCGCGAGCGAGGCGCAAACTGCAAAGCAAAGCGAGCGCAGATCCACTCGACTGGAGCGGAGCTGAGACTGAGGCGACGCTTCGCCTCGCTGACGAGGGAGCGCATCGACCTGGATCATCCCCCGTGCGTTAATAGACTTACTTTGCCCTGACCGCCACTTGATCGTCGACCGTCACTCCTTCGTTTCCCTCGCGACATGACCTATCGCAAGACCTTTCCCTTCGCGAACGAATGCCGCGATATTCTTCATTGTTTTAACGCGTCTATTATAGCTATCGCAACACGGACTGATAAACAGTCATATTTAACACAATGGGGCGATAACGGCTCGACGGCAATCTAAGTGCGTATTATGTTTTTGTATATATTATGTTTTGTATTTTCAAGTAATGATATTATGTTATTGTTATCTAAATTCGTCAAAACTAAATTGAAAAACAAGCTGTAATTTTTCGAATTGAAGTGACAATATCCTTATTTGTATTTATTGTAATGTATATCCACATTTATTGCGTTTCTAGACGGAAGAAACAACTTAGTGATCCCATCAACACTACTGTTGAATTAAAATTTACGTGCATTTTCACGATCGGTATGATATAAATCTTCAAAATAAATATGCCTGCTGTTTGCTGTTTAATAATTTAGAGGCGCGAAGTATTTCAATAGAACTGCCACCTCCGACGCTGCGCCCGGAAACTGCTCCGATTGCTTATAAACGCTAAATGCAGGCGCCGAGAAAGGCTTTATAGTTTTATGAATTTCAAGGGCATCGATAATAACCTTTCAAAAATACCAGCCCATTTTCGTCTCCATGACAATTTATTAATTCTGTCAGCAACGCAAATTACAACTGTAAGGAAAGCTTAACATCCCACATAAGGTAAATAATGTACCTTTATTATAATTGTATATAATTCACGAGAAAGGGTTACCCATAGTCACGGATATTCCACATTAATTTTCAGTGCGTAAATGCTACCTAAACCACAGATTAGATAATAATATTATGATAGTAGGTACGTGGATAGTATGTTATTATTCAGACCCGGTTCCTGAGCTTCACCCGTGACAACTACGGCCTTTAGGGAAATTTGTTCTGTATTATGTGGTTCTAATTATTACTGGACTGCGTTTCAATAGTAAATGTTTTTGTCGCTCTGATGATATTTACATTGTTTCAATTTACTACCACACCGTCTGAAACATATATTCACTTTTATTCATGACTTAAAATATAGTTTTTCATATATTCAGAAAATATTAGATGGAGATATAATAACGAAAACAAGAGCTAATGAGTTTAATACAAATGGCAATTCTTTACCAAAATCGCATAATTTATTTCCACTTCAGTGAGCCCCGTTGATTAATAACCTACATAAACATTTTGCTCGTGACGTTGACAAATTGTCAAATAAAACGTACTCTAATCAATACTAAACATGTCCTTTTGGAGAATGCGAGACATTCTAGAGAAGAACTAAATTAAACATGATGCAGCTGGATCTCTTTACTAGTTGCTAAGCGCTTTTGACTGCCAATATGACAAAAGATCTTTTTATTGCAAGCTTCGGTTAAAATATATGTAGTTTTAACTCAAATATCTCTCTAACTGTTAAGCGTTCAGAGAATGGTTAGGAAAATCTAGTCAATATCAAGTCAAATTACTTGTAACATAATAAACAGAAACTATGGAAATTATGATATTTAATACTCATACCGAAACTTTAAAGTTATAATGAAACTCCGTTGTTTGTTTCTTCGCGTTGTATCGCTGGAAACGCTTCTTCGATGCAACTCTTTACTTACCTGAAACAAGAAAAATATATAAGAACTTCTCACATTTGAACTTAAAGTTATTTAAATAGTAATACGGGTGAATATTATTTTACAAAGATTGTTCAAAAATGAAACCTGTCTACCCATTTCACTCTTTCTCATTTTATAAATGTGTATATTAATATACAAAAATTATAGTGTAATTACTCTTCAGAAAATTTTGGAAAATATTCCAATATTTATACAGGTAATAACTTAAGGATGAAATAAATATAATAAATAATTCTATCGTCAAAATATAAATGGCTTATACACACAATTACAAAACATGGTTAAAGCGCACAGAACACAAATGAGTCAAAGTAAGTTAAGTGGTGATACGTAGTAAAACTGTAAATTCATGTGAAGTTTAAAGGCAACTTTTCCGGATTTATCGGTAATCTATTAAGTCCATACAGAATGGCGGAGGACGGTTTCACGTTCCATACCTAAACCGTTGGATTGGCTACAAAAAGTAAGCGATGAATTTTCAGAACTTTTAATAGGAAAAAGTTACAATTGCAGTGTTGGGTCAAAATTTTCCTTCTTTAAATCATTGAAATTTGGGTTTAATTAATATGTTACCTACAACCTTAGATTACAAAATAAAAGACAGATGGAGCATGACAACCGCCCGTCGCCCTTGTCAAAGAAAATACGAAATCAAAAACAAATACGTCGCTGCACCAGTGCTATAGCGCATAAAGTGTCATGCAATACGTCAAAAAGGGTTTGCAATTTTAGTAAAAAAATGCCGTCTTGTGATAATAAAACGCTGTAAAATTTGTTCCCGAAAACAAAAAAAAAGATAAAACATCGTTTCACAGGTTTTCTGTAGATTATTTGGCTGATTTATTTCTTTAATACGAATAATAATTTTACAGATATGAAGGAATACAAAACTTCAACGTATGTTGCCAGTATTTTGAAAATGAATTTGCCATTTTTATTGGTAAAACGGTAAAATGGTTAAAAGATCTTCAGGGTAATGCTGTTGGATTTTTCGATCGTGAATATGATTATTTGTACAGTGCACTAAAGGTTCATGATAATTATTAGATTATTTTAATAAGCATAATATATTATTTTGTTACTTTTATAAAGCTTAAAAACGTCATAGTCGTTTTCGCTAGCGATTTAATTTATGTGAACTCCATGATGGATATGATGAAAATAAAATGTCCCGTATTCTCGACTAAAAACTACCGCTATTCGTATTCATATATTATGAAAAATAAAAAATAATATAATTATTATAGTTAATATTGAAACTTTTTTATGTAATTTATTTAATAAAAAATTGAATACAATTATTTTGTCGATATATAACTTTAGTAGGCAGGTACTTTATGTAATAAAAGAATTTAAATAAAAATTAAAACTTGACTTCTCATTTATGTATATAGCATACGTCACTACCGCCACTAACATAATAATTCAGATCATTGCAATGAAACCTCACAACTCAAAATCGGTCCAACGGTTTATACTGCAGGGCGTGTCAAAGAAATATTATGCATACAGACATGAACTCGAAAAACATAACCCTCTTTTTTCCGTAGTCGGGGAAAAATTTGGGAAATTTTCAATATCTGGCAACATTACACGCACACAGAAGCACCGTGTACGTACAGTGCAGCGGCGAAATGACAGCACACATAGCTTTATTGAAAATGACGATAAATTATTCGGTTTAGTTCGGCAACGCTCCATCTGTACTTTATTTTGTAATCTAAGCCTACAACTTACCTAAATCCGGTTTGATTTCTGGAAAAAACCTAAATTTGTTACAAGTTGTAGACCTTATTTTCTTAAAAATAATATTTCAGAATTATATTGATCATTCGTAAGAAAAATCTTCCACGTATTGGAATAGTTGTAGCAAACGAAACTAATTAAGATATTGATTTAAATTGCTAATAATGTTAACTTATTACATACAGGTTACCTTCATCTCTTAAGTAACGACTAGTCAGTCCAGTTTGCGTGATAGCATGCACGGAGCCAAGGGAGATTTCAACGAATATCAATTAAATGTGTTTGTTTTATCTTGATTGAAGTACATTTTATTAGCTGAACATGTCGAAAGAAACGGTTGTTTTAATTGTACATTTAAACTTTCTTTTAAATATTTAATGTCTAAATTATAAGTGTTTTATTACCCATACCATAATTATGTTAATAGGCACATATAAAAAATATGTACACAGAAACATAAGAAATAAGAATATAAACACGCAAACTGGTTACGGGTCAATCGTCTGTCATTATTTAAAAGAAAATAGTCGTAGTAGAGCATAGAGTGGCATAGATTTATCAAATAAACACCACAATATTATATTATATACATTACTTAATGTATATTGATTTTTCTGAGTAAATTTACTTCACAAATACGTTTTATTAAATTGTTATTTTTAGTCACAGGATTATTTTTAGTGTGAAATCTCTATGTTAGTGTCAACTTTTTCCTATCACAATGAAACCCTTTGTTTGTCGATTGTTCGTTTCAAAATTGAAAAAGCCTTATTGGATTTTTGTGGTTTACGTTGACGAGTGCATATTAATCTAACTGAAATTGTGTTTGTAAGTGGAAAGGATTCGTATAATGCGACACATATTTCCATTTTCCAATAACTTATTTGCATTTCCATTTTATGTTGCGTTTCAACTATTTCAATTATACCTTTCAATCTGTTTGATATTATAATATATTATAACGGGTGCCACTTATACTTTTTACTTGTGAACAAAACTATATTGAATATTATGTCCATGTCTATACTCTATGTCTATAAAGAATAAGAAATAAACGATATTATATTTATAAGGCGGTTACGTTTGCCAACCATTTTTCCAAAATAAACGATACCTATAGTCTTTACACGAATTAATAAGTAAATAAAACAAATAGAAAACAAAGCGATATCCGTTTATCTGAAATAATCAGCTTATAAAATAATGTATTCTGATTTTATACCGAATATTAGGTACCTACCTATTACCTAATACTCATTTAAACCTAATGTCCGTAAGTTGCGTTGGTCCGTACATTATTACGTAGCTAATTTGCTTTACAAACCCTTTTAGAATAAAAAAAGGTTGAAGTAGTATTTGCGTGATTAAGTACCAAACATCAATCCTCACAACTTTCGCTTTAAAAATATTACTAGGATTAGCAATAAGCCAGTAATTTAGAAGGTCCTATATTACGGTAAATGCCAGCATAAACAGAAATTCTCAAATTGTACGAAGTTCTGAAACTGTGTTAGCTGTGGTTCTTTTAATATTGCTCTTGGGAGTTGGAATCAAATTCGGACCCAAATTTGAAATTCAAAGTTGATTCAAGATTGCGTCATACTTAATAAATCATCAATTTTCAATGTACAGTTTTATATCCCAACCCCTTACGATTTCATGACTATTTTTACTATCAACGCATTCATAAAATACATTATTAAAATGTTTTGTTTTTCTGTGTTTTTCTTTCTCACGCTATAAAACAAGTTAAGTTAATTTCTTAAATGATTTCCCTTAATTATTGTTCGGCATAAATTTTGTTACGTGTTACTTTCACAGTTTGTGCCACAATTGGAGTACACCATTCCATTGGGAAATTGGGAAATCATTTTCCCAAGCACATTAATTACAAAGCATTAAAAACGTTATTTATTGGAATTGTTAAACAAAGTATTGTAAAGTTGGATTCTGTCCTCGAATGAAGAGGGTGCCTGCGCTGGTGTATCGACCGCCTGTGATGTAACAACGGCCACCTCGGACCCTTGCACAAAATTTTAACGTTTGTAGTGACATAGCTACACGTCGTATGTTACATTTTCATTGTGCTTTGGACCTCTTATTTAAGAATAGTCATAGATCTTTTACTTTGATGTTTTTTGATTGGAGTATTCTTACGAAGTGTCAGATTCACGTTAGCATAATATAAAATGAACTAACAAGCTAAAGTTTTATTGTAAATTTCCTACGGGCTATTTGTCTCTTGTATATCTTTTTTCTAATGTTATACGTTGCATTCAGGCACGATTGGTATTTCACGATGTTTGTGTTACATTAACCTAAAACTATTTTATAAAATAAAATCTCGAAAATGTAGATAAAGTAAGAAATAAACAAAGTCTCGCCACACAGATGCTCAGATCACCGGCTAAGTAATTGATTTGTCTGGCCTGAATCCAAGCAATGATTTCTTTTCAATTTATGTACTTATAAATTGTTTGTTTTGTTGTTCATTGAAAAGAAATGCAATATGACATGACCCGGCTTCATTTAAAACCATTTGTTTCCCATCTTAAGACATCTGTAGAATGATTTATGTTCTTTAAAAGAGTAAAAATCTTTGTCTTTACAAGCTCAAATGAATAAATGCTTGTAACAGAAACTATAGTGAAATAGAGTAGATAAGATGAATTGTTATTCTAATTATTATCTGTGAACTTCCTTCATAATATTCGTTTATGTTGAATGAAAATTTAAGTAAAAAAAAATACCTAATAAGCAATTTTTAGAATGAAAATTTCAGCTGACAAGTTTTTGGCACCGGTTTAATTCCAGTATGATTGGCTGCCAGTTATGCAAAAATAAATAAGTACCTTATCTACAGCTGTTATGGAAATCAAAGGAGCAATTTTAAAACAAAGTTCAATCTTACCACGTTTTACGGTTTCATTTTGTACTTTGTCAAATTGACTGCGAAACAAATTACAATCAAAGTCATGTGTGAATAATTATGTCACACACAGGTTTACGCACACGTTTGGCGAGTATTATATTACAAACTAGCTTCCGCCCGCGACTCCGTCCGCGCGGAAAAATTAAGAAAAATTAAGATTTATTTATTTTTTCTACTTATTTTTCCGGGATAAAAAGTATCCTATTTTATGCCCAGGATCATAAGGTATAATTATACCAAGTTTCATCGAAATCGAACCGTTAGTTTTCACGTGATGCCTTCACATGAACTTACACGAATAATATTTCTTTAATACAAAATGAAGTTTTCAACTGGGCGTGGTAGGCGGAATCCGAAACTATCATGAATATCGAAAAACGCTGAAAGGGGTACCGACTCTTTTTTCAGTAGATACTCTTCTTATTTTCGGATTTCGCTTACCCCGCCCATTGAAATCACCCTGTATGTCTATATAAATAGAAAAATGCTTGCTTGCTGATGCATATTGGTATATTACTGATGAGTCCTTAATCCTTATGAATAGTTTTGTGTATTTTCCTATCTTAATATGTAATCAAATATTTATAAACATTCATTAACTTAATGGGGCAAATACAAACATGAGATAAGTATCGAACAATACAAAGTATTAAATACCCAACGTTATTCGTTTAAGGGCTGATTTTTTAATCATTGGTTAAAACTTATTCGTCGAATAATGTATAAAACTACCATTTTAAAAACGTATTCTAATTGCCCGTATTTGACAGTTTACGTGACATTTTAATATTATCGTGTAATACTTTATTGGACGGATAAGTTTTATCCAAGGATTGAAAAATCAGCCCTAATGCAAACAGCATTAAAGGAAATAAATTCTTCTGACATTTTCCAACATCGGCCGCAAATCACAATTACGTAGCTATTTCTTCAATCGCTTACCTACTCGTTCCCTATATAATATATAGTTTTACCGTTTCTACAAACTCCTTCTAAGTTGAAAATTTCTTCAATTCTATGATTCAGCAACGAGGTAAGAAAATAATCATACTTATATCTGGAAAGTGAATCTTGTCTTCTGTTTCCATCTTCAAATCTTCTGTTTCCATCTTCACAAATCATATAGGAACATCTCAATTATTGTTTGAACAGTCTTTAAAATAACAGAGCGTAGTGACGAAAATGCTGTCTTAATGCAAGCTATTTGGTTTCCTGAAGCGAGTACTGGAGACGGTCGCGTGCGGTTTTACTATTTAATTGCTTGGCTCTTTTCCACATTTCTCGAGAATTACGTTTCTAGATGCACCTCTTATGAAATGAAAACGTAAAAGAAGTAATGAACTTTGATTTGAATTTTGTGTAGAGCCAATAATATTTTTATAAATAATTGTTACATTCCTCTGAAGCGTTCCTAAAGGCTCTAGGCTTCCAAATAAATTTCACAAGAGAATAAATATTATAACAAAAGTCTTAAAAAGTTTGATTAAATTAACCGATTCCGTATTTTTTATGTTAATTGAACTCACCTTATTTTGTATTCGAAATGTTTATAACTTTCTTCCTTACCCTATAAACTTCTAATTACTTTAGGAATTATTAATTCGCGAGCTGATAATATTTTAATTATAAAGGCCAATGGAGCACGCCAAATTAACAAGGGTCTGTAATTTTCTTATGTAATTTAAGACGCGCAATTTTAGTTCACAGCTTGTTTAATCTCGTTTACCCCATTAACCCTAGATCACTAATCATTCGTCTCACAGTCGACCGGCACCTGTTGCGTTCGATGTTTAGGTATGTTCCCAACACTTTCTCGTCCCGCCCCTCTCAGTACCTTCCTGATTGGCAATTTATTGACCCGTGTGGAGATGACGCGGACGCACGCTTTCTAGTTCCGGAGTTATAGCAAAATATTCAACTCACAGACGAATGTGTAGTGACTACGCGTGCAATGTGAACAAAGGTGTATTTTTGATTAATCGATTTTTTTATTGTTAATTGATACCAATCTATAATAAACGTTGAATAATACTTATTGTAGAAAGTTTATCTGCCTTTTTGCTAGTAATGTATACTGTTTCCTTTAATAGTTTTTGGAATAATACGAATTAAAAAAATTAACCTTCCTTTTATTGTATACATGAATTCAGAGAGAGATCAGGAGAAGATATTGAGTATTCTTGAAGAATGCGACAGCCACAATAAAGAGGGCGAGACACTTGAACATCAGTTGGATGGTTTTCGTAGCTCAGATTTCGAAGGCGAAGACAATTTAGACAGAGATTTAGCAATCGCTACTGATCAAAGTGAACAAGAATCTGATACGTCTTCTGACCAAGAATTCAATTTTAGAGGGAGAACTTTTGTATAAGGAGGATAATAGTCTCTGACGAGGATACCAGCACGCAGCCAGAATGCCGCCAACAGCTATAATAGCACCAAAAACGCAGTCGACGCAGTTGACCAAATGTGCTCAACAATCGGAAGACCTAGGTGGCCTTAGGTTATATTTTATAATATTCTAAATTTATGCATAGTTAATATGTAATTTATGTATCTAACATGGTGAGGCTGCGTCAAAAACCATTAAAACTAAGAACTTTCATTCAAAAAATGGAAGATGGCCTAACTGAACCATGGTTGCAGGAGCGGTACAATACACCAACTTTGAGGAAAAATATCAAAACATACATAAAAGATATTCTAAAAATCGATGATGTTTTTCCTAGTACGTCTCAAGGACGGACAAATAAACGCAAAATATGCCGATTTTGTCCATATAAAAAACGCAGAATGACTAAAAACTCATGCCACTCATGCAGAAAGGCAATTTGGGGCGAGCACACAATTCCTACATGTAATGACTGCAAAGATTGGAAAAAAAGACCTTCTTATTTCTTATAATAATATTTAGATAACTAACTTGGCTATGTTGTTAATTATTTCACTAAAATATAACAAATAAATAAAATACATGCATTTTAATTTGTTCGTCTGTAAGTCGAATGTTTAGTGACAAAGTAACACAGAAATATGTTTAGTGAGCTAGGGTTAAGTTCTTTCCACAAAAACTATATCTTTGTAAGAAGCGCCATATGTACGAACTACGAAGCATAGCGTAGTTACATACTTTAACATCTCATGGATTCCAATAATTGGACTTGCACGTGCTATGTCTTCGTAGTTTGTTTACAAATCTTAAATCTGTTACACTCTATTTAAATATATTGTATTTATTAAGCTGAGTATAATATTTAGGATAGAAAATGTTTACACTTAAACATATGGTTACAATGTTAATGAACTTGTTTCTATCATTTTAAATGAAAAGACTTGATTTACAAATTTAGCCTGTTAAAAATCCATAAAGAATTATATACAAAATACATAATATTTAAACTAAACACAAACATGAACTTCACTCAAAATAGTCATTTATCACTGAGACCTAATTACATCTCAAAGAAAAGGAACAAAAGACAACAGCGATGTTTAGTGTTTCCCAGAAATTATTTGCGATTTACATTTTCTTCACGATATTGTAACGAAATTAAGCGTCGGCCATAAACTAGAAGACCGAACATAAGCATGGCCGCGTAATTTCCCAATTACTCCCAAACTTGAATATTGTTAGCAAATTATTTCACCCGGGACTTATTGTCCTTTTCTAGGAACTCTTTCACAATTCGACATCATTTTATCATAAGGTTTATTAACAAGAATAAATTGAACATCGAATAGTTATAGTCTTGTTATATGAGTAAAAGAATATTGCATATTATTGAAATACGTAGGTACGAGCTCTCTTGAAACGTTATTCTGAAATAGTGATAAATCATATTGAAATAAACATTTAAAAACATGCGCAAATGTCAAAGATATGTTGAAACTTTTGCATCTGTAATCTGCATACAAAGATGTATTCCCTGATCACAAGCTTTAATATAGATACAAGATAAACTTCATTTCGTTTTTGTAAACACTTCACATGCGAGTCACATGTAATGGGAAATTTAAAACACAGATTATAATTTATTTCAGAAATTGATATCCTTGTAAAACAAATGCAATTTATCATCAATTCAAAGACAAGTAGGACAATTTTATACATTATATTAACAATGATATACTATTTAAAATACACTGCATTGATAATAATATTATTATAATCAATGCAGTGAAACAGAAGAGTTAAATGTTGGGTAGAGTGGGTTCCTTTTTCCGTCTCGTTATTGATCTGGTATCGCCTATATTAGACGTATAAAGTGTCAATACAATATTATCCAATATCCAATATCGTACTGCGCTTACATTTGCAGTAAATTGGCAAAGCGGGGTAGAACCTATATGCATGTATCAAATATACTCACACTGAACGAGCTATGTATGATATAATTTGTTGGATACAATTTAAAACTTCATATTTGAGTTTAGTAATTAATAGCATCAGATAAGATATGTGTTACAATTTTTCTTTACGAAGCTGGTCGTTAGATTTAATAATATCAAATAGGCCTTTTTAAGTTTAAATTTATATTTTTAACCAAACAAATAATCTATGTTAAAATTCAAAAATTTGCTAGTGCTACCTTATAATTGTGATCTAAAATGCTATTCATTATTAACTGAATTTACGAACAACGAGGAAGCTTAAATTATCAGCGTGATTCTTTTTATTTCCTTATCTATTAGAAATCCCTGAATTTCTGAATATCTCGCAAAGGACTTCACAAACGACAAACCGTTTCCGTGGCTTGCAAAAGGGCTCATAACTTCTATTCTTCGATTTTCAATAATGCTCCTTTATGACAACGCCCACCCATTTTCTCAACAAGCGTCGCTCGAATATTTTATGAACTGAAGAGATTTCATCGTTGACAATAGTTTGTAAATCTAGTTTAGTCATTCTATTCACATATACTTATTACTAGCATTCGCCCGCAGCGTCGCCTGCGTGGGAAAGACAATTTTTCATGGTACAAACTAGCATCCCCTATACCTTTGGGGGTAGAATTGATCAACATAAATTTCTTAGCGGATGCCTAAGTCCTAATCTACCTGCATGCCAAATTTCAGCCCTATCCGTCCAGTGGGTTGGGTTGTGCTTTTGAGTTATATACATATTATTATAATATATCTTGTAGAATTGTATTGGGATAAATTTTTTAAGAATATTTTATCAGCAAGTATTTTCATTTTAATACACATATAATTAATTTAGATCGATAGAGATAATGTTATTACATTGAGGCGACATTAATAGAGACTAATCGCAGGCAACGATCGAAAATTGTGACAAGCTTAATGGAAGATATATGTTTAAATATAGACGGCTTTCAGTTGAATGCATGGATAAACACAAGTGCTAATATCTTTGGTAAACATATAAGTACAAGAAATACACAAAAATGACATTATAAGCTGAAAATCTGTCGTGGATATTATTACTACGGCATTATATCGTTTAGAAAAAATCGAAATAATTACAAGAACTTTTATTTCAAAAATACAATTTTCCTTAAATTTTCCAATTCTCATGTTAACACGTTACAGTACACATATTTCTGCATTGCAATTTTATATTCAAGATATATTTCAAGAGAACTAAAATGAAAAATGTAAAGAAGGATACAATAGAATCGAGATGATGTTAAAGAAACTTTTTCCCAGCAAAAATTGTGAATGTGAACCAATGCGAATATAACTTTAGCTCCGGTTGGATTCTTTAGACTGCTCTTTCGTCTACTAGTGAAAAAGGTTTTCAACTTTATTCCCGAAGTCAAGACATTTATTTGCGCTAAGAACCCTTCCTAATGACATTTCTTTGTTTTAACAAACTCTTAACGTTAATTGCAATTTATATTTCCATTGACTATAGACTAACTAAATAAGTAATTGGTTGTCTATAGACTATAGCCCACCATTTGTAAATAATATATGTATTAAATATAAAGTAATATTAAGCGTAGTTAATTATTTATAAACTTTTAAAATAATAAGGAGAATAGAAAGCTTTCATGCTTTTTCAGGAAGTAGGTACAGGATTCAATGGATTTGCAATTTATTTTCAATTCATTTTGTATTTGACCTCAGGTATTTGACACCTTTGAGGTTCTAACCTTTTTTTGGCTGTAAGCCAAGGCATAGGTACGTATTAAATAAAACGGAATACACGCATGCACAAAGCAATGGCGTAGTTATTAATTAAAGACAAACAGCCAATAATTATAACTGCGGAATAAACCTTACTTTTCAAGTATCAGCCAAGGATTTGTTTATTATCTCTCATCGCTTGCAATAAAGCTGATTGTATCAATCGTAAAGTACAGAGTAAATTAACGACATACAGACAGTTTTACTGTTCTCAACAGCATCCCAAATAACACATCATAAAACTCTACTTCGATTTATTTGTTATCTTTCATCCGAACGCGAAAGGAAATTGTTTTTTATTTCATTTACTTACACTTTATGGTTGATCGTACTAAATGTATATTTTGATCAATATCGGGAACGGATTAACACGCTGGTATTGAAATAAACATTTCCTTGACTGAACTTTTCAACTTTATATTGAACTACATAGTTGTTTGTCCCGGCTTGGCCCAGGTGGACCCGAGATAAAAGTTAGCCAATGTTTGCTTTCAAATGGTAAAACAGTTTTTTTTAAATCGATAATTTTTATGGACCTTTAGAGTTTATTCGTTATTCTTTATTTTTACAATTATTCCTATGTAAATTACACTAAATTATTAGTATGGAATGAACCACGAATTTTACCACTTAACATCAGGTGGTTCACCTGCCCCTTTGCTTGCTCTGACATAAAAAAAACTACAATGATCCCAATAAGGAGTAAAGTAATCAGATAGGTAATAAGAATTCAAAAAAAATCTATATACAAAAGTTACATACCACAAACTTATAAAAAATGGATCAATATAAAATACAGTGCAGTAACAAATATTCCGAAATCATTCTTCAGGAACGTTACTAACATATTCATAATAAAAGACAAATAGGGTATCTATTAAGTGCCGAGTATCGGACAATGTTGTTGTTTCCCACGGGAGTAAAGGCTTTCAAGGTTCTCAGAATTGAATCAGCTTGAAGGACCAGCGTTAGCCTGGATGGGACGATTGAATTTATACGTTATTTTCAAACATTTTCTGTTAAATTATTGTTTAGTTTTATAATTTGATAAACAAATAGAAAACTTAAATAATACCTTAACTTTATAAGGATGCATGATGTTTCTTTGTTTATTCTTTTATGCCAAAATGTCTCGGTGGATCTGGATGATCTTTGTTATTTTTTTTTTTTAATTGTAAACTTGTGCCAAAGCTAGAGGATAATTATCTCTATAATTATTATAATTACTTATATTAATTATATTTTGAGAGTTATTTAAATAAAATATTTGTAGACTAAGGAAACTGTGTGACCCAAATAGTAAACCCTTCAGTTTCAAACTTACGAAACGTGCTCTTATAACATTTAGTTAGGACTAGTAAGGATTTTAACTCTAGAGATAGAAATCACGACCACTTCGTAGAAACTTTACTAACCATTGTTCAAAGGTAGCGTTCGTTATATAAGCATAAATAGTGTATTAAATATGGATGATATCCATTCTCATTTACTTTAATCAAAATGGAATGAAAGAGCTCTATCCATTTAAATACGTACAGCCCATATTATTCTTCTTCACAAGTTTACTCGGAACACGTTTAAAGATGCGGGTAGTTGCGCTGTGGAAGCAGTTCTGCATAATATATTCAATTTTTATATAAAACGTGAAGCTGCGAACAAAATTCAAGCCCATTGCACGATGTGCTCCTACCGATTACGTAAATTCGATCGATAGCCAGTAGGTAGTTGCAGCTGCAATTTTGAATAGAATGAGCCGTGTAGTTGCAATGTTCGCTTGCGATTTTCGGCCGGTAATGATGAGGTAAGTTCATTGAT
Organism: Colias croceus; assembly: GCF_905220415.1. Taxonomy (NCBI): domain Eukaryota; kingdom Metazoa; phylum Arthropoda; class Insecta; order Lepidoptera; family Pieridae; genus Colias; species Colias croceus. The sequence goes on from NC_059542.1 coordinate 6,908,600, forward strand.
TAATTCAAAATGCTCCAGCTTTTGTGTAATTACTAAAAGCAAGTGTACTATGAGGCGAATTAGCTACGGTAATGTGGCTAGGCTGAAAGTGGGCTACAATATCATTGCCCGAGTTGGTCGTGAAAATGAAACTGTAGACCTGTATTAATCATATCTCATTCTTTTCTTATTAATCTATCTTTCAATATATGTTTTAAGGCATTATTCTCTTTACGAAAATAAATTTTATCAGACGTTTAAAAAACTATTTAACTAAGGAAACTTATACCTAACTTGCTTCTAGCACCTAATAATAATATTAGGCAAATAAAGATCTAATAATAATAAAGGCATAAGCCTTACTTAAATGTTATAAATATTTGAAATTCGACGATGTTATGCTATGATGTGGTCCATATAATATAAAGGATACATTCAAAATATGGACTTTAATATGTTTTATTGTAGATAAATCGAATCTAGCCTCTTAATTGCTACGGTGGCCCTCTACGAAAACAACCTTGCCAAACAATTATTCTATAAAAGCGACATCTATCCGTTGTTCTGAAAACTAAGGCAGTTCTGTGAAGCTATTTGCCCCAAGAACTTTCACTAAGTGGTCACGTGATTTACCCTCCGTCTGATAGATGGCGCTGAAAACAAAAAATCCAAAAAGCCTTCTTTCAGTGAAGGGGGAAACCTAAATCGGATAGTATTGATTCGTGTTAAAAGCGTTACTTAAACTTTGTCTTTATCTGTTAAATGATTTAAGCCAAATTAGAAACACTTAAACAATTAACCATAATGATCCAACATGATATTTATATTAACGAATTATAAACAGAAAAGAAAAATAAGATACAATATTGTTTCAATATAAGGTCAAGGTCAGTACAGTTTAAAACAGATATAAATACTTTACGGTTATTAATATTCTGCGGGAAAAGGCTTTTTAGACAATAAATCTTGGTAGTAGTTTTATTAAGAAAAGGGTAGGTATTTGTTTGTGATTAATTAAATTTCAGGTGCTTTTATGAAGGCCGAAAAATACATGAACTTATATTTATTTACCTATATTTATTAAATAAATATTTAATTTCTATAGAAACTTATGTATTAGGTAAGTACTAAGTACCTACAAATTAAGTAGGTCAGAAAATAGGTAGTTAGATAGGTAAATTATAATTCGGTATTAACTAGATTATTTTTAATTAGATAATACCTATATCATTTTAATCCATAATTTAAAGAAGAGGGGCGTTTTATTCTGAAACAATTACAGGTAGGTACATTATTAAATTACGCCATTATGAATTATAACAGGTTTGTATTTCAAATATCGTTTGTAAAATTAGATAAATTGTGTGGGTGAGTAAAATGCGTAAATTGTATGTGTAGGTTGGTACATGGTTGGTACCTATACCTTCATTTTGGTAAATGTTACGTGTCAGGGGAATTAGATGAGGTAATAATATCAACATATAACATTGTAATTGAATATACCACGCGGAAAGAAAATTGAACCAATTTAAACATCGCTGCGAAATGCACATCGCATACCTATGAGATAATTGATTCTACGCACGCAGAATATCTAAATGTGCCAAAAGTTATTCCCGTCATCTACTATAGAGAGTTAGGTACCTACTACGCATTATGTATTCTAAATCACATATTATTATACCTGTAATATGTATTTTGTTTATTATTATTCATACTCAGATAATAAATAAGTAAGTAAACTATAATCCGTAATTGTTCGGAGATGAAGCGCTCAGAGCTCGATTAGTGCAGAGGATTCAAAACTACTTCCTAAAAAAATTGTAGACTCTACAAAAATTTTTATTTGCATATAGTAATCCACATTTCTAGTACTCCAATCAGAGCAATAAGTAAAATAATTGTGGGGATGACAAGTCTATGCAACTAAAAATTACACGACTGCGAAGTCTAAATCCTAACCTAAGCCCTCATAAGACTTCTGCATCCCTACAGGCCGATCAAAAATGGGCGGATTAAATATTTCATCATCATTGATATATTTAGTCTGAGTTTTCATATCAAATTCGATGAAATCTCGGCAAATAGCTGATTATTCCATAAGGAACGCTTGTTTAAGAGAAAATACATTACAAATATTGCCATGTTATACATTACATTACATGTACTATTTCTCTTCCTATTCATTATTCTATAATTTGACGGTGTTTGATCATCGACGCAACAGTTACATGGATACGAACATTTTTATAGTTCCAGGTATTTAAAGGTACACATAAAAATGTCACCACAAGCTTCATCTAAATTTTATTACAGCCAGTTCGATGCCAAAAACTTTTATATTTGGGAGGAACATTTATGACGGACACGATGATATTAATTTTAGCGAGGAATTTTTTTAATAATAACCACATAAACGACATAGGCATGCGCCAGCATGAGTGGGAGAGATATATCTCTTACTATCATGGAATACTTTCTTGGTGAAAAAAGTATCAAATAGGTAGATATACCCTGTGCTTTAGGAAAAATGGATTCATCTTAATCACCTCGATTTGACTTGTTTACTAAGACGCCCGTTTATATTAACACTATAATTACATTATGTTGAAGACTGAATGTTCATGTTTACTTTATAATTGTATGATTGATGATGGCATACTATATAGCCATTAGCCATATCCATACTAATATTATAAATGCGAAAGTAACTCTGTCTGTCTGTCTGTTACTCAATCACGCCTAAACTACTGAACCAATTTGCATGAAATTTGGTATGGAGATATTTTGATACCCGAGAAAGGACATAGGCTACCTTTTATTGCGAAATATGTACCACGGGCAAAGCCGGGGCGGACCACTAGTAGGTTATAAAAATTGACATCAGTATTTCTGTTTACTATCGATGGTAAATAAGAACCGATAGCTACAAGTAGTTCTAATAAGTCGTGCCAGAAGGAATAAACGAACGATTAATGGCTTAACGCCGATAATAAGTGAATAACCGCGAGCTAATTCGCTTAACCCCTCGACCCGGTGCTAACTAAACTACGGTACAATTTGCAATTCTTCATACAATTTAATTTTAAATCTATGTGATTATGGTTCAAATATTTGGAAGGATGTCTCATAGGCACCGGTTCGTTATAAAAACGAAAGGATTTATATTTTACACTAGCTTCCGCCCGCGACTCCGTCCGCGCGGATGTCGGTCTTTGCGTGGATGGTTTATTTCTCCATTTTGAGTAACTCGGACAATGACATCTTATAAATATCTATTGGACCCAAATACGGCTAGGTCTATAATAATACGCAACGTGTGTTTGCGGTACCTACTACCTACAGAACAACGTCTATGGATAACTGAAAAATTGAGATTAATTTTTTTTCTACGTATTTTTCCAGGATAAAAAGTATCCTATTTTACGCCCAGGATAATAAGGTATAATTATACCAAGTTTCATCGAAATCGAACCGGTAGTTTTCACGTGATGTCTTCACATACAGACAGACAGACAGACAGACAGACAAAAATTTTTTTAATCACATATTTGGGTTTGGTATCGATCCAGTAACACCCCCTGCTAGTTATTTTTTCAATAATTTCAATGTACAGAATTGACCCTTCTACAGATTTATTATATATACGTATAGATGTATAGATTGACCTTTGCCCTAGGACCAAATTAAACATAATTAGCCGACCTTTAGCGTTTAGGGATCTAATATTAATATTCTATTTTGATAAAACATCCTTTCTCACACAATTATAATTTGTTGATTTTTTTATGTTTTTATAAGATACTCTAGTTCTGAATATTAAGAGGCAAAAACTTTCATAAAAAATTCATAAAATAATTAGGTATATAATTTTAAATTCAAAAACCTCCGATGTTCTACCAATTATCTTAAATTAAATATTTATGAGCTTTATAAGCTCGGGGAGATTTGGAAATGTTAAACACGTTATTTTTTAGATCATCATCATCATCATCATCATCATCAGCTCTGGCTTCAGCGCTACGTTCCCACTGCTGGGACACGGGCCTCCTATGAGGGTACAGGCCATAATCCACCACGCTGGCCAAGTGCGTGTTGGCGGATGACACATCTCGTCGAACTTTTTAATTCTTCGACATGTCGGTTTCCTCACGATGTTTTCCTTCACCGTTCGAGCAGTGGTGATGTTACAACATGCGCAGATAAATTGAAAAATCAATTTATTTCCTGCGCGCTCGCCTGGCCTCGAACCCCGGACTTATCGATTCGAAGTCCGAGGTCTCACCACTGAGCCACCACTGCTCACTGAGCCACCACTGCTCACTGAGCCACCACTGCTCGATTTTTAGATAGGTACCATTAATTATTTACTCGTTGATTTACTCTGATAAAAGTTTATAATACCATACCATAATACCGTATAACGGTTATACGGTATTGCACTGCTCGTTTGGTTATAGTATAACTGTAATAAATATTAAATGCAATTTCTGACACGAATCAAACACCTATAATATAGTACGGAAAATCAACAAATAAATTTGCAATTCAAATTTCAAAACATTGTTTTGTTGTAACGCTGGGTAAGGTATTACCTCCAATATGAAACAGATTAAAATGGATTTAATTTCTAAATCTCGCTTATTACAACATTATAGAGTAACAAATGCCTGCCAATGCCCATCAGAAAATTCTCCTTAAATTATTCTGAGTGGAAATTAACGTCTAAAATTGTTTAATACCTGCTTAATAAAATAATAATGGAACGAGGTAATTAGGTTGATTGACTATTGTTTGAAATAAATTTTCTTTACTTCTTAATCTATTGAAAATTATTTGAAAGTTTAATTACCTACTAGATACGTGCAGCATAAATTTATTTCTAGAGTTATTAGTCACCATAAACCTATATAAAAAAGTGTAGTTCAATAAAATTATTTTATATAAATTTAATAGCTTAATATTATGTTACATTATTGCTCTGTGGTTCCTTTTTGAATAAATTATCATTATAGGCTAAGCTGATTACATAACAGCTAATTTATGGTGAATAAATTTTTATCTAAATTATATGTTCTGTGTCTTAAACATTATTGAACCTGCAAGATCACCGGAGGAAACTAGTAAAATATATTTACGGCGACTTTCATCAACGGTAATGAAGGATAAATTCATTACGTTAGCCGCCCGCCGACGTCAACGTTTAATAGATTGGCTGATGGCTTCAAAAATACAAACGGCTCCTGCATCCACGTCTTCCTTACCAGAATTGACTTTAAATGATAACGCTATTCTGTTATGTTAATGTTTAGAACTTAGAAGTCTATAATATTATCATAAGAATAAATATTCATATAAAAAAAAACAATTATCTTGGGGGCCGAGTCACCTTCGTCCGTAGGAGTATACCCGGAGTATGGATTCCCTACACGTGGCCCCTGGGTGGTGCTAAACAGGTGACATGGTGGGAGACTATTGTCACGGCTATAATGACCACCCATCAGCTGAAGCCGTGTCGCCAAGCGTCCGCGTTCCGACACGATGATGCTGATGTAGCCCCAGTGGAGACGGGTCGAATCAGTTGCGCTTATACAACCTGGACGATTTGACGCACACTTATGTTGTTGCACCTGGAGACTAGTCATGGAGGGTAGCGGGATCCGAGGCACGGTTCACCGCTGGCCGACCGCTAGTCAGTAGGGGGCCCAAGTAGCGTGCTAGCCACATGTGAAAGGCTGCCCCGCCAACTAGCGAAAAATCCAAAGATGCGCCATAGTGCCGGTTGGCGACCGGATGAGAAGGCCCTAAGGACATCCTTGGGGGGGCTCGGGCGTCCCCGCAGTCTCCAGACTAGTCCCCATCAGTGTAGCTGATGAGTGTGTGTCTCAGGTCTAGAAGTATAACGCCTCGATTCACTGCCGTCTTCACACCTACTTCACTCTCTAAAACAAACATGAAAAAAGCAAGGTACAGGAATAAAGTTGTACAGCAGCAGCACTCCCTCTCGCTGAAAGTAGACCTCACTAACATCAGAGGTCTACACTCCAATCTCGCTGCAGTCCACTACCACCTCGAGACTCAAACTCCTTGTATCTTGTTCCTCACGGAGACGCAGATAAGATGTCCGTCTGATCAGGCGTACCTAACTTATCCCGGCTACACCCTGGCGCATAACTTTAAAGCTCGGTCTGGTGTGTGCGCGTACGTACGAGACGACATCTGCTTTCGGCGTCTCCGTTACCTTGAAGACCCCCATCTCTCTGTACTATGGATGCTGGTGGACACAGGCTTAGAGAAACTCATCTATGCTTGTGTCTACCGAGCGCACAGCGGAGACCAGGAGACAATCAGGCTCACAGAGTATCTAAGTGAGGCGGCGGATACTGCTCAACACAAATACCCTTCCGCTCAGCTAGTGCTTCTGGGGGATTTTAATGCCCACCACCAGGAGTGGCTATACCCATACCAGTGCACTGACCTAGCTGGGAGAGAGACGCGTAAACTCGCTATAGCGTTAAATCTCACCCAGCTGGTCCAAGGAGCGACGCGGGTTCCTGATGTTGAGAGTCATACAGCCAATTGCTTGGACCTTCTGCTGACAACAGATCCAGACCGTTACTCGGTGTCGATTTCATCGCCGCTTGGCAGCTCCGATCACTGTCTGGTGAAATCTGTATCCGTCTACTCGCCGCCCGATCCCAGTCCCAGGGGCTCTCGGCGCGTGTGGCGATACAATCGGCAGATTGGGACGAGATGCGTTCCTTTTTTGCATCTTATCCCTGGCGGCCTGTCTGCTTTTCTTCTGAAGACCCTTCAACCTGTGCGGATGCTGTGACTGATGTGCTGCGGCAGGGAATGGAGTACTTTATTCCATTTTCCGATGTAGCCACCTCCAGCAAAGCTCAACCCTGGTTCAGAGCCAATTGCAGACGCGCTGAAGCGCTTAAGCATGAAGCATATCTGGCTTGGGTTGATGCTCGACACCGCAAGGCCAAGGACTTGTCAGAGAAGAAGAAAGCCTTCAACCGGGCCGCCAAGTCCTGCAAAAAGGCTCTACGGAAAGCTCGATTTGACCATGTCAGCCGTATAGGGAACAAACTGGCTTCTTACCCCTCTGGTAGCAAAGCGTTTTGGTCCCTGGCTAAGGCGGTTGAATTTCTGCCGCCCCTCACTTCCTCCACTGCTGAAACCGGATGGGTCGCTGGCTCACACCGCCGTAGAGAAAGCGAACCTTTTTGCTTCTCTTTTCGCGGAAAATTCTCGTCTTGATCCCGCAAATGCGAAACCTCCCAGTCTACCTGGATGCGAGGTGAACATGCCGGAAATTCGCATCCGTCAGACTGAGGTCCTTAAAACGCTGCGGAATCTTGACGTGAATAAAGCCAGTGGCCCTGATGGAATTCCAGCCATAGTTCTTACAACCTGTGCACCTGAACTTGCTCCTGTTTTGACGCGCCTCTTTCGCCTCTCGATGACGACTGGAATAGTACCAAAATCTTGGAAACTTGCCAACGTGCAGCCCGTGCCCAAAAAAGGCAGTCGTGCCGACCCCTCCAACTACAGGCCAATTTCAGTCACGTCCATACTCTGTAAGACTATGGAGCGTGTACTGAACAGCCGGCTCCTGGCACACCTAGAAGCGAACGACCTCCTCAGTGACCGACAATACGGGTTCCGCCGAAACCGGTCCACTGGGGATCTTCTAGCGTACGCCACCTACATCTGGAGCGAGGCCATCGAGAATCATGGTGAAGCACTTGCTGTCTCCCTTGATATCTCGAAGGCCTTCGATAGGGTCTGGCATGATAGTCTTATTGGCAAGCTTCCATCCTACGGTCTGCCTGCTGGTCTCTGCGCCTGGATCTCAGATTTCCTGAGAGACCGGTCGATTCGAGTAGTCGTCGACGGCTGCTCGTCCGACTAATTGGCTATTAATGCCGGGGTCCCTCAGGGATCAGTTCTCTCCGCAACACTCTTCCTGCTACACATTAACGATCTGCTGAGACCCGGTATCTATGGGTACGCAGACGATAACACTGTTGTGGAGAGATATGCATCTAGCGCGCGAGCCAGTGCGGCACAAATCCAGTCGCTACGGGAGGCGATGGTCCAACGCATGAACTTGTCCTTACAGGCTGTCTCCGAGTGGAGTGAGGCCAATCTGGTCAAGTTCAATGCGTCCAAGACCCAGGCGTGTCTATTCTCCGCAAAACGGAGTCCATTCAACCTGACTCCGTCCTTCCAAGGTGTATCCGTGCCGAAAACTGACCGCCTCGAGCTTCTTGGAATCACCTTAACGCCTACTCTTAATTTTGGTTCATACATTGAATCCAAAGCCCAAGTAGCCTCGAAAAAGCTCGGTATACTGGCGAAGGTGAGGCAGTATTTCAGCCCGGGACAGTTGCTCAATCTCTACCAAGCACAAGTCCGTTCGTGCATGGAATACTGCTCTCACCTCTGGGATGGATCTGCCAAGTACCAGCTGGAGTCGCTTGAGGCGATTGAGAGGCGTGCCAAGAGGCTCATAAACGACGATGTGCTAGTAGGAAAAAAACTCCAGAGCCTCGCTCATCGTCGCAGAGTGGCAAGTCTATCGGTTTTTTACCGGATACACTTTGGAGAGTGCGCTGCGGAATTGCACGACTTAGTTCCGCCATCCCCATTTTACCATCGTTCGTCGAGGCGCACAGATTCTAGGCATCGCCACATGGTTGACGTTCCATGTACCCGGAATAAGCGGTTCGGATCGACATTCTTTATTCGAACCGCTAGGGACTGGAACATGCTTCCTGAATCTGTGTTCCCCGATGAGTACAATATGGGGGTCTTCAAGAGGAGAGTGAACAGGTACATTCTAGGGAAGCACGCTCCATCTTAGGCCACATCTCAGCTTACCATCAGGCGAGATCGTGGCCAAGCGCTCCCCTATCGCAGCATAAAAAAAAAATAAAAAAAATAATTTTGTCAAATCTTATTCTTCAAATACGTTGAAAGAAAAGGGAGAATGATGAGATTTCGTCATGCTTTAACAATAAAAACATTTATTTCCTCATTGTTAGGAAATTTCTTTGTTTATTCTCGATTCGAGTTTCGGAGACGCAATATTAGGTGTTAAACACTTAAGAATTAATTAAGAAGTAAGCAATTAATGTAATCACGCAAATCAAGCTCTGAACTTAATGAATATGTCGCTGCAGAATCACGTGGACCGTGTCTGAACAGCGGTGACATACGCCCATTAATCTTGTAATTGACATCTAGTACATACGTTCGTTAAATGATTATTTATTTAATAATTTTGTAAGTGAGTGATGAATGTTGTTTTAAACGACGTGTCATAATGTTAACGTTGAAATATAATAAACTAAATTTAATATACTATGACACCTTTCGTACTCGTTATAATATTAGATACAAGAATCTTAAGATGTCGTATTTTGTGAAAATTTAAGTTTAGTTTTCAATTTACTCACTATTAGTAATTCTAGTCAATTAAGAAATTAACATGTAAGTGTAAAACTCTTAATAGTTAAAATAACTTATTTAAAATAAATAATTTTTAACATAAAGAAAACTAAAGACCCGTCTAATCAATTACTAATTGATGGTATTCCTCCTTCACTGCAGACAATTAATGACCAAACTTGACACTTTATTTTCTTTTGCTCTCTACACTCTCCTCTGGACTCTACTCTTTGTTAACATTCTTACAATGTTATAAAAACATTTATTTATTGTTAATTTTTATATATTTATAAAATAAAAGTTTTGGCTCATCTTGATGCAAATTGTATCAGAATAAACTACTATACTTAAATTTTACGTTAAATCGTATTGGGACTACAATATCCCAAATAAAACCAAACTTTTGTAGAATAGTATACAGAAGATGAAAAGATAAACTCATTTCATTAGATACCTAATACCAATAGTGGCATCGACCTATTTGTTCATTGTGTATGCAGAATAGAGTTGATAGATTTCAGTCAATCGAATAGTATAGCTGACTGTAAGAATTCCTGTATACTTATGTGGGAATAAATTATAATATGTTATGACGTAAGAAAAGAAAAATCGTTCATTGTTTGGTTAAAAAATTCATTTTTTTATTAATTTTATGAATACCATAAAATTATATTTTTCTATTAAAGATTAACTAACTGTCCAAATACTACAATTGTATTCAAATCCTAATCTTTTAGGTAGTTTATTTTATCCAATATTCATTTATGTAAATGCAACATTTGCATCGAAGAGCGATAATGAATACCTTCCTAAAATAGAGATCTCTCGTTAAAATAATTACTTGAATAAAAGCAAAGCCATAACAAAATTATCCCCTGTTGTTGTCCCCTTCAATCCTTTCAAACGCGTTTTAACGTCACAAACATGCTTGCGAAATTGTTTATTTTCCCGTCACTTTTTGTTTTTCATGTGACGTTTGAAAGCCACTCAGAAAAGTCATATTCGATGCATGGTGTATGGCAATTCCTTTTGTATTATCATTTTTGTTTTCTTTTATTTTTGTTCGTTGAATACATGGAAAGCAAGTCATGCCATTGCTATACTTGTTAACTTGATAATAATTTTTAATTTAGTTAAATTGTTCAAGTTCCTTATAATCTTCCTTATTTTATTTTAACATTAATAAGGAAAAATCTCATTAAATATAAATTATTTAATTCTAAGTCTTAAAAAAGCAATGTCGATTTAATTTAATACCAAAGGGACGGCAATGTTAAAATTTATTCCTTAAAAGAGGCCTCAATTAAAACGGATTTCAAATCCTTTCTGTATTATAAACTTTTTCTTTTGAATTTCCTCAAAATATCGTCGTATCACTATGAAAATTAAAATGTAGTAGGTAAATATAAAGTTTAAATAATTAAACACGCTTCAAACCGTACATGTTATAAATATAAATACAAAACATAATTTAATATCACTAAAAAAGCCTATAAGGCTGGCAATAATTTACAAAAAGAAGCTGTAAAACATTCATAAATTTTATAGAAATGCGTTTAAAGTGTGTATACGTTACGTGAAATTTACGACGTAATAACGTATTGGTAACAATATTGGTAAATAAATTTAGCACTGTGGCGTGAGCATGCGTTGTAGGTCGTCACTTGTACTCGATATACGCCAAAACATTTCAAATGTATAAATAAATATTTCAAATATTCAAATAAACATAACGCACGATATGAAATGCTGCAACACTTCCACATTTTAAGTACTTTACGACTCATAATTTTAACGATCTTCTTCACACTATAACTAAGCTTAAATGTGTTATAACATTGTGCTCATTCGTGAACATTTATAACTTATAGTTCTCAAATGATATTATGTATACAAACAAACTTTAATTGCATTTGTTCGGTTTCGATAAATAATTAGATTTTTATAGTGTTCCATAAATTATAGCTGACGCTGACAATAAAATTTTCTCAAACAGTAATTTCTAGTTACGTTTATAGTACTCAAACATGCCATGGGGATTTAAAGGAGATGAATATTTAACTAAATAGTTACTCCAAGAAAATTAGATACACTATTTTCTAACGTTTTACTAGATTGGTCACTAATAGTTCAGGATACATCGCCCATTTTTGAAAGTGACTACTATCAAGCTAATTTTCCGTTTGTAGCTTTATTTTGATGAGACGCCCAATAATTTCGTGTACGAAAGTCTCGATTGTGGTAGCTAACAGAGATAATAAGGATAAAAATTTTTGATTTGATGGTTCTCAAATATTTATTACTAACTGATTTTTTTTTTGTTCAATCTCAAGATAATTACCTAAATTATTCGAAAAAATATTTGTCCTACAAAATCTATGGTTGGTTCAAAGAGTCCCCCTTTCCAAAGTGTATCGATAACGAGGTCATCATAAATTATTACTAACAAGCTGATTTTTTTGTTTTCACTTAATTAATGTTTATATAATGCAACAGACATATTGTCCTACAAATTGCGTAATAAATATTTGAGAACCATCAAATCAAAAAATTTTATCCTTGTTATCTCTGTTAGCTACCACAATCGAGAGTTTCGTACACGAAATTATTCGGTGTCTCATCAAAATAAAGCTACAAACGGATAATCAGCTTGATAGTAGTCACTTGCAAAAATGGGCGATGTATCCTGAACTATAATTTTATCATCAAGGCACTGTCATAAACGTCATGATAATTTACATTTTGATTGATTGTTTAATCTTCATAAAGTGGAGAAAATTATTATAAATCACGTGATTTAATTTCTAATTTATCTGGGAGATAATTGATTTACAATCTTATTGACAATAATTTATTGTTTAGAGTTTGATAGAATAAGATGATTACCGATCGGTGTTTATTATCAAAATTACCAAGCAACGGTGTCTTTGAGATATAATCCTTACAATTTGCATTAAATAAGAAGAGTGAAGCATTTAGAGCGATAGGAAGTATCTCAAGAATTTCAAATTTTAAATGAAAATCCAGATGAAAAGAGCGGCTATAGAGTACGCTACAATTGTTGAAATTTAAATAAAACTACTTTCGATTTGTATCATTTAAATTCAAAAATTCATAAAGAGACATAAATTGACAACTTTAACATAAAATTTTTTTCAGAAGAAAAAAATTAAAGAATAGATAACCAGGTAGATACTATTTTCTTCTAGGAAACCAGGAAATAGATGTTCAAACAAATTTAAATAAGTAGAACAAGATCGCATACTTTCGAACGAGACATTGTGCTTTACCGTTTTAGCGGGATGGTGTCATTTTCACATCTTTATTGCGTCAGTGTGTTCATGAATCATGTCGAATACAGTTCACTAACGTTAGCGAGATTTGGTGACATTCGGCCGCATGCAAGTGTAACAATTCCCTTTAGTTTCTGTGAACAATTCCATCATGTGACTGCCGCATATCAGCGCTCAGCGTAATTCAGTTGATTGTTCCAAATTATAGCCAGTAATTTATCACCAAAGCCTAGACAATTTGGATTGAATTCCACAACGTTAGAAATGTATATGTAAATAGTAACTACCTTATCTCAGTATCAAATATAATGAGCGAAATTTCACTGCTCACATAATAAGGAAAATCTTTCTAACGACTAATTATATATTCAGTTACCCAAATTCTTGCGTAGACGCGTAGTATGTAAGATATTCTAAAGTTTCGAGGCGAGGCATGTTACATTGAAACCATAATATCGATAATACACAAGAACATAGTGTACATAATTGAGTCTAGAATCAATTACGGCTCTATAGGTATAAAGAGTGCTTTCGACGCGGCGTATAAAATGTTATTACTGAAACTACTATCATCATAAACTTTAAATACTAGATAGATATTTTAAATTAAAATCTAAAATAATTTATCATATATTTGTTGTTCTCATTGTAATCGTATTATATTTCTGTTTTGTTTACAAATACAATTAAAACACGAGCAGTTGAAATGCTAACTTAAATTGATTTAAAATGAAACTGATTTAACTGAAGTACTATTTCATTTCTATATTTTCTTTTATATTTATGCAATCTCCATTGCAAAATTAAAAGGATGACAACATTGATCACAGTACAAAGTAGAGAGATGAAATGTCAGCCGAGATAAAAGAAGTTTTTAGAAGAGTTATTAATGAAAATGTTAAATATTTTTTTATGGAAAAACTCTCATTCCGTGAATAAATACTGGGTGAAATTATTACTGCGGTGAATTAATTCTACAACACGTACTAAGTAAACTGTGAACTTGGTGCTTGCGTACCTAACTACTTAATTACTATAACTTACTTAAGTCCCTAATAATCGGGGTTTTACATCTTTTGAAAACTGAATTATTTTTCCAAAAAAACGTAAGTTCAAATCAGCCGTATAAAATACACAAACATTCTACTAAAGATCAAATTAAAGAAATATTACATGAAATTCTGAAATACCAGAAATATAATAGTACCTAAGTAGATATTAATTATATGCCTCATCAAACCATACCAATATTTCTATATTTTTGTTTCAGGATCTTTATGATAACTGTGTCATTCTAAAATAACGAATTTAGATACGTGATATACCAAAAGATGTGTATAGAGTATAAAGTTTTTTGGGTTTAAAACGTCACACTCGTCTCTATAACCTTTTTATCTCAACTAATGCCGCTTCTAATTTTACTCATAAAGGTACATAACATCATCATTTATAAAAAGGTAGAGCTATGAGATTTATTTTTGTGTACATTATACTTACTTTTATTTATATTTTACAGCGGGTCCAATATAAATTGAAATAAATGTTAAATCTATACATATAATAAATCTGTAGAAGGGTCAATTCTGTACATTGAAAATATTGAAAAAATCAATAGCATAGGGGGTGTTACTGGATCGATACCAAACTCAAATATTTGATTAAAAAAATTTTTGTCTGTCTGTCTGTCTGTCTGTCTGTATGTGAAGGCATCACGTGAAAACTAACGGTTCGATTTCGATGAAACATGGTATAATTATACCTTATTATCCTGGGCGTAAAATAGAATACTTTTTATCCTGGAAAAATACGTAGAATAAAAATAATCTTAATTTTTCAGTTTTATCCATAGACGTTGTTCTGTAGAACCGCGAACACACGTTGCGTATTATTATAGGCCTAGCCGTATTTGGGTCCAGTGGATATTTATAAGATGTCATTGTCAGAGTTACTCAAAATGGAGAAATAAACCATCCACGCGAAGACTTACATCCGTGCGGACGGAGTCGCGGGCGGAAGCTAGTTCTTACATAATATATTTATTGAAAAAAAATCATATTATGTTATCCTTGTGTCTCTACATATGCTCTTAAACTAATAGTACTGTAGGTATTCGTATCTTCGTAACTACCAAGAAAAGTATATTTTATTGTTTCATATTATGATATTTTTATTGAAAATATTTTCATATTCCATATGAGTATATAAATTTAATTGGGTATTATGATATAGGGCTCTTCTTTTAAATTATGTGAATAAAATATAACGAGCTTCATTGTCTCAAACTTTGTTAAGGGACGTGACAGCTTTTGAATTGCGAAAAATTGTAAGCTCGCAGGACATAATTTAATCAAGTCGGCTCGTTTATTGTCCTTATTTATAAAGATATTTCCTCCGATCGTTTACTTGTAAATTTTATAAAATTGTGGATTGGAAAAATATTTTATCCATTAAAATTACCATGGTTGAAGGGACCCGTCCAAAGGTCAAGGGTACCATAAATATTAAATTTCAAGCGATGGATGAGCAAAAGTTGTACAATATTCATCCCACCAAAAACATAAATGTAAAAATTGGAGCCGAGTTCAATCGTTGACTTAATTTGCCAAAAAAATAAATGAGATCTAAATGTGTGCCAAGTTCTGCAGACAGTCCAGAAATTTATTTACAAAGATGTATTAAGTTCTTAGGTTGACTGAAAACTCAATTGTTTTATTTTCCCTTAGAGAACAATGTTTATTCCAAAATATAACTTTTTTAATTTGAATAATATAATTATTTTCACAAAGCAAACAACTAATGACCTATTGAACCCCATAATTTGATGAGGCTAGTTTTACATACTGTTTATATTTTGTGAGGTTCTAAAAACTAGCCTCATCAAATTATGGGGTTCAATGGGTCATTAGTTGTTTCCTTTGTGAAAATAATTATATTATTCAAATTAAAAAAGTTATATTTTGGAATAAACATTGTTCTCTAAGGGAAAATAAAACAATTGAGTTTTCAGTCAACCTAAGAACTTAATACATCTTTGTAAATAAATTTCTGGACTGTCTGCAGAACTTGGCACACATTTAGATCTCATTTATTTTTTTGGCAAATTAAGTCAACGATTGAACTCGGCTCCAATTTTTACATTTATGTTTTTGGTGGGATATCATTACTTTTTGGACAGAAAATTACTCTGCAAATTTGATTTACTTTATAAATATAATACTTTTTATATACGATTTTTTTTTTCTTGCGGTTTCTCTGTATGGTTTGTTTAGTATTATTTTCTATATTTTCTTGTAGGTATGTTATGAATGTCAGCGCACATTGCCCCGTCATTATCTGCAATTTTTTAAACTCGTTTTCTGTTTAAAAGATTACATGATTTTCTAAACATCCAGCGTGAATTTGTACACACACTATTACCAAGATGCAAAGATCGTTGTAGAAGAATCGTCGCCTTACTCCATGACGTTACGGTATTGCCATGACGCGATCTTGAAATTTTACTCTAAACGCGCCTAAGGTTGTTTCACTCATATTAATATTACGCAAATTAAATCATTTCGACCTTCGACGAAGCCTTCTTGGAAGAAGAAAATAATTACCATAAATGGTGTAATGGGTAATCCATTACACCATTTATGGTAATTATTTTTGCATGCTTGTATTGGCTAAACATTTTTTTTTTTAATCATATATTTCTGGGCTTTGAACAAATGTTCATGGCAGCCCCATTGCAACAAACAACTTACAAACTAGACACATAACAATTAACATTTCTAAATAAAACAATGAGAACTCCTAGGAGCCAGCGCTATAAGTTGCAAGAAAATCTCCCACCATGCCATGCACCAACCCTGCCTCCTCCGAGGAAGGGTTGGATAAAAAACCACAGAAAATTCCCATATTGGCCCGCGAAGCAACTTTTGCAAGACTTCTACCCGCTTCGTCTCGTTCCGGACACACTCCACAAGCACATGATGCACGTCCTCGGTCTTTCCACAAATTAAACACAAAGGGGACTCTATTTTGCCCATCATGTGTGCAAAAGCTCCTAATGGCATGTGACCGGAACACAACCTATGTGCCAACACAACAATATTGCGCGGTATATTACCAACAAACCAAGGTGAACGATGAGGCTGACTTTGAATAATTTTTTTTTTTGGCTAAACATGTTTGTGCTTTATTAATATAATTGTATCACCATTGAATACCATGTTTAAAGCAAAATAAAGATTTTATTTATTTATTTATTTATTTACACTGAAATTAAAACTAAACTAAACACTCATAAATTAAGAATAAACAAATGTGAATATGTAAAATTATATATTATTTTTAACTGTATGAGCAATAAAGGCAATATTTTTATTACAATTTTCTTTTATTTTACGTTTAATAACAGTTTTGAATAAAGAAATCATGCAATCGAAGTAATCCGCCCTAGCGATACTAGCGCGAGTGAGTGTGATGTCAGAGGCGCTTCGAATCTACAGATGTTTCGTCCTAAAATATGAAAACTTCAATAATCTATATCTCAGTCATTTATTGATGGATTTCAAAATTTTTTTCGGCCACTGATTAGTTTTGATCTATTTTTTAAGACTAGCAAGGTGAATATACTATTTTCTTTTTTTTTAAACTTTTCCATTTTTCCATACAAACAAAATTTATGTCATTGAAAAAAAAATTAAATACAAATAAATTCAGTATTTTCTGATTTTTTCCTTTGTACACTCACTATTACCTAGTTGATTACAAAATTTGAACTTTCTAGGTCATCTGGAAGTGGGTTAGGTTTTGTATATGTCTATAAGTCAGTCAGTCTTAAAAATTGCGATTTTTGGATATTAATATCTACGCAACTGTTTAATCTGTATTTATGAAATTTAAGGTTCTTGTTTATCTTGAGGTCCTCTTGATATGTACCAAATTTGGTTTATATAACTTAAATAGTTTTCGAGTTATAAGGGGGTGAAAAGTGGCTCGAAATGGTTCGTGTAAATATACACACGGCTGCTGCTCGCCAGTTCTCTTCGCTTGAACTCGGCTTGACACGCTGCCGCGTGTCTAGATACGATCTCTTCTGATTCACCTTGTATACTTTCAGACACGTAGATATACAAAAACCAAGTGAAAGTTTTAGCACACAATTTTCAACAAATTTTTTCTATAGAACGTAGGTTCTACGCCTAATACTAGTTTAGGCTTAGTTTAGGATTCTATCTAATAACATAATGTCGGTGATTTAACATGAAGTATTTCTATAAGATACTTCTCACAAATTTAATTCACATAATCTTCTCTCAGTCAACGTATTTCTATTTGTAAATAACATAACCTTGTCTGACCACGGAGCGTTTGATGTGATGGGTAAAAACTAAAAATACACTGAATTATGTATTTCTAAGAACACCTGGTGATATACGTTATGGTTAAATTTTACAACCCAGAAATAGGTCAGCTAATCTAGATTTACGGCTTTGGCAGTAAAATAAAATAGATGGAAGGAAAATAAATACGTACAAATAATGCAATTAAGAATATTAAGTTAAAGTATTTATAAAACGGATAATTTAGTTTAATTTAAATTAGTTATTATATTTTTCTGTTTAGAAACTCGAATTTGTCCGCAGGATATGATGTTCTACATAAATAATATTTAATGTTCATTTTCTTTAAAAAGTACCACCAAATGGCATCATTTACGTGAAAAGTCATTTTGTACATGGTTGGAACATAGCAATTATTATAATATACTAGCTTCCGCCCGCGACTACGTCCGCGCGGATGTCGGTCTTCGCGTGGATGGTTCATTTCTCCATTTTGAGTAACTCTGAAAATGACATCTTATAAATCTATTGGACCCAAATACGGCTAGGCCTATAATAATACGCAACGTGTGTTCGCGGTTCTACAGAACAACGTCTATGGATAAAACTGAAAAATTAAGATTAATTTTTTTATACTTTCTTATCTATTTTTATACATTTCATTCAAGTATTTCACAAAAAGTGAAAACCATTTGTGAAACCTTAATATATCTATGATATTTATAGACATTACAAAGTTTGATATCATCTTATTACTTACTAAATTTGTTTTGCGTATTTTCTTTTTCATGTTTTCGCTGTAAGCGCTTCAAGTTTAATTCATGAAAATATCACGTTACTAAATTTCATACTTCAAGACTCAAGTAGGTAATCCATTAGACTACACTATGATATTCATAAACTACATATTACATCACAACCTTGCTTGATATAGTGTTAAAGTGTTTAGTAATAACCTCGTGCATTTTCATCTTTTACCTCTAATTCCTTTAAGGGTTGATTGATCCGGATTATGTTTTCGATGCTTATGGACGCCATTTGCGCTAACCTTGCAGTAAATATACACCGACGTGGGGTAACTACGTCTTAAAAAAACCGGCCGAATTGATAAACTCCTCCTTTTTTTGAAGTCGGTTAAAAAAACACAGGTAAAAAAAACCACACGTACAGGATAATCATATTACCTTCATCAATTTGTATTTGTTCAACTGTAGGTTATTATGAAATAATCGAGATTCTCAATCTAAGGCCAAAATTCAGTCAGCAGTAGCACTATTCAATAACATACCCAATATATTGCATGTTACAGGAATAAAAAGCAAAATACAATTATGGAATACTATAACTTGTGAAGAGATTTTCAAAATTGGAAAAGCATTCTTGTTTACACCAACCTCACTAACTTTCAAATACATATATCATTTTTATTAAATTAACGAAGTTATAGCATAACTAGTTAATATTATAATACCATATGCGTCACTCACATACCCAATATAATAATTATTGACGTAGAGCCTGTTGTCAACTTCCCATTGAACTGAACATTTGAATAGGAGAGATGGCCTTTAGCTCTCACTTGTGAATGATGAGTGATATGACTTTAATTGATTAAAATCATCACATGTCTTATGTAATATGGTTTGTAAAGTAAAGGTAATATAGTAAACTAAAGGTAAATAAATAACTTATGTAAAAGTTTACAACAATAGTTTATAGAAATCTTTGTTTGAAATATTAATATCAATTTTTACATTAGACAAAATTTAAAACAACAATAAATACCTAACAACACCGTGTCGGTCAACAACGTATAAAATATGTAAAGTTATGCAAACCGAATAACTATTGTGCACAAATTCATAGACGAGGAGAAGCCTGGACCGTGGAAAGATATCGGATATTGTTAACATAGATTTAACACGTTCCTTTGAGAATGTCAATCCAATTTGCGGAGTGACAATGTGTTCACTATACAGATATTACATGCCAGTTGCCTATATAGATTGTCAGGCTTGACTATTTAACAGGCGGCGTTTTGTTATGCGGGTTATAAAAACCATGCGTGTAATTTTGGTTTTCTTTATGGTAATGTCTATTTTTAATGATGGTTCACTATTGGCTCTTAAATACGGATTTAATTCGTTCAAGAAGGAAAACAAAAAAAAATGATTTTACATAAGGCAATATCTTTCACTTAAAAATTGTCGTGAAGGATAATTCAAAAACCCTTTTATTGAACCCCTTAAAAGTATGATGAAAGTGCAATCCATATATACCGGATATGAAACCGTCCCGGACGAATGGAGGCAATAAATGTTTGACTTTAACGGAGCAACCAACGGAACCATAAAATTGGAAAATCGTCAATACGGACAGGATAAAACTTTTGAAAGGATTCGATACACTATGGACCACTGTCGCCCAACGTGGTTTCTATTTTTGATACAATTTATAATTTTTGTTTCAAGACCAAACAAACAGACACAAATTGATTATGAATTATATTTAGACATAAATATTATTATCACAATGAAATAAAACCAATTCGCATTATTACTTCTATTTCTAAACTAGAGCTATCTATAAAGTGAAAAAAAGAAACACTCCAACAATATCAATGAAAGCAGCGTAACAGATGAAAAGGTGAACAAAAGAAACAAATATACAACAGATCCGTTCCCAACCTGTACATTATAAAGGGACTTGAAAATGATTTTCAGATCGATGACATTTGTATGGATGTTTATCCTTCTCATTCATTGCACGGAGTTCGATAAAACACTGTATTTAATGACTTTGGAGACGCTATTCTGGAACTATATACAATTTATATATTTGAGAAAAGTATCTCAATTCTAGCGTAATATGATTTATTAAAGTTAGATAAATCGTTAATTGCTGAACGTATAAAACTATAACTTTATATGAGTCCATTCTCCTTGTTTTATAACTTCAGTTCCTAAATTGTGCGATTAACTGGATATAATATAAGGGAATAAGAGAGAGAGAGAGGGAATAAAATTTTCAGTTTACAAAAGGGTATTGCGCACAAATTTGAGAACAAGATTATAATTAAATTTCATAACAGACATGAATGACAAAGCATTGTATAGTTGAATTTGAAACAAATTCGCCCTTGGTTTTTTTGCTTTTATATAAAACCATAATTTTGTTTATGATATGCTACAACTCAACTACATTATACTACTACAACCATAACACAATATACATCTAATTGACTTTGATATCCGACATTGACCCAGACGCCGGGAACATTTTGACGTCAATATTCATCTAAAGTTATCGCATAGAGACAATATCGTAGCTAAGCCTAGCACTGATTCATTAAATCCAATCTGTTTTACAAGCTAACAAATTAAATATTACTCAATGAAGACAGTGACCTGTTACCGCAAAGAATGAGCGAGCCAACAAATGTAATTTCAGATGAGATGTTGCAACGTCCTCAATTTTCAGCTCATTGATTAAATGCGAACGGACATTTACTCTAATTCGCGCAAAGGTTGGACTTAAGCCAATAAACTATCTAATACATCTGCTTTCAAACCTTTGTTTGATTCATTTATCATTTGCAATAACGATATCCTCCTCCGGGAGTATTCAACGCTCTATCTCGGAGGCGATACGCTCTGTCGTTATATATTTGCGTTACGTGTACAAGTCTCCTTTGTCAGGCATTTTATTTGACGTTGTCCGTGTTTATCGAGAAAAGCTGCTAGAATAGTGGGGCTAGCTTTTCTACGTTAGTATGTCGTAAATTCACCTCAAAGGAACACGAAGACTTTTATTAGAAGTCTCCATGTAAAACACGTATGGGTTCCCATTCATGCCCCAAAATATCAACGTAATTATGTCTCACTTAACCCAATTACTTAGTGTGTTAACGTCAACGGCTTCTACTTTATCAACCTCTTTCATTCCCTCTACAAGAGTAGCATTTATTTCTTTACATTTATATATGATATAAAATAGCACAACAATATAAATAATTGGAGTTTATATTACTTTATTTAATTAATAACAAACGCAAATAGAATCAGACATCAGAAGATCGTACACAAAACAATTTAGCAATTGACGTAACGATCAGTCGTTTGTTGCTTGTTCGATTTGCCCCACTCCAGTTATACGTGTATTTACACTGGATTCTACATTATTTATTGCGGCGTATACTGAAGCAATGAGATTAATTATCTGGCTTTTATTGTGATTACGTCTATTTTATGTCCGATTTACATTACGGAACATTTACTTTAACAGCTCGCCTATTGAGAGGGTGTTACTATACTTCTATGTATTAAGAATTTAATTGATAAAAGTATATTTCTTGAAATTGTAAAATTTTAATTCCACAATCTTGTTTTTGTAGTCTCTCTGCAGAGAGGTAATAAAATAGATTGAGGTGAACGTGAACAATTGTTCTCAAGATTTGATCGAAAGAAATGTTTAATATTGAACTTGAGGGAATCAATGTAAATGTGATGAGAACAAATACAAAATAATCCATCATACTTCATTAAATAATTTCCATGTAACAAAGAGAAAATAGGCATCGTTATTTCTGTTTCAATTCTGTCATTTTTTTTTTTATAACTTTTATAACTCACAATCATGTCTATAAAACCATTATCAAATAAAATGTTGCGTAAGAAAATCAGCAATCCCACTTTTATAGACTTCAAAATAAACATCAAACCTACAATGAAATGAGAACAAAACAAAGACAGACACAGAACACACAATTATTTCATCGCTATTTTTAAATTCACTTCACTGAAGCAATGTGGAAAATAATGAACTAAATCAGGTCGCAATTAGTACCTTACATATTCTAGTACAAAATTTATCGATTTTATTCGTCCATAGTTCGTATCTGATTTATAGGTGTAGATGGTAATATCTAGAACAAACTTCTCTAACTATTATGTTTTATGTTGTCAAAGTACCAGTGACCTCGATGTTTGTTCGCTCCCTTTTC
This sequence comes from Colias croceus, assembly GCF_905220415.1. Taxonomy (NCBI): domain Eukaryota; kingdom Metazoa; phylum Arthropoda; class Insecta; order Lepidoptera; family Pieridae; genus Colias; species Colias croceus. Next base: position 6,931,669 of record NC_059542.1, read on the forward strand.
CCATTAAAGAGTGAGCTCATCAAGTTATACCAATTAAATAACAATATTGAATGACAATGGAACAGGTACACAATAATTTTCTTCTTTAGTTTCAACACGAGTAATTATTATAAAATACTTTTTGGGAAGATGAAAACAAACGACATTCTGCACGAGACCACGCTCGCTATCAAAATATGTATCTGGATAAATTAATCAAGTCTTTCACTTGTATATTTAGATACAATCAACTACTGAATTTATTACGGCTTCTGATCTTTCCCAACCGAAGATACGAAATTGTTATGTAATATGATTCAAAAGCACATCTAGAAGTTGTCAAGTTTAATGCAAAAATGCTAAGAGCCTGAGTTTATATTTAAATTCACGGATTGACGGATCCGTCTGGAAATGCGACGAACTCCGAATTTTAATTGGGCGTAAAATGAATTTACTACCACCAACAGATACTTTATTTCTTTAAAACCTTTATGTATTAACATTAAAAACAAACCAGCTGTTGCACGTGGCTTGGCACGACGCAAGGTCAAAGAAAATTCCCATAGGAATTAGATGATTCAATGAGGTAAAAAGTACCCTTTAGGCTAATATATCACTTTCTAACCTCCCAATTATCTACGTACACAAAAAAGGGCTATACAATTTCTCCGTTGTAACGTGAAAGAAAATCAAACGAACCAACTCACTCTCACATTTTTTATTAATACGAAGAGTAAGGATAGTTTATGTAACATATTTGTCGAGATCAGCGTGAACTCGATCTTGCAAATATAAAACCTAGATAAATCCTGTTGGTTGCTGGTATAGATCCCAGAGGGATATCGTATTTTCTGATCAGCTAGGCAGTATATTTTATATACCTAGTCCTTTTTGCATCATTGGTGTGAATAATAAAAATATATACATCAACAAAGTCTAGGGATATTTTGTATTGCATCAAAATATATTAATTAAAAATCTATGAAGAATTTTGTGATATTGTAAATGGAAGAATTTATAGTTAAAGGTCTTTAAAAAAATCCGTGAACATGATATAAAATGTATCGAATATAGGGATTTTTTTTATCTCTTCAGTTCAATTACGAGTAGATATACTTAATCGTTTTTCTTTAAAATGATTGTTTTCGGGCATCTCAATATAACATCAGCTTTCTGTTCTTGTGTTCTCTTGCACTAAGTACAATACTTTATATTTACAGTTTCGAAATGTTTGTATGCAAGAAGCTGTGCAATAATTGTTACTTATTTATAGCCAAGATGTTCAGGAAATATAAACCGCATTTGCATTAACTCTAGGCGATTCGAGTGTTACGTACACAATCTATATTAGTACACACAACGACGACGCTTACATCAAACGAGTAAACATTAATTTTGCCAGAAGTACTATAAGATATATCATGTGTAGCATCAATTACAATGGAAGAAAACGTAAACATCGAATTATATCATGATAAAAAGTATTAAAAAAGTATACCAATACTCAACTCCATGACTGTGTATAAATAACAAACAGAATCTAATATAATATAGGAAAATACTATGAGACGACCGAACCATTATCTGTATTTTAAGAATACTTCCAAAATGCTGCATCATAATGTTATATTCAAAATGGATACATACATCCTCAATCCTAATCCCCAATTATATTTTTTCTAAATTTCGTCTATCTTGCTATTATCCTTGGATTAAAATACTGATGCGACGTAACAAGCTGCGAACAAAGGACTTTGTGAATTTGCAAAAGTTCAAGCGCTGTATTAGGCATGCGTCCCCAACAACAACTCCACATCTCAATATCAGTATAATATATCTTAGCAACAAAGAATAAAATTACAGTTCAGATATTGTAAAGAAACAATATTTAAATCAATGATATATATTTTTATCTATATTATACATACACATCAGACTATTGAAATTTAATTTGCTCTATAATTCAGAAACATAATAGGTAGTTAATATTGTTTGCTTGATACTCTGACGCACATTTCCAATTTATAACATATTTTGATAGAAGTATAGCAGAGGCGTCGTTAACTACCATTATGAAACTCCATAACGATTGCAAGAATGGTCACAAATTTACGATTATTTTACACGAAATCTCTCTCATCTGACAAAATTAATCTTACAATTATGATACCCTATTATATCCCCAAGAATGTAATAACTTCCTTTTTGTTAAGGCTATTATGCTACTCATATCTACTCTATATGTTTTGTACGCTACGCTACGCTGTAACATATGTCGTCTATTAATATTTATCACTTTTTAAAACAACAAGTAAAAAAATAGAAGAGTAACTAATAATGTAGAGTTTGGTCCAATATTACAAAAAAAATCCTTTATTTGCTTTTCATGACATTTCATCAGAAGAAAACGTAAAACGTATATATCACCTACAAAATAAAATGATGCTAAAGATTTCTAATCAACGACCGTATAAAACTTTGCCAAGTATCTCAGCACAGGTATTTTCTCTCAAACTTAGAGTTTGCGACGGATCTCCCTAAAGACCTGCACATTTATCGGGATGAGAAATAATTCCAGTAAAACATTTACTTCATACTGTACATTGGTTTCAAATACGAACTAAAATACTTATTCATTCAACAAGTCTTCTTTTAGAATCGGTTTCCAATCTTCTAAATGCATAGAAATTATTTAATACCGGTTGGAAATGTATTTCTATGTCTCTCCATTTTCTTTATTAACGTTGTTAATGCTGTTCTAAATCAATCGATATAAACATTTAATTATATTCATCGTCCATACAATAATTTTGTATTATGAAAAATCGTCCGGTGGGCAAATTTGACCAAATTTAATGGATCACTGGTTAACGCTGTACATTTAATTGTCTTTATATCACTCAAACACAGATGAGATAATTTGCGATGGGTAAAACGTTGAATTATGTCACAACCAGACTTTAATAATGTTCCATTAAGCCGTTACAATAGGAAATGTTATATAATAACGTCATTAAAGGAAGGCAAAAACAATTTTACAAAATTTTGTCCGCAACAGTAGAAACATATACGAGCCATAGCGATCTAGAACTATACTAACTATAACCCTGTTATTTTGAATCTAAATCAATGGAAATTAATTAAATAAATCTTATAATGCATGCCGGTTTCACAGATTCTGGATTTTTTATATCTGTTTAGCTTAGTTGTCAGCTGTTAAAATGACAGAGTATCTGATAGTTGAGGATCAAGGGATAGTAATCTAGTAAATAATTTAGCATTAAAAAAATCCAATATCAAAAGAACCTGAGTAGGTCTAGTTACGTGACCCATCCTTAAATAAATCCTAAACTATTTTCAACTATATTTTTGATATTTAAACAAAACCTAGTCTTTAATAAAACTTGTATCTACTTACATAACACTTACATTCAAAAAATGTATTTCTACGTATCATTTAAATTAGTCGTTTTACAATTCAGTAATACCTCAAAATAAACATAAAAAAGATTTCAAAGAATGAATCATATTAAAAAATATTTACATGTTTGTGAAAGTCTCCTGTTAACACAATAAAAGGTATATAGGTGTGTTCAAATACTGGTATCGCTATCGCGGTAAATACACCTCAGGCACCGGCGTTATTTGACTGCATTATTTATTTATTTTGTTGTACGGATAAGCACAATAGCGCCTTATTCTAATAACAATAAAAGGCAAATTTACAGGTTAAATTACTAGAATGCAGCCGCGCTTTGCTGTGCCGCAGTCCAATGCTAATATTAGGCGAATCGATAGTGATTTCTAGGGCTCAATGGGTTAATTTATAAAAGAAAAGTGCTAAAAACTAGAAAATTTCAAATCATTTAGTAAACTTCTATCAATCTAATAAAGCTATTTATAAGATTATTTAGTGAGCATCCTTATCGTTTAACAAAAACATCGACTTACCACCGGCTTAATAGAACACTACAACGTCATAAGTTCATACAAGATGAATCTAAGACTGTAACAATATTATGGCATTACCAAACAGGGAGTGTTTTGTGAAAACTTATAGAAACAAGCCATATTTTTAAACTCCTAAATTCACATTACAGATAAAAATGCATATTTTTTTAAACATTTCAAATAATATTATCACATATCAAGCCGAGATGGTTGACAGCAGCTGAAAAGTGATTGCTTCCTTCTTGAGAAACATAATTTTCATGTATAAATTAATAATCGTTCTAATTTAACTGAACTTCTGCTCATTCCAATTAATTGTTTCAAATGTTGTAATTAGTTACGTATAAAACTTTATGAAAGAGATGAGATCTTAGAATATTAAATCATTGGAAACATGATTCGTTGTTATAGAAGCTTGTTACGTATTACTACGAATGACAATAGAATATATCTATACTAATATTATAAAGCTAAAGAGTTTGTTTGTTTGTTTGAACGCGCTAATCTCGGAAACTACTGGTCCGATTTGAAAAGTTCTTTCGGTGTTAGATAGCCCATTTATCGAGGAAGGTTATAGGCTATATATCATCATCATGCCACGAGGCTACGACCAACAGGAGTGGAGCCACGGGGGTGAAACCGCGCCGAGCGGCTAGTCTTATTCTTCTTATAACCAATGTTATGTAATATGTTCTGTTTCTACACAAATATCTTTGAGAGTTGATAACAAATTTGTGTGGGCGGTAAAAAATCGATTAAACAATGTTCGAGAACAAAGAAAATCGCGGAGAAAATACACAGGAAAAAATGTGAGTGTGTAGGCACAATAGGTGTGTCACTAATTACCAGTTGTCATTTGTATGAAAATATATTATGAATTTAAAATTTTGTAATTTATTAAAATATTCGATTACGAGAACATAATATTTAAAATGTATAGAATGTTGTTTAGTTTTTAATTAAAGGGGTTTTAAAAGTTTTTTATTATATGTCAATACCTACTTTATTTAAAATTGTTCTTTCATGCAATAGTAAATAATTATGTTTTTTTTTAATTTACACTTGAATTAACACAAGGCACTTATAAATAAAACTGAATTTAGAATAAAATGTACCGTAGACCGTAGGTATTTTCAATCCTCAAGTAATTTGAATTTTGAATACTTGGACAACATGTTATGCCATGTATAAAATATATCTAAAACGCTTCTCAATTGCATTATGTAACATGTCTGATGTATAGCCTATAACATAGAGGTATGTATGATTTAAATTGAATATTACAACCCTCCGGCAAGGGCCTCCAGCATGTGATAAACTTGCGGAATGAGATAATTTCAGCAGAATTCAACCGTTTTATTTGTAACATTTGTTTCCTCCATAACGCTCAACAAATCCTGTTAAAGAAAACGACTGATTGATAAGAATCTTTTATCGCAGTTTCGCAGTACTTTGCTACAAAGTAAGAACTCAAAGTATTTATAGGGCCAAGTTATAGGCTATCTTGCAGGATTTAGTCTTCAAATAAATTGAAATTTACAGCACACATTTACACGTACAAATGTACATGAACGTAAATTTATACTTACTGTATTTATAATAATAATAAAATATAACTGAATTAAGGCATAACAGAACGGTAATAGCTTTGTTTTCTAGAGATATTGCTTGCTCGTGGTCTAATGGATTGATTTATTAGTACAACGCTACGTTGAAGGAAAATAATGCTTCTTTTGTTATAGTAGCTTTGGCTTGAGTGATAACAATTGATAGAGTTTATAGATTTCTGGACTATTGGGTACGTTTTGTTAGTGACAATTGTAAAAGTGGTTGGTGATATAACGGTGTGTGAAGAGGCCAATATTATGATTATGATAGTTATATTTTATTTTTTCTAAAATTTGTTTCTAATAAATACACTTTATTTTATTACTTATTTGATTTATTCTTACTAAGTAACACCGAAAAATATAAAAATGCATGTTTAGTATAAAAGCAAAGACGACAGCCTACCCTCATCGGAGCTAAATTCATTGTTAACTTAGTATAATGGCAAAGTTCGATAAATTGATTACCTATACTATAACCTCTATTCAGACACCTTTTACCTTTCAATCAAACCTACATTTCCCCGTGCCGACGGTGATTAATCATCGCAATATGTATCATATATTATATGTATTATGTATACCGTGAATAGGCTACGCATACACGCTACAACAAAAGCTGTCTGTGTGAATAGAACCTGCTTAGGGCTTTGTAAGCTACGCTGGTTCACAAGCCGCAGTTATTTACTCCGAATTTTTGGTATTTGTATTTTGTGTACGTTGGTATTTAAAGACTCGTTATTATTCTGTTCTTCTAGCTCGCGTATTTACTCTGTATTAAATAATTTATACCTGCCGGTAGAAGACGAAGTACCTACTATCAACATTTAATTGAAACATAAATATTAGTATTGTATGTATATTAATTAGTATGAATATACGTTATATTATTCAGATCGAAATTTTCTCAATGTAAAATAAAAAAGCTGTAAAAGCTCCCCGTATTGGTTCTTGTGGATTTTTATTTATCGATAACGAGAATTACATAAAGCATTCTCACAAAAGATCGTTTTCCAATCTATTCAATGTGCAAGTCCGAAAAATTCGAATACAAAAAACTAAATCACAATTTCATATCGTACATCGAACATTTTTAGCAAGAATTCGCGTGCTGAAAGTGGCTTTTCATACGGATTCATTGATATCACAAACAGACAACAATAATATTTTTATTCTCACTTGTGCATTTAAAGTAAAACCTTGTTAAACTTACAAGTTCTTTTCATGGGATATATAGATAGTTATTTCCAAAATGATATAGGAGATAATGTGCACATTATGGCCTGTAAATAAAGTACAATAAAAACTTTTGTCACAAATATTTTTTATAACTTAACAGTAAAATGTACGTGAATTTTCCAAACGCAAGATTTTATTTACCGGGACATCATTTACCTCATTAGCTTAAGTAATACAGGGTTTTAAAATAAATCAAAGCCTCGGTGCTAAAGCCTTCTATGAATTATTGTGCATGTTACTTATTACTCCAACAAATGAATTTATAATTCGTAATTGAGCTTTTTAAAATATTCTGAATATATTAAATATTTATGTGACGTTTTTTCATTTATATTAAAAAATATCACACAGCCTCCGTATTAAAATTTTATCGTACTTTAAAACTAAAAAGCCTTCCCTTTTCAAATAATTTATAAGAATTAAAAGAATAAGGGTACAAAGAGTGTCCGGTGTAGTTAGCTACCAACCCTTAATTTAGGCAATTTGCAAATTGTGATTAATTTTTTAGCAAGCGATTTTTACAGAAGCGTAAATATTTCCATTAAATTTTTGGTCCATGGAGATAAATTTTGAAACCTACAGTCGCAATGCTAATAAAAATCCACACGATACAGAAATTGTTCGTTCCGGTACTCCACTATTACTAAATGACACATATTGTTCCATAATGTCATGAGGCTCGTATTGATCTTGTCGTGTTAAATAGTGTCAGAAATGCGTGGGTTCCTCCTGGTATTGTTTCATGTTTACGTAATTCATAAAAGCTAAAATTTTCCATACATTAGTTGGATATTACATTTATTTTAACAAAAACGTAAATTAAAAAGCGCAAAACTTTGATCATAATGCCTCCTGAAAAGAATATGGTGGATGTTGCAATAATAATCTTATCCCTTAAACGAAATCTGAATAATGTAAATATTTTCAATTTTCATTTATATTTGAAGGTAAGTACATTTAAATCTATTTCGACGAGAGCTTCCATTATGCTATTTAGCGCTCGGGAGTTGCAAGTTTCATATTACACGTATTTCTACACGGTAAACACATTAGCTTAGACATTCCAATTTTACTACTAATGTGCGAACTAAATTGTCATTTTCGGGACTCCTAAACAGAATTGCTCGGAATTTCTGTAATTACTCGGGTCTCTAAATGACATTAAGGAGCAGATTGAGAACAGAACTATTTTAAATTGAAAAAGTTGTTTGTGACTAAGGGACAGTTGGAGCCAGGCCGCAAAGTTTGCCAGAGTTGTTCTCTTCGAAGCTAATGGTAAGAAATTGTGTAAATTATTAACACATTTCCTACTGCTGTTAGCGCGGTCTATAGAAAATGTTTAAACTTTTTACCTCACCGCGTTTTTAAATTTGAAGAAAGTAGTGTTTTCACTTGTACGTTCAGAGCCGATGATGATGGGGAACTAGTACCTATTGTATTTCTACGAAAATATTTATATTAGTATACAGCAAAAATAATCGTCAAAAATATAAACTCCAAACCCAAGCCAAAAATAATCAATTTTATGCTATACTTAACCATACAAAAGTAAATATTAAAACGGTAAGATACCACTCAATTATCTTGGTAATTAATATAACATACAAAAACATGGACGCATAGATTACGTCAATAATGATAAATTTTTTTAAAATATTTTAGTTCGTTCCTTCGTGTAAGGTTAATAAAATATTACAAATTTTATACTAATACACTGGATTAGTTATGTGTTAGTAATAGTGAACCATAAACTCAGTTAAGCCTTTTACGACATGTATCTCACGTCTCACGCTTTTGTTAGCAAAGAAAACAAATTATGTATTACCTAAGTTCTCAAAGTTGTTTATACGACACGAATAATTTTAAAGTGCTATCACTCATAATCATTTATGACTAGTGGGAATTAACTTTTGCGTTTTATGATTACTTAAGACTTCTTTTGGATTAAAGTGGGCGCCGTCCGAGCTAAGGTGGATTACCTTATGTAGGTACCGTGGTAGATATTCTCCTTGGTTGAATTGCAGTATTAGCAGTGAATTCTTATTTTGTTACATGAAGACTGTGAACATTATATTGATTCTTGCTTTGATTTCATATTCTTTCAATTCAATCAGCGTTCGCAATTGAAAATTTGCAATACATTTCTTGTGAATTACATGAATGGGCGCCATGATTGATGGATTCACGTTTAAAGAAAACATTCACATGAAAAATTGAAGAAAATTGATGTGATTTGAAAAGAACAAGGAGAAAATATCTTGACAACTCTGTGGAAACTGATACGAACTGTTTATGCGGATAAGCTAAGCAGAGAGCTAATTTCTATGTAATAAGACCCAAGAAATTCTAAATGAAGCTTACTTAAATAAATAAATGTTTTAGGTGGATTTTAGCAGTAATCTTTGTGGAATTAATATAGAAGTTTGGATTAACATACATGTTTCATATGCTAAAACATAATTTCATTAAACGATCGTAACATTGTGCTCTATATTTTTATCTGTTTTAAATTTAACGTTTTTTACAAAAACAAAAATGAATTATTTTCAATAAATTGTGAAGAAAAATAATTTAATTATGATAATAGATCGAATTATGTTTGCAAACATTGATACATCTATACCACTACATGACTAGGTACAGTAATTATATAGTAATGCAATGAAATCACATCGGAATAAGGTTAATATTTTCACACATCGAGAAATACTAAATGAAACATATAAAAACAAAACCCTACGCTAATGGCACATTCTTAACTAAATTGTTGTCAGTTAAAACAACCCACATTCTGACGCAAGAGAATAACAAAAGCGAAGTTATTAAAACAAACGAAATAAAAGAATAGCACAATTTTATACACGGACAAACTTGCATACTCTTTTATACTGCAAAACATTCAAAACAGTATGACAAAATCATACACCCGCATTTTGGAGCTTGGCGTAATATCTAAGTCCTCATACCTAGTTAGTTTTCCAACTAATTAACCATTTGGCACTACTCGATATTAATTATAAACTCAAATGTAATGAATTTATCGTTCAAGGTTTCCTAAAGAAGGTTTTAATTTGCATATTGTGTTTTAAATAATTGATAAATATTAACTAAACACGTTCGTTTTTATACCTTGTTATTTTTTTTTAAACGTTACTGGCAAAATAATTGACAGAGACTGCCTGAAGCAGTTGTCGAACTAAAATTTTTATAATATGCATGTTAAAGTTTATAAATCAGAGACAATAAAATATTTCAAATGTTCACTTATTAAACGAGACAATCTAGGCATAAAATATGTATTATTTTCTCGAAGCATATAATCATTACCCTTCTAATTACTGACATTATGCTTAAAGACGTAAGAATGCTTTAAGAGCTTTTATAACACGCATTAACTACGACTTTTATTTAATGCGCTGTGGCCTACTTTTATTGCTATATAAAACTGTCTCGGTAGATTAAGTTTTGTAGCCATATAATTGTATAGCAGGAACGTATAAAAACTTACCGGACGTTGGCGAGGGTGTGTCTTCGGCTCTTGAGGTATCGTCCATGGTATTTTTGTAGTTCTCCAATGCTGCCTTGTTCGGCCTGCATCCTGACGGTCTGTGGCTGCGGCGGAGGCGCCTCGTCCCCCGATTGGCCGGAGGGCGACGCACTGACCGTACCGGAGCCACGCTTGCGGGCCTTATTCGACTTTCTAGCCGCCGCCGAAACGCATATCTTAACTGACGATGGACTTCCGAAACCTCTCTTCTTCCCGGAACTTCGCGATGAAGTAAAGGCAGTGTCAGTGCTACTCCGTGTACTCTTGTAGGAAGGGGTTAGAGTCGCGTCTGTAGCGTCTTCTAGAGGCCAATCGGAATCGTCCTCTTCTTCTATACCAGGTAAAGGGGATTGCTGTCCAAGCGGGCGCGGAGAGCTTATTATAGGCTCGGGAGCAACTGTAAATTAATTAAAAAGCATTAATTTTATACGTACCTATGTGATTATGATAATAAATTTTATACAGGCGAACATTTTACTAAACCACATGTTTTTACAGTATTTAAATCAAACCGCGACTGTAGGCAAAACAAATTATAAATTAAATTTGTTACAATTCTGAGAGCTTTTAGCTCTATGTTTTAAGAATTGTTTCAGAATTATGTATTCCACGGTAGTCTTTGAATAATTGAATGAATAATTTTCACCTTTCTGAAATATAACTAACTACTTACGGTCGGAATACAAAAAACGGCCCGTTCTCAGCATAAAAATTATTCAATTTTTTTTTTAATATATTACAATAAATTTTGTGATTTCACTGGAATCTAATCCATTTAAATTTAATATTTGATATGCATAAGATACAAAGTAATTAATTATCTGACAAAAGTAACATTTTTAACATCTCTATTCATCGTTTTCATATATAGCTCTGAATTCATTATTTACCGCCTATTCTTGGTTTTGTAAACATTCACAATTCCGTATTATTTACTTTTAATTTTAATATTTTGTACCTATTCATGAAAATAAATACTCAACCTATAATTTTTTTTTTTTCGTAATACACATAACAATCACTGCTAAATATACTTATAGAAATATCAAATTGATATGGTTCAACAACGTGTAGGTTTAGCTTTTAATGTTATTGAGTTAACGTACATCGAACATAATATGAAATTACCGCATAGTAGGTGGATTTAATTAGAGTAATCATGCAAGCTAAACACTTGTAATAATATAATTTCAATACGGATTTTGGTCGTGTAATTATTGAATTTGCCCTAAATTAAATGGTTAACAAAGCTCATAGGATCTATTAAGCATTAATGAACATTGAATATAGAGCTCAACATTTTTACTAGGTCATTGCTATACACCTATTTTAATTTATTTCCCATTAGTTACCAATGGTTACTGTTAAGGCTTGCTTGTTCCCAAAGTTAATCGCTTTGATTGAATGGTCCGGGTGTAGCTATCCGATTGAGTAAATTAATGGGGACTGCGATTGAGCACTAACAAATTAAAAGTAATAGTGGAACTCATGAAAAGCACATATTCTGAACAGAAGATGGTCTATATGTTTAATATGAAATGCGTTCGACCTATTCTCTACGTAATAGCACAAGATTTTTATGCTTTTATTCTTCTATTTCTTAGGTATAAGTTATAGATGTTTAGCTGAAATAAACCAATACTCGTCTCGTATCTTGCCTCAGTTAGATTGAAAAAATATTATAGGCCTCTCGTGGCGTAACTTACGAAATAACGAAGCCGAAAATCGACGCTGTCTCCAGGGACTGAGCTAAATTAGAACATAGTGTAATAAAATATGTTTTACTAGGAATATTATTTCATAGTTTTTACTTCAATATTAGGTGAAAGTGGGCAGCACCAGCCAAAATATGAGTAGCATATTAAATAATGTTGTTTAATATCTAGTCCTATGCTATGACGCACATGTTTCTCTACAGCTACATCAAAGGTAATTCTGTAATGAAAATTATGTATGAAAAATTTATTTTTCCTGTACATATCATATTCTATCTAATCCTACGAACGTTATTAATACAAAAAGGTTTTATTTTGATATATTGTGATTTTTATTTTTAAATCACGCAAAACTATCATAATATAGTATGAGCTTTAGGAAAATCTCATTACTAGCCTTGAAAGAGATTCATAAGTTTTATTTAAAACTAGCTTCCGCCCGCGACTCCGTCCGCGCGGATGTCGGTCTTCGCGTGGATGGTTATTTCTCCATTTTGAGTACCTCTGTCAATAACATCTTATAAATATCTATTGGACCCAATTCCCAAATACGGCTAGGCCTATAATAATACGCAACGTGTGTTCGCGGTTCTACGGAACAACGTCTATGGATAAAACTGAAAAATTAAGATTAATTTTTTTCTACGTATTTTTCCAGGATAAAAAGTATCCTATTTTACGCCCAGGATAATAAGGTATAATTATACCAAGTTTCATCGAAATCGAACCGCTAGTTTTCACGTGATGCCTTCACATACAGACAGACAGACAGACAGACAGACAGACAAAAATTTTTTTAATCACATATTTGGGTTTGGTATCGATCCAGTAACACCCCCTGCTATTTATTTTTTCAATATTTTCAATGTACAGAATTGACCCTTCTACAGATTTATTATATGTATAGATAACTGTAGAAAGATAGTCTTCAACAGGACTTTAATTAATTTGTAATAGGTTAGTCTAATATATTACTAATATTAGTAGGAATATTTATTTATATTTAAAGTACCAGTGTAGCCCTTTAATCGATTCATATAATTTAGACGAATACTCAATGTTGTAAGTAATAAACTGTATAGTTTGGAATAAAAGCTATTAGGTTAGCAACTAAAATAACAACTGCCGCATCAATTAAACAGAACCATAGAGAACGATGAAGAATGATACATAATGTACGACTTAATAGCGCAAATCTGCATACAAGTAACAACAAGCGATACAATATAACACAAATATAATGTCAGAGCACTTATAAAATGCATGCCGCGTTGAGGGCCGTGGCTTATGCAGAAAGACTACGTTCAAATTCGTGAAGTGGCTTTTATGATATTTGAACACAACATGTTGTGGCCATGAAGTCTAGCTCAATGCTAACCTAATGCTCGTAAATATATTAAATGGTACAGAGATATCTATGTACCTAATATATCAACTACATATTGTTTATCGCGAATTTCTCTGAGAGAAAGAAATATGACTTACGAAAATCGCAAATACCGGGCTTATGCTTTATCATAAATATTATTCATTGAATGAAAATTATTTATATAAATACGTAGCTTATTTTATAATAAATTGCAGTTTGCTAAAAACTTTTCAGACGATACTTTCAATGATGGGTCGCGAGAGTCGCGATCGAGACTGAAATAGAAAGACTTTGTATATAGGACTATAATTAATTGACTCGATTAGCAGAGTGGTGTTATTAATAGATGGCATGTTAATAGATATTAGTTTAACTGACTAAATAAATGTTATAATTCAGTTGGCTATTACATTATTTGAAAAACATTCCAAGATAATATTATAATTTAGTTGAAAAAAGTCGAAGGAAGTCACGACGTTGACATAAAGAAGCTTATGAAAATGAATGTACCAATAATCATAAATAACCTTTTATGCAGCATTTTTTAATAAAAGCATACAGATCGGGGGGCACGGTAGTGCCCCCGCCAAGACGAGCCAAGCGAACAAGCGGGCACTACCTACCTTTTCTCGAAGCGCTTCGACGTTTTTTTGAACCCTCATAACTTGGGTTTGGATTATGCTAGATCAACAAAATTTTCGGGATATATTGTCAATAGCGGACTTATTGGATATATTAAGTTTTAATTACTTTAGCTTTTATACTTCAGATTTTATTTATATCTAAAAAACGCTAATTTCGTCACTGACTCACTGATGATCATCAAAATTCTTAAGGTATTTCCTAATGTCCTAGAAAGCTGAAATTTTTTATGTAAGCTAGTATTAGCACACAAACAACAAAAAAAATATAAAACTTGTAACTTTCATCCCCCAACCCCTTAAACTAGGGGATGGGAGTTTGTATGAGACCTGTAATTTTAAATTAAATTTTGATGACGTTAGAGGTCTAATCTAATAATCTAAAACTTGGTTCCCCTAGATATATATATGTATACTGTATAGGTACTCCTTGTTAAAAAAAAGAAATAAATAAAACTTTAATCGACATTTAAAATTTTGTTACAAACAACTTACAAAAAGAAATGAAATCCCACCAAAAACATTTTCATGTAAAATGTTGCCAAGACGAGCCCATATGACTCGCACTGTCAAAAAGTTATCAGATCTCATGTAGAGCCAAGCTTTTAACACTACACGCCCTAACTCTACAAGGCCTAACTTCACAAACTCTACACCTGAGTCAAAATATGTGGCTTGGCCGTTCGTTACTACAAGAACTATTGTATAACACAAAAGTAATGAACAGTGAATTAATTTTTCACCTTACGCCGATGTGAATGTAGCGAAATGGCCAAGCCACATATTTTGACTAAGGTGTAGAGTTTGTGAAATTAGGCCTTGTAGAGTTAGGGCGTGTAGTGTTAAAAGCTTGGCTCTACATGAGATCTGATAACTTTTTGACAGTGCGAGTCATATGGGCTCGTCTTGGCAACATTTTACATGAAAATGTTTTTGGTGGGATAAAATTTACATCAAGCTTTGTGATTTGATATTCAGAATTAAAGCCCACGCTAAAAACATTATTTCAAAAATGATTTCAAATTCAATTTAAATTCGCTGTTTTCCTTGCTTTACCATTTCTTGCTTGAATGCTTGATTTTTTTTTGTCTATATTATCTTCTATCTGACTGATTAGCTTTTATCAACCATTAAACTGTAATTTATGTCAAATATTTATTTTTAAATAAACTTAATACCCATTTTTTCACATTGATACTATCATCATATTATTTCGTTTATTTAATTCAACGTTTGATTTGCTCTACTGTGAATGCGGTCACGGATTCCTCTAAAATCTAAATATTTATTGAAAATCTTAGACTTATTACCTATTATCTTTTAAATTTATATGGGTGACATAAGGAAGGGACGGGATTTTTAGATTATTTTTATAATTAGATTAGATAATTTTTATTAGCACTGTCATAACTATATTCATAGGTCTTTAGACAGGAAACATTATTATAATCAATGCAATCTCAACAATTTCACGGGAATTAAAAGTCCCCTACGTATAAAAAGTGCTAAGCTATCATTCGATGAGGTGCAAAATTAACATTGGAAGAAATGAGAGGCAGATAAAAGATAATGAAACAACTTTAAGGCGTGAATTTATAAAATCACCCTTAAGTAACGAAGTTTTGTAACCCAAATAAAAATGCTTTTTTATTTGTTAACAGGGTGATAATATAAGAGGGCAGTTACATCTATTTTCTTTTCATGAAAGTAATACATCGCACCTCATAACAAACGTGAAATTAATGTCAATATCATTCGCTTGCAATGGCTATCGATCCGCCCATTGTAAATATTGGTAGGCACGAGGCCGCTCCTACCGACTATCTATTGACTCTATTGTGGTGTAGTCAAATTGCGATGAAAGCTGAAACTTTACACTTTGATTGCCAATAATGTAACACGTTTCTAACCCAATTGCTTTGTTAATTTACATCTACATAATATTATGATCTATTTCGCAGTTTGTTCTTTGCCACAATTAGTAATTTAAAAATAAATAATTGATAAGATCTTACCATAAAATATTTGACGTCACCGAGTAAAATTTACATAAAACTGTGTGATTAATCTAATAGTCTGTTAATTAAAAATCTAATTAAAATCTACGCAAAGTACACCTACGTTCGTAGCAAGTCATGATGTGTGTTTATCATTAAAAGTTTGTTTTTCATTAAGCAAACTACATTTTTCGCAAACGCTTATTTGCGAGACAGTTATACATTCATGCATGTTTATGAACTAACAAAGACGTGGTTAATTAAATGTTTTCTTTAATCATTAAAAGCTGAAACTTCATAGTTTTAAAGTTAATAGCAATATTATAAACTGTTACATTTCTGAACAATATAACATTTTAAGGTGTGCCGCGTGAGAAATATAAAACTAAGAATTATAATACTACTTATATAATATAAACAATACGTTATGCCATCAAATATTTGGTACCTTATAATTAAATTATCAGGATCCAATAATGCAAATGAATGGAAATAGAGCGGAGAAGGTCATTACTGAAAATGAAATTTACATAACGGTTGACGTCGGTCAGTAAAGAGTTGGCGGAAACTACTATTTGTTTGTTTAATGTGTTTATTATAATATTCACATTATTATGTAAAAAGTGACACCCTCCGTCACATGCAAAGCAACAGTGCAATTACTCTCTACAATTATTCCATACTTTTTAGTAGGTCAAATTTATCCATTTTTTTTTTTTTGTATCTTTATCTTGATCTGAGTATCTATCTCACCTTTTTTCATCATTTATTTATGAATTTTATGCAACGTAAATAAAACACTATAATCTAATAATAATAATACACCTTAATTAAATATAGGTAGGTTAATTCATTCTACTCTGTGATGCAAGTAATGACCGAAAAATAATATCTATTTTATTTTTTATGTAAGAGAAATTTGAAATTATTATCTATTCTTAACGTCATAGATAAATAATAAAAAAAGTTATTTCAGTGAATAAATATTTTATGAAGAATTCTAAAGTTTTTCAAGATAAAAGCTTCCACGTTATTTTGTTGTCAGCGGTCGAGTCTCCTGACTTTTCATTTTCGTTTTCTCGACTAGAATGTATATTTTTTGTAATTAGGGAGGTAGAACGGACAATGCAAAAAACTAAATAAACTAACAAGACAATGGTACCTTGATTGTCTAGATATTTTTCTTTAGAAGCTATGCCATATTATATCTAATGTATGATACTGATGAACACAATATCTCTCAAGTGTTACAAGGCCGCATTTATTAAAAATCTTATACATTGTTCACGATTCACTGCGCTGAAAAATCAAGCGCAAAGTATTGGTTTTTAGGTACATAGTAGTAACAGAATTTTTATACGATTTATCCATAATCTTCAGCTTTCCTTACAAAGAATGCCGATAAGGTTCACACTTAAACGATAGTATATTAAAATGCGAAAAGTTTGACATGGTTATTCAATTATAAGTTGTGGCTCTCCAGTATGCAAATGAAAAGTTCGCAAAAGGTTGTACACGACTGTAGTTGTTTCCAATCGATAGTTCGAGAAGCCACTTAAATAAAAGATAAATCTCTAGAGAAATAATTTAGCTGTATTCACGAAATGTCTTTAAATTATCTTCCCTCTGAATTTAGAAGTAATTTTTGCCCCAATTACATTTATTTATTATTAATCCTGTTTTAAAACACACACTTTGTCTTGATATAAAATGAATCACGAGCTAAGAAAGGTAAATTTTATGTTTAGCAAAATGTTCGCTTAAATCTAATGGAAGTAATTATTGAAGTCAAATACGGAGAGCTCATCTCTGCATATTAAAATGTCCTGAAATATTTTAATTATCATCCTAAATCTTTGAAACCCTTCAGAGACAAAAATTCATTCACTAAGGTTCACTCGAGGTTATCTGTACGTATTCAAAGCTTTAGTTAGAATAAGGACATTTATATATATATATATATATTTTTTTGTATATTGCTTGACTTTAGCTGGGGTGTTTGTTATTTTATTTAATAAAAATCAATACATTAATGACTCATTTAAATCAAGAAAGTTAATGCAATCAAAATCAAATAAAATATGCATAATTTAATTTATATTTTTATAGTACAAGAGGTAATGTGGCAATTGATAAAAAAAAATATTTAAAAACGTATTTAATGATTTAATATTCAAACACGTATGTATTAAAAACTAAAAATATTCAAACCAATATTCATCTTATAATCAACGTGGTCGAATCATGTTAATTTAATCCTTTTGAGCTAATTTATGTGAAAGTTTGTGAATACAGACTACAGAGGGTAAGATATTTATCACTCTTTCGAGCAAACCGACTCTAACCTTTTTGAAATTCTAGGACTAATGGACCCGGAAAATTATATTAGTTACGAGTAGCGGTTAAAGGAGAGGGGGAAACTAAACGAAATGCAGACGACGCTGCGGGTAACGACTAACGATCATGTTTACATACAGTTATAAAGAACTGCATATTTGCATTGCACGTTCCCCATAATTATCCAATTAGCTTCTTGTTTATATGCTACTCTGACAGATGAATACACAACCTAATCACTACTTGGTGCTAAAAATAAAAAAATCTCATCAATAATACATACGTAAATTTCATTGCTATCCAATAAAAACACTACACCACTACCTCACTCACTAACACTTAATTGAATACAACTTTTTTCCATCACCCATAGTTTCCACATTAGCATAAATAACGAAACCGTATGATAGTCCGTACCAAATGGAGATCGCAAATCGACTAATTCTGTTAGCGGCAACTCGTACTATAAAAGTGTGCATACTTTGACATAGAACAGTGAACATTGAAATGTCATCACATCGCCAGATTAGTACTCAATCGGAACTCACTGACAAGACGGAAGTAACTGTTGAATTTCACACTTTGTAAAGTTCACATTCAATTTATTCATAAAATTTTATTGTATTTTCATCATAAAAGAAGCAACATCTTGTCGATTATGAAAAGTTGATAGTGACATTTCAGCGACAAGCTATCCACATATTTGCAAAGAGATTGCGTTCAATCGAGAATAGCGTACTATTATCGGAACACGGATGGGTTGTAAAAATGAAGTAAACTATATTACGGCCTCAGGTCCTTTCCATAGTAAAATGTTACTCCCAAACGCTTATATATTGTGGAAGGAGAGCAATAATATCAGAGAATACCGGCCAGAGAGTTTCGTGGTTTTGTGCGTTTACGACCTTGGAAATTTTTATTTGGAAATAGGACAAACTAGCTTAAAGAATGATATCCTTTTTTATGGTTATTTTATAATGATACAAAACTGAACGTTGCTTTTACATTTTCATATTTAATTAGTGAACGTTTTATAAATAGGTATTCAATATTCATTAAACGCTATCCAAATAACCACTGAAATGTTAAATTGTGTATTAAAGCTATGAGCGATTAAAAATGTTGTCGTTATATGAGCTTTTGAAAACTTTCAATGTCAGCGTACAAGTTGTATATTTGTAGGTTTAACGCACAGAACGATTACCATACATCAAGTGAAGGAACGATCGAGGGTTTAACATACTGCAATACGAATACAAAGGAACCTCAATGTATTATGCTATTAAACGCGCCGCGATATAACGATTGATGTGAAGCCGTGGCGAATTTCGCTTAACTGAGAGCTTAATGAAAATTCAACAGCCTGCCTTTATGTTACATAATGCACTTGCATACTTGCCGTACATTGGAGTTCTCAACAAAATCCAAGGTCAATGGTCGAAAATCTTTTATTAGATTACATGAGTTTTTCTGTAATATTTTTTTATAACTCAATTAAGAATCTCTGAAAGGTTTCAAATGTTTAATGGATAATCTTTTAGCTCTATGACTCTCCTTCTAGATACATACAAAACTAAATGAATATGACAATCATAAAGAACTTACCGTATTCCTTGTGTGAAGGCTGCGGGCTGCCCTCCCTCAAGGCATAGTCGGCGTCGTCAGGCGCCGCCGTGCGCGCCCCGCACCAGGGCACGCAGCAACGGAACACCCCTCCTCCCACCACCTTGCTGCCGTCTGCGCCTTCCTACCCAATGCGCACCCGCAGACCACACACACACTAGCACGACCCAACACTGAACACTTTAAAATCACCATTCGCAATTCACTGTAAGTTCTCGCGGCAAATAACGTAGCGTCCTACTTCTACAATTGGCACGTATAAAAAGCGTAAGTGTAAGAAAAGCTAGTTCAGTCTTGAAAGTTGGCGAAGATAAAATTTGTTGATATGTCAGTCTAGCGTTTGAACATCAAGTTATTGATATTTAAAAGACTGTATTTTTAGAATGTAAGAGTAGAAAGGCGATAGATTTTCAGTTATATAAACAATGTTTAACCAGTTTTTTTAGAAATGTTTATTTCAATATATTGTTTTGCATTTTATTTGTTGAACACTAAATTTAACCCATATTTGCAGTTGTTCTGAAAGTCGTAATCAACATGCTATCGATTCACTAAAAAAAGTACAAAACAAAGTCTATCGCATTTTAGCTTTATTTTGTTTGCTCTACATAGTTTTATTCCAATTCTAAAATCAGTGTATTTTACTAGTTTCACCAGAAATAAATTGGTAATAATCAGAGTGAATTCCCACATTCATATTTATACACTCGGATCATTTCTTAAGTGAATATACTTAATACTTCTAGAACAAATGGAACCTTTATATCTTGTAAGAGCTCTACAGCGCGCATTTAATCCTTTTTATTTGCAACAATTAACTCGCGGTAGAATATATCTAGTAAAAACGTGGCACGATTCATCACAGTGCATTATGATTGTGACGAAAAGATAATCCGTACGTATTTGTTGGCAAGTCACCAATTAACCACATAATAATTCCTCATACAGTTATTAATGTTGAGTGCAAACACTTGTCTTATAGAAGCACGGAAATAGAAGAGGCCAAATCGTCGTTCGCTTCTTTAATTGAATACGTTCTGTGTATGGATGTCATTTTAGATGAAAAGAAATATCAAGTAAATATATTATATTTGAGTTAGAATTTTTAGTCTATTTTTATACATATTTCAAGACAATATAATTTTTGCTATATGCTTATACAGGCGCTACAACATATCTGTTTTTTGGATATTGCAATATTAAGAGAGATTTACTTTCCTTTTTTATGTTTTTAATATAATTAAACCCCACTGATTCCGAATACAACGTTATCATCAATTTGTAAAATAATTTAAATTGCAACATAAGTGTGGAGTATATAATGTATTCAAACTATACGTCAACTGATAGGTAGTAAACAGATTGAATATCTAAAGGATTGAAAGTAACAAGCATTATACATTTTGATATCTCTCCCATTGTATAGCTCTATTCAGAGATAATAATAAAAGTAGCTATATTTGCTGGATAAACTAACAACAGTAGAAACAATAAACAATGAGATCTTTATCAATGCCTATTATGTCAGTACCGCAAACATTATTATCATTAAACGTTTTGAATGACGTTCAATCCTAACTAAATAATGAATTGAATAATTCCATGTTATACGACTCTACCACACTCTACTTCAGTCTAGTAATTTATTATGTCCTAGTGACGTTTTGTAATAAATCCTCAAGGAACGTTGTAAACAATGAGATTATATAAAACAAAGTCATAAGACCTATTAACTGTCCGTGTTAGGTATTCAGCCACCAATAGTGATAGACACAATCAATTACTTCTCGTTGAGCGGTCGTTGGGTTCAATTGCGAGGTACGAGTCAATTTTGCACTCGTCATCAGTAAATTGACGAGAAAAGCAGAACTGTGTCAAACAATGTCAATCGTACGGATTTCGCCACCTGTATGTGTTTGATAATTATTTAGACTAAATAAACATTAAGAAATTTCAATCATCGAATCTGGTGTGCATCCTTTGATTAAAATAATTACAAATTTGACATCACGGTCAGATTGTAATATTTTGGTTTATATGAAACATAACGCATGAATTCCTAATTCAATTTGATTAGATTTACGTTTTGATATTGTAACTTTGTCTCGTACGTGTTTCATAAAAATGAAGCTCTTCTGTTCTCATTAGAAAAATTGATGTGATGATTTTTCTGGAATACATAATATATAGGTATAACTAATACAAACTTTTTCGTAAACAGAAATGATTCAAGCCTCTATATTTCTATACTTTGTGTATTTTATTTGCAATCATAAAGCAGGCTTATCTACAAGATTTATTTTGTGATGTGATTATTCATACAACATATATTTTTACTTTGCCATAAAAATCAAGGTTACAACTTGTGTCTGCAAATAATACTGAAAATGGATTAAAAATTCTGATTTGAAATTTTCTAAATTCAATGGATCGTTAAGGATACACAATGATCGATTTTGTTACCTTTTGTGATGAAATAATGTTCATAATCAGAATAATTTTCAATACACGATGTGATCCTTACTAAATACTGTACATCAATATAAAAAAATAATTACGTAATACAAATGTATAAATCTTAGATAAATATATTCATTGAATGAATTGGCCAGTTAATGCTCTACAAAAAACATCGATATTTTTTTTTAAATTTTATCTACGAAATATTCTAAAGATTTTTGTAAGAATCTGTGTTCTAGCTGATCTAAGTCTATCGCATTTTAGCTTTATTTTGTTTGCTCTACATAGTTTTATTCCAATTCTAAAATCAGTGTATTACTAGTTTCACCAGATTTAAATTGGTAATAATCAGAGTGAATTCCCACATTCATATTTATACACTCGGATCATTTCTTAAGTGAATATACTTAATACTTCTAGAACAAATGGAACCTTTATATCTTGTAAGAGCTCTACAGCGCGCATTTAATCCTTTTTATTTGCAACAATTAACTCGCGGTAGAATATATCTAGTAAAAACGTGGCACGATTCATCACAGTGCATTATGATTGTGACGAAAAGATAATCCGTACGTATTTGTTGGCAAGTCACCAATTAACCACATAATAATTCCTCATACAGTTATTAATGTTGAGTGCAAACACTTGTCTTATAGAAGCACGGAAATAGAAGAGGCCAAATCGTCGTTCGCTTCTTTAATTGAATACGTTCTGTGTATGGATGTCATTTTAGATGAAAAGAAATATCAAGTAAATATATTATATTTGAGTTAGAATTTTTAGTCTATTTTTATACATATTTCAAGACAATATAATTTTTGCTATATGCTTATACAGGCGCTACAACATATCTGTTTTTTGGATATTGCAATATTAAGAGAGATTTACTTTCCTTTTTTATGTTTTTAATATAATTAAACCCCACTGATTCCGAATACAACGTTATCATCAATTTGTAAAATAATTTAAATTGCAACATAAGTGTGGAGTATATAATGTATTCAAACTATACGTCAACTGATAGGTAGTAAACAGATTGAATATCTAAAGGATTGAAAGTAACAAGCATTATACATTTTGATATCTCTCCCATTGTATAGCTCTATTCAGAGATAATAATAAAAGTAGCTATATTTGCTGGATAAACTAACAACAGTAGAAACAATAAACAATGAGATCTTTATCAATGCCTATTATGTCAGTACCGCAAACATTATTATCATTAAACGTTTTGAATGACGTTCAATCCTAACTAAATAATGAATTGAATAATTCCATGTTATACGACTCTACCACACTCTACTTCAGTCTAGTAATTTATTATGTCCTAGTGACGTTTTGTAATAAATCCTCAAGGAACGTTGTAAACAATGAGATTATATAAAACAAAGTCATAAGACCTATTAACTGTCCGTGTTAGGTATTCAGCCACCAATAGTGATAGACACAATCAATTACTTCTCGTTGAGCGGTCGTTGGGTTCAATTGCGAGGTACGAGTCAATTTTGCACTCGTCATCAGTAAATTGACGAGAAAAGCAGAACTGTGTCAAACAATGTCAATCGTACGGATTTCGCCACCTGTATGTGTTTGATAATTATTTAGACTAAATAAACATTAAGAAATTTCAATCATCGAATCTGGTGTGCATCCTTTGATTAAAATAATTACAAATTTGACATCACGGTCAGATTGTAATATTTTGGTTTATATGAAACATAACGCATGAATTCCTAATTCAATTTGATTAGATTTACGTTTTGATATTGTAACTTTGTCTCGTACGTGTTTCATAAAAATGAAGCTCTTCTGTTCTCATTAGAAAAATTGATGTGATGATTTTTCTGGAATACATAATATATAGGTATAACTAATACAAACTTTTTCGTAAACAGAAATGATTCAAGCCTCTATATTTCTATACTTTGTGTATTTTATTTGCAATCATAAAGCAGGCTTATCTACAAGATTTATTTTGTGATGTGATTATTCATACAACATATATTTTTACTTTGCCATAAAAATCAAGGTTACAACTTGTGTCTGCAAATAATACTGAAAATGGATTAAAAATTCTGATTTGAAATTTTCTAAATTCAATGGATCGTTAAGGATACACAATGATCGATTTTGTTACCTTTTGTGATGAAATAATGTTCATAATCAGAATAATTTTCAATACACGATGTGATCCTTACTAAATACTGTACATCAATATAAAAAAATAATTACGTAATACAAATGTATAAATCTTAGATAAATATATTCATTGAATGAATTGGCCAGTTAATGCTCTACAAAAAACATCGATATTTTTTTTTAAATTTTATCTACGAAATATTCTAAAGATTTTTGTAAGAATCTGTGTTCTAGCTGATAGGTCATGGGTGGCGTGTGTTTATTTTTGTTCTCCTGAAGGCTTTCGATCCGCTTTCATTTGTTTGCATTGCGGTGTGTTTGCTTCGCTCTAGGAAAAACATAAAAGAATCCTGGTCTTTTTGTATTGAACAGATTTGTTTTCTAGTGTATTATCAATAGCTTACAGTTCAAAGACATCGCTTTCAATATAGGTACTACTTTTATTTATGTTATGTATAAACTCGTCATGATATTTAATGTGAAATACCTACTACCTATTTAGGTTCGATACTTATTTTTTTTATTTTTTATAATAGAGATGATAGAGCAATGGAAACATAAATAAATAAATAAATAAATATTATAGGACATTATTACACAAATCGACCTAGTCCCACAGTAAGCTCAATTAAGGCTTGTGTTGTGAGTACTAGGCGACGATAAATATAATATTTAATAAATACATAAATAGATAATAACACCCAGACCCAAGAACAAATAATTGAGTTCATCACACAAATATTTGCCCTGACCGGGGATCGAACCCGGGACCGTCGGCTCAGTAGGCAGTTACTTTACCACTGCGCCAACCGCGTCGTCAAAATACTTATTTACTAATAAGTATTTATGATTCTATATATTATTTACTTACTATACTTATAACATTAAGCAAGTCAGCACTTGTATAAACAATCAACAAGTAGGGAACTTGTAATAAACAACTTCAATATTACAGAAAATAAGCGCCGCGGAGCTTGTAAATGAACGCAAATTCGATTTTAGGAAGCCACCATCGGCTATCATCTACTCTCTACCAAATTTTACATGAAATTAGCGCTCAAACCACGTTACATCGTAGAGCGCTAATGAATGTATTTTACTGCGTGATTATCAGATTAAGCTGTTATCTCATATGTCGTAACGATGATCACGTCGCCTGAAATAATTCAGAATGCCTACATAAACCTAAATAAACGTAACCCATTAGTGAACCGATAGCATGTTAATCTACTATCAATTTCACGAACTCACATTACACAATATAATGAAAACCGTCTATTAATGACGTTTCGAGGGAAAATGAAAATCACGAGTCTGAAAACATGAAAAGCTCTCAGCACACACAGAACATAGGTCGATAGAGTGAGATGCGGTGAATGTGGGACGAGCCGATGCCGAGCACACAGCGAGACGGACACGGCACGGCCAGAGTCAGCAGTGCATCTCACGTATTCCACATGACACGCGGCGAACGGGCGGAGGCGGCGCGGCGGAGCGGCCTCGATCGTCGCGACGGCCGGCGGACCGCGACTGGAGCCGTGGAGCGTCGCTGCGCCTCGCAGCCTAGAGCCCCGAGCGAGCGGGACGCACATACCGCTCCGCGCTGCGCCTCTCCTACGATTTTAGCCCTTGAACCCTCCAACTTAATCTTCATTTGCCTTGCCCACACCGCCGTTCTTGGCGTCTACGACCACTAATGTTGCCTCTTCGCGGGTGTTCGCTCTAGTGGTATTTCGGAGACGCAAGAGATAGAGATGCTGAGCGGCATTTCCAATGGTACGTTGACGTTGTATCGAACGTGCGTTTGACTTGTTGTTTGACCGTGAACGTATTTTAACCATGCCGCTGTTATACCGGTACAATATTGTTCTAGTCATACCTTCAACAAAACAACACCGGTGATTTGACTCTATTGCATCATCTCACATATATTTAACAGAGCATCTCCTTCTATCAAATGTTTTTACATATGTTCGTTGATATTATATTTACGTGTGAATCATCTATTTTATATTAAAATAAATAAAATAATAATATATTATTTATTTATTCAAATAAATTCAGTTACAGCAATATTATTTAAAAAGCAGTAGGTAAGTAAATTAAACTTAAAAAATAAGTACATTTTTTTTTAATTTGGTATGGACTTGTAAAATTAAAATTACAAATCCATACTAATATAAAAATAGATTTTCATTCTGAATTTCCAATTTGTAATAAAAATAATCAAACACTATAAATATAATTAATTTTCCGCAAAGAAAAATTCATTTCTTATACGTAATACGACCTCATAAAACTTATTTAATATCAGGAGAAGAATTTAAAAGGTATCTAAAAGCATCGGATAAAAACGTAAACACGACCATTAAAGTATATCACTAACGAAATAAAATTTTACTATCCCAAAGTACCATTTCCTGTGAAAACGTTATTTCGACAGGACGCAGTGGCCTCGGGTAAAACTACTTTAAAACGTCGCCCTACAAGAGCACCTGGACACATCAACTTAAATAAAGAAAACAGTTTACTCCCGCCAGTGCAATATTTATTTTATATAGAAAGTATTCTACTTGAAGTAAAGTTTCAAGAGATTCTCAAATATATGCACGATAATAGCAGTTTATTATATGAGAAGGAATGAGAAAATATCAATATCTTTTGCCGTTCAGATTCACGAGTGACACTGTAGTAGTGACTACAGTTCATACTTACGAAAAAAAATGTTTGAATTTTTTTATTTATTGAGTTTAGAATTGATAACATATAATTTTAGGGTATTCGAATTTGTATTGAATTATTGACTTTTTAAAATATAAAAAGCAACTCGACTGTGGCAGTCGAATGGCTAGTCACACGCCTGAATATTTTATAAGCGTACACTATTCATCGATCTGGGATTGTATTGAAAGTGAACCTTAGAACTTATGGATTATGAAAAATTGATGTTGTCGTTGAAAATGTATGATAAAATACAGAAAACACTATTTGAAATCTGTTTGTAACAAAACTCTATGATTTTATAACTGGAAAACTATGTTTATTTAACTGGAAATAATCAGATTTAAAACTATGAAACCGTCTAATATATGCTGAAACCCTACTTAACGTAAATTCCCGTTTTAACGAAAGTGATAAAAACACAGACAACGATGTAATACCCTCCCAAAGGAAAAATAAAGTGCAATGCACCGAACACGGTTCAGTCAATTTAACGTTAAAAATAAACAAGTTAGTGCACCAATCTGCGCTTGGCACAATGTAAGGTACTTTATAGCGATATTGTTTGGATTACAATGAACAACAATCAAAAAGTAACATAAATATTATTATGAAAGGATTTTTTATGCTTCCAAAATCTGATCAGATTACTCAGTCTTTCGTACGAAGCACCTTGGCAAATATTTAAAGTGGCCAAAATAGGACAGGTCCTATACATTTTCTCATATATTTGTGCATCTACCTCAAACATGCGTGACGCGTGTGTAAACATCTCTATCACGACGTCAATTTGCACGCCAAATCGATCACTATTTATATCTCGATCTTACGGGAACCGGCATCTGGTATAGACGATTAGATTTTAGTTACGTTGTTCATCTGTAAAGAACACCTAACTCGAAGATCGAGGTCACAACCACAATCTTAAGCCTGACACGTCAGAACTGAATAAGCAAAGGAAATGTTCATTCATCAAATTAAACAATGAACGATATAGGTAATTTATAAGTAATATAATAGAATTGGATCATAAGGAAAATTGCATTGTTAAGGTGTAATGCCTGTATGTTAGATTACCTACGATAGATTGTCAACACTGGCTGGTGATACAATACATACATAGTGACGATAATCCTTCCTTGAAGCTTCCTATATACTATGCAAGATTATAAAAATGGTTATGTTATTCCTATCAAGCACTTAGCTATAGTAAAGTCTATGGTTTGAAATCGCATTTTGTAAGAAAATTTACAATTATGTGTCGATGTCGCCATTAAATTTAAGATTATTCTATAACGCCAATATCATAAGACTATCAATATTCACGTCAAGATGCGGTGAAACTTTTAAAACAGGGAACCCGCTTTCATGTAAAATGAATTTTAATTTTTGCTTATGAAAATTTTCCGTCTCACAACAAGTTTTTGCAGAAGAAATTAGCAAATTAGTGCGATGGATTATTTAAGCCATTTTCAAACATTATAATCAGCACAGATTTTCGAGAAACTCATATATTTACTCATATATATTTTACAGTTAGGCTTAAATTTGTGGACAAACTGAACTAACTCGAAGTAATTATACAATCTCAACATTGCCGTACATGAACGGTAAACGACTGTCACACCTGTGTGCATCCTGACACAGCAAATAAATAATAACTTTATGTATGAGTAAATTTTGGTATATGGAAATTTTATCGCTGTACAGATATAAGCAGAATTGTTTATGACAATTAACTAGTAGGCAGAACTTACATCATAAATGTCGAAATGATAAACGCTTTTTGTGATTTTTTACAAGAGGAAATTAATGTGTATATTTCAGATTACGTTTTGCATGTGGTATTACCGTAAATGCTACTCTAGGCAATCTATGGTACTTACCATAGACTGAAAGAATAAATAGATTCTTTCGCTATCGATAGGCTTTAGTATTAGTTGCAATAGCTATTAAAATATTAAATATACAGATGCTTTTTTCATAAATTCATTTGTAATATTCTAGTAATCCTCTTAAAAACTTTCCTATTTTCGTAAATACATTTGTTCATGTGCTTATTGAACAACACAAAACACCGATTTCTTGTGATCAGTAATTTTGCCAATTCTCATTTCCTATCTCATTATAAATTTTTATTAGCGGTTACATTTAAGCCAGTAGTAAGCAGTCATACATTAATAATATTATTTATATCAATCTTTATTTAAAAATTGAGTCGATATTCCAAAATATCATTACTAAATGGAAACAAACTTAAA
The DNA here is from genome assembly GCF_905220415.1 of Colias croceus. Taxonomy (NCBI): domain Eukaryota; kingdom Metazoa; phylum Arthropoda; class Insecta; order Lepidoptera; family Pieridae; genus Colias; species Colias croceus. Next base: position 6,961,255 of record NC_059542.1, read on the forward strand.
ATTTTCCAGTATCTACTATATCTGAATCAATTCGTTAGACTTGTCTTCGTAAAATTTGTCATGATAATCAGCACTAATTCCTATGTTGTTTATTATCAATATAATATTGTCTTAAACATTTACATGAAGAAAGAATATTTTAAATGTTCTTTGACTTCGTCTGAGAGCACTTCGTATACTCAACATGTTTAGTTATATTGCACGAGCTTCTATATTTAATCAAAACTCTTTCATTTCAACAAACATTAAATTTCAAACTTTATCCAAATTAACAAACTTTACCTCTGAGCCTCTTTATAAAATTAGTAAAGATTTTAAACCTTTTTATAGAATAGTTCAAAGCTTTAGTAATTTCAAAAGTATCAAAGCTAATTAATTTTAAATTTGATTCATCTTAAGTTTTAATTCAATTCTATTTTAATTAACGTTCTACAATTTACATATTCAGGTATTCAGATATGTTTGAAACTGTAATAGAGCCTTTAGCCTATTAATAATATAACAGAGAACATTTTAGTATATGATATAATACGTATACGAATTATATAACGAAGACTTCATTAGATGTTATACCCTTATTTACACAACATGGTAATTACTTATGAATATAATTCCCGAATAGTTGTTATTTTGAATCAAAATACTCTCTGTTATATAAGTTAGATATATTTCAAAGAGATTGTACTATAAAACGGTTAGATAATAAATAGATACCCGTAAAGACGATAAAACGAATGTTCATAAAATATTGTTTGGCTGTGTAATTTGCGTAATCAATATTTCTCATATACAATTCACACACTTATTATACGTTTCACATTTATTGATCGCGTAGTATCGTGGAAATAAAGCCACCTGGATGCTTTTAACTTTTAAAATTTTCATAGGGTGAAACAAGTTCTATTCCTAATAATTTTATTAAACTTACTTGAAAAACTTTGTTTCTCTGTAAATGGAATGTAAAAGACAGAAACTTATATGATGCATTGTTTTGAAAAACAAAATATTAAAATGCCGTCTAAGTTAATTAGTAAGAAAAATCTTTAATCCTCCTTATCTATATTGATATTAAATCTTTATTTAATTAAAGTCGCACGGATTTCCAATGGACAAATGAGTCCAATAAATGAGATATATAATACCATTTCCGCTTAGATCATATTGGAAGTGTATCCAATAATATTTTACAAAGAGAACTAATAATTCTTCCTTACCGCTAAACTGCTGCTCGCTTTATAAACCAGTCTGAATGTAATTCAATGTATTATTCTTTCATTAGCAGAAAACATAGTCCTTTATTTAATTGGAAATTGTTACACTATTTGAATTATTTCCACAATTTTTTTGGTTTTTGTTTTAATTTAATATATTATGCTTAACATTTGTTTAACCAACGCGAACATTAATTATATTGAAGTTATTATTTTGTATTATGCAAACAAAGATATATAATCATAAAAACATAATCATAAACAGTAAATAAACAGAATCTACAAGTTCCAAATCCTAAATGATAAAATACTACTTTTGCGGACTACTCTAATATTTTGATTTCTCTGAAAACAATTACAAGAGAATCAAATCTTCCCATAAATATAAATAGGGACATGTAAAGGAGGAATCCCCAATCACTACCAGCAACCGCTAAGATCGTATTACTCGATATTAATTAATACTACGATTCAAAGACGACTAAAAGCCTTTGAACTAGAAAGATGGCAATCCCAGATGTAAGCCAGAACTTACTCAGTGAAACTATAATCGAAGAACGTAATATTATAATAAAATAAAATAATTAAAAACACTAAAAATAATTGCTGATGTAATTATGTCATAAAGAAGCTAAATGTTATGAGTTATGACTCAAAAATAAGTTATTGTATTGCTAACCACTACGTATTGAGTAATGTTTACTCAATGGTGTAAAAGATAATGTGATAAGCCCGGAATAGTAACGCCTCCATCCTAAACAATAAACATATTAGCTATTTTATATTTCAAAATTATTTATGGAAAGTATAACATGTACCTACATTATATATAATATTATCTTATATAGTATAATATAAGAACGGAAGGAGTGAGGAAATAAAATTTCCTTCACTCACACTCAGTGGGACAATTTCGATTTAACGTTTTAAATTTGAATACCAGCCTCATCTTCTTTTTGATGGAAATTACTGCTCTTATATTATTCATATCAAAATTTGATACATTACATGTATCATGTAATGTCTCGGATTGAAAGAGATAAATACACGTGTTATCAATTAACATATTTTCTAATCTTCTACCATGGTTCCTCATTAGCATCCAAACAATTAATATTGAGGTACATTTGGCTCTACATCAATAAAACGTGTATATCGTGGCCTCTATAATATTATTTTGGCATTATCTTATATGATAATCCGTCGAGACGTTCGTGCTTAATTATAATCCTAAATTTTAAGTAGGTGAAGTTTACTAACGTGCTCTTTCATACGACGTTTATCAATATTGGATTAAAAATAATCTCACGAGATAGTCTTTAGCTCGTTTTTAATTTATGCGTATGAAGATTGAAATTAAGACGATTTTACGATGTCATTTAGTGCACCCTATTTTATAAAGCATCCTAGATACTAATTGTTTAATACATTTTTTTTTTTATTTCATGCTTGGTTACGCCACCATTTAAGATACTTTAACATTATCTTATCCTTTATCTTATACTTTTGGGAAAACCGTTTTATTCATTTTAATAATAAAACCATAACCCTTATACAATTGTACCCAAATGAGGTTCGTAATTGAGCTGCGGTAAGCATCGGTCTGTTACCGGCGCGTCGCATTGTTAATAATAATTGACATCAGCAATTGTGAGATGTGCCCTTGATATTCCTAACTATACGTTATCGTGCAATTAATGGACCACAGATTAGCTATTATTTGAAATGACTTTTCCAATGTGTTATTAAATAAAATTGTACGTTCAGAAACGTCTCTTCATATTGTTATGTCACAGTTGTTTTTTTTTTCATATTATATTTTATTCCTGAGCGTAAATTAGTTATGAGATAATTACCTAAGTTTAAGAAAAATTGAAAATAAATAACATAATAGTGTATTGTAGCAACTAATTCTATAATTGTAAAGACACCCTGCATACATAAACAAAAACGATAACAAACAAGTTCGTGTTATAAATGTACATTTTAATATTCATTCATAATACCTACAGCTTTTTACAGTATAAATCCATCTTATCTCATACTCACACTCAGCTTAATCCAAGCCGAATCCCTCAGTCGGGTTGTTTACCTGAAAATGGAAATCAATATATTCATCTCGTTAGGAAAAAGTATTTCTTTGGAATTTTTTGTCATACTATTAAAGGTTATTTTTCACCAGTGTTTTTAGTAGATACTTATATTACACAAAAATAATTAAATTGATTGAAACCGAGAGCTTATTTAATCCACTAGTTTCAAAATTATCACTTATGATGATGAATGATGACTAAGGTTTTACTTTAAAATAACAAGTAGGTAAAATGTTTCTTAGTCTAGGTTTTAGATCCCAATTTATATTAACCTTAACTTAAATATTTAATAATTAAGTCTTTATTGTTATACAATTTATATATGGTTTGTTAAAAGTAATCGTTTACGTCGCAAACGAAGTGGAATGATCGAGAGACCAGTCCCACGTTTATTTATATAAATCATAAAATTAACTGCGTTAAAAACAACCGACTTCAAAAACGGAAAAGTAAAAAATAAAAAAGATTTGATATTATTAATTACTACATATTATTTAGATGTGCTATTTATTAAATAGGTTTGATGTCGGTGCACGGGCTTAATACTAAGTGCTTAGTGTTTGGCACCGACTTCAAACCTATTTAATAAATAGCACATCTAAATAATATGTAGTAATTAATAATATCAAATCTTTTTTATTTTTTACTTTTCCGTTTTTGAAGTCGGTTGTTTTTAACGCAGTTAATTTTATTTAATACTTTTTAGTCTAATTTTCAACACGAATCAAACGAGCCCAAACTCGATAAAGTTGAGTCAATATATTACTGAGTTCCTATGGCCACCTTCCGATTCCATCATCAAATCAGCTCTATGTCATGATAATGTTTCATCGCTATCCAATTTACACACTTATACAAAATTTCAGCTCAATCGGTTACCGGGAAGTGAATCAAAGTTACTTGCTACATTCCAATTAAGTCATCGAGTACAGACAAAAATGCTCATAAAATAAAAACTACTGGGCCTAGCCGAATAAAATTTTTATGGGACCAATTCGACACCATCTTGCATCGAACAAAAAAAGAATCACGTAAATCGGTTCAGAAACCTCGGAGTAATCGGTGTACATACATAAAAAAAAAAAAAAAAAAAAAATATACCGGCCGAATTGATAACCTCCTCCTTTTTTTTGAAGTCGGTTAAAAACAGATTCGAATAAGCATTCACCTGTCAAAATGTTCTACTCGTTTGAGTTCCATTAAATCAGGATATAAATAAAAATGTTACTGAAAGGTCATTAAAATCAGATTATTCACGAAAATCTTTTCAATCAAACATTAATTACCAAAATGTATTAAAAAATACAAACATGATGTATGTTCTCGCAGACAAATAAGTTAATCACGATTCGAATATAGTATATACTAGCTGTGCCCGCGACTTCGTCCGCGTGGAATAGTGACTGCATAGTAGTCTTTTATTGAATAAACACGTACTACCATAAATAATTAAAAAAACTTTTAAGTAAAATTTATTACCAAACTCTGCTACCAAAACTGAGCTAAAAAGATAAATGCCTAACTAATTAATTTTCTACGTAAAATTTATTTTAAATTATGTCATATTATTTTTAGGCACCAGGAGGGAAAGGAGCAAATTTATTTTCCTTCCTTCCTTGTATGGATGTTTTTGACAATATATTGTGCAGCAAATGAGTGCCGAGACAAACGTCAAAACGCAAAGGAATAGAATCCGCTATCGATACTAATTGACATAAGCGTACTGGGGCCTTAGCCAAACGTCAAAACGCCAAGGAATAGAATACGCTATCGATAGAAATTGACATAAGCGTATGATGTTTTGCATAAGGATTCGGTCACCCTACCAACGACAACGACGACCACGAACAAAATTTTCATCCAGTCGCAATTAAATAAAATTGTGCAAAACACAATTAAAAATGAAATTTAAGAATTTCCTGTCGTATTGGTGTTTGGAAAAAAAAATTTTGAGATCAATGGATAAACAAACAGGTTTTTCATAGAAACGGTGGCTCCTAGAAAAAAATGCATTTTACCTTTTTTATAGATAATTAGATTATATACAATTTTGGTTCAGGTGATTGTATGATAAACTTACCGTCTTGGCGAAAATCGCAAAAAACCCTATTTCTTTTTATTAATTGACCTCGAATTTTTTTATTCCTGAGTACCAGAATGACGGGAGATTTTAATATTGATTTTGAACAAATTTCGGCAAGATTGGAACTTTGGTCGTGGTCGTCTGCGTCGTTGGTAGTGTGATCGAACCATTACCAAAATGTCATGAGCTTATGTCAATAATTAGCGTTAGCAGTTTCTATTCCATGGTACGTTTGTCTAAGGCCCATGTTTTACTAAAGATTTGTTCACCCTACCAACGACGACGACGATCACGAACAAAATTTTCATCCAGTCGCAATTTAATAAAATTGTGCAAAACACATCATACGCTTATGACAATTATTATCGTAGCGGATTCCTTCTATTCCTTTGCGTTTTGACGTTTGTCTCAGCGCTCATCTTTCCTGTCTCGCGCCTGTAGTAACTAAACCGTTTAGACTGTGCAATAAAAATTAAATTAAAAAAACCCAACGCAACGAAGAAAAGTGCATAGAAAAAGGAATAAATAATTTCACAAACTTCCCGAAGATCTTTAAAAATAAATACCATTTTAAATATTTATAAAAATAAAAAAAACAAAGTCGTCGGGGCTGCCATACCATCATTATCATATTATCATAATTTTAAAGATCGTCGGGAAGTTTGTAAAATTATTTATTCCTTTTCCTTCATTGCGTTGGGTTTTTTATTTTATTTTTAAACTTCGGTTTCTTATTTTCATGTAATATTTTCAAGTGAGCGAGACCTACCTTTACCTCCATAATACATTCCTACATCATATTGATATCTATAAGTTTGTTGCTCCTTGACACCTTTTAAGTTGTGCCATAACCGTGCACAAATTGTAATGGACCACAGTGGCAAAAGAAGTGGTATATTTAAGAAAAAAATTGCCAAGCGCCGCGCCAGGCCTATGTGGCTTTGAGTAGAATTCAAAATTTCCAGGGTGTGGCTATCCTCTCGCTTCCATATCCCCCTCTTCTTTCACAGACTTTCAACCTTTCCATCCCTAGTGTAGTAAATGGCAGAACCGATTTTGATGTAAACCATATTATCTAATTGTACCTATATGTACACGACATATCCTGTCGTTTGATGCTCCATTTGGTTTATTTACCTAACCACTGTCTCCCCTAAAGTGTAATAAACGGATGAACCGATTTCGATAAAACATTACTAATTGTAATAAGACCACATTCGATTATTGTTCATTCCCACTTTTACCGCTGTAATCTGTGCTGTAATCTAATAAATGGAAAAACCGATTTGGATAAAAATAGAACTATGTACTTCACCCGTTATGCACTTTCATTTGATATGTCACTTAGGTATACTTGACAACAATCGTTTCTTTCATTCCAACTTTTACCAATATATAGGTATAGTAAATGGATGAACCGATTTTGATTAAATATGTCCAATTATACTTTACACGTCATGCACTTTCATTTCATATGTCACTTGAGTCAAAATTCATTTTTTTATTACCTAAAACTTTTATATCGTATATCAAATAAATGGATGAACCGATTTAGATAAAATTTGATTTATTGTTACTGATAGGTCGTTCGCTTTCATTTAATATATCACTAAAGTATATTCGATAACTTTAGTTATTTTCATTCCTACTTTTACCTCTATATGTATACCTAGGTATAATAAATGGATTAACCTATTTTGATATAGTTTATCTAAGAACCAGCGTCGGAAAATATGCTGCCTAACAAAAAAACCGCATCTAATTACCTGCTAGCGAGCTACGGTGGCACAAACAGATACACACACAGACACACATAGCGGTCAAACACTTATCACCCATCTTTTTGCGTCGGGGGTTAAAAATATTATAACACGACATAACTCAAAGAACATTTTATGTATAAAATTTACCTAAAAATAAGCATAATTTTAATTTGACCCCTCCCCCCTACTACCTCAGCTTACACCCCCACCCCCACCCCACCCTTGGGGACTTTCGATATGATCACATGGACATTTTATAGAAATAACTGTAGCGTATAACAGATAACTTACGTTTTAACGTACACTGTATTATAATAGTGTACCGTAGAATGCCTTAGCAAATGTTCGCCGTGAATACTTAAATGGTCATAACTTTTTTATTTATAAACCGATTGACATAAAATAAACACTAAATGTTAAATGAATATTGCCACAATATATTAATGAAAACCGCATTTAAATCGGATAAGCCGTTTCTGAGATTAGCGTGTTCAAACATACAGACAAACAGACAAACGGACAAACAGACAAACAGACAAAAAAAATTTAACGACAGTTTTAGGTTTGGGATCGATTTAGTAATAACCCCTGCTAATTTTTTTTTACATATTTTCATTGTACAGACACCACTTTTCTAGAATTTTATTATATGTATTGATATTTATTTTAAACTGACTTCCGCCCGCGACTCCGTCCGCGTTTTAAATAATTATATTACAATACTAAATTCTTAAACTATGTAGAGATACTTCTCTATCATATGTACCTACTAATTAATAAAAATAATAATAAATATTGAAGTCCTCCATTTCCGAAATATTTAACAAGTGGCCTCGTAATTTATTTCAAATTCTAATGATTTGTTGTTTAACTAAAAACAATAATTAACCGACTTCAAAAAAAAGGAGGAGGTTATCAATTCGGCCGGTATATTTTTTTTTTTATTTTTTTTTTATGTATGTACACCGATTACTCCGAGGTTTCTGAACCGATTTACGTGATTCTTTTTTTTTTCGATGCAGGATGGTGTCGAATTGGTCCCATAAAAATTTTATTCGGCTAGGCCCAGTAGTTTTTATTTTATGAGCATTTTTGTCTGTACTCGATGACTTAATTGGAATGTAGCAAGTAACTTTGATTCACTTCCCGGTAACCGATTGAGCTGAAATTTTGTATAAGTGTGTAAATTGGATAGCGATGAAACATTCTCATGACATAGAGCTGATTTGATGATGGAATCGGAAGGTGGCCATAGGAACTCAGTAATATATTGACTCAACTTTATCGAGTTTGGGCTCGTTTGATTCGTGTTGAAAATTACACTAAAAAGTATTAAATAAAATTAACTGCGTTAAAAACAACCGACTTCAAAAACGGAAAAGTAAAAAATAAAAAAGATTTGATATTATTAATTACTACATATTATTTAGATGTGCTATTTATTAAATAGGTTTGAAGTCGGTGCCAAACACTAAGCACTTAGTATTAAGCCCGTGCACCGACATCAAACCTATTTAATAAATAGCACATCTAAATAATATGTAGTAATTAATAATATCAAATCTTTTTTATTTTTTACTTTTCCGTTTTTGAAGTCGGTTGTTTTTAACGCAGTTAATTTTTTTTAGGTAATCTTTCCACATGATACAAAAATCCTCATATAACAAGAAGAAAACATTTTCGCTTAATTAAAATATCGCTGGATATTTCTGTACGGACACAGATCCTGGTGACCTACGACATATTCCTGAAATAATTTGTAACGATTTTTCAAATGGCAAACCGACCCATATCGACGGAGCCAACTGGAAGATCCCTATGATCAGAGGACCGTTATTTATTTATTACTTTATGTTTTACTCTTTATATTCTATATCTCAGTATATCTGTATGTTTGTTTATATAGCTACGGGTATAGCTACATGAGTTTGTATCGAATATTAGAGAAGGTCAAGCCAAAGAGTAACTATGTATAAGGTCAAGCGACGTTCATTACTGATGCGCAGCCTAAATCTGGAAATGTTTGTCTTTGTGGGTTATGTAAGTAATAAACATTATGAAGCTTTTGTTCTTGAATAGTATGTAATCTAATAACTTTTGCGATTAAAAAAACGGAAGCATATTTATGTCACATTTCGATAGGGATATATATACCTACCTATCTATGCTAAATTGAATATATTATTTAGGTACTCGTAACTTCAGAAATTTCACAAGATTTTTAAATATCCCGTTGTTAAATATACACGTAATTTGGATGTTTACAATTTTATTACGTGCATTAAAATTAAGGTGCGGTTTGCTATTACTATTAAAATTAACTCAGGTATTGCATGTCTCAGTGACCTCAGGTTCAAAAAATTAACTAACAACTTTAATTAATTTAAAATCAGTTACCTGTAACATACTTGAAAATATTAAAAATTTCAGAATATTTTTAGTTTATTCAACGACCAGTACGTAAGTGGCTCCAAGCCGCTCTTCTAGCAAGTTAAATTTACTAACATTGTACATTAACTTGGTATAGTTACTACGTTCTGGATATAAATCTAGTTATTTATGACTGCAAATATACTCAGCACATGTTCACAACTGAGTTAATATTATTTGAATTTATGTGTCATTGAATAATACATCCATTTAAATGTCTATTGATCTCATCATTTACACTGCAATGAATAAGGCTTTCCGTCCTTATTGCAAAGAAGTAAAACCATACCCATTAATCTTCACTAACTCTCGCATTAGAATCGATTTGTAAATAAAAGCACAACTATAAAACAAACTGGGAAACATCTCTTGATAATGGAATACCGTTCACAGACTGATTGAACATGCCGCAGATACTAACATCTATTAAATAAATTACTTCAATATGACGACGCGGTTGGCGCAGTGGTAAAGTAACTGCCTACTGAGCCGACGGTCCCGGGTTCGATCCCCGGTCAGGGCAAATATTTGTGTGATGAACTCAATTATTTGTTCTTGGGTCTGGGTGTTATTATCTATATATGTATTTATTAAATTAAATATTATATTTATCGTCGCCTAGTACCCACAACACAAGCCTTAATTGAGCTTACTGTGGGACTAGGTCGATTTGTGTAATACTGTCCTATAATATTTATTTATTTATTTATTATTTATTCAATATCCTTAATGTAAATCTTCGCCGCGGCTGACGCGTAAAGCGTAGATAAAAGATGTGTTGTGTGGCTTGATCTGATTTCTCAGTGCATCAGGCAAGGATCAGCTGTAATAGCAATGGTTATTTACTTGTGAATGATTCCGTGGAAGTTCTCCGTTTATTTCAATTGCCCATCACACTTGTTGATATTACGGCAAATATAGAGCGTTACACGCAAATTTGTTCAACTGTCCAATATTTGACGAAGATATATTCCAGATAATTATCTACAAACATACAAAACATTTAACATATATTATTATTTTGATGTGTTTATTTAAACATATTATATTAAAAGTAACTTATTTCGATAAATCTTAATAAAACATTACAAATAAATAAAATTGAAGAAATAAGGATTTAAAGCTCATTTTAGTCGATCAAATTGGGTTTTTTGTGAAAGTACTATACTACCATAGTTACTACCAAGTTGTTTCTTGTTCTACTATTTTCTATTTTCAAAATAATATTTCAGATTTCAAAGTAAACTCAATAGTGATTGGAGTCACGATATTATGATTTCAAATCAGGAATAATTATGGAGAGTCAATAACACCAAAATAATAAAAAGATCAATTTTTTTAAAAGAGAATTTCGTATCATCATAATGAATAATAAAGTCACGTAGTCCAAAAAGAAGAAAATATTCATCACCTTTTCAGTTTCGCATGTACGAAATTATAATGTTTATGGCAAATTGTAATTCATAAGTATTCAATACGGTTAGTGGCTGATTTGCGGCTGACCTCAATTGGTTATTGGGATTTAGATCCCAATAATATGACATGATACTACCACTAAATTGTAAATTTATTCAAAATACCATTTAAATGAATTATTAAATAATTCATTAATAATTGAATATATTTTACATTCCGTGTAACCATAGAGTGGGCTTCGTTACATAGGTAAATAACTATTACATTTAAATTTAAAAATAAAAATATTAAATTAAGTAAATCCTCATCAAAAACAAATTTACACTTAGCCGTATTTTGTTTGCATTACACCCTTACAAAATGTAAAATTATCAAATATCTCTAAGTACAAAAACAAATAGATTTACCATAATTATAGCGCAAGCAACATAACTCTTGTGCTGTATTTTATGATTTGAATTTATTATCATCGTTAAAATGTATGTAGATAAACATTTATACTATGTTGCACGAATTAACAAGGCTAACTGTTTCGGTACTAGCCGCTGATCCCGGCTCCACTTTCGGTAACCAATGATAAAAACGAAATAAAATATAGCCTTTATCACTCATGATTATTTTAAAAAATATACACAAATGTGAAGCTTAGAAAATGTGACAAGTGATAACTGCGTTAAAAACAACCGACTTCAAACTTGCACTTGCAACATTTACAAATACAGACAAAAATGCTCATAAAATAAAAACTACTGGGCCTATCCGAATAAAATTTTTATGGGACCAATTCGACACCATTCCGCATCGAACAAAAAAAGACTCACGTAAATCGGTTCAGAAACCTCGGAGTAATCGGTGTACATACATAAAAAAAACATACCGGCCGAATTGATAACCTCCTCCTTTTTTTGAAGTCGGTTAAAAAAGGAAATGTACCAAAATCTGTACTTATTTCATCATACAATATGTAATAAGTACAGATTTTTGTTCAAGATTAAGTAGCAACAAATTTTTTCTATTCTTTATAAATTTATATTTATAAAGCATTTGAATGCCATAAAAACCAAAATATAAATTCAGCAACAAATTATTTAACACTACCCAATGGGCAGCAAAATGAATGATAGAGTCTATATTATTTATTCTCAGTTTGGTCTAGATTTTTATGTATATTGTATATGTTACGCTCAAACATAGGTAGGTAAATATTTCTGAGAGGGACAATATCAACAACTATTCAAAATAAAACTTCCTTTATTATAAAAAAATTAATTAAGATTCAAAATAGATCAAATTTCTTAACACGACACTTTATACATTTACAAAATATACATTTTGATACATAGTTATATTATCGAATATATTATGTACATTTTTTTTTTATTTAATTTAGTGTAACTAGTACCGCGCGTCCTTGTGTTGTTTGACATAGATGCATATTAGAAGAAACTTCACTCATCGACTTTCTTTACGCACAAGTACGAGGTCACCCTCTATAGTCCGAGCAAAATCTTATTCATTAAAATTAATAATTATAACTTATATTTGTGATAGCGTGAAAAAAAACCTTTTTCCACCAGTAACAAGAAAAATCACATACTTAATATCTCCTAGCGCAGATAAAATGAAGAACAACCCTAATAAATAGCTCATTAAATTATAATATCAACCTACTTATTTAGTATCATTACGCACAACATTATAAACCCACACTTAGCTCCGTCTGTACAAATTACCTACGCGTCAAAGTATGACCTTACAAAACCTTATGGTTCAAAATAGAGCACGTAAGGTGAGATTTCAGTATGAAAATTACGGTTTTACTGAATTTTGTAGCACCTTTTAACTCAACCTGTCTACCTAATTATTCCGTATCTTTATGATATCCAATTCAGATACGTTTATAAATTTTTAAATCCCTATTAATGTTTACTTCATTTATCATCCTGTTATCACTGCAGATATTAACAAATACCGAATGTTTCAAATGGGAATAAAAAAACAGATTATAACCATCCAATTATTTTCTTTGAACCCGATTATCTACTATATAAAAATAAGTCGGGTTTTCCTTCCTGACGCTGTAACACCAGAATGCACGAACCGGTTTCCACGGTTTTGCATTCGTTGGAAAGGTCTCGGGCTCCGTGAGGTTTATAACAAAGAAAAGGTGTCTCTGGTGGCGAAACGGAGTTCGCCCGGTTTGCTAGTATTCTAGAGGTATATAATGAATGTATTTTTCTACATTATATAAATGTTTACATACATACGTAAACAGGTTGTTTAATTTACTCAAATACGAAAAAAAACCTTAAATCTTTGTAACAACTTTCACTAAAATAACTCTTGCATCTATAAAGTATTTTCCTTTAATAGTTTGTATAACAGAACGTCCCAATAAATAATTTGAACCGCAACAAATAATAAACCTCGCACTAACATATCTTTCACACAAACGTCCGACGATCCATTACCACGTGAGTGAAAATATATGAGTAAACATACCGTCCCGTAACTGCCCTTTGATATTTTCTATGTAATCACTCATCGGTTGTGAGAGTAGACCACGTGATTGATTGCAGCAAACATAAAACTTTTGAATGTGAAATTATTTGTTGAAAATATTGTTATATAAAACATATAAAATGAACAGTTATTTTGAAATATTGCGTTTCGAATCAAACTGATGAAGTATGTATATGTAGACCCACAGTTAAATTTTATATCTATAATACATAAGGAACTGCACCCTCCAGAAAATTCCAATAAAACCATTTTAACACTTTCGCAACTTTTATTCCAAATCATACACAGCTCAATACTTTTTTGAAAATACCTTTCATAGAGCACTATCTATGTATTTTCTGTACTTACTACTCAATAGCTATGAGTTATCCATTCCTATCGTATCCTATTATAGTATCCGTTCCCTCCAACGTCTATCAAGTGTTAAATCCTCATACCATCCTTCGAATTTCCAAAATAGCGGACCCAACAGCCGTCTTTCGATTTATCAATATTTTTTTAAATATTAGTTACATAAAACAGTTGTCGTTAACACTGACATATACAATAAAGCGCAGTAGAAAAAGTTTTTCTAAATTAAATTTCAAGACGACAAATGTCGACTGTACGTTATTCAATTAAAATTCAAAAACAGCGATAAAACGCGGAAAATAAAACGTCATCTCGTTCGTTTCGTTTAAAGTGCCCACAAATATTTAAGTGTTCACTTTCGCAAAGGGGACTTTATGTAGGACTAATATTTCGCTAACGTCTCTTCTCCCTGTATTTTTGCGGCAAAGTTAGGAAATTTTCTTGATTATATTACGAAAGTTACAAGTAAATTACAAATGATTTATGTTATTGTTATCCTTGTAAATTTGTGTATCTTATGAGTATTTAGTACTTACGTATAGTAAAGCTACGGCAGGAACTTTGTTGTATGATCGCGAATTAATTTTAAATTAATTATTATTTTTAAACTTTGGTATTTATTACTCTAGGGGCAGATTTTTCTATCCTTGGTTAAAACTTATTCATCGAATAACGTATTAAACTACCATTTCAAAAATGTCTTGTAATTGTCCGTATTTGACAGTTTACAGGCATTGAGATATACATATGGAGGAGACACCACGAACAAAATCTGTGCGCCATTTTTTTGCTCTAACTAAGTTTTATTTATTATCTAGTTAAGTACTTACCGATGAAAGTTATTCCTTTGCACTTTTCCGTATTATATGTATTATTTGTGCAATATCGTAACACACACGAAGGCATATTTGATGCGTTTCACTTTAAAACAAATAAAAAATGAGCGTGCACTTACGCCATATGGCGTATGTTGAGCGTAACATAAGTGGTGTAGGCGGTGTCGTCTCCATATGTATATCTCAATGTTTACAGGTGACATTTTACACATATTTTACACAGTTTACAGGTGACAGTTCGTGTAATACTTTATTGGACGTATAAATTTTAAGCAAGGATTGGCTCTAAATGTTAATAACATCTCAATTAAGCTATACTCACTATTTTATATCAATTTGACATAGGACAGTTGAGGAATGCGTTAACAGCAAATCTGTTTTTGCAATCAAAGCGAGAATTCTGGAAAGCGCCTCATTCATCTTAATTATTCATGACCGTGATATCGATCCCACGCCGGCCATCTAACATCACAGACGTTCATATGGACTAACTCTTGTTATACTGTGGTGTGTATTTAAATTAATATTCACTTATATTTAACGAAGAAACAATTGTAGATACTTTGTTTTAAATACTGTTCACTCGGTTGTGACAAACTTTAAATTTAATGTAAATACGTGAAAAGAGAAGAAAACATTGTACTCCAATTTGGCTTGTATTTTTATTGCTTCAGTTGAAGAATTGCAAAACGAGTTTTCAGTAATTTTATCCTTAATTAAAAAATTCAAGTACAACAATTAAGGTTCTACGGAATGAGATAGGAAATCAAGAGTGAAAGTTTAATTGTATTTCTCAAGCCAGAATAAGCAAGAAATTGCTCAGGATTCACTTAAACGGAATAATACATTTTAGCAACTACAAATAAAGGAATTGTATTTTAACTAATAGCAACAATAAAATTAATTTTTGTAGGACAAAAAAATTTCAAATATAGCTTTAACATATTATATATCTTTAAATAGATACAAAAAAATAAACTACATACATGATATATAATAGACTACATAAATTTTCCTAAAGCTAGAAATAGACACTCAAATATTTATAGACCATAAAAAGTAATAAAAAGCATTAACTTTAAACCAGTAAATCGAATTACACTAACTGTATTTATTATACAGAGTTCGTAACGTCTAGCGCAAAATATATTTTATGCTAAGAGTACCTATCAAAGGTATGACGTCTTTACAAACAACTACCATTACTTCAATGAATTTCACAAAATATACATAACACATCTGACCGTAGATACATAATGTTTTGTGTATTTTAACTATGAAAAATCTACAATCAATACTTCCATATAATGAAATTGTGTATGCATTCGTAATTGCCTTTCTCATGATAATTGATATTTCATCTCTGAGATCTATGAATGATGAGATGATGCACAAAATATTCAAAGTAAAGAACATCACATTTCGCTTAACAATTCTAACGATTACCATATCGATAGGAAACTTAAACCAAAAAGAAGGCAAACGTCCAATTACGAACTAAACTCGTTAAATTTCCTTTGCGTTTCAATTCGTACCTTCCTCCCCTGAATCGAATGACCAAACTCGTTGAGAAGTTAAAGCATATTCTAAAATTGGATTTGGGATACAGCCTTTAAGTAAAGCTGAATGAAATTAAATAAGGAGTATTTCGCCGAATTCTCGGGGATATTCCAAGATTTTTAGGTTATAAGTGAGACATGAGCCATTGTTGCTGCAGTATAGACGCTTAGACGAACATTAAAAGCAGTCTTATAACTTATGACAAGAGATTATTATTAAGTCTAGGTAGAAGTCGACTTTCACTTCGACGTAAATGTTTGCATCGAATAAGCCGCTCACACAGGAAATAGTTAGGAGCAATATAACATAACTCTTCGAAAGTGCAGATGACTGCATAAAAATATACTGAATATTTGATTCGGATGTAGGTACAAACTACTATGGCAGGTCAAACTTCTACAGCTACTAGAGAAGTAGTAGTACTTATAGTAGTATCCAAAGTCCAAACAGATTTTTGTAGCTCATTAACACTAATTAACAGATTTAATTGTGAATATTTGTTTATGCAAACAACGGTTTACCGTCCCTATTCCTATTTTCTATTTTCATGAATTTTACTAGTTCGCAACACAAGATTATTTTAATATATCGTCTTATTAGTACTACGCAGGTTATAACAATAATAAAAATAAGATCTCGTGGTCATTTTCAATTGTGCAATCATCTGTACTGAAGTTGTGTGCAATGTTTTTATTCAACGGTTGAGGAATAACTTCAATACGGTGCCCTCGAGCGAGTCTTATCTCCTCTTTCATTGTGGAAACGTTGTTTGTGTTACAGAGCTTATATTTATAGCTTTAATGCGCGGCGAAAACTGAAATAGAATTAAAATATATAAAAACAAATTCAATGTTGTTCGCTGTTGACGACTAGATATCACTGTAAAATCGCTTATACAGCTTAAATGTTTGAGAATAAACTGTCTTATGTCTACACTTTTAAAAGAACAGCTATTGTTATGACCAAACTCGTTGAGAGTTACCCTGTAAAATATATCAGAAGGGTTTTATTATACAATTTTCACAAGATAATATATATTCTTACCGTTATGACTGATCCTGATTTTGGAGTTTCAATAAAATAATAATAAATAAATCTTTATTTTGCCAAAAACATTAACTTTACAAAAATATGTGCGCTGACTCTTGAACTAGAGTAACTCTGTGTCTCAAGAGCCAGCGTTCCTCCTTATAAATACAACTACATAAGTACATTTTTAAGCAAAACAAAAATTCGGTTTAATTACAAAAAGTTTAAATAAAAAAATAAAAAAAATATATACATAATATTTAATATGCATAATATGTATGTGAGAGCGTGAGCGTGAGTGTGTGTGTGTGTGTGAGCGTGAGTGTGTGTGTGTGTGTGAGCGTGAGTGAATGTGTGTTAGCGTGTGTGTGTGTGTTGTGTGTGTGAGTGCAGAGCGTGTACTTATTTCCCTCAGTTCTTATTATATTTTTTTAAAAGTTGTAATTTTCTCTGTCTCCAAATAGTCAAATGTTTGTAATATTTTTGTTAACTTTTTTACTAACTAGTTTGGACTAAAAGTTGTACGCAACGCAAAATTTAATATCGAACACAATATTTTTACACATGTCGAAGAAGCAAAATTACCTAAACCAAATAACAAAAGTCTTTGACCAGACCCATCGATCTCGTTTTGATCTCAGTATTATCGCGTTAACCCCAGTGATGACGTTAATCTGGTTGAGTGTTGATGGACCGATTGAGTTACGGCTCACACGCCAACAACAGTATAATTATAAAGATGCGAATATGTATAGGTACATTATTCATATTGTATGTAATAATCAAGGTTCAAAACAGCTTGCTTAAAATATATAGACAAGAATGTAATCGAACACAAAAGAAATTAACATACTTTTTAATTCTTTATATTATTTATTACTTGAAACTTGTTCGTAGCGGTTGCAAATGTTCAGCGAGCTTAGTTCCATCCACAGTCCGAGTCTATGTTATTGAGTGCTACGAAGTGAAATTCTGAATTAACAGACCAAAGTTTGGAATCATGCCCGGAATACAGCATAAGGCTTATGTAACGAGATTATAGGACCCAAACATTACGGTAGTACCTAATACGAACATACGCGTATTTATAATCTTCGTAGAGATTGCTACAAAATTTAGAGTATCTTGCAATTTCTAATCGTCTGGTTCATGTTTGTTACATTTTTCCTGAATAGTATTTATTTACTCTTCTCTTTTTAGTGGAATAACTACAAAATATAAATTTCTAATCATCTCATGCCTTAAATGAAAAAACTAACCATAAATCAAAACAAGTTCGCATTCTCGAAAACCAATGAAAGGACATGAAAGGAAAGCTCAAGCTCCCATAATGCACTGCAATACATTGTCGTGTTTTCCTTTACCGTAGTTGCAAGCAATTTCGTGTTGTGACCTGAGGCGGACTTCACGCAATATCCAGGACAAAATGAAACGCTGCTATCTATCGGGAGCCTTTATAAATCTGTCGAAGATAAATTATTATTCCAAATCGACGAGGGCAACAAAATATGTACTTATTTTACTATTGTTCGATAAAGTAAAATGTATGTGTTATGATCGCGGAATAAAGAATGACGCCTAATCAAACGCCTAATCCCATCTATTATCAAAGAATACGGTATAATATTTCACACTATTATCTACTTAGGTTACATGTTAATGAAGGATGGGAAAAGGCTTCTAATAGAAAATAATTAGGATATTAGCCCTGACTTTATTGGTGTACAGATTTCTATAACCGTAAGTATACTTTTAATATATTCAACATCAATTCATTACATTGACGATTCAACTCTATCAATATGAATAGGTACTTGAATAGATGTGCGCTTTGAACAGCTGAACTGGACTTTAGAAAATGTTCTTTTTTTTCATTCACTTCAATCAGTGAATCAAATTTAGATTCAATCACAGTTTAATTTTTCTATTTATTATTAAGTTAGTACCAATCGCCCGCGCTACGAAGTTTTGACGCCACGTGCCGCTTCTCATCGTAGACAACGAAATATTAACTTTTTTCTATTTTAATTAGATAATCAAAGGAAACTATTTCATAGTTTAGACTTTCTACATGACCTCATTAATTATTATATGAAAAAATACCTTTGATAACTGCATTTTATTTAAAAACTAGCTTTCCTCCCGCGGCATCGCCCGCGCAGTCAAAGAAAAACCTGCATAGTTCCCGTTCCCGTGGGATTTCCGGGATAAAATCTATCCTATGTCCTTTCTCGGGTATCAAAATATCTCTATACCAAATTTCATGCAAATTGGTTCAGTAGTTAAAGCGTGATTGAGTAACAGACAGACAGACAGACAGAGTTACTTTCGCATTTATAATATTAGTATGGATGACGTTTCGATGTTCCTATTATGTAATATATTAACTACTTATTTGACTTAACCCATTGAGCCCCGAGCGGCCTGATCCGACCACGACACAATAGATTTTCAATGGGTAGTAATAAAAGCTCCGATAATAAATTTAAAAATGTCCTTACTAAAAATATAATATTTACTGCCCGAAATACTAAATCTCCGACTACTTCTGTCCGACTAAAAATGACGAAACGACCGAATGATATACTTAAATCTTAGAAAAAATCTTATGACTGTTAATTGCTGTAATACTTTTTTACCATATAAAATTATGTTCTACTGATAACAATGCTTTGTAATTATTACCTTTACTTGCCAACTAGAAATTCATCAATTACATTTAATTTTTCATAAACTCTGTGCTATTTTTACTACAATGTTATACTTAAATTTCTATTGTTGGCGCTTGTCCAGAAAGTTATTAAAAATACAAAAATGTACTTACTATAATCATGAATTCTAGTTACTACAGGTACAGGGAGCAAAGAATAAAATAAAATTCAGTTTATTATATCTAAAATATTCTTTAATCAGTAGTAGAAAATGTCATCATTTCTTCTTATGACCTAAAATAAAGAGGTAGGTAAGTAGTACCTAATCTTAATAATATTTCGCGTTATAAGAATTCATTGAATTATAAGAGCAGGTCTGGATTTAGTAGGACGACCCCGTTTTCTTTTTTGTCCTATAGGTAATGCTTTCGCTTCCAAAGGCGGAGTCGCGAGTTTCAATCTGATAGCGAGCCCAAGAAGGTGTTTACAAATGTATTTTTTATAAAACTGCGGGCAAGTGCAGGATCCTTTTTTCCAATTTACATTTTCAGTTCCATTTTTTGGGACCTTGACTTTCCAGAAAGCAAAATGTTTCCTCTTGTAATCATCGAAGTTTAACCACTGTTCGCCGTAATTTACGTCTCCTACTTGGCTACTTGGGATCAAGTATTCTGTGTATGCTGTGTTGGATGATAAAATCTTTATCTTTAAATCTTTTTTTGCCCAGCAATAACCATCAGTCCAATCCTTTAGCTCAATAGTAGGTTCTTCAGGTAAAGATTCTTTGCAGCTTTGTATAGACCATTGACCAACCATCTCAGTCGCAATGGCCAAGAAATGTGAAAGCGGAAAACGTTCACGTAAGGTGTTGTGGTCTTTAATATTCCGATTAAAAGCTTCTAACGCATTATTTGTGACAGGTGAACACGGCGCTGCACCTAAAAACCAATTCGGATGCTTTTTCAACCATTCTTCTTGGAAGTAGTTAACAAACTCGGTTTGAGTCTGCCATTTCTCAACAAATGCTTGTGACGCAGCATTAAATACTTCATATGATGTAGCATTATGTAGCGTGTCTATGTCCTGTATGATTTCTTTCTGTTTTGTTTTGTGGACGGTTTTCTGAACTTTCTGTTGCATATTTTTCTTCGCGTGAGCCCAGCACATACGAACAACAGGTGCATTACCAAAAACTTCTATGAAAGCATTTATTATAGCCTGAGCAGCGTCACAAACTAAAACTCTAGGTTCCAATATGTGATCAAATAAACTTAGTGCCTTTTCTTTGAGGCCACCAAAAATCATTTGGAAATCTTCTTGACGTTCATTTGTGGAGATACCAAGGCAAAGCGGATGAAACTTGCGGTTCTTGTCAGTGGTACCAAGAACTAAAACAGGGAACCCTTGCCATATGAGTTTGTAGGTGGCGTCTATGTGAAGTACGTCAGTGGAACAAACAATGTTGAGTAATTTTTTTGTTGACAATGCAAGACGAAAAGTTGGTACTTTATCTTCTAGCACGTAATAGCTAAACACAAAAACTTCATTTTCATCATCGGGAATAGTTGTTCGATCGAAAATCCACTTTTCAAGTTCACCTAAGTAAATTGTAGCTCTTCCATACTTTTCGCGCCTTCTGTCATATAAGTAGTTATTAAGTTGCCTTTTAGAAGGGACCTTTATCCCTTCAATCTTGTTCAGAGCCTCTAATATAGCTTTTGGCTTTAGACGTAAATCAAACAGCTTATTTATTTCTCTTTTAACATTTTCCGAAATTCCGTAATCACTTCGCGTACCAATCTGGTCATGGTTGTGCTCTGAAGTAGTCTTAAAAATAAGAACATCTTCGCAATCGTTCACAAACAATAAATACAAGGCACAATCACACTGTGGCCCTTTGGATTTTACTTTATTACAACGATAGAACCGTTTTTGGCCTTCTTCACTATCCCGCGTATAATTTCTTGACCAAGTCTTTTCATCATTCACAAATTCTTCTGCTTCTTGTTCACTGCACCGTTTGATTAACACCCAACTTTTAATATGACGGCTCTTCTTCGCCGGTACTGACGGTTCAGCTCCCACTTCTTCCTCATCAGAGTCAGAACGGTACACAGGTACCTCATCCATACTTCAGTGTCCTTAGTTTCAACTACAAATACAAATATTATAATTATTTATGTAAACAAACAAACGAAACACGCGGCGAGCTGTAGTTGCAAGCGCACTGCGCTCGAAACTTCCGACGTCACGCCGAACGTACGCGAAAACACCCGAACGCGACCCAAACGCCGGCCGTTCGCGCGGTCGGTCGGAACCAGTATCGGTATTTTCATCAATGTTGAGAGTAAAAAAATATATTTGGTAACCAACACTAGAAAATTAAATAACTCATAAAATTCGTAAAAGAATGATTATTTTGACATGACCTCTGTTGTCAGTAACCCAGTAATCTCGTCGGAGGTTCAGTATTTTATTCAGAAGTTTAGTTTTGTTATTCGAAGTTTAATATATTTTTAAGTAGAAATGTAATTTGATTGTGTTCATAGGTGTCAGCAAAATTTAGGTATTTTATTCGGTATGCTTTGAATTTTTTTGTCGGTATATTATTATAACGCTGGTAAATTAGAATAAAAGTCGGACAGAGATAGCTGGAGATTTATTTATTTGTCGGAACCATTATTATTTCCCATTTTGGGTACAATTGTGTCTGTGATTCCGGGGGCTGAGTTATTAAATTAAATACTATAAAAAATTGCTTGAATAAAATAAATAAGCCAAAAATCTTCACTTTACGCGAAGGGAGTATTTAATTTAATCTGTAATAAAGCTTTTTTTTAATTTGATAATTTTAAAAGTAGAAAACATAACATTTAGTACTGTTAAAATAAATATTAAGAGATACAAAAATAATATACTTATTATAGATAGGTACATGTTAAACCTTGATAACTATTATTCTCTAATGGCCATTTGTAAATTGATATCGGACATGCATTCGTACTGATGAATACTTTATAAACACAGTTTAAGGTCACGTAGCACACTATACCTACAATCTACATTTAATACGTGGTACATTATAAGTTGAATGCGAAGTGAATAGTGTACCCACCGCCTAAAAGGAATGTATTGTTTCATTTTAGGAAGCATTAAGCAGCGACATCGGCCGTACGACAATGTCTACGTAGGCTAGGTTAGCGTGGCGCTGCGGCGCCGCTCCTATCGACCGTTGCCTGTTGAATGCCGCCGAGCCCCCACACCAGCCACCCTGTCGCCCCAAGACCTTTTCCCACCCCCTTTACTTTTCACGTGCTTAAAATAGGAGCGTGCGATGTCGATATTTGAAACATTAACTTTCCACAGAACACTTAGCTTCTCTCTTTACCACGCTAAATAAAGAGCCATCATGAAAATATTACATTCACTCCGATGATTTGGATTTAATGAACTGGAAATATAATTTATATTGTAACGGACTCCTGTGTTTGAAATTTTACTTTAGTGGTATTAAAAAAATAACATAGGTAGGTGATCTCATATCAATGAATGGACGTAATTCTTGGAGATACGTAGATATAAAAGCTTTATAATTATCTTTGAGTTCTTTAACTTTAAGTTCATATTTCACAAATTAATTTTATTTATTGAGTTTTCTTCTCTGTATCTATAAGACACGTATTTCCCAAAGCTCAAAGATTCAACTTTGTTTACTGTTCAGTGCTTTAACTGTTAATGCTAATTGCTCAACGGTGCATACATAAGCGTTTAAACTATGCTGTCATTGTGTTCCATCCTGCAAATTTTCCTTGTTGTTATTAGGCTTAAACGAGCTTAAGTACATTTCATGGCTCTTTTACATAAAACAGTATTGTGAAACTGTGGCCACTTTCCTGGAAGCAATATAAATTAAATAAACTTCCATTACGGGCGGCTATTGATCGCTTAACTCATTTGAATGCTCGTTTAATTGTAGCAATTATTTCACGTTTTATGGCTATTAGTAATCAACACAAATAACAAAGTTAATGTAAAAAGCCTTCTTTTCAAATAACAGTTATTTATAGGATTTTATTGTACACGTAAATGAATACATGATAATACATTGATTTTCGATTAAATGTGGAAATGAAGACGTATACAATGCATTATATTATTTAACACACGGCGTTTTTAAATGTGAAGTGAATAACTCGCTAATTTTGATTAAATGGTACTATTTAAGACTTAATTAGTTAGGGAACGTAATGGATAAAAGCTGTTGAACATTAATATAATAACAAGAAGATTAATGGTCGTCAAAAGTCTCACTGTCAGCTAAAGCAAAACCCCGCATTTTGCAAAATTATAATAAATGCCGGATACATAATCCAGACTGAATATTGTCGATAAAGAGTGAATGAGGCATTTGCTCCGCCATTTAGAATCATAACTATGGAAAATGACAAGCGATTATATTTGTGCCGGTCGAGTCGTATAACTGAATTCAACCTTGCAAATAACTTTATATCGCACCTCTACATACCATACGATCTACAAAATTTACCAGATTTGTACACTTATACTTTTTTAAATACGTTTATTGGAAAAATTTTAATACATCTATTACAAAAAAAATAGTAGATACATAAACGAAAATAAACATGTAATGTAACATAAAATGTAGTTATCGAAAGCTTTTATAAAAGAAGTGGGATTTTTCACGCTTGAGGGAAACAATTGGATCCGGCTTAGAAGGTTTTCGCTGTGCATTGCAAATGATTAAAGATACAAGAATAAAGAGAATTTCTGATAAAGCACTTTCTTCGGTTTCTGTTATCGGTAAATGAGCATGCGCGAATGAGATTGTGTCGTGATTTACTATCTACTCCTATCGCAGGTACGTAACCTTTCCAGCTTACGTAAGCTTTCCGGATATACTTCCACTTGAGGTAGAATTAATTTAGAGCCACCCTTCTCCTTTGGACATAAAAATAATAGAGCAAAAAGTAATATTTTCCGAGATGGAGAAATTAATTTGTATAGGCCAGTCAACCTTGCTGGTGTTAATTAACATCGTAAAGGGAATTTGCCTTGTGAATACTTATCATCCGACTTAAAAAGGACAAGATTCAAAAGCGGATAAATATTGGC
The DNA here is from genome assembly GCF_905220415.1 of Colias croceus. Taxonomy (NCBI): domain Eukaryota; kingdom Metazoa; phylum Arthropoda; class Insecta; order Lepidoptera; family Pieridae; genus Colias; species Colias croceus. Next base: position 6,986,334 of record NC_059542.1, read on the forward strand.
AAAGTATTTTTTAGATTCGAATAGTTAGTTAGTATAAACAGATTTAAATAAAAATATGTTCGCAAAGTCCTAGCACACCTCGTGCCGAGGGTTCTTCATTGTTTAAAAAGTTATAACAAGGTCTTGTTATTTTATTAAGACAAATGCCATTTCTAAGCATTCTAACAAGTAGATAGGTAGGTATTGCATAGAGAGGAATAAGTGGTGTATTTTAAAATGATTGAAAAAAATTGTGTCTAAATTCACTACAGAAATGTCATCCACACCACTGATGGATGCATGGCGATCGTCATCTGTGCGTATTTCAGGACATATTCTGCACCGAACTACACTCTTGTGGGATAACTTACCACCTTCTGCATTTCCAAACCGTTATGGCCTATGGGGTATGGGATAAGCCGTCAATACTTTCTTACGCAGTGTTTCTAGTGTTACGATTATTATTGGCAGTGACTACCATAATATAGTGATAATCAAGTGAATCGCTTGCTCCATTCATTTAAATCCTTTCGTTAGAATAAGGACTATTTTTAATTCGACTAGATTTAACGAAATTACAAATTTACCAGTTACTTAAGATTTCGTATCGTTTCGCTTTCAGTCCTGTTATATCCTATAATATTTATAATGTTCAATAACATTAATTTATAAATAAATATCCACAAGAACAAAGATGACCTCTTTCGAAACAAACCATCACTAAACAGATGCCAGAGCGCCATCTATGATCATATATTAAAACCATTACCCTTCGCCTGAAAATAAAGCGTCGAAGCGCCTGAAAATAAAACACTTCTCTACCGCTAGATGGCGTTGAGTGAAAGAATTTTTTTTATTATTCACAAAATAATAAAAAAGTATCCATTCTTCAATGAGATCTTGTATAAATCAAATCATAAAATACATATTTTTTATGTTTATTCGTAGTCATATTTAACTGCATATTGTAATTTTTTTTGTCGAATATGTTCTCGTAGTGCCTGGTGCCTACGTACTCCTCAATCAGTAATAAATATATTTAACATTTTTTAATACGCTTTAGTTTTAATAACAGGTACGAAAAGTCAAGACAGGTCCTTTTAAGGTGTAGTTATGTGATAGAGAATGCGTTAGTTTTGGGTTTGATCATATAATATATCAATGTGATACATAAAGGTACGTATTTTGTCCACATGTTTTAAAAATATATAGAGTAAACTATATATACAGTGGTGGACGTATAATTAGAAACACGTAACACAATGAAGTAGTCATCAAATTCATTTGACATTTGTGTATAATAACTTATTAGAGATTAAGCATGATTTCATATGTAGGTAGTAGAACACCCGTTTGTCTAGCTTTAAAAGAAATTGCTAAATTTTAATCAAACGTTAGCATAAATTAATAAAATTGAACAACTTTAAGTGCCGTCTAAATTCCGAGTATTTTTCATTCTGGACAACAAATTAGAAACAGCATGGTTCGAGTGTTCTAAAGTCAAAACCTGTTGAAATGCTGCCAATATTTTTTTCTTCTGAAAATATTTGCACCGTTTTTTAAACATTCTATCTAAAAGTTTCTGAAAATTAATTAACTTTGCAGTAAAAATGGGTAAAAGTAAGATTTGTGACCCATCAACAAGAAAAATAATCTTAAGTTTACATTTTGACAAAAGCTGGAGTTACAGGAAAATTGCAAATCATTTAGAGTGTTCGATAAAAAGATATTCAATGTTATAGTCTATTTCAATAAGTACGGTAAAGCCGGGGCGGACCGCTAGTTTCTTATAAAACTAGATAAACGGGTGTTCTATTACATATGATATAATGCTTTATCTCTAATACGTTAATACACAAATGTTAAATAAACTCGATGACTACTTCATCGTGTTACCTGTTTCTAATTAAACGTCCAACACTGTATATATATACCTACGTAATAAGCTACTAGACTATGCATGACGGTATAAAAAATATTATTAGTACCTACCTAGTATAAAACATTTCTATAAATCTCTGCTTGATTTTTCTAGTACTTTTTTCTTACATTACCTGCCTACTTATTCGTGAATTTCGAGCGAGCGAGTGCCTTTTCTGGTTATATTCGATCGAGTTAACCAAAAGTGCCAAAACTTTTAAATACAAAGTTTGAAATCTGTCATACTCTACTTTTTGTTTCTAGGTAATTTAGTACTTTCATTGGTTGAAGGTAAATTATGTGATCATTAAGACTTATGAGCTTCACGAGCAAAGCAGAGTAAATCGGAGAAGGGTACTTTTTCCGATTAAAAATCAAGTACTCGGTTGCAAATTCTCGGTTTTCAATAAATAAACCACAGATGATAATATAACACCAATTGAAAAATCAGATGTTTTGCGCGAAGTGACAGTACCTAGTACCCACCTCAACGCTTCGCTTATGAGGCGTGCAAAATTAGGGGAAACGCTGATTAGATAAAACATAAATCGAGGTAGTGCATACAAAATTAGCAACACAGTCCCTATGTTAATCTTTTTAGTGTGGTAAACATAACGTGTAATATTTATTAAGATTGGAAATGAATTAAACTTTAAAAACTTGGTAAATGAAAATGGGTATCATTTAAGCTATCACCAATATAATTAGTTTTGTGTTTCTTAAATAATAGGGTTTGTCCTCAAAATAGTAGATCTGTCACCAAAATGTAGTCACCAAACAATGCAAAATCAGTTCCACAATAAATCACCTAAAATCCTGAGATACAAGGTCTAGTACCAAATAAATGTTTTTGTATGTATTATAATAGGTGTGTCCTAATAAGTATTTAAGCAAACTAATTTAAAGAGATCACCAATAAATCATTTTATGTTACTAGAAAACAATTAAAGTTAAAATAATCAATATTTATTCTTAAAAATAATAACCACTGAAAAATCAGCTCTGGTTTAATAGCTGGCTTATGGCTAGCATAATAATTTGTAGATAAAACACTTACCTAATTAAAGTTAAAATAATCAATATTTATTGTTAAAAAACAATAATCACTGAATAATCAGCCAGCTTTAAGCGTATGGCTAATCCAAGGCTAATCCAATAATATGTTTTCACATAAAAAGGAGCCGAGTCAGGGATCGATAATCGATTTATTTGGTGACAGATCTACCATTCTGAGCACAGAGCTGTTATTTAAGTAACAAAACTGTTATTATAAGAACGAAGTTTATATTCATGTAATGCAATATAATTTTATTGGTTATCGATCTCTTATTTTACACACATATTAACATTTATTTGATAATTCATACCTGGGAACAATTTTTGTTTATCTGAGAACGAAAATATTTCGTGGTGATAGATCTATTTATTAGGTGATACAACTTGATGACAAATATAAATTTTGGTGATAGAAAATATAGTTCCCAATGAAAATAAAGTGCGTAAATCCGTTGAGAGGGAGTGGCGTTGAAACAAAACAAACAAATCGTGGCGACAAAACAATGCTCCCTAAAAACTTCCTAAAATATATTCTTAGAAAATTGAGTGTAAAATCGCCAATCCACGACAATGTGGCTTTGATTAGTTGACTTTTGCTTCAAAACTCATATTTTACCCACATTAACTTTTATTGTCAAGGAAACATTCCCCGGTGTCTATATTATTTGCAAAACCGAGAGAAATAATGAAAAGTGTAGAACAATTCAGAATGAACTTTGTATACTTAGATTTTATTTAAATGACTTACACTGAAATCTGGGTACAAGAGCAATATAAAGGAGTATTTTCCAGAAATGATCGCCAGCAATTTATGGATAGTAATATGTACAATGTACATGGCGATATATTATTTTTTTCAAGTATTCTTATTTACACAGTCCATCACTTAATATTACCATAATATTACCTATCATAATCTCTCTGTGTGATTTTGGCAAGCGCAAAGAGGCAAATAAGACGCAACTTGTGTGGATACATCGAGCGATTTTAACTTTTAAATGTAATATTTAATGCCTAATTGATTATCTAATAATGATTACGCGAAAACATGCTGTAATATTATATTGTAATAAGGCAAATAAAGGATTTATTTATTTAAAGAAAATACTGAATCAGTTTGTATTTCCTGAGCCAAACTCTTTTTTCGCAAAGAGCACTTAGCGTTTAAAACACGAATGATTTTTATCGAAAATACTTTGCCGTTCACAAATTGTTAGGGTGTGTTTTGTTTATTATACTTTTACCAAGCTATAAGTACTTCGACGGCGTTTTCGTAAGACGTAATTACATTTCGGAGAGAACATTAAGTACCGCTTACACACGCTTAGGTTTATACAACTTATATGTAATATGTTATCATGCATGAAAATGACATTCCTTTTACAAGATACGCTTGATATTGAAAGTTAATACAAAATTCATCGTTGAAAGAAAGTTAACACAATTCGAAGCCCTAGGTACTTATACGTTTGTAATTGGAAGCCGAATTGACAACATACTGGAAAGATTTTCCCTTTTCTCTAACAAATTTCAAATTAACTTCAATCAGGCCGTGTCAACACCTTTCAAATTGTTTAAACTAATCACTGAGACTCCACCGCAAACTCAACTAGTTGAGATAACTAGATTAAATAAATAATATGGTTCTTGACTCAAGTTTCATTTTGAACTTTATGATATTGTATCAAATTCAATTTTTTTTACGTATAAAGATGTATCTATACATCGTTAGTATTTTTCAAGTGTTAGGTACATTGTGTATTTTATCTACATTTTTAAATGCTAAACTTTGAAAATAAAAATCTTTTGTTGCACTAAAAGTGTAATTTATTGACAGTGAAAGACAAGTAATAATTTATTGAATTGATCTCAATTCAATCAGAGATATCTTACTTAGTATTTTATGTATACCTATCTCAATATCTGTGGTATTACATTTCAACCGCTTGCCTACATCTTGAGTCACTATTGTTAACCCTAGAATTAATATTACGAACATACCACTACAATAGGATATATACCCAAGTCTATTAATATACTATTAATGTCTTACTCTGACCTCTATTAGATAAATGAATCGTATAGTATCTAACAATATGTATTTACCTTTCTCCATACCAATGATATATCTCTACAATATTTAGATGGAAAATTTCAAACCTATATTATTTGATGAAAACCAAGACAAGCAAATAATTCTCATAATAAATGTAGTATTTAATTGTTAATAGCGACACGAAATTACTTATCATAACTTAATTACATATGCTGGTCAGTTGTGGATTCGGTAAACGAGCTATTATTATTTTATTATATTACAAGGAACTGTTAATTACTGTTTGGGTGTTTAACAGCCCCAACTTTGTAATTTCGACGTAAATTTCAGTTTAAAATATAATCATAGTATGTTTAAGATATTTCTCTGAAATTTTTCTTAAAAATTTTACATATTTTTATGTCTAAAACTTAAAGGAAATAACAAAATATTGCAGACAATCAAGATTGTTTTTAAATTAATAAATTAAATATATCTGGATATTATATATTATGGAAAGCTTCTGCGAACTCATTGCTGGATATAATATTCATTTTTTACGATAAGGCGAAACATCACTAACCAAACAATAGCCTATTTGTATGAAGTAACAGTAAAAAATGGATCGACTACATATCGACTATAAACAATGCAACGACTGCCTTTAGCGCATTTTGTACAATACATCTGCTTTTTACTTTTTATATTTAAAATCAGTATTTGTAACTAATCACAGAAAAAACGATAGAAAGAACTTTATTACTTATATGATTTCAACAAGTACTATTTTAAGCAATCGTTACATAATTCATATTTTCCTGAAAATAAACAAACAAAAATCAAGTAAAATAAACAGCACACCATATTCAGGCAAAGCTTTTTCATTGCCGCCGCAAACTGATTCAATTTTGCAAACACAATTTCTGGTAATCGATCGTCAGTCGATTGAGCAATGAACAAACATACTACAGATAATTTTAATTTTGTATTATAAAAAAAGCACTTGCATTAAGTGCAAACTTAAAAAAATCGTTTAATTGTATTGACAGAATAAATAATTATGTATTTTTATCATTTCTTATCATGATGTTTTGTTATAAATGTAAGAGCGCAAATAAAGATAAGGCCTGATATTCCTGATAAGTTTTACACGAAACTATTTATATTAACCTTCTTACGCTTATTAAACCTTCTTAGTCCCTCCAGTTGAAACGTCGAAGAAACAATTACGTGCGTACCGTGCGTAAAAGTTCTTCGGTAATAGGTGGTAATAGTGAGTAATGGAATAAAACACGATAAGTGCTAAAATTTTGATGACCGTATTAGCGTAGTTGTTTGTTACACCTTATGATGCAATCGAGCGGGAGAATCTCTGTAATATTAGAGTGAAAAAAAAGTATGAGTACAGAAAAATATGATGTCTTTATTTTTGTTGTTTAGATTTATATGCACTTAAATGCTATAAAAATGAGAAATCTCTTATGAAAAAAAATATCGCCTTGTATGCGATTTTTTCTGTTCTATGAAATATTCTTATAAGGTACCTAGGTAATTAATCTTTGTAGTCCTTGAGGTGCGATCAGACGGCATTGTATAGATTGTAGTGTATCTGATAATTTGATTCTGCATAGAACATGTAAATATTAATATATTATATGCTAAATAGATTTTAATAATTATAGCACTCAAAGTATTGGATAAAACAAAAACTATTTTATTCGCCATTAAATAAACGAAGCTCCACAGATTAAACAAGAATTCCGCTGAGAATGGTTGTTTATTGTTTACTGCTGCTTTCAATTCACTGCAAGGGCTGGATTTTCTACCCATGTAACGTTTATCAGTTGTCACGTCTGGTTTAATACACAGAATAAAAATTATATGTATTTCTTATTTACATACTAAAACTCAATGCAGTCTTGTAGGATCCTACATTAGATTATATTCCCGCGGGTTCAGTTAAAACATTTTAAGCATAAAGTTCATAGATACGGTAAATCTGTTTAAGTCGATGTAAGTCCATAACAGTGCCCATAACTACATCATACTGGAACATGAGTAGATCTTTTATAATCAATACTTTTAAACATTATCATAGATAACATATTATATTAAGACGATAAGTCGGTAAGTATTTCTGTTTAAAAATAATTTAAAATAAAACGCATTTTTAAGAAAATTTACTATGACTTTTATAATACTGCAGCCTTAAAAGCACTCCCTGTGGAGGCTCTATTTAATTATTACTATTCTTATCTTCATTGTTCTTCCTGCATAACACAATTTTTTCAACAGATAGTCCTGAAAATGAAATGGTATAGTAGAAACTCTTAAGAAACTCTATATTACTCATACCTTTATTATGCATACTTTTATTACATGGTAACTTTTATAGTCATTATTATAAACAATAGTAAACTTTATTTGATAATGAATTTCAGCCTTTTTTCTCCACTACTTCTAAAACGATATAATGTATCTTAATATATTTTCTTTTTAAAGAATAGCCTACATTTATTCGAGTATCCATCTAAATTGGAAATGCCCATAAATTTCAATTTTGGATAGCAATAAACATGACCACGGCGGGAGGCTTGTTTTCAAAGAATATTATTGAAGTTATGAGGCTTTTTTTTACCTTTTCAGTGGTTACAGTCTCAGAGTTAAGGGAAATAAAACTTGTATAGTTGAGTGAGAAAAGTAAATATAATTAACCATCCGTCTCTCACCCTCATTTCATTGTAATTAGAAACTTCTAATGAGTTGTGTCGCTAGGAAAACTCAGGGACAGTATGCTAAGATACATGGTGTTGTTCTCTTTATATAAGGATACGTTTAATGTTTATTATATAATTTACATAAAATTGAGTATAGTATTAAGTTCTTTTTTTATTTTATTGTCAGCGTTTAAATAACCAATAATTATAACTTCAAAATAGATTTCCAAACACTCTATTATAATAAAAAACGGATTATGTTTAAGTTTTAACCGCTTAAACTGAAAGACTGAGTGAATGAGGTAATAAAAAAGGTATCTACGTGACCTCGCGTTCTTAGTCTGTAAGCGATCTTTCAATCAATTACATCGTTAAATATTGTAAATTGCCTAAATTTTCCTTGAGTTATATCGTCTGAAATTCTATTTTTAATATCGAATGTTATAGTCATCTCGCCAAAATAATGCCTGCTTACAGATTTTACGTAGACACGTAAACTTTGTCGTAAATCATTCACAGTTTGTGGAAGGCAAATTAAGAAGAAAGAAAATGCTTTCCCATTTGGAACCCATAAAATTTATCTCACTTAACTTATTTTTGTTAGTAATTCTTGAACGTTCTAAGCAAGTTCAAAGTATTCACAAATTAAATGTTACAAAATGTCGGTTGATGCTCAACGTTATAATAATATGTACAACGTTAAAATTATATAATACTAGCTTCCCCCGCGACTCCGTCCGCGCGGATGTCGGTCTTCGCGTGGATGGTTTATTTCTCCATTTTGAGTAACTCTGACAATGACATCTTATAAATATCTATTATAAAGACCAAATACGGCTCGACCTATAATAATACGCAACGTGTGTACGCGGTTCTACAGAACAATGTCTATGGATAAAACTGAAAAATTAAGATAATTTTTTTTCTACGTATTTTTCCAAGATAAAAAGTATCCTATTTTACGCCCAGGATAATAAGGTATAATTATACCAAGTTTCATCCAAATCGAACCGTTAGTTTTCACGTGATGTCTTCACATACAGACAGACAGACAGACAGACAGACAGACAAAAATTTTTTTAAACACATATTTGGGTTTGGTATCAATCCAGTAACACCCCCTGCTATTTATTTTTTCAATATTTTCAATGTACAGAATTGACCCTTCTACAGATTTATTATATGTATAGATTATGTTGCTCTACAACCCTCTAACATCCAGCTTAAGCATCATTAAAATCAGCTAAGCCATCCCATTATATTATCAGTAAACACAAACAAAATGAACTTTATTGACTAGATAAATCCAATGATTATATTTTTTTTTTTATTCATAGTAACTAGTATGATAGCAGTGTATTAAAATGAATTAAATGTGAACATTATGTATCTTGTAATCAAAGGTTAGATATTAAAAAAGTGTTTAAAACCAATCTTTAGTACCTGCGATAAGACTGAGGAGCGACAGGCCAGCTGCGTCTCGACCGTAGCACGAGCGCCACTCGCGGCATGGAGCCCTGCGGGTTACTCATTTGTGGTGCTGATGTGCGCTTGCGGCTCCACCCGCGTTTGCTGTTCGCTCCCCACAGGTGCGGGGAACCGTGTTCTGAAAGACACACACAATTAACAACGAAAACAAACAAACATAATTATAAAGAGTTAAATACAAATTCAAATGTATTGTCGAATCAAAATGATGCTACAAAGAGTAACTATTATAATAATTATTATATGTACATTTTAAAATGCCGTAAATTCATTCTGCCTATAAAATGTCGATATTTACGTACGGCAGCTTTGTACAAACAACAGCTGTCCAAAAGTTAAAACTCGGACGTCGGGTGAACTGAAAATGGATAAACATTCGCCATCCCCAAAGCCGTAAATTATAAAGTAGGATTGTATCTTTTCTCTTTATATTATTGTTGGTTTTGTGCACGGCAATGAACCTATAATAATTCCCTACCTATGAATTTTACGACTCAGTAACAATTTGGAAATTTAAAACATTTTCATGTGATATTTATAAATTTTATGTCTTTATTTTGATGCCATAAAAAGATAACTACTAGCCATTACAGCCAATCATTAGAGGTATTCCAGGTGTTTCCAACGCATGCATGAGTCATGGATCAAAAAAGGTTTTACTCTGAAATAGAATACATAGCTAGTGAATTTATTCGGTTTGTTTCATGTAAAAGCGAGGGTCGAGGCTTTATGACTTTTGATTCAGGGAACTGGCTTCGCAATTACTCGCGGTGAGCTTATTCGCTATAGCTCGACTAATTATTTATGTCGAGACGGCAATATGTTCAAACATTTGATAAACGGGTTCGTAGTCTTTAAAGGAAAATATTTCTTTCAATACGTATTTCTTTTAATCGCAGACTTTTGGATGCTTTAGTGCTATTTGAAATAAGTCGTTTTATACATAACAGGAATACGATTTAATATGATCTTGAACGTAAAGATTCGCAACACGTGGCGTACGTCACGTACATTTTATAACAGCGAAACACTGTAACTGTAATTTACAATTTATCGATCTTCCTATAGCTGGTTAAAAGGTTTCTTTTTTCATGTAAATAATGGTAACCTGTAGGTGTCTGCTTAATCACAATAAAGTAATTTCATTTCGGTGACGAGAACATGTCATGGCATATTGCTAAATAACGTTAGGTGAGTCTTATTTTCATTGTTAATTCAAATTTATAACGAATGGGAAATATCTTCATATTACAACTCATTTTGATTTCTTTAATATTTCAACAGGTAAATGTTAAATAAATTTCATTCGTTTGCGTAAGTAGTTGCGTATATTTTATTGCTTTTTTATTTATTTAATATTTATAAGTGATAAAATGTACATAGTGACACCGTTTATTTAATGCCATGCAATATGTACTTAACAATTGAATATTATTTTCGTTGGCCTTTATATTATTTGAATCGACATGTGGATTGCATTTGAACTATTTTAGGAATTTAGATACGAGATTCCAAGCGCTTATAATTATTGTATCCGCTAGGTAGAGTTTCATATACCCTATAGCTGCATTACGAATTGTATTGCGTTTTAAATCGGAAACATTGTATATTTCCATGTATTTTAATATTTTTATTGTATTACTTACAATCTTTGTCACGAAAATGTGATTATAAACACAATTAATATTCCTTGTGTACTATATTTTTTTTATAAATGTAATATCAGTCTAAGTCAGTAACGATTATTACAGCACAGGCACCAAAAAACATATGATTTTAGTAGTAAAATTATATTTTTCAAGGTTGCAAGATAAATGTCATGTGCAAACATATCGTTTAGCATAGCGTTGTGAAATGTTTATGCAAGACATAACACCTGACGAAATGTAATGTTTAACTCACGTAGATAACTTGGCGGGCCCTGTTCGGAGCAGGCGCGGCGGCCGCGTGCACTCAGCAAAACTTCCCGGCGCGGTCTCTCGGTCACTTCACTCAGTCCCATCTCAGACACATCGCACCCACCACCTTCATCACAACCCTCTTCAACCACACACGCGGACATCACTATACCCGCTTTATTACTTAATCAACAGCCCACCGGAGCGACAACCGTAAAAACGTCTAGCAAATGGCAAAGCCGTCCACTTTATTATTCCACATAAACGTCACAATTTTATTGATAATTTCACTCACTGGTCACATGAACTCGACTCGTATTTTTTAAACCGGGTTTCTTGAACCTGAAACAAAATGTAGGTTACGTTATTTATTGTAGAGTTAATTGGTATGCATTGGTGGAGATCTTTTGTGTAACAACGTTTATCTGGGACCGACCCAGTTTTTAATTTTAATTAATGATTTACCGAATGTTGTTAGCAGCGCTCAGTGCTTAATGTTCGCAGATGACCTCAAAATTTATATGGGAGTAAATAATCATACCCAATACCAGGCTTTGCAGCGTGACATTGAGTCTGTTTTGGAATGGGGTGTAGAAAACCGCTTATATTTTAATATTGGTAAATGCAAAATAATGAGCTACTCGAGGTCTCGAACGCCAATCGATTACACATATTATTTAGGTGGACAGTGTCTACAGCGCGTTACAACAATTAAAGATCTAGGAGTTACTTTTTCTTCTCGGTTACAATTTAAGGAGCATATCGTTAATATATGCAATAAGTCTTTTAAAACGCTCGGTTTTATAATTCGAACTGGCAATAATTTTTCTGACATAAAATGTACTATTTCTCTTTACCAGGCATACGTTCGAAGTTGCTTAGAATATAATTGTATTATCTGGGATTCACATGAAAAAAAATATATCCTTATGTTAGAAAAAATCCAAAAGAAGTTTTGTAGATATGTATTTAGACAGATGTATGGATACTATCCATACATGTACCCATCTCTGTATGTGTACGGTATGACAGGCTTTTTCAGTCTGGAATCGAGGCGAAAATACATTTTACTAGTACACGTTTATCAGGTGCTAAATGGTGGTATAGATAACCCATTTAGTCTTGAACGAATTTCTTTTAAAATTCCTCCAAAGTTCATTTATAGTGTAGCGGCTCCTTCTGGGTTGGGACTACGTCGGGGTCGTGATTTCCTTGCCGTCCAGCAAGGTGTAAGAACTGTGTCTGGCCGTAACGCCCCCTTGGTGCGCTCGGTAAAATTGGTAAACGACTTGCTCGCTCTGCTACCCGAGACAGATTTATTTAATACGTCCTTAAATACGTATAAATCGAATGTTTTTAAATTCTTAAGTCGATAATAAATGAAAATTGTAAACTTATCCTATTTTAATATTTTATTTTAAACTAAACATGTAATGCTTTGGGTTTTACACCTGTTAATTACTTGTTGTTATGAAAAAAAAAAAAAAAAAAAAAAAAAAACTGGAACGCGGACGATAAGCTCCAATAAAGAAACGAGTCGATTTTATTTTACCTTGATTTAAAAAAAAACATTGTCCTATCCAATAATAATAATTGGTTTACACTTTAACTACGATGTCTTCTCCTTTTCAATTCATTCACAATTATAGAGACATTCACGTGAATAATTTTACCTTTACAAAGAGAAATAATGTCTAGCCATTTAATTTTACTCAGTATTTTGTATTCAAGTAGCCGTATTCAACACAGCACCAGGAGCAAGAGATTAAATATTAAGAGTCCATAATAATAGCTCTGTAAAAATTTGTTGCGCAATTTATAACTTCTCAAAAACTTTTCGCAACTTTGTCGCTTGGAATATTTGCGTCAGTCTTTAATTAATACCCTGCGATGTTGGCCTCTAAAAATATTTATCCCTTAACAACCAGTCTTTCAAAGAACCGACAACTCTACAAGTCAAATATTCTCGCACCTAGCCCTTTATCGACCCAGAAACCCATTACCGTAATAAAATAATCCTAGGGGACTGTGAACGCCGACCGAAGTTCTCTTATTGGCGTTTAATCCACATGTCATAATTTTTAAAAAAATATTTTCATATAACGAAGTAGGTATAAACAAGGGTTTACGATGAAGATGTCGTTTAAAAATATTATGCTGATACATTCGCAATTTGTTGTCGTTTTTGCTCAATATTAACATATTTTGTGAAGCCTACTACTACGTACCATGCGGTACAAACTATATCTATCTGCATAGTTAGTATAACTATAGGTCTAACCTATAAATTTACTAGAAAGTTTTATAGGATAACGCCAATCTGTGAAAAATATTTGGAGGAAGAATGTGTGTTTTTTTTTATTACTTCAGTATTACATTCTCTTCTTTCACAGTAGAGAAATCTCTATGTATCTTTACTTCTTTCAGAGATAACGATCCTTCCCATTTTTCATTTTTTTCCTTCTCCTTTGAAATGAATAAGATTTATCTTGTTGTTTGTGAATCACCATTAAAATATCGTTCATTTTTTTATAAAAAAATATTCAGGTATAAATTTCTTATCCTAAAATTAAAGTCTCCTTAAATTCTGTTTTTATTATCAAGTTTTATTCGTACTTGAATACCTTATACTCACCTAGAATATAATCGCATACTATTGAAAGGTTTATATTATTATGAAACAAGGAGTCTCCTGTAGGTACCTATAATTAATTATAAACTAAAATTCGTCGAGCCTAATGGAAATGAAATGCATAAATAAATTATAACTGACTTAGTCGACATCGCTTAACTTTGAAGGCTTGTTGAAAGTAAAAGAAATTAATGATTAAATACTCAAAGATCCAAAAAGTAATTGATATTCCGAACTTGTACCTATAAAGTATAAAATGTTGTTATAGAATTATAATTGTTTTATTCGATTAAACATTCATTGAGCTGTAAATAATAAGTTAACTTAATTAACAAGATCGGAAATTTAATAAAAGATAAACGAGAAGCATTAGTCATTAAATGGCTGTGGGTGGTAAATCGATTGGCAGGTATCATCTCGGTTAGAAATCATTATACTTAATCAAAAACCAACTGAATAGCTGTAACTAAAAGCTATGCTATCATAGGTAGTTACTGCAGGACTTGGTCGCCTGAAATAAAAGTTTGAATGAGAACTGTTATAGGACACAGACTTCTTTTTAAAATATCCTTATCACTATAGCGCTTATATCACTTCATTATAGCACTTATAGCTAAACAATGTTTAAACTAACAACTAAATACATATCATAGAACTAAGTTCTTCTTCTTCTTTGTCGATTCACTCTTGTCAGAGCGGTCGTGGTCACGTTGAGACGTCCACATCGGTGGTAGAGGCGGACACAGCTTTCCGCACGATCTCCCGCCATCTCTTCCTGTTATTAGACTGTCTGGCGCAGTCAGATACGCGAATTCCTACAGCAGATTTCACTTGGTCGGTCCAGCGCATTGGTGACCTGCCGCGCAGAACTAAGTACCCTCATGATATTCACGACCTGTAATAATCAACCTACACAGATCTAAACCTCATAGGATGTCTGTCTCAGAGGTAATTAATGGACTAGTGATGATTATCTTAGCTGTGATAATAGGAGCCTTATGGCCAGTTTCAAACTTAATATTATATTTCCTGTAGCTAATTTCATCAAATAATGTATAAAAATAACAAAGTGTTTATGTTTTGGACATTATCAGCAATTGGTGATACGGGCCCATTATTTCATGAATGTTATGTAAAGAGCAAAGAAAAGTCCGAAGTAAAAGGCTAGAGAATCTTTTAACTTCATAGCATGAACGTACTTAATATAAAAAGAGTAGGTACGTAAGGTATAGGTATAATACTGATAGAACTAGCAAGAGCTTTATGAGAACTTTTGTACTAGATAAACATTACTTTAATACATCTATGAAATATTAGAAGTTTCTAGGAATTAAAATCACAACGCGTACTTCCGATAGAACCCAAACACTACAGGTGCAGAAAAGGGCGATGACCCTTTGAAGTGCGCTCGCTCAATAACTCGACCCATTTTCCCTTGATTTAGGCGTATTTCCTTCACCTATTGTTTATATTCTGTAAGAACACTGAACATGTGGTTTTCTTCCTATCCATCTGCTATCTGATTGAATGGAAATAATTTGCCAATTTCTTAATCATTTTAATGTTGAATTATGTACGATTATAAATAAACATACTATGTGATGCTTTTTTTCACTTCAATATTATAAAATACCAGCTTTCCACCTGCGACTTCGCCTGCTGTGAATCTGTGATATGTGTATGTGCGCGAGTTCAAAAGAAAACTCGCATAAAGCCCAATCCCGTAGCATTTCTGGGATAAAACTATTCTATGTGCTTTCTCAGGTCTCAAACCATACAAAATTTCATTCAAAACGGTACAGTAGTTAAAATGGGAACAAGAGACAGACAGAGTTACATTCATACTTATTAATACTATTATTACTTAGTAGGGATATAAACTTGACTATTAAAATTACTTCAGTTAAACTGAAAACGACCATCATCAGAATATTGATGAAAGGATTCGCCCTTTTTAACGACATCATATTTCTCAACGATATTTTCTATTATTCAAGCGGAGATTTTTCTTGCCCACATTTTCCTCGTCAATTAGCGTTATCGCTACAATTTGACACCCTAAATACTCGGTGAAACAAAATTGTCACGTTTAAATAATACGGCTTCTACCCATTTTACTCGCGCTCGCGAACCCCATTTAAAATATTGTTGACAGCTTTTCATATCACACAACACCATGAAATTAAACCCAACATAAACAATAAATTATTGCATAACAATCCAACATCAACATGCACAATTTATAACACAATTATTATAATTCACATAATATCAGCGCTACATAATATGCCATAACCACAACCCCTTTTTAATTTCAAATCTCGAAAAACGCGTGTTCCAAAAATCAAGATCTTTCCTGTTTTATATCCTCGTTGAAACATAAAATCACTCCGCACCATTTCACTTCGATTATCTAAATCATCATTTCTCAACCGTATCCGCAAGTAATAAAAAGAGGTCGCACTTAATGTGTTTTATTTATCCTGAAGGAATTACTTTTCAGTCGATTTATCCTGTTTCATTATAAAAGCATTATTATGCTTTGACCGATGTGATGAAAGGGTGAAAAACTAATTTAATGAAGTAAGTAAAAGATATAGTACGCACAAAAGCTATCAAAACGTATATATACAGCTTTTTACAACTCCCTAGTAAGTAGTAATAAACATTTTATACAGAAAAATAGCGACGAGATTTGCTATGAGGCATAAACTTTTACTGTATTATACTATATGAATTATACATTTATCAGGGAAATAAAAATATAATATTAGATGAGGCTTCATATGATTAAAACAAAAGCCCATCAATTACGTGATCTAAAGAAGATCTAATCGAAAAGAATACAAGCCATATTATCTCAAATCTTTAATATAATTGCAAAGAAAAAGTTGTGTGCTCTACTTTATGTTGTGTACGAGATCGATACATATAAGCGATACTGTTAATGGAAGTACTTAAACCTTAATTAAACCGACGGAACAGCATTGTTTTTATACTAAAAGTGTAAAACGCACGAATGCAGTAGGCTTGGCGAAAATTGCACTGACGCAAATTGACATTAATTACCCTCCATGCAACATTATAAAGTGCATTTTTAGTAGATACCTATATAGAATATGATATTTTATATATTTTAACAAAAAAATAAATAATAAAAAAAAAACAAAAATACGCATTATAATATATCACATTCATTGGTTAAAATTCAAAACGATTGCTAAATTCCTAATGGATGACTATTCAAAATTCGAGGACCAAGCATTCTACACGATTAAGTTTTTGAAATTCCACATAAGCAGTAAAATTTATGGCTTCATAAATATTTTCTTAAAAATATTACCTACAAATATTCTTCATTTTCTAGACATCAAAAAATTGGATAATACTTAAAATTTTTTGCATATTATACTAGATATATTAAATACCCTTGACTTGTAAAAGAAAGAAAGGAGAGATAAACTCTCTTATTTATTTTATCAACTTAACTCTTTTTAACTGATCAACTAAAAAAAATTAACAACTAAGTGAATGTTTTCAATCTTGCGGATTATTTAAAAAATGAGTTTCTTTCATTATTCAAACTTTCCTTTTGTGTAAGAAAATATTAATTTCGGGAGAGCTTAAGATATTTTAATAGATACATTTTATAAACATAAACAATGCAGTAAAATAACAAGCAAGCGTAAGTTATAGAATAATAACATCGTTTACTTTTATATAGCAGATCTTTTTCTCAAAGGATGCATTGCATTGCATACGGATGTGACACTTGACTGGCCCTAGATTTATGGAAGTTTTATACGTGAGATTTATTCATACAAGCATCTAAAGCCATTATCTAAATAAAACAGATAGTATTTATCACAAGTTAGAAATACAAATATACGAGTACACTAGCAATACCTACTTTTTTAAACTAAAATACGAAATCTACAGGTAATGGTAAAACCGCGCGAATAATGGGCAAAGGCTTTTGCTGGGGCGAACGACCTCATCCCAAAGATCGCAATATATTATCATTTAAGCAACACGCATAGTTCCTGTAAGTTAGATAAGTCCTCGCTTATCTAACTTACAGGAACTATGTGTGTGTACCACCGGTAATACATAGCCAAAACATACGTAAATAATTATGCAACTCCATAAAAAGTGTAAGATATAAAAAATACGTCTGCCACAAATATACCAATAATCTCCAATATATTATATGAATATATAAATATAAATAGTCTGTATGATATTACGTTGCAACAAAAATAAATAATCTGAAAGATCGCTCCTACAATTGCAATTCTTGCCAGTCGGTGAGATACGTGTGGAAAATATGATTAGTCATTTGTAAACCTTGGGAGTGCTATAATTGAAGAAGGTTTTCTTGACGTGTGGGTGGAAAGCTTTAGAAGAAAATATCGCTACTCTTTCTCTAGCTTTAAGCTTAAGGCAATCTATAGACTGTTAGTTTTAGTCTTATGTGGTGGTACTCAACAGTTAACACTAACGAGATAGTTATTTAGATTAATGGATTTTAAAAGAGAATTCAAATTATATGAATAAAAAAACCTTTGTAATATGCTAAATATATAATGAATACGGTTCCTAAAATACGCAATCTTTTGTATATATGTATATTGTATTTCTTGTGATATTTTTGGTACGGCATCATGACTTTTTAAATAAAAAGCCATACAGACATCCGCAAAGAGGTGGATTTAATTAAGTGATTGTGCCATTTATCCAGAAGCAATTTATGCATAAACGTGTCCTCTCTAATGAGAAAATATTACCATAGAAACTTATCCATTTTGTTCTTATACACGACATTTTAATTAGTTTTTCTCCCCAGTACCGACTTGAGCCGTGACGACGTGACGTTTCAAAAGCAACCATTACAAAACACGTCCAAGTTTGATTTTATGTTTGTATTAAATCAAAATTAGTGCTGAAGTACTTATTGTTACAATGAAAAGTTTTAATAAACCGGGATTATGTTATCAGATACACAAGAGCTAACGACACCAATAACGTGTTCCGATAATACTTCCAAAATTGCTTTCCAACTTTCTCTTTATAAGAAAAGTTTAGTCGAAGTTGTTTATTTTTTACACTCAATTTCTCTTCATAAATGTTACAAAATAGAGTTAAATTAACAACATCTTAAAGTGCTTTGTGGGCCATTTCTAGGGCTTAAAACTTTTTCGCTCTGACTTCGCTATTTTCATATTCATCATCAATTCATGTAATATTATAACAATATAACCCAATTTATTTTTAAACACTGTACGATAAATTGAAATTTAAATTTGGTTTTCAAGAATATCGTTTCCTTTATACATTAGGTATATGCACTCGCCATCATCATCAAAAATATTCTACCTATTATCACAAAAACTTTTATCAGTCTAAGATTTATTAATTTTAATATATGTAGGTATAAGGTTACACAGTACACACTCAGTTCGAATTATTACTTGATAAACTAAATTCAAAATTACTGAATATGACTACTCATATATTTATTGTCATAGCTATTGAGATTAACGGTTTTACATAAAACAGGAATTGATATTGAAAAAAAATATACGTTCATATACGTTCGTTAAATCTTTTACGTAAGAAAATAACCCTAAGCATTTCATAAAAGTGATTGTCTCCGTTTCGTAATAAATATACGTACCTAGTCAAAGAAAGTATCATGAACTAATAAAGAAAACTAATAAAGTAATTATATAAATGGACTAAGTTTTTCTCATACTGAATTGTATATCGTATCTAAGAATAATTTATATGTTATTTATTTATTATAGGATAGGTAGGTAGTAGAGATATATATTTTTCAAGTTTTACTTTTTCCATAAATTATTATCAATCACTCAATATTCACCGTGATATTTATTGATTTTTTTAACGTAAATATACAATAACATTTTCTTGTGAATACGAAAATACAACAGTTTATGGTGAATATTGCGAATGTCTTTTAATTGTGTTTATCTTTGATCGATCGATGAAAACCCTTAACTTTTATCAAACATTTTTCACGTGTTTTTGTTGGCATTTACCTACAACAATATAATATTTCGTTTAAAAATCTTATTAACTTTCGAAGTCTTTAAAAGGAGATTATACAAGAGTTAGCTTACTGAACGTGCTTCTCGGTTGGTCGGAGGAGATTCAATAAATTAGAATACCGCATATAGGTTAAAATAATCCCACTATAATTAATTCTAACATTCTAAGCTAATACATCCTACAATGAATCGTGAAAACTAAGGAATAATACGATGACTAGCCTCTAGGTCGTTGTTATATTTCGTAGTGTGTTCTCTGAAGTAAAGTGTAGATAAAACGAATTTGAGTATAAAACATCTATTTAACTTAAATGAATAGATAATTTAATTATTATTTGAAACAGAATATCTCGGATATTTAAAACTCTAATTTCTCAAATAAAATCACAATTCAGCGATTCGAAATTTGTTTTAAATTCCAAGAATGCTGTTTTTAAATAGGTTTCACAGTTCGCCTCTTCTCTTGTGTGTTACTATTAGAAAAGAACATATTATAAATAAGCCATCATGAGTAAAATTCAATATTACTTTAGAATTTAGATATTGAATTCCGCTTTTATTTATAAATAAAGGAATTTAAAATTACCAGGGGCACTAATAATTTTAACATTCTGTTAAGGGCATAACAGTAAGGGCTCAAGAGGAGTTTAATGAAAATATACTAATTGTTATCTTTAATTATTCTGTCTCCAATAGTCGGAGTAAGCCAAATATTTAATCTATAGAATGCCCGCATCCAATATACTTATTGAACAAAAAAATTCAATTTCACCATTTCATCTTTAGTGATAAAAACCCTGAAAATCTTGAAAGGAACTACCACAATAATATGAAATACTCTACGTATTATAATATGTTAAATGACATTCAGTTACTTAGTTTTATATTGGAGTCCCAGTAATAATAATTGTCGTGCAAATGTTTTATATGTAATTCTTTACTAATATTATAAATGCGAAAGTAACTCTGTCTGTCTGTTACTCAATCACGCCTAAACTATTGACCTAAATTTTGATGAAATTTGGTATGGAGATATTTTGATACCCTAGAAAGGACATACGCTACTTTTTATCCATCCCGGAAAAATGACGCAATCCCGGAAATCCTACGGGAACGGGAACTATGCGGGTTTTTCTTTGACTGCGCGGGCGAAGCCGCGGGCGGAAACCTAGTATGTAATAATTATGAATTGATAAACTCGTCCCTTTGAATTCGATGGAATCATTTAATAAATGGAGTGGGTCAACGCTCCATCGATCTTTGTTGTTGTAAATAGGAATCAATAGAATGGAAAATTGAGACAATTTTAAATAGTTAACAACACTTGATATAATTGTTCTCTTTTAATGAATATATAATGATTTGAGCCACTCATTATGTAATATCAAATATTTAATGGAAAACTAACATTCAATCATTCTTAGGCATTCATTTATAATTTTTTAATTGCTGAACTCGCATTGTTTAATATTTAAGTTTAATTTGGTAGTTCCCTCCCTCATTCATCCCTTTTGTTAGAAACCTGAAATTTTAACATTACATAAAATTATGTATTCTTAAATAATTATACAATTTCCTATATAACTAAAGTATAACATTGTATAAAAGCAACAGTTCGCATTTGGTTTCGCACGTTAGATCGCGTGTGTCAATTCCAAGTTTTTATTTAAACAGAGTATATAAATATATGTGCGTGTTTCGATAAAATTAACTTCAAGCGTTTAAAGTTTAAATAAATATGGTTAATAAATCTTACACATACTATTTTAAGCGTTTCTATTAAAAGACTTTTAAAGAAGTTCGTAACATTATATTCCTTATTAAAACTATAAGTTAGCACAGGCTATGCCTAGCAAGAGAGCCAGAGCCTCATATCTAATAATGTACAATCAAAAGGTGAAATACCTAAATAATTATAATCTATTTTATTTATTTATTTATTTCAGTTTGATTACTCTATTTTATTTTCTATGCGTGTAAATATAAATTACATTATATAAATATATACGTATATTTCTAACAAGTAACTCCTACTACCGAAATCTCTCTATTCCTGGTTTTTTGTATAGGCATTTGCAAAACCACTTGTAGCAATTTATTTTTTTACTGTATAACTATAATGTGGACATCATTGTAAAATGAGCAAGCATATTTATTATAAGTAACTAGCTTACCGACCGCGGCTTCGCCCGCTTTCTCTAAAACGATTTGAGATTTAAACTATCCTATCTCTCAAGTTGGATCGAACTGCACATGGTGTGCGAATTTTATTATAATCGGTTAAGTGGTTTAGGAGTCCATTGAGGACAAACATTGTGACACGAGATTTATATATATTAAGAAGATATATGCAAAGGGATTTCTACGTCCACATTGTGTTATGGGGTCAAAGATCGAACCCATGTCCCTGTGCTCTATATACTTTGATCCCGTCTGTATACAAACCATAAAGCCTCAATTTGTACTATTATAACTACAAGAATTTTTGTTAATTGATTATATCATTTGGAGGTTTAAATATGAAGCTTCAGGTAGGTATTGTAGAATATCTTACCAAAATCGGTCTGTATTATAGTCGAAATAATCAAAACATAATGGAAGCAATAACATGGAAGTATTTATTCAGTTTCTCAGAAATGTTGCTGGAATGATATATCTTTAAAAAATAATGATAATTTCCAAGAGTATAGGTATTACACACGTGAGAGGTCTCTATAATATACTTAGATATTAAATCTTGGAATAATTGCTTATAAACGTTTCATTCACCTTCACTCTCTCGTTCAAAGACTTCTTATTTTAATAAACAAAGTAAAAGGTATCACTTTCTGTAGCCATGCAAATTGTGTTCTCGGTTTAATCATGGGAAGCGCATCGTTTGGATAAACTCTGTCCGTTTAATCAAAAGGATAACCCCCAAACTCATCCGTCATGTGACGATACAAATTACTAGTAGGTAATTGATAGTCCATCCCATTGAAGGATTGAGGCTATTGAAGTAAAATTATACAATGAAATCGGGTCGTGCAATGAACAGAACGAATGTCTATTCTTAACGTCGATATCTGAATTTCTATACTATGCATTGAGTGAGACACATTATGAAGAAATTATCCCGATAATAATTCCTACATCCTTTGTTGTGTGAACTCCGCCGTTCGAGAAAATACAAAGCTTTTCGTTGCCAACACAATACCAAAAATATTATTACATTTCAAAAGGATTCGTATGGATCCACTTACATGTATTAAATTGTTCACTTTCCGCCTTATAAATGGTTAAGTATAGACCGCATAGGTAACCTGTTATTATTATATTGAAAACACATTAAATTGCTTTTTAAAAGGAACTTCACATTTATTGAACTGGTATCTATTTCCTTGTTATATTTAAATATCACTTATGATTTCCTATAAAATACTGAAAAGTGTAGTATTTATATCTTCACTTTTAATTAAAATTTCATATAAAAACGTTTTTGGGTAGTCTTTCAAAATATTCTTTCGAAATTTTACATCCCGACAACTTATCAAGGATATTAATTTTAGATTTTAAAGTTCGATAGTAACTCAAGACGCTGTGGAATGTTTAATAAAATCATATCTTTGCTATCCTATTAGCAGTAACCGAAAGCCAATGAAATATATTGCGAGTTGCGAGGAAATTTCCAGAACCTTATCCGCGCGTGACTTGAAAATTCGGAAGCGTTAAAATATAATCATAAGGTAAAGACACCGAGATTGTCACGTCAACCTCGCAACAATTGCAAATTTAAAAATAAACGTCCCATGTTCAGAGAGCATGCATTAACACGTTCACTGCGGCACAGAAATATCTGTACTTTCCATTACTGCGTTACGGGTTGTTTTAAACCTTGTCCTATACCAGATATTGTGGCGGCACGAGGCATATTAAACCCCACCGCCCGTAGGAGACCAAAATCGTTTTTTTGGCGCCAAATAAGACAAAGTGTGCGGCTTTTGTCGTGATTATTATTAACAATGAGTTCCTTAACCTAAATCTAGCGTCGCCCGTGGTTAGATTAGTTAGTTTAGATTCTAGAGGTAAAATAAAATGTGGGGTCTGATGTACCCCATACCGCACTGAACAATAGCAGTTTTTCATATAATTTAGTGATGGGAAAAGAAATATCGATTTTATTTAATTGTATTTATTTATCAAACTTATGGATGTTTTTCATTAAAACAGGCCAAACAATAATAGTTGATTCAATGAACAAACACACTAATAGTAATCATGATTATCAACCTATTTGAAGAAAGTTACTCAACATGTCACATTCACGATTCTATTAACGATATTTATTATAACGAGTAATTAGGATGTTTGAAAATTACCTATATCCACATTCAAGTCCTTCTTTGTAAAAGCTTCAATAAGTTGTTCCACAAATAGTCTCGAATGCGTTACACAACACTAACCGCGTGAAGCTAGCTTAGGGTGCGGTACGAGGTGCGTGGTGGTACGAGGTGTTCGCAACCTCGTTCCGCACTGTGTTAGAATTTTTATTTTTTCAGTGCGGCACGAGGTCTAAGAAACCCGGTATTAAGGTCGGTATACCATTGAACTAGGAATCAATAGCACATCTCAGATATATAGATATCACTTTCCTACACTGAACCAGATGGAAGTTATGCCTCCCGCACGACAGAGAAGTTTAAGTTTTTTCCTACCGCTATAACGACGAGACACGGACAGGGTGTTTCAAGCCCTGTTTCGCAGCTAACGTGTTAATAATATATATGCTCCCATTCAATAGCTGCAAATATACCAATTTACATACATAAATTGTAACTACGTGTCCTTTGCTAAACTGCTACTACTTATAAGTTTGACGTGGATGTTAATTCTTGCAGCTGTAACAATTTATTCCGATTTTATATAGAACACCGATAGTGCGATAGAGATTCGACGAACATTGTAAAAATTTACTTACAATTCCACTACCACACACATTGAAATTGCGTTTGTAAAATACTTACATTTTAGACTGAAATGTATTATTACCTAAATGTTTTTATTTACAAAATATTAAGAAAACATTAGAAAATAAGTATGTAGACTTATTGATTTCGTCTTATCTTTCACATAAACACCCTTTCCAGAATTGACTTTTCCTTATGCTGAGTAATGTGAGTAATGGTGAGTAAATACGTGTTATAATGATTTCGAAATAGCTTTTGATATATTGGAAATATGCTGACGAGTTAAAAGCAAAATGTATCTCGGAATATTAAAACAGATGGATAGAGACCATTAAATTTTCCAACGCTGAAACTTCATTTTTTTACAGTGAAAAATCTTTGAATCAAAATTTATTTCTCTTCTTTCTTCAGTTGGTGTGATTGATTGCATACTCTGTTTGCACGTGGAATACAATTTAAAAACAGACAAAATTATTTCTTAATACATGTGAATATCTAGGTATCTAAGCATAATTTTACAATTTTATTAGTGTAAAAACATCGCGAAGGGCAATAGTGGGTATATGATCGCAATAACTTAGTAGACGCCACCTTCGGCGTGCCCCAGGGATCCCATATATTAACTTTTTAATATAAGTATTCCCGTTCGACATAACAAAAACTGAAATCTAAGATTTGAAATTCCTATTACAAATCGATAGAGAATGTGTATTATAAGTGGTTCACTGAGGAACTAAACACATTTTATGAATTGATCATCAAAATTTTATAAATAATTCTTTAATACATGTGAATATCAACCGAATTCAAAAACCCAAACTGATTGGGATTACTTACTATATTTTGGTAGGTATTGTATCACAATTCACAACATTGCTAAGTTTTTATTTCGGTTCAACCCAAATAGTATTTTTAAAATTATTATATTTAAACTCTACTTCAAAATTCAATGCAGAAAAACTACAATACAGAAACAATTTTAGGTTGTTATAATTAATTTAAGACATATTTCTTGAAGCCAAATAAATATTTTATCAACTCTATAGAATTATTGAATATATTTAAAATTCAAATTAGTAAATAATCACTAAGTATATTATTATACATTAAATAAACTTTCAGTAGAAGTAATTTTATTATATTCGTTTCCTACGAATTCTAATTTCCTCTTTCACACTAGTAAATAATAATATAAAAAATCCAAAACTTCACTAACAATAAATAACATTTATAACAATCGGAATCGTTATAGCAATAAACAACATTTAATGTTAATATTTACCGTATTCGATACATCAATAGATTAAAACGCCTCTCATGAAACATCGCTATAATAAGTCGCTGAAACTTTCCAAGATATAAAATTATTGGATATAAACTTACTTTATATATTGTGAGAATATCTTTAAAACTCTAAAACGGAAATATTTTATTACAAATTGTATTACTTATTTGTTCAAATTGTACAAAAAGTGTACAAATCGTATTGACATTGGTTAAAATATGTTTATTTTCGGAAAAAACAGAATAGCCTTACATTTTTGCACTTACACTTATAACGTTACTGATATAATGGAAAATAAATGGATTGAAATAACAAACTCCCTAAATAATGGACATGTTTATTCGTCACATATAGTTTATTCATAAATGTTAGTAAGAACCTAGAAATTCATGGATCTATTAGATTAGGAATTTTGCAAGAGTCACTGTGCAATATCTTCATATTATTAGTATTTATGTCTCCATTGTTTTAAAACAAGTCGGATATATTTGTTTAATAACTGAGAGCTGATTCCCTGCAGCGCAGCTTTGTGATTATCCTATTGTACTCAAAAAGTCTACAACTTCTACACGAAATATATAGTCCTCAAATAAATCATCTTTAGTAAGCCATTTTTTGTTCCTAGAGCTGGAGAAATAGATTCTGATAATATAATGTAAAAATGTACCAAATGTCACAATATCCATCGTCGAGTTGTTACTGCAGTAAAATGGTTGTAACACAAGTTCTTAATTATATTTTTGTTTACCAAAGACATATTTAGTAGTTTAAAAATAACTGAATAGTTACTCTTCCAGTATTCTTAGATAAAAATGAAATTTCATTTTCATCATATTTTATCAACTGTTAAACAAATAACAAATATTGCGAGCAAATACATAGATATCACTATTTGAACCTTGTCTAGAGGTTATTTTTGCTGTTGCTGTAGTCATATAAAAATAGATTAGATTTTAAAATTAAACGTTTTTAAAAGAAGTAAACAAGTTGTCAATTTTTTAGAAAAGCAAATATTGAATAGATGAAGTTTAAACGCATTTCGTAATTGTAGAATTTTTATTCGCGCTATTTTCCGATGAAAAATTTGAAACTAGATGAAACGTAAATCAATTTTTGTTTACACGAGAATGATTTATACCAACCGATACATATGACACATAGACGAGAATGGCACCATGAAAACGTAACGTGTCCATTCAAATTCAAATTTAAGAATATTTTATCCCACCAAAAACATTTTCATGTAAAATGTTACCAAGACGAGCCCATATGACTCGCACGGTGAAAAAGTTATCAGATCTCATGTAGAGCCAAGCTTCTAACACTACACGCCCTAACTCTACAAGGCCTAACTTCACAAACTCTACACCTTAGTCAAAATATGTGGCTTGGCCATTTCGCTACATTCACATCGGCGTAAGGTGAAAAATTAATTCACTGTTCATTACTTTTGTGTTATACAATAGTTCTTGTAGTAACGAACGGCCAAGCCACATATTTTGACTAAGGTGTAGAGTTTGTGAAGTTAGGCCTTATAGAGTTAGGGCGTGTAGTGTTAGAAGCTTGGCTCTACATGAGATCTGATAACTTTTTCACCGTGCGAGTCATATGGGCTCGTCTTGGTAACATTTTACATGAAAATGTTTTTGGTGGGATTTCATTTCTTTTTGTAAGTTGTTTGTAACAAAATTTTATAAGTCGATTAAATTTTTTTTTAACAAGGAGTACCTATAGATATATTATATATCTAGGGGAACCAAGTTTTAGATTATTAGATTAGACCTCTAGCGTCATCAAAATTTAATTTAAAATTACAGGTCTCATACAAACTCCCATCCCCTAGTTTAAGGGGTTGGGGGATGAAAGTTACAAGTTTTATAATTTTTTTGTTGTTTGTGTGCTAATACTAGCTTACATACAAAATTTCAGCTTTCTAGGACATTAGGAAATACCTTAAGAATTTTGATGATCATCAGTGAGTCAGTGACGAAATTAGCGTTTTTTAGATATAAATAAAATCTGAAGTATAAAAGCTAATGTAATTAAAACTTAATATATTCAATAAGTCCGCTATTGACAATATATCCTGAAAATTTTGTTGATCTAGCATAATCCAAACCCAAGTTATGAGGGTTCAAAAAAACGTCGAAGCGCTTCGAGAAAAGGTAGGTAGTGCCCGTCCGCTTCTCTTTCGCTTGGCTCGTCTTGGCGGGGGCACTACCGTGCCCCCAGATGTCTTTTTTAAACAGCCGTGTCTTATAGACCAGAAATGCAATACTTTAGATAATATCTGTAGACGACGCGTTTATTGTATCAATTGCCTTGACCCTAAAACGTTTATTAGGTGAGTGTGACAACACCGTATGGAGTATGTAAATAGCTTTATGTACCTAATTTACGTCATTTTTCCAATCAGACTTTACCAAATATACATCTGATAAACCTAATTAAATTGATATCAGTACGAATTGTAATAATTATGATGCTTCTAAGTTTTAATTAATTGGAAATAATCATCATTGTGCATTATGCTTTATATAGCATACAATTTACAAATGAGTTTTAAGTGTATTTGAAATCAATATTTCCCTATCTACGTATTTCGTTTCTGCAAATTATATAATATTCAAACACTCGATCTATTTCATTAATTTTCTTTGACCTTATGTTCCGTTCCTACCTTCTTGGCGCGTCAACAAAGAAAATGGCATCTTAATTAAATTTTAAGAAAAAAAAATATTTTGAGAGAATACACCCAAACTCATTAAAATTTCAGGAGAGCTAGCCTTCTCTTTCATAAACACAATTTAGATATTTTTATTTAAAAAAAATTATTAATTTCGAAGGTGTTTTTGTACCTAGTATCATTTTTAATATTTGTAAATTAAATATCATTTTAACGTGAAGTTTCATCAAAAATCAAATTAAATAATAAACCTGTACAAATTCACGAGTAACATTTGTAGTAAATAAACACGTCTTGATAAAATTTGACTTTAGCGTAGGTATTTGTGAAGCGCTTTCATATTTAAATCATATCCTTAAACCCTTTCAATCAGCTGAACCATATCTTATTCGGAAATTTAAATCGTCAGTAGGTAATCGTCGTCATGATATTAATAGAATAATCAATCAAATCTATATACTGAGTTTAGAATTGTAGTAAAACACTTATAATAAGAAATGTTCTTGTTACATTAAAATCTCTATCGACTTTTATTTCTTCTAGGGCAGATAGGGAGTTTAAGCGGACCATAAAATGACTTTTTTCTTATGTAGGCGAATTGAACTATAAGGACGATTCCACTATAAGGACTGCAGCGGAAATGGGATTCGCAGTGTAGTTAGAATGTGTAGGTAGTGTAGGTACCTTACATAAGGTACTTTAGTACTTACACTGTAAGTCTTACAGGATCATCGCATCCATTCGAATCTATGACGAGTCAAGTGGATTTACATTTTAATGAATTTAGAATAAATTGGTTAAATGAGACGTAACTATTCTGTTACCCAAAATTGAATAAATTCTTAATAAAATTAGGTAGAAAGAAATAAATAAAATTTTCTAATAAGTACATATGTACCTATAACCACAGACTAATAATAATATACTAATCATTCTGTTTTTATACTGGAATATATTAACTAAAATGATGTCGTATAAAATAATACTGTTTTCTACTAATAAAACACTTATCAAAATAAAGTGAGTTTCTTCATACCAGAATAATTATGCAATGTAACAATATTTTAGCAGTCGGTTTCCCTTGGTGCTATACAATATTTATGGAATGAAGTAGGTTAATAAAACTAAGTTATATAGGATGTAACTTATTTAGGATGACTACTGAGTACTGAATTCATATTTAAAAAAGGCGTATTTTGTAATGCATGAGGAAATTATAAACCGAGGAATTCTTATATTTAATTCAATAGAAGCGCTTAAATATACAGGGTGTCCCACTATTGGTATACTAAGCGCGAAGGGACTTGTAGTTTTACATAACTCAACACGTAAAAAATACTTAATGAACAAAATTACGTCAAAAATTTTTTGCTAAATTTTTCCTGAAAATCCATGCTTTCTTCTCTAGCTTCGCGCAGCCGGCATATACCGCTTCGCTAATGTGAGCATTTTGTCTGTGAAAACATATTCTTAAGCTCACGTGCTGGTGACAAATTTGCGCGGGTTGCTTGTTATGGGTATACAGTGTACACTGTACACATAGAGTTTTAAGAATTCATCTATTTGATGTTCAATTCATTAATATTCAAAAAAAATGCGTCTGGAATTTTTTAAGTATTATTTTTGAACTCAGCGTATGCAAAACTATAACCTCCTTTGAGCTTAGTATACCAACAGTGGGACACCCTGTATATTCAAACAAACTTATTTAATAATAATTTTAAATGTGCAATACGACAGCCTTTAAAGAATATAGAGACATGAAAAAAAAATCATATTTTATATTTCATAAAATTCTAATAACAATATAACGACTCTATTTACTGAGTACAATTAAATACAGGTTCTTCTTTGAAGCTTTTGTAACTTCTACTACCTAATAATATATTTTTGCTTTTGCATCTTTGTTATAACCCTTAATTAGTTATAGCAAGGATGTAGTAGATAAAGGGGAAAATATAAGCTAATTATTAATTAATTAGAAGTTTCATTTTTAGATAGTGTGGAGCATACACAAGCATACACATAGAACCGATGGATACAGATAAAAAAGGTTTTATATTTCACATTCACTTTTATTTAAATGTATATGAGAAACAGTTAATAAGCCACACACACACGCAAAGTAAACTTCTATATATCTTATGCAATTATAATAATCGCCTTGTATATCTATTGATTCAGCGTTTTAAATAACCACTGCGAATAGAAATAAATTTGAAATAGGCTTCGCTTCTAAAATTGGTTATATTGCATTATATATTTATCAGTTAAAGCCACTCAAATAGTCGATATTGCCCCATATCGAAAATAAGCATTGATATTTAGAACTTAGTTGGAAGCCAATGGCTACGAATTATTTAAACAGCATGTTATTAATGCTTGCCCAGTTAGCTAATTGGTTAAGGGACTTTCATTTGTTATCATAAAATACACAAGCGTGACAGTTTGTAAACAAAGAACAAATTAAAAACTTTTTCTCCGCCTATATCACGTTTCAAACAATAGTTTAATAATAATATTTCGCCACTTCACTTCCTTGACGAAGGTTTGACAGGTATTTAGTATAAAATTATGTGGTTTTTACTTCAATATCGCATGCAGGATATTAGGCAAATATATTTACAACATAACGTGAGTAAACTGTGAATATATAATTACTGACTATTTTATTATACAGAGTCTAATGGATGATAAATACAGTAGTACTGAGAAAAACATTGCACTCATACAACGCAGTTAATAGTTTTAACCAAAGCTGATTATGGCTTCATAAATGTAAATAATAAATATTGACTGTGCTTTCTAAAAGCTTTCAACACACATTCGTATTAAATTGGGAATATCAACGTCATGACTGGGGATTTTGATTCGAGTTTTTCCAAATATTCGCAAATCTTTTTACTGAACTTTTATCTAAATCACTGAAATAGTTTACTTTTTATTTATTTTTTCTGAAGAAGCAAACCATTTAATCAACTTGACAGAATACAGATGAGTTGCCACGATATATATTTTATGAAAATTAAAATATGTGTGAGAAAAAATTGCCAGATTTCTACTCCGTCTGACGTTTGATAAAGTTTCATAGGCTTTGTGCTGGAAATTGGCTATTTTCAGAACAAAACAGAGATCGATATGGTTCATCGAATTTATACCTACTACAATACTGGAAATGTAGAAGTTTACGATTCATTTTTATCGTACCTACTATATTTTTCTAGATTCTAAATAACAAGATAAGGCCGCGGCTTCGCCTGCGTATTTAAAGAAAAACCCGCATAGGCACGCAATGACTATCAAATCTCACATATGCCGAGGACACCATTCTTCTCGCAACATCCGCAGAAGATATGAGAGAACTGTTCCATAGGCTAGAGATAGAAAGTCAAAATATAGGGCTTACAGTAAATCGAGCGAAAACCAAGGTGATGATAGTCGATCGAGCCGGAAAGCTATCAAATACTACTCTCAACATTCCTGGCGTTGACACCGTCGATCGCTACATCTACCTGGGAGCCCAAATCTGCAATGACGGCAGCTGTGTCCCCGAAATAAAAAGGCGTATTGGGATGGCAAAAGATGCTATGACACGTCTGAACAATATTTGGAAGAAAAGAGGAATTGGTATCAGAACCAAGATAAGACTGGTACGAGCCCTTGTTTTCCCTATCTTCCTATATGGAGTTGAGACATGGACAATTCTGGCCCGAGAAAGACAAAGGATTGATGCATTCAAAATGTGGTGCTGGAGGCGAATGCTGAGAATACCTTGGACTGCGAGACGCACTAATGCATCAATCCTGAGCCAGCTTTATATAAAAACGAGGTTATCCACCATATGCCAACAACGCATCTTGTCATACTTCGGCCACACGATACGCAGAGGCGATGAAAATCTGGAGAGATTGATAGTGGTTGGGAACACGGAGGGAAAAAGATCGCGTGGTCGTTCACCAACACGATGGACAGACCAAGTCAAAAACTCATCTGCCACTAATTTTTACACGGTCGTAAGAGACGCCATGGACAGAGACCGGTGGAGGCAAATTATCCGCTCCAGATGCAACCCTGAGGACATGAGGGACCGACAAGAGAGAGAGAGATGTCTTATCATGGGTCTTCAGCTACCTACATACCAATTTTCGTTGTAATCGGTTTAGTAGTTTTTACGTAAAGAACAACAAACCATCCATCCATCCTCACAAACTTTCGCATTTATAATATTAGTAG
This sequence comes from Colias croceus, assembly GCF_905220415.1. Taxonomy (NCBI): domain Eukaryota; kingdom Metazoa; phylum Arthropoda; class Insecta; order Lepidoptera; family Pieridae; genus Colias; species Colias croceus. The sequence continues at coordinate 7,019,280 of NC_059542.1, forward strand.
GAGAACGACTGTTTATGAGAGATAGATAATTATTATTATTAAAGTACCTAATGTATGCAATCCATTAGGTAACCCCTAGTCCTGTAATTTCAATAACTGATCAAGTTATTCATGTATTTTCTTTTCACTTACTCGTAATATTAATTTAAATCGAAATTCTGAATGCAGTAATCAAAATCGGTTAGACCTTTCATAATTACTTAACGAAATTAATATTCAACTATTAACTTTTGGGAGCAATAAACCACCAAATACAATCTCGTTCAGTTATAAATAAAATAATTAACATTGATAAAACTGTGAACGTTGAATTCACTCTGTATAGTAAAATATATACAGTTGGAGTTGATCATTAAACTACTAAACAAATCAATTTTAATGTTCCAAAAATCATTAAGAAATACGGTGTTAGTATTGCACTAGAAATTAATAGTTATGTGATATGTCTGTTTATTTGTATTGTATCGTTCTCATGACAAAACATGGTGAAATTTAATTCGAAGAAGATGCGATGAAAAATTGCATAACTTTTCCTTTGAAATATGATGGCATTTAAAATAGCCTAGTTAGCTAGTATGTGAATCAACTTAAACTACATATAGGGTCATGACTCATCGCAAGAAAATGCGACGGAACTACATTGTCAAATAAGTTCTGTTTATTTTACTTTCCTTAGCGCTAAGAGCAATAAAATAATGTTCATCCGATAAAGGAGATAAGAGGATATAAGAGGATCGCAACCAAACATTGTTGTCAAAGCAGTGAAGGTTTCTTTGTTTATTTATTGTTGTCTTTTGTAGATTTTTATGTTATTGTGATTGAATAATGAAGTGTTAATTTATGTATTTATCTACAAATAACAAAAAATCTGTTACTAGGAAAGAGTAGATTGTATCATAAAGAGCGGATTGGACTCATATGATTTTCTACCACACTGGTTAAGGAATGCTTGAATAAATCAAATGCATTGAACACAACATTGAACATAATTCAGAACTTATAAATGCGCAAAATGTCATCATCGAAATATTTTATACCGTCGAAAGCAATCCTTCCTCCAATTCCTAGAATCATAATTAGAAATCATAGGTATGATACCTACTGAGAATTAATTACAACTCTCGATTTTCGTCTTCGTCTTCAATCTTTCAAAATCATTTATTACAATTAGGTCTGGAAAATAAATAGGAAGACAAAATTTTAGCCAATTCACGCTATTCATTTACGTCAATGAGCTGATGAAGACTTTAGTAGAGCTATAGATATTTTGAAAGAATTTGCGACGACGGCATTAAACGGATGACCTAGTAAGTGTGTGGCTTTCGAAGATAAGAAGTTTTAGATTAAGAATTATCCATAATTTAACAGCTGATTGGTTTTCTAGTGGATACTGTTATATCATTTAAGTGCGACAATTTCGAAGTAAACGGGCAAAAGTCACTGTGCAATACATGTGAAGATACTGCGCATTTCTATTGTTGAGTTTTTTTATCCTGTGGCCCCAAAGACGCTTATCGTTACGTCTAGCGACAAGGAAATTCTATATTAAAAGATATTTCCAAGAATGTATTTATTCACATGTTATTATTGTGTAAGTATATAAAGTTGATAGGATTATTACTGAATTTATATTCCAATCCGACGCAATAAAGGGTAAATGCCGAAAACACTGTTCATTCTTTGAAGTTCTCTAAATATTACGACATTTTTGTGATCATTAAATCTTGCAAACAATTTGTTTACTTCCATTAAAACCCAGGAACCGGACGCAAGGCGCCAATGGCATCTGTCGCTGTAATTACACGGCATATTCATGACCTGAATCATAATACCTACCTAAATACTACAACTCTTTCTTATGACTCAATAAATTGTTAAAACTTCACTAAAAAGAGCATTTACATACATTCAGGCCGATCGAAGAGTGTAGCACCCTTAGTAGCACCTTAGTTTTTCTGAAAATTTTATCCTCTAAAATGATTACACTAATGCCCATTACGTTACATTACCTTAAAATATATTACAGTTATTGATAGTCCATTCTAAGCGAAACTAAGAAGACATAGCAATTAATCATAATAAACGAACAGCCATTATTTATCCATTTCAATTGAACGATTACTTTAGAAAATTGCACCTGGGAGATTTGTTTATTCAGAGGTATAGACCGTAAATATATAATATGAATATTCCGCTGGGGAAAATTATATCCATTCATTGAAACTGACCACAGATTAATTGATTTTGGGATGTGAAATAACAATTGTAAAGTTTAATATTAATTCATAAAATGGAATATTAATAAAGAATGTAGATTAAAACATCAAACTATCATATTATACTTTTGTCTAAATTCTATAACTACTATAAAGAAATAGGTAGTCATGAATAAAACACAATAAATCATCAAATATAGGTACCTAATACCCAACTTACGCGGCTTCTGTCCATTGTCAGCGATCTTAGATTACAATCAAATAGCAAATCTCATTTGTGGGCCTTTCTCGAAGAAAAATCTAATCATTGACTTTTCTCACATAGAGTGCAGGAGCATTAGAAGAAAGACAATATCCTCTCGGCCTTTTGCTAACTTTTAAGCATAAAATGAAAAGCACAAAGCCAACTTAATAGATAAGAGCAGTTGTTAGTAAAGCGGATATTTAAATCGCTATAATAGAACGGACTGTTGCCTCTGTAGGTAGAGAGCAAGCGGAAAACATTGGCCATTTTACAGAGACATGAGATGCTTTAATAAATATTTCTCTTAATTTATCGGAAAAATTAAACTCCGTATTATTAAACTAATCTCGCATGGGTTTAAATCGAGTACATTTTATATTAGACTAGCTTCCGCCCGCGACTCCGTCCGCGCGGATGCTGTCTTTGCGTGGATGGTTTATTTCTCCATTTTGAGTAACTCGGACAATGACATCCTATAAATATCTATTGGACCCAAATACGGCTAGGTCTATAATAATACGCAACGTGTGTTCGCGGTACCTACTACAGAACAACGTCTATGGATAACTGAAAAATTGAGATTAATTTTTTTTCTACGTATTTTTCCAGGATAAAAAGTATCCTATTTTACGCCCAGGATAATAAGGTATAATTATACCAAGTTTCATCGAAATCGAACAGGTAGTTTTCACGTGATGTCTTCACATACAGACAGACAGACAGACAGACAGACAGACAAAAATTTTTTTAATCACATATTTGGGTTTGGTATCGATTCAGTAACACCCCCTGCTAGTTATTTTTTCAATATTTTCAATGTACAGAATTGACCCTTCTACAGATTTATTATATGTATAGATATCAAGAGACTTAGATATTAGATATCAAGTGTCGTTCCCAATTTTTGTTTTAATGTTCAAATTTTATTATCCGCGCCGAGTGATTTGTCTACACCTATGTCTACACCGAATATTTTAAATTATAGATATTAATCAACAATTAAATAGGTACTATCTAATGTTTGAAATTTCTTTATCATAGCTGTATTTTTTTCTACTATGTATAATCCTTGAAAATATTCAAATATTAAATTATTTCATTACTAATTAATTTAAGCTTCTGGCTCTTTGGCTATAAAAGACAGTCAACTGTAATGCCTTTGGATAACACATTTTACTTTAACGGTTATGGTTAAGGATAGCTGCACACTGCATAGTGCACTTTCCACGTTTGTAATAACGCTTTTATAATAAAAAATTTTAATTCGACTCCTAGAGGGATAATAATTTATTCAAACTTTTTTTTGCTTATTTCGAGATTTTAATCAACAATAGCTTTAAACGTAGTTAGTACTTTATGGTATCATCATTAACCAAACATTATAAAGAGATTAAGAAACTCCTCTATGAAATAAATATTCTACCTCCATTCCTCTGAAATCAAAAACTGCTCGTCGGCAAATATTTGAATAGACGTCTATTTGTTTAATTAATTTTTTGTTAGGCGCCAATAACAAAAGGAAAATTTTATATGGTGCGAATACTCGCGGGAATCAATACAGTTCACGATTGTCATAAGATTCTTAAATAATACTACTAAAAATAAATTAATAATAATTTATTGAATGGATCAATTATATTAAAATATATCAAAATTACTATGTGCGATTTATCCAATAAATTCTAAATAGTTATTCGAATTTGGGCAATAAATAGCACAGCTTAAATTAATCGTTTGACTGAAGCTTTATGTATATTGAAGCTATTTTACACACAACATTGTTGTTCGCTTTGATCGCTATTAGATAATATAATCTTCATGATAATAGTTAACGCTTACGTACGTGTATACGTAAGCGTACCTTCTCATATTTTTTTCTTCTATGTATTTTGAAAGGGAATAAGTAACAAATACCAGAATGTAGACCTTGATATGTCGTATTGATATGGGACTAGTATGGTTAATTTTATTAGTTTTACAAAATAAAATGTTAAAATATTTTTTTTTATAACTTTCCACTATAAAATTAAATGTTAGTCTAAATAAAAAAGTACGTAATATTATTGCACTCTCATATCATTACTTAAAAAATAAATAAATGTCTGTCTTCGAAGCCTTCTGGTGTGGATGATGAATGCTGGCGGATTTCTATTTTAAGAATAAATCGAATAAGGACTAAAGCGAGCATTGAATCAAACTAACAGAATCAAGTCAGAAAATATTAATAAAAGGGATGGACTTGACCTGCCACGAATAAGGGTGAAATGAAAGAGATTCTAACATAGATATCTATTAATGAAGAAACGTAGGACTTCTCTTATCTTATCTTTCGACAGTGACAGTGTGATGACAGTGAAATGACAGTGAAAGTATACACTATTGAAACTTTAGATACTTTTAAACACCAAACAATTCTCTGTACTAACTGTTTATAATAATGTATCGCATTTTATACAAATATATATAAAAAGGAAGTATTTGATAAGGATCTACAAAACTTGACAATTGGCTTTCTTGTTATAACATGACACTTTTATTAAGTAACATTTACTTATTCATAACTAACTATTAATATCTAATAACTGGAAACGATCACTTAAACGATCAATAATATAGTCGCTCCGATTTTCCATTAAAAATGTATTCATAGTGGTATCCTACTAATCCTACTAATATTATAAATGCGAAAGTTTGTATGGATGTATGGATGTTTGTTACTCTTTCACGTAAAAACTACTGAACCGATTACAATGAAATTTAGCACACATATAGAGGGTAACTTGGATTAATACATAGGATAGTTTTTATCCCGGAAATCCCACGGGAACGGGAACTATGCGGGTTTTTCTTTGCAAACGCGGGCGAAGCCGCGGGCGGAAATCTAGTGAAAATATAATCAACAGCTAAAACCTCTAAGGCCACAGATTTGATTTTATTACATTCAAACGCTCAATCAATTAGTTCTAAGAACATGATAGTGTGAGATAGAATCTCATATTTTTTAAGATTCACAACGACCCTCTACATTATTTTTATCAGGAGTTTTCATAAGACTGATCTAGTTTCATATTTGCTAAAAAACGCGAATTAGATTTTTAGGATTTTGACAACTGAAATGGTAAATGTAATGACGTTTCAAGAGCGCTTCTAGAAGAAGTCTAATTAATTAAATAAATGTTTGAGTTTGAGTTTAAAATATTAACCGTTCTACAACATACACTTTGTTATGTCATAGCGGGCAACTGCACTGGTCATATTGTGGTAATCAACCATCACCAGCCCTGACATAGAGAGTAAAGGATAAGGAAAGGATAGTCGACGAGAATAAAGGTATTATATAATATTATTATGTAATATGGATTGGGAAGAGTGGTGAAAACGTTATGGGCCTCCGGTGCCCCCACTCATTGTACGAACACAGCTGCAGTGCTTACCTATCCATACTAATATGTATTATAAATGCGAAAGTAACTCTGTCTGTCTGTCTGTTACTCAATCACGCCTTAACTACTGAACCAATTTGCATGAAATTTGGTATAGAGATATTTTGATACCCGAGAAAGGACATAGGCTACTTTTTACCACGGGAAATAGGATAGGTTTTATCCCGGAAATCCTACGGGAACGGGAACTATGCGGGTTTTTCTTTGACTGCGCGAGCGAAGCTGCGGATGGAAAGCTAGTATGCTATATTTTTACGCCACTTTTCGGTATGTTTGTGCGACATTTACCAGTTTCTATAACCCATTTTATGTTTCACTAAAACTATTTCTGTATTTTACATAATATTACCATAAATATCACAAATTCGCAATTCAATAGAGGATTTACTGCTTTAACATTTACATTTTCAATACGTTAGGTAGTACATATTTATAAATTTAAATATAGAATGCAAATTGTTGAAGATTTATGCTTATCAAATATAACATGTGATAAAAGTAAATACCTACAACTGTCTTATAAATGTAAAATGATAATAAGTATATGAGTTTATTTCAAGTTTCTTAAATATGACATCTTAGAACACCAATTGTACAGTATAATAATATTATAAAGTCTTCTATTTATGCGTTTTATTCTTGTTTTGTAAGCGTGGTAACCATAGTGGTAACGCATCAGTTTTTGCGGGATATAAATATTTGAAACTGGAAAAAAGCAAGGGTTAGATATGATTATTTTTCTACAGATTTAAAAGGTCAAAACAAAATATGTCGGGTCGGCTCTAGAGAGAGCTAGTATTAAACACACAATAGCATTGTTTAACCCGACGATAGAAATTGAAATCAAAATACCTTTCATTGAAATAAATAAGGCGCAAAGGTTAGATGAATACACAGAATATTTTGGTACACAATGCTGTCAGTACATTGTCTGTTAATTGATATCGTTTAGGATAGTAATTTTTTTAACAAATGCTTTATATTTTTATCAGTTTTTAACATTCATTTGAATTTAATTGGAAAATAACTCTTCATTTATATTATCTTCAAGTATATAAAAAATATACTGCGAAATGAACAATGAAGTATTTTAACTTCATTGTTCATTTAGCAGTATATTTTTCTAACAAAATGTGTAATTATCACAAATTCTCATTAATTAAATACACCTTGTTTCACACAATATTAAATCATTAGAGCTGGCGCGCACGAGCAACTTTGTCTCCGCAACTATTTTGTCTCTCCCATCAATTTGTATGGAGAGTTGCGTCGCTACGTGCGCGCACTTTCATACTAGCCCATGGGTGGAGAGACAAAATAGTTGCGGAGACAAAATAGTTGCGGAGACAAAGTTGCTCGTGCGCGCTGGCTCTTACAGACTTTGACATTTAAAGTTGCTCAAATTACTATGGAAACTCAAATATCGAATATTACAGGAGCTGTAGGTATTACACAAAGCCAGTTTTTATAATGAATAATTCATATTCTGTTATCCTAAAAATCTCTCAATTTTACTGGGTTCGCACCAATAACAATATAAGTATACAGTGATATCTATATGCTTCACTACTGGCCCAATAGACAAAGATAATATCAATTGTAACTAATAAAATTGTATAGAATATTCTACATATTGTGTTTGTGGTAGCCAGTGTACACCGGACCTCAACACAATTTCCTTAAGTCGGTTCAATCCATCTGCGGTTTGATTGAGTTGCGAACTACGAACTTTGGGGTGGTTAATATTAAAACTAATTACAAATAAAATTTATGGTTATCTGTTGTTTGTAATTCATAAAACACTTAGCAAATAACAGACAATATAAAAAATCGAGAACTTAGCTGAATGGTACAATTTTTATTTTTTTATGATAGAGCGCCTATTTCTCCCGCAACGTTTACAAATCATGTTTCGGTAAAACTGAATAAACTATATATTGTATACTTTTACATAATCTAAGTTCACTCAACTGATTTTGTGATTGAGTAAGAAATATATTGAAAAGGATACATTTAGTAAGATGCAGGATCCATATGTCAGGACCCATGTCAAACTAATTATAAAGGTTTATTCATAGTAGTCGGTTATTAGTTATTACAAATACTAATCAACACTTTCGGCTAAAGGGATTAAATGTATCACATTGACGTAGAACTATTTCTTATTGCTTAGGATGTTTTCCTATCCAATTATGACAGAAGTTTATGCTTATGGACACATTGAATTAATTATTTGATTTGTCGAACGTCTCTATATTTTAAACTGATTATCTGAATGCTAATTATCGCCGCTTGATAAGTTAATAGTTACCACATTATAGTTTTTATTGTCACTCAGAGAAACATTTTATAAGAGAATTACATATTTAGTTTGTATTTCCTTTTCATTAAAATTGTTTAATGCAATTTATTATATGTATGGATTGATTTGAATGCAATTAACCGATAAGCTTACGGACGAATCGATCGATTATGTTATATTTCGTAATCAAATTACAAACAGTTTACGTTGCTAACATCGATAACCCAAAGTAAATAAAATTTAGATTGTAACAACCGAATTGTATCTACATATTGTTTGTCTTGTGTTGTCGCAAACAGCCTTAATGATTATAATGTATACAGTGGTGGACAGGTAATTAGAGACACCAAGTGCCTACGCGTGTACCAAACATTTTGTCATATTTAACATGTAAATTACCTACAGCTTTGAATGACTTTATGAGATAGGTATATTTTGTACGACTATATTTTTTGTTGTTTATACAATAAGCCTCAAAAACTAATTAACACTTAATGGCTACATTATGTCGCAGAGACATATACATTTTTCTTAGTAATTATCGGAACGGTGCGTGTAAAAGTTTTTCTAAGGATCAATAAACGACTACATACAAGCCGTATTCGTAATATTGTAACAATAGTTTAGCAAAAATATTTTTAGATATAGGTATAAAAACCGCGTTAAATAGCTTCAGATAAATTTTGGTACCATACAGTTACCTACCTACGAGTTAAATACAAGAGAGAATTATTTTTATGTTTAAATTATTGATTTGTTGCTACTCCGATATTTCAACGTGGCAATAAAGATTATGATTATAAACAGTTCAAACAATTCCCTTTAGTATTTGATTGTATTTACATCGTGATTTTGCTCTAGGAATCCTATGATGTCATATACAAATTATTAAGGAAGCTTAAATTTCAATAAACATTAATAGTCAATCTTTAAGATTTTTAATCCCTTATAATTAATAGGTTGATAAAAGGCTATTATATATCATCTCGCTAAGACCACCAGGAGCGGAGCACTGCAGGTAAAACCGCTAAGAGGGACTAATCTACTAAATAGAGGTAGACAGTGTATTCCAATTAATTACATACAGTTTTTGCGCGTTACTTAATTTCAGTAAAGTTATTTAATTTATTATGTTACAAATATTTATAACTTTTTTGAATTTTAGTTTAAAAGACCAGCTACAACGGCTTAAATTAAAAAATAAGTTTGTGTGCTGGAATATAGGAATAAATTTTCCTTTTGAAAGCAGATAAGTTACGTGGGTCAGCAAGAAGCCACAAAAAATGTAAATAAATATGATTTACTAACATAGATGTATACCTACATAGGTATAATTATATACCTGCCTAAAGAACATTACTAAGGTGTTTTTGAAGTATTCGATACGTTTGTAATGCGATTATAATTTTCTCTATGAAGTTGGATAGACTAAATAGCTTTGTGAGCAAAATTAAAATATTGGCAATCTAAGTTATTTCTAGAATTGAGTAAATATCAAATAAATTGGGCAAATTTTTAAGTTAATTCAAAAAGACGTTGTAGTTCGAAGTGTTGTAGTTTCATTCGTTCAAATAAACATTACCTACATAAATTCCATTCTAAGAGAGTTGAGAACCTCTTCTTATAACTCTTCTCAATCAAATAAGAAACAAATTATACAATATATTATGGATAAGAGACGTCGCTATCAGTGTGCAAATACAAAAATATGTATGTATTGTATTGCGTAGGTACACATTCTTAAATAACAAACAAAAGAATATTCCTTTTATTTTCAATTGGTTCTTATATTATTTTATAGTTTTTTTACTTATATTTGACCTTAGTTACATTTTAAAACGCCATACAATAGGCATACTCGTATTGGTTAGTGTGTGACTCAAAAACTTAAAGCTGCATGTTAGTAAAATGCATAAGCAGAAAACTGTAGGTAAACAAACATGTTTACTGGTAAACATACTTATTTACTGTATCGCCTTTTGCGCTAGCGTATGAAATGCAAATAACTAAAACATCACGTTTTCTTTTACCTACTTCTTGACCCCAAAAATGTACAAAAAGGACTAAAATTATAACGAAATACATAGACAATAGACATGTCTTTGTAACATATATATTAAAAATAAACCACAATCTAAATAAATAGTCTTCATTTTTATTAATGTTTATAATTAAGGTCTAAAGAAAGGGTACATTTAATTAAATGCGATACTTCATTAGAGGCTGGGATAAAATAATAACATTAAAGATTATAAAATAGTCTCAACTTACCTAAAAATCTGAGATAAGTTTTTTAAATAAAACGCTCTACATTCTACACGAATATTATATAAAATCCAATTTCTTTAATTAATGATTAGTGTCACTTCCATTATATCACATCGGACAACATTTCGCAATCAAAACGAGGAAATTCCTTTAATATTTACGGCGAACAAATAAAATCGCTGAAAAGTTTTACTGTTTATTTATATACAATGCACACCGGCACTGGCTTCGTAGTAAATTATACTGAGACAGGTCACGCTACGGTTTCGTAGCTCGTAGCATGGGGCCGGCGGGCGTATTCTCTGCAAGACACGCGGCCAAAGACTGGCGCGGTAAATCGCGTGAAAACTGAAAACACCTAGACATAGTTAACTCGTCGTATGTAGAGCCGATATATACTGCTGTACAGATAGTACTACCTTTGTAAACATGACCGCATCACACTACACGCTCGCTTATCACGCGATCTTTGTGGTTATGTTTTGATTCTACGTAAAGTTAATTTAGACGACCGTATTTCGAAATTAGTACGATTAGTTAACATGTGTTTTACAGATAATCGTCTAGAAAATATAGAAAAATGTTATATCCTTCTTCCGTGTGAAGTTTCACGCCATATAACATACTAGAGGTCCGCCCCGGCTTCGCCCGTGGTACATATTTCGCAATAAGAGGTAGCCAATGTCCTTTCTCGGGTATCAAAATATCTCCATGCCAAATTTCATCCCGTCCGATTAGGGCCCTTCTGGCCTCCTCCACTCAAGCGACAGTCCAAGCCGAGGTTCGAGATCCCCGTCAAGGGGGGACGCCCTTGCGCATGTCGCTACCAGGGTGAACCTTCAGTTCACCCCCGCGTCCGCGTTAAAATGTAGAAGCCCTTCTGGCTAACATTGAGAGACACCACACAAAAAAAAAAAAAAAAAAGCCAAATTTCATGCAAATTGGTTCAGTAGTTTATTCGTGATTGAGTAACAGACAGACAGACAGAGTTACTTTCGCATTTTATAATATTAGTATGGATTATTTCAATTTTTATTTTCCTTCATCATTTGCCGCTTTGGCTTCCAAAACGTTTTCTTCTGATTGTGATTAAAAAAACTAAACTTAATATGTCACCATCCATTATTCATACCTTGATATTATATTCCTCCCGCTTTCAGTTCTTTTGTGCTTAGAAATTCTTTTGTGTACTTGTCTTATTTCTACAACAATATTGTGAAAAAGTTAAACGTATTTCAATTTAGTGAATTATTAAATATAGTACAATTTTATTATCATTGCACAAAAATTGACGATTATTTTAAATATTTATGTGATAATTTTACCAAAATATCATATATTTCTTCATCTTCGCAGAAAACCTTAAATACCATTCCGCTTAATAAGACTTGGCATTATTTTGGTGCAATATCGAGCGTTCGACCACCCCCTCTTTAACTTGGCTCGAATGAAACATTCAGAAAAATATAATCTTCTTTGTCATAGTTATAAGGGACAGAGAAATATGAAAGTTGCGGCTTGTTTTTTGACCTAAAAATAAATGAAACAAAAATAAGTAGAGTTATGTAATTCATCAAATTTTATAACTGTTTTTTTCTCCGGTCTACCTTTACTACCTTGTAACTACGGACTGAACAACTTTATCCTGCCAACCTTTTCATAAAATTACAATTTTTTATAGCCTCGCGGTTTTTTACACTACCCACTGGTATTATTAAGCTTATCCAAACTGTATGAATTTCATACATATAGGTATATAAAAGTGACGACCGCATACCTACTCGTACTTATTACTTCTTAAATGAATTTTATTTGAAAATGTGCTAATTAATATATTTTTGTAGTTACCAAAATTTTTTGATCCTGTGTAATTATTATAATTTAAAAATTATGGTATATTCGAGCCATTTCCGGATTTATACTGGGTTATGGACTATGGTACATCATCATCATCATCATCATCAGCCCATATACGTTCCCACTGCTGGGACACGGGCCTCCTATGAGGGTACAGGCCAGGTACTATGGTACATACATGTATGTATTTACTATTTGTGAATATCACAGCAAATCTTCCTCTAAATGATAGCAACATTTTCAATAAGCAATGAAATCTAGTAAAATCTACACATGCATATTTATCAGAGTTCCCCTTTATGTAAAATTGTAGACTTTGTTCCATATAAGTAATAAATAAAATAGTATCGGCTCATGCGTGTTTCCACATAATTATGTATACCATAATGGGTTCAATATGTTTCTCGCCGCCTTCGCGCCGGGTCAATGCCCGCTATTTTCTAAAATCCGTATTGGAAAAGTTAGGAAAATACCTTTTGAAACTAACGAAGTCTTAAATGACATTCTTAAGACTTACAAAGTAATAATTGTATTCATAATTAAGCCTACACAGAAGTAGGTATAGGTATCTACCCAATTTACAATCTTAGAACAATGTATTGGTGACTCAAAACACTAATACCTAATCATATTGCTCTTCTCGATTCATCTTTTTGAAATAGGTGAAGTATGTTAAGTTTTATATGGAATTATTGCAGTAATATTTCAAAATTAATTCTTTTTTTAACACTATGAATATTTTTAAAAAAATACATACGTAGGTATGGATATAACGTAACATTACCTTGTTAAATTTTATAATTACAGTTCGACGCCTCGTCGGTGTTAATTAAGAATAGGTAAGTAATAGAAACAGACTGACCGCCTCCTTGGTACAATGGTTAACGCTTGAGCGAAAAACCGAGGAGTCCTGGGTTCGATTCCCAGTGGAGACGAAAAAAAGTCTCGATCTAGCAGGACAGAGAAGGCTAACTAACTAACCTACTTGTCTTGTCCCCTAAAGAAAATCGATCAGTGAAACAGATGTATGCATAAAGCGGAAACGGAACTACACTTTATAATGGTAACCGAAACATTATGTTTTAATCAATTGTATTATTTATAGGTATATAGTTCCTCTATATACATGATAAATTCGCATGCACGAAAAGTGGCTTGCTGTTTAAATTTTTATGTTTGTTCCTAAGAAATTAGCTTTACTACCGGGGAACCAATCCGAAAGTACTTATTACATCAGAAAATTCTCATGGGAAGATGTTTCACACCGCGATAAAAAAGAAGGTACGCTAAATACATATATAGTGCAAGTACAAGTGCATATAACAGAGATGTAGTTGTGAATTAAGTATATAATTTTTTTGTATTTTAAATACAAATATAAAATAACGTTTTAGTATTTGCATTTAAATTATTTTTTACAAAATTCATTCTAGGTATATTTTATTAGCAATTGATACCTTTTGAGACGTATTTTCCATTTTCAAAATATAAATACATACCAAGATACATACATACGTCTTTTGATTAAGCTTGCGTGCACGTAAAAATATTATAATCTTATGAAAAATAAGTTTTAATTTTAAATATTTTTACCGATACCGATTTTCACTTGGACTGCTTCACGGAACTCTGCTTTAATATGAAGAAACATTCTAACTAGCAACACCACTACCAAAAGACACGAATTCACACCACGATTCACGAGGGAACTTCAAATTTTAAAAATAAATATCGCATGCATATGACTAGAGGTGTTTTTATTTAATTCGCACTGAAGAAATTAAAATGGATTGCGTAAAAACTATTGAAGAGACAGAGCAAATAGCGGAAAATGAAGAGGATGAGGAAATTGATGCTGTAGAAGATGTAGATACCAAAGATCCCGCTAAAAAGAAGAAAAAGAAAAAAAAGAAGAAGAAGACAGGTTAGGTTTCACTTGACTTGATAATGCTTTTATTCACCTTGATTCACCTTTATATACCTAGTTGTTTATCCGTAATCTCTCCATTTCGACGCAATTTATATAAAAAGGGCAAAGTCTACAATATATTTTTGCCAGTTCTGGCACTAATTATAATTTTAATTTATGCTTTACTTTATGAAAATAATAATAGTCATGCTAGAGACCATACCATATTAAATAAGCTTATGATTTACTTTAATAGCAGGAGCCGAAGAAGTTGCAGTTAAGAATAATGAAGAGGGGTTAGAAAAACAAGCACAAGCATTGTCGGTTGAAAACAATGTTGGTGATGGAGAAGAAAAAAAGAAGAAGAAAAAGAACAAAAATAAAAACAAAAACGCCACAAAGGCTCAGACAAACCCACCAACTATTCCTATTGCGGAACTGTTCCCTGATGGTAAGTTAATGCATAGTACAACACCACACTTAGAGTTCAATAGTGCGATAATATATTATATTATGTGTACAATCATTAATATAGAAACACGAAGATTTTATCACAAACCTTTATCATTTATGTTCCTATAATTTTACTGTATATTATTTTGTACCTTATTTAATTTATGTAATAAATTAAATTTTTATTTAAAAAAAGGAATATTGCAACTCCCACCTTTTTTGTAAATAATAATTATTCCTCATAATAATAATTATTTCAGGTAATTTCCCTGAGGGACAGATAATGGAGCATGGTCCAGCTGAAGGTATTGATGAGAGAACTGCTAAAGATAGATTTTCTAGCGAAGAAAAGAGAGCATTAGACCGAATGCACCAAGATATCTACCAGGAAATTAGGCATGCAGCTGAAGCACATAGACAAGTAATGAGAGATTTAAAAAATTGGCTGTGTTGAAATTACATTTTTAGGAACTGCCTAAAAAACAAGCACTAAAAAGTTTTGGCTATAATTTTCATCTTTCAATCAATCGCTAATATCCATAAAAAATTTTTATTAAAGCTGCACGGCTATTTTCATATACTCAAATTCTTTATGTAATATGTTACTTTTATAATAATTCATAATTGAATGTATTTTAGACTCGGCAATACATGCGAGATTGGATTAAGCCTGGTATGACTATGACACAAATATGTGAAGAATTGGAATCTACAGCTAGACGTCTCATTGGTGAAGATGGTTTAAAGGCAGGCCTCGCTTTCCCTACTGGCTGCAGTCGTAATCATTGTGCTGCACATTACACACCAAATACTGGTCAGAAATATTATATTTTTAACCATCATTCTTACAAATATAGAATTTTATGACAAAAGTTCTCAATTTGTAGCATTTATTTAATTAATAATTATTAATTACTACAGACACGAGTCAAAATTAAAAATTGTTTGATATACTTTTTAGGTCTATGTTAGATCATTCAATTATGTCATTGTATGTAGGAGATATTTAATTGATGGTAGTTCTTTATAACTATAGCTTATCAGTGTAAAGCATTACTGTACAGGAAAAGATATCTATCTTTCATACTAGATGATTGAATTCCTTCCATTCTTCTCGAATTACATTTATAAACAATTAACATATTATATTCCTTTTTTGCAGGGGATAATACCGTCCTTGAATACGACGACGTCGTAAAGATTGACTTTGGTACACACATTAACGGACGAATCATTGATTGTGCATTCACACTGCACTTCAACCCACGCTATGATCCTTTAGTGAAGGGAGTGCAGGAAGCCACCGAGGCTGGTATCAAGGCATCTGGTATTGATGTGAGGCTATGTGATGTTGGTGCTGCAGTACAAGAGGTGAATTTAATTTATTTATATTTGTTTATTTGCTTTCAAAAAAGGAAGCATTATCTATAAAGTATTGATTTTTTTTAATTATTTAATGTTTTTGTATAATGTACAAATCAATTGTGAATCATCATTGTGCAATATGTTTAAAGCGTTAGAATTATTATATAATATATAATATAATATTTCCTTATATCTTTGAAGATATGTTTGTATATATTATTATGTAATGTACAGAATTCCTTTACATGCAATTTGTTTTGTCTTTAGGTAATGGAATCACATGAAGTAGAATTAGATGGTACAGTTTATCAAGTGAAACCTATCCGTAACCTTAATGGTCACTCCATTGGACCATATCGTAAGTAAAATTTCGTTTTTTCACTTTACTTTATTCAATAATTATATTAATTTAATGCCTCAGCCCCCGGAATCACAGTCTCATTAGGCCGCTCGGTGGTCAATGGGTTAACACATAATAGTGCAAAATTTTCCATACCAAATTATTATATATTTTAACAATTTTACAGGTATTCATGCTGGTAAAACGGTGCCAATCGTGAAGGGTGGTGAGACAACTCGTATGGAAGAAAATGAGTTCTATGCAATTGAAACTTTCGGCTCAACTGGCCGGGGACAAGTCCACGACGATATGGACTGCTCTCATTATATGAAGAACTTTGATCAACAATTTGTGCCTTTAAGGTTAGTAATTTTAGCTATATGATGTTATATACATAACAATTCACATAGCTTGATTGCAGTTGACCTACAGGGGCTTCAACTTTCAAGATGAATAAAATTGTAGCTCCTTCACAGAAATTATTTTACATTATGAAAATGACTATTCTAACAACCAATATTTAGTTAGAATGGAAGCCAATATGTTGCTATATATTTATTGAATGATCGGGATTTCTTAACTGTGTATTTCAAGAAGCTGCATAGATTGGACCTACAGCAACTTTTTTTTAACAGATTACAATCATCAAAACAGCTGTTGAACTTGATCAACAAGAATTTCGGCACGCTCGCATTCTGCAAGCGGTGGTTGGAGCGCGCTGGTGCATCGCGCTACGCGATGGCGCTCAAAGACCTCTGCGATAAGGGCGTCGTGGACGCGTACCCGCCGCTCTGCGATATTAAGGGCTGCTACACCGCGCAGTTTGAACACACAATCCTGCTAAGACCCACGTGCAAGGAAGTGGTTTCAAGAGGCGATGATTATTAATGCATAATTCACGCTACACCATGCCCCGAACCATGGTCAGGCATTAATCACTTCATACAAAAACTATACAATGATGTTTGTACAAGGCTGGCGACACGGTGTAGCGTAAAGCATGATAACAACGGTCCAGACATATGCTTATTCTTACGACGAATTTTTAGGGCTGGCATCCCCGGCTGTGACAGATGACACATTCAATGAAGAGTGGTGTGAAGTGTTTTTTAATGTTTTGGTGATTTGGTAGTTGAATTATGTTGATAAAATTCGATTTTCAAATAGACTGATGTAATCAGACTCTGATACTTTTTAATAATTATTGAACCAAATTTTGTCCAAATCAAGTGTTTCTTTGCTGGGTCATCAGTCCTAATAATTTATACATGCTATATTTTTACGTTCTAACAATTCAAGTTTGCAATAAGCCCGCGGCTTTAAAACTTTTACTCAAATTATTTAAGTTTAACTTGTTGATGTCAATATTAACTCTTTTTTTTTTGTGATTTTGTTTATTATAACTATATATTGTATCAGTTTTTGTAGAGTGTAAGATACAGCTGTGTATTCTGACCATTGTCAGTCAATACAAATTAACCTTTAAATAAAGTTATGTATTTTATATTCTCTCTTTTATTTATAGTTGACTATATTCTAACATCCGATTCGAGATATGTTAGTTCAACTAAAGTTATTAGGGGATGTAGAAAGAAAACAACTTATAATTTTACTTAAAATTTATTACCCATTTTTAGGAAAGCAGTATCATCCTAAAAATCACAAATGTAAACGATTATAACATGTAAAATGGATAAAAAGTCTTTCGCCCATAACAATTGTTAATAGAAATGTAAAAAACGTTCTAAGGCTTCTGACTTCCTACAATTTTTCTAGCATTTTACATTGTTTCATATTAATATCTATAACTACGATCACTAATATCTTTGTAGAAAAATTATGAAAAAGCAATATTCGCTGCACAAATTTAACATTTATAATTGTTTTATTTAGAAGGCTTTAGAATCGAGTACATGTTTCAACAAGATTTATGAATAAGTGCTATCTAAAGAAACTGGCAATACTAATTTTAAGTGACTTTCAAATAAACTATTCATTTTATTTAATTTAAAAGAAACAGCGAGCTTGCACTTAAATTTCTTTATAAGAAAACAAATTAAGTGGTAAAAATACTGACTTTGTACAATAATTACATTGACTTACTAATAAAAGGGTTCCCATAATATATGAAATGAACATTGTTAAGCTGGAATATTTTATACTTTCAAATTACGAATACACGAAAGTGATTTGAAACCGTAGGTGCTCTGAATTATATATTTGCTTTCAACGCACGTATTCCATATAACATTTTAGCAAATATTTTATATATTGTAAGACAAAACAGTCTAATGATAAAATAGAATTAGGTCTAACAAATGACATACAACAGGTCAAGCTTACTTTGCCTCACTGTTATTGTCAATAATTAAATTGCTTATTGCAATAACATGTTACAAGGTGGAACTTTTTTTGTTTTTATAATATAGATATCTTAAATGCAGAAACCTCTATATTTAACGTATGCTTCCTTTTCTTAGTAGTTCAATATCTATCTAGTGTCGTTAAATACTCAGATGTATACGAGTACGAACTCGTATCGTAAAAATATAAGTAATATTAAAAAAATGCTGCCACTGAAAAAACTTTAAGCTTTTGTTTGGTAATACATATACCTCATTCATAATTATGAAACAATTTGAACCTTATATTGACTAGAGGATGCAACATTATACATATCTTTAGTGACAAATAAAAAACCGATATCGAATTTAAACTATTAAAATTATCAATTATTTCATCCGTAATTTAACTCTAAATGAAAGCAGGATACTAATGGCACAAAAAAATGTATACAAATAATTTTAAAACCTATGGCTTGGTGCTAAAAGGACTGCAGTTCTTTTGTTTGTATATTATATATGTAGGTAATTGAAATGAAAAATCACGTAATCTTCCGTAATGTAGTCCGTTGTCTGAAAGGTGCTTTAAACATCAGGCTACAAACTTTAACATTCAATCTGCAAGTTCAACTTGCCCATGACAGGATCCGTACCCACGCGTTTAAATGCTAATACCTACTCCCTTTTTAAATAGAATTTAGAATAAGTATCTGCGATTGTCTCTGCTCGATACTTTTATCGGTAGGTCCGTTAACAGTTCATATCGGTTTCAATTCCTTTCTGCGGTACGGATTCCCATAACTTTCTGCTCAAATTCACGTCTCTACATAATTAACCCACTAACATCGCTTATACCAAATTGGTAAAGTATCACAGAAATTAAATGTCCCTAGCTAAACTATTATGATTTCTAATAAGTTTTCAAAGTGACTACTTCTCCAGATTAAGTTACATAATATCCTTATTGAGGGTAAGACAAATACTAAATTAAAATTTTATTAAATTATACGAATACAAGGAAAACATTAAATTTATGGAAATTAATAAAATCTAATTAAATGTGTCACTGGTCGTTGGCGTCTTGCACTTTTTATTACTAAGGAATTAGTGAAGCTAAAATTAATATAATCGTAAATAAATAATATCGTTCTGAATATTTTAAGGAAACTCAATGTTTCCTCTGTCATCAATTAAAACCGGGAAGACGATATTAATTTAAATAAACTATTCGGGACTCATCCTCTGTCTACTCCAAAATTAAGATGAATGTGAATGTATAAATATCACACCACGCACACATTGAATAGGTACCTAATTTCATTATAATAAATGTCTTCAATAAAATACAAAAATAAGTTATAAATAATCCACTCAAATTAAAAATTGTAATGTTTGTGACTAATCGCTGCTTAGCGCTGAAGTTCTTCGCCATTGGTCGTTACTTCGGTCTGCGGCCATTTGTAAATAGTTTGCAGCGGCACGTGAAGCAACTCTATGATGTGTCGGTAATTCGGCTCTACGAAAAATAAATAAATAATTAATTAATACAATGTAATGTTCTATTACCTTCATTAATTAAAATCTGGTTTATTGTCTGTGCCCTGCGGTTTCACCAGCATTGCTCCGCTCCTGTTGGTCTTAGGGTGATGATATATAACCTTCCTCGATAAATGGGCTATCAGCTATCTAATACCGAAAGAATGTTTCAAATTGGACCTGAGATTAGCGCATTCAAACAAAAAAACAAACAAACTCTTTCGGTTTATAATATTAGTATCTAGATTAATATACATTAAAAAATATTTTAATATTAAACTAGCTTAAATTGAATGATTAATACTAAGAACTATTCTTAATGTTAACTTATCTGAGATAAGAATATGTTTTTGAAATTATTTGTTATACAACTTATAATAAGATCTATGTAATCATATAATAAAGATAAAATTGTAATATGAAATGAACGAAACATAAATTCAAAACTTTCAAATAAAATAAAGTAATTTTTAAAAATATGAAAATATACGTTTCAAAAAAGAACGATCGAAGAAATCCATATTACTTATATTTTTTTTTAGACGAAACAATCGTGTATACCTATTATCGCAGTAATCCTACTAATCATATAAATACGAAAGTTTGTACGTTGGTTTGTAGCTCCTTCACCTAAACTACTGAACTAATTTTCATGAAATTTGGCAAACACATAGAGGTTAACTTGGATTAACACATAGTTTTTATCCCGAAAAACGCACTGGAACGGGAACTATGCGGGTTTAATTTGACTACGGGGGCGAAGCTACGGGCAAAAAGCTAGTATTATATCGAGTCATATCTAATTAAACAAGTTGTTACACATTGACACAACTTTTACATTATTTATATTTAGTTTATTATTATCACATATACAGAGTAAACGGCATAGTATTTGTAATTATTTAGGCTATTTCTTTTTTACGTAGATAAGTAGGTATCAGTATTGTTCATGTATCATTTGATATGTAAATATATGCTAACAATCGGTACTCCAAATGTTATTTAAATAATGAGAACGCTATTGTATGAGTTTCATCAAAATCTCTTATTGGGTATGAGGTAGAAGCATTTCACATATTATGTTTCGATTTTTATTTTAATTTCATATCATAGAGAGAGATAAGATGGATAAGAATAATGACTCTATTAGTTTCACGTTACATAATAATATATTTTATCTTACCATTTTCTGGGTTTATGTATCCCCGCCGAATCAAGAAGTCCAGTAAAACGGGAGCGCTGGTTGTTTTAAATTGTGGTGTAAGCGCTCGTTGCACACATTCTTCTGCAGTTAGTAACTCGAATTTCTCCACCTCCCCATCTGCGTTTTCAGGCACAAACTCCATGGGAAGCTCCAGATCGTATACATATTCCGTGTTCGGGAATAGACCTCTCTCGCTTTCGAAGTAGAAACTACAAGACAAGAAACTTTAGATTATATAACTGTAATTTTTACACAGAAATTATGTAAATTTTCATCAATCATCTAAACTTCAAGTTAGTTAGGAAATAGCAATAAGTATGGAAAACGTCTATCGAACGAATTTCACGGGGAGTAGCTACGGGCGCAAAGCTTTCTTTTAGAAAATAATTAAAATAAAAAAGATAAAAATTTAAAAGCGATACTGATTTGGATCAGTCAGAACTGGAACTATACTTAAGGAAATACTCATTCATAAAAATAACCTTGTAGGTCCTTATTGTTACGTATATAGAGATAATGTTTTTCCTGTTTAAACATAGATTGCTTTTTAATTAATAAATAACATACTACAAAACTGTTTTATATGGTAATAAAATTCAATTGTGTATATGGCACATACTATCATTACAATGTTATCAGAACATGATTCTTAGCTGCATGATTGGTATTATTTTTATGAGTAGACAAAAAAATTATTATTTTTTTACTCATATATATCTGTATAATTGTATATATTATGCTCAATATTGAACATAATTCGAAAGTTCTTTAATAAACATTAAAATTTTAAGACAAATAATTTTTAATAGTTCTATTCTGGTTTTGCAATTGCAAACGTCTTGTCTACTGTGCTGTTTTAATATAATGTGAAATAATGTGTAACTATAACTATATTTGGACTTTGTCAAAGTGATATCATTGATAAGTTTTATCATATTTTATATCCATTTATACAATACATCATCATTTCATAAATTGGGCAGAATATGGACATAAAAAATTTACAGATAAAGTTTGATAATAAAACATACCTCACACAGCCAGCTGGAACCAGTTTCTTCGCTAAATCCCCAACCACGGATGCTTCTTCAGCTACTTCTTTGATAGCTGTTTCAAGAATACCATAGCCAACGGCCAAACCTCCACTCACAAAGCAATCCCATTTTCCTATATTAATTAGAAAATAAAATATGTCTGTTAGCAACAAGGACAGTTTATTTACATTTGCATCATTTCTAATCTAATTTATTATACCATTTGAATAGACTGTAGAGGTTAAATTGCTTTTATTGTTTGTGTGTTAACTATGCTTAGTTTACTAAAGAACCAATACTATACCATCCACTTTTTTCTGCTAGTAAGAAATGTCTAGAAATTAATAAAAAATATTTTATTGGTAACATTAAATTATGCAAGCATATTGTATGAACATTAATCATACCTGGCCAAGTTTGTTTAGTAAAACTCCTCTGTTGCAGCCAAATGCACAGACCTTTGGTAGGGTGGAATAAGTATCCATTTATACTGACACCATAGTTCCTGATGCCAAACAAACATATAGCACTTCTATCCATCTCCAAGAGGCTCTCATGGTAAAATGGTGTACTAACCTCAAAGCACTATAGAACACAACAAAAATATTATTTTTATATGGTCTAATTGTGTGGTCAAATACTAAACTTGTATACCAAATTCAATAAATGTTAGTAATAAACGCAACATAACTATTGCTATAATCTAAGTAATTATGTTAAAAATATTAAACTAAACAAATTTAATTTGTGTAAGCCTTCATACCTCATCTCGCCAACCTTTCAAAGCACATATTTCCCCCTCCTTGCGCAAAAACTGTAGAACTTCAGCAATTCTTGTAGTTCTCTCTTGATAGTCCCTAAATGCTGGATTTAATTCAACATATTTTCCAGTTACACTGAATACCTGAATGAACAATATTAAAATTGATAGTCATACCAAATAAAAATTTATATAAAGAATAAAATGTCTACCTCTTGTATAAATCAATCAATGGATAAGGGTTTTTTAATCAAAAATAATATTTGAATAAAACCATTATTTACCTACTGATTAATTTTACCTATGCTCTTTAATTGGAGATAGCAATTTTTTATAGCATGAGATTAATTTAACAGTCCCCTAATATGCACATAAATGAGGTTATTGATGGCCTAATTAAATTTAACTGATGTTCAAAAATGAACATTTATTACAGGAAATATAAGTAAAAACACAGTTAGAACAGATTGTTTAATCGGTGCGGTGCGACCAATCTTCTATTATAACGCCTTACCTCGGGAAATCTTAGTAAATATTTCTGCACATCGGGCCGAATAAGACCTACTTGATGACCTCCAACCAAAAACGGTTTACAGGTACCTTGATGTAATCCTTAAACAAAACAATAACAATAACAATCGATTTTAAAATTAGTTAAATGTTTTTGTTATAAACGTACCTGATAAATAGAAACAATTAAATTTTCTTGCTAATTTTGTTATTTCTGAAAGGTTGTTCTTAATTGTAGAATTCATGTCTTTCATACTAATCTGTTACGTTGAGCGATCAGAGAAATAATTTTTCTCAAGACTCCGAAAACTCTGAAAAACTCAAATTAGATTGCAATTCGCTATAGTTGCTGTTTGTATTCCATAATCCATCCCCATCCAGTCACCACCAGTGCCGTGTCCGATACTCGATAGTGATGTCCCAATATATATAGACCACAATATAGACAAAAGATAAAAAGATAGATGCAAGACAAAACAAGGTTATACTCTGTCCACTATAAGAGCGTTTTCACATTGTCCGGTCCGATATCGGATATCGGAAGCCGATAGCCGATATCCGATATCGGACACAATTTGCCCTTTCACATTATCCGATAATATCGTCCCGATATCATGAGTGTTGCCAGAAACTGGAAAAGTAGATATATGGAGAATTAAAAAAAAAAACAGTGGATGCATTTATGTTACAAAAAATAAACTTTATTTTAAATAAAATAAATAGTAATAAATAAACTATGTTTTTCAAACCGGTTTAATCTGCTGACTGCGGAGTTTGGATTTGTACCCTCTGCAGAGTCAGAATCTAGTTTCAATATTCAATTTCATTGTGAGGCTTGTTTTTTTTATATGCTGTTTTTCTTTTTTTAACAATAGAACATGTTGTGTGGTCGTAGTGAATTTTAGAACTTTTTTATATTAAATCATGTACGACTGTTATGTTCTTATACAAATAAAATAAAATAAAATTCAACTCAGTATTAAAGCGACGAAACTGGCAAATATAAATTCAAATTACATTTACAAATGTAGGTGCTGTTATCTACCACAGAACAGTAAATTATCTACGTAGTACCACAGACTAATAATAATATAGCCATACGAGCCATGACAACCAAAATAGTAAACAAGCCAAACAAGCTCAAAAGTCGCCGCGCGTTCTTGACAAAATGTAAGGTCGCCGCATTCTAATTCTGAAATTTTAGAGAAAACTAAACAAAATTGCCGTATTGTAAATTTTCTTTTCAATAAAAAGGGTTTGATTTAAAAAAATTCAACTGATAGATCGTAGTTGTACATACAGTAAAAATAACTACAAAAAAGAAACCGACTTCAAAAACAACTGGAAAAGTAAAATATAAAAAAGATTTGATATTATTAATTACTTAATATTATTTAGATGTGCTATTTATTATACAGGTTTGATATCGGCGCTAAAACAAAGCATTCACAGATACTAAGTCACAGATTTAGTATCTGTGACTCAATGACAACAATACAATAAAAATTTCTTTCTTTTCTTTCTTTTTTTTTTTTACTAATATTTCGAAGATACGGTTGAATTTAAGAACGCAATATATTTTTGTTTACTTCAGTTCAGCCAATTGCCGTATATTATAGGACGGTATTAAAATAGCTCCCGTAAAAATAGTATTTTTAATGCCTTTAAATACTTAAATGAATGTTTTCTTAATAAAAAGGTTTAAAGTAAATGAAAGGATTTTTTTTTTACATTTTGCGCCTAGAAATGACTGAAAATACACAAACTAGTGCTTTTTTTGCTGTTGGTATACTACCTTTTCGAAAATTAAGTTGGTAACACTGAACATTATCGTCCGATAGTTCACGGGAATATCGGTGTTGGCTCCGATATCCGATATCGGACCGGACAATGTGAAAGACAGGTACCTAAATCATACATTTTACTTAGCCTCCGATATCGGATATCGGCTATCGGCGCCCGATATCCGATATCGGACCGGACAATGTGAAAACGCTCTAAGAATTGCTTTTTGACAGCTCGACGGTTTATAGCTTTAGTGATGTTCAAAAGATTCTCGATTGTGATATCATTCCGATTATGAATTTTTAACATAATCATTAATCGAATAAATAAATTAAATTAATTAAATTATTACGTAAATGTAATAATAAGTACATATTATAAAGATACATTTTATGTTGCATTTTTGTTTTGTTTATATGTTATTTTATATATCATTTATTAATATAAATACATATATTTTAATTGCTAAAATCTCCAAACGGTTTGACATTATATTACCTATATGTATACTGGTAACATCAACCGACCATCCACCGGCCACAATTTTGACGTCATCCGTCACTCGCAGCAAAACGCCCGTGCCAGTCACACGCATTTATGTTCGCTGAGTGTTCTCTCGCATTTGTTAGTCGCCTTGAGTTGAGTAGTTTTATTCCTCGGTGCATCTTTTGTGAGTGTTTAGATCCATTGATCTTGAAAATGCCGAAAGGACAAGTTTTGAAAGGACAATCCAGACAGTTAGTGCTAAAACTTTGTGATTTCTTTGAGAAAGAAAATCAAAATGGCGGTCCTCTCATACCTTTCTCGCAAGTGCGAAACCGTGTTTCGGTTGCATTGGGTATCAGTCTACCAACTGTGACTAAAATTACGAATGATGCCTACGGTAGGAGCGGCTTGGAAAGAAACAAACCTTCTACACCAAAAAGAAAGCGTCGGCCTCGTAAGGTGACAGGTGTTGATGATTTTGACGCTGATGCCATTCGTCGTCATGTATATGACTACTATTTAAAAAAAGAAATTCCAACTTTAAGAAAACTTATTGTTTCCTTGCAAAGAAGTGGTTTATTTCATGGTCAAAAATCTTCATTGGCCAAAGTTTTAAAAACAATTGGCTTTTCATTTAAAAAATCTGATAAAAGAAAAGTGTTAATGGAACGAACTGATGTTGCTTTGTCACGATGTGACTTTTTAAGAAAGGCAAAAAGAATACAAGATTGGACAAATATTGTTTTTACAGATGAAACATGGCTCAACGCTAACCACACAATATCCCGTTCCTGGACTGACGGTACTGCTGCATCAACCTCCGCAGTACCAATGGGAAAAGGTGAACGCCTCATCATATGTCACGCTGGTACGGCAAAAGGTTTTGTACGAAATGCACTGCTGGCATTCAAATCTAAGAAATCAGGCGATTACCACGAAGAAATGAATGCAGAGGTCTATGAAGAGTGGTTCAAAAACATGCTCCTATCATTGGAAGAACCATCTACAATTTTAATTGATAACGCACCTTACCACTCTCGCCAAATTGATAAAATGCCAACACAAGCTAATAAAAAACATGAAATTATTAATTGGCTTCGCGATAATGGAGAAAATGTGGACGATTCTATGTTAAAAATAGAATTATTACAAATATTAAAAACAAAAAAAAAACCTAAACGCTATGTAATAGATGAAATGGCAGCAGAATATGGCCATATCGTCCTTAGAATTCCTCCTTATCACTGCCAATACAACGCTATAGAGCTCATCTGGGCTCAAGTAAAAGGGCATGCTGCGAGAAGCAATACGAGCCCGCCATTCACAGCGAATAAAATGTTGGCATTACTAAAAGACGCTTGCACCCACGTGACGGCCGAGAACTGGGCAAGAGTGGTGGAGAGAACTAAACGTATCATATTATCTGATTGGGACCGTGATATTGCATTCGACAATATATGCACACAAGACCTTATCCTACATATTACTGAAGACTCCTCATCGGACGAATCCAGTGAAAATTGTAATTCTGACGACTTAGGCTAATAAAATAGATTAAACTACTCTCGTTGTTTTATTTGTTTTTCAAACTAAAAAAAAAGTAAAACTTTATATTATATTAATATTTTATTTGGTTTCTATCTTACAATTTGGTTGTTTTTATGTTTAAATAACATTAACTTAGTAGAAGAATTTTTTATCGGATATATTCACATTTCGATTATTTATAATCTGTGGCACAATAATATTGAATCGTTCTGTGAAGCACATCTCTAAGTGGGCGGTACCTGTCCATAAAGAACAGTATTTTATTGTATGACATTTTTACATAATAAATACAAAATTTCATAGTTGTGAGCTGTCAAAAAGCAAATAATATAATGGACAGAGTATAAATACTTGTTTTAAATAGATATTGTTGTTAATGAATTGGTTCACTGGCTCTTATTGACTCTCATTTCACTTCCATAATCTAGACTAATAATCGCCCGGTTAGCCAGTATATAATAATAACAATTGATCCTTTTCAAGTTATCGAATATCGGATAATATTTGTAATGCAATTCATAACCGTACATTCAGAGACCCTCCAATCGAAAAAATAGCATACCTAGTCTATGGTGGTCTATGTCTAACTAGCTGTCATTCGTGGTGGTTTGTCAACGTCAAAAACGACTTAAAGTGACTGAAAGTGTTGACAAATTTCAATATTCATTATTAATGAATTTCAACAAATATTATTGTTACAAGTTTATTATATTTTTAATCTTATTATTAAGCAATTGAACATAGTGACTGAATATAACGTAAAATATGCCTTAATCCAACCAATTATAATATTATAATTCACCGGTGAATGAATCGTGATAATTATTGATAAATAGGTACTTGGAGTGAACCTTGTTTGCTGGATTGATTAAAAAATTGTAAAAAAAACATGACCGATAATATGAGTATTCTTAGTGAAATTTCTCCTGTTTTCCGTCCATATATTCAGTGTATTTACCAAGACTTAAAACTAGGTGAACAAATTGAAGCAATATTATAATTAATTACTTGCACAGTATTATTTTTAATATGATATCTAATATTTCAGGATTATGTAAAAGTAAAATTGACTTGGAAAGGATGTCTGGGAATATGGAAGGAGTTGAAAGTCAGTTAAGAGTGGTGCTCCCATATTGCTCAAAAAAGTTAAAATGGGAAGTGATTTTTGATCCTTCAACACCGTGGTTTGCACCGGACTTCAGATTTGATGATGAAAGCTTTCTTAGTAATATTGACGAAGAAAATCTAATTAAAGAAGTCCCAAGTCTTTGTCAGTGGAATTCAAGTGACCCTAAAGCTTTGTGTGGTGTACTGACAGAACTTATCAAATTATATAAGTTTCATCAGGTAAATAGTTGTGTCCATTCACAAGAAATACAAATATACTATCGAAGGTAGAAATATTTTACTGATTGATGGTTTCAGGTAAAGAAATTGAATGAGGATGATAATTCTCGTGCTTCTTTTGAGTACAGTGCATTACTTGGCAATGCCCTAACAACTGAACAAGATGTAGAAGTCTGGGTGGGAGGCCATATAGTAGAATTTATGATTAAGTTAAAAGTGAATACATCTAAACTCCCTGAATTGTATAACGAAAGGTATAGCATTTATGTACCTATGTGATATTTGAAATAATATTGAAAAATATTAACTTACATTATAGTTAAGTTAAAATCTAAATTTCTTTGGAAATAGAAATATCTAATAAATCATATATCTTTAATATTACCTGAATTACAGTATTGACATAAATCCTGGGATTGACACAGCTCTTTTATTAGTGAGATACCCAAATTCCACTAATGCAGAATTAATTCTTTCTCCATTTCTATCTAAAGTTTTGGGAAATATAACATTGCCATTGTAAGTATATTCATTTTTATTTTACTATATGAAATGTAATTGTATGATTGAGATGTAATAACACATTATGATGATTCATATATTTTATATAAAAAAAAAACCTGTTTTTTTAGAATGCATCAATCAGGAGTTCTTATGGACTACGTACCAATGGTAACAGATTTACTTAATAGTAAGGTAATTAATTTCTACAGTAGTATTTATATACAGGTTATTGATTTTTTATGATATGTTTAATAAATCTAATAAGATGTTTTTCTTTAAAGATACAGGATATTGTAAACAATGATAGACTAAAAAGAGAATTGTTGGCTCAACTTATTATTAAATATGAAGGAGCCATTCTAGAACATGATGCTACAAGTGCAGCATTACTATTTCAAATGAATGATTTTCATTGGATCTTACAGATAGATATAGGTAATTGTGTTTGTTTTTCTCATATAAATTTTCTCATTACTTTATAGATGATGTTTATTGATCATTGTTTTAATTTGCAGGTGCAAATTTTCCTGAAAAATCACCAATATTGACTCTGCGATCTGTGTATCATAGCGCCAAAGGAAAGCCCAAGTCAAAAGTTCTACCAAGTTGTCCACATACAAATTTTGAAGCATATATTGAACAACAAGTGGAAATATTTAAAAATGAATGCAAAGGAATTACAGCGAGTCACCCAATACTTACACTGGATAATTAAATCAAATGAAATATTAAACTTATTTCATACCTTTGCCATTTTATCATTTATGGAAAATACAAATTATTAAATATCCGCCATTTCGAATTTCAAATGATATCTTTCAATTTTATTTGGTGAAAAATGTATAGTAAAAATAAAAATATAAATAAAACAAATTACAATTTTAATAATTTATTATATGATAAGATAAAAAGCAATATTTTCAACACTCCTCAAAATTATTCACAACTTTTGTAAGCACTATGAAGTACCTACCCAGTTTTTGAAACATGCATATCTACAAACAATCTCAAGTCAATTATTGCGATCATTGACTCTAATAATAAATTACCAACATTTCTCTAGTCTACATCCAATTAAACTACTGATTAGTACATAGTGAAAATAATTGTGAAACAATGAAGTGAATAATGTTAAATCACAAAGAGTCACTGCAGTAACAATTATTTCTGTTCACAGAACAACTCCACATAGAAATTTAATAAGAATAATTTAAGTAATACATAACAGTGGTGGGACTTAATAAGAAATCAATATACCTTTTTCCTTTGTAGTATGATATTATACAGGTGATTGATGTGTGTGTGTGTGTGAGTGAAAATGCTATTGCTTTTTTAATTGACAAAATTAGACACAATAAGAATTTTCGGGAAATTCTATACCTACATATTTAATAAAAATTATTTCAAGTGCTCTGTAGTGTCTTAATTTTTAATTTTATTTCCCCTCTAAACTCAACTGATCACAAGTAGGGAACTTGTATGATCAGTGAGCAATCTTAATTAAAAACAATAAGAATTCAAATATAACACATTTTCAGTGACTTTAATGGGAAATTAAGTAAGGTTATTTGTTTCCTATATATATTGTTAGGTATTCCATTTACAGTCACATAAGAAACAATGAGATTTTACTCTCTCAAAAATATAAAGATGGCAACATATTAAGGTCAATTTGTAATTTTGGGGTTTTCTTTATTTTCCAACAACTCAAACCGGTATCTCATATACATAACTTTCATTCTGTCCCAGACATTTTCAAATGAATCCATGGCTGGCCTGACATCTAACAGGGCAAACTCATTTTTACTGTCAACTTCACCACCATCATAATAATCAATTATGTATCGTACTTCTTTACCACATCTGTCTACAATCCAATCATGACGATCGAAAGGCAACTCATATCTGGAAAGTAATAAAATCACATTAAAAAGTGTGTATATAATGTTACACAAACATAATTTCATATTATTGCATCACCTACTCACCCAAGCATTGATCGAATACGAGCTCTAGGGCTGTATTGGGTTGCCTTTCCTCCAAAACTCTTAAGTCTGGGATGTCCACATTCCTTGGCATGTAAGGCTTCCCACTTCAAGACCTCTAGCCATGCCTTAAAAATTAGGGATTTTTAGTAGGTATAAAAGTCAAATGTCACTAACATATTTAAAAAAACTACTACAACGAAAACATAAAACATTTTACTTCAGTACATCTAGGTTAATTACCTGTTCATTGTTGGCATTATGAATTTTGATGATATCATCCATATCCTTAGGCTTAATGTCTTCATCCTTCCAACGCCAACCTTTGCGTAACATTGCATTCCAAAACATTTGTTGACTTGGATATACCCAGAATTCGGTGGATCCATCAGGCATAGCACGAGGGATACTGGATACTTGTCTCTGAGTAGGAAGCTCAAATGGTTGGTCTGGTGCAGGTTGTTGATTAGCTGGAGGCATCTACAAAATTATACACATTTTATAGTATACCTAAGCGTTTTTAGATTTGATTTAATTCTTAATCAAATGTTCTTAATATACCATGTTGTAAGGATTAACATCATCTCTTTGGATGGGACATTCTGATGGGCGTGATTCTGCCTTTTTCTCTTGATTTTCCATTTTATTGTGCATAGGGCATTCTGCGGGTGGATTAACATTTTTGGCAAAATTTCTAGGCTTCTCCGCCTCTGTTGATACTGTACTACCCATTTCGTAGATGCCTTACGTAAGGCTGCGAGGTTATCTTAACATGATATGCCTGAAACGGATAATGTATAATATTACAACTATTAAATTTTGGAAGCTTTTTGGTATCATATCACATGTTCTAAGAAACTCAATAAATGTATTCAAAAATAAAAAGCACCTGATTAAAACGGAAAGATCCAAGACAGGACTGTCAAAAATCAAAATTAAAAATATAATTTGGTCATTTTGACAGATGACATAATAATAGACAATTCTAAATGATAATGTTATGGTGGCAGTACACATGGGGCCAACGTGTTGGGCCAATGGGTTGGGCCAACGTGTAGAGAGCTACTTGGCGGTATGTTGGCTTCATTAGCCTAGTTGGCGCCAATATTGGCAGGCCAACCGAATGTTGTCGGTTTTTTGTGCACACTTCAAAGGATCTTGGCGCGCTACGCAAACAGCGTTCACACGTTGGTGTCTTGTTCAGTTTATTGTTACTCGTCAGCGGAGACAGTATCGTTGCGCGTCAATGAAATTTACGTTTCCATGTTCCGATAGCGATGGCGGCGCCGATGTGGACAAGCAATGAGGTTTTACAATTCGTAGAATTGTATCGACATGAAGGAATAATTTGGAATCCACGGCATGAACTACACAAAAATATAAACCATATGACTCAATAAATTAGATGTTTTATTTTCTATTTAAGTATTATATTATTCTAGATGTTTTTCATAACTCACTTTCATACATTTGCGATAAAAAAATGAATATATTAAAAAATGAGTAAAATAGTATGAAACAGTTACTTGTTCATAAAAATTAAATAACAATATACAATGAGCATGATTTTGATCAAAATGTGCTTTATTACATAAATAATATTATCAAATATCACCAATCAATACATCCGTCCATAATCTTTAGTTTCGTTTTATAGGTAGTTAAAATTAAATTAAATGTAAAATGTACACATTTTAAACATTTTTAAAAATCTAAACATATTTTTAATGTTTTATTTATACAGAAATAAAAAAAAGAAAAATAGAGATTGCAAAATAGAGACGGCAGAGTACACTCAAGAGTTATTGGTGCACATGTACGTAATACACGCACTGTATAAATAAATTGCCGCGGCTGCAAGAACTTCTACGGACTACGTCCATCTTTGAAGCGCCAATGCAGAATGATCAGTACGCCAATGTGTGAACAGGAATCTTGATATCCTTCATTTTTTCCCAACACGTTGGCCCAACGCCTTGGCCCCATGTGTACTGCCGCTATTAGGATTCCTAGCTTTTAGGTAGGTATAGGGTGATTCATACTGTTCTGTGGGGTGATTTAAATTAAATATTATCAAATTTTACTTGCGCTCTATTTGGTTAGTGCTTGCGCTGGAAAGGCGCTGGACGATAGAAAGTGCTAAATCCGATTTTTTTTAGTATTTCGATTTTAACTTTAATAATGCGTGTAATTTGGTTTTTATCAAACATTAGCTATCAGATGATCACGTGATGATAATAATATAATATTATACCCTTCTTCGATAAATGGGCTATTCAATTAAACACTGAAAGAATTATTCATATTGAACCTGCAGGTTCCTAAGAGTGCCAGACAATCAAAAAATTTTCACTTATATAAAATAAAGATAAAATATTAAATATTATCTTTATACTAGCTTACCGCCCGCGGCTTCGCCCGCTTTCTCTTAAACGATTTGAAATTTAAACTATCCTATCTCTCAAGTTGGATCGAACTGCACATGGTGTGCGAATTTCATTATAATCGGTTATGTGGTTTAGGAGTCCATTGAAGACAAACATTGTGACACGAGATTTATATATATTAAAGAATATAAAAATGAATCGCAAAATATGTTGGTAAGCGCATAACTCGAGAACGGCTGAACCGATTTCGATAATTCTTTTTTTATT
The DNA here is from genome assembly GCF_905220415.1 of Colias croceus. NCBI lineage: Eukaryota > Metazoa > Arthropoda > Insecta > Lepidoptera > Pieridae > Colias > Colias croceus. The sequence continues at coordinate 7,053,372 of NC_059542.1, forward strand.
ATATTCGTTGAAGTACGAGGATGGTTCTTATGTAGAGAAAACGTAAATATGTACCACGGGCGAAGCCGGGGCGGACCGCTAGTTTTTAATAAGAAGAAACAAATCAACTGACGAATTTGACTTAGTAGGTGGATCAAGGAAATGGAAGTTTTTATACAATAACAGCTAATGATCCTCTATGGCACACCTTTAACACTTTGGTATCACATAAACATCTGTTAGAGAAGCATTTTTTGAAATTGGTCCAGTTGTTCTTCAAAATTAGCACATTCAAACAAATTCTTCTGCTTTATATTATTAGCATAGAAGTTTAGATACCTGACAGATAACTCACAAGCAACAAGTTCCATGTTCAGGTAATGTTTCTTCACTCATTATGGTCAAGTATAACAGACAATAAGTGAAGTGAAGGAAATCTTTTCTACTACACTTGGTTTGTGCAGTTGATTAAGGAACAAGAAATAATAGGGATGGTCTACATAACCAGTATAATTAATATTCTTTCTATATTATTTAAATCTACAAACAAAAACTATGTAGCATATCACTTCTTCTTCAAATATTTCAAGTACTTTTTGGCATTAAAGTTATCTTCTATTGTTTCAGTGATTTTAACCTTCTTTTTAGGTTTCCTTCTATCCAGTCGCATCTTCTTCTCTGCTTCCGATAAAAGAGATAGATCTAAGGGTAGCTGTAACCAAATTATTATATAAATGAAACAATCAGCCAATGAAATACTATGTTATGAATGATTATGATTAATATAAAAAACACACAAAGACATTAATATGTTAAATGAACATTATTTATGTTACTTTTTTGATATAACTTGTTATCCAAAGAAAATAGGTTATGACTTATGATGATATATAACAATACACAGGTTTAATATCTTTCTAATAACTTACCTTTATTATTTTACGGGGTTCATGGTATCTAATATTTATAGATGCACCATTAGCTAGAACTACTTTTGTAGGATACATTCTTGTATATATTTCCCTATGTATTTTGGTAATACTGGCTACATTATTGTTTAAGGTTCTTTTACAATAATATTGTAAGAATAGTGATTGACTATCTAGTATGCATTTCAAAAACATATTGCAATATTGATATTGAATAAACGTGGTCACTTTTCTTATTTTCAAAAATTCCTCATTCCCAAATCCCAATTTCAGTTCAATGACAGTGTGACTGATGACAATTTATAGACAACTGACATCTGACAGTGACAAATTAGTGACATTTGTAAATGCATCATTCGTGGTATGATTCTCAGAGCAATAAACCTATGCTCTGAGGTATGATTGGTATTTGATTGGTAAACATCTTGCCTTATTCACGGTCCATTTGGACGTACGTCCCGCCAAGGTCATACACGATGCACGACGCAAAACGAGTAAAGCGTCTTATTCACGGTCCATCTTGACGTACGTCCCGCCAAGGTCATACACGATGCACGACGCATATTCACGGTCCATCCCCGCTGTACGTCAGCTCAAGGCTGCCAGTGTTGCCACCGAAGTATCAAGCTACCCACCAGAAGAGACCTCTGAAACCACCAGAAATCCACTGTGCTGGATGTATAAAGAGTAAATAAATATTTTTAAAAATGTGTTTTTTTTGTACTTTTTGCAGTACCTAAGAATTTTTCATTATTTTTAAATGAATTATATGAATCCAAACATTCCAAATCTAAATTTATTTCAAGAGCTCATTTTTAATTAATTTTTAATGAAGCTCGGTTTCTCCCTTCCCGCCACTTCACATTCATGACCGAAAAGACTCTTTCAGTAAATGCTGAAGTGGCGGGAACAGAGAGTATAATATAGCTAATCATTTTTTTAAACAAACAAATTCGTTAGGACATTTTTTTTAAATAAATTGCCATTTTTCTGCAGTGGACTTTTGCATAAAATCTTTGTTATTCAACAATTCGCCTTGGAGTTCTTTTAAAATAATAACTTCTGAATATAAACTGTCCATGTTTCAAGACTATTCACGGTCGTTTTGCGTCGTGCATCGTGTATGGCCTTGGCGGGACGTACGTCAAGATGGACCGTGAATACGACGTTTAACGACCGTGAATAGTATTGAAGTACGTCAATAATTATTATTATTATGTTGCTGGTTGTTCACGACCAATTTTTCGTCCAGCGAGCACCCCCACCACCGCGAACGTCGTGCAAGCGCATCGTGCATCGTGCATGCTCGATCGTGAATAGGCTTGCTGTACAGCAGAATGCAGATTTGCCATGCTTGATGCGCGCATAGAGTCTGGCCAGTCAAAGCTGGCCAGTGTTTTTTGTAGCGGCCACACTATGGAATGTCATCATGGCGTTTCAGCGTAGTTAGTTGTCAGTTTTGTTGAAAAGGGTTCAAATCCTTTACTTTAATAATGTTTAAATCCTTCTGTGTTGTGTACATAATGCACCTATATACTATGATCACCTTTATGAATATCAAAAGTATCAAAATGTTTTTTTTCCTACTAAAGCCGATGTTACCAGGTCCATATTTTTTAAATTTGCCGCCCTTTACTGGGTTCAGCTTTGGCTGGCCAGACTCTAGCGGCCTTGAGCTGACGTACAGCGGGGATGGACCGTGAATATGCGTCGTGCATCGTGTATTATTTATTCTTTTATTTATTCTTTATTTTTCAACACAAGTAATTTACAGGTATGTATATTGTATACCCAAAACATTACAAGGCAGTTACTTAAGGGGGATTAGGCGGTCAGCGAAAATTCAGCTATTCGGGCCTGAGGTAAGCGGTGAGGGGGTCCGCGTTTAGTATGGAATCAACGTGCTCGAAACTAAAAATCGTAAGCGCCATTCACATTTTTATCAAAAAGTGAATGAAAATATTTAGTATTTTCTAAATCTAAAACAGTCACGAAATGTATTTGTGATTTTATACGAATTATTATCGTAAAATACGGTTGTAATGAGCATTTATATGATATTTTAGAGGTAACTTCAGGAATTTTTTTTATCGAGCAAAATTTTTCCAATCGTGTTTTGGAAACAGTCATCCCATCACACATACGTTCTGTAATACATATTAGAAATTTCAGTGCGAAAAAACTTCAATATTTTCAGTTATAGCTCGTAGAAAACAGTCCATTTTTCCGTTTTCACCTACTAAGGGCCCTTAACTAAAATTACATCATTTTTTATGACTAAGAAAGAACAAAATAATATTTTTAAATTTATATAAACTTAAATAAAATATATCGCATTCATTGCTGTGAGCGAGCATGTCATTGAGCAGCTTTATTCCTCGTATAAGGGGAGCATTCCTACCACTCTTCGTTCGCCCTCCCGACTGGACGGTGAACAAATCGCGAAGGCGTCGCAGGCCCACGTCCAGAGGACCCGCCACGCTGTACAGTGCGACACAAAAGAGATGACAAAAAATGAGGGCGCCACCGTCGCTCATATAGCAACACTGATACTGCGACGCAAGCAATCTTGATACTATAGAATAAAAATCAAAAAAATAAAAAGTAATAAATACCGCGATTTAAATTTGTTTCATTCATCATCGTGTAAATTTAAGACAAAAATACATTAGTATTTTAAATGACCTACCTAGGTCAAATTTTACTTAAATGTATTTGGAATTAGTATAATATAGAAATCGGTCAAGCCATTTAGACTGCAGAGGCGCACATAGAATCAAACATACGAACAAACAAACATACATACATACAGATCAAACCTAAGGCTCAAACACATTACGCTCCTTCTGGGTCCGTCAGGTAAAAAAAACAAGGTGATTTGAAAACTACATATTTTTATTTATTTTTTGTAGATATTCTCCGTCATTTTTACTCCCTTGCTCCACTATCCTGCGTACTGTGCTTTCAGAAACCCCTATAACAAACGAATTAAGATGAATAAAATCAAATAGTACATTTAACATATTTATTTAGTAGCTTAAAACTATTTTTTTTTTATGTCGGAGGCCAAGACTCACTTTGGATCCCTGCGTCCACTCTAGTAAGTAGCAAGTAAGGATTCATAGATAGCTGTATGAAAATAGTTATCACTATACTATTTAAGGCTGGTTGGATTGGATATAACTTCTTGACTCAAATTGTGCTGGTCGCACTATAAAAACTAGTTTTTGTTTACATACAAATAACCTCAAATTAAATTTCAAAAACGTAATAATCGCCATAGATACGTACATTAAACACTCGTCACTAATGGAATATTCTATTTTACGTAGTACTGAGCAAAAATAAATGGAATCTCACCGGTATAATCTGCTGTACGTCTGTAAACGTTTTCCAAATATTTTTCTCGTTTTTCAGCTTGAAATTATGAGAAACACCGAATGAAAACTTTATATATGGCATCACGGACACCGCTACGTTTAACCTTTTTCATGATTTCTCCTTTTTTGAGTAAATTTCTTGTTTAGAATAACAATTTTATCTCAACTTCACCAAATAAACAACAAATTTTTATTCAACTTGACAGCTGCATTGATAATTCAGGGTTGCCAGATAATGAAAAAAAAATTAGTTCCAAATTAATTAATTTCATCTCTTTTATGTCGCACTGTACATGATCTTAGGCGGAACGTTTAAACAGATCTGCTCTAGTGCGTCTGGGTTGTCCACGCCCCCGTGTAACAGTTGGTACATATGTATTAGCATATAATATTTGCGTCGCGACTCCAGTGACATAAAGCCTGTCATGCCATAAACAAATAAGGAGGGATAAATGTATGGATAGTATCCGTACATCTTTTTATAAATAAATCTGCAAAATTTCTTTTGTACTTTTTCGAGCTTTAAAATATATTTATGTTCATATGGGTCCCATATTGTACAATTATACTCGAGGCTGCTTCTTACATATGCGGTATAAAGAGAAATGGCACATTTAATATTATCAAAATTATGACTAGTACGGATTATAAATCCTAGCGTTTTTAGGGATTTGTTACACAAGTTAATTATATGCTCTTTAAAATCTAAGCGAGATGTAAAGGTGACACCTAAATCTTTTATATTTGAAACGCGCTGCAAATTTAAATTATTTAGTTTGTAATTGAAGTTTTGTTGCACTAGAGAGCGCGAAAAGCTCATTATTTTGCACTTTTCAGTGTTGAAAAGCAAACTATTTTCTACACCCCACCGGGCAACAGAATTTATATCGTTTTGAAGCATGGTGATCAGTAAAGTTATTAACTGTCATGACCTTGGCGGGACGTACGTCCAAATGGACCGTGAATAAGGCGCTTAAGTGGTATACATTTGTGAGTACGTTTTTAAAATAGGTTTTATCCTGTGGTTTTATCGGTTTTTTTAATCTGTAATCTGTGGTATACATTTTTTTATCCAAGTTTATTTTCTGTGGTTTATTTTGTTTGTCACTATTTTGTCGAAATACCAATTTAAAAGTTTATTGTTGATAATTTCGAATCTTATTCGGCATTTTTTCAGTTTTTATGATTATTGCATTGAAATTTCAGTATCGAATATATTTTATAGATTTAAAAGAGTATTATTAAAACATAGTGGAACATAGTTTAGTAGCGTTCATAACAATAGAGGTACCCAATCAAATCAAAGAGCGTATGAGTTAACGATGAGTTAATATCAATGCAGTAGCCGCGCCTTTTGTGTTGGCGTTTAATTTGTATATATGTAACTTACCTACCCTTCTACGACATTAATACAAAAATACTTTAAAAAGGTTTCTTGCGAGGAGTAGTCATGGGGTGCACGCAAAGTGAAATATCTCCACAAAATGAAACGCCGAAAAAGGGATGTACAGACGTCTTATGGCTGGTTATTTATGTGATATTTTGGATAGCAATGGTAAAGTAGATTTTTGATAATAAGTAAACTATTTTACTGTAGTATTGTGATTATTGATAATATTAAAAAAATTTATGAATTTATTTTTATTTCATTCTAGATATTTGTTGCTGCAATCTCTTTTGTATATGGAAATCCGCAACGTCTCATAAATGGATATGACTCTTTTGGTAATACATGTGGTGTAAAAAATAACAAGAAACTAATTAACTTCCCACTTGCTGGCATAAGCACCGCTGACAAAAGCTACTTGTTTTTTATGGATGTAAAGCAATTGCGTCGATCTCTCAAAATATGTGTTAAAGAATGCCCAAATAAAAGATTGGAGACTTTAACTGATATACAAAACTTCTACAAGAAAACTGGATCTAGTTTATGTAGATATGATATTAACTTGAATACTACTTCAAATACTGCAGATTTAAACAACTTCATAGGCCCTTGTCCTGTTTTACCAGTTTATGAATCATTTCCACTTCTTAACCGATGCTTTCCAAAATCAGCAAAAGAAGTTGCTCAGAAAGTTTTCACCGATTTCTATGATTTGCTTAACAGCTGGGACACAATAGAGCAAATGCTGTCTGATCTTTATAACTCTTGGAAAGAAATGATAATATGTGTTATTATAGCATTTAGTAAGTAACTCTTTACATATAATAATAATATCTATATCTATTGTTTAAACTTATTTACCTCAATGTCTATATTTTTTTCAGTTTGCTCTTTAATAATGGTTTCCATTTTGCATTTATTGGCAACATTAGTGTCATGGATATTTATGATCGTAGTATCAATTGCAAGTGTGGCGGGTACAGCCTTGCTATGGTACACCTATCATGAACTTAGAACTAAACAGAGAGACTTCTCTGATTCTTCTGCGTTTCTAGCTGTAAGTTCAATTGGCAATTTTTTTTATTAACAAAAATTTTTTACATGGTTTTGGGTCAGTCTTCTCAGTGACACTCTACATAATTAAATTTTAGAAACTAACACATTAACAAATTTTGTTTACAGGAATCCTTCAAAAATGAAAAAGCCTTCCTTTGGTACTCCATTATAGCAACTATAATTACTGTAAGTCTTTACAACTTTTTCAGATTTTTGTATTTTACTTGTTATCTATCTAAAAATAATAATTCTAGGTCATTTTGCTCCTTCTCGTGTGGGTGATGAGATCACGGGTGTCATTTTTGGCAGCTTTGTTCAAAGAAACAGCACACTGCCTTGGATCCATACCAACTCTCTTCCTCCAGCCAATTATTACATTTTTCTTCTTGGTGCTGTTCTTTACATTTTGGTCATCTGTTGTGGTAAGATTTATACACCTTTAAATATATTAAAATGCAAAGCTTGTATTTTATTAAAGAATTATGTTATAGGTTTGTTTAGCTACAGCGAATTATCCTGGTATACCTTATAAAACAAACTTCTTTATTAATGGTACACAACTACCAGACCATGTTGATAGTGCAGCCATACAGGCTCAGAAGATTAACAGCAGTGCAAGTTTCAAAAGTGAGTACCTTCTTAAAAATGATTGTATAAAATTTTACATTATATGTTTGATTAACTTTCTTTTTATTGAAAAGCAGGAGTACAAAGTGGGAATTTATGCCTCAGACCCCGGAATCACAGACACAATAGAAAATCTATTGTGTTGTGGTCTCATTGGGCTGCTCGGTGGTCAATGGGTTAAGAGAATAATTGGAATGTGTCAACTCTAGCAAATATCAAATTTTGTGTTATAGGAAATGTTATTGAGATTTAGTAAGCTTATTTTTTTTTTGTTGGTAATTTGTTCTTAGTGGTATTGATTAGATATTATTAGATAGTATGTTTAGTTACCTTTATCAAAGTGTTTATAAAAGTTTATATGAGATTAAAAAGTATTGATTTAGTAATTATGTAATTTAGTTAATGTTCATATATAATTACTGCCCTACTTTATTTCTTGAAATGTTGTCATAGTCTTGATGAGTCATACCATTACACAGAAGGCTATTATATTAAATGCAAAACAATGTTTCCTTTGCTGACCTCATTTCAAAGAATAACATTTTATAGGTATTTTTGTGTTGCATTTTTTATTGAACAAGTTATAGATCCTTACACTGTCTATTTGATGTTTTTATTATTATTTATCTTATATTTATAAAAGAAAATATTATTCAATCAATGTAATCTTAATTTTTATTTTGTTAATTTTTTTAAAGTTTTTTTTCTAGTATGTAGCACAAAAATGTGCCTTTTTAATAAGTATTTAATATTACTATTATAAGTACATAAATAATGAAATATCTAATAACTATTAATATTTTATATTTCATACTGCACCTAAAGGTGATAAATTTACATCACTTTTATTTTAAATATACTATGTTTTATTTCATTAGATATATTTATTTTAGGTATGTACATATTATATTTTTGTTTTTATTTATTTATGTTTATGTTGATTGTATTCATTAGGCTATATTCTAGATCCGATAGAGTTCAACCCCATGTGGGTGAGGAGCATGTGGTGGATGTGTCTGATCTGCTTGGTGTGGGGCAGTGAATTTATACTGGGCTGCCAACAAATGACCATTGCGGGGGCTGTGTCGCATTGGTATTTCAGGTAATTTGTTTTAAATATATAAATAGCTAGCAAAAGGAATTTGCATAGAAAAATAATACAGGAATCAATTATTATTTTTCTATGCCAATTTATTTTATTGAAGTACATTTTGAGAGACTTTTTTAATTTATTGAATGTTATGAATTGTATATTATTATTTATTACTTAAATTTTGACTTTTTTTTCAGAGGTCCTCACAGTGATTCGTCTCCAGTGTTATATTCTGTTGGAAAACTCCTTAAATATCATCTAGGTTCAGTAGCTAAAGGATCATTTTTGATCACATTATTCAAAGTGCCACGCCTTATTTTGACATATCTGCATGCCAAGTAAGTAATTTTTTATTATATTATTAATTATTGCATGTAAGTCTAGTAATTGTTGTCAGTTTGTTTTGTTGGTATTTTGCGGGATTTTTCCCACTGTCGTTAATAATAGAAGATATGTATCAGGTATTACTTATCAACAAGCATACATATAAATAATAAGTCCCTCTGTCTTGACGTAAACGAGGATAAACAAACTAAGAGATGCAAATAGATAGGTCTGTAGATGCTATCGCGCTGTAATATTTATCAAATCTTTGAAGTAAATAACTAAATAACATAACAAGTTAATTTAAATATGATAGAAATCTATGTCTAAATGGAATGAATGATCTACCTTTCATTAGGTGTTTTGGGACTATTTCAAATAAGAATAGTCGCTAATCACCTAATGTAATGAAAGGTTGCAAAATTTCATGCTTTATTTGTGGAGGTGCGCCACGGTACGGCGAAAAGTCGCGGGTTCGAATCCGGTCTCGCATTCGTATTTTTTTTTTCTATTCTTTAAAGTTTTTCAAATATTTATGAGCAAGCAATACGAGAACAAAAAAATTATTAACAGAGATTTCGACAACTATTTTTTTTTTGTTTTAACCTCCCCCGTGTCTCTTATCTTAATGTGGCTCAAATTATTATATTATTATTAATATAAATTCAGTAGGTATTGTTAGTAATAGTTGCATATATTTCATGAATAATGTGTACTAGGGAAAAAAACTGACTAACATTAATAAAACATTTTTTAGACTTTCGTCAAGAGCAGAAAAAGGTTCGGAATGTGCTAAGTGTGGATTAAAATGTGGTATTTGTTGCTTTTATTGTCTTGAAAAATTCATTCGCTATTTGAACCATAATGCATACACAATAATTACCATTGAAAGATGCCATTTCTGTAAGGCTGCAGCTAAGGTAACCATACAGTTTATTTTATCCTTATGTTGAATTTTGGATTGCAGTTGCTATAAATTAAAATTGACTTCAAAAAAGGAAAGCTTCTTTATTCCACTGTGTTCGCTAAAAATTATGTTGGTATTCTTTTCGACTTTTTCAAGGTGGCTTAATTTGATGTTACTGTATATAAATAAATTATATTTAAAATCACCCATTATCTAATCAATATGCTTAAAATATATATGCACTCGAGTCGCTGAAGTATTTATATTGAAGTGTGTTTTTTTTTAATTATAATTGTAGGTACTTATGTTTTTATCGTTCATTTTGGAAATTTTTGATATCCTATTAAGGATATTAATATTAATGTTATTAAACATTAATATTCCAGGCTTTCAGTGTTATTGTGAACAACGCCTTGCAAGTGGCCACAATAAACAGTGTGGGTGATTTCATTCTATTTCTGGGCAAGTGTATAGTTACAGCCATAACGGGCATCATTGGCTTACTTCTGCTGAAACGAAACTCTGACTTACATTTCTTCGCAGTTCCTACACTCGTCATATGTATTTATTCGTTCTTCATAGCGCATTGCATTCTATCTCTTTATGAGGTAAGTTTAAGAAGTATTTTTTACACAGTATAATATACAACATTTTTTAAATATTTTGTTAATACAAGACAGTAGGTGATATTTTTACTGCACTAAGGTGATATAAATATATCTTGTAGTCTATATTTTCTTTTTCTTGTGTAATGAAGGTTCACAAGAATTATTGCACTAAAATTATCCATATATTTCAGATGGTAGTGGATTCTCTATTTTTGTGCGTTTGTGAGGATCGCAACATGAACGGTGACAATGGAAAGTGGAAAAATTCAAGATTGGCAGAACTTGGAGGGCACAAAACAAACAGACAGGAACCAAATAGCGCCGAAATGGAAGATTTGCAGGAAAAGTACTGAATTTGTGAGTTTTAGCATGCGTAACTTTTCTCTGTTATCTTCTGCATGGGTATCGTTGGGAGAATGAAATTGGGTTTAAATTATTCTTAGATCTTTTAACTTTCTCTCAAAAAAAATATATTTTAAAGACTGACGTTATGTGCGAGCTTCTTATACCTATTATTTTATTATAACTTTGGCATGATATATTAAGGTGGATGTTCCGACCGTCCCTCCATACATTTTTGATTACCTCTAAACACTTAACACAGACACTATTTCTTTAAAACTAATCATTTTATCACTTCTCTATAATGAAATGTGTGCGCGTTCGACCTTTTTAATCAATAATTTACAATATTTACTTAGAAAAACAACAGTAAAATACCGGAAAAAATTGACACTTCTACAGTAGTGTGCGTGACTTTTGCCAAGCGAAACACGACATAAAGCACGACATCTAGCGCATAGACTATATACTTATTACAGATCTAGCGCGTCAATGTCTAAACGAAAGGCGATGTTTAGACATAAGACGCGCTAGATGTCGTGCATTCGCGTTCGTTATCTTATACATAATGAGCATAATTCTAATAAATCAAAGTTCTATGTAAAAATTGAGTAATTTCATTTCCAATCGTTCAAAGAAAATAACAATAAAATAAAATAAAACTAATGACCTTAGAAACTATGTTTTTTTTTGTAAACAATTTATTACTCATTATTGTTCGTCCGTCGTAGGTCTGTAAACTGTATTGTACACTGAAGGTAAATGGTACTGTAGGTACTTTAGTTCGGCGTCGTCGTCGGCTTGATATAAATTACATTCTTGATTTCATTGACACGCGCTATGATTTGCGCGCGGAATTTCTTGTGTTGTGAATTTATTTTTGTATGCTATGCATTTTAATTGATTCAAATTGCAATGTTTCTCTAGTATGCATTTGAGACTATATTGTAAATTGTAATAATTGATCGTGGGTATAGTAATTAATTATTCTAATAACGCAATTAGTAATATATGTATTTTCGGTGGGATTCAAAACAAAAAATTGGCCCGTGATTTTTATGAAATTTCACCACATTGCAAATCACATCAATCATAGTTCATACACATGTATGACGAAAGTGATTAGTATTGTGGCTAACATTGACTCATCAGTTCATCACTGAAACCAGTGATAAATCAGTACCTATATCATATTGTGTTTGAATATTTTTAAACAATGATATAAGTATACAATTATTATAAATCGGTAAACTATCTAAGTAATCACAAACTTGCAAACATTGGTAAAATGTCCAGTAGTTTATGAGCCTATTCATTACAATCAAACAAACAAACAAAGTTTTCCTCTTTATAATATTAGTGTAGACAAACACTATGAATACGATCACGAATGCAAATTCGGGGATTTTCTAATTATTGCTAAATAATAATTGAATTCGTTTTGAAATACTCTATAATCTTTAGTGTATAAATATTAAATAGACATTTATAATGTGGTGCTCATTTTTTTTGTACTGCTAACGCTATTGTAGGTACCTATTTTCGTTGTTTTATTTCAAGTGAACACGGCCATACAATTTTGTCACGAGCCGCCTATGATTGTAGGTACTTTTGTTAGGCTCCTTCGTCGTCCGCGTCGCGTCCGCGTCGGCTCGAAAGTTCTTGATTTCATTGTCACGCGCTATGATTTGCGCGCGGATTTTCTTGTGTTGTGAATTTATTTTTGTATTATTATTATTTTTTATTTTTTTTTATTTTATTGATTCAAATAAAATATTTCACTAGTATGCATTTGAGACTATATTGTATTATGTATAATTTATCGTAGGTATAGTTATTCTTATAACGCAGTTATATTTTCGGTGGGACAATTTGACCCGTGATTTTTCTGAAATATCACCACGTTGCAAATCACATCAATCATACACATAACACACGTATGACGAAAGTATAGTGGCTAACATTGACTCATCAGTTCATCACTGAAACCAGTGATAAATCAGTATATCATATTTTATTGTGTTTGAATATTTTTTAAACAACGATATATACAATATTATTATAAATCGGTAAACTACCAAAGTACTTCCGAATTTTCAGACAGACAAACAAGTAGTTTGAACACGCAGTTTTCTTATACTAGTAGCAAAAATCAAAACCATAATATTATGTTTACCTACTATATTTTACTAAAAGTCGAGTGCGTCGAAATCGTAAATAATAATATAATGTTTTTCACCTTCCTGGTTATTTTCCCATAGTAAATAGTGTTTTAGGTTTGTTGTTGTAGGTAGGAATAATAATAATTATTCTTACTTGTTGGTTATGAAATGTATATTGAAATAATTTACTTTTACAAATCATTAGTGATATTAGTTTTGAGTGAAAATGCTTGGATCAGCATAATATTATATGGTACTTCAAATACATGTTTTGATAAAAAAACAATAGTGTAATAAAATAAAACTGCGTTTTATTGTAATCAATGTTGACAGTTTTAAATTCCAAAATTATTGATCAATAAAATAGTTTACACCAACAAATATAACTTTTATTTTTATAACCATCGTTCATAATATAAACCGTAGCAGGTGGCGTTTTGAAGTTCTGTCTACTCATACAGAAAAATGGAAAACTTGTTTTTTTTGTAAACAATTTATTACTCATTATTGTTGTTTGGCTGTGTGTTTGGCAACTCGAAGCGTGGTCGTCCGTCGTAGGTACTTTTGTTCGGCGTCGCGTCGTCGCTCGTCCGCGTCGGCTTGATATAAAACATTCTTGATTTCATTGACACGCGCTATGATTTGCGCGCGGAATTTCTTGTGTTGTGAATTTATTTTTGTATGCTATGCATTTTAATTGAATCAAATTGCAATATTTCTCTAGTATGCATTTGAGACTATATTGTAATAATTGATCGTGGGTAGGTATAGTAATTAATTATTCTAATAACGCAATTATATTTTCGGTGGGATTCAAAACAAAAAAATTGGCCCGTGATTTTTATGAAATTTCACCACATTGCAAATTATATATTATACAATTACAATTACAATTATTATAAATCGGTAAACTATCAAAGTAATCACAAACTTGCAAAATATGCTTTTCCGAATTTTCAGACAGACACACAATTTTATTAGTTTGTTTTAGCAAAGTAGGTACCTATACCTATACGCTTACGTCGCGCGTCGCGTCGCGTCGTCGAAAACGGTGCGCCCAGAAACAAACATACCTACCTAATTCAGTTACAATCCTTTTTTTGTTCCGTAATATATTGTATTCTAATACGATTTTTTTTATTCGTCGGCCAGTTCTACTAGGTATAAAAAGATAAAATTGAAATATAATTATTGTAGCGACAGCCATATGTTACTATGTTTTCGTAAATATGTTTTTCACCTTCCTGGTTATTTTCACATAATCTTATATACATATAAATGAATCGCAAAATGTGTTGGTAAGCGCATAACTCGAGAACGGCTGAACCGATTTCGATAATTCTTTTTTTATTATATTCCTTGAAGTACGAGGATGGTTCTTATGTAGAGAAAACGTAAACATGTACCACGGGCGAAGCCGGGGCGGACCGCTAGTCTAATATAAAAATGAATCGCAAAATGTGTTGGTAAGCGCATAACTCGAGAACGGCTGAACCGATTTCGATAATTCTTTTTTTATTATATTCCTTGAAGTACGAGGATGGTTCTTACTTCTTATGGAGAGAAAACGTAAACATGTACCACGGGCGAAGCCGGGGCGGACCGCTAGTAAATAATAAAATAATAAATAGTGTATTAGATTTGTTATTGTATCTTGTATACCTACGAATAATTATTCTTACGTCTTGTTGGGAAATGTTCAAATACCTACCTATTGAAATAATTTACTGTTACAAATCATTAGTGTTATTAGGTAGTTTTGAGTGAATAGGCATGGATCAGAAATTCAGAATATAATATGCTACTAACTACTCAAATACATACACGCCAAACTTGTTTTACATTCACGCCATCTAGAGTTCAATCTTTATCATTTTTGTATACGTCTGTGTGTGTAAACGACCCTGTATGCAATGACAGATGTTAAAACGCATGGTTTTACCGAATTGGGTGGATTTTAAGGCAATGATATGACATATTTAAATAAAATATAATATTCAGTAATCGCCATGACTATTCCTACGACCTTAATCTTTTCCAATTACGCAAAAAATCAAATAAACTAGAAATGTAGAATTCAGCGCCATCTAGCGGGACATTGGCTGGGAACAGATCGTAGCAATCACCTTAAGTAATCAAGGCTATACTGCTTATGAGTTAAATTAAATAGTATAACGTAAGATGTTCCATTCGTGGCTGGTATCTAATGCTTATATTATGTTTGTCTACATATTGAGTCAACTCCAAGTTCGAAGCTTGGGTCTAGTAAAATATAATAGTTTGACATTTCAACCGCGCGATTTCAATAAAAAAAGTAACAGATTATGTGTTATTCTGGTATATAACGCAAAATATTTTTGTTACAGATAAAAACCGACATAACATGGAATATCATTATGACTTTCAAAGGCTATGCATATCTCAAATCTCAACATATTTTTATAAGATATAATAATGATCTGAGTGAAGTTGCCTATTTATTGCAATTTTTAACTGTTGTTTCATGTTTTTTTTTTTTGTTAAAATGACGAATAGGTTTACTTAATAACTACTTTTAATGTTGATAGATGATACACAAATATTCGAAATATTAAAATAGGTAACTACATAAGTTTACAACAACGGCGGTTTACAAATTTATATTATACAAGCATGTTTACACATTTTATCATTTGTCAGCTTTTTTTTTAATATAATTTTTTTACTCTTTTCTATAATTATACAAATTACGTATGTTGGTTTAATCTCAAATGAATTTAATCTCAATATGTAATTTTAATTTTTAATAATTATACCTAAACCTATGATGAACTTTCGGTACAATCATGACTAGTGTGTAAGAAAAAATATTTTGATAAGATCTTTTATTTTTTATAATATTTGAACAATCTAATGACACTTGGCTTTTTAATGAAATTTTCACATTTTTTAAAGTCTTGCCATCGAAAAATACATGGTGTGAATGTCTTGTATTGCAACCATACATTTAAGGAAATTAATAATATGTAGGTAATTAATTATACTCATTAAGTACATTATATTGAATAGAATAACTTCTCTTCCATTTTTTATTAAAAGTTTATTTAAGCATAATACTAAGTTATGTGAATTGTCTCTGTTAAAATATAAATTTTGTATTTTTATATTTTAACAATTATACCAACATCAAACTTGATATAATTTACCTTGATTATGAAAGATTTCCATCGAATGTTTATATAATTTATTATAATACTAGCTTTCCACCCGCGGCATCGCCGGCGCAGAAGAAAGAAAAACCCGCATAGTTCCCGTTCCCGTGGGATTTCCAGGATAAAACCTATCCTATGTCCTTTCTCGGGTATCAAAACATCTCTATACCAAATTTCATGCAAATTGGTTCAGTAGTTAAGGCGTGATTGAGTAAAGGACAGACAGACAGACAGAGTTACTTTCGCATTTATAATATTAGTATGGATTTGGTATGTCTATTGTCTATATTCTTTGATGTGCATTAGTAATAAATTAGTAATAATTAGAACACTTACTAATTGTTTTAAAATTTTCAAGTGTGATTTCAAAATTTCGAATATTTTGGCTATGACTTATGACATTTGCATTTTTGTGTGTCCCCAGAATAATCTTATAATATAAAAATGAATCCCAAAATGTGTTGGTAAGCGCATAACTTGAGAACGGCTGAACCGATTTCGTTAATTCTTTTTTTTATTATATTCCTTGAAGTACGAGAATGGCACTTATGTAGAGAAAACGTAAACATGTACCACGGGCGAAGCCGGGGCGGACCGCTAGTATTTTATAAAGGCAGCTTCTTACTTATAGCTAAGACGATTGCCTAAAAAATGTTCGCATTAAATTTAAATAGTATTTATTCTGTTAGAAATGATTTATGATGAACATTATTACAAAATATGTATATTCTATTAAATACTATTATTGTTCCCAATTATGTTTAAAAATTACAATTAAATGTTTAATTTCACTTGAATAGACGAAACAATATTATCCTTCCTAAATATTGTTGTAATTTTCATCCATATATAGAAATGTTACAATGTTAAGACTTAATTTTGTTTGTATCCTGACTTTAGTCAAGAAACCGTCCATAGAGTGATTAATGCTCAAGTGCTGCTGTAATTGAATATTATTTTAAGGCAAAATGGTATTATTTGAAAAGGTAACATTTTAGCTTTAATATTTATTTAACATTAAAATTATACATAATATTATGTCACCATTTATTTAAATTATGCATTTATTAAATCATGCTTATGAATCAAATCTTTCTTCCAAGTATTTATATTGTATGTTTATTAATTTTTGGATTGTTGATCTTAAATAATAAAACATAATTGGAGTGTCATAATAAATTTGTTTTATTTGATTCCATCATTTTGATTTCAGAGGTTTCTTCTTTTTGAATTGTTTTCTCTTTTTAATTTGATCAGAAATCTTTTTGCTCTTAGCTTTGAGTTGCTTCCGTCTGATAGCCATGTCTGGTTTAGTTTTGGTTTTCTTGACAGTTTCGATGATGCTAGTATCAGGTGATTCATTTTCTTCATCATCTTCTTCTTCATCCATTGGTTCATCTTTTATTTCATCTAAAAACAATATTAAAATAATATTTGATTGTTTATACATTTTATAGATATATTTTTTAAATCTTAATTAAAAGTGTGTATTTTTATAATGTACTGTTAGACGTAACTTTTTATTTAATATTTTTGTGGATGAATAGTTGTCAATGTAGTTGCCAGAATTTCATGTCTGAACATGCTTAGCTGTTGAATACAAAAAAAGCCACTTTCCTTTGACTCATGGTGCATTCGTATGAATTGTGCCTAGGGGCTCGGGCATTGTTTATACGACGTTGGACCCAACTACATACCTTCACTTAGCTAACTTAATAGTCATTGACTTGCTGTGATTTGTTATCAACTACCTACATCAATGAGATAGCTGTGTAGAATCTCAGTACATTCTTATTACATTCCAACTAATATTGGACCCGGCCTAGCGTGTTATTTCTTACAGTACTATATTCTTTATTTTATAATGTTTGCTAGCTATACACCAAGAATGTCACAAACTTGTGGCATTTCGAGATAAATTACCTTTTATGACCACATCCTGAGCTTTCTTTACTGGATCGCCTTTGAAGAAGGAAGCATCTTCTATATCTGGGTATCCAGTAGCTGGTTTAGTGGCTTCATTGAGAGCTTTCTTTTCAATTCTCTTTTCATATTTGTTTGCAGCTCTCTTGGAGAATGCTTGTCTAAGTTTAGCTGGACTAACATATTTGGGATTTTCCCACAAGGTTGAACCACCGAAGGAGCCAGAGAATATTTTCACCTATAAATTGAATATTGTGATTCATTATAATCATACTTTTAATAATTTCAACTCAGATGGTATTGATTGATAAACAATGCTTATACTTACAGGATTGAGTACAAATCTTGGTCCAATTTCAGCTAATGCTCCATCTTCTGAAAGAATCTGGTAATTTCTGAACCAAATTCTATTATCTAGTATCATAAATGTGTATACATGATCAAAAAAGGGCTGGCTTTTAGGATGGTGCTTGGGCACACCAAAGATTTGAATCAGCAATTCTTTCAACAGGGAGTAATGAGCATCTTTAGCAAACTGAGGGTCAAAAGATAACAATGGTCTGGAACCTCTTAAGCAGTTGCCTGTCATTTTGAGCTCACCCATTGTGTAAACTGAAAATTTTACCAAAATATTATACATGATACTTAAAGAATAAAGATATATATTATTAATTACAATACTGTGTAACTATTCACACTTACTGTTTTCCACTAAAAATTTGACACTCGGTCCATTGGGAATATTAGACATCCAAAGGTATAAGTCTCTCATCTTTCTTCCTTCAAATAAAATGCATTTATTGCAATTCTTCATTTCACTAATTTCATTAACCACATATAAGTTCTTACTTCTTTCCATTTTAGATTCTGTTTTATGATGGGGCATCAGTTTTTTAATATCTTCCATCAAATGACGGTGGCGATGATTTATACCTCGTGCAGCAAATACTAAAACTCTTTGTCTATTTATCCATCTTACCTAGAATTATTGTAGAAAATAACTTCTTTAGAGGTATTTCTTTAGAAATTTGCGGCACGAATTAAGGGGGGGAGGGGTGGGAAAGGGAGGGGGGAGGTAAGGGGAGACCCCCTATAAAGTGGGGGGTGCGGAAACCCCCCTTCTATTTTTTTAATTTTTTTCGAGATTATATTTATAAATGTAGTTAGAAGTATATCGAAGATTATGGGCTTTCTTGACTGCTCCGGCGCTGCAGAACGTGGCGCTTGCCCCCGTGTACCTCGTTGCAGGCAGGAGTCTTCACTCGCCTTCGTAGCTTCGGCTTTTTGGTCGCCTTCGGCGACCATCCTCAGCCGCTCCAGCTCGCTTGACTCTGCCTGCTCCTCAGCACACGCGGGCGCCACGCTCCTCAGCGCCTCCGACTTTTTTAATACACTCTAGTGTAAGACAGACAAGTACCACGTGGATTCGGGGTGGACAGATTCGGTTCCGTTACTAAGAATTTGTGTGCAATACATACAATATTTTTTTTTTAATAATTATTTATTCAAATCTTGTATGTATGTACATGTTTGATACAATTTACAAGGGTAATGAATGGATCCATTTTATTTTTTTCCACCCAGCGTCTCCACATATTATATTCTTTTATTATATCATCGAATTTTGGGTGGTTATAGTTATCTTTTTAAAAAATCTTTTTACAACACACCACTGGGACTCAATTCTATGAGTATGAGTTCCATCAGGGGCAACAAATGGGTTGTCTGGGTCTGAGTGATTAACTTTTTTATGAACATACCAATGTTGCCCCAATCATATACCTACTACTCGCCAAAGGATTACCTTATGAATTGTTGTCCCTCAGCAACATGCTTTTGAATGAACTATGAAGGAACTATGGTTTTGAATGTACATTTTGACATTTGTATATTTCAAACACAATTCTTGTAGTTTTGTCAATGTAAGGGCGCTTGTGCACTACAAGGAATTTTACCGTCCGGCATTCCGATTTTTTACGGTCCGGTGTGGCATGAAAAAACCGATGAATTGCTTGTGCACCTGTCCGTCTTTACTAGGATCAGTGCGGTACAGTTCAAGGAAGTTTGGCGGTATAATGCTATCATAAATGATTGTTTTTGCATTTTACAAGAAACTAGTAAAAAATATAGAAGGTGAAATATTATATTACTTCGTTATAATAAAAAGTAAAGTTTCGTAAGAGATTTAAAATGCGTGTTTCACTAATTTATTTTAATCGGTGACGAGGAGCTAAAGCTATTCCCACTTGAATTTTAACTTACCAACACTTACTTAGATAATAATTATAGGTCAATGCTTGGTCAATGTATATAAAATAACAATACCGACTTCTCAAATCTCATTGCCAACTAAAAGAAAGTAAAACAAGAGCTTGCTGTCAATTGGCATATGCAGTAAAAAAAGAAAAATCTAAGCAAGTGGGCATTCGAAAACAATAATTATACCTACAGCGACTCGTAGACACAAAAAACCATCCGGAATAGGGAAAAGTAAAATGTCGGACAGTAATATTACGTATAGTGCACAAGCTAGTATTTAGATTAATGGCGTGCCATACCGGACCGTAAAAAATCGGAATGCCGGACCGTAAAATTCCTTGTAGTGGACAAACGCCCTAACTCATGTAACTCAAACAATTTTGAACATAACCTCAAAGATTAAAATTAAGATTTCTCTGTAATTATACGTTTCCGCACGAAAAGCCGCTAATGTATGTTTCAGGGCATTATTATCGATCGGAAAAAATTAAAATCACGCCGAAATTCGTGCCGCAAATTTCTAAAGTTCTCTTTAGATACAAATGAAATAAAATTACATTTTAAATATATATTTCGCCTAAAACCACCAAACTTACTTGTTTTGGGGTAGGATCATCAGACATTCGAACAGGCGGTAAAGTTACCATATTTTCACTTTTGACCGGTTCCTGTGTTTTTAAATCCTTTTTTTTCTCCTTCTTTACTTTTATTTTCACCATTTTAATTATTATTTTAACGCAATAACCTAAAAACACGTGCTACGACTCTTGTAGTTTAACAACACAAATGACAATTGACAATCAATGAGTATTTGAGTAATGACATTGACAATTGAATTGACGTAGAGTTGACAGTTGACTTAAATCAATAGATACCAAATAGATCTATATGTTATGGTTACGGCTCAAGGTAGGTGTGAACATAAACTTAAGATTAGCCGGCTAAACTTAGGTTTATTTTCAAGAAGCAGCTAAAGTTCGAAAACATGTTTTTTTGCGTCGTGATATTCCATCTTTAGCCGGTTAATGTGCACATTTACCGAAACGAAACGGCTAAAAATGTATTCGATGGACGCACCGGGCCGGTGGGGGGCTTGAGGGGCCCGCACGCAGAAAGCTGGTGGCTAGGTTAGGTTAGGTTAGAACTCTTAAGACCCGCACGAGCCGAGCGAGCGCAGCGAGCGTGCTGTGGCAGCACGCTCGCTGCCTAGAAAGGATTCTCTGTCATTTTTGATTAAAAAAAAATATTTTCGTTTTTGACAGTCAGGTATGCCAACATAACGGCAAGGGAACTCTTTCGTGAAACGCCTTGAAACTGTGCTTGAAACGCACTCTACACATTGCTCTACACGGACTCTACAGCTATCTCGGAGACAGATTGACATAAGTATGACAATTATTGACAGCTGACAGTGACAGTTTAGATAATGTCATCTGGATTCTGGGATCCGTAATCCGTATCATTTTCCGTGTTTTCCAATTACAGCACTAGAGCGCATTATGCGGCATAATGCTTAGCGTTGAATGTTCCAATTACAGCAATGCTTCGCACAATTGAGCACTCTTAAAAGTAATGCGCGTGAATTGATGCGTGCAATCGATTTATCGTAAATAATTATTAATTGTTGGAAAAAAATTTAAAGCTTTCGTTTCTTTCGAAATAATCAAAGTTAATTCAAATTGTGTTAAAAAAATCAATATAAGTATGGATGAAGGTAAATCCAAATTACTTAAAATAACCGTAAATAGTTTTCAACCAATTATTTATGTATACCACTTTATTTACACATTAATGAGGTTATTGCTAACTCTATGAATATTTTTTTTTTTTCAACACTGAACTTAGCGCAACCTGCTGGTGCGTTTCACGTTCCAATTAAGCATCAGCATAATTCGACATTGTGCGCCACTGAGTCGCATTATGCTCTGTAATTGGAAAACAGCTTTTATTGGCGAGATCGGCGATGTATTATCAAACAAATCTATACCTATTTAGTTGTTGCATTGTCTCAAATAAAAAAATAGTGAGAATTTTTTAAGCTTTTTTTTTTAAGCTAGTAAAGCTTAAAAAATTTTAGTAACTATATAACTTTACTAATAAGATGATAAATCCACGATCTTTAATTGTTATTAATATATGCAAAAATGTGTTTTCCAATCACGCAAAATATTCCTCTTCAGCCCTTCCAAGATTGTCGTCGGTAAGTTCCATATGTGTTTATATTTTGATAAGGCTATTGTGATAAGAACAGTAGGTATAATTATTATAATTTCACAACTTGTAAATACTTAAATTATTATTACACTACAATATTTATTACAATATTTAATTACGAGTTAACCATTGCCTTATATCACAGTAAATTATATAAGGTAATGGTTAACTTGTAATGAAATATAAATTAAGTAGCCATTAGTATTCTGAGTTGTATATTAAAATAAGATGAGCTGATTACTTTTAACAGGTTTATACAGTCAATTATTCTAATTTCATAAATATACTACTATTTGAAATGTTAATTTCAAATACACTGCAGTCTACACTACACTGCAATGTTAGTGCAGTTGCAAAATGGGGAGGCTAACCTACTACATAATTGCATTGAACTTTCCATTAATAATTTATCATTTATCCATTCTTCAAGTTATTTATAGAATAATAGCTTTCCACCCGCGGCATCGCCCGCGCAGTCAAAGAAAAACCCGCATAGTTCCCGTTCCCGTGGGATTTCCGGGATAAAACCTATCCTATGTCCTAGTATGGATAATATTACATATATTCTATAAATAATATTATAAATGCGAAAGTAACTCTGTCTGTCTGTTACTCAATCACGCCTTAACTACTGAACCAATTTGCATGAAATTTGGTATAGAGATATTTTGATACCCGGGAAAGGACATCATAGGCTACTTTTTATCCCGGGAAAATGATGCAATCCCTGAAATCCCACGGGAACGGGAACTATGCGGGTTTTTCTTTGACTGCGTGAGCGGAAACCTAGTGTACTTATAAATCATTAAATTTTCAGGAAAAATATAATGTAAAACGAAAAAGCTTTGGTACTATACACACAACAGATATAAATTATTTTAAATCAATATTAAGTGAAGATCGGGTTATAACTGACGAATCTGATGTTTTACCATTTAACATAGATTGGATAAAAAATTGCCGAGGTTTGTATTAATAAAGTATAAAGTAAAATTATTAATGAAGAAAGTGTTATTTTTTGTAAGTTGGCTATTTATTGGCTTTCAAACTCATAATGCACATTTTATACTTTTGGAAATCTTCAGCTGTTTATAGATCTGTTTCATGTTTATATTTTACAATAATTGTATGTCTATAGTATAATTTTTTTTACTTTTAAGGTCAATCAAAAGTTGTGTTGAAACCAAAAACAACTGAGGAAGTGTCACAAATACTTTCATACTGCAATGGTAAAAAATTAGCAGTATGTCCTCAAGGTGGAAACACAGGGCTGGTGGGAGGATCAGTGCCAGTTTTTGATGAAATTATTCTTAGCCTCAGTTCCATGAATCAAATTATTAGTTTGGATGAAATATCAGGTTTGTTTAATGTATATTTGCTTAAAATAAAGAAGAACTTTAAAATATTTGTTATGTAATAATTTTTAGTTTCTTATGTTATTAAAAGGGTTATTTCAAATTAAAAAAAAATAAGATTCATAATGCTCTAATTTATAAAGAGAACATGACAAGCAATAAAGTTCATTTTAAATTTTGTTTAATATATGATAGCTTAATAATCTATTGTAGATTACTTGAATGAGTTTGGAGTAATAAATTAATTATTAAATTGTTTCTAGGTGCTCTTGTATGTGAAGCAGGATGCATCTTAGAAAATTTGGACAACTACGTGCGAGAGCGTAATCTTATAATGCCCCTTGACCTTGGCGCCAAAGGGTCTTGTCAAATTGGTGGCAACATAAGCACAAATGCTGGGGGCTTGAGATTATTGAGATATGGAAATCTACATGGATCTGTTTTGGGCCTTGAAGCTGTATGTATAAATACAGCAATAAATAGCAATAATATGATTTGAACATTACTTGCTTTCTAAAAAGAGACTGAATTGGTACTATTAAGGCTCACAGACTTGATCAGTTTCCGAGTATAGTAAGGATTGATGCTAATAGAGGTCTTCCCTTGTTTGTCCTATTTTTAATAATAACATAAATTGGTAATAAAGATAAAAAATTATGCATAATTTAAAAGTAGTCTAAAATTATAGAAAATTATTTATTATTTTTACTTTAAGGTCAAAGCAGATGGTACAGTTATTGACTGTTTGCGGACTCTGAAGAAAGACAACACAGGATATCACTTGAAACACCTTTTCATTGGATCTGAAGGCAGCTTGGGTATTGTGACTAAGGTTGCTATACATTGCCCACCATTGTCAAAATCTGTATCGCTTGGATATTTTGGTATGTAAAAGGTATTTAGAATATTTTTTCTTAAAACATATACTTAATCTTTTCAATATTTCGTGCATTTTGAAATGCAGAGTGTACTCTAATAGGTACTAATATTTTTGATGATTTTAGGTGTTAAAACATTTGATGATGTATTAAAATTGTATAAAAGCGCTAAATCATCACTAGGTGAAATATTGTCTGCATTTGAAATGGCAGATAGAGGAGCAATTAGTTCTACTGTACAAAATCTGAAACTTTCGTAAGTACATATTAAAAATGAATATTTACTTAAGTACTGTGCGCAAATATTTTACAGTTAGAGCAAAGAAAATAAACTATATGATAAATTTTATGGTGATAAAAAAGATAATTTGTACATCATGGAGATGTTTTTTTATCATGAATACCTATTATTTTGTTATGGAATATTCTTATCTTATTTCGCGTTTGATAAAGAGCCAAATACTGGTACACACTGCTACTGTCTAACAAAATATATTTTTATGTAAGATCTGCCTAAGTAATACAATGTAGGTACATTAACAATTTACGGTCAATTTAAATGTTGAGGAAAGAGGACGAACGATGTTTATCCAGTTTTATAATACATATTAGTATTTGTTACTTTTGTAGAATTTAAGATGCAATTTATAAATATTTGAAAAAAAAAAAGAAAAAACTATATAATTGTTATTTTTTAGTAATCCCTTGGACGATTTTCCATTCTATGTACTGATAGAAACCAGTGGAAGCGATGAAGAGCACGACAGCGAAAAACTTAACCGCTTTCTTTCCAAAGAAATGGAACGAGGTGTCATCGTAGATGGCACTGTCACTTCGGAACCAGCTAAAATGCGGGTACTTATATGAGATTTCTTAAAATTTTGATATAATTAAGAGAGCTCTGTATTCTTTTGTTTAATAATTATAGATGACCGATGACGTTAATTATTTTAAATCGTTGATTTCATTATGATAACTTAATAATTTTAAAATTAATATGAATATAAATTGTATATATAACTATCACTTTCTTAATTGTTATAAGAATTAATCAATATTATTTCCACAGAACATATGGAACATTCGAGAAAGTATAGCAGGAGCCGGTTTAGTAGATGGTTACGTGTTCAAATACGACGTTTCTATACCGCAGAAAAACTATTACGATATAGTTCTCTCGCTTCGTGAAAGATTAGGTCATAAGGCTGTAAATGTTTACGGATATGGGCATGTTGGTAGGTATTTATGTTTATTTCATTAGTTATAGATTAACAAGAATTTATGGTCTAATTTTTTAATTACATACTTAGGTAGTGCCCTGTCGCGATTTTAACGAGAAATTTAAAGTTATCTTTATGTCAATTTGCAGAATGAGATACATATTGTTTTTTAGCATGGACCAATATAATATTGGTCCATGATTTTAGTATGTTCGATTCCCGGTCGTGGCAAGTGTAATTTTAAAAAATCTGTATATAGAGCCCATTTTAAATTTCCACCCTGAAGATAAGCACAATTTATAATTATCAAATTTTCAGGTGACGGCAATATCCATATAAATGTAACCGTGACGGAATATAGTAAAGAAATGTACGACATGTTGGAACCATACATTTTTGAGGAAGTCGCAAGATTGAGAGGTTCTATTAGCGCAGAACATGGGGTCGGCTTCCGCAAACCAAACTTCATACACTATAGTAAAGACGAATCCGCATTACAACTGATGAGCGACTTGAAAAAAATGATGGATCCCAACGGAATTCTTAACCCTTACAAAGTGTTACCCGATTGAATCATTGTATAAATTGACCTATATTGGATCTTTGTGTATTTTTTATAAATATGTCACTATCAAGTTACTATATTAAAATATTTTGTTATGTTATTTTTATAAAATGTTGAAATAAAACATCAATATATTTAAATGACTTTTATTAAAATATCCATTTATTCTTATAACATTCATAATATCACTGCAACAAAAATACAATGAAATATTATAAACTTCCGCCTAATTGCTTAAAATAAATATGTCCAGTGTTGCATAAAATATATTAAAAAAACTGCGTTTTCAAGGCTATTGGAAGTAACTAAATAATAAGAGTGACAAAAATATGAGTTTAAATAATCACCAGTCTGCATTGCAGCAGTCATTATAACAATTTTATTTTAATTATAAACGCCCACTAATATTTTATTTGAAATAAAATTATTTATTAACAAATTACATAATCATTCAAAAAATAAATTATTTTTTGAGGCTCGATATTGAAATGCCACAACAAATTTCGTACTTTTAATATTTTACTAAATTGCATTTAGGTATATCATACTAACAAGATATCGTCATTCCAACACGAAAAAAAAAACACCACACACACAAGTCTTTAATCAAATGCCATTGACGGAATTAAGGTATGTTCTGATGATGCCAACGCATGCGACCAAGCGTCTTATTACTCGAAATTCGTTAAAAAATATATTTCGATTTACGGGAAAGTGTTTCGTTCGTACTTTAAATTCGAAATTTAATATTATCTATAAGGAGTTATACGCGTCTATTTCTAAATTATTGTTTTTTCCTATTTCTAAAAGTAGCGAGCATTAACGTCTGGTATCTGTACTATTTTTAAACATTTTTTTAATTGTTGGAAGATGAAATTTGACCTTCTGAAGCAGTATGGAAATTTGTTATTTATTGTCATGAATTAGACGAAATAAATGGAACCATAATGAGATCACTAAATAATTTTAACATAATATACAGACGAAATGTAAACAAGAAGTTATAAAGTTAAACAACTGCGGTTAGAGCTAACTAGAATGTATAAACTACACTCTCATCGGTGACTCCCCCGAGTAACTTAAATATATCTTGTCCTTATATGTTTAAAAAAAACCGCAGAAACTGGATAAAAAAATTACCTTCGTTTTTTTGACGTGCTTAAAATAGCTATTCTATTTATTTATCAAGCAAATAAATACATATTCATATACCATTTGCCACGCCTCATATAATTTATTATTTTAAAATATTTTTATCCAGTCAATTATTATGCATTCGTGTTCAAATTATCTCCATTTCATGAACTTGTTTACATTTAGTCTTCACCGTTTTAACTATAGAAATGTTTATAAAATGATAATTACATCTAAGAGTCACTGTCAATTTAATTCATACATTTTCGGATCGCAGACCAAATATTATTTCAAGACAGAATCGTCTTATCTACTTTTACCTGTTATGAAAGCAGATAGAGGAATACAAGTTAAATATCAATTTCAATAAGTCCATGCAAGATAAACGAATCGGCTGTTAACATTATAAACAACTTTAACGGATCAACACAGCAAACATATAACTTACACAATTACTAATTACCTCCTGCGAACATACAGCGCTACTACGTTACAGAACAACACCTCCACAATCCGTTAAAATAGTTTCTTTACTATGTAACAAATGCGTAAAATTGAGACAATACAATAACGTATGTAAGTATCAGTAGTAAGCCGTATTATTGCTATGAATTGTACAAATACATTGGATTTTGTGTTAGTATTGCCGTATGGACTCGCGTACTATGTGCTATGACAGCGAAATCTTTTTGTGATTTTACATATATTTTGTATTTTTTTTTTCTTTTAAACTAATATCGTAGAAAAGACGCTGGTCTGATCCGGTGAAGCCGCCGCTGGGCGGTTATCGCTTGATCTGGTTTGACATCTTGAGAAATTCGAGGAAGCCCTCTTGCATCTCCGCGTCCATGCCAGTCTCCCACGCGTCGTTTTCGAGCTCCTCGCTACAGTTGAAACAAGATTATAAAATATTATTATTTCATTGTGAAAAACTAAAATGTAAAGTTGATATGATTTACAAAGAGCGAATAGTTTCTTTCCGGCTTTAAATGTTAAATTATATTGACGTTTCAAAAACGCTTCTGAAGTAAATCTAGTCGAATTAATGTCGAGTTTATCTATCTCGTATATTTTGTGCGTGTATATGAATTGTGATATGTAGTGCATATTCACAGTATCGCTGTCACAAATATCTTATGTGGGTTATGTGTGATGTAGTGTACAGTGTAACGTGTAAACTCACAGGACTTTATTCTCTACTTTTATTAATTATAATTTATAATATATAGATAGTTTGCTTATGTAATATAATGTGTAGTGTAGAGTGTATACTCACAGGATCTCCTCCTCGATGGCTTGGCCCTTGGCGGAGGGCAGGTTGTTCTGCATGAAGGCGCACTCCTCTGCCGTCAGCGCGTGCCCGTCCGCCAGGTACCCGCCCTCGGGACTCACCATACCGTCTGGTGCAAAAAAATATTGTTATAATCACAGAACATATAAAAGAGGTTAGAAAGGCATTGTAGGCGGGGCAGACGCGCCAAGGATATGAGCACTGCTCACATCATCATCATGCGTATGATTCGTTCCATTTTAAATCGCGTGATCGCGCGGCGCTATGATTGGCTAGATTTGAAATTGCAAATATGCGCGGACTTGGCGACACCCACAGGCGACACTGGTTCTTAATTCTTATAGGAACGGCGAATTATTGCCATTCTAACTTCTTTTATATGTTCTGTGGTTATAATGAAGTTCTTTACGAGTGTATCCTAAAAATATAAGGTTGGGTTACGTATGTGCCTTCGTGTTATATATGTATTCTTGTTATTACGTTCATAATATGAATTTGCCAGTCAGTTCAATTCACGGCGTAAACTGTCTGGAAATAAGAGGTCATAATACGGCGCCTGGTGATAACATTCGACCTTCTGGCTGGCGTTTTAGAGGTGTTACATACAATTGGAATTTAAGTCTACAATCATGTAGTGTGATACAAAGATGTGAAATGAAACAATTCAATTCAAAGTGTTGACCTACTGATCTATATAATATTATGTCTACGAATACAAGTACTCTGAATTCTAAACTTTTATTAAAACATTCAAAAATAACATTTCCAATGTCATTTATTTAAAAATTTTCTATTTAAAACAGTACAAGAATATAAACATCATGTCATCGACTAAAATAAGCAATTTTATTCAAGAAAATCAAATCTTACGCGGTCAAGACTGAGTCACTAAGCTAGCGAAATATATGTTTTATTTTAAACTTAATAGAGTACCATATTCATGCTAACTATATTGCTATAGTTCTGAGTAAAAAAAGCCTATTATTCAAAACCAAAAGGTTCGCACCTTTTGGTTTGGTTATGCAGATTAACATTGGCTGAATCGTATGTGCATCTGAGACAAACTAAACCACATTACTTTAAAGGATTTTTTGAAGGATTATACTATATAGCCACGCATCATAAAATAAATTAATTACAAAAATACACATAATACACATAAAACTATTAAGTATTAAAATTCTAGACGGAAAAGAATATAACAAGTTTATCTTCTACTACACACTACTTACAATACAAAGAAGCGCACGATAACCCAGACACCTAATCCTCTGGAATGATTTTCGGATACATCCAATGTATCGGCGGCGTGCATCCCCTTGTTCCCTGTGTGCCTGTTAATACTATAAATCTGAAAGTACAGGACAACCCACAGGAGTACACCATAACACACAAGACTCACTGTATCGGCGCCTCGCGTCCCCGTTGTCCCCTGCGTCCGTGTTAATACTATAAAGCTAAAAGCACAGGATCACACCATAACACACGAGACTCACTGTATCGGCGCCTCGCGTCCCCGTTGTCCCCTGCGTCCGTGTTAATACTATAAAGCTAAAAGCACAGGATCACACCATAACACACAAGACTCACTGTATCGGCGCCACGCGTCCCCGTTGTCCCCTGCGTCCGTGTAAATACTATAAAGCTAAAAGCACAGGATCACACCATAACACACAAGACTCACTGTATCGGCGCCTCGCGTCCCCGTTGTCCCCTGCGTCCGTGTTAATACTATAAAGCTAAAAGCACAGGATCACACCATAACACTCAAGACTCACTGTATCGGCGCCTCGCGTCCCCGTTGTTCCCCGCGTCCGTGTCGGCGAGCCCCCAGCGCGCGGCGCGCAGCGACACGACGGCGCGCACACAGCCGAGCTGCGAGCGACGCTTCAGCCGCTCGAACGCCGCGTGCATGCCCGCCGGACAGTCCGCGTCCAGCGCTATGCCCGACAGCTGGACACGCACACAACAACATAATATTAACATTATAGACATTTTTAAACATTCAAAATATATACGCATCAGACTTCCTGAAAACTTCATAACACACATTGCGAAATAATGATAAAAATATGTTTAATAAAATAATAAAACACTTAAAATGCTTTAAAAAGTTAAACTCATTTTGTTGTCTCCGATCCTTGATAAGTGTACAAACTACAAAGTTTGAATTAAATCTGTTCATTTAAGTGGGTCAAAATCGCGTCTAAAGGATTCGGTTACTGATATAAGCGTGTTAAAAAAATACGCATCAGACTTTGTATAAAACATAGTCTGTCGTGACCCAAAAACTGGATGACACACATTGCACAAAAACTTCAAAAAATACGCAACAGACCTTGTATTGTTTATACAAGCATGTTATGTCTCAATACTGGGCAAAGGTCCCATAAATTGCAATCTTGGGTTAATTAAGTACCAATTAATTAAAGTTACGTTTTTTATTTACTAAGTATAAGGATACTAGAAACCAGAGTAAATATAAAATAATATATTATATATTAATATAAAATAACATATAATATATTATTAATATTTAATACATATAATATAGGTAACGCTCGATAGACATGGAAGCATGTTTTATAGAAATCTAAAAAATATTTCCTAAATATATGGTGATCAATCAATATTTTAAGAGTAGCCATCGATTATAAGTCATGAATAATTAAATAAAAATAATTTATAAATAACGAATTAGGGCAGGCTATAAAATTATCACGATGTAGCACACTATAACGAAAAGATATGTATTTAATTATTGCCTAACTAGGTTTAATATTTTAAATAGAAGTCGGTTTAAAATAAAATGATGTATTTAGTTCAAACAATATGTATGCTTAAGATGAAACTTGTAATTAAGAACATAGGTACACACAATGATATTATATATAGAAACAAGAGGTAGATACGTTACCAACGCACCAAAACGTAAACCGTGAATTGGTCCTAATTGGGACCAGTGGAATCAGTCAGATTGTGACTTGTGACAGCGAACGCACATGCTGATATAAACGTTAAAATTATCAATAATGCCTTCTTGTGTGTTCAGAAAGTGCACAAATTACGATAATAAAATATAGAAAGATAGAGGGATATCATATCACAGGTAAATGTATTAAAATATTATAATTTTAGAGCAAAAATAACAATTTGCAATTATTAATGAATGACACTTGCTTGACACTTGTATTGAAATAATGAAAGGGATAAAACATTGCTTCAATCACTAGTGTGACAAAGCTAGCGCACACTGTGTTCAAAGATTATCATGTAGATACGATTATTGAAAATAGAACGGTTATTTTATTAATTTCGATTTGGGTAAATACTTGATTATTTTTATATTTAAATCCACACAGTGCATGTAATTAACAAATATATCTATTTATTATATACAATGAAATCGTGATGGCAAAAATGTTTGTTTGCAAAAATGATGTTGAATATACGTATACATTAAAGAAAAGATTATCGCTACTGACGAAAAATGCTATTTGCTTTTCTGTAAATAGCTATTGAACATAAATTTTATTTGTGTTTTAGATAAAAAAGGCTTATACTTCATCCTTTCTTTTATTTCATACTTTTTTTCATCTAGGCACCACTATTATTATATCCTACAAGTTGGAGTGATGACCTTGTACGGGTTCCGGGAACTGCCTTGAAACGAATAGCGTAAGATCGGTCCGTATGGAGTTCTATAAGGAGGACTATGCTCAGCAGTGGGTGTTTATCGGGTGAAATGATGATGACCGAAAACGAACACCACAGCTAGTAATAAATGCTTAATACAGTTATATCTCCAAAAAAGTTTTTTTCATTTTAATAAAACTTCATAATAATAATTAAATAGTAAATGAAATTGTCACATTTGTTTACGTGTGCAGGAAACGAAACATCTATAACATTGAACCTTCTGTGTCGTTAGTCTATGCCAATTGCCATGGCAACTATTTGTTTATTTATATTTAATTGGTGAATTCTTATGACTTTTGCTTACACCTGCGCGGAAGTGACAAACTATCTTTGTCTTTTTTGTTTATATCATTTTATTATAGCCATCTCTCTTATACAGTCTGTCAATGTAATAAATTAAGTAAAATGAAACTTGTATTTGTGTGTGCCTGACACTGCATATGAAGCATTTTTTTTGGATATATTGTGAGTATATAACGTATCTATACATAAAATATCATTGGGTACACATCTATCACAAAACTTGTTTTCTAAACTTGTCTTCATAAGAACTAGCTATGTATGCTATTTATAGAAGATTGGTAAACTGCACATTAATGAATTATTCACGACAGTAATAATTAAAGGCCACTGAACTTCTAATATCCACAAATAGCATGAAACTGAAATACTCAATAACGTGAAAATTCCAATATCTGAATTATGACTTATTATTTGTTAGTACATATATCACATTTCTTGTCAACCTGGCAACAGATGTGCCATTCGATTTGTATAATTTAAACATTATTCAATGTTAATTTAATATATGGAAATTTAAACAATAAATGATGCAAAACACTGTTTGTCATAAGCTTACCTTTAACAACTGGCACACTGCTTTAATGTTGGTTTCTTTGTCAGTGTCCAATAGATGCAATAACACCTTACAGAGACTTTCACCTAACGATTTTATTCTTCCACCCTAAAATTAAATAAATTACAGATGTTTATCATGTACTGTAATTAATTCCATAATAAAACACAAAAATTGATTGTAAGGATGTAGCTATTTTTATACTTGTTGGCTGGTCTATGTATTAAGTTGATAAGTAAATTTTAACTAATTCGCCCACAATCTTTTGGGTGTCATGATTTCCCTCTTTATTTCATTTATATTCATATTTTCCCTCTTTAACCTCTTCTAAAACCTCACTAATAACAAATTTAAGGACTGAATTTACGACTTCTTTGCGTTCGATCGATCGATCGTCCATCCTGAGTAAACTAATGAACTTCACAACTAAATATGTTTGGACAGCTACTTAAATATAAGTCACTTTAAATTTAGTTATCTACTTATCATCTTAATATGTGTAAACCAGCCATTATACCAATACAATGTGTAATAAAATTAAAATTATCATAATTTTAATTGTGAAAAAGGGCATTAACATGATATTATCAATTTCTAGTCTTGTAGATTTGTTTAACAGCTTATTTTAATTAGAGAAGACCTATAAGATGTGTAATCCACCTTTAAGAATTAAAAAGTAATAATAACAAGCAATTCATCAATCCTAACTTTTTATTGGATTTTTATTGGATTGGATAATTATGTAGTTATATATAAGATATTATATTAAAATAATATAAGAAATATTAAATAAAATAAATATAAAACTGTTTATTCATCTGGATTAATTTATATTTCTTGAATGGTAAAAGATATTTAAAAATAATTGATGTTGATATTATAAACTGAAATAAGATTCTCCTTAAAGTATTGAAAGTGAATGAAAATAATCTTATCAGTTATTACTGGTCTTTTTTACTTTTCATTTTTTAATGGCTTATTCTTTTGAAATCAATTGAAATCATTAACTTAGTTATGACAAGCAGAATAGTTTAAATTTTCGTGTATGAATACAAAGTATTATTAAAAATAAATAGAATTTAAGCAGAGTGGTCTTTTACCACTCTTAACAATAATTACAAAATGTCTTGTTTTAAAACCAATAAATATATATTTACCTGGTTGTCTTCCAGCTGAGTGTAAATCTCAGCCAAGAACATGGCAAAGCCGCGCATATTCTCTTCAGACGTCTCAACACCGCTAATGATCTTGTTCTCCTCGGCAGAGCACCGCTCCAACAGGCATGCTCGGAAGGTCGATTCTTCTGGCGTGGCGACGGAATCGTACATCGAACATAGACGCGCACCATTGTATCGGAAGTTCGACTCGCCGATTGACTATTCAAATTAATTATAATACATTACCAATTCTAATGTTATGCATTGATAATTTTAAATATTTCTTTAATCTTTAAGGAAGTACTTACTTACTTTACTACAAATAAATAAAAAGTAAAATGATCAAAGCCTTTTTCATAAGCTCATTTAATGTCCCATTTCAATAATTATATCTATTAACTGTTTTACCTGATTGACAATGGCTTCCACAAGGGCTCTAGTGTATGTAGCATCGTGTAAACTCGATGCAAACAAATCCACAATGGAGCCACACAAGATGTCAAACTTGCCGGGGTCAAATGTTATTTCACACATAACCGTGATTAGATATGCAATGTGCTCCTGTTGATAATATTTGTGTCATTCATCATTTATTTCAGATTAATAACCTTGTTACTTCTATACATCAATAATTTATATATTATATAATAAAGATTAAGTTTATATTACAATTTGTTAATGAGCTGACTTATTTAGAGAATTGATGATACATATTTAGAAGCTATATGTCATGTCATTTAAAAACTTCAAACTAGACAGTGCAGATCATGTTATGTTGGAAAGATAAGTTTATAGTTCCCTGATCAAATGTAGAAACATTTTAGAAACAAGTTAGGGTGGCCGTACACGGACCGCTTCAAGCAATTGAGACCGACCGCTTGAAGCCATCAACTGCATGATGAAATTTCATTGTGCAGTCGACAGCTTGCAAGCGGTCGTGACTGACTGCTCGAGTCTTTCACTGCGCTAGAGCCGTCGACAGCTCCCACCCCTCCTGAAAATCAATGACTCGGCTAGTCAAAAAAATCAACCGCTCGAGCGGTTGGTAGCGACAGCTCGAGCGGTCAACAACCGACGGCTCGAGCGGTCGGCGTCAACTGCTCGAGCCGTCGGTTGTTGACCGCCGTGTACGTCGCTCAGTCGTTAACTGCTCAAGCAGTCTGTGTACGGCCGCCCTTACTATATTTAGATCAGGGAACTATAAACCTAAAACCATGTTGATGGTTTTAGGTTCCACTTCAACCACAAAACAGTGTGAGGAAGTGATAGCTGTCCCTAATAATAAAACAATCTAATTCATGGTGAAACTTGCTTGACCACTAATAATGTACATGCTTAAATATTATATAATAGTACTTTATTTTTATTTTGAACGGTGTGTTTCAAAATAATTTAAGCCTTATAAAATGTTTTAAATGATTTTGATTTAAAAAACAAACACCACTTTTCATTTATGTTACATATTTACATAGGGTAATTGCGCCAGTTCGCGTCCACTTAGTGCAGTTGGAAAGTTTGAAGGAGAAAATAAATATGTTCCAGAACAAATTTCAACGCAAAATTTATGTAACGTGTTCATTACATAGTCTATTTTAAGATTTACTTTCAATTGTCTTGGAAATATCATGTGGTTTTTATTTATCTAGACAAATAGCAGAATTAGGCGTTTTACCCAGTTCGCGTCCAAAAATTCCAGTTTGCGTCCACCTGTGGACCAGTTCGCGTCCACCAGCTTAGAAAAGGAATTAAGAGTGTATTGGGTGATTTTTTATCAGATAAATGCAAATAAAAATTAGATTTTAATAAATTATTTATTTACGAATATAGTTATTTAATAAAAACCGGTCAAATGTGAGTGGGACTCGCACACCGAGGGTTCCGTATTAACCTGTTTTTTTTCATTTGTTTTAACTGCAAATGATTATTTTTTCAATGTTTCCCTTATTTGTGCTATAAGACGTTGCTTCGTACCAAACTTCAAGTGTCTGTGTTCATCTAAAGTACCCTGTAGGTTTTAGATTCCCTTGCGAATGTCGAAATTTGCGAAAATTTGCAGCATAAACGGCTGTATCTTTTGATTACTTTGGCTTATAAGTTTGATTTTTTCACTGCTTCAAGGGACCGTAGACTTGAGTATTCAATATAAATTTCAGCTTTATACCTCCACGCGTTACTGAGAAAAAGGGTCTTGACAGAAAGACAGACCGGCAGACGGACATACAGGATATCAAAGTGATCCTACAAGGATTCCGGTTTTTCCTTTTGAGGTTCGGAACCCTAAAATCAACATTCACTGTAAGGAAACTGGAAAAACTTATTTATATTTATCTTCTCATTATTATTAGAACTAAAAAATTAAAAATTAACAAAAAATAAAGTTACGTTATGTAAATAAATAATAATCAGTTCTGTTAAGATTACCTACCTACCCTATTTTTTAGTTTCTATTAAATTTATTTTTTGTTTATACTATTATTTTCTTAACCACAGACTTATTGACTCTCATTCTCAAAGACACTAGTCTGATTCTTAGAATACTCATTTTAAAATGAAAAAATAGCATAAAAATTATTTTATGTGAAAATTAAATTGTATGAAAATTTAAGTTATCAACTTGTAGTCTTAGTCAAAAATTTACAATCTATTTTAAATACATATTTTAACAAACAATTCATTGCTACGTAATGAAAAACAACGTGGACGCAATATGTTCTATTGTCATGCACTATAGGTATAGTTTGCGCCCACCGTGGACGCAAAATGGAAGTTGTACAAATTCGGTGTAGTAATTCGCGTCCACCTTATTTTAGCTATTAATTGTAAAAGTTATAAGCTGATTTATAATCCATACTATTCCATGTTTTGTTAGCAAAGTAAAGAAACAGTTACATATTCAAAAATTGACATTTAACAATAAGATACTTACCGTCAAACGCGACGCTGCGCACTATTTTTTTCTCAAAATCCCGCGCGTTTTAGCTCTTTCGTTTAATAGCCAAAATTAAATATTTTTTTTAAATAGGATAGGCGGTGCGCAGGCTTTTTTTGAATATGTGTGCATGTCTCTTATATATTGAGGTATTATCGGAAATTTTTCTTAGTACAATTTTACTTAAAGTATACTTATTTTCGTGAATTTTCTAAAAGATATCCGCAAAATGGACGCGAATAGGCATGTGGACGCGAACAGGCGCAATGACCCTATAAACATACTAATAATAAACATACTATAATATGTATACTGTGTTTTTAATTTGTTTGAAGCATACCCTTAAATCCACATTTTCTGTTTCATCAAGCCAGTTTGACATGTCTTCAAAGTTGTAAGGATCTTGATCTTGTGCTTGACGTAGGCGATCCTGGACTGAAAACCGTGGAACTCGGTACTGTGCATCTGGTGCATATGTTACCGTAGACTGGGGTACATAATTTGGGGGATACCATTCCTTGGCTTCTGCAGATAGATTTGACTTGGGTGGTTCAACTGCAAAAGGAGATAAATAAATATAACTTATGATAATACTATAGAAGTGACCTGAAACAGATTGAATTTCATTAAATTGGTACTTAACCAATTACCATAACTTACCGCACGGCCGGCCGCTTTCTGTCAAACCACGTCGACGTCATCACCAATGAAAATCCTCAGGAGAGCACTTTCACTTAAGATTTGACTTAAATTGTTAACGAACTAGCAATGACGTCGTCGAGTTGATGAAGAAGAAGTCGGTGAAAGCCGAACATAATACAAAAGTAATTATTCATACCTTTCGCATCCTCCGTTAAAGTTTTAGGACGACGCAACTCCTTGGGAGGATTTTCAGATTGCTTCCATCCGCGACCTTTTCCTCTAGACCCACCGATATCCCCGTTATTCATTTCAATTGGGCACAAATTATCTTTTTGAACTTTATTTTGAAGAATAAAACATAAATCAATTCCATAAAACGAAACAGAATGAAAATTTTCGTAATTCTGAATTCGTCCGACACGTAAACAAAGGCAAACACTTCACTGAACCACCTCCATGTTATTTGTGTGAGTGAGATAGACGACTTTTTTCAATGTGTCACGTTTCTCAACACGCAAGCTCCAGGAATCTTAAACGAAAAGATTACATAAGCAGCTAGGCATAATATATAATATTCCTTGTAATTTTTAATATTTTTTTATAAAAATAATTTTTATTCCTATTTTATTTTATAATAAGACCAGGTAAGTATAATATTGACGTAATGGATTCTGGATCAGTAACCTACTTAAAATTATATAATGTGAAAACAACTGCTACCTACCTACTCAGTTTATTGTGCCTTAATATGCCTATATAATATATACATTATACTCTTTGGTTTATTGCAACAGAGTGTCATTCCTCAACACGTTCCTCAAGCATTCCTCCGTAGAGTAATGTATTATATACGGGTACATTCACAGGGTACATTCCTCCCTTCATAGATAATATATACCTCCCTTCCTCCGTAGATTTAGTAATTATCTATTCGGACTATCAAAATCTTATCACACAATAGGTACCTAGGTATATTAAGTAGGTGAAAATATGCAAATGAATGGTAGATAGGTATATCATGTTATGACGTGACGATTCTATGTATCTTTTCTAGCCTTAAAAATCCATACATATTATAAATGCGAAAGTAACTCTGTCTGTCTGTCTGTTACTCAATCACGCCTAAACTACTGAACCAATTTTCATGAAATTTGGTATGAAGATATTTTGATACCTGAGAAAGGACAAAGGCTAATTACGCAATCCCGGAAATCCCACGGGAACGGGAACTATGCGGGGTTTTCTTTGACTGCGCGGGCGGAAATCTAGGTAGTAAGGAAATAAAATAAGGTTTATTTATTCCCATTGGTCCTTAATTATTATTGATCCTGAGTTACGTAACTTTAAAAAAAAAATCAATCAATCATTTTTAAACAGTTCAGTAACAACAGTTGTTTATGTGCTAATAAAAAATAAATAATATTGGAGAGTTATAAGAACTACGTAGCATAGAAATAGCACTATGTACTAAAAATAAAATATATAATATATTATGTACTAAAGACTGTTGTATTAGCACAAAAGAATAAAAATAATGTATTTAGCCACACATAGCTAGTTATTTATTAATAATTAGGTTTTTATAATTTTATGACTATATTGAGACAGAAATATATATTTTATATTACATAATACATAATAATAGAAATTGCAAAGTACTTAAGTAAAAATAAAAATTCATTAATATCAATTGATGTGTTCATTTTATTCATGATAATAGAAACACAAGATTTTTTAACGATGTGCAGTCATATTTAACATCATATCTACTATTATCTACAAATAATAATAAAAAAAATATTTTAATTATTTACATACTATTCTTCGTAACACTTCTTAACTTCTTAACTTAGTAAGCATTAACAGAAGATTGCTAAATCATAAGACTAACAATATGTTTTATTTAAAATATATACATTTTCTATTTTAAATACTAAAAGATTCTCCACATCCACATGTGCCCTTGATATTTGGATTGTTGAAAACAAATTCAGCTGCTAATTTATCTTCTACATAATCCATTTCAGTACCTGAAAATACAAATTGGAAATAAATTATGAAATTATATGCTAATACAAATGATGTGGAACAACAACATAAAGGTTTTGCTAACCAAGTAATGTTAACTGGGCTTTTTTGTCAATAATTATTGTCACACCATCTTGTTTCACTTCTTCATCAAGTTTGCCTTTTTCTTTTGCATAGTCTAAGGTATAAGATAACCCGTTGCAACCTCTTTGTCGTACACCAACTTTAAGGCCCACAAAGCCTTTTGCCTCTTCCTTTGACATAATTTCTTTCACCTTCTGAACAGCTGACTGTGTTAAAACAAGGGCTGCTCGCGATGGTAATACTCGTTTTTTTACTGCTCTTACAGTTGCACTCGCTATTGATCTAGTAGCCATCTGCAATAAATAAACAGAGAATAGTTTTACAGTGGTCATCAGAAATTTTCGATTTGCTCTAAAAAGTTAATAGCGCTCTTAATCAAGACAATCATTTTTTTCTTTTGTTATTACTATGATTCCCTGAAACATAATTCTCAGTATTATTTAAATACGAAATAATATAGTTTATTCAGCCATTACCTTATTTTTACTTTATTCTTTTCATCACAATTAATTTTGGTGACATTTTTGAAAATATGCGACAGCTGTCATTTCATTTGTCCCATTCGACTGCCAAAATTTTGATTTAAAAGTGATTAACCAATGTCATTGTCAAATGTCAACGTGCCAATGACTTATTCATTGTTGCGTGCACAGAGTAGGTGTAGGAACACAGTAGGAAAGGCAAGGAAAGGGCTCCCGCACACGGGCCACTTAGACCGGGAGATATTGACACAAAATTTCGAGTCATTTGTAACAGGATAGCGGTTCTACAGGGGTCTTAGTACGCAATGACAAAAAGAAAAATGATAGCGTGAACGCTGGTACCGGTGGCTTAGTCGCGTGAGCGTTAGTCGAACTTTTCGGAAAAATAGCGAAAGTCAAACGATTTGTAACACAAAAATTTTAGAATTTACCGATAGCCCATAATAAAGAAGTAGGCGGTAGTGTCATGCCATACTTTTCCGGTGTGACTTACAGCCTGCTATACCGACGCGAATGTGTTGATTTAAAAAAAAAACAATTCAACTATTTGTACCAGGCTAACTTTTGCACAGGTATCCATCGTCGTGCAGCCATTTACGAAAATCGCCATGCCATACTTTTCGGACGATTCCAAATGGTCGCCATACCACCGAAAATCTGCAAATTTTTTTTTCGCCGAACCATTTGACCTGAAAGGTACCTAACCAAATAAAAAAATTGAATTATCTAGGTACTAACTACTAAGCTTAATATCCGTAAGAAAATTCACAGTCGATTCTCGAAAGTCGACAGTCAACACAAAAAATGCAACCTAAACATTTGTATTATTTACCTTTAAATTGACTGACTAACAAATTGTCATACGCCCAGCCTAAGCGCCCAGCCTAAGCGCCCAGCGAACAAACGGCTGAAGATAGGGACAAATTTTTGGATCTATTTCGTGGTGTGGTAGGTGAACAATGTTTTGAATAAAAATAATTCAAATAACGAATTACACACGAAAAAAGAAAATAGGTGAGGCTTCTATGTTACATCATGGACGAATATAATCTAGATATTTATTGGGTCCATGGTTACATGAACTGTAAGAAAAATGAGTGTAGTACAGCTGCTAGTTACCCCACTATCTTATCCAATTTCACTTTTGTTTTACGTTACACGTTCTACAACTAAAAAAAAAATATGGGCACTAGAAAAAAAGTTTCAAAAAATCTTAGACAGAATAAAGTGAGTGTTATAAAAAACTAAAAAGTTTTGAAGGTAAACAAGATGCGAAATTTTACTTTCTAAACAAGTCAATAACTGCGTTAAAAACAACCGACTTCAAACTTGCACTTGCAACATTTACAAATACACACAAAAATGCTCATAAAATAAAAACTACTGGGCCTATCCGAATAAAATTTTCATGTATTTTCATATTATTATCTATACACAGATATGTATATGTATGTATTTATAGTATTTTATACTAGTTTTATGTAGTATGTATGTATTTAATTATATGTATCATGTATATAAATTATAGTTATTTATGTATATGCGTAAATTGTATATATTATTATTAAAAATATAATTGTGTATATTCGAGTGTAGTATATTTATTTATATGTATCAAGAATTATATAATATCTACCTGTATATCTATTTTAATTATTATTATTTATTTATTTATCTTGTTCTTTTTGTTCCTTGACTTTTTTCTTCTTCCTACCATCGAAATTTCAGTAGCTTGTTACCTTTTGCCCAGGTTCGGTTTAAAGAACTTTATTAATCTCATAAACAAGAACAATACAATATGATCTTTTACAAATATGAGAAATAACAATTTTGCAGTTAGTATAACACAATCAGCTATCGAAATTAGTTAAGTATGTCTTTAATTTATTTTTAAAAATATTAATTGATGAGGATTCTTTAATTGCTTTAGGCAAGCTATTGTACAATTGTGCTCCCTCAAATCTTAAGTTTCTCTTACCGTATAAAGTTCTTATAAATGGTAATTCAAGGTTATCACTCTTTCGTGTGTGGTATTTGTGGGATTTTTTGTTTAGTGTTATTTGTGTTTTTATATT
Organism: Colias croceus; assembly: GCF_905220415.1. NCBI lineage: Eukaryota > Metazoa > Arthropoda > Insecta > Lepidoptera > Pieridae > Colias > Colias croceus. Next base: position 7,096,148 of record NC_059542.1, read on the forward strand.
ATTAGATAGAATATTTTTAATCAGTATGCAAGTGTGATATTTATATAATTTATTTAAATCAAACAATTTGGTACGGAAGTATAGATCCTTAGTTGGCGTTAAAAAATTAAAGTTAAAAAGGATTTTTACTAGTTTGTTTTGCGTAATTTGTATTTTTTTTAAATTAGTAGGCGCCGATTGCCCCCAAACTGGGATAAGATAATCTAGGTGTGGTTTAACAAGCGTGTTATAGATACTATAACGTAATTTAAATGGTATATATTTAGCCGCATTTCTTAAAGCTCCTGTAAGTGGTATTAACTTAGATCTCACATGGTTTATATGTGATTTAAATGTTAATTTATTATCCAAGATTAGGCCAAGATATTTTTCTTCATTAGATCTGTTTAAAGGTTGTGAGTCTATTGTAAGAGGTGGAAAATAAGATATTTTTTTATTTTTGGCTGCATAGATTACATAAGAGGTCTTTTTTACGTTAATTGTCAATAAATTTAATTTAAACCAGCTATTTAATAGATTAAGATCATTTTGAGCAACTTTAGTTAAGTTGACTGCTGAATCCCCGAAGTAGAAGAGACAAGTATCATCAGCATACAGAGATATGTTCCCTGACAATCCAGCGCTACTAATATCATTGATGTATACCAAAAAAAGCAACGGTCCTAAGACAGAGCCCTGAGGGACTCCATATTTGATTTCGGCGAGATTCGATACATAATTATTAATTTTTACTATTTGATACCTGTTGCTCAGGTATGAATCAAGTATTTTATAAGCTGAATCAGTTATACCTATGTTTTTTAATTTATTTAATAGTATGGGGTGGCTGACGGTGTCGAATGCCTTTTTAAGATCTATAAATATTCCTAAGGCCAAGTGCTTCTTATCTATATTGTCTTTAATTTTGGAAACAAGATCAATTGTAGCTGATAGTGTATTTGATTTAGGACGAAAACCGTATTGATATTCAATTAGAAAATTTATTTTATTTAGGTATTTGAGCAGACGAGTGTATAAAACCTTTTCGAAAATTTTAGATACTATAGGCAGTACTGAAATAGGTCGATAATTTCCAGGGTCAGATTTAGGTCCAGTTTTATAGATAGGTGTCACTTTAGCAACTTTTAGACTGTCGGGAAAGACACCATCAGCTAGGCATTTGTTTATAGAATTAGTGAGGTCATCTATTATAAGATTCTTTATACATTTTATGATTTTGGTAGTAACGCCGTCTATTCCAGCAGCTGCATTGTTGTCTAATTTATCTATAATTTTAGATATTTCATTTTTTGTACATAATTCAAATTTATCGAGCCTAATTTCTGTAGAAGTCTTATGCGTCCTCCACACTACTCGCGAAGTTGAACGAGGTTAGACGAATAGAATAGTGTAGAGGGGCACTTCGGCTTACTTCGTCCAACTTTACCTCGCCTCGGTCGACTTCCATTTGTTGTCGGTTTTTGCGCCCGAGTCAAAGGGCGCGAAGTTACCCGAAGTGCGTTCTCGAAGTGCCTCTCTACACTACTCGGCCGACTTCAGTACGACTACGCGTCAAGACGTCGCGGTCGTTTTGAATTCACGTGTTTTTCGTTGATATGCGAGACTATTATGAGCGGCATACAGTGGTCACAGGAGCAAACTATGTTGTTTCTTGAAACACTTCAAGCAGAGCCTTTTATTTGGGACCCCAGTGAGAAAAGTCATAAGGACAAGAATTTTAATAAACGTCCGCAGGGTACCGGTAACGCTACACGAATGCGCTCTTCGCGAAGTTGAACGAGTGTGTAGTGTAGCACCGCGGACTTCAGTCAACTTCGGCCGAGTACTTCGCCGAGGAACTTCGCGAGTAGTGTGGAGGACGCATTACAATGTTTAATAGTATTTTGTGACAGTGTTGATGCGGTGTTATTATTTTGTAATTTACTAGCCAAAAGAGTGCCTATAGTAGCAAAATAATTATTGAAACAGTTACAGATTTCAGTTCCTTTTTGGATTATTTTACCGTCAATAATTAGATTTGGAGGAGCACAATTATTGTCTATTTTATTTTTTACCAAGGTATTGATTAGCTGCCACATCTTCTTTGGATTATTTTTACATTTATTGAAAGAATCGTAATAATATTTCTTCTTTGTGTTATGTATGGCTGTACGAACATTCAATTTTGCAGCATTATGTTGCATGTGCAGAGCGGTATTATGTGGGTCACATAGATAAGAATGCCAAATTCTGTTTCTATCTTCAATCAAATTGAGTATTGTTTTATTAATCCAGTCAGATTTAGGTAAATTGGCCATTTTGTATTTTGTTATTTCAGCACTTACAATTTTTTCTTTAATAAACGTCTCTAAATTAGTATAGTTATTATCTTCATTTTTCCAATTACTTAATTCAATGCTTTTATATAATTTATTATAATCAATAGCTATGTATTTGTTTTTTTGTTTCACGGGCGTTTTGTGTTTTTTGAGTTCAATGAACACTTGTCTGTGGTCAGACAGTGATGAACTAATCAACGCCATATGTATTTGAGCATGTTGCAAGTTTGTGCAAACATGATCGATAATGCTTTTTGTTAATGTTGTTTGTCTGGTAGCATAGTTTTCACTTAAATTATTTATAATGTGATAGCCTGATTCGCTAATAGTGTCAACATACTCCATGCTTCTTGCATTCTTTTTCATAAGATCTATATTAAAATCACCAAATATAATTGATTTTTGTTTTGTTTTTTCTAATAACAGAGAGTATGTTTGAATAAAATCATTTATATTTGAACTAGGGGGTTTGTACACTAAGCCAATTAACATAGAAAACTTAATGAGTTCTATAAATAAAAAATGATTTCCCTGTTTATAAACAGTTTCCTTTATTTTAAATTTAATATTATCGTGAATATATATAGATATGCCACCACCCAAGCTTCCAGTTCGGATATTGTAAATATGAATATAATTAGGTATTTCTAATAAATCTGCTTCGGCTTTCGATTTTATCCAAGTCTCCGTAAGTAAAATAATGTGAATCAAACAATTAAATGATTTTAAAATGCATTTTAATTCTTATAAGATAAGGTAGGCTTAAGATAAGGCCGCCTAATAAACTGTACTGTTCTTTGTTTTGTATAAATTAGTAATAAGTTTCCCATGTTTGGTGTATAGTTTTATTAAAGAGTAATAAATAAAATAAATAAATAAATAAAAAATTTTATGGGACCAATTCGACACCATCCCGCATCGAACAAAAAAAGAATCACGTAAATCGGTTCAGAAACCTCGGAGTAATCGGTGTACATACATAAAAAAAAACATACCGGCCGAATTGATAATCTCCTCCTTTTTTTGAAGTCGTTTAAAAAATTAACTTTTGCCTTATAGTGGATAGTTTCCGAAATATCGGCGTAAGACTTTTCTACGCCTATTGCCATCGCAAATGCCATCAAAATGCCATCGCAAATGCCGGCCGCCGGCCGTGCCGCCGGCATTTGAGGTTCGAAGGTGGTTCGAGGTTCGAAGACCTACTGACCTATTGTTGCCCTACCTTGAGCCCGAGCAAATATGATTTTAAATATGTAATAAAAAAAATGATCTAAGTAGTAATTTTTAGGTTGAAGTGCCAATGAATTTTTTATTTGCTAATTGTAAATTGTATCAAATTTTTACTCAAAATTTAATTTTGAGTAAAATATATATTTTATATATAATTATATTATTCTTAGGAAATTGATCAAATTACTAATGAGCGGTCTTCTAGACATGTAAATAATAGAAAAAAAAAAAAAAAATGGCTGAAATATTGCTGAAATGACACGTCAGGTTGTTAAATTGTCACAAGTTCATGTTGTGTGGTGTCAGCTGAATCCAATGTATGTATGAAAGAAAATAATGTAAATGTACATTATTAATAATGGGAGGACAAAAATTTGAATATGATGAAAGCGGCTCGACATTCTTCTATTTTGTTTTATCGTTTCTTGCATTAATATTGATTCCAGCGACATTTTACTACTGGCCAAGAAAGCGAAAAGAAGGTAAAGTTTTATAAAATATTGAGTATTTCTAAGTAAATATTGTATTCCTAAATGTATACTATTTTAAAATCAATAAATTTATGTACATATCATACGTGATTTCATTCATTTTTGAGAATCACTACATGGTACAAGTACAGTTATGTTTCAATTACTGTACTTGTACCATGTAGTGATTCATAATTTAAACTAAACGTAAATTTGAATGTTATATTGGTTTTTTTTTCAGATCCAGTCAAATTAGCAGAACAATGTCAATGTCCGGGTTGTTTAAAGAAAAGAATAATTATAGAACAATCACAACCTTATAAAAATGTTAAAAATTTCTTTGTAATGTTAGCCATAGTGTCCGGATGGGTGCTATTAGGATTTTTAGCAGTTAAAGTATCACAGTTTGATTATGAAATGTCCAATTTTGATCCATATGACATCTTGGGTTTACCACCTGGTGCAACTCAAGCAGAAATTAAGAAGTCATATCGTAAGCAGTCACTTATCCTGCATCCTGATAAGGAGACTGGTGATGAGAAAGCTTTTATGAGACTAACAAAGGCTTATCAAGTAAGTATTAAGGATTCAAATGACTGTTATTTTAATATTGACTTGAAATATAAATTTATTATTGAGGAAATCAATTATTTACACTGATAAAATTTGCATTAATGTTCATGTATGAAATTTGCATTGAGATTTACCAACAATAATGCAGTATTTATTTTTAAAAATATAAAATGTGTAAGTATGAATAATTTCAGGCTCTAACAGATGATGAGGCTAGGAGAAACTGGGAGAAGTATGGTAATCCAGATGGGCCGGGGGCAATGAGTTTTGGTATTGCTTTGCCGAGTTGGATTGTGGAGAAGGAGAACAGTGTGTGGGTGCTGGGGCTTTACGCTCTTGTGTTCATGGTGGCCTTACCAACAGCTGTAAGTTTCAAACCAATTTTTGTTTCTTTTATAATTTTACCTTTTTACTGTATTACTCTTATTCTTTTATTGTCTTGTAATACTTATTCAATTGTAAAATTTTACAGTTGTACCATAAATACTTGTACTTTTAAATGAATGCAGTTTTGTAATTTTCTAATTTACATACTTAAATACAATTTTCTTAATTATAATTATTCAAAGCAACAAAAATGTATTTAGATATTAAACTAAAAGTAAAGTTTTTTTTAAATCATTGATTTAAAGCAGAATGACATTTTATATTTATTTTATTTGTCTTGATCATTAATCATATTATTCAGACAAGGAAAATGACTCGGCAACATTACTTCTACAGGCTTGATACTACCATAATCAAAACAAATCTAAAGTTTAATCAATATATTTTTTTTTGAATATTTGTTTAATGTTTATTAGTAATGATTATGAAAACTATTTTATAATACTTTATTATTTTTATTAATATTAATTATCTATAATAATATAATATTTTGTTTTAGGTTGGTACTTGGTGGTATCGGTCTATTAGATATTCAGGAGAGCAAGTTTTACTTGATACAACTCAAATGTATTTTTATTTCTGTCATAAAACACCATCTATGCCGCTCAAAAGGGCTCTTATGATTCTTGCTGCTTCTTGTGAGTTTGACCGTAGACATAATTCTGAAATTATTGAGAGGAGTACAGATAATGAAGAAGTGCCTGCTGTAAGTATTTCAAAATTCTGCCTGTAATTCATGTTTTAGTATAGGCTTTTATTCTTAGATGCATTTTAGTTTCTATAAATTGAAACACTTAAGTATAAAATATATATCTGTAGTGATCAATGAAGTTGATACCTACTATTAAAGGTGAATATTTTAATAGTCATAATTGCTTATTACAAATCATGTTTTGCTTTAAAATATGGTTTAGTCTAGTAAAAATGTAGTTATAAAATTTTTCGAAAAAAAAAAAAAAATTGCATGGATCTGATTTTCGTAACTGAAAATTATTAAAAAATTTAATTTATAACTTATCCAATGTACATTGTAGCTGCTACGAGACCTGCCAAATTTAGGAGAAAAAAATAAAGAACAACCGTTGTGCCGGCCCTACAGTGTGAAAGCTCGTGCGTTACTACATGCGCATTTGTCACGAATGAAGCTTCCTGAGGAGACGCTGGAAGCTGACCGACGGTATATTGTGTCTAGATGTCCCGATCTCATTGTGGAGATGGTCAATTGTGTTAATCAACTTATTGCATTAGCATACGCTAGAAGAAGTGAGTATAATTGATTATAAATAATTGATGTGATGTATGTGTAATAATAATATTTGAAATTCAGATTTATATAAAATATTTCAACTAATATTTTTATTGTCTGCTCTTTTTAGTCCCTCGCCTACCAACAATTGAAACAATCGAAAATTGTATGAAAATGTCCCCAACAATAGTGCAGGGTCTTTGGGAGTACAAATCACCTCTATTACAATTACCGTACATCACCGAAGATCACTTAAAGTATTTCACAAACAGAAAGAAGCATATAAAGTCTCTGTTACAACTCGCACAATTGCCAGGTGAAGAGAGAAGACAGGTGCTACGGTTTTTAAATGATAAACAATATGATGATGTCATGAAAGTCTTAGGAAATATGCCTTATATTCATTTCCAAGTAAACACTGAAGGTAAGTTATTGAATAAATTATAATAAAATTTCATATTGTTACTGTAAAACATTTGTTTAAATAAAAAATAAAAATTAAGTATACAAATAATATTTATTCATTATTGCAGTAATTGATGATGAAAATTCAACGGTTGTAACAGCAGGAGCTATTGTAACAGTAACTGTACTCCTACAAAGAACTAATATGAAAGAACTTTTCGGAGATACTACTATAAAAGAGAAGAATAATATAAAGTAAGTCTACATATTTTATACTCAATAATAGGAGAAAGTAGCAATCTAATACCATACCATGAATATTTTTAATTTATGTACCTTACATAATATATAATCATTTTACATTACTAAATGAAATACTAATTTCAACAACTAGGGACGAGGAAGACGGCGCGGGCGCGGGTGAAAACGGCGAGAATGACAAGAACGATAAGAACGATAAGACCGAAAAGAATGAAAAGAACGACAAGAAGGACGCGGCCCCCAAACGGCCGGTGTGGATGAAACAAGGCAAGAAGCCGGTTAAAAAAACAAAAAAACCGGTTGCTAAGCAACAGGTGAAAGCGGCGCCTGCCGCCCCTGTGCCGCCCTCCCCACCGCCAGCCGATGTAAAGAAGAAGGAACCAAAGAAAAAGGATGAGGATGGTATGTATGAGTTGATAAATATTTTACAGTTTTTGTTGGTCATTAGGATACGCTATTAAGTATTTACGTTGCGACACATATAAGAGTAGAACCTTTGTATTTTATTCGTAATTGATAATATTTTATTGTTTAATATGAAGATATAGAATTGAAAGCATTAATTTATATGTTAATCTATTATTTTCAAATTTAAGTTATTTAATTTATTGCATAGTTTCGACGAGTATTTTATCCTGCCTTCCCTGTATAATCGTGTAGTCAATAGCGTTACACAATTATGCGTTTTAAGGTCACTTCCAAAAGAAATTTAATGAAATAAACGTTCATACCTTCATTGTATTAAGTGTACAATGAAGGTATGAACGTTTATTCACACACTATTGATAAAAAAATACTTTCGATCTCATCTCACAACTGAAAACCCAAATAAAATTTTAACTTGATTACATTGAACACAATGAAAACGCCTACAATCTTACACAGGCGAAGAATCCGAAGCGGGCAGCTCCGACGAGTCGGGCACGCACAGCGACGCGTCGGACAACGAGTCGCGCGACAAGTCGTCCGCGGTGGACGACGACGACGACCAGTGGGAGAAGTTCCAGAAGCGCCTGCAGAAGCGCGAGCGGCTCGAGGGCAGGTCCAAGAGCTCGCACCCCGTGCACTGCCCGTACTTCCCGTTGGTAAGTGTTAAAATTGGAAACTAGATTTAATATTTGACGTAGTTTGTGCTAAATTTCATTGAAAGACGAAAAGTTTCGCATAAAATTTTTTATTTGAATTAAAATTATTGAATAAATAAGAAGAAAAAGTAATTAATAAGTAAAGTAAGTAATACTCAAATTTTAACATTCAGAACATCAGCATTTTGGTGAAACGAAATTATACAATTTTCCTTAGAAGTGATAAACGCGGCTAAATAAGTTTTCACTTAAAAACAATCCCACCAAAAACATAAATGTAAAAATTGTAGCTGAGTTCAATCGTTGACTTAATTTGCCAAAAAAAGAAATGAGATCTAAATGTGTGCCAAGTTCTGCAGACAGTCCAGACATTTATTTACAAAGATGTATTACTTAAGTTCTTAGGTTGACTGAAAACTCTACTAATTTGAATAATATAATTATTTTCATAAAGCAAACAACTAATGACCTATTGAACCCCATAATTTGATTTGACTTAATTTGCCAAAAAAAGAAATGAGATCTAAATGTGTGCCAAGTTCTGCAGACAGTCCAGACATTTATTTACAAAGATGTATTACTTAAGTTCTTAGGTTGACTGAAAACTCTACTAATTTGAATAATATAATTATTTTCATAAAGCAAACAACTAATGACCTATTGAACCCCATAATTTGATGAGGCTAGTTTTACATATTGTTTATATTTTGTGAGGTTCTAAAAACTAGCCTCATCAAATAAGTCAGTCAGTCTTAAAAATTGCGATTTTTGGATATTAATATCTACGCAACTGTTTAATCTGTATTTATGAAATTTAAGGTTCTTGTTTATCTTGAGGTCCTCTTGATATGTACCAAATTTGGTTTATTTAACTTAAATAGTTTTTGAGTTATAAGGGGGTGAAAAGTGGCTCGAAATGGTTCGTGTAAATATACACACGGCTGCTGCTCGCCAGTTCTCTTCGCTTGAACTCGGCTTGACACGCTGCCGCGTGTCTAGATAATGATTTTTATCGTATACCTATATTTTAAAATGGATGTAAAATATTCCCTTATTGTAAAAAATAAGAAATATCTAAAATAATCTAATCTAAAACGCGTACGGTGTAGGAGAAGCAAGAGTTCTGGTGGTGCTACATCTGCGACCGCAAGTCGCACACGCTGCTCACCGCGCCGGCGCACGTGACTGCGCTCGTCGACTCGCACGAGCTGCAGCTGCGCTTCACGGCGCCGCGCTGGCCCGGCCTCTACACGCTCGCGTGCTGCCTCCGTTCTGGTATTAGCTTTATGATTTTCGTACATTAAAATGATTTTGCAGATAATTCGTCGTTTGGTTACAGTTTCGGTATTCGAAGAAAGAAAGAGTAGAAGATATTTAGTTTAGATAATTCAATATTGTGTGAAACAGTTAAATAAGAAAAAAAAATCCCATACAATTTCGGTTTATACCTTTTGTTACTTGTACCTACAAGCCAGAAAGATATTAAATTTTTTTTATCAACCATTACTGAATTCATATCCTAGAAATTAGAAACTATTATGTAAAAAAGTCACTTATTTCCTTTTTCGCCCGATTCGTACAGCTTCTATATTAAACCCAAAGCACCCTAGTCCCTAAGTCAACTTTAAAATATCAATAAAATTGTTCACATAAAAAAAAATACGTGTGGCACTCGGGGACTGCCGCGGTAAGGCTATTGCATGCTATGCCTTCAAGCCACACCTCCGCCCGTCGGAGTGGGGAGCGTGAGGTTTTTCGTTACGGAATTTCTGGATTCGGTCCCCGCGCTCAAGGCCCGCGATAGAAGCTATGCAATAGCTTAACACGAATTATAATAATCCCCCTCCCGCCAGATTCATACATCGGTATGGACCAGCAGCAGGACATGAAGCTGGACGTGAAGGAGGCGGCCGCAGTGCCCGCTGAGCACCCGCAGTGGGACCTTAGCGACTCCGACACGGATAACAACGACCAGGTAGGACACTGGCCATTTTTACACTTTTTTTAAAAGTAAAAAACTTTTTTTAGCTGTGTCCATTTTTGAAAAAAGAATCTTGTCGATTGCGTCATCGATATGCGCGCCATGCTAGTGACGTGTTGCGTTTAGCAATTTTTATAGTCCTTTCCACCTAAGATGATTTCTGTGACACATCGATTTTTGACACGTGTAGAGATGTCTTTATTAAAATCGTATCAATTTTTTCCGATAATCGATAATATTTTATATGGAAATTAAATCGATTTGAATAAAGTACCAAAATTAGTTTTTTCGGCATTTCGCCAACAATTAACTAAGGAAACTTAGCAAACAACAGCAACAAAGAGTCAACAATAACAATTAGTAACAATAACAGAATACCACGTAATGTATCAATATAAAAATTAAAAATGCAACTTGTATACAAGGCTGACGCACTCGTACAGACGATTGACTCGATTGACAAACGATCACGAGATGGGCGCCGATTATATGATTTTCCAACTCTATGATTTTTCAACGATCCATTTCATGTACACGAATAGCGTAGGTATTATTTTTTTGTGTTATTTTATTTTATTTTTCATTATATTAAACTAAACAATACTGTTTTTGATTTATAAGCTTAAGATGTTTCATTTTTATATTTTTGGTAATAATGCCGCCATAAAATAAAAATATTAAGCACTAAAATTATTTTGGCGTTTTAAACATAAAATACGTAATTTGGAACACGATGAAGTGTCACAGGAATCATCATAGGTGAAAAGGACTATAGCAGCCACTGTTTTTATTGCTTTATGTTTTTTACTTGATAAAATCGTTGTGAGTATTTTGTAATATATTAAATTTCTTAAAAATAATATGCATATGTATGTATGTGTTACACAGAGAAAGTTTTAATAATTACAGCTTTCTTTCTAATTTACTGCGTAAGATAACTCATTAGATGGACCTTCTACGAAGTACTAAAAAACAAAAAAATATGAGTTAAGTATTGCCAGCATATTAAGTTGCTAAAATTGTAATTTTTATTTTCGTCTCATTTTATTGAAGGAGGTACATAATATATGTAATTTGTATACAAAACGTCGGATGCGAACATCGCGCATTCGATTTGTTATATTTATTTGTTTACGGAAATGACCCAAATAACTGGACTTCGTAAAGCAAATAAATTTTAAAATTAGTTACATATCTAACTCCATTTAATTAAGAAAAGAATTTAAATTGTTTTGTTATGCTAAATGGGTGGAATAATTTTAATAAAATTGTTGAAAGCTTTAGAAGTCTCATCTCCATTCATATTTAATATTATTGTGTCAATAATGTGATACCTTTACATAAATAAGAAATTCTGAGACTTTGTGGTAACATATTATTCAACGCGTTTCTTATTGCGACTTAATGGTCTTATTCAAAACAAGTATTCCGCTATTTTGTAATCGAATAATTATCGTCATAAACAAATGACAAAACTCGATTTTTCGTAATTAGTGAGTCACGAGGACCTCAATCCAAGCGCAACGCGAGCGCTTTTATGTGTCAGTACCGTGTTTTAATTGAAATTCGTTTATTTTTTTTTAATTTCATTTATATAATTTATAACGACCTCCTTGGTCTTACACCTTAAGCTCTTGGGTTATACAAGAGAAAAACTTATTCATAACGTATAAAAGCAACATTTAAAACCCCTGCAGGAAGAAGTACATATTTTGATTATTTATACCTAAATATGTATAGGGATTCCCAATAAGAACAATTTTACAAGTAGAATCATTACTTTCCAACAATATTCCAAGAACTTAATTACAGTTAAGTTGTGAAATTGTCACACATGTATAATATCTAATATTCTAATATCTAATATCTAATATATATTATAAAGGCGAAAGTTTGTATGGATGTATGGATGTATGGATGTTTGTTACTCTTTCACGTAAAAACTACTGAACCGATTACAATGAAATTTAGCACACATATAGAGGGTAACTTGGATTAACACATAGGATAGTTTTTATCCCGGAAATCCCACGGGAACGGGGACTATGCGGGTTTTCCTTTGCAAACGCGGGCGAAGCCGCGGGCGGAAATCTAGTGTATAATATTATGACTACAATGTTTTTCTGGAAATATCGAATATTAGTATATCTTTTTATGGACAAAATCTTATAAAATATTACCAGGTCAATTTGATCAGTTAACAAATATTATCTTAAAAAGTTTATATAAGTATTTAGCGGGATTCGGAAGGAAAAATGTGTTCCGTTTCTGTGTTTACTAAAACAGTAAGGGTCTAAATATATCAATATCCGCATCGGCTAACGGTAGCGCGGAAACTAATTTCTCTTGTTTTCTTATTGTCTTCGAGTTGCGGACTGCGGTAGACGACAATGGCATTTAAAATTCAACTGCATACTTAATCAAACATTTTAGCATATTTGTTTAACTTAATGGGTATTTTCTGTTCAACAGGGAGGCAACGAGAGTGAATTCACAACAGATGACGAGGTCGAGGAAGAGTAAATTAAATATTAAGTTATTTTTATAGAGTTTTTAATGAGGTGTACACGGCATTTATTGTTGTATGGTTTGAGAGCGAATGAATATAGTATCTTTTATATTCAAACATTGTTTTATTATCCTTACTTAGTAACGTGTTGGGCTTTAATGGTTTTAAAAGGTACCATATGGATGTTTACAACGGTGCTAATGGTGGAGCTTAGTGACGGGGTCGCTGTCCATTTCGATAACACTTAGGGTCAACTCACACCAAAAGAGCGTCGAAGCGCGGCGAAGCGGAGCGCAGTTTCCGTGTCATATGAATTTTAACTTTATTTTCATTACTATAATACTCATTATCGCATGAGAAGCTCGAACGAGTCGCGCGGATGCCCGCGGCGCCGCTGGAATTCCGTGGAATTCCAGCGGACGGACCGTGCGACTGCGCGAGAAGTCGCGGGAATTCCAGAGAATGCTCGAGCATTCGCGAGCGGCCGCTGGCAATATCCCGCCCCTCGCGCCCGCTCCCCGCACGCGTCTGTGCGCGCGAGCATTCGAACTGCGCAAAGAGCGACCCGTGAATTCATCGCGGGAAGGCGCGCGGATTCCCGCGACTGCTCGAGAAGTCGCTGGAATGCTCGAGAAGTCGCGGGCCTCCGCTTCTCCGCGCTTCGCCGCTCTTTTGGTGTGAGTTGACCCTTAGGGTCAACTCACACCAAAAGAGCGTCGAAGCGCGGCGAAGCGGAGCGCAGTTTCCGTGTCATATGAATTTTAACTTTATTTTCATTACTATAATACTCATTATCGCATGAGAAGCTCGAACGAGTCGCGCGGATGCCCGCGGCGCCGCTGGAATTCCGTGGAATTCCAGCGGACGGACCGTGCGACTGCGCGAGAAGTCGCGGGAATTCCAGAGAATGCTCGAGCATTCGCGAGCGGCCGCTGGCAATATCCCGCCCCTCGCGCCCGCTCCCCGCACGCGTCTGTGCGCGCGAGCATTCGAACTGCGCAAAGAGCGACCCGTGAATTCATCGCGGGAAGGCGCGCGGATTCCCGCGACTGCTCGAGAAGTCGCTGGAATGCTCGAGAAGTCGCGGGCCTCCGCTACTCCGCGCTTCGTCGCGCTGCGCTGCGCTTCGCCGCTCTTTTGGTGTGAGTTGACCCTTAGAGTGCTGTTCGAAACGTGCAAGAAATTGCAATTGCAGTAAAACTTACTCTTCATAAAGGTATGATAGATAATATGTAAGGACATACCTTTTAGACTAAATATATGAATTAACCATATTTTGAGATGAGATTTAAATTACTTACACGATTAAATTTAACTAAGGGAAACATTCCACTTAATTAACAATTAATCATTATTTCAAAACAATAAAGTGCATTATGATTTTATAGAATTGTGATATCCTTGCAGTAAATATTCTTAAGATCACTATACATATTAGATTTTGAAAGACTAAAGCAATGCAAATCCCTATCGACGTCGACCAAGAGGTGATGACCGATGGTCTAATGTGTCAAGTATACTGTAGTGTCGAATGAGTTGTTCTATTGAAGAACAACAAAGGGTCGGGTTGGGGTGTACTGTGTGGTGGAGGGCCGCAGCGAGGGTATCGTCCTCGCTGGCGGCGCGGCGCGCGGTGGCGCGGCGGTGTGGTGGCGGTGTGGTGGCGGCGGAGGGCGCGGGGCGCTCGCTCGCCGGCCAGCGCTGCCGTGCACTCGCGCGCCGAATCTCACAACAGACCCACGACCGAACGACCGACACTCACGCCCGGTGTCGTATTACGCTCTAAATATATCTCGCGAGCGCGATCGCCTATTTGGAAACCGTCGCGCGCCGTGTTTTGAACCAGTGATTGACAGTGCCGAGTGAAGAATTTTCCGATCGACGTAGTATTCGCCGCCGACGTGAGTATCCTCGAGATGTACCTTGCGATGAAGATGCCCGCGAATATTGTATTACCGCATCGCGGTTTTAAAATAAACAGCTGTTTCTCGGAATCGATAGCGTTGGTAACGTGCTAAATTGGGACCCCGTTGCGGAAAAAATGAGAAATATGAGATCATGTTTTGTTTCATTTTTTTCAGGGTTCGCAAATTTTTTACCTATTAAAAAATACTTAATTAGACATTCGGAGTTATGGGTTTTCCTTTATTTATACTTACACAAAACCAGTGACTAACGTTTACAAACATAATGAATAAAATATTAAATCTCATTAAAATTACAGCTAATAAAACAATAATTTAGCAACATGATAAATAGCAAAACGGAAATATTTACAGTAGGGCAAATGTGATAAGATTCTGACAAACTAGAACTGGTCCCTAAACCAGGAATATTGCATAAGCGCTTATTGGTCCGAAAGTCGTGGGCAGTGAGTCAATTGTATGGTTTACTGATTTACGATAAAATTTGTGTTGGCACCTAGGTACAATGTGAATCTAATTGGCAATTATGAAACAGGAGCAGACAAGACTTATTAAATTACAAAACTCACACTTGCCTAGGTATTCACAGTCCACAGAATAAATAATAATATTTATTACCCAGATAATTATTAATTATGTGCAAAAGGTCATCCTATCAAATAGGTAATACATACTTATTTACAAATACATATCTGTGATAGACATAATCACGTACGTTTACCTATCCAATTGCTACATTATTGTACAACCCTTTTCTACGAGGACGTGACAATATATTTTATTCATTTTATAGGTAGTTACTTATTTAATTTAAAATTTCAATTATGTAGGTAACTTATTAAAATCCTAGTCATTTTGTTACAAAATCGAAACATTCAGATTATGATAATGGATACCTAGGTATTAATCAAATGTATTTAAAAATGTGTGTGATATTAAAATCAACCAATGCAAGTTATGGATTATTCTGTTCATGAAAATATTATGGAATTGGATTCGCCGTGTCTTTAATATTAATATAATGCTTATACTACATCTTAACTTATAGTCTATGTAAAGTTGGCGGTTTTCACGGTTTGAATATAGCCTGTAGTTACGATTGGTGATATCCCAACGTTGACTATGGGTTGCTGCGCGATGAATCGAACCACGGACTGATAGCGGGCCGGTTAGACGAGTCCCAAGCCAGAGTGCAACGGCCCAAACTAAAGGGAATTTTAAAACGTTGAATCTTGCAAGCCCTTTGATCTTCAAAGAACATTCAAAACCATTTTTTTCTTCAGCTAAATTTAGTTTTATACCATAACATATGCCAATCAACACGACCACCATTACCTTACATAAACGTAAACCATAGATAGTAGTAATGGGAGAATGATAATATTTCGTCCTTTGTTATCGCCTGCTTAAACAAAGGAATTTACCTATAAGGAAATGGGAAATGCAAATTAATGATGCTATAAGTTTATAAATATTATACCTAGTACTTTAGAAGCCGTATACATACTCGTTGATAGTTCCTTTAGAAAATACGCTTCATATCTTTAATATGGTAATTACCTCACAGAATCGTTACTGCGTAGTTATTTTAATGTGGTATCGCATTATGCATTTTGTGTAGAACCTTCTTATCTTCATGGAAACTTTGGAATAGGTATGGTAATAAACTCTCTTGGCAAACGAATTAAATTCTAGTATAAGTCTGTATTGTTATGTAGGTATATGCTGGATTTGCCTTACCTATATGCAAAACATATTCGATCTCGTATTTTTACGAATAATCAACGACCGCGACGTTGCCTTTGATCTAGGTATCTCAATTATTGTAAGACATTATAAAACCATTAATGATTAACCCAGTTTTAGGGTCAATAATTTCACGTTATGAATCTAACGCATTAAACTACATTTAAGCTAACATGGAATGCCTACTTTTTAAAAAGTAGCTGGGTACATACCTACGTAATACGTATACAGGGTGTCCCACCGTCGGTATTCTAAGCTCAATGGAGGTTATAGTTTTGCATACGCTGAGTATGTTAAAAATACTTAAAAAATTCCAAATGCTTTTTTTTTTTAAATAGATGAATTCTTAAAACTCTTTCTGTACACCCCTAACAAGCAACCCGCCCAACTTTGCCAAGATTATGTTTTCATAGACAAAATGCTCACATTAGCGAAGCGTTCTAACCCGGCTGCGCGAAGCTAGAGAAGAAAACATGAAATTTAAGGAAAAATTTAGCAAAAAATTTTTTGCGTATTTTTAACTTGTAGTCCTGCATACCAGTAGTAGGTATGCAAGGACTGGGGCCTTAGCCAAACGGCAAAACGCCAAGGAATAGAATACGCTATCGATAGAAATTGACATAAGCGTATGATGTTTTGCATAAGGATTCGGTCACCCTACCAACGACAACGACGACCACGAACAAAATTTTCATCCAGTCGCAATTAAATAAAATTGTGCAAAACACAATTAAAAATGAAATTTAAGAATTTCCTGTCGTATTGGTGTTTAGAAAAAAAAAATTGAGATCAATGGATAAACAAACAGGTTTTTCATAGAAACGGTGGCTCCTAGAAAAAAATGTATTTAACCTTTTTTATAGATAATTAGATTATATACAATTTTGGTTCAGGTGATTGTATGATAAACTTACCGTCTCGGCGAAAATCGCAAAAAACCCTATTTCTTTTTATTAATTGACCTCGAATTTTTTTATTCCTGAGTACCAGAATGACGAGAGATTTTAATATTGATTTTGAACAAATTTCGGCAAGATTGGAACTTTGGTCGTGGTCGTCTGCGTCGTTGGTAGTGTGATCGAACCATTACCAAAATGTCATGAGCTTATGTCAATAATTAGCGTTAGCAGTTTCTATTCCATGGCGTTACGTACGTTTGTCTAAGGCCCCAGGGCCTTTAGACAAACGTACGTAACGCCATGGAATAGAAACTGCTAACGCTAATTATTGACATAAGCTCATGACATTTTGGTAATGGTTCGGTCACACTACCAAAGACGACGACGACCACGACCAAAATACCAATCTTGCCGAAATTTGTTCAAAATCAATATTAAAATCTCCCGTCATTCTAGTACTCGGAAATAAAAAATTTCGAGGTCAATTATTAAAATAAATATGTTTTTTTTGCGATTTTCGCCGAGATGGTAAGTTTATCATAAAATTACCTGAACCAAAATTGTAGATCATCTAATTATCTATAAAAAAGGTTAAATACATTTTTTTCCAGGAGCCACCGTTTCTATGAAAAACCTGTTTGTTTATCCATTGATCTCAAAATTTTTTTTTCCAAACACCAATACGACAGGAAATTCTTAAATTTCATTTTTAATTGTGTTTTGCACAATTTTATTAATTGCGACTGGATGAAAATTTTCTTGGTGGTCGTCGTTGTCGTTGGTAGGGTGACCGAATCCTTAGGCAAAACATCATACGCTTATGTCAATTTCTATCGATAGCGTATTCTATTCCTTGGCGTTTTGACGTTCGTCTCGGCGGCGCTCGGACTACAAGTTCCTTCGTGCTTAGTATACCAATAGTGGGACACCCTGTATATTTTGGATCTAATTTAATTTTTGATCCTATTATTTTTCCTTCTACACATGGTATGATAGGAAGGCATAGTTAACATTAAAAAGGCTTTCATTCATGAATTAATATCAAACGTAATATTAATACTTCGACAATAACATTGGTTATTGTCATAGTAAAATAAGATAT
This sequence comes from Colias croceus, assembly GCF_905220415.1. Lineage (NCBI taxonomy): Eukaryota > Metazoa > Arthropoda > Insecta > Lepidoptera > Pieridae > Colias > Colias croceus. Next base: position 7,114,285 of record NC_059542.1, read on the forward strand.
GAAGATAATAAAAATCACATTAGTTTTATTAATTTTGGATGCTATCCAAGATGATAAGTGAGGAGTGAGAACTTTAGGTAAGTCAGACCGTGACAATGATTGTTTAGTGAAAAACAACACGGCACGTGAGACAATAGAAACACGATAACAAGTATCCATAGAAAATTGTAAGATTGATTTACATTGGAATTTATAGTAGGATCCTTCAGACCTGTATTGATGAATTTTCCTACAGGGATGGCTACACACAAAAATATATAAAACTTATTTTTTTGTTCTTTTCAATTTTCTTCGCCTAGCTGTAACTACATAGGTATATAAATATCAAATATTTAGATACTGCTAGATAATTGTTATGTTATAATATTATCATTTATCATGTCTAGGAAGGCACAGGGTACCTACTTCATATATGTATTATTATGTACTATGTATTATTTTTATATGCATATTATGATCTACTAATTTTAATCTTCCTATAATAAGAAGTAAAAACAAAATAATTCGTCGTCATTGCTCATTGCGTCAAAAAATAATTAATACCTAAAACAATTGATTGAAATTATTATTATCATATATTTAACATTCCACGTATTGTCAGAATCTTCGTGATATCTGCAATGACTCATTGATTAGCTAGATGTTTTATTTACATTAAATAGTCAAGATCCCTTATCGGATATGTTAACTTGATTTCTGATTAAGGAAAAGACGCAAATGCATTCCTATTTCCTTTACATCATCTAAAATACCTATTATAGCAGCTAAATTGGTCCATGTACATAGTTAGTAATTACTATTTTTAAGTTGTCACTTAAAAATAAATTTGTATTTTCTTGTGTTTGATTTTAAGACGCGAGTATTACAACATATTTTATAAATTAAAGAGTAAATACTTTATGGATGAAGACAAGTGATAACTGCGTTAAAAACAACCGACTTCAAACTTGCACTTGCAACATTTACAAATACAGACAAAAATGCTCATAAAATAAAAACTACTGAACCTATCCGAATAAAATTTTTATGGGACCAATTCGACACCATCCCGCATCGAACAAGAATCACGTAAATCGGTTCAGAAACCTCGGAGTAATCGGTGTACATACATAAAAAAAAAACATACCGGCCGAATTGATAACCTCCTCCTTTTTTTGAAGTCGGTTAAAAATGCGTTATAATTTCTAAGTAAATTTTTATAATTATTATTTAATTAATTATGGTCATTATTCATTACCCTTGGTACCCTAGCTATTCACTGTAGTAACTCAGGCCCCGGAACCACAGACACAATAGAAAATCTATTGTGTCTGGGACCGATCCGGCCGCTTGGGGCTCAATGTGTTAAATTTATAGTAGGTATATCGTATCTCAATAGGGTTTATAATTTATATTTAACCCTGTTAATTCACCCCATTTAAGTCTCTGTAATAACATCACCTGTACACAGTATTAACGTAGGTAGGTACACGTTTTTTCTTGCAACCTTTGAAAGGTTTCATTTCAGACCATTCCAGTAAACCCACCCGATATTTAGGTAACAATGACTTTTATACCTTTGAGACGATAACTTCCAGCTCGCTAGTCGAACACAAAGGGATCACTTTTATTTATTTTTTTCGTTACCATATGAATCTGTTGATGACTCAGAGGTCGGTTGGTCAGGGTTTACATTACTCATAACTGTAACATAGCCCTCTAACCCACTGTTGCTTTGTTATGATATAGCTATTTGATGTTATTTTTAACACGCAAATATTTTTTCCGATATCAGCTTTTGATTTTGAACCTTTCAATTAAATATAATAGAAGTATTGTTAAATAATTGTCGTCGTTTATCACGTAGCAGACGAAGTCAATGGGTGAATAAGGAGAGTTTAGTTGAGCGTGCCATTCATAAACATGCCAATATGGCACCGGGATCAATCGTGCACATCCGTTTTGCTCATAGCCAACTCTCCGCCTGGAACAATAATGTGAATGTAAAATATTACATGCACCACTACCCGCATGAACAATGACATCATCAGTGACCCATCACTTGGATACGCAACTTTGGATAATTTGTTCACAATTGTTATAATATTATAAAACAAAACTATGTATATAGTTTTTTGGCTTCATAAAGGCCTGTTTAACCGGTTTCTATCAAGAAAAAGTCGTAAAGTCAATAAGAACCTTCAATAGTGAATTCGCCAGAAGGTAACATACGGTCTAATTTTCTCAGATTTTTTTCTATGGAAAATTAGGATATCATTTAATCACATTAAATTGAATTTTGTTTGTTATTGTTTTGCGATTAAGTATATCTTATCTCATATTCAAATCTCAAATAATTTAAAACGAAATCATTAAATATGTAAAAATTGAAAAATATGAGAATAAGTAGGGTTTAATCAAATTTACATGCGTGTTAGCCCTACATATAAAGAAGCTTTTTAAATGCTCTTTATTAGAGTAAGTTAGAACTGGAATAAATTTTAGTGAAAATCAAAAACTAGGTTTTGGTTGTTAGGCAAATTATTCGTTATCAAGATATACCTAATATTTACTTTATTTTAAGTTAAGTTAAACTTATATTCCTACGTTCAAATCCATTTCTAGGCGAAAGAAGAAAACGTGTCAGATTTTCAAAATGATTGAGGATTCAGAATGTGTTACTAGTGTAAAAAAAATTAAAGAATGGCTACGGCACAAAATACGACACCAGGTTACCTAGAGAATATTTGTAGTCCTAGTACCTACCTAGTTACTACGATTATTACAAGTGTTTATAGTTCATACCATTCAGATTCCGCATTGTTTTGATCGTCGGCGTTACGTGTATGTATTACGTTTACGCTACACGAGCGAAACCGTGTTCATTCACTAGTTGTAAATTCTTTGACGCACGGTATCTATAATTAAATTCATTGACTAGCTTTTGCTTGCGACTTCGTTCACGTCATTGCTGTGTTTTGTGATCCATTCAATGTTACGTTCCATTTATTCAAGTAATTTATTGTATGGTAGGTGTTAATAGTATTTTAATAGCGTCGTTTACTTTTCAATTTATTCTTTTAGTTTTTAACGGAATACAAATAATATGCCCAATCGTATGCAATCGTTTTAGGTTACACGATTTTTTAATATTGCGTGGATATTAGTTAACACTAAGTGTTTACTTTACCCGATCGATAAGTTCCAGTGGAATTTATCAACAGGAACTAACATTGAGATAAATGAGATATATAAACAGGGTTAATCATTTCAGTAGGTACAGTGTTATCAGTGATGCGTCCGAGCAACGTCCGTCGTAAAATGGATGTCGGCCAATAGTTTCGCAACTGCTCTTTATATACCCAGTCACCAAGGTCCTTTCATTGCTTTTTGAGGGTTATTGACATTAACATAGCGTTACACAATTAGTTATCCAACGATAATATAAAATTCCCAACTAATTTTACGGGGAGCTTGAGTCTGAGCGGACGATCCGGTGACGCTCGAGAAGTGCCAAGTTTACGTCGCCGCCCACGGATACAGAAATACCGCGAGGTCGTGATAATGCTGACTGAGAAAATATAAATTATCTGAAACTAGTTTCGTGCATATTTTTAAACTGAATTCAAAATATCTTGTACCTATATAATTCAATGTTAGTGGTTAACCTATTTTTTCACTTGTAATTAAATGCATTTAGACATTATAACATTCAATAAACAGAATCAATTTGAAGTCAATATTATCATAGTATTATCCTAATTTTATTTAAGTAGTAGTGTTTATAGTTTTTTATCATTCGTATCAAACACACGGGCTGTTGGTCGTATCTAATTACTGCTCATAGTTTGAAGATGTGGAATTAAAACCTGTGAAAATGCCGGAAATAATCTATTTAAACTATTTTTTTTTTTCATAACAAGACGATTTTCTTCTTATTTCTATTCGATTATTGAATTTATATAATTGCAATACTTAAATATGAATTGCCTATTAGCGTCCCTTGTGATATGATAAACAGAGTGTAATTTGGATGGCGCCACGTTGCTGTTACCTTTGAATATTCGAGTGCAGCTGACGCCAACGCTTGCGACACCGCGACTGGACTCTGGCATGCAATATGCGTTTGTCTCATACGCAACCCAATGTAACAAGCTGGGCGGCATCGAAACAGTGAAAGCGATTCCATTTCATTTATTCTTTGGCTTGACTTGAGTCTGTATGAGCGTACATCGAGGGAACAATAGAGCGACCTCAGAAGGCCACAGCTGGGCAAATAAGCTCGTCATACGTTGCAATCAAAGGAGTAACAATGACATCAGCTCTATATCAGCGGGTTTATTTATTGTTCACAGTTCATTCGCCAATATATTGTATTTCGTATTTCTGTCGCCTACCATGGGATGTTTGGTGGTTTATGTTTCGATAACGTCTTTGCAACGGAACTTTGCTCTGTGCGCAGGTGCAAATATTTATTTTAACACCTACTCGTAGAACATTATTCGTGCTTGCTAAATCTGCAACTGCCTACTTTGTCAACGTTTGCCAAAAAATCTATTTTAAGTCAAACGGAGTCGACATTAACTTTGAGATGTTTTGCCAATGTCACATCCATATAGGTATTCATAAAATATACGATTACAGTAACAACCGATAAAACGCGCATAATATAGGATTTAAAAATTTAAAATCGCATTGTGTTTTGAGGACGGCAGTATCATTCCCATTTTATGTTTTGTAATAAATTCTTTACAAAAACGTAGCATCTTATGGAGAGGAAAGTATTTTTAATAATAACGTTAATTATTCTTTAATTATATTAACTAAACAACCATTCAATAAATAAAATCAAAATCTCAGTATGAACTAATTTATACATTTTTTGTGCCGTTGAGATGTTTTGTCATAGGTACCTTCCTTCTTACTCATGTGCGTGACGTCATTGAATGGTGCATGACTAACAATCCGGTAAAATTAAACACATACCACCGGCCGATGTGGACATCGATAGTTCACGGAAGTGTTACGTAGAACTATTGAAGAAATCGTACAAGTCATCGGTTTCGGAAGATACTGTTTCGTCACTGGTTTGTTTGTTGATTCCTCTGACCCCTAGGGCCTTTACCATTACTTTCGTTTCTCTTTGAGATGAGGTCACAGCATTAGATTATTGAATGGATATCTATTATCTATGAAGGAAAAAATATGTAACGTGAGAACCGAGACATGCTTTCTTAAAAGAAAAGCAAACATACATCCCAATTCCCAATATAAAAAATATTTGGATCCAAAATGCTATAGAGTATAGACTATAGATAGTGCGTAGAGTTTGCAAGATTTGGTTTGTATTATATTTTGAACTAAAATTGAAGACATGTGTACAAATATACCTATTTAGATAAGATGGCATAGTTTTGTGCTATAATAATAATTTCATAGATTGCATTCTTAAGATAAAACAAGAACATGACCGTCAATCACGAGCGAAGGCCGGGAAACGACATTGTACGCTGAAAATGACAACAATAACCAAACAATAACCATATTACCTACCTACCACTGACATGTAGTAGTATATAAAGTAATAAAGGTTTTGTATATGATATATTTTAAGATAACAACTGTATTACATATTATATTTTCTTTTCTTTTCATTTTCAGTAGGTAACTAGGTATATTCAGCGCCAACATTCGTTATTATCCCCTTTTATCCTCGTTTGTTTATATACACCTTTTGTAGCCAATACAGCATTCAAATGAATAGTATCTCATTAGTAGTAAGAAACTACTTACTTTGCCTTTATCGTTTTTTATTGTGTATTGAATTGATGAGATGCGTGTGTCGACTGAAGAGTGCCACGACCTTTTGATTGGTGGCGCTGCAATGGCCAAGGCATGTCACACAGTACAATCTTAACACATTAATGCAAGGTAGAAATAAAAAGTATTTTGCATTTCATGCTCGTCGCTCGCACAACCAGTATCTAGTATGGTTTTTGTTTTTCGTGGGACTTCGATAAACTTATGCACTTTTGTCGACGTGGTTGCTTCACGGTTTGTGAATAACGTTAAGCATCTTATCTGGTAGACTTTTCACTGCAAAGTTTTTGACACAAATCAATATGATTTTGTGTGCCTGCAATATTGTGTGACAACTGTTCAGGTCTGTAAGTTATTGAAATTAAAACGGTCGTTGGTGGTGAACGATGTATAGGAAGAAAAATATGTTGATTCTCAAAAAAATAAAAAGTTTACCATCCGAGCCCGGCATCAATCTTCATTTACCCTAAGTTTCCTTTCCACGGTATGCTTTGTCTGCTCCTGCTTGCGTTTGTTATCATTAGGTACTCTACCTAACTCTATCAAAACTTGCTTTATCAAAAAATAGTGCCGTAAGGAGAAATCAACGTTCAAAAATTGATAAATGATTAGGTTATTGTTTGTTCCTTGTAACGAATCTAAACGAAAGTTTTGCTCTCAGCCTTTCACTAATGTCTTTTGAATCGCAGAAGATCTTCCGCGAGATAAAATAGACCGCAATGTCCGAATACGCTGAGTGCGGTCAGTGAAGCTATGCCTGAGTGAAAATAAATCTTCAATTAGGTCAATCAAATGCCAAGCACGCCAACAATATTATAATATATTTTTTATCTTGGCGTACAGTAGTTGCGTATACAATATTAGAATTTTACAAGGCTGCATCCTCCATGAACGTCCAGACACGTAAATGTAAGGTTTATTACATTATCATGAAGGGGAAATTTAAAAAACGGTTTTCTATTGTTCTGTCAATTTTCTTTGCATTTAAATGGGTCTTAATCTTAAACCATTTAAAAATTCGCATCGATTCCGAGAGATTTCATTTTTAAATTCGATGTAGTAGATAGGGAGGCGAAGAGGGAAATTTTCTGTAATACTCGAGCGTGGCAGTTTAAGATATGAGAGATACCTTAGACCTAATAGAACAACCTTGTTAACTATTTAGCTCTATATGTAGTGACGCGCGCCTAGGATAGACGATCAGATTAGTAAAAATAAATCGATAGTCTGAAATACTCGAGCGCGTCAGATTAAGATATTGGGGGTTGATTTTAGTGTTTTAAGACTAAATTTAACTAATCTGACCATAAGTCCTTGACGCCGCCGAGTTATAGGGTCGCGAACTTGTAAAAAAAAAACGTTAATCCGGCATTCTCGAGCGCGGTTGTTTTTATTTTTATTTTGAAGAATATAATCTAAAACTTACTAAAAATACAAAATCTGCCGGTTTCCGCATGACCGGAAGTCTGGAGGAGCCATTTCGTCTTCGGAAAAACGCGTTGCAGCATATATGTCGCGAACTTTACTTTTTCCAAAAAATAAACAAAAAAGGTAATTTTATTTTACAAAAAAAGGGCTCTTTTCATTTTTTTCCAAATTTAAACCTTTTTTTACTTGAAGCATCATAAAAACTCAAACTCCCGGTTTTTTGAGTATATCTCGAAAACTGAGGGTGTTAAGAAAAATTGATATGAAATAACGGTGATAAAAAAAAAGAAACCCACAAACCTTTTTCGGTCAGATTAAGAGAACCCACCAACATTTTTGTCAGATTAAGAAAATATGCTTTCAGGATACCTACCGAGATAAACCTCCCCTATGAAAATCTGACGCGCTCGAGTATTTCAAAAGGACTTTTTTTTTCTGCATTTTCAAAAATTCATCGTAACTTATCGTCATGCCGTAATCGTCAGTTTTTTTAAGGGGAGCTTCCTTGGGGCCTACTTAACACCCCTTCCGAAAATCTGACGCGCTCGAGTAAATTTTTTTTTTGTGCATTTTTGATGAATTTATATGCCTAGCCCCACCACGCAAACCGGCAGATTAGTATACCGTTGTTATCAGAGGCACTTGGGGCATACGTAGTATGAATATCTGACGCGCTCGAGAATGCCCAAGTAACTGTTTTTTTTTTACATTTTTGAAAATCCGTACACGCCAAACCCACCGCTAAAATGGTTTTTACCATAGAAGCTTTTCTTTTCGAAATTATTTTCTCTTTCGATTTTGATAAGTCTCGACGACGCCGTTGAATTACGCCATTTAGCTACCTCGCCTCCCTATCTATAGGTATTAAATGGTAAAATATTTAAAAATTTAAATACACAAATATGTATGAAATGTTATGCTTTCAGATGGCACAGTTAATATCTGTGCGTTTGAACAAGTCCGATCAGCAGCCACTGGGCTTCAGGCTGCAAGGCGGCAAGGACTTCGGAACGCCTCTCGTCGTACAAAAGGTAAACTAAACAATACACATTATTTTCATAAGAACAAATTGAATGAAGATGAAGGAGAATCAGATTATTCTTTATTTCAATGTAGTGGCAACTACAGGAATATCTATCCTTTACAATAGTTGTTATGCACATTTGAAAATGTATAATTTAATTATGTGACAGTAATTTCCAAAGTAACTTTGCTAATGTGTATTCATTCGCCCACACGCGGCTATCGACCGATCGAAGCGTCGCCGTCGAGACGACATAAAAGCAGACACCTCATATTAGGTTTAATATGTTATATCAAAAGAAACACCACAGTAATTCTTGGAACTAAACGTTATGCATTTACAATAAACACATTACTCATAATTGAAAATAATTCAATTATACTGTATACAGATAAAAGAAGGAAAATTAATATACCTACCGACGTAACTAAGTTCCAAGTTTAGTTCTTTAGGTATATTTTATGTTCACAGCATAGCCATGGTTTAGAATTTATATTTTTCCCAAAAGAGACTTATTTTATTTAACTTATGTGGGTGCCTAAAATCCGCTACAAGCGATAGCACACTATTGAGTATTGTTTTTTTATGTGAAAGAAACCGTTTTGTTTAAACATTTGTCACGTTTTATCAACTTCCAGTTACTATTTAAGTGGGTGATTAGTTATCCAAAGGAGCTTTTACCACTCATTAACTGTTAGGTGACCTCGTTGATGTTGTTGCATCACTTGTACTAAATCAAGGCAAGGTTGATATAGAATTTTTAATATTAATTGTTTTAAATCTTTTGCATTTAACTACTACAGTTAAGTATAACTATAGGTGATTATCATCAATCAAAGTTTACATTTTAAATTTCTACATGCTAATAAATACAGTCACAATTTTCAACCAGCTAAAATTAATTATGAACCGATGTGATAAAATATAGATGAGAACTTTATTGAATTCGCTCATGTCAGCCTTGCATAACACGCAATAAATTATTTATCTTCCATCGTAATTCATGAATAACGGCCTATTTGGCGCAGTTAGAGACTGATCATTCAGGTTTATATGAGAAGTAAGAACTGCAAACACGGCGTTGATTGAGAGTATGTCGATTAATATTAGTTTGTGTTCGCTGCAGTTCAGAGAGCCCGTGTATAGTTGTTGCATAAAATATAAATCAACCTATAGGTACTATCTATACCTCTATGGTTCTATAGTCTATAATGTAAAGCTGAAAAGTGAACTAAGTTTGTTTGTTTGAACGCATTATACTCACGAACTACAGGACAGATTTTCAAAAATTCCTGCACCTTGATATGTTCGTGATCTATAAGCTTATTCTAAAGGTTATTTTAATCGAAACAGTACCTATATCAATAATATTCCAGAAATGGCATATTTCAATGTTTTTATTTTTTATATAAGGAATAGGTACCTAGACTTCCATGACTGTTGAAAGTACAGTTAAAAATTATTGTAATATATAATAGAAATGCCTTATATATGCAAACATTATTCATTCTCTCTCAATTGTCAAGTTACATAATGCCTAAAAGTAGTGAAATTTTCTTGATAAGAAAACAAAGAAGAAGAAGTAAAGTTCTACATCAGATTAAAATAAAGGTTACAGGAAAGTTAAAGCTCTAGAAAACTATTTTAAAGAGGAAGCAATACAATCCAGTGAACATCTTATAAACATTCTACCAAAAATAAAACTGACATCTGGTAGGTAGCGCAATAAATTCTTTAAAAATGGAGAAAGGTGCACCGAATAACGTGCTTGCAGATTCAGCGAATATTTAAGATGATGAGCAAATTACTAAGAGCCAGGTCGTTTACATGTTAAAGTACTTGTACAGTTAAGTTCATATACCCAACGTAAAAGCTACTCGAGAAAATAAAACAATTTTAATATTCATGCATGAACAATGGATATGTTCCATGGAACTTTTTCAAGATTCCAGTAAGATTCTTTATTCTGTTTGATATGGAAAGAAAATAAATTACTCTGTGATCCTATATCTGACTTCCCACTCCCACACTTAGAAGTATTCTATTCAGAAAAATCTATTACCGTTCGGATCTATACACACTCAACATTGATTGAAAAAATAAGTGATTTATTCGTTTTAAATGACAACATCTCCATTAATTTAACAGCGCACATAACAAATATGAACGTGTTCAAATTAGCATATTTGAATGTGTTAAGACACTCTACAAAATACTCTCTTTAGATTTTTTGTGTGGCATACAAAACATTATAAATGAGCGTCATATGTTGGTTTATTGTACTCGTCGTGTACATATTGTAAATTATAATATGTATATCATTATGTTACTTATCGGAACCTAATTCTCGAGAACCACACTGACATCGATCGCGATGTTAAGAATGTTAAACTATTTAAAAGTAATGATGATGATCCGAAGTAGCGGTACTTTCGCATGCCTTGTTACTTATACTCACATTAAGCATTGATGGGATATTTTATCCTTTCTGACAGTTCAATGAACTGTTAATTCCCGGATCTGCATGGTTATGCCTAATCATAACGAAACCGCTTTGTTTATTTAATGTTATAAGTGTACTAAATGGAGCGGTTGGTAACGTGTTCGTTTTTATCTCTGATGAATGGCTTGGATAGATGTGTGGGTGTCTGCTGCAAAAAATAGAGTAAGGATTAAGATTTAATCTTGTCCAAGTCACAATTCAAACATTGATTATGTGAATTTCTTTGCATAAGTATAATTTGTACCTATCGGCAGAGTGTAATTGCAGGAAAAAAATTGTTTCCCTATTCCTGGTTCTACTTACCCTGATAGACAAATGTCCTATGACCTACATAGAAATTAATTATATGTATTTATTATCAACGTATATGGAGCAATAAAACTTGTTTCTCTATTTAAAATGAAGGAAATCGAGAGTAGTTGTTCAGTCATAAGGAAAATTGCTAGTTTATCCTATCCTCCTAGACGTCGGGGACAGGTCCTTTAATCGAAGCAGGTTTACTGGTTTAGCACCGCGATGCATTCCTGTGCTCAGTGCTACCTATCCGTTGTATTTTACTTTCTCTTGTAAATAAAGCCACAAACTCCATAAAATTATTTGTTTTCCGTTGATTGTTTGGAAAAATATACGAAAAGCTCTACAAAAATTATGCATTAGGATTTCGAGGAAATATTGTAAGTATAATTTATTTAAACACATTATTTAATTTTATAGTAACTATCCAGTATGTTAACTTTTCGTTGTACGTAACTGTTAGTGATTTATTCTTAGCTTTTAATAACATTTTCGTATTTGGTCCTGATTTGCGGCTGACGTCGAATCACCATAAATGATGCAAAACAATACACACATTAAGTGCAGATGATATGATTTTTTGGTTTTATTATGGTTCTGGAGAATGACTAATGACATATAAGATAATAATTGGATGAACACTTCGCGAACTCTGACAATATAAATATTTTGAGTAAAATAATGATATATGAAAAGACCACATTAATAGCAAAACAACACCATAAATGGGTCAAATTGCTTTAAATACCTATGTATATTGTATAAGTATACGTATCATTCAGTACAAAGAAATTAAACGATTTCATCAGAGACTAAAACTATATTTACGTCAAGAGGGTATGTGAGCTAACAATTTTACAGTTTATAATTGTTTCGTTATGGTAAGCACTAAGCCTAGAGTTGGAGAGGTTTGTTGCATAATCGGGTTTTGTAGATTCGGACTTCGAACACAATCTGAGTCACGTACTGGCAGGGATTTGTTTTGAAATTAGAACACCGTGCGGCGACAGCGTTCTGTGGATTATCGCCATTGGTATTTTCATTTGTTTTTTTAATCATCGAAGGTTTAGATATCATAGCCTTGGGATTTGAGATGTATTCGTATTTGAAGGAATTTTTTAAACATAAATTAAATTATTGAAATTATTTCGGATAGAAAGGAATAATTTCTATATTACTTTCGATTAAGATAAATAATTTTTCTTGGCCATTTTTAAAACAAACGAAACAAAAAGGACTAGGTATATCTACTTAAGCATTAATTTTGTTGTTATTTCCTTATTACCGATTGCCTTACAGGAAATATTTTACGGATGCATTAATCATTTTAAAAAGGTTTTGAAGTCGGAAGATGGCCTCAGGAAAGTGTACAAAGTATAAACTATAAACTCATCTAATGTGGAGTTATTTTATTTTTCTTTTTGTGTTGTTAAACGAATATGCTGACATATCTATTTATATTTTACACATAAAATATTAATATCCTATAAACATTTAAATATGTGTAAATAGCATTTCTGCAATGGTTGCCATGAATAGAAAACCAATTTAGATTTAAGATTCAAGGTTTACAATTTGCATCTTAATATTTTTTATGAAATTTCGTGACCATAAAGAAATTTGGAAATGTTTTTAAAATATTACTTATAAGTTATAACTAAGTATTAGTTATTTTATGAAAGCTTGGTAAATTTTTATTTAATAGTTTTTTATAAGTTATTACACTAAATGACAATGACCTAACTTTAGTACTTACAGGCTACAGCTGCACTGCTGTGATATTGTTACTGGTCATACCTAGGCTAAATAAGGCAACGCGTGTGCTCAGGCGTTATATTTTGAAAGAAATAAACAATAAAGAAAATATAATATGGTATGACCTCGCACGGCGCGCGGCGGGCGGGACTGCATTAATCTCCAGTTCTTGTATTTCTGCTGCCATATATGGCATGCGCGTGCTCAGAGCCACTAAGGGCATTGCCATAGAATAACACATGAAACGCGACACTTTATAATGACTTTATATGAGAATTTAAATTAAACTTAGGTAACTCTCAATCCATTATGAAGATGGTTATTATCACAAGTAGGGTAACGAATGATTGAAGATGTAAATTGATTAACAATGGAAGGACAAACTTATTTAAAACCGTGGTAAAATGGCAGCAATTAATTATTTATGAAACGTAAATTGTTATCTGCATCACGACCGATGAGTCAAAGCTCGCGCGTCCGAGAACATTGATTCGCTTCTCTAGGTCATTAGAATGACTCTTAAATGAATTAATTTGAGAATCATGATTTGTACAATAGACAGAACTTTTTGCATTTTTGTTAAATTCATTATGATTTTGTTTTTGTTTTGATGCACGAAACTAGGAATTTAGTTTAAGTAATTTAAAATATTTGGTGATGTGGTTTATTAGTTTATTAATAAACATATTTGATATTACGATTATTACACTCATAATTTCATCCATCCATAAAAGTTAATTCAAAGTCAAACTATCTGTATATTTAACTCAGTACCTACCTAGTCTTTGACAAAATTAACGTACAGGGTCAATATCAATGGCTGGAAAAACTTGGGTTATTTAAAATTTTTACTTGCACCTGATACTTGGGTGGGGTTTCGAATAAAAGTATGACATATAGACAGCCAGGCTTTAGTTCAACGATAACCTGTATTGTTGTAGGTACAATACATGTCAATCATTACCTATTTACGAGTTCGCCAAAACTGTATTCTGTGTTTAACGGTTTTAAAGTGAGTGTGCATTATTTTGAATTGTCTCGTGTGCTTAAATAAATGTTGCTTTAAAGTTTAAACAGTTATAAAGATACATCAACTTAAATCTTAATTTAGCTGCTGGAAATAATAAAATATAATACATGATAGTGATGAATACCTAATTATTGTAAAAATATAATGATCCTTCGAGGACTTTCTCGCTGTAAAGCAACGCTTAACGTCCAACCTTGATAGCATAATACCTAAAATGACAAATTGTTAAAACATTGATGTTTAAATTTTAAACTGTTTTGACTTTTTTCCTAACCCGTTATAGTTAAACTGCAGTGGATTAATGCGTTATGCGGGTATTTAACAATTTAAGTACCTTCCGAGTAGTAAGTACCTACCCAGTTAGTTAACACAGCACTTCTACTTAAGAATGTTAGATGTGACCTATATAAGAAAAATAAAATTGATACACTGTGTATAATTTTATGATGACTTGACAAAAGATGACTTTTTACCTTTTGGTGGTGAACGTTGTTCTTTTAGCAATGATACGTTTAAATACTTATTATTTTTTAGCTGCATATTTGAAGCTGCTGGCTCAGTTGGTTTTGTTTGAATATAATATGGGTACTTTTAAAAATGAACACACGTGCAATGAAGACCAGACGGTTGGTTGGTTCGTATGACGTCACTTGCGTTTCCTTCCGCGCCCTCCCCACATTCCAGACTTCATTGCATTCTTGCAAAAAATACTTGTTTAGCCTAGAATATAACCGGTACACGTACCCTAGACTTCGTTATTAAACCAAGGCGATTTAATTTTTTAAGCGATTACGCGTACCATCGTAATATTCTGAGCTCATACTGTTTTAATACCTACCTATACCGTAATAAATGCATTAAGTATAAGTAAATTATTATGTGGAGACGTTGAACTTGTTATTCTTATTGGAAACGATTCCGTTTGCTTATTGGTTAATGGTTTATTTACAAATGGATAAAGTAAACAATAACAGCTGTTTGTTATATAAATATTAGTTATGGATAAAGCGTACCGCGACAGTAAAAATAATAAATTATATATTTTGAGAACTTTTTAAAAGCTATAAAAACGGAAAGAATTTCATGTATTTGAAAAGCAGCTGCGGCGGTCGAGGGACCACTTTAGGACTTTTACCTACCTTTGAAATGTCACATATCAATTCTCGTTACCAATTCGTTACATATGAAAAAATAAATGAAATAATATTGTTAGTTCTGTCAAAAAAGCTATAAACTTTGTGTCAAACAGTACCTAACCAATTGTTTTTTTTTTCTAATAGTGAGTAGGAGAATAGGGCAGGTGTGTAATGGATGTTCGTATGACCAATAAAACATCCATTATTATGACCGTTCATGGTGCTATTTCGTAGGTTGTTTTTAGTAGTTGGCTTGAATTCATTCTATGCTCTCTAAATATTTATGTGATTAAATAATTTAAATATAAAGTGATCATAACAGAAAAAATATTACAAAATGATTTAAAGTAGCTATATATATTTTAAACATTAACATTGAGACTTCAGACTAGGTAATTAATAAATTTATAAGGATTTTTTGGTAAATGAAATTACACTCATTTTGTATTAATTGATATTGCGTAAAGATTAGACAATGACTAATATATTTTATCATATTGTATTTGTTGTGTTGTAATTAAGTTACGGACTTAAATATATACAACTAGGTACATATTTAGTTTGATAAGCCAGCTTTTGCTGCTCTAACATATGGTATGTTTATATAAGTAACGTTCAATGTTAAGGACCATATCAAAAGAAGTTTGTCCTCCTTTAGTCATTATACGGTTAAACTACATCCATTAAACATTTAGATAATGTATATTTAGGTGTTAGTCTTGAGATACTCAAAACCTACCAAGGTATTGAACCTTGACTTCTTTTATTTTAGGTCTAGGTAGAGTGTGGTTATCACAATAATAAATAAGTATAACACTTAAACTTGACTGACCTAGTGTAGGGTGAAACAAAACACTGGAATTTAGTTATACCTAAATCTAAGTATTAAACTTGAATTAAGTTATAATTAAAGTTTCTTAGGTACTTAGTTAAGATAGGTAATATTTAATATCAAGCATCTACAGATGTCACAATATAATCTGCAACGTCCAAAAATGTCATCTTACATCTAATATGACTATTATTGCTATTCTAAAATGGCATATTAATCTTTCAGGTTAATGGTGGCAGCGCGGCTGAACGTGCGGGGCTGCAGGCTGGAGATGCACTGATTCGTGTGAACAACACTGAAGTATACGCTCTGCGTCATCAGGAAGCACAGGACGCAATCAGAGCAGCTGGCCCCATGCTGGAACTCACTGTACAACGGTAGGTCAAGCTTTTGTGACGTCCAATGGGCAGAGGCTAGCTGTTTGTACAATGAGTGATAGATAAATTATTGCGACCACGACCCATTTCGATTCCGCGATGCAGGATTTAGCAGCATAAAAAGTATAATTACAAAAACAGTTAATTCAATTCAACGGTATTTGGATGTAATTTAAATAATCATGTAAATTAGGTACATAGAAGATTAATATTAATAAGAAGTTATGATGATTAGAAACAATATATTTCAATGTCGGCATAAAAAAGGTAATTGCGGTTGTTCCAACCTTCTGAAGACGGCGCCCAGCTTCCGCCGCATTGCATTAAATAACATTAACGATATTGACATTCAAGATGCATTCGTGTTTATTGACTTGAATGCTACTTATATGGTAGCCAGCTGCTTATCTTCATTATGCAAGCCACTTGCGTAATGGAAGACTTGTAAAAAACATTGTCTTTCTTACTATGTATTACCTAATTTATAAATAGGTTTAGAAGATATGGTGCTCTACGAAATTGATATTGTCCTTTTAACTAAAATAGCATCGTTTGAATTATTATATCAATCATTATTCTTGTCATTTTTGATCTTTCATTACAATTATATTTTTCATCATTTTCTTAATTATACAGAAACAAAAATCATAACATAAGTGATAAAATCGCACCGCGCACCAAAAAAAGACAAACAAACAAACACACTTTCGAATTTATATAAGGAGGATAATATAGATTTGTCTGTAACATTGCAGCGGTGGTGGCACCTGGAAGCCATCAGTGACTCCGACGGGCAGTCTGCCGAGGCCGGGCACTCGACCGCTGGGCGCCAATCCGACGCCCGTCACCAACACATCACTCAAAGCAAACCAACAGCCTTCCCGCGCTTTTGGTTCTGGACACAACAACGTCGCCAAACCTTTTGGTTACGTTAGTATTAGTTATTGTCATTATAATCATTAGTTATTACAAGCCAGCTAAAGTTAGATTTCGTCCGCGTGTTATGAGAACCTATCTCTCAGATCAAGAGAGAATCAGATTTCTGCCACTGTAAGTTACGTTATAATTCGTCAATAGTTTCAAATATAATATATGTATGTGCTGCAAACAATAAGTTTTCTATTTTTATTTTTTATATTTCATAGATTTTAATGAAAGATGACGAACGATAAATTCGCTGAAAATATAAAAATGTGTAGGACCTGTAGATTCGTAAATTTCGTAATATGATATGTCACGGTTTTCCCTGATGCATGATAATATTCTTCTATTTACGTGCCTGTCTAGAAACTCACGAAAACTTTGATTTATAACAGCTTATTATTTCTTTTTAAGATGAACGGCACTGACTCCGTAAAAGGCATCGTGAATAAGCAATACAATACGCCTGTCAACATGTACAGTGATAAAACCATTGCCGAAACTCTATCAGCCCAAACTGAAGTTTTGGCTGGAGGCGTACTCGGGTAAGTACTTCGTCCATAAATAAATTACAGAAATAATAAAGTTTGATAGAATATATAAAATTATATCTGGTCTACACATAATCTGATTTTTAATCATAACAGAGTCAACTTCAAGAAAAACGAGAAGACCTATGATGCCGAGAAAAGCGCTGTATTCAAAGTTCTGCAAGAAGAACAAAACGACCCTGAACCAGGTAAAATGGCAATAACATAAATAAAGTCGAAAATAATTGAAAGTAAGTTTACAAAAGTTATAAGGAAATCTTTGGTAGAAGAATATGCATACTATTTGCTTGGATTAGGACTGTCATATATATGAATGAATGAATGAATATGCATATAAAGTGATATATAAAGCAATAAAAAACAAAGGGAATCGTTAATTATTTTTAAAATCTACCTACTTCTAAAAGTTTACTTATACCACTTATACGCGGGTATTCTGTCCTCTATGTATATAACATAGTACAATAAGAATGATCTCAAAGATAAATAATTAAATGTATTTTCATTGAAAAGTTGGGGAATAATTTATTTATTTGAGTGAGTAGCTATAGTTCCTATACGAATTGGCAATGGTTAATAAGGATCAAAATTGATATAAAGCTGAAGCGCCGTCCGCTCCGACGACACCCGCGCCAGTGAGCGGTCTGAGGCACGTCACCGCGCCCGTCACCAAGCCCGACGCGCCGCTCAACAACACGGGCGGCCTGCCGGTCGGACAGAACATTTGTGAGGATTGCGAACGCCTCATAACGTAAGTCGAACGGTCATCGTTCGACACGGTCGCAAACGTTTCTATGCATTCCAGCTCTATAGGGCTCTTTTCGGCATCCTGTCAAAATCTTTAAAAATATTTTTTTTTCGACTTCGGTCGTCGTTTGTCGCTCGCTAGGCGCAATAATCGTGCGTTTAAGGGATATTGTAGAAAAAGGTAATTAAAAATGGTAATTAATGCAATATTTACTAACCCGCCTTATTTAAGTCGTACCGTTTATCGACTTTTATCTTTCCGCATCAAGAGAGAGATTCTTGAGAGACTTTCGACGGCATACAAGTGTTTTTAATAGTAATTGGGGGATCAGCAGAGGCGTCCAACACGTTTTATTCACGTGCAAGCGTGACGCGTGCCGGGGCACCGGGCGGTGGGTCTCGCTCGGTGCATGGCCGCGGGCACAGCGCGCCGCCGCAGCCCGCACCGGCCCAGCGGCCGCCGTCCCGCGGCGCGCGGCCCAGCGCCGTGCCCGCGCGCCTGGCGCCCGAGCCGCCGCACCGGCCCAGCATCCCCGTCGGCTGCCACCAAGTGTTGCCAGACGGCCGGATAGCCCTGGGAGTGCCGGCGCACCCGCAACCGCTCCCCGACGATCTGCCCGTCGTCCATGACCCGCCATACTGCTCCGAGTGTAACGCCCAGATAGTGTAAGATGAGCCCGGAATGCCTGACGTTTTTGCGCCCGTGTCGAACTGTGCATTAGTTTAAATGTGGTACCGTAGACGTGCCTTTTATACACAGAGCGTTAATAATTTATGAACGTTTATTAAATACTCGACATTTAATACTCGAATAGTGTAATAATATTATTTATGAATGCAAAAATCTGTGTATCAAAGGCATTATTGTAATATAATATGTTGGTATGGCGGCCTCTTTCCGTTCCGTGGAATGAACTAGGTACGCTAAAGATGCCGTGGACCGAAATAACTTGATCACCTTACTCATTTATCGTCACTATATCTAATGGTATATTATCGTTAATATTGTTCATTATCATATTTTATAATCATAACTCGCCTATATGTGTACACAAATGATACATCATTTCAATAACTCATGTCGTCAATTGTCATGTATTCATAGTTATAAGTATTAATGTAGTATGTGCACTTGGCATGGTGTCAATAGGCTGCACCGTGTAGACGACGCGTAACTCGCCTTGTAGATTGAAGCACGTATCATATACATGAACAGCATGAAATGTTATGTAATAATCATAGATATGCAAGGTTACTGTTTTAGTTGTAATTGTTTAGCGAAATATCACGTTAACTTGACGAGAACCATTTAAAATGGATCGCTTATAAAGCTATTCTTGCATTTTAAATAGTTTAGTTT
Source organism: Colias croceus (assembly GCF_905220415.1). Classification (NCBI taxonomy): domain Eukaryota; kingdom Metazoa; phylum Arthropoda; class Insecta; order Lepidoptera; family Pieridae; genus Colias; species Colias croceus. Next base: position 7,134,042 of record NC_059542.1, read on the forward strand.
TAGTAGTAGGTATCTCATATTTGATGCGCTCGAAGAATATTTTTTTCGTACCCATAATATGAATCCACCGTCCACGCATTTAAATAATAGGTTTTAAAACTTTTTCATTACATATATTTTTGACTCACGTTCTCCACTATAATTTAAAATATTTCATGAATATCGTAGTAGGTATATTAATGTGTTTAATTCAACAGTGGCGTCTTCGTACGTATCAAGGACAAGAACTTGCACGTGGAGTGTTTCAAGTGTTCCACTTGCGGTACATCCCTCAAGAACCAGGGCTACTACAACATAAATGGTAAACTGTACTGCGACATCCACGCCAAGCTAGTGGCTCGCCAGAACCCACCAGCCGCGAACATGGAGCCAGTTACTGTGCCACCGTAAGTTTTATTTTTATTATAGCCTTTGAATATGAATATTAAGAGCATACATAATCCCAATATCTAAGCATTTTACGTAAAAAAAAATTTGTTGTCTGTAAAGTCGGTTTACTGACGATAGTTGAACGTGACAACGTCCGATTGTGCTTCTTTGTCGCTCGTTCCGCGCTCTCGCTCGCACTTCAAGCCTTACATGGAACGCCTCAGATGAGTCAGAGCGAGGTAACGCCGCATGAGTCATGTTTTTTCGTGCGTGCAGCCGGCTTTATCGAATTATAAGACGTTGTCACGTCAAAAAAAGGTTATGATTTGCTAAAAGTTTATTGGCTAGTTCAAGCTAGTTTGATAGATTTGCAAAATTGCCGTTTTTTCATACCTATGTATTTTATTTGCAGTGGTGGTCGCATTCCGACAAACACGTACACAACGCCCCTTCCTCCGTTGTCAACTGGAAATTACACCAATGGTTCTTCGTCATTATTTAGCGTGAGTTATTTAAAATTGCTTTCAACTAGATAAAAATATTTTTCTTTTATTATAGCCATTCGCTCATTTTACCCCAAGGTTAAATGTAGTTATGCTATTTTTAACTTTATTTGTTTAGATCATAGTATAAAATTAGTAAATAATAAATACCTACTCCATGTGTTCGCGAACCAGTGGCGACGTTTTGGCACACACATAGCATTGCAGTTGGGGAATGTTATATTTGACCTTGATATAGTAATCAAAATAATATCTATCATTGGTAATTAATGAATAGTACCTATTAAACCACTAGAGGATTCACACTCCGTGGAGCAGTTAGGTAAACAAGTGTTGGTGATTCAAAGTTACAATGTTTACAGTTAAGTAACATTCATGGTTTTAGTTTTGATTAAATTATTTTGTAGATTAAGTACCTATTTAATATTTAAGAAGTGCCTTTATATTGTTTTCGCATCAAGTAATTTCATTGTAATTATTGTTTGTTAACAACACCCAATGGTAGGTATATTATTTGATTATAACTTTAATCAATAAGACTTTAATTCAACGTAAACAGAATCGTATCGTTATAATTATAAAGCCAAGGTAGGGTAATTGCGCTGGTTTGCCGTCCAGCTTCTGTTTTCGTCCATTTGACTGACCTGCTACAATCACGTGCGTAAAACTTGAATACAAACCTACCTTCCCGCGCAAGTTTGCACTTTTTACGGTCCATAATGTTTAAGCAACAGTACTATCAACATGAAAATTTGATTTGACTAGAAGTGAGTTCAAAAAATTAACGTAAAAGTGGCCGCTTCGAAAAATTTGCCGGCGAGAAAAGTTCATGGTAAGCTAAATCACTGTTTTAGCTAGTTTACGTAATGTTTTTGGTACGTATGTTTATTTATAAGCATAATAAACGCAATTATAAGTGTTTATCATACTTTTTAATAATACTTTTCGAAATATTAAGTGGACGGATACTAGGTTACCAAATTCTCAAAATATTTGGTTTTCGTCCAAGTGGACGGAAACTCAAACAGCTACGTGAATATTTGTTAGGGTCATTTTACTTTATCGGACCTTTAAAATACTGAATAGTTTCTCCCGAAGTGATCTTTATTGCTAATAATTTAGTTTTTTTGGTTTCCGTCCACTGCTATGTCAGTGCTGCCAAAATAAAAAAATATTTAAAGAAGTGGACGAAAACTAAATTAAGCTTTAAATGTTTTAGTTTTCGTCCATGAATGAGTATTGGAGTAGATAAAAATTAAATATAGCTATTCTTTTGCATTACTTTTCGTCTATTTTTACGTATTGAAAAGTTTTCTATTCAGTATCTTCCTTATAAATAATTGGTGAGGGCCAGAGTGTTGTAGGTACCTAATATTGTCATTCATTCAGTCATGTATCATTCTCCTTATGTGAAGTAGAGTCAATTATTCGTAGCATAAATGGGGGTAGGTCAGACATAATACACTGTATTTTTCTTGATTATCATTCACTTGAGTATCATCTTTTATTCTAGGTCTGTTTTGCCAATGCAGTATTTTTTTATTATACTTACTCAACGTATCCTCAGAAAGATCTTATTGTTTTTAGATGGCCTCGAAGGAGTCTAAGAAATCTAGAAAAAAAAGACGCTGCGTACACTGAAGATTCTGTAGCTAAAACTTATTATTATGGCTGTGTGTGTATAGTACGTTTCATTTGATAAAGAAAGTATTAGAATGAAAATTTTTGTTGTTAGAATGAATATTTCTGTTTTTTGATGTTATTTCTTAGTCCTGTAATTATTACTTGTTTCATTTAAATTGTAAGGAACGCATTCCTTTCTTTATTACGAATGATTATACAGTCATCACTAACGCCTATAAGGACTGCCAAGTGCTACATAGATCTCAGTGATGACTAGTTATATTGATTATTATTAGTAAAACCACAAGTAAAACTAAACCTGTAAGGTAGTGAGAAATTGTAATGTTAATTAAATAAACGTATATATTTACGTGTAATTGATTTTTAACTTAATAGTTGACCTACCCTCCTTTTTCTACACGGTGGTCGAAAACTAGCTTACACTAGGACGAAAACCAGTTTTTTTGGACGAAAACTAGCATTTACCCTACTTTTGCAGAAAATAATTTAAATAAAAAGATACATCAAAATGATTTATTTTCCCTTAATATTATCTTAAAGAAGACTATATAAGGACTTAAAAAAAATATTATATGTTTAAGGAAGGGTGCTCCAAAATATTTATTTCGTATCACAAAGTTGGCAACTCCTATAATTGGACGAAAACCAGCGCAATGACCCTATTGCTTGATAAACAATTTACAAAATACATTAAATTTATCTAATAATATAGTCATGTACCTACGTAAAGAATGCTTCATTATTCATTACTAGATACATCCGTTTGTCAACAAAACTATTACTTAACTTAGTTTTCAAGAACCATCGTTCGTGTTGGCAGAATCTGTCTTCACTGGAATCGGGAATTGCCATTTAAGAAAGAGTTATGAGATGAGAAGAACCACCTTTCACTAGTGACATTGATATTACCATCTAGATCATAATATTATAGTTTATACTCTAACGCGACATATTAGGTTTTTAAATTCTGTGGTGACATTGTATCTAACAGAATACATAAATAAACTGATGGTATCTAATATAAAACTATTGTTGCAGCCATCGAGCAACTTGTCAGGCCCGAAGCCGTTCGGCTCGTCGATCGGCTCGGCGTACTCCCCGTCGCTGTCGCCGCGCTCCGCGCCGATGTCGCCCGCGCGGCCCGTGGCGGCCCCCGCGCCCGCGCCTGCCCCCGCCCCACCCGCACCCCTCTCTGCTCCCTTCGCACCGAGTAAGAGAGTCACTTTTGCTGTTTAATTCTTGTTACATTATTATGTCAACATTTATAGCACTCGAAAGGAAACAGCACCACTTGTGTTGTGTTTGTAAAACCTTAAATTTAAATTATTTTTGCAATTGGCAATTGTGAATCGAATACAATATATAGGTACCTAGTTAAAAGATAATAACGTGGTGTCACTTATTTCCTTTTGGGTTGTTTATATTATAATCGCATAGTAAACCAATGTTAGCTATAGCCCCGTGAGGAAGTATTGTATATATAAATGCGCATATAATGCCGATACTAGAACAAAGAGTACTTATTTTTAACTGCACATTTTTTTAAAGATTAAAGATAAAGTTACAAGCATTGTTACAAGCAATAATGTGCACGTTGCCTGCTTATCTATCAATTACAAAGAAATATCCAAAGAATGAAAGATAAGAATAGTGCCTAGATAGTATACAATTACTCAACTGAGAAGACAGCTGTTGATCTATTTGAAGACATATAACCGTTATAGGTAGTCGATATGTGTTAAAATAACATAATATTATGTACATAAAAATGGATATATATATCAAGAAAACTAAAAAGGAAGATATTTGACCAATCTCTCTTTGGTTCTATTTTGAATGGACCTTATATTTTCACATTTTGAGTCTAGTCAATAAAATATAAGTAATTATGTACCTATATTTTTTTTATAATTGGGTAATGGATTTATTGTTTGTTTTGAAAATTTATATTATGTTATTACTTTTAATTTAAGTATAGTTCTAAGGATGTACATTTAGATCTGATATAAGAAATCATTTTGTTGAAGACCACATTGCCTTTTTAATTAGTTTTCTAAATTTTCAAAATTTTATTAGGTACCTACTCTAGATTTTTATTTTTGCATGATATTCTATTTTACGTTTATACTAAGATAAACAAAATATACGGAAAGTAATCTAAAATATTATATTTAAACGCAACTCCAAAAATTGGGTGTATTAAATTTGGTTTGTTTTTGACAGAGGCACCTGTTTCAATGTTTAAAGGTAATAATATAAATAGAAAGCATAAATAACCGCAACACAGCTTCATAAAGCAAACAGGTTGTAAATAAACAGTAAATGCGCTCTACGCGGAACGCCAATGCCAGGCACAGCACTCTAATTAATTTCACTTATGCCCATTATAGTTCAAAACTTTTGAATCCTAGTCAACTGGATTAAATAACCGTCATGCTTTCGTAAGAATTATTTTCTATTTTTAAGCTTTCTTTGTACTTAAGAGAACGTAGAATTTTTCAAATTAACTAATGTATATTTTTATTATTTTTTCCCTCCCTCCATTCTTAACGTTTGCTATTGATAACACGCTAACAGCCAAAAATGTAAAAAGCATTGTGTGGCCCCCACCGAATCCTCCAGAAGACGAAACACCTTTGGCGAACTCTTCAGAAAATGTTTCTAATAAACATTTAGCAGAAACTACCTTCGTTTCCTCTGAAAGTATGTCAACGAAAGCTACTGCTGAATCTAAAGTAGCAAAAGAACAACTTTCATCAGGTGACCAATTTATATCAACATCACAAGAAACAGCATTTTCTTCTTCCGTTTCATTTTCATCCGCTTCTACGTCAGCTGCAACCACAGCGTCTTCATTTTCTAAATCATCAGTACAAAGTGAACAGACTCAAATGATGCAAGAAGTATCGAATTGCACCGTCCAATCATTTTCAGAACAAGCAACATCTGAAGAACAAAGCTATGTGCTTTACCAATCAGAAGGCCCTGGCCCAGTAACGTTCATTCCAACCATTGGTGGCATTTCACGCATGGACCAGAAATTAATGCATGATGTTACAGGTTTTCAATTAAAGCAAAATGATATTTTGAAACCATCGTCATCTGTCATAAACACAGAAATATTGCAACCAAAAGGAGGCATTGCCGATGAAGGGAAAGGAAATAAATTTGATGCTCAATCCATTCAATTTTCAAACACTCAAAACACAAGAAATCATTTAAGCTCAAACTTTACTGAAACAAACAACACTTTAATTCATTCTAAAGAAAACAAAACCCAACAAGAATCGAACACGTACTTTGATGGAAAAAAAGGTAATGATGAAATTGCAATACAGCCTACAGAATGTTCTACTAATAACGCTAATATCACAAACCCTATTAAAAATAGTGCTCTTTTACAAATTTCCCATGAGGAAATATCTTATCCGCCACTTAAAACAACTCAGCAATGCCTTTTTAGTGACCCCAATCCATGCTTAAATGAAATCCAACATTTTGAAACTAAACCTCATAACTCAACATCAAAAACATCCGTTAGTCAAACATGCGAGCAAAAAAGTAATGTTTCTATATCCCAGGAACCAATGCCTTTCGTAGCAATGGGTTTAAATATTTCTTCTCCAACCTTGTCGCCCATGGTAAATGCATTAACAACTAATCCAGAAAAACCATTTAAATGTATAAATGATATTTGCACAGGTAATGAGAGTAATTTGAAGGAAACTGCATTATCAACATCTACTAATGCACACGTTTATTCGACAAATTATGAAAATAAAGAAATTATAAACAGTTCCACACAGGTATTAAGTCAGTCCGATATTCAACGCCTCGATAACAAAAAGATTATCAGTACGTCTATTAATTCCAACAAACAATCCACTAATAATCTCCAATCATCTTCACAAGTATCTGCATTTACACCTGTAGGTAAATATACACACCCCCAATCGTCACATATTAACTCTAAACATTTATCAACAAATTCAGAGAATTCCGCCATTACCACTTGCATAAATACTCAAGGAATGTCTTCAGTAAAATCTACTAAAAGTTACTATGAACATTTAAATAAAAATGAAATGTATTCATCGACTGCCCAATTTGGTTCAGGATTTCACCACATGAACTCTAGAATAAATGATACTAATACTTACAATTCCATTCATCAGTTTCAACAACCTGAAACATCTGAACCTATTCACGTTTCGAATAGTAGTCAACAATCATTTATGCCAGTAGTAAATCCTGAAAATAAATTGTCAAACAGTTATCATAATATATCTTCTCCTCTAGTGGTTCCCTCTCCTTTGCACCCTAAGTTGGCAGAAACGAAAGTTTCTATACAAGACACGAAAAATATAAAATTTAATAATAGTCATATTTCTACGGCTTCTCATCCTGTTTCAGATGAAAATATTTCACGAGGATCACCACCTCGAAGTCGTCCTTCGACTCCAAGCCTTATAAATAAACCTGCGCCTATAATACCACATTATCAAATGAATTTAGCTACTGTGGAACATTATGCGCCAGAAAGCCATATTTATCAACCCTCTGGTGGGGAAGGAAGCCGTACACCAACTCCAAAGCCAAGGCCTCGAACACCTTCTCAGGGTCCAACCTTCAAAGCTCAGGCTCCTCGTATAAAAGACAATGCCCCACAATCTTACTTAAATCAAAATCAGCCTTTTTCACACCAACTACCCTCAACATTTCAACAAGAGCAAAATTTAACTCAAACAAACAACATGCTTAGCAATGAAACAAAACATCCTTTATTAAAAGAAGAACAACGCTCAAATAATGAACGCCAATCGGAAAATTACAAAGAAGGAAATATGTCTGTAAAAAAAGATAGCATGATGAATCAGAATTATGGACAGAGACAGATGGAAACCCAGAATGTTGCTGAATATGGTAACACGACGGTGCAAACAACTAGAAAAACATTTGAAGAATATGAACAAATACAGTCAGCTAAAATGATAGAAATAAAAAAAGGTGCTTCATTGTCTTCTGATTCATACCAACCTGTCGAAGCTTTAATTCGCCCATCTGCTATTAACTCTAAAAAATCTTCTTCTGCCATGAGTTTTACTCCTACTACACCAAGTTTTTCTTCTAATCTTACTAATGAAAATGTGGATACCACTAGACAAACTCATAAAACAGCGTTTGAAATGAGTCCTTCTATTTCTGGTGCTAACCGTGGTCCGGTGTGTGATCCTCCCCCGTCAACAGGTTCCAGTGTAGGGGCTGCCGCTCGTGGCAAAACATTTGGCGTGTCATCGGCTCCTAAACGAGGGAGGGGTGTTTTGAACAAAGCTGTTCTACCTGGCTCTCGCGTTCCTCTTTGCGCTTCTTGCAACGGCAACATTAGGTGAATAAATGTAAAATGCGTTTATGCGTTTGAATTGTGTGTTGCATGTTTATGTAGATATAGGGATAATTATCTCTTATGAATGTGGTCTTTTACTGTATTTTACGCGTGTATTTTAAATGTTTTTTTTTCTCTTAACAAGTGTTTTGCTTTTTAACGAGTGTTGTTTACATAGATGTTTTATTTTCTAACAGCTAATGAAACACAAAATATCACCAATACACATAAAATGGAATTTAAAAGTCCAGCTGAAGAACGATTAATAAGAAAAATGGCAAAAATGGCTTTAAACGGATATGAAATTGGTATACAGAGGAAAATCAAACCCGCAGATCACATACAATCTATGGCCGATAGAATACAAGATACGATAGTCACAAACCACCCCTTAAATTCAGAAAACACATCATCTGGTGAAAACAGTCGTGATAATACACTTAAAAGACCATCAGCCAAAGTAACAGACAGAGTATTTAAGCAAGCAGAAATTAATCTACCGCTATTAAATGCATCAAAAGTAAACAGTTCCAATGGCGAAGCACCTCTTCCACCGCCTTTACCAACGACTCCAATTCCAGTTTTTCATAGTCGCAATGCAATGAAGAATTCGATGACAACCGAAGATTCTGTTTTGCTTCAAATAACAAAAGATTTAACTCCTGGAGAGAAAGTTCAAAACGGGAACATGTATTTAAGCTGTGAAGATTCAAAAAAAGATAAAGTAGACAATATTTACACAAATAGCTTACATCAAAGGTCCAACTACAATAAATCGGCATTTTTAAATGATTCACCTTCGTTCGAAATTCACAAAAGTGACGCTAAAATTGAGTCAAACTTTTCAAACACCATGAGCAAAAGGAAACTATTTGAAAGAAGTGATGCCATTAATGATACAAATTTCTCAACAGATAACAGTTATTTACAATACAAACATAATGACACAAATATTAACATATCAGACAAAAATAATATATACAATAAAACAGGAAACAAAACTAACAACAAGATCATAAATTCTGTAGAAAATGGGAAAGAAAAATCTTCGGAAGGTACAGATGAGTCTCAAAATATATCTTGTAATTTATATGATAATACACTGTATACTTATAAAAATGCTAAAACTGAAAATGATATATCGAATGGACAGAGCTTAAATAACGATGACTATTTGAATCGAATTAATACCAATAAAGATAATACAGAGGAGACCGTTGTAAGACGGCGGGAAAAGAAAAATATTAAAAAAGATGACGGTAGAAGGGATTCACATATCATTGCTAGGCCATTAAGTACCATGACCTCACTTGATGTTGCCGATGGACACTACATATGTCACGTATGTGACAAAGCTATTACCAGGTAACCACATTCATTTACATTTACATTGTAATCTACAATTCTAAATATACTTGATATTTAAATTATTTGGCATGGTCTTGATAGCATGGTTTATTTGTTTACTGTTACAAAATAACTGCACGATTTAATAATTTAATTTTAAATAAATATTCATTAATATTTTTGCGAAACGTTTTATACTAACATTTTGGATTTATTTTGTATCAGGGGTCCATTCATAACGGCTTTGGGACGCATATGGTGTCCAGAGCACTTCATTTGCGTCAATGCTACGTGCCGTCGCCCCTTGCAAGATATCGGGTTCGTTGAAGAAAATGGTCAACTGTATTGTGAATTCTGTTTCGAACAATATATTGCACCATCGTGCGATAAGTGCCACGCTAAAATCAAAGGGGTAAGTAGATAGTATAGAATATAGGTAAATAGGTAGAAATAACTGAAGCAGAACACGTGACCCTAACATTGTTGTTGATTTTCCCAGGATTGTCTTAATGCTATCGGAAAACACTTCCACCCCGAGTGTTTCAGCTGCGTTTACTGCGGTAAACTTTTTGGAAATAATCCATTCTTTTTAGAAGACGGTCTACCATATTGTGAAGCAGGCAAGTCAATTGGATTATGACAAACAATTGAGATTGAATAATGTATATTTAGTATGCCCATATTCATAAATTTATATACATTTTAGACTGGAACGAGTTATTTACGACTAAATGTTTCGCATGCGGTTTCCCCGTGGAGGCGGGCGACAGGTGGGTCGAGGCGCTCAACAATAACTACCACAGTCAGTGCTTCAACTGCACGGTGCGTATGATGAGAGCCCTACTGAAACAATACATGTTATACAATAATTGGCCCCCCGAACTTTACCGTTATATTTTGTCAAACCATTTTGAAATATGAAATAAATGTTTCTATTGCTAAAACATAAAATAGTCAAAACAATGTTTTAACGTGAGATGTGCGATTCCTGTTATGAAAAATATCTCCCTTCTATATTCTGCGATGTTCCTTATGGATATTTTTGTTTAATGAATAACTTACACTTTTCATTCATTTATTCAAAAATCGAACGGTTATAATGAGGTAAACATGCTCTATATTCATTACATATTATCTTCTTAATCATTTTCTACACACAGCTCGTCATACGCTGCCATTCAGTGTTATGTTCCCAACTAATGTGTGTAATATATCCTCGTGAAAATTAACACAAGTTTGTTAAATAAAATATATAATATAAACATAAGTACCTTCTATAAACTCCAGAAGGTTTTTTGTGATTTCGTAGTTGTAGAGTAGTTTTAGTGGTATTGCCTGAGATTGCTATGTAATCGTAAGTTTGAGTGTTTTATTGGGAGGACAAAATGTTTTGGCTATTATATGTAGATTTTTTTATATATTTTGTACAGTGTTTTTTATGTTTAAAATGTAGACTTTATTTTATTGTCCATTTATTTTTGTGTCTATAGTTTATAACTGAATAAGTCAACATGAATGATGAAACTTATTAAATATTGTATTTTTTTGTTAAAGGTGTGCAAAAAAAATCTCGAAGGACAGAGTTTCTTCGCCAAGGGAGGACGACCTTTCTGCAAGATTCACGCCCGCTAAAAGTCCACCAAAAATTATTTATAACTCTGATACTGTTTATTCGACTGTTACTTTTCGCCCAGTCTCTCTTTCTCCTCCTAAACCATCCGCTAATACTAGTCCACCACAAAGGACCAGAAAATTGGAAACACCCCTCCACTTTGATGGAGGACTGTTTTCCGATATAAGAAGTACGGATGGAAAGTTATTGAGTAAAGTAACCGTAGATCATATTCACAGCACTACAAAACACGATGTGACTGATTCGCCTAATTTGTCAGAAAGTTTTGGACCTGATGGACATAAAGCTGTTATTGACGATATTATCAAAACTGAAAAAATTATTAATGAGGATGTGATAAAAGTAAAATTTACTCCTGTTCCTCCTGAAATTGATTCGATTTCAAGACTTTCGCCTTTCCTTAAGAACAGATCTCTGACTCCAATAAATTTCATAAGAAACGATTACGATGATCTTACAAGTTACCAAATTGTCAATTCATTGTGCAAAGAAATGCATCTTCTGCATCCTTCAGATGGGAAAATTATTGAAAGCGAATCAAATCAGAATGAGGCAAAGTCAATTCAGCGCGAACATAGTCCATTAGCTAACACAGAAATACCAATGAAACTGATAAACATAGACAGTTACTTAGAAGAATCTCTAAATAGATTATCTGAAACTAAGGATAATACTTGTATGGAAAATTTGGAGGTTGGGGGAGAAAGAGAGACAGTAATAAAAGATGCCTATAATAGACTTAGTCAAGAGAAAATCCTAGAAGAGGCAAATACTATAGTTACAACGGATAAGAAAGAAGATCAAGCGGAATGTGTATGGAGGTCATCTTGTACAACCTATTCTGTTTCTGCTGAGGATGCGTTTGAAATAAAGTCAAAATTGAACAGTGTCGAGAAAATAAATCCGGGAGTTTTAAGCGCTATATATAACCTGCCAATGCATTATCATGCAGCAATCTTATGTTTATTTTTAATTGTATATAATCTTGTTTACCAATATATCAAACAAAATTGCCACGGCAATAAAAATAACGCTACAATATAGATGAAATTATCATCTTATCAAATTATTTGTAGTTATTGTATACTAGTCAAAAATTTTGGATATTAAAATAAGTTTTCCGGAATTCATTTCTGATTTACATTATTATTTTAATAACTGTAAATAATTGTAATACTAAATATGCTTTGATAATTTGCATACTATGTTTTTAATACTACATAATTAACAATTGGGTGCTTTCATTTTATTGAATTTTGCGCGCAATATTGTGATAAATCGTTTCCTCTAATTTTACATAAGGCTTTGTACACAGCTTCCGGAATGTTTTTAATAAACTAACATTAACAGATTTAAAAAAATTGCGGAAAAATATTTAAAAAATTATTGCAATGTTGTCGAGGAGAACCAAATGGTGCACCAATTATAATTATAAATCCTACTAAGTATGTATAGTGTGTATAGATTGATTATTATTATTACGACATACTATTTTAACCTTTAACTTGGAAATCAAAATACATCATTATGTATCTTTATTTTCTTCTCTTCTTTTTTGTATTCATCTTGTATTTTGATGGTAATTGATTTTAATAACTGTGTTATTTATTTTAAAATAATTATACACTATTTATTTAGATTTATAATATTGCCGTTAGAATTAATGCATAAGAACAATTTTATAATTATGTGAGCTTAAATAAAATATTTTATCATAATTCATTGTTTTATTTCCCCACTAGCTTTAAACTACACACGTAGTAACTAATACTTAATCTGTGAATTCTACACTATAACAAAAAGTCGGTTAATGAGCACTAGCCTCAGAGCCTGCCCATGGCGGCTTTGTAACTCTGGTCTTTAAATTATTACCTACCTATTTCAGTTTTCGTCTAAACATAGTATTCAAGATGATGCAGTGTCTACCTGTTATTTCTACATAAAAGTCTGGAACATACAACAAACTTGACAACTTGTAATCTATACATACTTATAACAAAATTAGTCATCTAAGAAGTACTTACTACGTGATCAGCGTTTAAACATGCGGGACACCCTACAAAGTAGATAATTCCCCAAAATACAGGCTGTCCTAGTTTGGGGTCCAAATGTTACATGTTTGTACCTAACCCACAAATTGTTCAATAAATGATTTTTATTTTATTATTATTTATAATTTCTTTTTAAAATGAAGCTACTGTGCGTTGAGCGTAATAGAAAGTCGTGTCATGGCAATACCGTCAGTCGTCACGACATGGAATAAGGCGACGATTTTGGTATCTTTAAATTTTGTTAAAGAAGTTTCACTTCGGATGCGTGTGCACACACGCTCTTTTTTATATAACGAGCAGAGGCTTTTGACCATGGGCGTAGCTAGCCATGGGCTCAAGGTGGGGCAACAATAAAAAATAATATGTAACTAGCAACTGTATGTACCAAGTATGTACCCAAAGTTATATCCAGGTCTTCAAATGCCGGCGGCCGTACCGCCGGCATTTGCGAAGGCATTTGCGAAGGCATTCACGAAGGCATTCGCGAAGGCACTCGCGAAGGCATTCACGAAGGCATTCGCGAAGGCACTCGCGAAGGCATTTGCGAAGGCATTTGTGAAGGCATTCGCGAAGGCATTTGTGAAGGCATTCGCGATGGAATTCGCGAATGAATTCGCGAAGGCATTCGCGAAGGCACTCGCGAAGGCATTTGCGAAGACATTTGCGAAGGCATTCGCGAAGGCATTTGCGATGGCATTCGCAAAGGCATTTGCGAACGCATTCGCGAAGGCATTGGCGAAGGCATTCGCGAAGGCATTTGCGAAGGCATTCGCGAAGGCATTTGCGATGGCATTCGCGAATGCATTTTTTCTAGTGTAGGCACTAGAAAAAAAAGTGTAAAGTAAAAAGTATCAGTTAGTTGTAGAACGTGTAACACAACAAAAGTGAAATTGGATAATTTAGTGGGGCAACTAATTGGGTTACTATACTCATTTTTCTTACAGTTCATGTAACATAGAAGCTTCAGCTATTTTCTTTTTTCGTGTGTAATTCGTTATTCGAATTAATAATAATAATAATAATAAACATTTATTGTCAACGAAACATAAAAACATACAGTACAAGATTACAAAAACAAAAACAACAGTAACATTCAGAGTAAAAATAACAATAATAATAAAGTATTAAAAAAAAGAATGTTTTTAATAGGTACTGGACATTTCTCCGTTGACAAAAGGGACCAACTCAGTATCTGGCACGAATGATGAGATGGACCATTCGCACCACTGATTTTCAGTGGCCCCTTATGACATTTGGAGTTGACAATCACACACTGAACAATAAAATAATAAAAATACATTACACCTTAAACCTAAAAGAGATAAAAATAATTAAAAATAAAGTAGAGAAAGCAAAACGAATAAAAGATAAAAAATAAAACAAAATAAATAAAACCAAAGCAGAAACAAAGCAAATCATGCAATCACACTTATGTAAAAGGTAATTAGGTATTCTTATTCAAAACACCTTATTGTTCACCTACCACACCACGAAATAGATCCAAAAATCTTCAACCGTTTGGTCACTGGGCGTATGACACTTGTTAGTTGTTATAGTCAGTCAATTTAGAGGTAAATAATACTAATTATAAAGGTCGCATTTTCTGTGTCGCCTGTCGACTTTCGAGAATCGAGTGTGAATTTTCTTACGGATATTAAGCTTAGTAGTTAGTAGGTAGGTACTTCAATTTTAGATTTGGTTAGGTATCTACCTACCTTCCAGGTCAAAGCTAGAGTGGGGCAAGCGCCCCACCCTGCCCCACCGTGGCTACGCCCATGGGCTTTTCTGATGATAAGTAAAAACGACCGTCCATGGATGTCTCATGTCTGCAGAGACTTTAAAAATTCTATATTTAACAAAAAATACAGCAGAAAAGAAGAAGAAATGAGAGAACATATTATAGTTAAAAATTATGTTCTCTCATTTCTTCTTATTTTCTTCTGTATTTTTTGTATTCATTAAAAAGTTCGACGACATGTGTCATCCGCCAACACGCATTTGGCCGGCGTGGTGGATTATGGCCTGTACCCTCATAGGAGGCCCGTGTCCCAGCAGTGGGAACTGGGAACGTATATGGGCTGATGATGATGATGATGATGATAGTTAAAAATTTAAAATACAATATGTGAAACTGATAATAATAAAAAAAGATACATGTGTCAGCATAATATGTAGAACTTTTGAATTGAGTATGGTATTACATTACTATGATAGTATTTAGTTATAACTAATAAGTAACTATTCTTATTACTTGCTAAAAAAATAAAAGCTGCTGCATAATCAACTAGTTATTTGTTGAACTTAGTTGTATTCACCACTTTTAACTGTTTTTTTGATTAGTATGAAAACAGTTTAAGGTATTTTTAGTGAAAAAATAGAAGTCTCAAATCTCAATGTTGGCCTTCAGGGCCTAATAGAGATGTCCATGAGGGCCACTATATTTTAACAGGCCGCAAATTCATAATTTTACAAACACCCTTTAAGGATGTGTTTATATACAAAATTATTTTATTGTCATAATATCAACATTCAAGGCACTTAGTTATAGCTAAATTTTTTGTTTTTAAAATGAGTTCGTCCATTCTTAAGTATGGAAAATGAATTGGTGTAACTAACACCACTACCACAACTAAAGACCACAACACAACTTTATTTTTTATATAGTTACTAGTTAATATTACATTTATTTTTTTATCATTCTGTTAAAAAAAAATATTATAGATATTTGAGAATGGGAAGGATTGAAAGGTATACAGTAGGTATATTACAGTAAATAAAATTTGGTATTTTAATTTAAATTAATAGGTATATTTCTTAAATATTTACATATCTACTCAACATATAATTACATAATAATTATTTACATATATTTTTTTCTTCTGATGGATTTTCATATTGTGCTTCTAAGTTAAGAGGATGTGGTAGATCATCGTCTCCAAAAAAGAATTTTAAAACTCTGAAACGAATTGTATTAATAAATAAATACTGCTCCATATCTGTTAAATGGATGAACATAATATAAAGTAATAGACTCCTATGCAGCTACCACAAAGACTACAAAGAATAATTTTCATAATTTCAATGAAACATATAGGTAAGGTAAGAATTTGCACCTTTTCCATTCCACTCCCAATCCAATGAAACTAAATGTTAGAAATCCATGCCAAATTACTGTAAATCGTGGTTCAGGCTCCCTTTTATGACCAAAGTTTTTATATGTTCTTCGGTCAACACGTAATACTTGTCGAAACAGTCGCAACATAATTACATCACCATAAAATAAAATTCAAGAGCCCGCACAGTGTGCATATAGTAATTCTCAATCTTAAATTTTCAAGTATTTTATAATTTATTTATTTTTATTTTTCTGCCAAATGTGAAAACTTTCTAAATTCTAATGACATAAGACATTACCTATACATAATTCACGTTTGACGTTTGATTTGTCATCTTGTCATGTTCCAGTTCACGCATCATTTCTGTTTTTACTGTGGTTTTTACAATATTCACAAATAAAGGTAAAAAAAACAAAAAAAATGAAGCCTTATTTCTATATCTATACAATCAAACAAATTTAGATTTATAGAATTTATATGCTTTATAAGAATTATTTTTTAAAGCATAAAAGTGAGACGGGATCCGAACGAGCCCGCGTCTTTCCGTATGTATTACTCTACTCTTTGCTCGCGTTTTCGGCTTGCCGAGTGGCTATTAATCTTATTAATAAAAATAAAAAAATGTTGTGTGGTTTTATGAAACCACGGTAAAAGTGAAACTTTTTTTCACACTATAGACATCTATCTAAAAATTATCGTATTTGTACGATAATTATCGTACGTATCGTGTGTCACGCGACATGCGCTACACAGACCAAAAAGTTTGAGACGATGTAATAAAAGCTAAGAGCAATAAACCTATAGAGTACTTGTATCGAGCGTATACAATTTACATATATTTGTTTCTCTCTATCTAAAGAAAACGTCGTATGAAAGAATGAGACAGCTATAGACAACAAGCTACGTTTCAACATAGTCATGGCACCATTTTTACTATAGGTACGTATTTAGATAGATAGAAGGTGATAGTGATGGGATGTGCTTCAATCGATAAAATCGTGAATGTATTTTGCATTTACGGATTCGTGAAATAATAAATAAAAAAAACAAAACTTATAATTAATTTCAGTTGAATACATTATTTGTATATAATAAATGCGAAATTATGCGAGAATGGATGTTATTCTTTCACTGCGGAACCGATTACAATGAAATTTTGTACATACACACATAGGTTAGGTTTTATCCCGGAAATCCCACGTGAACGGGAACTGTGCAGGATTTTCTTTAAAAACGCGGGCGGAAAGATAGTTAAAACTTGAAATGTAATTTAAAATAAAGAAGGAAATGATGATAAAGTTAAAGGAGTGAGGAGAAAGGCACAGTCAGCATGAAGGAATCATGCAGCATTTTAACAAGTTAATAAAAGGACAGTCTTAATGAAAACATTTTCCTAACATCCTACTAATAAAGCGAAAGCTTGTGAGGATGAATGTTTGTTACTCTTTCACGCGAATACTACTAAACCGATTACAATGAAATTTGGAAAAATTACTTTTGATCCCGTAAATCCAACAGGAATGGGAACTATGCGGGTTTTTCTTTGAAAACGCATGTATATTAAGTATGTATTTCAATAGTAGTTTCTCATCTATGAGAACTGTCATTTAATCAACCGTTTAATTTTCACATAGTTACACATTTAAAGTAAATTATGTGTAAAAAATTTCAAAATAAAAATTCACTCTCTTTAATCAAATGTATTTATTATCTAACTACAGGAACAAAAAAAAACGTAAGCGTAAGATTGCACAATTCTTCTAGAGTATCCATCTTGATAACACGCAGGCTCGAAATGCAGTGAACACAATATAGCAAATTGTGGCGGCGTCCAATCAACTCATGTCTCATGTTTTATACCCATTTTTTATTTAGCTCTGGAAATCTAAAACAAAACGAATTCATTAATAATCTGAAAGAGAAATTAATAAACAACAAACGAAAACTAAAACACATAAGGCAAATAAAACAACCACGTGGCCGTTTTATTTTCCTGCGGTAAAAAATTTACATCTATTATTTGCAACAACAACTACATAATATAAATCTGATATAAGAAACAAAATAAATAAATCAACGTTAATATGAAATAGATTTTTTGTCATAAATCGATAATATACGCTAGATGTGTTACAACACTACGGTGGTAAACAAAATGCCAAACGTGATATTATTGTGACATTTTTTAAAAATTATTTCATTATTCTATATTCCACAACCCCATAAAGTGGGTAAATGTTACAGTTACAACATAAAATTACAAAAAAGCGCTTGATAAAACCTTCAAATAGGTTTAAAACATAAATATTTATCAATTTGCTGAAAATCACTTACCGATGGAAAGATATTTGCACATTGTTTTTATCCAAAACTCCCATTCGACTAGTGATAGCCGGTTGATAAACATACAATAGTTATTTTAGCACACTGACAAATAAAAAGAAACACTGTACACTTTATATTTTCTAAATATTTCGTTAAAAACACTTGACACACTGAGCCCACCAGCTGGTTGGAAAACAAACTGACTGCCGGCGCGCTACGTTTGAAGACAGTGCAGATACTCTATCGCTATCTCAATCTGGCTTATGCTGTTATTGACTAAGAGTAAGTAGATTAGAAAATATGTATTTTGTTCTGTCTCAATATAAGAACTCTATAGGTTTATTGCTCTTAGAATAAAAGTTTCACTATAAAAAATATATAAAAAAAAAAATGTTGTGTGGTTTTATCACAGAACAGGAAAAACTAATAGAAGTGTGATGTGGGCGTGGCCCACGTGTCACTAGTAAGGTAAGATCACTTAGAGTATATATTACAATAGTATAGAGCGAGTGTATTGCACAAATTGCTTATTGCGCATCGTAGGCAGATGAGCTATAGATACTATATAGATGTGTGTGTGACAAATAGGGATGGGTAGGTATCAATTGCGTGTTGAACTGTCGATAAGTTATGTAAATAAATATGTATCATAAGTAAATTTTATGTTCAATAAGTTATTAAAGGAAAAATATACGAATAAAGTATAAATATGTAATTTTAAATTTGTCTACCAACTGAATAAAGTTTGTTTATTCCATTTGAATATTAAATATTATATATGAAATTTTCTTGTATTAATTATAAGTACTTTAAAAAAATATGTTTAATTGGAATATCAGAAAAACGTGAGTACTTTTTAAATAATAAAGTTAATAAAATAAAAGATCAGGTTTAGTGCTATTTCTTTAATAATAAATCAAACCATAATAATAATGTTTTAAAAATGGTAAAAAATATTAAGAAATAATTAATAATTTAAAATGATAATATAGTTAATAAATAATATTAATAATTTTTTTATTTAATTTTATCCATTCTACTATCAAAATCTTCAAAATCAATTTAGCGGTTCAGAAAATATATCGTAACATTACATACTTTACATTTACATTCGCATTCATATTAGAAAGTGTATCATACAAAACACACCACAAATATATATTTTATAATACATTTTTAAAAGAGTTTTAAATTTTAAGTTAAATAAATAATTTGTTAAAATATAGTTCTTCTAGTAAACTTTATATCGAGTACAGCGTTGGTCAGGTCACATCACTATGATCACGTGGCGGCAGTGAGGCGCGCGAGCAAGCCTGCGCGTGTCCGCCTCTCACCTACCCTTCACGCCCGCGATGCTAGATTTATTTTCATAAAAATAAGTATAACAATCGACTTACTGATGGAATGTGATAGTGGATTTCAATTTTGTGTATTTTCTAGTATCGTTTTTGCAAGATAGAACAGCACATTTCACCATGTTTATTCGTAATATGAAAAAAAATCCAGAGCAACGCACTTCGTGAGCACTCAACCACGACTGCGAGCGCTCG
This sequence comes from Colias croceus, assembly GCF_905220415.1. Classification (NCBI taxonomy): domain Eukaryota; kingdom Metazoa; phylum Arthropoda; class Insecta; order Lepidoptera; family Pieridae; genus Colias; species Colias croceus. The sequence continues at coordinate 7,153,963 of NC_059542.1, forward strand.
CGGCGGGAACGTCGTGTTGTTCCCACCTGTGCCTACTGTTCCCACTTGGTTGTTCGCACTCTATAGATAGTATATATACTCTAAGTAAGATCACCTAACTTGCTCTCAGTTGTGCGCAGAAAAATATTCGAGTCGGTTGTCAGCTGTCAAACCTTTTTTCCATATTTATTCATTAATAAGGACGTGTTGTTTTGTATTAGAGACCAAAAATGTTAGCAGACACAATAATATCAGCAATAGAGGCATTTCATACCATCGGTAAGTCTTATTTTAATTTATTTTAAATATATTTTATGTTATAACTTCGCTTGTCGTAATTTGTCAAAAAATTATAAAAATAATAAGTCAAAATGAACCTTAATCCATGAGAAATTAGTACTATTATAGATTGAACAGCAAACAAGACTTTCTGGAATATTATTGCAATAAACAAACGAATGTCGGATTAGTGATGCATGTGGCGCATATCGACAGTATCGATACTTTAGAAAAGACAATCACTATAAAATATTAAAATTTATTTTATTTTTCCTTTGCTTTCATTAGTCCTATTTATTTATAGATTTTCCAAAGAGGCTAATTTAAAAGAGAAATGGATAAATGCAACGTGACGAGTTAACTGGATGCCGAACAGCACTAAGCAGTCTAACAAAGGCCACCGATACATCAAACCTACGGCAGTTCCAAGATTTAAAATAATGCATAATTTCTGTTTGTGTTTTGTAAATATAGATTTATACTATTCTATTCCGTATTTTATTAAAATATAATAATATGAAAAGACGTATTTAGTAGTAATAAACATACTCCAAAATGTAACACATCATACTATACTCTTATAATAGAACGAAAAAAAAAATGCACAAAAATATATTTATTTGTGAATTATCGATAACAAGGCTGACATCCCTTAGAGCATAGCATCAGGTTAATGTCAAGTTAATGTCATTAATTTAGAGTGACACACATTTCAACCTTATTTCTATGTGTTGAGCTTAGATTACAAAATAAAGTACAGATGGAGCATGACAACCGCCCGTCGCCCTTGTCAAAGAAAATACGAAATCAAAAGCAAGTACGTCGCTGCACCAGTGCTATAGCGCATAAAGTGTCATGCAATACGTCAAAAAGGGTTTGCATTTTTAGTAAAAAATGCCGTCTTGTGATAATAAAACGCTGTAAAATTTGTTCCCGAAAACAAAAAAAAAAGATAAAACGTCGTTTCACAGGTTTTCTGTAGATTATTTGGCTGATTTATTCCTATAATACGAATCATAATTTTACAGATATGAAGGAATACAAAACTTCAACGTATGTTGCCAGTATTTTGAAAATGAATTTGCCATTTTTATGGGTAAAAGGGTGAAATGGTTAAAAGATCTCCAGGGTAATGCTGTTGGATTTTTCAATCGTGAATGTGATTATTTGTATAGTGCACTAAAGGTTCATGATCATTATTAGATTATTTTAATAAGCATAATACATTATTTTGTAACTTTTATAAAGCTTAAAAACGTCATAGTCGTTTTCGCTAGCGATTTAATTTATGTGAACTCCATGATGGATATGATGAAAATAAAATGTCCCGTTTTTTCGACTAAAAAAAACCGCTATTCGCATTCATATATTTAGAAAAATAAAAAATAATATAATTATTATAGTTAATATTGAAACTTTTTTTTATGTAATTTATTTAATTAAAAATTGAATACAATTAGGGGCCATCCATAAAGTACGTCACACAAATTTCATGAGTTTTTGAGCACCCCCCCGTCCTTGTCACAGGTGGTCACATTTCTAAGACCCCCCCCCCCCCCCCCCCTCCCTAGTGTGACGTCACAATATGTTTTGCAATTTAACATCGAAAAATTATTAAATTAAAACAGCAGTTTCAAAATAGTTTTATTTCCATTTAAATTAAGTACCTACTTTTTTTATGAAATCAACATAATATCAAATATTTGAAACAATAACAAAAAAATAAACTAATGAATAAATATAAATTGTCAACAAAACAATTTAAACCGTATTGCCCTAAAGATAGAGTTGGACATATTTTTTAGTTTAATTTATATTTGAAATTACGCGATTAGTACCTCTAGATTTTGAAATGTGATGTCACACTTTGTCGACCCCCTCCCCCCTCTTTACGTGTGACGTACTTTATGGATGGCCCCTTATTTTGTCCATAAATTTAGTAGGCAGGTACTTTATGTAATAAAAGAATTTTTACAATATTATAAAAAAATATCATTAACCCGAAATTATATTATATATTATATAAAAATTAAAACTTGACTGCTAATTTATGTATATAGCCTACGTCACTACCGCCACTAACATAATAATTCAGATGATTGCAATGAAACCTCACAACTCAAAATCGGTCCAACGGTTTATACTGCAGGGCGTGTCAAAGAAATATTATACATACATACATAAACTCGAAAAACATAACCCTCTTTTTTCCGTAGTCGGGCAAAAATTTGGAAATTTTTTCAATATCTGGTAACATTACACGCACACAGAAGCACCGTGTACGTACAGTGCAGCGGCGAAATGACAGCACACATAGCTTTATTGAAAATGACGATAAATCATTCGGTTTAGTTCGGCAACGCTCCATCTGTCTTTTATTTTGTAATCTAAGGTGTTGAGGTTCAAAGTTATATCTATCGAAAATTAACGCCCTCTGTTGTGGAGTAGCTGAATGTTTTCGAATTTGGAATTTCTGAGCTAAGAGAAACAAAACAGCTAATATACCTAGGGATGTTATACTAAAATAAACCGTAACATAGTGCTTTAGGGTACATATTGAAATGCTGAATTTATAACCTAAGTCGGTTTTTACTCAAATTAAGCTGTCCAATCAAAGGCATAGTTTACTTGTTGTGTACTGTGTAACTATCGGTTTAAATGTGTGGGTTTGGCGACACTGGTTTTCATACTAATTATGACATTATAGCACTTCTATTAGTTTTTCCTGTTCTGTGGGTTTCGCGGTACCAAGCGCGCATAGTTTTACTCTGTGGTTTTACTGTAGCAAAGTACCATCATGAATTATCAAAATCCACCCTTGCAAGCTTTTCGCATTTATAATAATATTATTATTTAAGATATAGATTTCATGATGGAGATGGATAAAACTACCCTGCCTACCGAGATATTGGTTGTGATCGCACCATTTGCGTTGAAATAACATTTTGGGAATTAATGATAGGCACAACTTTCGCATTCATACTTCTTTATTAAAATAAAACATGTGAAACATCAATCTTTAGATAGGGAGGCGAAGAGGGGAATTTTCTGTAATACTCGAGCGTGGCAGTTTAAGATATGAGAGATACCTTAGACCTAATAGAACAACCTTGTTAACTATTTAGCTCTATATGTAGTGACGCGCGCCTAGGATAGACGATCAGATTAGTAAAAAAAAATCGATAGTCTGAAATACTCGAGCGCGTCAGATTAAGATATTGGGGGTTGATTTTAGTGTTTTAAGACTAAATTTAACTAATCTGACCATAAGTCCTTGACGCCGCCGAGTTATAGGGTCGCGAACTTGTAAAAAAAAAAACGTTAATCCGGCATTCTCGAGCGCGATTGTTTTTATTTTTATTTTGAAGAATATAATCTAAAACTTACTAAAAATACAAAATCTGCCGGTTTCCGCATGACCGGAAGTCTGGAGGAGCCATTTCATCTTCCGAAAAACGCGTTGCAGCATATAAGTCGCGAACTTTACTTTTTCAAAAAAAAAAGTTTAAATAAACAAAAAAAGGTAATTTTATTTTACAAAAAAAGGTCTCTTTTCATTTTTGTCCAAAGTTAAAACTTTTTTTACTTGAAGCATCGTAAAAAGTCAAACTCCCGGTTTTTTGTGTATATCTCGAAAACTGAGGGAGTTAAGAAAAATTGATATGAAATAACGATGATTAAAAAAAAGAAACCCACAAACCTTTTTCGGTCAGATTAAGAGAACCCACCAACATTTTTGTCAGATTAAGAAAATATGCTTTCAGGATACCGAGATAAACCTCCCCTATGAAAATCTGACGCGCTCGAGTATTTCAAAAGGACTCTTTTTTTCTGCATTTTCAAAAATTCATCATAACTTATCGTCATGTCGTAATCGTCAGTTTTTTTAAGGGGAGCTTCCTTGGGGCCTACTTAACACCCCTTCCGAAAATCTGACGCGCTCGAGTAAATTTTTTTTTTTGTGTATTTTTGACGAATTTATATGCCTAGCCCCACCACGCAAACCGGCAGATTAGTATACCGTTGTTATCAGAGGGACTTGGGGCATACGTAGTATGAATATCTGACGCGCTCGAGAATGCCCAAGTAACTGTTTTTTTTTTACATTTTTGAAAATCCGTACACGCCAAACCCACCGCTAAAATGGTTTTTACCATAGAAGCTTTTCTTTTCGAAATTATTTTCTCTTTCGATTTTTGATAAGTCTCGACGACGCCGTTGAATTACGTCATTTAGCTACCTCGCCTCCCTATCTATACAAAAGGCGGTCCTTGCCACAGTACTTACGTCTAATATTCCATCATATTAACTAAAATTATAACACAAATGTAAGGCTACTATTATATAATCACTTATTATGTACAAAATAACCAAACATCTGTTTGTGGTTAAAGCTTAACACTAGAAAAAATATTTACAAAATATATGATATTACCTATGTTTTTATACCTATAAAACATTTATATCAGTTTTCTTTTGGATAAAAGATAGTCAAAATACATATTATGATTAGGTAAATCATACCTACTAAAAAATAACATACCTCTTCTGCTAAATCATTACTCATATAATCATAATAATTATAAATATGTTAAAGAAAAATATGTTAAAATTAAATGCATGTAATACACTATTGAAAATTTAAATATTGAAAGTGCGTAGCAATATGATAAACATTTATGTATGGCTAATCTTCAAATTTAATAGAATGTACACCCATATCGATGACACCACCTCGGTATGATCCCCGCTTCTTCTTAGTCTTTTCATGTTTGAAAGACTTGCCTCGTGTGTGTTTCAAATCTATATTTGCACGCTCACCCCACGATCCACGTGCTCCACTCTGAAACAATAATTGTAATACTATAAGTAAATTGTTGGATTTGGACTTAATTTTTAAATAATGAATAATCTAAAATTAACATTCATTAATAAATACCAAAATCTATTTCAATTTTAATTAATTAATGTATAAATAATAAAAATTAAATCACATCTGGATGAGGATATTTTTATCAAAAAAAAAAATGTTAATTTTTTGTACATAATTTTAGCTTTTGCTAATCTGACAAAAAAGAGGATGGCTTGTTTAAATTATGAAAAAGCTTGTGTCAAGCACACGTGTTAGAAGTGAAATTTCTATTGCAATATTCAAAGATACCAAAAACGTCGCCTTACTCCATGACGTGACGATATTGCCACGATGCAACCATGAAATTTTTATACTCTCAACGCGCCTACAGAAGTTTCACTTCAAAAAAAATAAATTACTGATCATTGATTGTCTTGTCATTGTTGAAGTTTACTTGCATAGTTTTTAATATATTATTAGTCCATTGAATAAAAAGTTCTGAGTGCGTGAGTTAGTAACGCAAGATGTTTCTTCGGAAACATGTCAAGAGTCCCTAGGTAATAAACATACTAAAACCCCGGGACACTAGGAGCCCCGGAGTGGGGGGAGGGGGGAAAAAGGTCCATTTTTTTCATTTTTCGCTTAAATCGCAAAAACGGTACATATTAGAGAAAAACTTTCAAGGAAAAGTTGAAAGGCCATAAAATTATCTACAAGTTGTACCTAAATCATTTTTTCCTATATCCTAAAGTTTCTGAGTTACACGCAGTAAAAAATGATTTTGGCTCAAACAATTTCCCCATACGATCAAAAAATATTTCTTTCTTCCAAAAAAACTCAAATGTGCAACTTGTGACCGGTACTGATAGATTGCTCTTAATTAGGTCTATAATTGGTTAAATAAACACATTCCTCCATGGAAGCCTTTAGGAGGAATCGATTGTCAAAATATTATATTAGGGTAGTTTGAGTTACTGAACTTGATCTTTTTATTTTTTTCTTCCAAAAAACTCAAAAGTGCAACTTGTGACCGGTACAAATGAATTTCTCATAATAAGGTCTATCATTGATAAAAATACCAGAATCCACCACGGAGGCCTTTACGGGGAATTGAATTTTATTAGGGTAGTTACGATACTTGAACTTTTTATTTTTTTCCTTCCAAAAAACTCAAATGTGCAACTTGTGACCGATACTGATAGATTGCTCTAAATTAGGTCTATAATTAGTAAAATAAACACATTGCTCCTGGAAGCCTTTAGGAGCAATCGATTGTCAAAATATTATATTGGGGTACAGGTAAATTAGCTTGGAGAAATTTTTGCATATGTAGTGGTGTGTATATTACTCAGATCTTAGAGCGCGTTTCCACTATATCGTTCTGGCCTATACAAAAATGTTTCGATATCCTAACATTACTATTTAATTTTATACTTATTCCTAGCAACACTTTTTTTTTCAATAAAAACAACTTTTAATTTGAAAGAAAATGGTTTTGACTTTATAAAAAAAATATATCATTCAATTTCACGTCCTTGAGCAAACGACAAGGCGACTACCGTGAAACAATAAAATATCGTGTCCATTATAGTTTGTTTCATAATTAATATTTGACCATAATAATTACGAAACAAAACAAATAAATAAATCGTCACTTGATAGTGGAATGTGGAAACACGCACAAAACCAGAATAAACCAGTTTACGCTGTCCGCAGGTGCCAAATGCAGTTGTTTGGTACCGTTAGAACATAAAGCACACATTTCATTCAAAAATTATAATTATTATGTACGTAGTTTAATTGATAAAGGAGAATGACCACGGGTGGTATCGGTAAAATTTGAGTTGTGCCACGTATTCGTGATATTATTAATTCCTATTTGTATTTATAATGATCATATGTATCACTATTAAGTCTTAATTATACCGAATAAAATATAGAAATAATATTAAAAGTTTGTGTTTTGAAACATGTATGACCACGTATGGAATCGGTAAAATACTAATTGTGTCACGTGTTCGTGATATTGTTAATTCCTATTTGTATTTATAATGATCATATTTATCACTATTAAGTCGTAATTATACCAAATAAATAGAAATAAAAGTAAAAGTTTTTGTTTTGACACATATATCTATCTCTCTTGCAAGCGTCCTGCGTCTTATGTCATAGTTTCTATTTGAAATGAATCTTGAATGAATGTGTTCGACGCAATGTTCGACGTAATTTATTTTGAAATAGGTACCTAATGTTTATTACGATTTACTTTTCACATTTGTCTTGTAAATTAAAATATTACCTATGTAATAAATGTAAAACTTAACGTTCATCGTTAGTTTAAACTCGATAAAGTATTTTTTTGAAGTGTTGAATAAAACTATTGTTTTATTTTTATTGTCGCGAACTGCGGCTTATTTATATAAAAACTTTAATCGTTTCTAAAAGCTTTAAATTGAGCTATATTTCATCTTGACACAATAAGTTTGATTGCGATACCAAGTGCCATAGTCACTTGGGCAATCTCCTTTTGTATTTGTTGATTGTTGTTATTATTTGTTATTATTATTATAATATTTGTTGAAGTGTTTAATTTGTGTGTAAGTGTTGTAACTTTATATTGTTAATTCAAAATGGCTCCAGTGTTAAAACATGGTCGAGGCAAGCCTTTGACTTCTCAAACTAAAGAATTAAATTTTAAATGTCGTTTCTTTTTCAGGTTAGAAAATTTTTCATTTTAGTAACATTGTCATTTCGTAAAATCATGTTCATTTTGTAAAAATTATACGTATGTTAAATGTGCAAATATTAAATTAAAGTCTCATCTTTTTCAGAGGAGAAACACATATAGTTTAATTTAAAATCCCACATATATAATATATATAAAATAAAAACTAAAAATAAAATGTTGTAAACCATACACTACTACAAACGCAAAAATTTCTCCAAGCTAATTTACCTGTAGTTTGAGTTACTGAACTTGATCTTTTTATTTTTTTCTTCAAAAAAACTCAAATGTGCAACTTGTGACCGGTACTGATAGATTGCCCATAATAAGGTCTATCATTGATAAAATAAACACATTCCTCCATGGAAGCCTTTAGGAGGAATCGATTGTCAAAATATTATATTAGGGTAGTTTGAGTTACTGAACTTGATCTTTTTATTTTTTTTCTTCCAAAAAACTCAAATGTGCAACTTGTGACCGGTACTGATAAATTGCTCTTAATTAGGTCTGTAATTGGTAAAATAAACACATTCCTCCATGGAAGCCTTTAGTAGGAAATCGATTGTCAAAATATTATTTTAGGGTAGTTTGAGTTACTGAACTTGATCTTTTTATTTTTTTCTTCCAAAAAACTTAAATGTGCAACTTGTGACCGGTATTGATAGATTGCTCTTAATTAGGTCTGTAATTGGTAAAATAAACACATTCCTCCATGGAAGCCTTTAGGAGGAATCGATTGTCAAAATATTATATAAGGGTAGTTTGAGTTACTGAACTTGATCTTTTTATTTTTTTCTTCCAAAAAACTCAGAAGTGCAACTTGTGACCGGTACAGATGAATTGCTCATAATTAGGTCTATCATTGATAAAAATACCAGATTCCACCACGGAGGCCTTTACGGGGAATTGAATTTTATTAGGGTAGTTACGATACTTGAACTTTTTATTTTTTTTCTTCCAAAAAACTCAAATGTGCAACTTGTGACCGATACTGATAGATTTTTCTTAATTAGGTCTCTGATTGGTAAAATAAACACATTCCTCCATGGAAGCCTTTAGGAGGAATCGATTGTCAAAAGATTGCTCATAATTAGGTCTATCATTGATAAAAAAAACAGATTCCACCATGGAGGCGTTTAGGAGGTATTGAATTTATTAGAGTAGTTAGGTAAAATAAAAAGCTTTCGAATTTTTCACATTTCATGGGATGTAGCTCGAAAACGGCTGCGAATAGAAAAAAATGATTTAGGTACAACTTGTAGATAATTTTATGGCCATTCAACTTTTCCTTGAAAGTTTTTCTCTAACATGTTCCGTTTTTGAGATTTAAGCGAAAAATGAAAAAAATGGACCTTTTCCCCCCTCCCCCCACTCCGAGGCTCCTCCTAGTGTCCCGGGGTTTTAGTATGTTTATTACCTAGGGACTCTTGACATGTTTTCGAAGAAACATCTTACGTTACTAACTCACGCACTCTAGACCCGCCTTGGAGGGACTCATTCAATGGACTATATGATGTAAAGCAAAAATATTCCTTACCTAATCGAAAACAATTTTTTTGTTTTGTTTGTTTTCGCCACCGTCAAAGCTTTTTCTATCATTAAAGTTCTTGTTAAATCCTCCTCTGTCACCGCCGCCCCACGAGTGCCTATCTCCACGCCCGCCCCGGCCTCCCCTGTCACCCCCCCAGCCTCCTCTCCCCCCTCTGTCACCAAAGCCGCCGCGCCCCCCTCGGCCTCCTCTATCTCCGCCGCCTCGACCTCCCCTATCGAAGCCTCCGCGACCTCCTCTCCCTCCTCTATCGTTGAAACCACCGCGACCTCTGAATCCCCCTCGACCCTCGCGATTATTAAACGAACCCCGATTAAAACCACCGCGACCCCGGTTAGACCATCCGTTATTGCCGTTCCCAGATTCATCTTCGCCGTTCTCTTCTTCATTTTCTCCCTCCTGGTGGAGAGATAATATTTAAAACCAAGACAACCCTATGTATTTTATTTATAGCAGTAAAATTTTTAAAGTAAATGCCCAAAATAGTTAGCCATGTGCTTAATAAAATTTAATACATGGAGTTGCCTTGGCTCTTTAAATTTTAGGGCATTTACCTTGGCTTCAAATGAATTGTCTTTAAGTCTAGGATCCACTTCTACTTTTTCTGATACAACTCGCCTAAATGGCACTGGTTTATTATTTTTTTCATTCTCTTTGGGCGTAGACACTACATCTGTACCCTAAAATTACATATTTCAAACAAATTAATTTTATTTTTATAGAACAAAGTTCAAACATTAATTTTTAAAGTTATTGTATATATTTTTCTAATTAGTAGAAGTAATTGTCATCATTATAACACACTAGCGGTCCGCCCCGGCTTCGCCCGTGGTACATGTTTACCTTTTCTCTACATAAGATCCATCCTCATACTTCAAGAAATATAATAAAAATAGAATTATCGAAATCGGTTCAGCCGTTCTCGAGTTCTCGCTTACCAACACATTTTGCGATCATTTTTATATATAAGAAGATTAAGAAATATGATACATTTAAATAAATTATTCATATACAATGGGTTTTATAAAGGGCTTGTACAAAAAAATATTGCATATTTCATACCTTAACAAAATTGCTGTAGGGTTTTTTCGCTGGAGTATCATTTTCTCCATCTGAAGCTTTTCGTTTCTTCCCTTTTTTAAAACCATTCTCGGCAGCCTGAAATGTTGCATATAATTAGTGGTAATCTTAGCACATCTATAGTGTTTTTATTAATATGAAACTTTGCATCATAATATTATGTAATTTATCTAGATTTCATAGTATAATATTATATAGATTTAGAAAAAAATTAGGTTAGGTTTAGCTTACCTGCGATTCATTGTTTGCTTTTGTGGAAGGCTTGTCATCATCACTATCATCTGAAGATGATGAAGCATCCTGTTTCTTAGCTGGTGTGCTTATAGACTTTGCAGGGGTAGCTGTGAGCTTCGGCATTTTAGCAGCCTTAGGCTTATCATCATCATCACTACTATCATCACTGTCATCAGATGATGATTTTGAAGACTTTCCTTTAGCTGGTGTTGCAGCTGGTTTGGATTGAGCTGCAGGTTTAGGCTTCTCATCATCACTGTCATCACTATCATCAGATGATTCTTTTGCCTTCTGCTTTGCTGGTGTTGATTTCATAACTTGCTTTTGAGCTGGCTTTGGCTTTTCATCTTCACTGCTATCTGAAGATGATTCTTTAGCTTTTGGTTTTGCAGGTGTTGCATTCTTCTTGGCTGGTGTCGGAGCTGCTTTAGCTGGCTGTTTCTGAGAAGTATTCTTATCATCATCACTACTATCATCACTGTCATCAGATGATGATTCCTTGGCTTTAGATTTAGTTGTACTAGGAGCAGGTTTGGCAGGAGTAGGTTTGGGTGCTTGTTTTTGAGCTGGTTTAGGCTTATCGTCATCACTGCTATCATCACTGTCTTCTGAAGAAGACTTCTTTGCTGCTGGTTTTGCAGGTGTGGTGGCAGGTGTTGGTTTTGCCTTTTTCTGTGCTGGTTTTTCATCATCACTACTATCGCTGTCATCTGAAGATGATTGTTTAGCTGCAGCTTTTGCCTGTGGTTTAGGTGCAGGCTTAGCTGGTGTAGCTTTTGGTGTTTGTTTGGATGGTACTTTAGGTTTTTCATCTTCACTACTATCATCACTATCTTCAGATGATGATTTCTTAGCATTTGATTTAGCTGGTGTTGCAGAAGGTTTTGCTGGTGTAGGCTTGGGTGTTTGCTTTTGAACAGCTTTAGCCTTATCATCATCACTGCTGTCGCTGTCATCTGAAGAAGATTTAGCAGCAGCTTTGTTGGGTTTAGCTGGAGGGATTTTTGGAGCTTGCTTTTGAGCTGCCTTAGGTTTTTCATCTTCGCTACTATCATCGCTGTCTGAAGATGACTTTGCTGTTTTTGGCTTAGCAGGGGTTGAAACTGGTTTATTTTGAACAGGTTTTGGTGTTTGCTTCTGCACAGCTTTGGGCTTATCATCATCACTGGAATCATCATCAGATGATGAATCTTTTGTTTTTTTTAATGGTGCTTTTGTTTGAATATTTTTTTGTGGTGGCTTTGGTTTTTCATCTTCAGAATCTGAACTGTCAGAGGATTCTTGTTTTTTTACTGGTTTTGGTGTATTATTCATTTGTGGTTTAACAGGTTGCTTCTTAGGTTGTGTTGTAGCATTATCCTCACTGCTATCTGAGTCATCAGAGGATTCTTCCTTTTTGTTGGTTCCTTTCTTAGCATTAGCAGGGGTGGCCTATAAGTTTAAAATGAATATTTTGAAAATCATATTTTTTTTCACAAAATTTAAAAATAGGTCAGTATTTTTAATAATCAGAGGTAGTGACGATAACAAAGAATTATCATAGTGCATCAATTACTTAAATTTACATCATTTTAAGTAGGTATTTGTTTGAATTTTATAAGTGTTACTTAGTTTCAGGTTTGTAACTTACATTTGATGGTAATTTTCCATTGACCTGTGGGGTGCTCTTTTTTGGTGCTTCATCTTCGTCACTTGAATCATCAGAACTAAAACAATATAAATGTATTTGATTGCTTAAAATATCAAGAATTTAATATCCATAACATTGTTATGACAAAAAAATTAGATAAGATTTAAAAAATATACAGGGGGATATAAAAATATCACGTGAAGCGGACACAGATTTCGGGGTCAGGTTTCCGATTTCGGTTATATTTTAGTATGTTACACCTGTTATACATGTATACGAAATATTTTTGCATTTAGAAGCTTAGTTTTGAAAATACAGGTCTTTGAAGATATCAGCAAGCGCGAGGCATGCGTGACTTTGAATGTAATTATCAGTTCAAGTAAAGGATTTTTTTTAACAAATTGATGACTGAATAATAATACCCATTAAAAAACCTTTTTATTCTCATATTTTGAATTTCGAATTTATTTTTAAATTCCTAAGAAAAATTAAAAAATATTTTTCTTTGTAATTTTTTACGAACTTAGCATATTTACAAAAAAATTTAAGATCATTAAATAAATGGCTTATATAATGCTAAAACTTCATGCCAAGTTCTAGAGTGGTCATCGCAGAAGTTTCGAAGCTACATGTATTATAATGGCGAAGCGCGGCAATATCCCCATACTATGTTGTATGAAACAACTAAAACAAACAATTGGTATTTAATATTTTGGCCTTTTTGTTAAGTAAGCATCATAAATGGCTGGATTGAGGGCCATTTCATTGCTATTATTATAATGAGAGAGTAGGAATTATTTAAACGCTTTAAATTATAAATATATCACATTTAATAAGATATAAACTATAAGGTTATAAGAATAAGCATGCTCTGAAAAGCTTTTTGTTAATTCTTAAAAATGTATACAATATACATACCTCTCTGCCTTTTTTGCCTGCTTAGCCGGCGTGGTATTTTTTTTCAATTTTCTATACTCTGAGATGATGTCTTGAAGTGATGGTGAACTTGGAATAGATTTCTAAAAAAAAACATAACTTTATACTTAATATATAATATAATATTAATCAACATAACAAAATATATAAATTGGGACATGAAAGATGAATATTACAAAGTTTTTAAAATACCTATAGATTTATTTTCAAAAAGGCAGAAGTTAAAGTTTTAGATCGACGAATGTAAAAGAAAGAAAGACTTTAATTTCACAAAGTTTAGCTAAGATAAAAAAAAATAACACGCGTGGCCATCATTAAATTCGAAACACACGTGGTTTGGTACATGGTTATCTTACCGCTTTAGTCTTATTTTGGAATTTTTGCGCAAGTGCTTTGTCTATATTTGTTAGGAATTGGTATACAATTCCTAAGGTTTCTTGATAATCTTCAGAAGAATTCATTTCTAATTATTTCGCTATAAAAAGTATGTATAACCGAGACCGGGCACGAGCAGCGGCCACACGGCTGCTTTGTCACAGATTAAAAGAAAAATTAGAGTTCGAATTTCAATTTTCTAGATGATTTGAAGTATAAAAAAGTGTTTCCATATTTAATAAATGCTTTTGACATTATAACCATAAATATGAATTTTTAAAAATATAAATATTTAAACATTAATTGTTTTTAGCCACTTTTTAGCTTAGTAAAAAAAAATATGGATATTAAAATTAATTAATACAAAAGTTTTTGGTTTCACATTTGAAAATTAATTTAATGTTTATTATTTTATCAATTACCCTTGTATCATGTTCGTCAACATTAAATTTACATTTAACCCTTCAAACGCGAGCCTGTGGAGGAGTTAACAAAAAAGTAAGATACGTTCCTAGGTAATTCTGGGTCGTAGATTTCAAAAATACACACAAAAGAGGGGTTAGTGGGGGGGGGGAAGTAACCTTTTTTTGGTGGGAAGTATATATCCCGTCATCTGTTCTCTCTTGTAAAAAGGTTGGAAAAGTGGGAACTATAGCTCCCAGTGTCCAGTATGACATCAATATTTTCAAAAACTAGCTAGTTGCCCTGACTCTACTTGTGAATTAAATTTTATCGTAAAAAATTATATAGATCATATTTTTTTATAAAGCAGGTGAAAGTACGCATCAATGCAAGTTTCTTTTACTAAGGGAAGAATTCGGGAATTGAAAAATGAATGACTTCAACATAAACAAGGCATTTTTCTAAAACAAAATAAAAGAAATAGGTAAATACTAATGTATTGAGTTAAGATGTATGAATAATACTTAATAAATAAGTTGCTTATACCTACTAAAAATGATTTTTTAGACACACGGATTTTATATATAGAATTTCCGAATGTCGTGTGCAGTGAAGAACACTGGGATGATATCTTCCCACTTATAGACTTAATTTCAATCGACTCTACCAAGGTATAAACGAAAGATTCTGGGCATATTTTTACGTTTCACGTAACCGTAATATAGTCTAGTTTACATAGCTAAAACTCAAATCTACTTATCTAATTTTTTTTCAGCTCTACACAAAAAACTAAAAAATAACGGTCGTTTTCGGCGGCAAAATCACGTCCCCTGACTTTGACGTGTTTTTACCATGACATGTAATAATTCTCTGAAAAGTGTTTCCATGAAAAACAGTTCTCTGAAATGTTAAGATTGCGTAGATAAATATTTCACTGCATTAATTAGTTTAAGCATATAAAATTAAAACACGATTTACTTCAATCTGAGACGTGGGAAGTATAGCTCCCAGCGTTTTAATAAGGGTTAAAATCGTAAATAACTCTTTTACGCAAATACTACTGAATAAAAATGAAATTTAGCACACATAATCTAAAGGGTAACTTAGATTAATACATATATAATAGGTTTTATCCTGGAAATCCCACTGGAACGGGAACTATGCAGATTTTTTTAGAAAACGCGGTCGAAGCTGCGGGTGGAAAGCTAGTACACAATATGACCCACATAAACTTCACGTTTAAGCGTACCTACATAAAGTTTAGAACCTACCTATTTGCTACATCTATCCACACCTCACCACACTATGACATAAAGTAAGCCTAAAGTATATCTTTTATTTTTTATATGTATTAATAGGTAATTTATTTCTTTTCGCATATTTACAACTATAAAACAACACAATTATTAATTGTAAATAAATTATGCATAATTAAATGCGTTTTCAATTTTGTTATTCTTTTGGTAGGTTTAATTTATACACAATTATTGTATACATTATTTTAAAAACATTTTAAAATATTTTTGAATTACACAAAATATAAACTATGTATACCTATGTTTTTCATATAAATAAATTCGCCTTTTATTATTTGTATTATAATGATATAACGAGAAGGTGGGGTTCGAATTCCATCGGAAGTAATTACTTCTTTCTTTTGAATTGTAGAGGCTAGATTAGTAATTAATATAGATATTATTTATTACTTATTTACTTTTATAAGTAGGTATATAATAAAATATATAAAATTATAACTTAGTAATAAGTCCACAGAACTATAGGTAAATAAAATCTATTATATTTATGGTCAGACGGCCGTCATCTACGTTTTTATACTCTGCAACTCTGTTGCCCATGAATTGAAGACATCACATAGATTTGAGAATTGAGTTCACAGAGTACCTTTTTATATTGAGTTGAGATTTGAGTCTCGAGTACGATCATGTTTTCGTTATCATTTTTTATTTTGAGTTGAAATATCTTTGTAATTTCTATAAGTAACCACATCCATAGTTGATATGTTTTTGAGGGTGCATCATATATTTTTAGGCGAAGTTGCTTGATTTATTATTAATTGAAAAGCTGATATGTATCCTATTATTTGCTTTGTCGAATGTGTAAAGCATTATTATTTTATGGCATCGAGTAGTTATATAAAACTGTAAAAGTGAATTATCAGGTGCAATAATGCCCCTTCAACAAATAAACGTAAAGAATTCATCAGAAATTGAGAGTTGGGAATGGGGTGGTGGATGTGGCAAAGAAACAATTCGTGCAGGGTCTGGTAGTAGTCAAACATCTTGTAGTAATTCAAGTGGTGATATCTGCAGGATTTGTCATTGTGAAAGTGAAATACATAATCCTCTTCTAGCTCCATGCTATTGTTCTGGTAAGCTACTATATTTATGTAGTCTATATAACATTTAAGTCCTTAAAAAATAAAACTTAAATACCTACATAATTGTATAATAGCATATTGGAAATTAATGATTTTAATACACTGAAGTAGTGCATAAGCAAGTCTTATCAAGTGAAAGAATTACAGTATATTTTTATTGTGTTAATATAATCTGGTCTTCTGTTAATAAAAAAAAAAAGAAAGCCTTGATTTCTTATTACTGGCCTATTTGTTTTTAACTGACTTCTTGCTGTACTGTTTCTTTTTTCTGTAAAGTCTACTAGAATGGAAACACCATTGTTATTATTTAATTTAAAGTATACCATATAAATACCATTTAAATAAATAAGTGTATATAAGATCAAGATGATTCCATAAATTACAATAAAATTAGGAGCTATAATATAAAACCACCAGTTGCTATTTATTATATTATATTTTGTGCTTATATCATTATTACTGTTGATATGTTTGGAGCATGTAATAATTACATGCTCCAAAATTAATAATTAGTAATTAGTAATTTTTCTAATTATTAGAAAAAATGTTCAATGTTGTAGAAAGATATTTTAGAAAACAATAATATAAAATGAAATGACAATGTATTTTACATTATTGTAATACATCTGAAACACATATACAGCTTCTTAATTTACATAACAAATAGGTACTTGAGTCAGCATGAGAATCACTGCATATGCAAAGCAACTTTGAATTCTAGTGGGATTTTATTAAATCCTTGTTAAACTAATTATCAATATTTTTAATTTTAAGGCTTTATTTGTATCCCTGGCACTGTTGAATGTTTGATGTTAAATTAATTATTTTACACTATAAGGGAAAATAATATCATAATATAATATAGAGTGCTTGAGCATTAATAAATAAATGAATATATTTGAATTGTTAATGTAACAACTCTGTATTGTACAATAAGTAGCTCTGAGTATAATTAGTGATACCTACAGGCCGATTAAGAAGAGCTGGAACGTAAACACATTCACACATTGCGCATGTGTAGTGTCTGAAGACGTGCGCGGCGTGACATCATACTGCATACGCATCTTGAAAAGTCTGCCCATCTCTCTCGCACGCAGATTAGCTTATGAGAGTTAAGGGGACAATTATTGTTTTTATTTTGCAATTGTTTATAAATACAGGGTGATGTAATTTAAACAAAGACGTTAGGTATACTACTAACTATATTCGACGAGATAACTTCTTCGCGGCACGCGGATTAGAATTTTTTTTTAGTTTACCTAGATTAAATTATGTAACAATTTTAATAAGTTTTGTAAACTAAACGTAAACGCAGTAAGTTAAAATTTTTATACATAGCAATACAGCTTTTATTGTAATGTAGCCTTATCTCTTACGTGCTACGGTTTCGATTGTATTGTATTGGGAGTGAGCGCATGTGTTATTTGTATTGTTTATATCGTTATTTTGCATATTATGACATTAAATTTAATTATTATTTGATAATTGAATGATTATCAATACTATATTACAATAAAATTGATTAGGTATGAGAATAAATAATTAAGTTCATCGATTGAGTTACTTTTAAATTGTAATTTTACATATAAGTTATTAGAGATTTCATATTATTATCTACAACGCACCCATTTTACAATTCAAGTCTACACTAGAATCGCATTTATTTTTGAACATACTGTATAGAAAATTGTATAAGTGTGAGTACTGTGAACATGCCAGCTTTCCTTAATCGACCAGTAATAAATTAAGCCTATAATTTTAGTTGGTAAAATAAGTTATAAATATGTAATGACGATTCGAAATTGCTTCTAAAAGAAATGCTAAAAGAAGTCTAATTGAATAAATAAATGTTTGAGTTTGAGTTGCGTTAGTATATTATATTTTTCTTAATAGGTAACAGCTTTTATGTTATAATTTTTGTGAACTAAGACATTTTTTATCATTGTAAGTTGAATAAATTATTTGTTAATTATTTACTTAATTTAGTGTTGAAGATAGTTTAAAACAATAGTACTAAATATTTTTTGTACAATTTTAAATGGATTTCTTTCAAACAATAGCAAAAAGGACAAAGTCTAAATTAAATTTTTACCTGGCTGTCTTACATGTTTCATGCTCATGATGTCTTTATGAAATTTTCTTGTAGGTATTATTAAATAAGATGTTGCTGGCGTCTCTACAAATGAACTTTAATCTTTTCATTGTGAAATGACTAAACTGATTGTTATCAATTATATTATGGGGTGCAGCTGCCACATGATAACATAATGTTCACATGATTGAAAGTATAGATAGGAATCTGTAATAATTTTTACACCCCTTATATTTAAAGCCTTTGTACTACATATTTACTTTATTGAGTAAAATTACATGAGTTTTTCTTTTGCAGGCAGCTTGAAATATGTTCATCAAAGCTGTTTACAACAATGGCTGACAGCCTCAGAGACAAGATCATGTGAATTGTGTAAATTCAACTTTATTATGCACACAAAAATAAAGCCATTCAGTGAGGTGGGTATTAAAATAATAATATAATTATAAAAATAAATACTGTTTCAAGCTATGTATATTTATATTATGATTTCGATGTATCCAACACAATATGACAATATCACTGGCACTGTTGAATGTTTGATGTTGAAACAATTATTTTATCACTATATGGGATAATAATTTCATAATATACTAGCTTTCCGCCTGCGGCTTCGCCCGCGTTTTCAAAGAAAAACCCGCATAGTTCCCGTTCCCGTGGGATTTCCGGGATAAAACCTAGCCTATGTTACTCGTGGATAATGTAGCTTTCGAACGGTGAAAGAATTTTTTAAATCGGTCCATTAGTTTATGAGCCTATTCATTACAATCAAACAAACAAACAAAGTTTTCCTCTTTATAATATTATTATAGTGTAGATAGAGAGCTTGAACCTGCTGTCTTTTAAGTTTGATGCTCTAGATGTCTTTATGAATGCCTATTGAAATTTGTTGTAGTAATTATTTATGTGATGCTGCTGGTATTTATCTACGAGCACAATAATTATAAACACAAACTTTTCTCTAAATAGTATATTTTCAGTCAGAAAAAGACATACTCTCATTTTATTTCTGCATTGATGTTAGTCATTAGGGAATTATATGTTTGAATTTAAGTAAGTAGTCTTCCAACTCCTAACTATCCCCCGTTTACTTTCACTCAATTCGCCGCAGCTGATGTTAAGAAGACTATCTTGTCTATATCTTCGAAGGCCGTTGGCACCGACTCCATTTGCCGTAATATGATCATTCCTATCCTTGATATCATCGTTCCAATCATTACTCACATCCTGAACTTTTCAATTTCATCCCACAGCTTCCCTACCATTTGGAAAGATGCTCATGTTATCCCTTTACCTAAAAAGAATAATCCAACATCCTTCCATGAGTATCGTCCCATTTCCATCCTACCCTTTCTATCCAAAGTACTGGAACGCTTAATTCATAAACAATTAAGCCAGTTCTTGTACAGTAACAATATCCTTAGCCCTTACCAATCCGGCTTCCGTCCTGGTCATAGCACGGTAACTGCCTTAGTCAAAGTCGCCGACGATATTCGCTTAAGTATGGACAAGCAGCAGCTCACTGTATTAACTTTGTTGGACTTTAGTCATGCCTTTAACTCCGTTGACTTTGAAATCCTGCTGAGTCTGCTAAAGTCTATTAATATCTCTCCTGCGGCAATTGATTGGTTTCGTAGTTACCTGACTGGTCGACGGCAGCGTATTATGTATGATGATCAATTTTCATCGTGGTGTAATATTGTTGCTGGAGTACCTCAGGGTGGCGTGTTGTCTCCACTTCTCTTTGCCATTTTTATAAACTCCTTGACTCCTCATATAACGTCTCTCTACCATATGTATGCAGATGATCTTCAGATTTACACCCACTCTGATGCAGGGTGTCTACCGGAGGCTATAAGAGTGACAAACGATGATTTAGCTTCCATAAGTAATTGGAGTACGCTTTTTGGCCTACAGATCAACCCTAATAAAAGCCAAGTTAGTATAATTGGAAGCCCACATCTTCGCTCAAAAATTAACTGCGCCGATTTACCCCCCGTGCAATTGGATGGAATTGTCATACCTTATAGTTCGAATGTAAAAAATCTTGGTATAACTTTCGATGAGGTTCTTTCCTGGGTGCCACAAGTTAAAACTGTCAGCAAAAGAATATTTGGAGCAGCTAGCTCTTTAAAGCGGTTAAGTCATTTCTTGCCTATACCCACCAAAGTTATGCTAGCTCAATCCCTTCTCCTTCCCCTCTTAGACTACGCGGACTCTTGTTACACGAACCTTAGCGAAGATCAGCTCAATAAACTTGAGCGATTGCAAAACTTCTGCATCAGGTTTATATTTGGTCTTCGCAAATTTGACCATGTGTCTGAGTTTCGCAAGAAACTCAAGTGGTTACCTATCCGTCTGCGTCGGAATGCTCACACTCTCCATCTCCTCTATTCCATCCTTTTTAATCCCTGTACTCCTAGCTACCTGAAATCCAATTTCCACTATCTTGCTTCCGACTCCTATACACTCCGATCCTCTAATAACTTTCTTCTTCGTTTCCCTGTGCATGGTACTAAATTATACGGTACATCGTTTACGGTATCGGCAATCCGTTTATGGAATGCCCTTCCGGAAACGATTCGATGCGCCCAGACGTTACGATCGTTTAAAAAGATGCTGAAAGACTACTATCCATCTATATAAGTACTGTCTATGTATATTATGTTTATGTATATAATATATTCAATAAGTATGTATGAATAATATATTTAGTATAATATATATGTTTAGTATGTTTATGTAGGTTTATACTGTATATGTATATATTATATTGTAGTTATATACATATAGTGTGTTATGTATTATGCTTTGTTTTAATTCAGTTTTTTTTTTATTTTTTTTTTTTATAAGTTATTATTGCTTATTGGCTACCTTAAGTTATAATTTGTCCTTTGCCTGAAGGTTGCCTGGCAGAGATGGCTTTGAGCCATAAGGCCGCCATTTGTACATCTTAAATGGTTGTTTTTTATGTACTCTTATTTTAATATGTTGTACAATAAAGAGTAAATAAATAAATAAATAAATAAATATGTATCACAATTTATTATCTTTTAAATTTACTGATCTAATACCAATGCTCTCTTAGAAATATTTCAGCTAAATTATAGAAATATCTATATTTATAAATAAAGAAATCTATTTGATAATTTAAAATAGTCTTGGGCGCCAATTTAGAAAAATACTTATCATGTTTAATAGGATTTGAGTAATATTTTTGCACTTATGTAAATTCAAGCAGTATTAGAAGGAGTTTAGGTTAAGTGTACAATAACATTACCATCCAATCTAAATTCTTTATATATTGCCCTATTAGCTATTACCTAGCCTACTTCTTCAATATTTAGTTTATTTCAATAATTTTAGTGAGTAATGTGTAAAGGTTTCATACGTAGGACGAAATGGCTAAGACAATTTTATATTTTTATTTATTTATCACACTTTATTGTAATACAACCATTATATAACAAAAAACAATAAAAAGGAGATATATGGAACGAGAAGGACGTATTACAATTGGCGGCCTTATCACTAAGCAGTGATCTCTGCCAGGCAACCAAGCGGCAAAAAAAAGCGAAATATTTAATAACAATTTTTTAATTGAGCTGAAATTGGAAAACCATAAAAAAAAGAATAAAAAAGAGTTATACACTAAATGAAAATTATATGCACATACATAACTATACATATATGTATAAAAACTATACTATAAAATAACCTAACATAATATATACAATATATTATAATAGAAAAATAATATTAAATAATAATATTTTTGTTTGATATCCTCAGATTACTCTTTCACAGGAAAACCACGGCTTGAAAGAAAACCATCTGTTTAATAACTCAGCCCCCGGAACCAAAGACACAATAGAAAATCTAATGTGTCGTGGACCGATCGGGCCACTCGAGGCTCAATGGGTTAAGCACGGCTAGTTATGTACAAAAGTGGTTAAAATTTGATTAGGGGAACAACAGTCTTCAGATAACCTGCAGTGTACACAAGTCCAAAGATGTAATGGTGTTTGTTATGGGTCAACATAATTAGGTTTTGATCTGTAACCAAATTAATGGGATACCGGATCAAATCGGTTTATAATAACTATTCTAGGAATTGAGAACGAGGATAGATTAGTATGAAGATAATGATTTTGTTAACAAATGCTTTTGTTTCAGTGGCGGTTATTGGAGATGTCCGGTGTCGAGAGGCGGCGGCTGTGCTGCGCCGTGCTGTTTCACTGCGTGGCCGCGCTCTGCGTCATGTGGTCGCTCTTCGTACTCATCGAGCGAGCCGTCGAGGAGGTCAACAAGGGACAGATTGGTAATTCACTCCATATACGTATGTGTTAAACACATTACCCGATCGCATTGCTATACACGATCCATTTAAATAACACCGCTCAACATTATTCAATTCATTTAAGCAAATCTAGGAACTATACCAAAAAAAGCTGTCTGACGACAACGCCGTATCCATATTATTAATCGAACGTAATAATAAAATAAAAACAAGTTAATTAATGATTGAAATGTTTGATATGAGAGCTAAAAATATGTGTATGAATGTTTGTCTTAATACTATAATACACCTATGTTTTGTTTGAAGATAACAGAGGAATTTCGATGATTCATTTCCAGTAGCAGAGTCAGTTTGTTTCGGTGTAATTGCATGTTAATATCGGCATACTGCATAGCATTGAATAATTTGTAACATTCTAATGTAATTTGACTATTTCAGCGTGGCCGTTTTGGACGAAATTAGTGGTGGTCGCAGTGGGGTTCACCGGCGGCGCTGTGTTCATGTACATTCAGTGTCGACAATATTTACACCTTTGCAATCGATGGCGGGCGCACAATCGGTAAGCGACGAGGAAATTTTAATAGCTTTATTCATTCCATTTAAACTGTGCCATATATGTACGCACACGGTTTCCAAGTAAGTGCTATAAAAACATTATCATTAACTATAATTAACATTCTAATCTTGTTACTTTTTTAGAGTCACACTTCATAACCATTTATTTAATCGATTGCGAAAAATGAGTTTTATACTCATTGCAGTATATTATAATATTTTTATACGATATAAATACTTTTCTCGTACAATAAACGATTTCACACAACAAGTAAAGGTCACTCGAATAATACACGTGAATTTTGTAAGATCAAGGTTTCTGCGACGCAAATTATTCCCAATCTCTTGTATTCTAGAATATTGCAACAGATGATTTGCAATGCTACCAGATTGGCTTTCGATGTGAGTCCGGTTTGTCTGTATGTGTATTTTCTTATGCTACAAAATATAAATATTTTCGCGTAGGAAATTTTTTATTTAAAAACAATTTTGTTTTTGTTTTTCTCAACAGGAAATTCACTTTTATAACAAATATGATTATTGCGTAAAATCGACATGTTAAATTTTTATTTTTTTTGGTCGTTTTATACCATAAAATATTGTATTGACATTGAAACTATTCTTACATTTTATAAAAATATTAATAGGTACTTAATAACTTAAAACAAAATAAGTGCATCTAAATCATAAAAGTAGTGAATTTTCTAACGATTATTATCTTAAAATTTACAAATAGCTCATAAGTACTTACCTATATTTTTAGTTATCTTCTGGATTATGTAGTCATCTAGACTAGATTATTATAGGCATAATTGAAACATATAAAACGTATAGGGAATTTTGCATAGTAACATAATTCGAATCGCTAAAATGTCAAGTACCTAGGCATAAACATAAATTTTATGAGAATGGATACCAAATTATTAAAATACCTTGCATTTTGCAAGATTAGAAGATGGTACCTAATCACGAGTTTGATAATATGAAATTAGAAAGCGAAGTTACGTTGAATCATGTTTACGAATCCATCGAATTATATTTATAGGTACATATTTACGATCCGACGTAAAATTTACGTAATACATACCTAAGTCTTCGAGTTAAATACTAGAAGCATACCGATTAAATAGAAATATGTTGTTTTTGCATACAATAGGTCGTCAAAATAATAATAATAATATACCTACGTTGCTTACAATATTTGCATTGAAATGCAATAACGAATTTCCGTACCTACATAAATATAATTGGTGTGTCATAACATAATTATCTCCGTGTGGTCATATGTCTTAAAATCTCAATCGGATATTAATTTTTTTCTATATATAATTTAACGAAATGAAAGAAAGCAATCCGAATGTCGATTACAATGGGTTTGGAATTTTATTGGTATCTGCATTTTGTAAAGGCAATCCAGCAATTTGCACAAAATATTTTTCTTATTCTCCCATTTCGACAACTAGTTCATAAATAATTAATAGACTGAACCGGTTATTCAAAAACATGATTATTGTTTGATAAATCGAAAAATTGTCTGTTCAAATGAATTTGACTTTTAAGTCTTTATTGTTATAATTTATTTTAAAAATATGATAATGCGGTACCTAGTTATTTTATATTTTTTTTGCATAAAAATATATTCGTTATATAATCTGTGTCATCCATACTAATATTATAAATGCGAAAGTAACTCTGTCTGTCTGTCTGTCTGTTACTCAATTACGCCTAAACTACTGAAGCAATTTGTATGAAATTTGGTATGGAGATATTTTGATACCCGAGAAAGGACATAGGTTATCTTTTATTGCGAAATATGTACCACGGGCGAAGCCGGGGCGGACCACTAGTTCACTATAAAATTAGATTGGGAAAAAATAATTCGACGTAAAATATCAAATTTCGTAGTTATGAGATGTTTTTGTTTATATCTATTCTCCAAGCACGTATAATATACAGACACGAAATTGTACACGAGTAGGTACGTGATCAAAATTCGTTTCAACATTTAATTACAACTAATCGATAAATTATTGATTCATCAATTCACAGATGTTACATCATGACAGAAATCTCTTTAATTAAATTAAATGTTGTTTTGAAAACTCTGCCTTCATTTCTATAGGTACATAACTAAAAGTTTTTGTTGCTATCCATAATCCAGGGTTGTTTATTTATTTTAAAAGTTATTACAAAATATTTGAATATAGTTTTATTCTTACCAGCTGGAATTTGGTTCTTGTGAAGTTAGCGATACGAAGATAATATGGAATATTTAATATTTATATAAATAAATGTGGTTTTCATATGATCATTATCTATAAATTAGCATACATAGGTATATAGAAAATCTGGAGTGCTTTCTCCATTAGTGCAAAGAAATAGTAACCATAGATTAAATATTTTCTTTAATACAACATCTTTTTAATTTAAATAAGCACACAAAACATTAAAACTATATAGATTTTAAGAAAGACTAATAAATTTATCCCGTCAATGTTGACGTACATACACAGTGTGGGTTCCATGTATAAATATTATGTTAAAGTTGTGTAAAGTACGTTAAGGTTGTTTTGGCGAATAAATAACATTGTAGAGGGACCTTATTCACAAAGTGCTATCAATGCTAAAGATTTTCCTCGTTTGTTTGAAAAAACGAGCTCTAATCTGAATTTTACGACATAGACATATGGACATATTTGGAATTGCATGCACTTATAAACATACTTATTTATAATTGTTAATTAATTTTATGGCCTATGTGTCAAAGACAAAAAACATTTAAAGTTTAAAGCTGATTCTATTTTACATACTTAAAAAAAAATTATGAGAAGTATCTTCTTAGATAAGATTTATTTACATTGCCTGTCTATTTTATTTACATTGCATCTTGGAGAGAACAAATCGTCTTAATATATCGTATTCTAATATATAATTTGAATTTTATAACAACGAATAGCACGTTATTACCATTTTACAAATGGAACAAGTGCTCTGGTTAAAATTTCTCCGTTTTTAATTTAACGCGATTCGAATTACCACTCGAAAAGTCGTTTGTGTATACGGCCACAAGATGCTTTGAACTTTTATCATTATTTAACTAAAACTCAATCTAAGATGAAGAACCACCAGAATCGTTATATTATGTATTGTCAATAAATAGTTTCCCACATTCCAGTATACTGCTAATCCAAAACGCGCCGGAGAAGCTGCCGATCGCCGCGTCGCCGCCGCTGCGCAGCAAGCGCCGCGAGCGCAGCGCGCGCGGGCAAGTGGTGGCCAACATCGAGCCGCTACCGCCGCCCGTCGCGTACCACGAGGAGGACGAGAGCGGTGGATTTGAGACTTATAGGTAACTGTTTGGGCTCGAACCCGAGGACAAAAACCATTGAGATATACATATGGAGACGACACCGCCTACATCACTTATGTTCCGCTCAACATACGCCATATGGCGTAACTGCACGCTCAATTTTTATTTGTTTTAAAGTGAAACGCATCAAATATGCCTTCGTGTGTATTACGATATTGCACAAATAATACGGAAAAGTGCAAAGGAATAACTTTCATCGGTAAGTACCTAACTAGATAATAATTTTTAAACTTAGAGCAAAAAATGGCGCACAGATTTTGTTCGTGGTGTCTCCTCCATACGTAGTACTATTATCTCAATGACAAAAACAAGTGTATTTCTTTTAGGGATGTAACGATACATGATTTTGCCGATACGATACCGATACCGATATTTGTAGTAATGTATCGGCGATACCGATACCGATACCGATATCGATGGCTTGGTAGAAAAAAAAATAGTGAATTATTCATAAAAAGTTACCAACATTTAATAGAGACTCAACTGTTAATCGTATTCTTTTAAATAAAAATGCCAAATCATAAAACAACAAAACCATTAATTTTTGTATTATTATTTTACAAAGTCAGTTAAACTTTAAGTAATACACATACAATCAGTACCTAATAAAAGTTTACTATTGGTAGTTTTTTCAGAAAACAAAGTGCGCACGCGCGGGCGGCCTCCCGCATCGTTCATTGGGCACGGTTTTTTGAATTGTTTGGTATCGGTATCGGTTGTTTTATTATCGGCGATACCGATATATCAGCTTGCCGATATATCGGCCGATATATCGGTATCGGTATCGGTATCGTTACATCCCTAATTTCTTTAGCTCATGTGTTATTTTGGTACAAAATCTATATCAGGGTTGCAAGGGAGAAATTGTTTATGAGCAATGAGGCTGACTATACGTACGTATGTGCCGTGTGTTATTAGTACGGGAGCTAGCAACGTTTAAAAAAAAGTCATTTTAGTATAGTTGGGTTTTTGATATACTGTTTCTCTTGCTATTTCGGTTAGAGTCCGGGCTGTCTGGCTGGCCGCAGTGGTTGCGTTTATTAGTGCGCATCTTATCTGCACAGGAAAATATCCTTAATTTAAAGTCTTTTTTTTTACGCGTAATTTTTAATCTTTTGCCTTTAGATAGATCCATCAGACATAATTTTTTTATTGCAAGACGTTTTTTTCGTTGTAAAATAGGTGCCATACGCAATTTTTATTTCAAAATAACTAAAATGTCATCGAAATAAGTGAAATTACATCAACATGAGTCCGCTTAAAAGGTAAGTAATAACTTTATTATTTATATTATATTATCCTTTTTTAATACTTATATTGAATAATTAGTAAACTAATATTTTTAATAGATGGTTTCATATTTATTACACTTTTGGGTATAAATATGAATTTGATGATATTTGTATTTTCTAGTGTTTGATTTTACGCGAGTATTATACATTTTGAAATTAAAGACTTGGGAAAATAATACAATGAATAAATCGCGTTTAAAATCCGTTAAAAAGTCTTTAATTTCTTGATGAAATTTGGTTTTTATCAAGTTTACATTAACGTCCTATTTGAGGTTCGTTGGGAAAAAGGAGGCGATGTGGTAGATTGTTGCAAAAAAAACTGTAAATAGTAAAATGAATATTATATATAGTATAAGCAACACAGTGATTACTTATCCTTCACTGGGACTCATGTTGATGGAATTTCACTTATTTTGATGATATTTTAATTATTTTGAAATAAAAATTGCGTCTGGCACCTATTTAACAACGAAAAAAACGTCTTGCAATAAAAAATGTATGTCTAATGGATCTATCTAAAGGCAAAAGATTAAAAATTACGCGTTAAAAAATGACTTTAAATTAAGGATATTTTCCTGTGCAGATAAGATGCGCACTAATAAACGCAACCACTGCGGCCAGCCAGACAGCCCGGACTGTAACCGAAATAGCAAGAGGAACAGCATATCAAAGAACCAACTATACTAAAATGCTCACTTGTCAACGTTGCTACCTCCTAGAATATATTATTGTATCAAATTAT
The DNA here is from genome assembly GCF_905220415.1 of Colias croceus. NCBI lineage: Eukaryota > Metazoa > Arthropoda > Insecta > Lepidoptera > Pieridae > Colias > Colias croceus. Next base: position 7,182,753 of record NC_059542.1, read on the forward strand.
TGTCTAGTTTTATTTCCGTCTTGTTACAATTATATGTACAATAAAGAATAAATAAATCACTGCCAAGTATTTTTAAAAACCGTTCACTGATTTTCCCGCGAAAGACGAACAAACAGATATACTTTCATACATCCTCACAAACTTTCTATGCGTGGCACGACTTCGCCAGAAAGGTTTTTTTTTAATAATGGTTAATAATCTTAAATATTCATTACCAATAATACTACAAGGTAGTTCATTAATCATGTGATAAGACCTTTTTAGGAAATTTAAATTTTAATCATTGGTTTAATTACTAACCATCAAGGTCGTACCGGGTAACTTGCTAACCTGTATATTTTGTAAAGTAATGATTATAGTGTTTACTGTTTACCATGTGTACGCTGACTCATTGTATGCTATTTATAAGTGTTGTATTATATTATGATAAGCATGTTTATTTACAAGTTCAATATGCTATTTTTTTAACTAGTTTCTGTTCGCGGCTTTACTTGTGTAGACAAAGATAAGAAAATATTGGCATTCTGCACTCCTGCTCTTCATGTGTCAAATTAATTCTTCTCCATCGCCGCAATTTTCGTGATCATGTTAGGAATCTCTTCAAAAACTTGCAGTTTTCTTCAAAAAAGTTACCAATGTCCGTTTCAAATGTTTTGTCTATCTCTAACTTACATATTAATTTTATTAATTACTAAAGGAACTAAACGATTGTCATTATTAATTTGGTGTTACCTACATTAAATTGTAAAATAAATAACTATATCTGTTTTCCAGAGGCAACCCGCACAGGCGGCTATCAGCTCTGAACGAGGAGCGGCTGCGCGTGGAGCCGCACGAGGAGACGCGCCGCTACTCGGACACGCGGCTCGCGCAGCCCGCCGCGGACGACGCGCCCACTGAGGTAGGGGGTTAGTGTGTGAGTTGCGTGCTTTTACTTTGTTTTAGTTTGTTAGTAATGTGTGTTTTGTTGACTGTCCAAATGGGTAGAATACAAAAATTTCCTTCCCCTCAAGTCGTATGAAAATTTGATGCTAATTTATCAAAATTCCGTTATTGTTTATAGTATCTCTGTCTATGTATTTTAAATATCCACTATACTATTAAATGCGCTAGTTATCATTTTTTTTATTCTTCCGCTGTTCTGTTTTGATTTCTGTCTTACATGTCAGTCATCCCGTAGAAAGATTCGGCTATATTTTAACAAACTTATGCATGTTATTTTAGCTAATCAAATGTGTGCATTATGGGAGTGTAACATTGTGTGGGTTGTCCTTAGGCGGGCGTGTACCACATAACGGTGGACCCGCTGGAGGCGGACATCCGCTCGCTGCTGGCGCTGGACGCGCGGCGCGAGGCTCGCGCGGCCCGCTCGCTGCCCAACCTGCGCGCGAGCCGGGAGAGCCTGCTGCCCGCGCGCCGCGAGAGCCTGCTGCCCGCGCCGCCGCCGCGCCCGCCCTCCTGAGCCCGCCCCGCGCTCACCCTCTACCTGGACGACAACGTGTACTAGCGAGCCACGGAGACCGGGTGACCGAACCACTGTGAACCGGAGTGACCGACGTGTACAGTGCGCTACATAGTGTGAACCGACCAAGAGGCCGTTGTGGTGAATAGAGTGCGCTACATAGTGTGAACCAGATGTAGTGACCAATATACGGAGTGTGATAAATAGTGTACCAGCCATAGTTATTAATATCCTGTGGATGTCCAGTATTAACCATAGTGACCAGTATGATGTTTATGTTGAATTGTGTCAACTACCTGTAGTAATCGAAAAGGAGTGAACTGTGTCCTCTAAAACCACCCATAGTGACTGTTGAATATTGGATTAAGCTTTTAATACATAGTGTGAATCAAACATCAGACATAGAAGCCGACTTTTAACCACATTATAAAATAGACAGTAGGTTATTGAGTATACAAATCATACCAACCATTAAGTTTTGAACTGTTTCTATAATGTGAAATATGGTGTATAGATAGACTAGAGTGAACTAGCTGAAATAACCACTAGAATCAAGTACCTATAGTAAACATGGTTGGTCAGAATTATAGTGAACTATGTGTTATTGTAGAATACATTGAGATAATGTGTCAGAAATGTGAACTATCCAAAATAGCACACACTCAAGTGACTGAAGGCTAGCAACTGTAGTTGAGGGAATGGTAATTTTAATGAAGGAATGAAGCTATTACTCCTAGACTTGGTCTGAATGTATATCCTATTGGTACAGTGATCTCTGAATAGACTGGAAGTGAAATAATGAGGCATAATGTAAGAACTGTGAGAATGAAGGTACCATAATTTTTACAAATTAAAAACAGAGAAAGGAAAAATAGTATTGGGAGGGTTTTGGCCGTGGAGTTTTGCAGTTATCTCCACTTTATTAATTATGATGGTGAGATATCTTGAAACAGTCATGCGAATTATACTCCACACATAAATATAGTTTAACTGTGTATGAAGACTGTGTATGAACTACAACCAAAGAGTGATCGGACTGTATGGATACAGTATTGTAATGAAAAGTATGTTTTGTTAACTTCAGTCCAAAAGGTTACATCTATCGTCCAGTAAAAGTGTCAAAAGTGGTCAAATTTGTGTTCTAGAATGACTATAGTGTAATTTATTGTCATTCGCTTTGTATTTGCCAAGCACTAGAATATGAGAGCAGTTTATTGTAAATCATTCACAAGTTATGCATATAATAAGTTGTTTAAATTTTTGTGTTCCTATCAAGGACGGATCCAGCATTAGTGCCAGGGGGTGGTCACATAGTCGTGGTTGAATTACAAAAGCTATAATACTTATTTTGATAAATTAAGAAACTTCGATTTCAAAAAAAAAGCCGATCAAGAGTTGGCTGCACCAAGAGTTCCGTACAAACATTTTTTATATGTTTTAACAAATTAATATTTTATGCTTTTTGCAATTATTTTTTTATTTTTACTAAAAGACGTAACTTCCTAAATTATTCAAAAAAATTCAAGATTCTGTGTTCACGGGAAATACCCTGTAGGTTTTGATTCCTGACGACATTTGCAAATGTCGAAATTTGCGATAATTTGCAGCATAAACGGCTGTATCTTTTGGCTTATAAGTTTGATTTTTTCACAACATCAATGAACATAAACAAGGAACACAACACAAGGAACCATAGACTATAATCTATCTGAAAGCTGAACAGTGAACAGTTTGTTTGCTTCTTCTTAAAATGTTACAATAACTTTAAGCTGTAATTTAATTCAACTTCTATGTCAACGAAATGAGAAGAAATAGCAATTAAAACCGCATATCCTGAAACTCGCAATTAATTGCAAGGGAATCAAAACCTACAAGGTACTTCCCGTGAACACAGAGTCTTAAAATTTTATTAAAAGCAACATCTTCTATCTAGATAAAGAAAAAATTGCTAAAAGCAAAATTTAAAGATACAACATAATAACAAAATTAGGTTTATTCGTAGCCCTAGCGAGGCCGACTCGCACTTGGCCGTCTTTTGTCCTAATTTTACAGTATTTTCTATTGTTATTTACCATTTATTAGCCTGATATCGAAATTTTAGCCTTGTTCCATTAAAATAAATTGCTGTTTTATATCGATATTTGAGATTTTGTGAGAAAAGTGTAACAGCAAAAGTTATATATAAAAAATATTTTAACTACCTACAATTTTACATTAAACTTTATTCCGCAGTTAGAGTTTTTTTAGAAAATCGAGAAAACCTGTCTGAATTCCCGACCCCAGATTGACATAACTTATCTTCTAATTTTTGTTATAGTCTCTTCCGTTTGTAATTGATTTCATTGTTCTGTATTACTTTTATGTTTCAAAAGTTAATAAAAACATCATGTTGAACAATATTACTTTGTTAATTTAAAAAATTAATATTAAATAAGTGGTCCACGTAGGTTGTGGACCTAGCCCAGGGAGGAATCATGACCCCCCATGACCACCACCTGGATCCGTGCTTCGTTGCTATACAGAGATTATTATTAAACTAAAAAGTGATTTTTCATAAAAAAAAGTTTGTCCATGGCTAACTTTAATTATTAATGCTTATTAGCACACCATCGAAATCATGTGTCCTAAACAAAAGTTTTGTGCAATATAATGACTGATTGTACTCTAAATATTATGTAACAATCACGCCAGGTTTTTTGATTTAGCTGTTTTGAATAATGAAGTTTATTCTGATAGGTTTTTGCAACCATCATTACCTAAAGCAGTATGGAGTATTAATTATGTTTATTATTATTATGTAAGCTTTCCGCCTGCGGCTTCGCCCGCGTTTTCAAATAAAAACCCGCATAGTTCTCGTTCCCGTGGGATTTCCTGGATAAAACCTAGCCTATATTACTCGTGGATAATATAGATTTCGACTGGTGAAAGAATTTTTAAAATCGATCCAGTAGTTTATGAGCCTATTCATTACAATCAATCAAACAAACAAAGTTTTCCTCTTTATAATATTAGTGTAGATGATAATATGTATTTTCTGATATATAATTTACGGCAAATAAAAAATACTATATAAATGCTCCTTTTTCCTAAGTATCTCAAGGTATGGAAATGAGTACATATCTTCAATTTTCAAGTATATTTGTAATTATTCAGTAAAGGATTTTTTGTAAAAGGTAATTGGCATATAATAATAATAAAACATAATTAAAAAATGAGTGTGATAATTTAGACAGTGGACAATAATCAGGTAACTTACAAAAATTGCTTGGTAATGATGGTTTAAAAATTATTTTTGCAATTTTTATTCTTCTATGTGTTTGTTTGTTTTGTGTAGGTATAACAGCTATCATTATTCCTTGAAATTTTACAACTTAGCAACTAAATAAAATGTGTTTTTTATTGATGTGCCATTTTTCATCTTTTTTAATACAGTGAACTATCATATTTACATATAGACATAGGATTTAGTGCATGTAAATAATTTGTGTAATATACTTTGGTAATGATAAGCATGTGCCCCATTTTTTTATGTATGTCTGGGTCTTGTCATTAATTTGTTTCTTATGGAGCGTTGTGAATGTTTTGCTTATAACAAATTGTATTGGCGTCGCGAGTACTTAGCTACGTAAAATTTGTTCTACTTAATTTTCGAGGGTTGAATTTGTTTGCAATTTTTTTTGTCTCGGATTTTGTCATGTTCCTGTTATGAAAAGTCCGTCCTCATCACGAAAGTTACAATATTTTTTTAGGATTCTGTAAAGGCTTGATATATATGCTTTATTTATTTTTGATTTAATCATATAAGTCATATTATCTCTCTACAATCATCTAAATAAATAGTACAAACTAGATAAGTCTAGAAACAGAAAGTTGCATAAAAATAATATGCTTTATAATTAGGCAAGTTTGAGCCCAATCATTGACATTATTTTATTTATTCTGAAATATCAGTCTTTTATTTTCTCTCTTATTACATAATCAAGTTATTGCATGCTTGTAAAATCTCGGTCTTAATAGAATCTCATTATTTAGGTAACTTCCCGTCCTCTTGATCTCTCGCTTTGTCTCTTATTCTACTTTTTAATGGTTTATATTAATGTAAACTTTTCTATAACATTTGCTTCGAATTTTAAATTTTAATTATTCTTGTGTATTGAAAATTTTAGTTTGGTAGCATCACATAGAAATCACATTTTGAATTAATAAACTTTAAAACAATAATAATATGTAAAATAGCATTGATACTATATATTATCATTATGTATGTATGAATTTGAAGCTTTCTTAAATCATAACTGATAAAAATATAATTATCACTATAAGCATGGTGTGTAATTATTCTTGACATTTGCCGGTTAAAATAAATGTGTATAGAATATGTACATATATATTGAACTTATTGTAAGACCTATTATTAACCTATCTAATCGAAATTTTGGCTTGATATGTTACTCTTTTAATTAATATTTAGCTGCATTCTTAGTTTGTTCGTATATATTTATTGTTAAATAATAGTTACTGTGAATGTCAATGAAATCATGTCTAGGTAGTTATTTATAACACCTATAATGTTATCTTTAGATAGGAGAAAAAAAATAGATTTGACATTTGGTGCTAAAGTATCAAGGATCTTTTCGCAACATTGGACTATAATTTTAATAATACCGTTGCTATTCAATGCAGGTTCCAATACCTATGATTATATCAACTATTTTAATCATTTAAAAGTTGTGAACACTTACATAATAAGAAATAGACAATTTCGAGACAAATCGGCAATTAAATAATCTCCTTTTAGATTTCAGTATTAAATAATTTATAACGGATAAAGAATGGTTGTATTAACCCTTGCTAATTATTATTATTAATGACTTATAAAAATAATGTAAATGCTGGATTAGCAATGAGTCTGATTCGAAACAAGTCTGAAATTTTTTAAACTTAAGTAAAAATTCACAAAAAATAGACACTGTCCGTTATTGTAACCTACGAATCATTTTTCATTGGCAAAGAACATCGATATGATCTTAAAATTTTATCGTCAATATCGCTGACATATCGTTATCGTATTGATGAAAAAGGCTCTTAATTTTCAAGACATATTCAACGTTTGAATGAAGGTTTGAATTTAAAATATTACTGCATATCACGTTGTAAACAACTTTGTCGTGTTACTTGTACTAGTGTAAATAATTGCTTCCGAATATAAAAGTGGGAAATAAATATCATTGCATCTATCTTAGTATTGTTGTTTCACGTGAACATACTTACTCCCTTTATGTACCTATTTTGTTATCTATGTATGTATTGTGCCTTATTTTCTAATTGTGATATTTTTTCCTTTTATTTAATTTCTTTCTTTTTTGAGAATAACCATTGTTTGTGTTGTTTTATCAAATTTGCAAACTCGATGCATTTCTGTATATAAATGTTCGTAAGCGATTTTTTGCTCAAAATTTGATTTCTCCCTTGCGATCCGTGTAGGTACTTATAGTTCATGAAATTTGTAAGACTGTTTTTATTTTATTATGTGAAAAACGTTAACTCCAAATTATAAATATAAGTTATTTTCAGATGAATGAAGTTTTATTTTATTCAACAGGCTCCCACTGCTTGATCCTGCAGATATGCAGACATGCAAATGCAATGTAGATTCTGTATCTACTATACTAGACTATAAAGTAAAAAGGGTATGAAAATAAGCAACCAGTTAGATAAAAATAAATAATTTATTTAAATAAAATAGTTTGAATCTCATTCTCGTGGTTTCGACCAGAGCTCGGGTCGTTGTGACTAGATTGTACACTCAACATTTCTTATATTCATTACATAAATAACATTTCTGTACAAACAGATAACACTTAGTAATTAAAGTTACGTTGCTACTTAAAATAAATTACTTGCCTAATACTCGAGTATTAGAAAAATTAATCCACCGAAAATAACATTACACACTGTCGAGAGCTTTATTATAAAATATGTCTCCTAAATTAATTTTGTTAGTCTTGTAACTACGAATATAATGTGATGGTAACTTCGCTCCATCGCTCACAATCATCAGTCATATCAAGATGGCCACAACTTCTACGTAAACCGACTAAACATTGCAGTTTATTCAGTATGTTACAATCAAAATGTCTTGGAATTTTTTTGATCTTATAAAGGATCCGAAGATAATCATTCAGAACCGCAGATTTTGATCAAATATCTGTCTTAAAATTCGGTATCACCGAGTACATTGTACATAAGGCGCTTGAAAGAGTTCGATTGCTGAATATGCTCTTCGTGTAACGAGTTCACCTGCAAAATAAAATATTTCGTTAGCGTTTGTAGGATTTTTATGAATTAAAAGTAAATGTTGGTAAAAATTAGACATTACCTACAAATATTTTATTATTTATTATACCCGGCGCTGCCTAAGATGATCCCTATGACACTGACAGTTATTCTCAAGAGACAAACTTGTAATGGCGTCACCATTAAATTAGAAACGTATTGGAGGCGTCTAAAAATGGCATTTATTAATTTTTACGTAGCTTTATCCTATTACAATGATATTCCTTTGGAATTATAACAATTCTTATCATTTACGAGAAATTATATCAATCTGACTTTACGTTTACGTCCTTCAAAACTTACATCGTTGGCATTTATCGACTAGTGCGGAAAGTATCGATAAACAAATTTCGATAATGGAAACGAGTTCACATTTTTTCCATACTTAAGCTATAGTTCATTCACTATTGAATGGAACAGAAGATCGCAGCATACTTAATTAATAATTACCGTTCGCTTTAATTTACTTACCTATGATAATATAAGTTTTTTAGAAAAATTAAATGGGGGATTCCATTTTCATGATAAAATAATATACACTGTGTTAAATGGGTTAAAAATTACGAGAAAATGATAAGGTGTATTTTTATGTTTTGGAAAACTTTCGTTTTACTTACCGTTTCGTTTACATAATAGACGTTAAAAATTCATTTTATAATATTTGTAAAAACATGTTTACCGAGGTGGCTGAATGCAAACCACGCCTTTGCCTATAAAATAGTAAAGTATCGACACGATCCATCATACGAGCAATCACTAAGACGAACTGTCATAGGGATCATCTTAGGCCGCGCCAGGTATACGTATTATATAAATGTTACAGCTACATTATAGCATAGTATTTAATAAAAAATTATAATATTTGAGCTTGACATTAAGAAATTATTTGTACATTTTAATTAATTAGGTATCTAGCAGTGGCATTTTTGATTTGAATTCAAGACTGACACGAGTTAAAAATATACTTACGAAGGTCGTTTGTTTTCCTGCGAGTTTTGCCTCGTTTTGTTGTTTCGATTTCGGAGGGACAGGCTTCTAACAAGGCAGAGAATATAAAAACAAAAATCAGAATACATAGTTAGGTACATAACTGAGTTAATATTATAATATAAAAACTTTTCATAACTTAAATAGTATAATTTTGTTGGTGTGGTATGGTATTCTATACATAATAAGTAAGAATAGGTACTGCAAAAGCATCTAAAGGATTTTTTTTACAATAATTGCAGGTACGGATTCCTGGTGTTGTAATGTTTCACATATAAAATATCTAAATAATGTTGTTATCATCTGTAAGCTTTTGGGAATCTTGTATCTAGCTCAAGTAATAATTCTTATATAGAAACAAAATATGTTATGTTCCTAATAGTGGACCTTGGTAAATTGTGATCTGTTTGAAGGAGATTTGTATGTATGGTGTGTGTAGTGTCGCTCCTGGTGCGTTGTGTCGGGATGTGTGTTGTTTTTCCATTTACGTGTGTGTGTACATATAATATGTTGTGTGGCGTGTAGATGCAGTGTTATGTAATGTGTTGTATTGCTTGTTACATGGACTGGCCACATCACGTGGCGTTATGTGATATGGTGTTTTATGTAGTGTGTTGTGTTATGTGCATTGTATGATGTTATATTAAGTGTTGCGTGTTGTGTGGCATGTTGTGTGGTATTGTATCGGGTGTTGTGTGGTGCGTGCACGGTGCAGTACCTTAGCGGGCTGCGCCGTGAAGAGCTTGGTCTGCGGCGACGGCTGCTCGTGCGCGGGCGGGTCCTGCTCCTGCAGCGCGCGGAACGTGTCCGACTTGGCCGGGTCGAACGCCTTCGAGCTGCCCCCCGCCACAACCCCCGTTTAGTTCAGTTTAGTCGGTTAGAGGCGCGACAGATATACCAGTACGTTATACCATATACAGATATTGTTAGTACGACTGATGATAGAGCGCATCGGGTGAAATCGATTACACTAATATTATTATAATACTATGAAATATACGTATTAGCTATACTAGCACGCGATTGACGCGTGAAATGTCAGATTGCAAATTTTTAGTTGGCAACGTGTCGACGTCGTCGCCGTGCCTGAAGGTGTGAGAGACGAAGGATAGTTGAGAGTAGCGAAATTAAAATAAATAAGCATTAATGCGTCAATAGGATGGGGCGTCGACAGTTGCTTTGGCGTAGTTTCTAGTAAAAGACCTGCCTCTTGACAACGTGTGACCGCCCGTAATGGCCGTTAGCGCTAAGTGAGGAAACAAATACCTCCATTAAATTACAAACTTATTTTCCTTTAAAAATGTTATTATACTATTTATTTGCTTGCCTTAAATAAATATGATAGTAAATTGATTTTCAAATATTTCATCTATAAGGAATGCAATCTGATCTAATCTAGCCTACAAGTACAGCCATAAAATAATTATATAGCTTAGACCTTAGCCTAGAAAGAAGACTAAGTCTTGGAGAATTTCAGATATTTTCGTTTGGCAAACTGCCATGCTCTTGAAACAGTTCAAAGATGAATGTGGCTTAGGTAATTATGGTGACCTTTAATATTTCGTGCGGTATGCTGTTTGGTACTTTACTTCCTACTGTAATAGAAATACGAGGGAGGTATATATTTAGAGGAGCAAAACAAAACTATATTATAGTACATGATTCCTTGGCGGTAATTCGAAATAGCCGATATAATTCAAGGATTCGAACCTTCTGAATTAATTAATATGAAAGATTTACCGAATCTATAGAGCTAAACATTAATCATCTAATTTAATGCATTTCTAAATTAGATAATATTGAGAAATACTTACGGCAGAGGCGACGTCTGTTGCCTGATAGAATTAGCAATGTTCTGTTCTGAATATAGGTTGATTGGTGAGTTAAATTGTTTGTGCACAACCTGGAATAAATTAATGTTATTGTGATTACTGAAATAAAAATAATTAGCAACACCGATGATATTCAAACCAAAACAAACACATGACCATGTCTTACAGATAAAATGATATTTGAAATCATTGAGCTCGATGAAAAAATAAAACTGGACACCATTAAGAAAGTAGAATATTAAGTGAAAACCGAATTTATCAAGAATATGTCAAGAAGATATAATAAAAGTGCATAAGTAATATAATTATGAGAAGAATATAATAGAGGCTTTGGTAATTTTAAATTAAAAAAAATAATTTAATTTATTAATTGAAATGTTTAACTTTCCATTACTCCGTTCCCTGGATTGTTTCAATTTCTAGAAATGAATGAAGTTAGTGATGTCAAAACTGAAATGAATTTTCTTATATACACGAACGGATGATAAAGTATGGCGTACGATATGAATCATAGCAGTAAAAAAAACTTGATTTTTATAACTTGCAATGGCTAGCTAATATCGCTACGATCTATGTGATGACTGTGATTTCATGAAAGTTTACGTCGATAACCATGCGTGAAAGTTATTTGCAATTCCAAACAATTATTACAACCACCTTATTCGCATCTTCACCGACCACTCGCTGCAACACCGATTCGGCCACCTGAGTTTTTCCAAAAAAGTTCCATTTTACTTAGCGTTAGACCCAAATATTATAATTGCTACTACATCTGTGAAATTGTGCTCAACATTTAAAGCTTTATAGAAATAATCTGTACAAGTGTGATTGTGTGCATGCGTTATGATTTGTGCGTCCGTGCATACTGTATGTGTCTACTATGTACCTAACATACTTACGAATTCGTGGCATATAAATTATTTTTATCTATGGAATGCTATTTCAAAATATTTATAACATCGTTGCCAAAACATTTGTGTCATATTCATAAGTAAAGTCTTGTAAATTCAAGTTTTAAAAACACATTTAGAAGTGGGATAATGTGTTTAAAATTATGTGTACCCAATATTCGTCCAGCCAAAACAAAATTTCATCAAATATTTTATGATGTACTTATTACAGCCCACGTGTTATTCATGCCTTTTAATAAACATAGTTACTGGGCTTTTAAAGTGTAGCGGCTATTCTTGAAAAATCTAAGCTAATGTGTCCCAATATAAAACTAAGTCATTTAAAAAGTTTTCTAAGTTGTTCTTTAAATAGTTCAAGGGGTATTGCTACACTATATTTTTTCCTTTAGACAACTTGACGGTCGCAAAACATAACTACCCAATATTAAATATACCTACTGTAGCAACTGAAATTTATTATTTCCTATCCTAAAATAATCCAAAACAAGCGCCAAATACATACCTATACATACTTCTTAAAATTCTCCTATCACATCACGAACAAATGACAATCGCTAACTTGTAGTGTCCTTAAAATTCTCCTACCCCATCCTAACTATCCCTAAATGAATCATAGCGACATATTATGTTATTAAAGATTTTTATTATTATTTATTAACTATATGTCCCTTGAAATCAATATTCAATCCCCAAAACCTAGCTCAATAGCACATTAAACCATACCTTTTGCTTCATGAGCGTGTCGCGGTAGTCGTGGTGCGGGGGCGCGCGCATCGCCGGGTTGGGGTGGTGGCGCAGGTAGCTCTCCGTGGGGCCCGGCTCGCGCCGCACCTTGGCGCCCGGCAGCACCAGCGGCGTTGTGCGGTACGGCTGCACAATACAACATGCTCAATTATAATATTTATTTATTTATTTCAGGCAACAAATATAAAATGTATGTATCCAAACTGTGGATAATGTTGTTGGTTGTACAGTTATACCTGTATTTAGATTAAGTTTTATTGTACAATTTACCACTGCAGAACTGTTTATTATCCCTAATAAAGAAAAATAAAAAAATAAATGTAGTTACAGTTAATAATATAATTAGCTGCGCTTTACGGTTTCACCCGCGTGGGCCGTGGGTGGCTCCGCTCCTGTTGGTCTTAGCGTAATGATATATAGCAAATAGCCTTCCTCGATAAATGGGCTATCTAACAACGAAATAATTCTTCAAAACGGACCAGTAGTTCCTAAGATTAGCGCGTTCAAACAAACAAACTCTTCTGCTTTATAATAGATTGACCATACATCAACATTTTTTAACGAGTACCTACAGCCGTTTATAAGCACTCTTTCATACCTTTAAAATCAGCTGTATTCAGCTGTATTTTAAATTGCCCTTTTAGAACACGATCTATCTATTACTTTGTAATATCTTGTGACTTTAGTAATATCTTAGGGAAATAAGCAAACTATTTGTGTGAAACAGTAGGAACTGAGAACTTATCCGGCTTGACAGGCCCGTAGAATATGCCGAACCAGTGGTAGGTCTCGGTAGTTTCTTTTTAATTTGACGTTACACTACTCCTGATATTTTTACAGTTTACACTCTTTCAAATTTACTTTCACATAATTATACCTATGTATTAGTGTCTTTCTTTCTGTATTCTTTAGTACTTTACTGTATGGAAACCGATGACCGAAAACAATATTAGTCCAATCCAAAGATACAAGTCTGATCATAATCGACTACGTAGACCCTGAGTGATTTGGTACAGTTTGTAGTAATTCGCCCTCTAGGAACATCTGGCTAACATTCTTCAAACAAACTATTTATGTACCTAAACTATTTTTGAGTTTATAACCTTCTAACATTAACCGTGACATTCTTTAAAAACAAAACATTTTCAATTAGTAACTAACACTGATCGTCGGCGTGATTGGCACGATGCTGCTTTTTATTACGAAAATGTACGTAATAATTCATGCTGAAAATAAATTAGAGGAGCCCCTTAGTACCACGCGAAAAGGTAGAAAACAAAGTATCCATACCTTCAGGAAAGAGTATACAAATATAATATTTAAATACATATTCTCTATTTATTTAATCAAATACATTATATGAATTATATGTCGATAGAATGGTTAACGTAGTTGAACATTATTCAGTTTATGTTAGAGCAATTTCACGTGAATGAGGCATACGTGATTTTAACGGTTCCAAGGATTATATCCGCGCGCCGTTGCGAATTGTGCCAATGAGCGAACAACAAATTTCGACATTTATTTCCGTTCATTTCGCTATTTACAAAGCTAAAGCGCTGACGCAATTGATTACTTTGGCCGTTTCATAAAATTTTCCCGAAAATGTTATCGAAGAAATTTCTTGGCCCACTCTCATTGAAACAATTTTTCGTTATTGCTTCTTTTGTGAAAAACAAATTTGAAACGACTGAAGATTTAAATACATTAGCAATTGATGATTTTTGTGAAATTAATGTAAGTATGAGATTTTTTACATCTGTTACAGTATAAATTGGATACGAAAAAATTAATCATTAAGTAAGACGTGTGAATTATCATGAGAACGCAATGCACACGTGCAAAATATGAAGCTCTATATACAGGGTTACTTGTAAAACACCAGCAACCTCGCAGGACAAGATAGCTAACATCATAAGTAACAACATTTGTTCTACGACTTTTGATAATTTGTTAGATTTTATTTTCATACAAAAATAAATATTCATTTCATTTTCCATCTGAATATTATAAACTCTACGCGCATCACAAAAAATACGTAAACAAGAAGCGAACAGGAGGGGAAAGGGGGCGTCGCGTCGTCCTTTCGATAATGAATAGAACAGAGACTTACAAATGTTAGGAGAGTACAATAAAAGCTTAAAAAATCATTTAAAAATAATTTATTGCGTTATGCCAAAAGTCGTAGAACAAATGTTGTTACTTATGATGTTAGCTATCTTGTCCTGCGAGGTTGCTGGTGTTTTACAAGTAACCCTGTATACCTTCATGTTTTGCACGTTTAAAACTCTATACTTAAAGGAGTATTCAAATACATTAAATAGGTCAATAGAAAACATAAAAATCAGATTTAACCATACAACAACAAGTTTGTACTGTGACATTGAAGCGAAAATAGCTTTTACAGCTGGCGTTTGGGCATCAAATAAATTTGTTAGAGTACATAGAGCTATTTAATGGATTAAATAATTGTATCATAATAACTCTTCTTTTATTTGATCTTGCCATTTACCAGATATTTGTTTGTTCAGTGGAATTTATTTGGACACTTATTATTGGAATATATAGACGATTAAATAACTATGGGCAGCGGAAAATTTTAGAATTGGTTGGTACATTCTCTGAATCTGAAACGATTAAACTTTCGAATTTGTTTATAATTTTATATTATATCAAACGTCTCCTTTGTTATAAAGTATATATTTACGTTCATATCCCTGTATAGTCCCTTTCAGTTGTTAATAATTCGAAAAACTAGGAAATATTTAGGAATATTTCGTTTTTTTAGTAACATATCTATATGCTAATATTAGAAGGTGGAAATAAGTATTTGAACATTGTTTTTTTTTTCTTAAGATTTAATTCAAAAACTACTCAAGTATTTATAAATTAGTTTATCACTAGAATTACTTTTTTTTACCACCCAAGCTATACGAGGAGAAGCGTAACCTAGAGATGCTTCTATACATAGGTAATCTGTATTTTTCTATAATATATGCACTTAGTTTTATTTTAAACTAGCTTTCCGCCTGCGGCCTCGCCCGCGTTTCCAAAGACTAAAACTTATAAACTGTAACAATTCTTTAAAAGCTTTGGGGATCATAATTGTTTATTGTTTCAAATACACTTGCTTGTTAGCTATAGTTCTGTTAGTTCCTAAAGGACGACTTCTGAATAAATGATCAACACATTACACAGTCATACCACATACGTTTCAGAACTTTTAGTACCTAATCAAGGTGCTAGAAGTTCTTAAAATTTGTATCGCGATACTGTAGTTATTACATCACATAATCGTGAAACACAAGCCGCTTTTCGAGTGCTCCCAAATTAGTTTGCGCTTGAATGTTCGAGATAACGAATCACCCGTAAAGTTTCACAAGATTGAACGCTTTCATGATATGTTCAAGTATACGTAGGAGTATGTAAACTTTATATTTCCACTCATTTGTATTAGTTTATTTTGCACAGGTTTATTATTAACAAATTCTAGAGTAAAGTTTGTATCGACGCACCCAATTTCTGACATCTTCTTCCTCTGGATGTTTAGGGTCCTGGTATCCGTTCGGGAAGAAATTAGGATTGACCGACATTGTAACACTATTTAAGACGGACGTATCGTTGAGCGTGTGATCGCGGACTGCGACTCCAGTCGCTCCCACCGTAAACACCAATTTCAATGCATCTATTTTGGAAATATGACGAGAAAATAGGCGTCAGCGTGGGCGAGATCTCTAGCACCCTAAGGCCTTGAAGGAGACGCGCGAATTAATTATTATTATTGCGTGTTTTAACGTCTACGCATTGTCTTTGATGGCCAATAAATCCCGGACCGACGAATCGTCTAACACAAATAATGCAATTTTTGTTTAAGTTTGAGAAATATCAAATGCACAAATAAATAACATTCGAATATAATTTTACTTGGGACTAGTCTAGAACATCTGAGGTAATCACTTATTACACAGAATAATGGACGCAAAATGACGTCCGATCTGTGAATATCATCGGCTTCTATCACTTTAATTAATAACATAACGTAATAAGAACGTTATTGGCAGAGCGCCAGATTACACGGCCCGTCTCCGTTTAGAACTTGGGTAACCTATTTCGTGCGAAAAATATTGAAGATCGATAAATGGGAAAAATAATAAACAATTTTCCCATTATGAGGTATACAGCAACAGTAGAAGTTATATCAAACACTTACGTAGGAGCAAAAGGCAGAAGAACTACATAAAACGCAAATATTGTGTAGTGAATTGTAAAGTATTTACCTATTCAAAAGCAATGAAGCTACGTATTCAAAACAAATTATAAGTAAAAGCTATTGTATAATACATATTAGCATATTTAAGTCGACCTACCTACTTAGTAATTATCTCCTTTTATATACTTGATTACCTCTAATATATTTATTGTTATGGTAATGTGCAGTAATTATACACACAAGAATCATAAAGCACAAAATATGATCTAGATTCTAGATGTCTCATGTTAAGATTTTAGTTAGAAGTTAGAATCTTCGTAAGAAATTAGTGATTAATATCTTATATATACGTTTTCAACATCACATAAATCGTTTCATTATAAATTTATAACCGAAGTAAAATCACAAACATTTATCATTTCACAAGGTTCTGTCCCAAATACTCGAGATGTAAAGACCATGTTACACTATCGAAATATGCACATGAAAAATGACACAAGGGAACGCACTTGGCAAAATTGTTTGGCAGAAACGCAATGTGATTTCTACGATTTAGGGCTTTGAAAAACTATAAAGATTCATTTTGGCAGGCCATCATAATAATAACTAGTGAATGGGCACTATACTTTACTCTTTCACACCTGTGGAGTTTAATACGATATCAATTCTGAATCACTTTTTATTTCATGTAACGGTACATTTAATGTTGGCAACTATAAACACTAACTAGATGAATAAATATATGTATTACCTTAGAAATCATCATTATTATTAAGCTATCGAAAGCAATTTGTAACGTATTTTGTTCTACCTCGAAAGTCTAAGTGTGTGTGTGTGTGTGTAAAAATTGGAATTTCCAAACCCTAATAAATTTTTTCCGTCTATATTTTCCTCAAAGAAGCATTTTTTTTTTGTCTATAAATGAACTAAAAAAACGAAAATTCTTACCTGGCTACCGATAGATTCGTCAACCACATCGTCGTTGCGAGAGGATACAGGTGACAGCATTAGGCTCCTGTATTCGCCTTCATGCTGTACCGACAGCTGTGGCTGCAATAGCGGAGTGCTACGTGGCAGGGACTCGGGTCCACGCCACGCATTGTTCTGCCCGGATTTTGGGCTTGGCGTCCTAGTATAAATAAAAAATAAATAAGCTCTTAGATTTACTCTATAAGATTTCGATAAAAAGAAAAAGTTTAATCTCTTAAGTCGATAAAAAGTTTAATCTCTTAAGTCGATAAAAAGTTTAATCTCTTTAGTTTTCACCGAAAATCTGTCAAGGTTGCCCGCGTTTGATATTTGCAGCAGATGTTTAATCTGTTTTCAAAGATTCGAAACTGAAGTTAAAAGTTTTTTGTGTTGTGCCAAACTTTTACATAGATTTAGGAAATGAGTATATGTAGGTTACAGAGATGAGTGATAACATAAGGAACAAAATTTCCTTGCGCATTATACACAACATTATTATGGCCATATATTGCTAGATATTATGGCATGTAATATAATAAAATTTCACATAGTTACCTGATGAGGCACTTATAAATTGGGATGATTTAAAAATAACATTTGACCCAAAATGTTTTACTTGGAACATTTACACAAAGTTTGGTAATCACACATTTCTACCATGCATCCATACAAATCATTACATTGACGTTTCAGTCCTTACCCAATAAAACGTAAGGATATCTTACCTAAACGGTGGTGGGACAGCATTGGATACAGGTGCTCGTTGGGCCATGGGTGCGGCTCGAGGGACTTCCCGTTCCGCGTCCCTAGGGGTAACGTGTGTTGTTATAACTACATAACGTGCAATATGGTAGGAACACTCAGTTATTTGAGCGTTAAGGAAGACTTGTAAGGTTACATTGTTTTACGTAGTACTTGTATATTCATGTAGGTAGTTTGGATAACATTATTTCTAGGTGCAGTATTTCTTTATTTGACTATTTAAGTAATAAAAAAGACGTGTGGCACTTGGGGACTGCCGCGGTAAAGCTATTGCATAGCATGCCTTCAAGCCACACCTCCGAGCCCGTCGGAGTGGGGAGCGTGAGGTTTTTTCATTACGGAATTTCTCGATTCGGTCCCCGCGCTCAAGGCCCGCGATAGAAGCTATGCAATAGCTTAAAATATTCATTAATTAGTCAAATAAAATGATTATTGCTAATTAGTTAAGAATTCTACAGAGTTATTTATAATTATTTTGGCGAAAGTAAATAAGCGGGGTTTTACTACTTAACATTACGACAATAAGCACTAATAGAGCATTCTGTTTTATATCTTACCAAATATTGCTAAGCATCCTACAACCGTACGGAAGTGATAAGCCTAGCTTGTGTTTTTTTAACATTTGTGAATTCAAGCAAAGCCACAACAGTGCTTGAGAAAATTTACTGGTTATAAAAACATAAAATAGGTCAATATACTAATCTAAGATTATATGAGACTACATTTACTACGTAAAGTAGAATGATCCAGAATTTACAATTACTATTTTACAACCGTCAACAGATATATTTTACCTGACTAATCGACCTTTGATAAATCATTATTATAAGCTATTCATAGCACACAACTAAGCTTAGAACGCTACTAGTTCTTAATCAGACACGACACCGAGAAGGCCATGCTAATTATAATGCTTCTATTGGCTATTTTCAATGTGTCAACATCCTTAGTTTTAACTGAATTTACGAATATAGATCGCGCTCCGAAATTAAAGTAGGGTAATTAAAATAGTTTTGAAAGTGATTCAAAGATAATTGTCTGATGTTTCAGAATTTGTTTTTAGATTATTTCCTGATAAACTTATAGAGATCACAATATCAAAGATATAAAATAAATTAAACTAGATTGCAAAACTTCAAAACAGAAAATTTCCAATGTTCAGTTTTTGTTTGTTAAAATTAATTATGTTCTATGCTTTGACTACAGTCTGTCAAATTGATATTTCACGCGTATACTCTGAGTTTAATATTTTAAAAGTTAACTGGTTATATTAGAATTTTCGAATTTATTTTAACATCATAATATATTTTCCTTTTTTTACACTTACAACGAAAAAAAACGGCATTAATATCCATTGAAGTGAATCTAGCTACATCGTGCAAACGACATCGAGTGACAGATCTTACTCATACATGTAATGATAGAACGACGGTGTGGGTGACCGGCCTATATAGCTGCTCGGCGACCGCGGCATGCTGTAGTAATGCGGGCTCGAAGAACTCCTGTATTTCAATCTTTCAACTAGACAAGTCCTTACAAACAAAATCTTTGGGAGACGCCAATCGATCTCGGTCAAGTCATTTGCAAACTGCTTTTTGTTCAGAAAAGTTTAGTTGTCTGTGCTAATTTTTTGACAAAAACAAAATTGCTACATGTTGTTTTTTATGATATGTAGAAGAGCGCCTGCAGCCTTGAGAAGTTCGTCTAGGGAGGCGTCGTCACTACGTTAGATTATTTTCGGTATAATTAAAATTTGGTACGCAAACATAACGATTACCATGAAATTAAGAAACTAGATCATATAAAACTAGAATGAGTTCAAGGATGTGCATTTATTGCGCTACATCCGTCGAACATTTCAGACTATATAATAAAAACGTGTTTCTTGAATTCGGACAATAATTAATTAGATATATGACTTGTCTGCTTGTACAAAGTGTTTTCCATTAGAATTATCTTTACTAGTAATATTAAATCATTGAAATTGTTGTAACGTCTATAAATGTTTAGGTGTAGAGTTAAAATGAATTGGAATATTTGAAATTACCTTTGAACAACAAGTTTGATTTGGTTTTGAGCGTTTTTGAAAAGGTTCTGTGCGTCTTCGTGTCGTAGGTCCCTTGCGTCGTAGTCGTCGATTTTGGCAATAATGTCGCCTCTAGCGAGATCCCGCCCTGCCGGTGTGCCTGGCGTGACCTGGAAGTAACAAACAATCAATCAATTTAAGTGTAATATGTTTGTTTTAAACATAACATTGTATAGAAGGTATAAAGTATAAGGAAGAATTGACGCAAGACTTTTTAACTTGGATAGGTACACATGTTTTGATGTTTTTGATCCTAAACTCTGCTTTCGTAGAATCATTTCCTGTAAATATTTATTCAACCAAAGTGAAGCGAGAAAAGAAAAGTCAATCACCTTGAACAACAAGTGTAAAAACAGATGAGCAATGAACGCATTGTTATGCGTTATGTCATACTATTTTTCACCTGCTACAAAGGTTGAAAAATATGAGACCGTGACATTCTGGATTATGCAATTATTAGGTCATCTGATTTTTCGTATTGGCAAGTCGTTTGTTTCATATTTTCATGAATAATAATTGTAAAATATGCATTTTTTCATCAGACGTTTAAGTTTACTATTTAAGATATTGCTATATAGCAAATATATAGGAAAAGGATATCATCCACATTAAGTTTACATGGGGTTCTGTCTGTTTTAGCGATTTATGAAAATGATTCGATTTTCATTTGAGATGATATAAATATTGAGTTCTATCTATTTTTTATTGAAATAATGAATCATCCGGAAACCCAGAGATGTTATCGAGGGTTGCTAAACGTTATGACTAGGATGACCTTGTGATTAGGCAGGGGGTTGGATGTGTTATGCACCGATTTTGGCCAAAGGCCAAGCTAAATGCGGCCAGCGACGCTGTCGTGCCAACCGTCACTGACACTTTTATTGAAAACAACCATCGACCTACTACAGGCCGACAAATTGACGGGTTGATTTGCGCAAATCCATCACGCAACCACTGAGTCAATGGCGAGGACGTCCTAAATTTACAACTGATACTTGTCACCTGATCTATTATTAGGGACATAACATGTTCTTCGGTAGTACTTAATCAATATGACGTCACAAGAAAAGGTGTCTGTGGTAATGGAACTGATGAGGTTTGCGTTATAAATATCTGTCTGTGTTTGAATGGCTTTATAATATTTCTGCTTGCGCACATTTTTACGTCACACTAACGCATTTACGAATTCAAAGCAGGATCTAACAAATTTAAAATTGTATTTATACGATGATGATAAAAATAATACGTTATGGTACACTTGATAAATGCTATACCCTTTTTAGAGCAATTTATCCTGCCCATCACTGACTATAATTAGGGCACGCTACGAAATCTTTATGGGGCTAAATCTGTGCAATTTTATTTGCTGACAAATAAATAAATTAAAGTATACGTATTAATTAGGTAATGATTTATTGTATTTGAGTATTTCAATTCCAAATTCGAATTAAAAAATCTGTTTTCTATTAACACCGACCAAAATCTGAGAGATTAATTCGTCTATGTTTAAAAATGTTTCATTCAAAACACACTGCACTTATCCGTTCCATGACCTTGTCTACCATAAATCACCGATGACGTTATATAATCGTGATCTATTTAATTTAATATTCCCATGCCCCAATATTTATGATACCGACATCCTTTAACATCTGTTTTGTGTTTTCATAGACATGTACCACCTTTTTTAAATGCCTTCGTGTAATTACTAAGTTTGTTCTAATTACTGCAATTACCACATGTTTAATCGGAAGATTTTCCACTCCACTTACGCATTCATATTTCTGTAAGTTATTTGTATGTAATCTAGTCTGATCCAAAACTTTTTATATAAATTATCTCTAATCTAAATTCGTCATAAAATTATTTTCAGCGGTATGTAAATTCCAAATGACTCAGGAGAGTGTTGTTAAGCGCATTGGCGACACTTTTTCTCATGAAACTTTTTTAATACTCCAGTTGTTTTGATACGTGACAAAGTAGACACTGTGTCGTCCTAACTTCGAGCCTAGCCGGCGTTTATAAATAAACAAGCCTGCCGCTCTCGACCACTTAGCTGATTCATGTAATGCTAGCAATTACTAGAAACATTTTATAGCTTTTTCGCGGAAATTTTCAAGTTATTGATATGATGTTATTGTACCTACGATAAATTTCAGTTTTGAGATTGTCATAAACTAGCACCAATCAATAGCAAACTAATACATTTTTAAGTCATTCTAACAAAATTAAGCAACAAGCTCTGCCCCTTGGTTTTTCAATTCATTGGAATTCCTCATTTAGTCTAACTAATCCAAAAAAATATAGGAATAATACATTATTAATGCAGCATAGATACTATGAATTCTGTTTCCAATTTTGTTAGGTCTAAAAAAATCTTTAAACACTTTCAACATGTTTCTAACCATAATTATTGTGAGATCCAAATTTAATATGTACTTATAAAACATAAAATTATATAAATGTTAAGGTTCTGTAGCATTTACACATTTGATTAATCATTTCGTTGATATATCTTAGAAGGGCAATGTACCTATAATAATTGGTAAAGACGAAGAAGAAGATACATACATGCATACACTTAAGCAGCTAGTTATCAGTTTAGTGTCTATTAATATGTCTTCATAGATCGTAGTTGCTGAGCAAAAATTTGCACATTTTTGCATAACAAGTTTCCTTAAGATAAGTTAACCTATTATTAATAATACACGCTTATTACCAATCTCTTTAATTTTTCCTAGTAGTAGTTCCCATCGGTATTAAAGTGTCAGGTAAATTGACCTTAAGAAAAATCAATTAGTTACCTATACTTTGCAACATTTAAAAAATTTGATTTTATCACTACCGTTATGCATAGAATGACTACAGGCACCAAATCCGAAAACTATCTCTCCTAAAATAATTTACAAGATTAACTGCGACTTTATTGTTATGTCGCCGACGGAAGCTCAAAGTTATTGAGGTCGAGTAGAGAATTCGGAGACGGCTGTCGAATGACACGAGACTGATACAGATCCCGGAATAGAAGCCATTGTACCTATCGACTGATTAGCAGAACAGAATTTAAATATAAAAATTTCCGCTAATTTAAATTCGATCAAGGCTGCAGTTACCACGGACCGAAGCATTTAATTGTCTCGTGACTAAAATATATCTCCCGAAACCTCTTACGATGCCATCGGTACAACAAGATGATAATCAAGATCCACAATAGATTGACGTCGGTTTGTTTACATCGGTGAGCATTGTTGCCGTGAACGCAACAGGCGTACCCTAGTAACGATGAGCGGCGTGGCGAGGTCCGAGCCGCCCACCAGCCGGAGACCCCAGTTGGTGTCGCGAGTTTCCCTCCGAAGGGTCACCACGAACGTATGGAGACGCCCCATGGCGGTGTAGGGTTCGTATCGAATGCACTGCGCGGGCGCGCGCTGGTTGCGCGGACTTGCGAGCACGGCGATGAAACGAAACGTTGTGTGGGCAAAATTAGCCTCACCACAAACTACACCCCGCCCCTCCCCCCTGACCTGCACTGCATAACCCTGCTCGATCGACCCAATTCGATACGGAAGTCAATGTTTTCGTAAAACCCATCCCGTGGTGCAATGTTTTTCCAACCGATCAATCATAAACTTGCCTATATTGAGAAGTAATTTAGACTTGGTAAAGTGGATAAGATGCGGTAATCCTCTACATCACTTTTAGACATTGCGTAAAAGGTACATTTATCCGTGAAATTATAACTAAGATGCTCTCCTCTATATGTTTAGGCCAAAAATTAGAATTTGCCTATCACTTGTTGATTGATTTATAATTCATTTATTGATTTTCATTCACTTATAATTAGGTCATTAATCATTATGAAGGTACTCATGCATTATTTGGCTAGCGTTGTCCGATGTATTTTAAGACGTGATTGCTATACTGTTTATGGCATAAATTGAAATGAAAAAGTAAAAATGGTTGAATGAATATATCTATAACATTTAAAACAATTATGTAGGTATATTATTTTATATGAAAGCAAATTTACATACATACAAAAAATATTATAGATACCTCAGTTAAAATCGCCTTTTTGGCACTTATTTATTTTTATGTCACCAAAAACTGTTAAAAATTAGAACTTGAACTAGGTATTTAGTCAATGATAGAAATCTTTGTAATCAAAATATGTGCATATGTGCTTCTATTATAAAAATGTCACGAGTACATAAAATTATTCATACTGGCTTGGATTTAAAAAAGAATAAAAATCAAACTACTTTGTATTATAATTACTCCCATCAAGTTGGTAAATCTAGGTTCATGTAATATTAACAACTTACTTCTAGAACAACTCGCGGTTATGATGATATTGTATTTAATACTGCAGTATAATAATAAAAAACTATATATTAAATCGAATAATTAATGATTACAATTCTAATCAGCAACAAAAAGCAGACTCACTTTTCTCTGGGCAAATTTCCTAGATTCATCGTCAGGGTCGGGTCGTTGGTGCGGCACGCGCCAGAAGGGAGGACGCTGGTACATCGGCATTTTATCACTCGATCTTCAAATTTTGTTTCTCTATAAAAAATAAACTATATAAGTAACATCCAACAAATGCACATTGGAGAAATTCGTATTGCAGCTATTTCCAGTTTGTTTATTTCGTGTTGCAAAAACACAGCATGGCACGCATCGAGATCAAAGAATCGAAAAGCAAACAGAGTGGCCACTTATGTCGAGCGGTTATATCCATGAGCGGTCGCGAAGAATTTCAATGTAGGCGGCTGGCAAAAAGTTTATGTGATAAATCAGGCGTTCGATGGACAAGGTCGAGGATATGAGAGGTGTGAAATATTAGGGCTAGCACTCACCAGAGGGCGCGATGCGGCGTCTTTTCCCCGACCGTGTCGCTCGTACAGTGTAGCGTCTGTCGGAGAATTATTCCCGGGAACATAAAACGTCTATTTTTCGCGTCGAGGATAGAGCGCGCGAGACGTTCGACGTGTTGTGCCTCGCGTGATTTACAGACGGACGCCGGCCGCGCTGTTTCTGGGCCAATACGAAATTCGCAATAATTCTTTCGCTTTACGTGTGGTTCAATGATCTGAACGTAGCTTTTGAGATATGAAGACGTTTCTAGATCGATATGCTTTGTATGAGCTATCGTTTCTCCGAATGGGTGCACTAAACTCTGTAAATTTCCAAACGTTGTCGTTAATCCTAAATTAGCGAGCCAAAAGTGTGGACATCTTGTTAGTTTGATTAACAAATTTCTAAACAGAATTCCAGGTCGTAACAACAATCACTCACCATAATGTAATTCTTATTAAATAATTTGGTTCACACCTGCTGCACACTGCTACGTAAATTGGGTCATCTTGCATTACATCTTTTCTCACTAACCTAATTGCTCTAATAAATTAAATTAAAATAATTGGTTACATGTGTATGAATAAAACAACATTAACGAACAATTCTGTAATAGAAAACAATGACTTAAAATATAATAATTAGTAAATAAATGAGTAAACTTAAATTATAAATGATCAAATAAATGTCATATAATAATCATAGCAGGTCAAGTACAAATATTTGAAAGTCTAAAAATAAAATGTGTAGATATAATAATAATTAAAGCTTACAAAGTAATATTATACTACCGGTACAATTGCTTAATAAATAATAAATTTAAAATTAATGACCAGAACAGATACCTGTAATACTTGGACCAATATGCAAAATAAATTTGTATTGAACATTTTTCATTGAAATTGTTAGTAGGTACATGTTTTGACACATAATAAAATTAATTTGACCCATAAGAAAACTTTTCCAATAGTAAATAAAGACATTGAGCTTTTTAATTATTGTAAATCAAAATTATTTTAACGGAAATACATACTATTTCAATTTATGTTAAATCAAAGATCTAACGTAGGAGATAAATCTTATTTACTAGGTATTATTTCTAACTTTTGTCACGCTTATATTATAATAATAAGTGGATATTTTGAACTTAATAATAGTTAAATTATATGATGATACTTCCATGCCAAAGATTTAAAAGATTTAAATAGTGTTTCCTTTCTTATTTCAGTGTAATTTTAAGTGTGATAAGTGGCAAACTACTTTAACAAAATGGCACAGCTGGCAAGATTTTTAGACTATTTGGAGTAGTGGTCGTATATATCCATAATATTAGATCTTAGTTTCTAGATTATAATTATATAGAGTGAAATTAACTTCAATTCCTCTATCGTATTATAATATTTTTGAAGTGCCTATTTTGTAGTTTAATGTTATTCTATCTAAAGGTCCTTCCCGCATCATTGTTACTTAGAATTATTATAGACCTCTTATCGCAAAACAAATCTAACAAAAATTGAAAAGCAAATAATAAATCCAGTTAAAAAAGATCAACAAAAGAACTTACTTATACAGTGTGTTAGCTTATAATGTGATTTATGATAATTAGTAATGAAAAATATTATAAAATAAAATTCAATGAAGAATAAGCAAGTAACACTTTCGAACATCCAAAACTAACTTCATATAATTCACTTCACACACAAGTACATTTTACATAATATTTCATGAAAAACAGTGAGATACATTTGCTTTAATACTTTGTTAATTTAGAACACATTATAAACATTTACAAATTTCTTTGAGTAAACGTTTTCTTTGATTTCAATTAAAAAGAAATTTTAAATATAAAGAAGTCAATTATCTAAGAAGTTTTTCATGATTTTATAACTAGGATAAGAATTATATAACAAGGACGCTTACTGCAGCTGTAAAGCATCAGATAATATTTTTAATAATATACATAATCAGAGATTCAACCAGTAGTTTTTTTTAGCAATACTTTGTTCTTCGAATTTGTATGAAATTTCCAAATTTGTATATAATGCATCTCGCGGTTATGTAAATAAATCAACTCATATAAAATACATAAAATGTATAATATCGGATATTGTTAAGACAAACGTTGCTCGACGACGATTTATAATATTTTAATAATTAATAATAATTTACGCGTTGAAAAAAAACAGTCTGTTCAGTAAAATCGTATTAAAAACACGCAGGCAAACAATTTATACGAATACTTTTACAACAATAACATTATCAATGAACAAAGATTAGTAAAAAGACTCATGGTTGCTTCACTATATGCATTCAAAACTTAACAAAAATAATTAAAAATCCAACAAAGCAGGTTTAGTGTCCCTAGCGCATTTGATAAGCGAATACATGAGTTTAACAAATCCAGTGTCCTTTGGTTTCTCTAAGCCGCGAAGCAGTCTGTTCTTCATAACCGCTACAAACTCTCGGTTACTTAGTTGTCCGTCCACTGTAAAAAATATCAGTTATTTAATTTTATATGTCGTGGAATGCATTCAATCAAAATATTTAAATGCAAATTGTATTTTTTACTATCTACCCTTCGTTAAGTTTTCCGTTTTAATTATCACTATAGATGTGATTGTCAAATCCTGTAATAGCTATTAAATACGTAAAGATATCTAAAAGGCAAAATAAAAAATATTGGGATCAACTTTTAAGTATTCGGTTTTTTTTCATCAGTATGTTTATTTATTGACTAGTCAGATTCACAAGTGGGATGAACGTTAACTAAGACTATCTGACACTAATATAAAGAATAAAAAATATGGGTCATCTGTTGGCTGATAAACCATATATCCTACTCTGTGTCCACGTCGTTTATATTGTTGAATAGGTGGAATTAATATCAAAACTACTTACTATTCTCATCAAATATAGTGAAGACGACGTTAATAACGTGCGGGTCCAGGTCCACATGCGCCACAGTTCTCGCGACGTGTCTGAGGGTCGGCTGGTCTATGGACTCGCCCGCTATGTGGTAGAACGTTAGCGCTATATCCACGTCGATCTTATAGAATTATTTACTAAACTACTCACTATTCTCATCAAATATAGTGAAGACGACGTTAATAACGTGTGAGTCCAGGTCCACATGCGCCACAGTTCTCGCGACGTGTCTGAGGGTCGGTTGGTCTATGGACGCGCCCGCTATGTGGTAGAACGTTAGCGCTATATCCACGTCGATCTTATAGAATTATTTACAAAACTACTCACTATTCTCATCAAATATGGTGAAGACGACGTTAATAACGTGCGGGTCCAGGTCCACATGTGCCACAGTTCTCGCGACGTGTCTGAGGGTCGGCTGGTCTATGGACGCGCCCGCTATGTGGTAGAACGTTAGCGCTATATCCACGTCGATCTTATAGAATTATTTACAAAACTACTCACTATTCTCATCAAATATGGTGAAGACGACGTTAATAACGTGCGGGTCCAGGTCCACATGGGCCACAGTTCTCGCGACGTGTCTGAGGGTCGGCTGGTCTATGGACGCGCCCGCTATGTGGTAGAACGTTAGCGCTATATCCACGTCGATCTTATAGAATTATTTACAAAACTACTCACTATTCTCATCAAATATGGTGAAGACGACGTTAATAACGTGCGGGTCCAGGTCCACATGTGCCACAGTTCTCGCGACGTGTCTGAGGGTCGGCTGGTCTATGGACGCGCCCGCTATGTGGTAGAACGTTAGCGCTATATCCACGTCGATCTTATAGAATTATTTACAAAACTACTCACTATTCTCATCAAATATGGTGAAGACGACGTTAATAACGTGCGGGTCCAGGTCCACATGGGCCACAGTTCTCGCGACGTGTCTGAGGGTCGGCTGGTCTATGGACGCGCCCGCTATGTGGTAGAACGTTAGCGCTATATCCACGTCGATCTTATAGAATTATTTACAAAACTACTCACTATTCTCATCAAATATGGTGAAGACGACGTTAATAACGTGCGGGTCCAGGTCCACATGGGCCACAGTTCTCGCGACGTGTCTGAGGGTCGGCTGGTCTATGGACGCGCCCGCTATGTGGTAGAACGTTAGCGCTGTGTCCACGTCGTTTATATTGTTTAGTAGGTGGAAGAACTTGAGGTAGTCGTCTTTGGTTATACCGACGCCATGGTCGCGGAAACTGAGGGAGGGGAATATCTATTTAGTTTTTATTAAATTACTAACTGCCCCGGCAGATATTGTTCTGCCGTCCTCCTTTTGCCTTAACAAGAACGCTAATAATAATTGGCCGAGCAATTCTCGAGTTTTAACGCTTAGCAACACATTTGGTGACTCTTTGTATTTATAAGGACGATATGCTGCTAAAAACTAATAATTGACAAAAATGTGCAACAATTGGGACAGTTTTGAAAAGG
The DNA here is from genome assembly GCF_905220415.1 of Colias croceus. Classification (NCBI taxonomy): domain Eukaryota; kingdom Metazoa; phylum Arthropoda; class Insecta; order Lepidoptera; family Pieridae; genus Colias; species Colias croceus. The sequence goes on from NC_059542.1 coordinate 7,212,325, forward strand.
TTTTGCTTTACATTGGTAAAGCAAAGCTATGTACAAAAATCATCATTTATGTAATACTAGCTTACCGCACGCGGCTTCGCCCGCTTTCTCTTAAACGATTTGAGATTTAAACTATCCTATCTCTCAAGTTGGATCGAACTGCACATGGTGTGCGAATTTTATTATAATCGGTTAAGTGGTTTAGGAGTCCATTGAGGACAAACATTGTGACACGAGATTTATATATATTAAGATTATATAATCTGTATCTATAATATTGGCAAAAGTATAACTTACGCCTTTTTTACTCTTTTGAGCATCCTTGTCTTTTTTTTAGCAGGGTAACCAGCATATGCCAATAATAACTCTGCGAAGTCAGCTTCTGTTATACGACCATTTTCATCTGGAATTTGAGAAACACGATATTTTTAAACTTATTTCTTCTAAATAATAAAATGTAAATTCCAAATTATTTCAATTTATTTATAATCTTTTTGAACTTTGATAAAGATGATTAAACATGAATAAATCTTACCTGGTTGCTTTCTCTGAAATTCCAATGATAAAATTTCTTTTTGTAGTTGCTGTTGGAAGTCTAAGAATTTTTCTATCGTCAATTTCTCGTTGAGTTTCGGACCAAAGAAATACGTAGTAAGTGCTGAATTTATACCCTATTGAAAATAAAAGATCAATTTTTAGTCGAAATAAGTAATAAATTGTTATTTAAGTATGTCACATGTATATTAATGATAAGTTGAATGTTCCATTAATTTATGTGAAAGTATACAGGATGTCCGACTATTGGTATACTAAGCGCGAAGGGACTTGTAGGTAGTTTTGCATACACTGATCACGTAAAAATAATTAAACAACCAAATTACGCCAACAATTGTTTGCTTAATTTTTCCTTAAAATCCATGTCTATGAAAAAATACCTAATTGTCTATGAAAACATACTCTTAAACTATAGCTCAGGTGCGGGTGGCAAAGTTGAGCGGATTGCTTGTTAGAGGTGTGGACATAGAGTTTTTAGAATTTATATTATTTGTAAAAAAATTCGTCTGGATAAAATATCATAAGTATTTTTTACGTACTTAGCGTATGCAAAACTATAACCTCATTGGGGCTTAGTATAGCGTTGCTGGGACACCCTGTATAATATAAAGTAAGTATTTCTATCAAGAAGTATTGTAGGTAATGTTTTTCTGTTTTGCTCATTCCTGAATAGATGATTGATTTTTTTAAATCCCATTTTTTAGTCTAGTGTGTTAAATAGTTGCGATTGATTCATTTAACAAAACATCTATGAATAAGTTATAATATATTTATGGAAAATTTGATTAGAAGTTATAACTTAGTAAACGTAAACAAGTCGCAAACGTCAGCTCTATTCTCAACACTTTATTATTTTGCAAACATAACATAATAATATACAAAAAAAAATTAGCGTATAATATTTAGAAACCTTAAAAGTGTTCCCCGTATTGGCATGATCGCGATGCCTCGATCCAATGCTGCTCTGTTGCCGGATGAGCGCGGCAACCTTCTCAAATTCCTCGCAATCTACATCTCCATCTCCGTTTAGATCGAACATGCGAAAAGCGATTTCGAAGTGACGACGTGACGCTGAAATTTCGTTGATTTTTATTAAATTATAGGGGGGGTTTATAAGTTTAAAATGCTCACGTATTATCATTCATACTATAAACCATATAATATTGTAAAAATAAATAAATAACACGCAATAAATAAGATAAAGTCATTAAATTATTGTAATTGCCACCGATTCTTGATAAGTGTAGGTACCAATAATTAATTATTTGTCCGTTTATAGGAGTCGGTTAAATACAGCATACAAAGATACATGTGAAACTAATAAAATAAAGTCCTAAAGCCACGTCTGTTTATCTGTTTGCGATTAACTCAAAAACTACTGCACCGATTTTCATTCTGTTTTCATTAATGTATAGCGTGATTCTCGAGTAAGGTTGGTACCTACATGCACAATTGGTTAAGTTTTAACAACTTTCCTCTGTTTCTAAGAATTCGAAAATAGTACTTATGTAGAATCAGAGTAGGTGAATCAGAACATTGATATTGTCATCACTTATCAAACAATTTAAAAAGAAGAAAGCGGCGACATCATCTACCAACTTTATAAATACGAGAGCAAATGTTGGTTTGTGTACTGCATACATTGAAAAACTAACAGTTAGAAGTTTATTATAAATAGGAAATGTTGATATTCCTACTAAGTAATAATTCCTACGGATTATTTAATCAAATGTAGATTGTAGATACCTTAGGTACTTTAATATACTGAAAAAAAAAGACATGGCTTATTTACGAAAAGTTTTATCCGTTATCTATTTTCAATATGTATATTAAAATTACTTTTTAATTATTCATGTATTCATTAAAAATAATTATATAAAAGGTTAATAAGAATAATGCAGATCATTTCTATTATAAACGTTTTATATGGAGTGACGTTTCTCAAGGCAGTGTTATAAAATCATTAATTTCGCTCATGCTCCGTGCGTACGGATGCTGCGTCTCGTCACTCAATCCCATAGTCAAGTATAAAACTATCTCACAAAGTGCGCGAATTATGCCATCCTCTTAAACTCAACAACATAAACTGTTTTATCCGCTTTAAATTTTATTCTTCTTACTTATAATCCTTTTCGTTTACACATGACGCGACATAATGATATATACAGTGAAAAGGTTCCGCACGCGGATAAATACAAAGGTTTATTATTGCTTACGATGTGGTGCAAAAACGGCGACGTTCTTATTTTGGGCGACTCTATACGTGGTAGTCATGAAGATGACGATTCTGAAGGGCAATGGGAACGCTCCAGCAAAAGATTTGGCATTAGAACCTGACAATTATACTAAGTGGCTGGTAAATAAATACACGTTGACGACAATAACAAAATGGTTGTCAGTTTATACTTTAAATGCGTACGTTATAGTTACAGGGACCAGTTATAGGAGACGACGAAGCGGATGTTGATGGATCTAGCAATGAGTGGAAAGAACCAGATAACGCAACTATAATTGAGTTTGAGAATCGGTCTTTAAGGGTCCAAGAAGCTTGTCACCGATATTCACTACAATCGCAACCCATAAATAATAAAGAATTTTTCGTAGACCACGCGCATAACCTCGTGTGGTGCAATATATTTAAAGCTGCCAGTTCATCTTGGTTGTATAAATTTAATATTTTAGGTATGGCCTAAATATTTATATAGTCCTTTCAATTAATTTGGCTTTATTTCATATTTTAAAAGTTTTCAAAATTTCAGCGGGATATGATAAGAAGTTCTTATCTCGAAGCAGATATACGCCTCTAACATTAGCGCGGCGAAAGTTTCCCAGGCCTAGTGAGGAAGAACTGCTTGATGCGATAAATACACCGGGTGTGATATCGCTCTTAGTGGTGCGCGAACCATTCGTGAGACTACTGTCTGCGTACAGGGATAAATTAGAAAATATTACACCTCCGTTTTATAGGAAATTGGCGAAAGCGATTGTAGCGGAGCATAGAGATGCGGCGACCAAAATATTAGGGACAATCAAGAGTTATGGACCTACATTTTATGAGTTCGTTGCACATCTAATTTCGAAACATAAAAGTAAAACTTTAAATTTCGATGAGCACTGGGCACCTTATTATAGTTTTTGTTCACCGTGCGCGGTCAACTTTACTGTTATTTCTAAAGTGGAAACGTTGTCGAGAGACTCGGCGTATGTTATTCAACAGCTCGGGCTTGGCCACCTGTTGGGTCGCAGGGTACAAGATCGAAGAACTCGTCTTCGCACTGTAATGAATAAATCACGCGACGGCAAAAATACTTCAGCGTTGTTAAAATATTATTTCGGGCAAATTGATAAACATATGCTCGATGATTTGTTAAAAATTTATGGCATCGACTTTGATATGTTCGGTTATGATTCAGATGTTTATTATAGATATGTAAGAAAATAAATATAATTAAATTATTATCATTGTTTTATTTTCCTTCTATAATTACTTATTGGTACTTGATTAATATAATTACTTACTTGACAGCACAGTGAGTAAGAATATGTAATCGCTGAAAGTAATAAGGCCGGAAGAACCGAGCTTGTAGAATATTGAGTCTTCATGAAGGTCTAAATTAAGTCGTTGGCTGATAGTCTGTGTAGAAAATAATAATTTTAAAATGAAACTTAACTTAAGAAAAATGTTATAAGTAGGTATAAGCAGTTTTAAGTCTACAATCTGGCATCCTAATTAAAAGGCTTATAAGATAATGGGACAAGGGTATTGCTAACAAGATAATTATAATTCCTATGGTATAAACTTATACTACCAAAATAAAAAGCCGAAAGTACGCTGTTTAAAGGTTCTAAAAGCTTGTTCCCTCATCTATGAGGCTATGTAGGCACTAATTAAAATTCTATTTCTCCTAATTAGTATGAAAACAAAATAAGTAGATACCTGTATAAGTGCATGCTACTTTTTTCATGTCAAAGGTGTAAGTATTTTAGATCTATCTTAGATATTCTTAAAAAATACGTGCTCAAAGCTGATAGGCTACAAAACCAAACCAAATATCCTACATTGTGGACAGATTATACGATTTATCTAGGTACTATCGTAGCACAGTATTGAAAGAAAAACTGTGCATGTATGGTAATGAAATAAATAGTTTTACAAAATAGTGAGCAGTAGAAAAAGAAGAGGCGATAGAACAGTACCTCATTGATGTTCTGAAAAGATAAGAAATCGGTGTGAGTGGCCGAAAAATGCATGTGCTTCTACTTTGTGTATTTATTTTTGCATAGAATAGACAATAGTTTTTGATATTTCTAAAGAGAATATTCTATGTATTTTACAGAGATACATGTATAATTGAATATTTTTATCAGTGTGAAAATAAGACTTACAATAATTTATATAGAATATTTATAGGAGAAGATATATGTCCAGATCGAAGATAACTAGTAAATTAAGAATTAGTTTACATAGTGGTAAAAAAGTAGGTACATATAGATATGACAAACTCACTAACTATGATTTCTATCCTAAGGAAATATGTTCACAATAATGGTAGTGTAATATTAATGATACAATCTATTTGTATAATATATTATTCCAATCTATGCAATACTATTTCTTCTGTATTTAGTCTATGATATAAGTATCTCAGAAAAACATTCACTAAATTAACACATAAATTTTTAATCAATTTGCCCAAACATTAAACAATATGCCCATTATTCACTTTTTAAATCTTATATTTTTACAGCTTACCTTTGGATCATATCTTCGATACTGGTCTAACCCCAAACCTGTTGAAACATTACGAATTAAGTACAAAATCGTCATAATTTTTTTTGAATACAAACACTAACGGCCTTACTAATAAAAAGTTAAACAATGTATAACTACCATTTTCTACCAATGCTGTGTCCTGCTCTTGCTCACATGAAACGTCAATCATAAAAACAAGACAGGTTATTGCAAAAACTAATCCATGGCATAGTGAATGCGTAACATTTTATTAGTAAGACCGTAAATGTTTTTTATTAGTTACCATCAGGTTGTTTTACTCCAGGAGTCATAGAACGTAGAAAATCATCAGGAGTCATGAACACCTCATGTTGGTCATGATGTTGAGCTTGAAGGGTAGCAAAGTAGCGAAATACCTTGTCTGGTGTGGAATACTGACGCATGCGATTTTCGTATTCTATGATCTGATCCAAGCAGCGTCCAGGATTAAAACAATGATATATGAAGTTATTGCTATAATTATAATTGTGTGGCATACAGTTATGGTGTAGCATACAGTTATGGTGTAGCATACAGTTATGGTGTAACATACAGTAATGGTGTAGCAAAATATTTATTGATACATATTGAGTAAACTACAAAATAATTACTGCTAATTACAATTATGAATATGGTCCAAAGATTGAAGTGAAAATTGGAGTGGTCAGGTCTTACAAGACATAATTGACATAATAATTCTAGGTTGATATATTATATATTGATGATTTATTATGCAGCTTTTCATCATTAACATAATACATATATGCATATGACAGTCAAATTTATCATGAATATAAGATATTGACATTCAATCAAGTAAATCATCTAGTTAACTCACAAATATATTAGTTTTGCCTTGCTTTATGTAATTGATAGAAAAAAAGAAAATTAAATAAAAACATAATTAACAAACAAAAAATACCATCAGGTTGTTTCATTCCTGGTGTGATGGCTCTAAGGAAATCATCAGGGGTCATGTATACTTCAGTATTTTCACCATATGTCAATTTGACTGTAGCAAAGTATCTGAATATTTTATCAGGAGTAGAATAGGCTCGCATACGATTTTCATACTCAATAATCTAAACAAAATAATATAAAATAACATGTAAAATTAAAGTAAAAAATATAATAATTGTTAACATATTTGTTAATATTAAATAATTATTTCTCTGTAAGTGATTGAAATGTAATCTTTTTGAGAAATAAGTGTCTTAAACCGTAATAATTTTGTCCAAAAGGCAAAAACATATGTGTTTTTAATTTTAAGATAAAATGCCAATATAATAAAAAGAAAATTACCTTCCGATCTCTAAAGCCAACTTTTTCTTTTCTAAATCGTTTTTTCCTTGTTTCTATCTCACTTTCAGATTCAGAGTCTGAGTCAACAACTTCTTCAGCAGCATTGATGGATGGTATAATGGTGTGATTTTTCCTTTAAATGAATAATATTTTGGTAAATAAATAATAACTTAAGACTAATTTTTACAAAGCCATCAAGGCTTTGTTGTCATAGATAAGGTTTTAGTTTTAACAACTGTTTAACTGAGTAATAAAATAATTTCGGGCATCAACTACACTAACAAATAAATAATATTTCCATACATTTTATCACCTGTTCATTAGAAGGTATGATGTTTATATAAATAGCAAAAAGTTAAAATTTCACTTACCACACTTTGTAGGAGGTAAAGGCAGCAGCACCGAATAACACGGAATATACTAAGAATTTGTTGGAATATTCATTAATCTTCTCAGATCGAGCAGTATTGTTACTACCGAAATATCTTCTATTTACAATTGGTGGTATGAGGATAGATGGCCCAGGGTTTTTAAAAGGTTGTATAGCCCTTGGAAATTTATAGAAAATTGGATACATTGCGATACCAAAATAATACAGAGCTGAAACAACACGACCAGTAAAAATTCCACTACATACTAAATCAATTAATGTTATAAATAGAGAATATTTGCGTATTGTTTAGTTGTATACCTAAATAATTTTTAAATATCCAACGTTCAGTGCCAAATTTTCACTTCTTTTTGTTTCATATATTGAAATAAAAAAAATTTATAAAGATCATAATTCTGAAATCACAAAATATTTTTTCATAGTGAATTGACAATTTGACAGTTCACAAATAATGAATATTTGACATTTGACACTGACATCTGTCAGTGACAATGACAAATAGATCACAGATTAGTAATAAATATTTGTACTTTAAACAAAATTGCCACCCTTCGAAGAAATTGAATTGAATTGGTCCTTGGTCCAACATGTTTGAAATTTTACTCGTAGCCCGCCTTCGCTCGCACGTCGAGCCTAGCCTGTTTAGCTATAATAGGTGTTACTAAGTGCAAAAGTTCATCATATAACGGCATATAATTATATAAGGATGCCTGCTTAAATAATTACGCAAGTCTTCCTTTTCTTCACGTACGTAGTTAAATCCTTCGCCAAATTTACGTGGGATTTTGTAATTTTTTTCACGACCATACAGTAAAAAATAATTTAATTGCAATTTTAACAATGTTCCGGACTGCGGACAAGATTGCAAAATGAGATTTATTGTCGTACCATTCACTTGACCGAAGTTTGAAAACTTTTGGAATTATTGTGAATTGATTGTTTTGACTGACTGGAGGACCGCCTGTCCATCTGCAAGAAAACTTGCGCAAGAAATGTCCTACAGTCTGTCTGACAGCAGCTTGCAAGTTTACTTGCAGGTGGAAACGCGGAATTAGACTTGCAAGTTGCTGACAGACTGTCGGACATTTCTTGCGGAAGTTTTCTTGCAGATGGAAACGCGGCCTAAAAACAATTAAGTCTTCCTATTGCTAGAACCACGCTAGAACTCGTTTCACAATAAATAAATACTACCTAAATATTCTGGGTATCAGTATAATTTATTAGGTTTCTAATTTCAACGTATGGCATTCTAACTTTGTATTTTTTCATTGTTTTTTCTCGCTATTAACTCTAAATATCTCTCCAAAGTTCGTGTACATGTTTATCTTGACTCAGTACTAGAAAATATAATTTGATGGCTACACCTTGCAACACTATCTCACTTTCTCAATTTTCTGTGTGTCGTTCACTCAGTCCTTATCTGTGGGGGAGGAAAAGCCCGAATTTATTGGAAATAAAGATGTTCGAGTATTTTATTTGAACTAATTCGAAATTGATTTAGTATTTTTAGTCAAATAGTATATTCAATATCGGAGGTAACAATAAATTTTAAAACGCAGTTATTACAGAAATTGGTGAATAAATACGAACATTTCAATTTTGCCAAGGTGTAAGTGCTAACATTTCATTTTATACGTAATAGAAAGGAGCGTGTTATGTAACCTTGAATCACGGGACCTCGATATTGATCATCATATTTTTAAATAATTCAGGTATGTGAGAAGAGGATATTTGCAATATTAAAGGTTCAATTACGATTTAGTAAGACCGATATAAAGCTGCTGCATTTCTTATCATTGTCACTTAACGGTAATCAATAGACTGGTTATTTAATATTTCATGGTTGTTATAAATGTAAATTTAATATTTTTAAATGTTTTTTGTTTTTATAATATATACTTATTGTAAGGATTTTATGTTCAATAGGTTTAACATGTAAAACATAACCTTTATTTTGGAATGTCATTCATGCCTTTACCTACTGTTCTAAGAGAACTTTTAAAAATTTAAATTTTAGTAGGTACTAGTGTAGGTTCATACTTTAAATATTAAAAAATAATGCTATGAGTAAAAAATATATAGGAAATGTTATTTATGAACTTTCATGAAGCTGGTGTCTTACTAAATATATCCTGACCTATGTTATTAAAAAATCTGCAATAACTATGTACTTTGTGGTAGTTTATATAATTTTCTAGTCAATTTTAAGAAAAATACTTTTAAGTAAGTCCACAAACAGTACCTAATAAAATACTCAACTGCAGTCACATTATCACTTTGATTTTATACCTATTGAGAAAGTTAAAAATACAGATAAATATAAATCAGAATACTTGTCAATGTGCCAGATATAGTGACATTGTAAACATTACAATGACCTACTTTCTAGCATAAAATTCATCTTATATGATAGAATTATTTCTTTACGTTCATATTAATGATAAGGCTTTATTGTTTACATAAAGATTTGTAACTATTTATCATTTCTATATAATAACTGTCTCTAAAAGCTTTTATAAAATGTCCAAAAAACCTGTTATTTTTACATTTTTTTTTTAAATAAAATGTAGTTTTGTGGTTCTCTAACGTTTATCAATAATATATTTTTTAGTAGCGCATGAAAGTTTTGAATACATACTTTCATCTCATAAAAAAAACTATTAATTCAGTTAAAGTTCTTTCAATACCTTATATAATTCAGAAGTATATTTCTTACCAACACATTTGAAATTATTTCTTTTTTTGTGGCAGATTAAATAAAAAAAGTACACACAAATTTGACAACATGCATCGGGCAAGATTAATGCTGCAGGCTTCAAATAAAATAGGCAGTACAGAAAGATTTGCATCATGGCTGATCAAAAAACCACAGGTATTTACTTATGTTACATATCTATTACAATTATTTATCTAACTTATTCACATACTTAGAAATATTAAACTGAATCAGGCAATGATATTAAAGAAGTGTAAACAGACTCAAAATCTGTTTTCATGACATTGAAAAATGTTTAAATGAATAATATCAATGATAAAAAAATAACATTGACCTAAAATGTATTTTTCTAGTGCCTTATCAACAGATAGCTTGAGCACAAATGTCAGTGAAATTTTTGTAAAAAATTTCATGGTCTCAAAAAATACAATATCATAGTTTAAATTGCCACCATTTTAAATGATGAGTCATTTGACTTATGATTGTGTAATCAGTGACGAGGAAACAAGCCTCTTTAGTATGATAATAATTTTTATCATATTAGTTATCTATACTTACTAATAATATATTATAAAAATATATATTTGTGTATTTGCTTACTAATTCTATTTTTACACCTCATAAGTGAAAGTTTGTGAAAGCTTAACTTTTATGGATTTATTTTTTTTAAAACATGATTTTGAAATTTGATGATATTAATTTACTATAAAATAAATTTACCCGGCTATTACAAAAGCTGACTCATAATGTTTTAATTAATTCTTGACACACAGCCTGCCGCTATGACAGTAAGCGCCAACAGGCTCAAAAGTTCAACAGCGGCAGAACCCTTCCTCAATGGATCAAGCTCAGCATATGTTGAGACTATGTACAATAACTGGCTGACAGATCCCAACTCTGTACATGCCGTAAGTATCTACCTTTTTCCAATAAGTAATTCCAAAGTAATTTCTAAATAAATAATATTACCAAGGTATATAAGGAAAACATATTTTTTTGTTAGAATAATAATGATAATGTAATGATCTGGGAGTAACAAAAAAAAAGTAAAAATAAACTAGAGTGAAAATAATTTGGATCTTGAATAATAATTCTTATAAGGAAAATGTTCAAGAATACCAACGTTTGTGGTTTTAAAAAGTGTTTCCTGTAACAACTGATTAAGTGGAATTAGGAAATTACCGATGTCAAGTTCAATGATAAACATTTAACATAATATCCTTGTAAACTTAAGTCTTGTTCTCATATTATAATAATTGCGACGTTTGTATTCTTGGAATGATTTGCCATTATAGTTTTAATAGCGCATACAAATAAGGTTAGTTTATCAATGTTAGTGTTAATAGTATTAATCTAATAAATATGTCTAGTCCACTTGTCTAGCAGGGTGTCTGTCAGAGATAAACTTTTTACATTATAATGTATAAGTAACTTCATTTAAATATGGTGTTTTATAGCATACAATTGCATAAACAAACAGCTGAGCAAATGCATTCGTAAATTGTTTGTGCTTTTTCTTAATTTCTTTAATTTATGCAAAGAATTTTGGGTCTATAGTTGAATTATAGGTTTATAGGAATTAACATTTGAGACTATTAAAATTTCGTTTCCATAACATAGAATACGATTTGTTTCTCTTCGAAATCGTTCCTCTTGAATATTCGGAGCAGTGCGATGAAATTATGGATCGTGCCTTATTCATTTGCAGGAGTTATCTAACTTAATCCAGTTTAAACTTGACGCTCAGATAACCTAAAGCTAAATGACCTTGTCATAAACGAATCTATCACGACTATAAATTTGCTTTGTGAGATATTTCATGCAGATTGTAGAATCTTCATTTCCCGTAGAATGCTTCTTAATCTTTATTTAATTTGCTTCGTGACTGATTTTACTTTAAGCAAATCGTTATTTATTTCGCAAGCTTAGGTTTAATTGCGGCGATTCGTTTAGGTAATTCTTATATTTCTTTACGTAGATAAATAACAATTATTGGCTTTACTATATAAAACTATAAATATAGATAGCTATATATACTTAGTATATGTTTAATTGGCGTTAAAGGTTATCGAAAGATTTTCTGTGTTTTATTATAATTGCGAAGAACACGCCCTATTTCTTATCACCGGACTTCGACCGTCTCGTCTCCATGAGATTGTGATAAGTGACACCATGGGTGACGTCTATTTGTATATATTTTTTATGTTGTTATTATTTTTTCATGCATTTTATGTTTATCTTGAAGAGCTATAAGAATGTCTAACGACTGATTGAGAATTATATGACTGGTGCTTTTCAATGATTCATATTAATGTGATATAATACCAGGGAACGAAATGGAAAGTATGAAGATATTTCTTTGGCATCAGTCCACTAAGGGCCGGTGTAAACATGAGCTTATAGGAGTCGAGATGTTTCGATTTATTTCGCGACTGTCGCGTCAATTATAGGATAAAGATAAACAAATAAAATCATTGTTAAAACAAATCGATTGTATTTAAGCTGTGTTTTACATCTAGGTATGTGTAACATAGTTTGTCGGCGGTTACATAACATCTGCGATCCGTATGTTCCACTACCTATTGATTGTCGCGCTACTACAGTCACATTATCATAAAACTTCTATAAGAAAATCGTGTTCATGAAATTTACAACGTAAGAACTCGAAAAGCAAAAAGTTACATATCTGGGTAATTTTACTATTATATTCACGCAACTATACAATTTTATGACGTTATAGGTACAAAGCAAAAACTCACCATAATAATTAACGAATATAATATTATCAACGAAATCGAAGGTCTGACTTCATGTAAAATAATGGAATATGTTAAAAATAGGTAACTCTTTGTCTTTCAAATTATAGTTGCTGTGATTGGGGGCCGTTCATAAAATACGTTCGCATACAAGGGGGGGGAGGGGTTTTCGTGAGAGTGACAAGATGTGACAAGGGGGTACAGGGGGTCTACGGCAGCGTGACGTTCGCCGTTCATTAAAATTACTGAGTATTCGTTCTCTCGACTTTTTTTTCAATTTTGTAATGATAGAAGTCATTTATTTCGTATTAGTAAATATACCGATATTTAAATGTATATATATATATTTATTACAATAAATTGAAACTTGATATATTTATTTTTTTCAACATGAGCGCTAATATTTAAATTTTATTACAAAAAAAAAAAAAAAAATATTTTCTAATATCAAAATTTGTGTATTATCAATCAAAATTTATCATGTTTAGGGGGGGGGGGGGGGTCTTAGTTTTTGTGACTAAATATTTCCAGGGGGGCCACAGAAAGTGTGACACAGCGTGACAACCGGGGGGGGAGGGGGTCAAAAAACGTTAATTTTAGTGTGACGTATTTTATGAATGGCCCCTTGTCAGTGACCAAGATTTGAGAAAAATGAGGAACCTTCAACTTATTTAATTTACTAATAATAAAAGGGAATTCCAAAAGACTTAATGCAAGATCAACTTCTACAACATTTGTAAGATTAGTTAAACTCAAAAAACTCAAACTCAAACATTTATTTATTCAATTAGACTTCTTCGAGAAGCACTTTTGAAACGTCAATACATATTTTTAACATTTACCACCGATTCGGAAAGCAGTATCTATGGAGAAGAATCGGCAAGAAACTCCATAGTTGCTCTTTTAAATCATTTCAGTATTACAATTTAATTTTACAAAATATGTAAGTAACTGTACGTATATATCATAATATGCCAAAGAACTGTCCTGTGGTTTTTACGCGACAACCCTCCATGGGTTTTTATCTTCATTTTAAAACTACCGTCATAACGTTTACCCTAAAACCACGATTTCTCTATAGTCATGGGACGCATTCTTCCGCAACGCGACAAACGGTGCGCAACCCGGAGTCGCGTACACACCTCCTCCCAATCTAGCGCCGTACTCTAAAAATGAAGTCCCTCTGACGTCACTCGTTCCGGCCGCTGGTGGTATGCCCTCTATTGCTTCGGGTAAGTCAACATTTAATTATATTTATATTATATTTATGTATATTTTTTATGAGTACCTTTTGTAATAGAATAATAAATATTTAAATCCGTATGTCATTCATAACAATTAGATTCATAATCAGTGAGAAATAGGTAAATCCAACTGCAATTCATGCAGATAAAGTTGAATATATTATGATGCTTAGATTGTTAAAATTTATGGGATGGGATTTGCCAAACACATTTCAGGTCAGTTCGTTTCTGTATAGGATTGTGTATGCAGTTGGTTTTAATGAACAAAGAATGCTGTATTAAATGGCATATAACAATTATTAGAGTTGTAACAGTTCACTGTTTCGCTTCCGATTCGTAATGGATCGCTTTTGCGATATACACAGATAATAATGAATACGCAGATTATGTTTCACACTGACATTTGAAAACAAATTTTCAGTTTTTAAAACTTTAATGTATAGAAAATAGAGTTGCCCTTCAAAAGGCAAATACATATTATAAGACTTCTGGTGTATTCCTTAACATTTTTAAGAATTGTTTTTTTGGATATGTTTATACGGTTATCTTAGATAACCTATCTTCATTAATCAGCCCGCATTGCGTCCAAAATATGACGCTCCGGGACGTTATTGCTTTATATCAACGTCATGTTAATCATTTGTTGGGTTTATCTCATTATCTCTATTTGTTATGTCTATATCGCACATCATGCTAAATCCACATTAATTGAATATCCAAAAAACAAGAGATAATATTAATTATATACCTAATATAATATAACCTTACTCATGGTAATAAATTGAGCTTCATTATCATCATCATCTTATATTATTGTTTCCGCTGTATCTATGGTAAAGACCGTAATCCACTATGCTTTGCAGTTAAGTCAGTTTATGGTTAACTGTTTTTAATTCCAGTTTAGATCTGACCGGATTCTTTATAATGTATGATTAAATTACTAATTAATTTAGAAAAAAAAAATGTAGAAAAAATGCTTCAGATAACAATAACACAATTTTTTTTAAAATACAAAACTCGTCTCTTAATGGCGTCCATGACATGTTTAATTTTTAATATTTTTTTTATGACCATTTGTTTGAAATGATTATTAATTCTCACAGGTTCACCAATTAACGAAAAGATCATTGACGACCATCTCGCTGTGCAGGCGATCATCAGGAGTTATCAGGTGAACAATGTTTCTATTTGTAATTTTATTTATTGCACACATTATTTTTATTTGCAACCTTTTTTAAGTTAAACTTTTTATTCCCTGTCCAATATGAAAGTTGAAATATATTTTGTACATTATTTAATTAGTTTTGGATTATTAGAAATTACAATATTCACGTCTTGATACATTCACGTATGATTGCTTGAAAAAGACAATGTTTCAACACAATGGGTTGTTCAGCTATTTTTTTTAATTGTGGGGGGCAACCTTACTCATGGTAATACACAATAACAAATTGGTAACACATTATTAGATTGTTTGTCTGCGAGTATTTGGAGGAATTAGTTGTTGGTATTTATTGGCACTCTCGAGGGCGTTCAAATTGATCGACACGACCTAGCAATGCGAGTTCATTGAATACTTTCAACAATCAATAATATTTACATAGTCATATTGCGATACACACTAAAACGCTCTAAAGCCATTTTTAAAATCCCTTTTTCCGGTCACGTATTCCCTATTGCATTGACATTAACATGGTATTCATGAGATAATCGCTCTCATGCAAATCAGCCATTGTCCATGGCGTTGATCAATATTTTTTTACACTCCAGGAGTAAAAGTAGGAGGTGGGCTAAAACAATAAATTTTTCATTCGGTTCTTTATTTGTTCGTAAATCTATCGAAGTTTTGTTAACTAAAGTTTTAATGTTTCCCATTTTATGAAAACATCAAACGTGTCAACGAGCAATCCGCCGTATAGTCCTGAAATATAATTTCACCGGGGTTCCCCTTAATGCAATAATAATAAAGAATCCATTCAGAATATAGAGTCCATTTTATGTTATAAGAAATGCAATTTAAAATGTCCTAATTACATTTCTCTTTAAGTTCTTGATCCTGGTCCTGACAATTATATGGTCTATAATTATACGTAAGTGATAGAGATATTTTCATCTCTATAACGGAACTTTTAGCTTTTTTAAGACTATCTGGTAAACAGTGACTATCTTTTTGAATACCGTTAGCTACTCGAAGTCCTATACATTCCTAAATCCTAAGTGACAGGCGGCAAGGGAAATCCTCAGTATTCAGTCTTTCTACTCCAAAAAATGCCCCTATCCCATATATTACCAAGTGCTTCCGCGAAGGCGATTTAGTGTGTACGTTGGGTCGTGTCGTGGACTCGTGGGCTAACGTGTGGTGGCGGGTGCGTGGCAGGCTCGCGGGCACCTGGCGGCCGACGTGGACCCGCTGGGCATCAAGACGGCCAACCTGCCCCAACTGGGCATGCGGGCGCCCAACTCGGAACTCATCATGAGGAAATATTTCAATTTCGGTACGCAGCATACGCTCGCGAGTCACGAGTGGCTGGTGTTGCGGAATACTCGACACAGATATATCCAAACATTAAACGATTTACATGTTTTTCGCCCTTGTCGCTATGTGCCACCGTTGCAGCACTGTTATCGAATCAAAGCAATGGCGCGATTCAATGATAAGATAGACTTAAGTTTGAAGAAAGTGGACTGATAAAACTATGTCTGTTGTGCTTATTTACATTTTATTTAGAAATTCGAATGCAAAAATGTTAACTGTGACAAGTTTTTATGACTGCTAAACCGGATACGTTGGTGGAGCCAGTTTAATTAGTCGTTTTAATGAAAAGTTTTGTGCCTCGAGTATTTTGCAACACTACGAGTGACATGTCGCTGCCGTGCGTTTGAAAGCAATCACTTGCGATAACTGGGGTGCATATCGTATCGCTTTGTCGTCTTTGCCGATATTATTACATACATACACCTTTTTGGATTCAGAATTTGAAAATTACACTTTTTATAAATTTGAATTAGATTACATTCAAAAGCAGTGCACATTGCAACTTATATCGAAGGAATTTACAAATTCTGATATTCTGTCATTAACCACGCGATATGAACTATATTGCGTAATATTCTCAATTATTGGCTCATATAAATTTCTTGGTGATTGTTTTCAATATTATTTTAAATACTAATTTAACAAATAGTTTATGTAGAGTTATCGGTTGCGCTTGGTATTGAATAAGGTTTCAATATTAGTTAAAACCAATAAGTCTTATAGTACCTTGCATGTATGTGATAATATTAGCAGTATTTTCAAAAGATTTTTTTGCTGTAGTCTCCTCGTTTCAAAGTATAACAACCTGTGTAGAATAATACGATGGTAACAAATAATCAAATACCATTTTAAATTAACCTAATCTAGGAACGTTGTGTTTTATACTAACCACATTGTCATGCAATCATGTATCCATAGACCGACCTTTAAGAATTGCTAGTCTCAAATTATATTTATCCAAGATTTTAACTCGACGTCTCAATATTCCTCTTGATTATTATTATTTATTTATGATATATCCAGCCATTATGCCCTTAAATTAACTGGGATTGATGATACAAAATATTTTTACTTAATAAGCTTATGTTTCATTAACCGAACGGTTTTTTGGGAGATGGACACACGTTTCTAATAATATAGGCATTTGTACACTTATGTGTACAAATTTTTTTAGTGACTGTATACGTTTTAACGGACAATCTTGATAAAGTTCTTTTCAATACACTGATTTGGTGGTAAACATAAGAGCACCCCTTAAAACAATGTCCATGTAAATGTCTCTTACTATGTGGATATTGCGTAATGTTTTTCACTTTTCACTTATTGATTCATATAAATTATATGATGTTGATAAAAAATTAGATTAGATATTAGTAATAAAAACAATACTTACGTACTTGTCTCTTTCGATGTGTACTTTGCGTATATTTTCAAGTATAATTCATATAAATTATTGGTGCTTGAATTGGTAATTAGACATTTAATGATTGGCAATAAAACCAATGTCCATGCACATTGCACATGTCACTTCAATGTGTTTAACCAAATTAAACAAACAAATTATCCGAGGGTAGTCGCGCGGTCACCTCGTGGCGAATCTCGACCCGCTCGGCATTACGACCGGCGACCCGGTGTCGAGCGGCGACTGGCACGGCGGCCTGCGCGCGTTCGCCAACGAGGCGGTTATAAGGCAGCACGTGCGATTCGGTATGCCATGATACGGACGTCATTGCAATTGATCATTAAACTACCCGCTTTTGGTTTGGTTCAGAATTCAGATGACTGGCTAGGATTTTTGGGATGTGGGTAAAGGAAAATGAAATATGTATTGTATATGTGGTGGACAATTTGCGATTGTTTTGATTGAAAAGGTCTCCAGTAGTTAAAACGTGGTTTATTCATTATGTTATTAGATTGAATGTCCTTTTTGATTAGATCACTTTTTTGAGACTAGTTTAAATAAATTCAGACAGAAATGTTCAAAACAGAACATTTCTGTCGGAGAGTATAAAGGAAGGACACGTTATCTGAGCTTGATAATCTGGATATTACATGGTCAATGGTCATCCATTGATTGATCTACCCGATGCGGTTATTTTAATTTTCAATATGTAATTGCGTCTTTATTCTATTGGGAAATTGGAATACTAGGTTAATCCCTTATAAGCTTATTGCCAGTAGACTTTTTGTTGCTTACAATATTACTATACGGTGTATGGTTTATTGGTAAACTAGATATATTTCGGTGCCGGGTTTTCTTATATGCTGTTATTATTATTTTATGCACTTTTAATAATTAATAAGAAAGCTGGTGCTGCTATATAAAAGATTGCAAGGCTTTAGCTTCGATTTATACACATTTGCATGTGTATGATATTACACAGCCGGTATATAAATCTTCAGGGCTTTTTATAGCAGTATATTTTTTACATTTTTTTTAAATGCACATAAAATGTTAATAACATTAAAAGAAATTACAAAGGCAATATGAAACTTGAGACTAGCTTTTTTATTTTCGGTCTTATCATTTAACTACTACTATATTCAGCTCATGTTTTGTGATTGTCTTTACATTAGAATTTAAATTAACATTTAGCATTCATTAAATTATAATGCAGTGTTTAACCATATTCCTTTACTAGCCTAATATTTATTAGGCTACCATTTGGGACAATTATAATTACAAATTTCATGTTTATTTCATATTTGTATTGTACAATTTAAAGTGTTATGTTAATAATAATACTTGAACAATGTACGGGGACGTGTCCTATCTTTAAAGTTTCCTTATTCAATGTGTTTTAAATATGTGACATTCTAGTACATTAAATTTAAAGTTAGTTTATTGTATGTGTTAATTAGATTCTTGCGTTTCGGTGACGTACGTTAAGTGATACTTTTATTATGCAAATTAAGTCATGTCATTGTAATGGACGAACTATAAATATAATTTGTATAAATACTCATAAACTGGAAAATAAATATCCTATATAAACATAGCGGTGATATATGTAGGAAATTATGTTTTATATATTGTACTATGATTCTTTTTGATGAAAAAGCATCAATCATGTATCAGGTATCATTTTCAGATATGTTGTCTTATCGGCTTCATCACTCTTCCTATATTTAATGATATTCACATGAAAACGGCATTCAACGACATTCAAATATTAAGCATACGGACACAATACAAACTACACTCAAAGAAGAATGAGTCCAAAAACCTTGTAAAACTTATTTTTGTCAACGTCTTCAAACAGGAGGAATATTTGGTTCTGCAATTCTGATTATTGATTTATTCGTCGAACAAAAGAGATTTTTATGCTTCCATGTTCATCAATATTATTAAACATTTTTATTTCTTATGATTTTTTTTAAATATTATTTTATATTCCATAATTAGTTAATACCTACATCATGTAACAAAACAATAACATACAATTCCGTTATTTATTTATCCATCATTTTAAGCTTTTTATCTATTATTTTTGAAACGAGGTCCACTTCACCACTCTTTCGATAACGTTCTTTTATTAAACCAAAGTATCAACCTAAAAAAACAGATCCGGGGACACCATATAGCAAAACTCGACCCATTGGATATAGCAAACTTCAATACAGCTGATAAAAACCCCCGGGAGGTGATACACAGCAGCTACAGGTTTGGTAAGGAGACTAGAACCTGCATTGCACCTTAGCCGCTCCACAAGAGACGTAGTTATGGCGACAGAATGACAACCAAACTATTTTTATACTCTACTCTCAATTAAATGGGGACCACATGTGTATTGCATAAAAAAGTCTTGTCTTGTATTATTAATTTCAAGAAGAATATACACATATTTTTTTTGCATCTTGTAATCGGTTTCCTTCAAACCTAATAACAACACCAGAAAAGCTAAAACACAATGGCCTTTATTTTATTTTGAGTAGTATAAAATATGTACATTTTATTTTCATTTTCGAGTACCTATATTTCTAACCTAAGGTTTGGTTATGTAATGCTTGAGCGCTGTAACTACAAATACGTAAACGTGATACAATGCACAAGAAAACGGTGGCACGCCATTACTATTATTATGTATATATTCATGTACACCATATGCATGTACCTATATATTATATCGGATAGAACTTGGTTTGTAACAAGCATGATATTTCACTTTAATGTTTATGTATATTGTGAAAACTATGCATGATTATCTATTATTTAAGTACTTGTTTATATTTTTTTACATATACGTATTTACGACCATTTGGGTATGTCTATTTATGAATTCAATTGTTTGTGTACTCGATTGAAACTATGGCAGGGATTTGTGAAGTGACCTTGGTGTTTTATATTTAGTTTTCTCGCTTCTGGATCGACTCCAACTGATTTCGGACACTATCATTTCAAGGTGGAATACAAAAGTGAAAATGTAAAATTCGTTTTGCGTCACATCCTTATCATAATATGTTTATTGGTTTATTGTGATTTAACGTTGAGCTTGGGACGGCTAGGAAAAATAGATGTCAATGGTAATCGAATTAGGTCTATTATGTAATGCTCTGAGAAATGCTAGTAAAGGGATATGATTACTGCACTTATAAATCTGCTTTTATGTGTGCTTTCTTATTTTCTGTCTCAGTGTTAAAATTGGTACAAAGCTTTATAATAGTTATATAATTCTGTTCTTGGTTATCTAATGTCTTACAAAATTGTTTAACGATTGAGGTTCCTACTCTTATATATCACTATAAATTTTAGATGAAGCCGACATGGACAGAGTTTTTAAACTGCCTTCCACGACATTTATTGGTGAAAAAGAAAAGGCCTTGCCGTTGAGGTAATGTATAAGGAAATATATCCTTGAGTACATGTTACTTATCTTTTGAACAATCATCAATTACCATGTAAATAATTGGCAAATGGTTAATAGTTAGTCTACAGCAACATTGTAATTACAACATACAGCTACGTTTCTAGCAAAATACTTTAAGCTGTTGAAATAAAACCAATCATAAATAATATATTTTGTCACGACTCTATAAATCACTCAAACGGTAACTAAAACAGCCCAGTAATTTTTTCGTTCTACATCCACATTAATTAATCTAAATTCTAAATGGCATTTGTTCTTTATAACGTCAAAATATGCCGTAAATGTCGACAGCCACTCTACACCTCATGTTTCTTATTCCACTCCAGAGAGATCCTGAACCGCTTGGAGCAGGCGTATTGCAACAACATCGGTATCGAGTTTATGTTCATAAACTCGTTGGAGCAATGCAACTGGATCCGGCAGCGTATGGAGCCGCCGAATGTCACCAAGATGAGCCCCGACCAGAAGAGGCTAATCTTGGCCCGTCTCACTAGATCCGCTGGGTGAGAATTTACATTGTTTCCTTTTATTTGGTGCTCAAATGACACTGCTAATCTATACTAATATTGTAAAGCTAAAGATTAGCGCGTTCAAACAAACTGTGTTTGTTTGAACGCGCTAATCTCAGAAACTACAGGTCTGATTTTAAAAATTCTTTCGGTGTTAAATAGCCCATTTATCGAGGAAAGCTATAGGCGCTTAGACGCTTAGACCAACAGGAGCGGAGTAATGCGGATGAAACCGCGGAGCACACAATGACGATATTATATTAGGAGAAATTATTCATCACTTGAATAAATTGTATGAATTTTATAAAAAAAAATAATGTGTGCGTGTACTTGTGTACACACGTAAGAAGTGAAACTTCTTAATAATCTTATTTTTCCAAAAATATATACCTATATGCAACTTTACAGAAATACGTCGAATCACGCGTGGTAGGGATAAGAAAAAAATGGCGCGTAAATATATAAATATAAATATACTAAATATACTAAGACTGTTAAAAAAAATGTAATGTAAGCAAAACTAAATTTATTATTGGCCATGAAAACAGTAAAATTTCTTGGACTAATGCTATAACTTAAACAAGTATTGTTGTAATAAACACTTATATCAATGTAATTGTTCCAATAAATAATCATAAATAGATTCTGTAAACAATATTGCATGATAATTATAATATTTCTTGTTTTATGTAATTGTTTTATTTGTATTCTTTAATAAAACAATAAAAAACAATAAATAAATAAAGCAGGATTTTCCTTTCAAATATTTCCTAATTTATGTAGATTAGTAGAAGTATAATCTCGTAAAACGCTAATAAAACCTTCTTTTATAGATTTGAGAACTTCCTGGCCAAGAAATGGTCATCCGAGAAGCGGTTCGGTCTTGAGGGTTGTGAAATCTTGATTCCCGCCATGAAGCAAGTTATTGACGTGTCCACCAAACTTGGTGTCGAGTCTATTATCATGGGAATGCCACATAGAGGTATAATTATACTAGCTTACCGCCCGCGGCTTCGCCCGCTTTCTCTAAAACGATTTGAGATTTAAACTATCCTATCTCTCAAGTTGGATCGAACTGCACATGGTGTGCGTATTTTATTGTAATCGGGTAAGTGGTTTAGGAGTCCATTGAGGACAAACATTGTGACACGAGATTTATATATATTAAGATTTAGTCTTAGAAAATAAATAAATGCAAAATGAATTATATTGAAAAGAAAAGTGTAGTCCCGTGTCCCCTCTAGTGGGGTATGGGGAAGATGCGTTACGTATTTCTTTCACTAATCGATGTTTTTACGGACAAGTTGGTGATCAGCCTTCTGTGTCCTGCAAGACCAGAAGCAAATAGAATTGAGAACATTAGAGACAATTGATAATATACAGTTACATTTTTTATGATTTATTTCGACAGATTAGATTTATCACATAATTAATATGCGTCAACAAATTATTATCATGGGTGACAGTTATCACTAAATATAATTGCATACCCAGTATGATTCAGCACAAACCGGTATTTCTCCAGTTTGATACTTATTAAGCTGTTTGTTATCTCTACGCAAGAACAATAGCAATTTCAGTATACTAAATTTAAACAAACACATTGTTTATTCATCATTTCACATCCATACTAATATTATAAATGCGAAAGTAACTCTGTCTGTCTGTTACTCAATCACGCCTTAACTACTGAACCAATTTGCATTAAATTTGGTATAGAGATATTTTGATACCCGAGAAAGGACATAGGCTACTTTTTACCCCGGGACATAGGATAGGTTTTATCCTGGAAATCCCACGGGAACTGGAACTATGCGGGTTTTTCTTTGACTGCGCGGACGAAGCCGCGGGTGGAAAGCTAGTCATTAATAAATCATTATTTAAATTTCCATTCGGAATTTATAGTGTTGATTGCAAGCAACAAGAAAAATGTGCAATAAATTGATACAATATCAATAATTTATTGCCCATCAGTAAAGAAAGTGGAGTACAAAGTAAAGTCAACAAGTGTATATTCACATACAGGTAAATTAGCTTGGAGAAATTTTTGCGTTTGTAGTAGTGTATGGTCAGCAAATAAAATAAAACAACATTTTATTTTTAGTTTTTATTATATATATATTATATATATATATGGGATTTTAAATTAAACTATATGTGTTTCTCCTCTGAAAAAGATGAGACTTTAATTTAATATTTGCACATTTAACATACGTATAATTTTTACAAAATGAACATGATTTTACGAAATGACAATGTTACTAAAATGAAAAATTTACTAACCTGAAAAAGAAACGACATTTAAAATTTAATTCTTTAGTTTGAGAAGTCAAAGGCTTGCCTCGACCATGTTTTAACACTGGAGCCATTTTGAATTAACAATATAAAGTTACAACACTTACACACAAATTAAACACTTCAACAAATATTATAACAATAATAACAAATAATAACAACAATCAACAAATACAAAAGGAGATTGCCCAAGTGACTATGGCACTTGGTATCGCAATCAAACTTATTGTGTCAAGATGAAATATAGCTCAATTTAAAGCTTTTAGAAACGATTAAAGTTTTTATATAAATAAGCCGCAGTTCGCGACAATAAAAATAAAACAATAGTTTTATTCAACACTTCAAAAAAATACTTTATCGAGTTTAAACTAACGATGAACGTTAAGTTTTACATTTATTACATAGGTAATATTTTAATTTACAAGACAAATGTGAAAAGTAAATCGTAATAAACATTAGGTAGTACCTATTTCAAAATAAATTACGTCGAACATTGCGTCGAACACATTCATTCAAGGTTTTTTTTCAAATAGAAACTATGACATAAGACGCAGGACGCTTGCAAGAGAGATAGATATATGTGTCAAAACAAAAACTTTTACTTTTATTTCTATTTATTTGGTATAATTACGACTTAATAGTGATAAATATGATCATTATAAATACAAATAGGAATTAACAATATCACGAACACGTGACACAATTAGTATTTTACCGATTCCATACGTGGTCATACGTGTTTCAAAACACAAACTTTTAATATTATTTCAATCTATCCGGTATAATTAAGACTTAATAGTGATACATATGATCATTATAAATAGGTACAAATAGGAATTAACAATATCACGAATACGTGGCACAACTCAAATTTTACCGATACCACCCGTGGTCATTCTCCTTTATCAATTAAACTACGTACATAATAATTATAATTTTTGAATGAAATGTGTGCTTTATGTTCTAACGGTACCAAACAACTGCATTTGGCACCTGCGGACAGCGTAAACTGGTTTATTCTGGTTTTGTGCGTGTTTCCACTTTCCACTATCAAGTGACGATTTATTTATTTGTTTTGTTTCGTAATTATTATGGTCAAATATTAATTATGAAACAAACTATAATGGACACGATATTTTATTGTTTCACGGTAGTCGCCTTGTTGTTTGCTCAAGGACGTGAAATTGAATGATATATTTTTTTTATAAAGTCAAAACCATTTTCTTTCAAATTAAAAGTTGTTTTTATTGAAAACAAAGTGTTGCTAGGAATAAGTATAAAATTAAATAGTAATGTTAGGATATCGAAACATTTTTGTATAGGCCAGAACGATATAGTGGAAACGCGCTCTAAGATCTGAGTAATATACACACCACTACATATGCAAAAATTTCTCCAAGCTAATTTACCTGTACTATATAGCTATATTATCAGTACCTGTTGCACTTGTACCCATGACACCTAAATAAATATCATGTTGAAATTTCTCTGTAACTTATACTGATGGGTGGACCATTTTGCCATTTTGTATTATAAATAATTACTTATTTTACTTTTGTTTGTTTCTTGGAGCCAAATAAAGGTATGTCTAATGTCTTTGCCTATTTATGTATGTGTATTGTTCTTCTAGGACGTCTCAATGTTTTGGCTAACGTCTGCCGTAAGCCACTTCACCAGCTGTTCACACAGTTCGCCGGTCTAGAAGCCGAGGATGACGTAAGTTGTACTTGATTTTGTGTATCACCATGTATATATCGCGAATACATTGTTATTGTTACATAAATAAAATAATTTATTGGACGATAACGTTTTTATATGCAATTATATCTTATCTATTTGCATACAATAAATGTCTTGGGAGAGGCGAGTTTTTACCGGATTACGTATGTTTCTTGAAAAATCTTATGCAATGTTGAATTGAATGGCCAAAATTTTGCTTAAATTACTCTTTTTAAATTCCTTTCAACAAGATGAATTGCAGCTTATGACAATGGAATGTAAAATCACTCCATATGCGGCATTTAGCCGAATCATGAACTATAAACAAATAATAAATCTCTATTGAGCTATTCAGTACTATATATTCAGCTCTTGAGAATTCAATGTTCACGGATTTACTACTATATCTAGTCGAATTCATCCTATACAATGTATTTCCAAGCATTTAATGCGATTTTACCCATCCTATTCATGTTTCAGGGTTCCGGTGACGTCAAATACCATTTGGGCACGTACATCGAGCGTCTCAACCGTGTGACGAACAAGAACATTCGTCTCGCTGTGTGCGCTAACCCATCTCACTTGGAGGCTGTAGACCCGGTGGTGCAGGGCAAGACGAGGGCGGAACAGTTCTACAGGGGAGATAATGAGGGCAAGAAGGTATGTATGGCATTTGGGTAAAAGAAAGGGCTGTTAATTTCCTTAATGAGTTAAAGCGGTAGATTGTGGGTGATAAAAATTAATAGCAAAAAATAAACTGTTCTGTTGAAAGTTTGAATTTGAATTATTCAGTAGCAAATTATTTTCCCCGTTAGAAAAGAAAATGCGATCAAAGCGATGCAAAACGACAACAATAATAACAATCTAAACACAATATTTTCTAATTGCTTCAAAATGTTAATTTTCACTCAATTATTTATGATAAAATTATGATAATAACACAAATAACACAGTTTCATATTTTATTATTTATTACTTATTAATTTTTAAAAATGTAATCTATCTTTACAATACGTCGATTAATTCCATTCTAGGTAATGTCCATCCTCCTCCACGGAGACGCCGCCTTCGCGGGCCAGGGCGTGGTATTCGAGACCATGCACTTGTCAGACCTCCCAGCGTACACAACACACGGAACTATCCACATTGTAGTCAACAACCAGATCGGATTCACCACGGACCCTAGGCACTCGCGTTCCTCTGCTTATTGTACCGGTAAGTGGTTGTTTTAGGAATTATCAAAATATATTTGTTTATATTTAACTATTACCAAAGAGTGTATAAATATGTTATAAATTATGTACTTGCTTAATTGTATTAATACATCAAAACTATTTTTAAGGTAATGTTGTTGTTGAGTATGTTTTGTAGGAAAAACAAACTTTATAAAATTAATCAAGATTCTTGATGACTACATAAACTACATTAGATCATTA
This sequence comes from Colias croceus, assembly GCF_905220415.1. NCBI lineage: Eukaryota > Metazoa > Arthropoda > Insecta > Lepidoptera > Pieridae > Colias > Colias croceus. Next base: position 7,239,402 of record NC_059542.1, read on the forward strand.
TTAGTTCGTAAAATAGGCTACACTATCAGCAAGCGTCGAAACCGGCTCTAATTCTTATGTCAACTGCTTAATCTTTCCACCTTATTGACGAATAGATTACAAACTTTATTTGCTGGAACATGCTAAATAGTATCTAATAAATGGAATATATAAAAATGTTTTTCACATTATGCTAATCGACCTTAATTTATTTTTCATAGATAGGTAGATGAGATGTTTTTAAAGTTATATATTTGTTCTACACCCTCAAAATTGACAATATGAAAGTTATGTATTTGCCTGACTCACTCCCTCGCAGGATTTCATCTTTGCGTAGGAGTGAAAGAGCGGAAAAATGCTTATAAATGATTATTGTCGTAAAATAATTCACTCTTGTTTGTGTTCAACCTTTCTGTCAGTTTGAAATGGCATTGCCCGGTACCCCTGAGTAAAATCATGGCAGGACTAAGTTAGCTAGTATTTTTTTAATCTCACACATTCCTCGATTTCAATACAGATTGATAACCTTTCTCTCCGTTGGAAATGGCATCGCCCGGTGCCCTCAAGTAATATCTAGGCAGATCAAAAAATGTCACGTTAGCTAGTATTTTTTCAATATCCAACTTTGATACATATTAATACTAGCTTTCCGCCCGCGGCTTCGCCCGCTTTGTGTAAAATGTAATAAATTATATACTAAAACCTTCCTCTTGAATCACTCTATCTAGTTAAAAAAAAACCGCATCAAAATCCCTTGCATAGTTTTAAAGATTTAAGCATACAAAGGGACATAGGGTGCATAGGGTAGTGATTACGCAGACGCACAATAAAGTTTGCTAAGTCAGTTATTTTTAAATTCAATTATAATACACATTAAATGTTTTGACAGACGTGGCGCGCGTAGTGAACGCGCCCATATTCCACGTGAACAGCGACAACCCGGAGGCGGTGATGCACGTGTGCAACGTGGCGGCGGAGTGGCGCGCGACCTTCCACAAGGACGTGGTGATCGACATCGTGTCCTACCGCCGCAACGGGCACAACGAGGTCGACGAGCCCATGTTCACGCAGCCGCTCATGTACCAGAAGATACGGAACACTAAGCCCGGTGCGAGATAGAAATAAATTAAGAATTGGTAGTAGAAATGAAGATTAAGTCGATTCAGTAGCAATTATTGTAGTATATAGAGGGATACATTTATAAACTTTAAAAAAGTATTCAAACAGAGATGCAGACAAAGTTAAGTAAGAAGTAATTATTAGTGATATCAATAAAATTCATGTTACGTTTGAATCAAATTTAAAACACACTATGAGAATTGCCTTAATATGAACCAAATAAAGGCAGATCTCATGTGGTGCATGGGAATTGCCAGCTTTGAATAAAAAACAACAAAATTGCTTCAATCTATTAAAATTTTAGTAAACATTACGGTATATCTTCTTTTCCAGCTCCTATGTTATTTTCTGACAGATAATTTTATTTATATTTTTTTTTGTTCAGTTCTTGAAATTTACGCTGACCAACTGATCACCGAGGGCGTTGTGACCGCTGAGGAAGTGAAGGATGTAAAAGACAAATATGAGAAGATCTGTGAAGACGCGTACAACCAGGCGAAACAGGAGACCCACATCAAGTACAAGGACTGGCTCGACTCACCCTGGTCTGGATTCTTCGAGGGCAAGGACCCACTGAAGGTAACAATTGTTTAAAATATGCTGATTTATTTATTGTCGGCTTATTTATGTTCTATTCTTCTATTATGTTCTTTATTTATGTTCTAAAAGAAATTTATTGTATCATATAAGTCATTACTGTTAATTTTTCATACTTTTGCTGTTTAATGAGATGTATGGTACACAATACAATCATAATATTATATTCAAACTAAATTCTGATTAAAACAAAGCTCAACGCAACGTTACCATGGTTTAGAATCAGTTACACACATGCAGGCATTAATAAAAATTACATAGATATATAGTTCTCTACTAATTTTGGCAGATGTCCCCAACCGGCGTGGTCGAAGAGACCCTAGTGCACATCGGCAAGCGTTTCTCCAGCCCCCCTCCCAACGCGGCCGAGTTCGAGATCCACAAGGGTCTGTTACGTATCCTCAAGTCGCGTATGGAGATGGTCGAGAAGCGTACAGTGGACTGGGCTCTCGCTGAGGCTATGGCGTTCGGTTCATTGTTGAAAGAGGGTATCCATGTGAGACTGTCCGGAGAGGACGTTGAGAGAGGCACGTTTTCGCACAGGTGTGTATTATTTTTAATTTTATGAAATTTCCAATAGTTATGTGGTTATTATCAGTAGAGATGATTTTAGATTTGCTATCAATTTAAATTGCAAGACAGCAATTTATATTTTTTGATGTCGAACATCTTTAATGAAATAAGGTTTAATATCTAGGCAAGAAATAAGGTTTAAGTTCAGAAGTGTAATAAATTTGTTTAATAAAGAGCCCTGTTTATTTCGCAGACATCACGTGCTTCACCACCAGAAGGTAGACAAGGCTACCTACTGCCCATTGGCGCATCTCTACCCCGACCAAGCTCCATACACCGTGTGCAACAGTTCTCTATCTGAATATGGTAAGATTTGCAAAAGAAAAAAAGGTTCATGTATAAATAAATAAATCTATACCCGGCGCGGCCTAAGATGATCCCTATGACAGTTCGTCTTAGTGATTGCTCGTATGATGGATCGTGTCGATACTTTACTATTTTATAGGCAAAGGCGTGGTTTGCATTCTGCCACCTCGGTAAACATGTTTTTACAAATATTATAAAATGAATTTTTAACGTCTATTATGTAAAACGAAACGGTAAGTAAAAAAAACGAAAGTTTTCCAAAACATAAAAATACACTTTATCATTTGGATAAAATGGAATCCCCCATTTAATTTTTCTAAAAAACTTATATTATCATAGGTAAGTAAATTAACGCGAACGGTAATTATTAATTAAGTATGCTGCGATCTTCTGTTCCATTCAATAGTGAATGAACTTAGCTTAGCTTAAGCATGGAAAAAATGTGAACTCGTTTCCATTATCGAAATTTGTTTATCGATACTTTCCGCACTAGTCGATAAATGCCAACGATGTAAGTTTTGAAGAACGAAACGTAAAGTCAGATTGATATAATTTCTCGTAAATGATAAGAATTGTTATAATTCCAACGGAATATCATTGTAATAAGATAAAGCTACGTAAAAATTAATAAATGCCATTTTTAGACGCCTCCAATACGTTTCTAATTTAATGGTGACGCCATTACAAGTTTGTCTCTTGAGAATAACTGTCAGTGTCATAGGGATCATCTTAGGCCGCGCCGGGTATAATAAGTCGAAAATTTCAAAATGAAAATACTAATAATGCAAAACACAAAACAAAAAAAAAAATACATTAAAATAAATATGTAGTATCTTACCGGGCTTCGCTCTCACATTTAATTAAAATTCCCATGGGTCGTTCTGACGTTCATTCCCATACACAAAGATCATACCGTAGAATCGCTCCATCGCGACGCGTCGCGAGACGTGAAAAAAAGAATGACAAACAAACGAACAATTACACTTTTCGATTCGAGCTTGCAAACTTCTTCCTGATTATCATGCATAATAATTATTATTCACTAGCGGTTCGCCTCGGCTTCCCCCGTGGTATATATTTACGTTCTCTCTCCATAAGAACCATCCTCGTACTTCAAGGAATATAATAAAAAGAGAATTATCGATATCGGTTCAGCCGTTCACACGTGCCGTGACAACGCGAAACGGGTTTCATTTTTAGATAATATATAGGTATATAGATTAACTTGACCTGTATTAAACATGTCTGTCGTTGCTCACAGGTGTGCTCGGCTTCGAAGTGGGGTACTCAGTGACGAACCCGAACGCGCTGGTGCTGTGGGAGGCGCAGTTCGGCGACTTCAACAACGTGGCGCAGTGCATCATCGACCAGTTCATATCCAGCGGCCAGGCCAAGTGGGTGCGCCAGTCCGGCATCGTGCTGCTGCAGCCGCACGGCATGGAGGGCATGGTGGGTGGATAAACATTGAGATATACATAATATTATGGAGACGACACCGCCCACATCACTTATGTTCAGCTCAACATACGCCATATGGCGTAACTGCACGCTCATTTTTTATTTGTTTGAAAGTGAAACGCATCAAATAAGCCTTCGTGTGTGTTACGATATTGCACAAATAATACGGAAAAGTGCAAAGGAATAACTTTCATCGGTAAGTACCTAACTAGATAATAATTTTTAAAACTTAGAGCAAAAAAATAGCGCACAGATTTTGTTCGTGGTGTCTCCTCCTAATAATGTGAATAAATACATTTTTAATAAATAAATCGTTTATTTATAAATAATAAAAAATACGTGTGGCACTCGGGGACTGCCGCGGTAAAGCTATTGCATAGCATGCCTTCAAGCCACACCTCCGTGCCTGTCGGAGTGGGGAGCGTGAGGTTTTTCGTTACGCAATTTCTGGATTCGGTCCCCGCGCTCAAGGCCCGCGATTGAAGCTATGCAATAGCTTAATAAATAAAAATCGTTTATTTGGAAACCATATGTAAGTACAAATAATCAACTAGGAATATATCTGTGCTAGAGACGAAAAGAGATATTTTTAAGTAAATATTGTATATAAAGATGTTAAAATACAGAATTACAGCATGTTTAGCCGTCATTTAACAGCATGCAAATTAATTAAAATATGTATTATAATATTATACATTTTTTGGAGTGGAGAATGCATTTACGCATAAACTAGGCACTCGGAAAGATCATCGGGTTAACGGACTCCCATTGTAAACAGTTGACATCTAAAATTTATACATTCAAATAGACTTCCTGCAGAAGCGCTTTTCAATCGATTTAACAGATAATTTAATATTTATCACCGCAGTTAATGTACCTAATTTTTATTGAATGATAGGGACCTGAACACTCTTCCGCCCGCCTGGAGCGCTTCCTGCAGATGAGTTCTGACGACCCTGACTACATGCCACCAGAAAGCCCCGATTATGAAGGTATAAATTTAATTTGTAAAACTTTTTATGCTTTTTATTTGTGTCTACAATGATCGAAACTCATTCATTTGTAATATTCACCCCACTTCGTATTTTTAGTAATTAAATCTTTACGATTGCATCAGTATTTATTATTGTTCTGATAATCTTTTACTTAAATGCATGCGGATTTGCAGATAGATTATAGTCTGAAACAGCTTGTACCTAGTTAATTATAAAAAACGACATAATTCCACATACAATAATATCCGTATCCCTTGTGTTAGTGCGCCAACTCCACGACTGCAACTGGATAGTGGCGAACTGCTCGACGCCCGCGTCGCTGTTCCACATCCTGCGGCGGCAGATCGCGCTGCCGTTCCGCAAGCCGCTCATACTGATGACGCCCAAGTCGCTGCTGCGCCACCCCGAGTGCAAGTCCTCCTTCGACGAGATGGCCGAAGGCACGGCGTTTAGGAGGTAACGACGCATACACACATGTAGACAATACAACTTCAATGTGAACTTGGCACTAAACACACTAAATACAATAAAAAATAATAATCGAACTGCTACACACACGTACCTAGGCATCACAACGTTTAACGTAGGCAACACAATTGCTACGCACTCGTAGGCAACAGAACTTCTACACACATGTGGGCAATACAAGTGCTACGAACACGTAGGCAACACAACGTTTACTCACTCGTAGGCAATACAACTGCTATAAGACATAAAGCAATACAAATGCTACGCACACGTAGGCAACACAACTTCTACACACTCGTAGGCAACACAAATGCTACGTGCACGTAGGCAATACAACTGCTACACACGCATACGCAACACAACTTCTGCATACACGTAGACAGCACAGTTGCTACGCATTCGTAGGCAAAACAAGTGCTACGCACACGTAGACAACAACTTCTGCACACACATAAGTAATAGAACTTCAATTGATCGGATTTAGCAATGTACACATATGGCCAGCTATATTGCCACTTTTAATAAATTAGAAGGTAATAAACGCAGTGTTTTATAGAAATAATTTAATCCATCTTCAATTTTCAAATAAATACCAAGTTTAGCGATTTCTGTGTCTTTTGAAACACACCATGCAATGATATTATATATAGAAACAAGAGGTAGATACGTTACCAACGCACCAAAACGTAAACCGTGAATTGGTCCTAATTGGGACCAGTGGAATCAGTCAGATTGTGACTTGTGACAGCGAACGCACATGCTGATATAAACGTTAAAATTATCAATAATGCCTTCTTGTGTGTTCAGAAAGTGCACAAATTACGATAGTAAAATAAAGAAAGATAGAGGGATATCATATCACAGGTAAATGTATTAAAATATTATAATTTTAGAGCAAAAATAACAATTTGCAATTATTAATGAATGACACTTGCTTGACACTTGTATTGAAATAATGAAAGGGATAAAACATTGCTTCAATCACTAGTGTGACAAAGCTAGCGCACACTGTGTTCAAAGATTATCATGTAGATACGATTATTGAAAATAGAACGGTTATTTTATTAATTTCGATTTGGGTAAATACTTGATAATTTTTATATTTAAATCCACACAGTGCATGTAATTAACAAATATATCTATTTATTATATACAATGAAATCGTGATGGCAAAAATGTTTGTTTGCAAAAATGATGTTGAATATACGTATACATAAAAGAAAAGATTATCGCTACTGACGAAAAATGCTATTTGCTTTTCTGTAAATAGCTATTGAACATAAATTTTATTTGTGTTTTAGATAAAAAAAGGCTTATACTTCATCCTTTCTTTTATTTCATACTTTTTTTCATCTAGGCACCACTATTATTATATCCTACAAGTTGGAGTGATGACCTTGTACGGGTTCCGGGAACTGCCTTGAAACGAATAGCGTAAGATCGGTCCGTATGGAGTTCTATAAGGAGGACTATGCTCAGCAGTTGGTGTTTATCGGGTGAAATGATGATGACCGAAAACGAACACCACAGCTAGTAATAAATGCTTAATACAGTTATATCTCCAAAAAAGTTTTTTTCATTTTAATAAAACTTCATAATAATAATTAAATAGTAAATGAAATTGTCACATTTGTTTACGTGTGCAGGAAACGAAACATCTATAACATTGAACCTTCTGTGTCGTTAGTCTATGCCAATTGCCATGGCAACTATTTGTTTATTTATATTTAATTGGTGAATTCTTATGACTTTTGCTTACACCTGCGCGGAAGTGACAAACTATCTTTGTCTTTTTTGTTTATATCATTTTATTATAGCCATCTCTCTTATACAGTCTGTCAATGTAATAAATTAAGTAAAATGAAACTTGTATTTGTGTGTGCCTGACACTGCATATGAAGCATTTTTTTTGGATATATTGTGAGTATATAACGTATCTATACATAAAATATCATTGACACCATGTGTTTCATTATAAAATCTTAAATGATTGTACAAAATATGTTAGTGCTCTTACACTTCTTTCGCTTTACTTATTATTCTAAATTATAAATTTATTTCATACAGAGTGCTGCCCGAAGAAGGCCCGGCGTCCGAGAACCCGGACAAGGTCCGCAAGGTCGCGTTCTGCTCCGGCAGAGTGTACTACGACCTGCTCAAGGAGCGCCGCGACAGGGGACTCGAGAAGGACATCGCTATTGTCAGGTGAACGAAATAATTAAAAATTAAATGTAATATATAAAATTCACGTGTCGCGGTGATAGAAGGTAAACTCCTTCAAAACCGCTTGACCGATTCTTATGAAATTGTATGTGCCGGGATAGCTAGTAAATAAATAAAAATCTTTATTGGGTGAATATCAAATGTATCAACTGGATAGTGTTTATTTTATGTGAAATGTTTTGCAATGTCAAATCTTTTCTAATGAGTACTTAAGCAAGCATTGCGAGTGAACGTTTTTTATAACGTTAAAAAAGCAATTAATTGTTTATGACTTGTTGTACATCGTACATTTTATTTTCACAACTTGAAGGAAATGTTAGGTCAATCAAATTTCTAATGCAATTTTTCAATTAATTCAATTATCGATGGACTGGGTGTTTAAATGACAAAAGGCATAGAATGTTTGAATCTGTGGGTGAGAAAAAAAAATCCGAGTTTGAAAGTAAAATGTTTGTGCAGGCTCGAGCAAATCTCGCCGTTCCCGTACGACCAGCTGAAGAGCGAGATCGCGAAGTACCCGAACGCGCAGCTGGTGTGGAGCCAGGAGGAGCACAAGAACATGGGCTCCTGGAGCTACGTCGAGCCGCGCTTCCGCACGCTGCTGCGCGGGCAGCGACAGCTCAGGTAACCGAACGCGCAGCTGGTGTGGAGCCAGGAGGAGCACAAGAACATGGGCTCCTGGAGCTACGTCGAGCCGCGCTTCCGCACGCTGCTGCGCGGGCAGCGACAGCTCAGGTAACCGAACGCGCAGCTGGTGTGGAGCCAGGAGGAGCACAAGAACATGGGCTCCTGGAGCTACGTCGAGCCGCGCTTCCGCACGCTGCTGCGCGGGCAGCGACAGCTCAGGTAACCGAACGCGCAGCTGGTGTGGAGCCAGGAGGAGCACAAGAACATGGGCTCCTGGAGCTACGTCGAGCCGCGCTTCCGCACGCTGCTGCGCGGGCAGCGACAGCTCAGGTAACCGAACGCGCAGCTGGTGTGGAGCCAGGAGGAGCACAAGAACATGGGCTCCTGGAGCTACGTCGAGCCGCGCTTCCGCACGCTGCTGCGCGGGCAGCGACAGCTCAGGTAACCGAACGCGCAGCTGGTGTGGAGCCAGGAGGAGCACAAGAACATGGGCTCCTGGAGCTACGTCGAGCCGCGCTTCCGCACGCTGCTGCGCGGGCAGCGACAGCTCAGGTAACCGAACGCGCAGCTGGTGTGGAGCCAGGAGGAGCACAAGAACATGGGCTCCTGGAGCTACGTCGAGCCGCGCTTCCGCACGCTGCTGCGCGGGCAGCGACAGCTCAGGTAACCGAACGCGCAGCTGGTGTGGAGCCAGGAGGAGCACAAGAACATGGGCTCCTGGAGCTACGTCGAGCCGCGCTTCCGCACGCTGCTGCGCGGGCAGCGACAGCTCAGGTAACCGAACGCGCAGCTGGTGTGGAGCCAGGAGGAGCACAAGAACATGGGCTCCTGGAGCTACGTCGAGCCGCGCTTCCGCACGCTGCTGCGCGGGCAGCGACAGCTCAGGTAACCGAACGCGCAGCTGGTGTGGAGCCAGGAGGAGCACAAGAACATGGGCTCCTGGAGCTACGTCGAGCCGCGCTTCCGCACGCTGCTGCGCGGGCAGCGACAGCTCAGGTAACCGAACGCGCAGCTGGTGTGGAGCCAGGAGGAGCACAAGAACATGGGCTCCTGGAGCTACTTCGAGCCGGGCTTCCGCACGCTGCTGCGCGGGCAGCGACAGCTCAGGTACCGGTATTTCTCTGTATACATATTATATAGACCGGGAGATATTGACACAAAATTTCGAGTCATTTGTAACAGGATGGCGGTTCTACAGGGGTCTTAGTACGCAATGACAAAAAGAAAAACGATGGTGTGAACGCTGGTACCGGCGGCTTAGTCGCGTGGGCGTTAGTCGAACTCGTCGGAAAAATAGCGAAAGTCAAACGATTTGTAACACAAAAATTTTAGAATTTACCGATAGCCCATAAAAAAGAAGGAGGCGTAGTGTCATGCCATACTTTTCCGGTGTGACTTACAGCCCGCCATACCGACGCGAATGTGTTGATTAAAAAAAACAATTCAACCATTTGTACCAGGCTAACTTTTGCACAGGTAACCATCGTCGTGCAGCCATTTACGAAAATCGCCATGCCATACTTTTCGGACGATTCCAAATGGTCGCCATACCGCCGAAAATATGCAATTTTTTTTCTCACCGAACGATTTGTACCACCCTAAAGTTTTTTTTTCAACAATTCCTGAATGATTATAAATAGAAGTGTGATAATGCCATACCTGTGGGAGGTGGTACAAGTATGGATAGCAAATATATTAATTCCAATAATAGAAATCTGAAAGTGACAAGTTTGTTCTCTAATCAATGTAAACTTGTTATATTGTATGTAATGGAACGGAACAAACAAGAGTTGTGAGAAATATCGATCTTGTTAACTAAATACAGAAAAACCTTGAAAGCGTATTTTCTGAAAATATACTCAAGTCAATACCACCCCAGATTTAAGGTTAATTTATGAAGAGACGAGATCTCAATTGTAAATAAAGACAAAGGGCAAAGTGTTGTCAACACTCTGGCGAATCAGTATATAATACTTCCCATTGAAATATTATTTCGAACTTCTTTTACACAAACGTAGCTTGCAGTTGAAATCCCACATTACCTATAACAAATGCATGATAAATCATTTAGCTACTAACTAGCACACAACCATAACGTAGGGCCATTGGTTGCAGGCGTAAACAAGGGGGCGGGTGGTTTAGCCAACTGTTGGGTGGCGGTGAGGACAAACAGACAGACGCACACACTGAGACTGTGCCGCGCGTCATTAGGTGAGGATATACCGCCTGTAATGATGCTTCGCACTTTGTTTTCATAACTGTGGTTGTATTTTGTATTCTTGTCGTTTGTCGGTGGAAAATTTGGGCAATATATAAATAGAAAATAAACACGCTACGAATTGAAAACCTTATGTCGTTTTGGGTCGGTCAAATAAGTTGGCATTAGATAAATTTGGTTGCTATAAAAATTGTTGATCACGGTCAATCAGCGTTTTGGGTCAGTAAAAAATTGGTCTTTATAACATTTTTTAATCACGGTCAAATGTTTGTTTATAAATAATATATAAAGATGAGGTTGTGTTGCTTTCTGTTTAATTAAATTATAAGAGGTAGCGCGCATGAGCAACTTTGTCTCCGCAACTATTTTGTCTCTCCCACCCATGGGCTAGTATGAAAGTGCGCGCACGTAGCGACGCAACTCCCCATACAATTAACGGGAGAGACAAAATAGTTGCGGAGACAAAGTTGCTCGTGCGCGCTAGCTCTAAGTTATTTGAAGTAGAACACGCAAATGATTGTATCATTTCAAAAGGTAGAGTTAACTCTACGAGAAGGCGACTCACTGCTTACGCACAACGGTTGTTTTTTTGCTTTTATTTATCATTTTAATGTTTCATATAATTTCATCACTTCATCTTTATATGTGCAATAATCGTCATCACATTTTTTGCTTACGGGTTAGACATTAAGCTATCGACTGCAAGCTACGTTTTAATTTTCTGATCAATATAAGGTGCTTACATTTAATCATCCATTTATCATTATAAATTCTATTGCTACTGGAAATATGACTCACGTTGTAATGGAGTTTAATAGTATTTATGTATATTCTATTGTCCATTATTAAATGTGTGAATAACCTTTTACCTACATGACTATACAGTATACCTAAATGGTCAGGTCGGCGGACACCTTTGCACTTTGGCCTAATTCACTCGAGTAAACTTCAATGACATTCGAGCGATTTAATGTTTCAAGGTGTTTCTCGTATTTACGTAACTGAAATTAGACTTGTTTAACTAAGCTCGAAATTTTCTAATTAAAAAGGCGTAGAAGCAATCCATTTTGTTCAAGATTTCTTTCTTGGGACCACTGTATCGCGGAAGTACTAAAATGATATTACAGAATCATGATATTAACTTTTTGTGAAGTGATTTAATATTAAAATTATAGAAGGGAGATATAGAAAATTATGTTATAGAAAAAAATGTTATTGGACAGTTTTTTGTTAATTTTCTTGTATTGGTTTTAAAGTATGTATAAAATTACAGCTACAACGGTCGCGCGACCGCCGCGTCTCCGGCCACCGGCTCGAAGGCGGCCCACAACAAGGAGCTGAAGAATCTTCTCGACGAATTCTGCGTATTATAAACGAATAAAATACATAAATTTTCTGTTTTCCCGAACCACCGTCGTCGAAACAATCAATCGTTTGCCGCATAAAATAAAATCACTGAAGTTTATAAAATTCATCTCGACCTGAACGTAAAATTATTCGAATTTTTATCTCATGATCCAATTAATTTTATTTACTGTCAGTATTTTTAATAATTCTGTTTAATTATAGTCATATAACTTAGGTAAATTCTTATTTATTTTTCTGTAGAGTAATTTGTTCATAGGTACTATTTATTTTATCGATATTGAAAATATTTAGTTATCTCGTTGTGTCCGTTTATTTGTTCTCGATTATTTTGCGATGTAAATAAATGTAGTGTAGATTAAAAAAATTGTAGTCTATTTGCCTTTGACAAATTGTACTCTTACGTACGTTTTTGCAATAGTCGAAGGATATACGAAGTAACGTATCCGATATCACTTTAGATATTGCAAATGACCTAGGAGCAGTCACGTACAAAATATACGTTGTTTAGAACACTGGTGTGATAACATAAAATTATCGCGGTACTTTAGTTTAGAAACTTGAAATTGTTGTATCATAATTAATATTAAATACACTCGTATGACGATATTGTATCAAGATATTAGATAGTATTATCAATATAAATGTAACTAAAGTTAGAATTAGCGTACGAGTAGAGCGTGCAAATTAATTTTATTTTGCAGCTGGTTGCATCTTTGTTTAATTCGCTCGTAGTTACCGCGGCACGGCTGTCTGTAAGGAATAACACCAAACAAACGTATTATCTTTCTCTTTAAATAAAAATAATCGATGTCTCTCGTTACTTAAAATGTACGTAGAAATTTAGGTAGTAATAAATATTCGTATATCTAAATCGTCCTTGTAACTTTTGAACTATTGCTATTACAAATACACTGGCTTTGTAGCACTTTTCGTATGTATTATATGCACTGTTTTATTGTTATTTAATAACCTTTATCTATTTTTTAATACGCTCAGGTTGAAGGGATGCGTGAAAGGATGTTCTAGTTTTGGATGGACGACTTATGTTTGAAAGGTCCCTGAGCTATTTATTGCTACGTACGTTAGATTGTCTAGTTATACAAATAAATATATATTCGAAGGATTTTCTGGTTTTATTTTATCTCCTTGGTTTTTGGTTAAAGCAAAATGTAACACATCATTCAATTATGCAATTTTTTAATTAGTGCAATAAACATAAACGGGAATGTACCATTATACCATCATTATACTTTATACTCCATGGTAGACATCAAAATACCCCGTTTCGTATATATATTCTGTTGGAATTAGAAACTAATCTAAATCTGGTACTCCCAGATATATGTTATTACTTAAATTCAAATTTTAAGAAGAATAAAAATTAATGTACCCAATTTTAAATACGTATACAATAAACTTGCAATAAACAAACAAATCCGATTTTCCGAGTCAGTAGGTATTGAGTAAAATGAAACATGTTTTCATTTTTAGGTAGGAAGGCTACATATATTTTCTTGTTTATAACAAAGCCAATAAGCATAACTTGTAATTAAAAATATCAGAACCATCATTGTTTATCGCTTACCAGAATGAATTCATAAAGGAATATCAAAAAGCCCGAATCCCAAAAATTATAATCTACAAGAAACAAAGTAACATTGGTTTCTCAAAATACAAAATAACAATTAAAATTTATTTATAGTATATCGTTGAGTTGCCACAAAGCGGGGCATCTTCACATTACATAATGAGTGCAATAGATCAGCCCGTTGACGGGCACTCGGCTCACCACACGCTTGGAGCACTTTCAAGATTCTTATCTTTCGGTAGTCTCATTTCAGCTTACAAAGCGAAGTCGACACTCTATTTATAAACCGTTTGGATAACGCCCCGGCCACGCGAAAGGCGCGAAGATTAGAGATTGTATCTGCCCTGAGTGCGTTTTGCGCGTCATTCCAACCGTCATTCAGAAGCTTGTAAAAACAAACGCGCCATTCCACGATTATATTTAGGCCAGATGGCTTTCAACTTTTTGTTAGGGCTTTACTTACAGTAAAAACTTCTATTTAGCTGTATAAATTATTGTTTTCGTCATACATAAAAGTATAGAAAATCCGCATGTATTGCAAATGATAATAACCGAATAAAAAATTTCTTATACTCTCAGACTGTTAAAAAAGTACGTATGAGCTTTCACTATAACAATTTATCATAGAAAACCATATGGAATTGTATAATGTAGGTACCTATCGATATCTATCAAGTCAATATTTCACAAACAGAATTTTAAACGCTTTAATTTTTAATCAATTTTTACTTTATTGCTTCTTTGAACAAGATATTATATTACACGTGGGACTTTCGAAACCTTGTCAAGTTTGAGTGCTGAGGGAGGTTTAATGGGAGGTTTTCCATAATTTGTTTAGCAACTTATGAAAAATTCACTTTGTGGATATAATTTTAATCTATTATAAATTGTAATCATTTGTTTGTTGTTTTGCGTCCCAAATAATGTATAATCATAAATAAAAAGTATCTTTAAGCATCAAAAAGCTCTCACCTTATTTACTAGATAGTGTTTTTATCTAAAGATCTTTAAAAGCTATATTTTTTTTTCAGTATTTTATTTTAATCGAATGTGAATTATTATAATAACATAACGTAACGAAGAGATAGATATACGTTACGTAACGTAACGTATATCTATCTCTTCTTCGACATGTGCTTTTTATAATAAATTCACATAGCACAAAAATACCATATTACAATATCGATCATAATAACAAATATGCGAAAAATTAAATGTAAGTTTGAAAAATTCCGGGCACACGCTTGGAAAGTTTCAGATTTGTGAATACTCTTTTCAGTAAAAACCGATTCGTACGGGTATGATCGGGGCCATTCAGTATTTGTTTGAAACAGCCAACGCGTTAATAGGGGGCTTTCAATGATATTTGTTTTAAAATCGTAACTCCGTAGCCAATTAAACGTTCTACGTGAGTTTATGTCACTTTCGATAGAGTACCTACAATTATCTGATCTACAATCTACGTAGATTCTTTATATTAAGTTTCTATCAATTCCCTTACATATCGTAAAAATCCAATACTTGAAATGTATGCTAGGTACTAAGTTACTTATAAGTAGCTAAGTATAAGTCTACTATGTCCTGGTTAAATGTTGCATAATATAGAATTTGCTAAGTGTTCTCTGTAAAATGATTTTACTTCAATGTGAAATATCATTCGTGCCTTTCGTGGAGAATATAATCCGAGGATGTATTACCTAGTGAGGGACTTTGTTATTTCACTCGCGTCTGACTCCTTTGTTTTCTAAAGCTTCCAAGCGTCTTTAATATTTTCAAACGGCGGTTTAAATTTAAGTCTAACCGTAAAACGATGAGTTGTTTATCTTTGCCAAATAATTTATTGCCACGATTTACAAAATGAAAAGAAACAAATATAATTATTTATTTATTTATAATTGTTATGTGTAAAGTAAGCCCATTAGTAGAGACACATTTCTTTAATCTACTAACTCAATAATATACCTATATTTTATGTATAGTCATTTCTTCCTAGGTAATTTGCAAGGATATCAGGCCATTTTCCTTATATTGTCAAACTCTTCTTTAATTAATGCTGAAGAATTTATGTAGAAAACTTTCTATTTCCAAGCTATCAACGCGAAGGTGTTTGCATTAGCGAAGTCATTCTCTTATAGGAAGCAGAATGCGTGCGAAACAGATACTTAGAAAGATACGATCTGTAATCTTCACAGTTTGCTGTGTTCACAAGTACGTGCTTAGCAAAGTATTATATGGAGGCATAGAAGTGGATACCTACGCACCTTTTATTTTATTTGTCATATTATTTAAACATCGCATAAAATTAATCATTAACATAAAAGAGGAAGATAGTTACTCATAAAAGTTTACCATATTCTAATCAGGATACGTTTAACTCACAGTAAAAATTTCAAAAGCACTTTGATAATGCCTCTTAGCCTTGCATAATGCACATTGTGAGTAGTGTACCGTTAAAATTGTGGTGAAGATGGCTTTTTTATTATTTACTACATTGCGGTTGAAATCACAATACAATGCCGTGTTGCGCTTTCAAAGCTTTATAAAAAGACTACGCAAGCCTTTGTGAACGCATCGAGCCGTGCCCATTAATCCTCTGCGATGAAAAAATTGCGCTACTACAGCCAACGTTATGAGTAAATAATACGTGATTGGTTCAATATTATGCTATAATTAGTAACTGTGCTTTACAAGACGTCTTTATTTATAATTAACATGCACCTTTATACAATTGAAAGCACGTTTTGTTTTAGTTTTTATTGTGCAGATATTATTTACTTTACCTACTTAATATTGCAAGAACAATTTCTAACGTTTTTCAAAAATTACATTCTGTATTAATAATAATTAGTAATAAGGTACAACAATAAAACAATAATAATTAAAAAATATTTCTTATGATTCGATTATGAGTTTTAAAACAATGAGGCGGTGATTTTTTGAAGTAATGAACAGGAAACTTCTCATTTTCCTTTTTGTTGAAACTGAGTGGAAAGTTCTAATACTAAAATCATAACGTTAACAGGAATGAAAGCCTGCTAGTGACGTTTATCCATAGTTAAGTAACAAAGGACTTGGATTTACAGCGTTATAATGTCGCCGAGTTTTACAAAGGTCTTCTATTGTTTTAGTGTTTGTTACAATTAGCGACATGAATGAGGGTCAACGTTCAACCTCATGTTTGCATGAAATATGTTCAGAAATTTTAGAACTGAAGGCAGAATGAGTGTGGAACACGGTAAGTAAACGAAGTAAATACAAATCCGATTTCTCGCTTTGTTCTCGTTTAGTCATATAATTTGAGTTTGTTTGTTAAATTTGTATTAACATACGAGGGTAAGGTTTTAAACCACATTGTGATTTAGGTATCTTCATGATGTAGTTAAAATTACCTGTTGTCAATAATTATACTTAAATATTAATTTACACAATCGGGGTGTTAACACCAACTTAAACATTACATTTTATATTCGTAGTATATAAGCGTTTGCGGCATTATTAACCACAAGAAATTTTTAATTTAGCTTTATATAATTCAAAAAATGCTTTATAAAAAGATGTGTAAAGAATAGAATCGAATAGTTCGAATTCCGCTTCGTGATCGTTCTCAACGTATTAGTTATTTGGTAGATATTATATTTTGCCCTTGTTGCTCTATCATAAAAATAAATCTTTATTCAATAGTGCACTATGCAAATAACGCATCTATGCATGTATCATTTCGAAACGGCTATTGTTCAAAATCACTGATTGTCAATTTTCATTCAGTATTGGTTTCATATCGGTTCCTGCACCGAATGGGCCGGAATTGAGTTACAGCCCAAACATAAAAACCATGCAGTGCATATTATTTTTGTTAATTGAACTATATCGACGTTTTTAGATAATTTTACTGATATATTTGATTTATAAAAAGATAAAGATTATATTTTTATATTTATAGATGAATCTTACTTAAATTACATTTACAAATGTAATTTCAAGACAGGTTAGTGCTCTCAATAGAATTGTCTAGAATTTAGATAGTTTATGAATTCCCAATGCGCAATGAAGCATTGATTCTTAATCAAAATAATTAACTGTTGAATTAACTAGTGAAATAAATTGTTGATACTAATTAGTAATTACGTAGAGTCAAAATTTTCATAAAGGTAACATCATTCAAATTTACGAAGTGAGCTCGATAATTCTTGGCAGTATCATTTCAAAGTGAGAATCCTAAATATTTTATATTTATAGATACTAAGTCGTATTACCATAAATTCTCTTTGTAGATATTGTGCCTTGAGCTTCTCGTCAATAATTCAAGGTTTGAATTATTCAGAGATCGTTTTAGGATAATTCCCAAATTGAAGACTCCAATGTTACACGTGGACTGTAATGAAGTAAAGTTTTATATTTATCGCTCTCGTTGGCAGGATTTTAATGTTCCAACGATGTAGTATGTTTCCAACACACGGGATGTGTGTACTTGTTATGTATTTTATATTTTATTCACCCACTGAAGCTTATTAAAATACATGAGATCTTTTTGTATTCCCGTTGCGCTTTGATGTAAGTAGCTGGTAACAAATTAAAGCTTAATTACTATCAAATACCAAAAGGTCGATCCGCGAATAAAAATGAGATTAAAACTGATATTTGATAAAAGTATTAAATTTCAGTTACTTTTTATCTTGCCCTTCGATCTTGATTTAACGCCCTTTGAGGTCATTACTGAGGCTCACCGGAATGGCTTCGCTTAATGAAGTCGTGAAAGAAAATTGAGTTCAGTTAAAGGGGCGAATTTAATTCGATTTCAAACTTTTTAAATGAATGTCTCTGTTTGAGAGCGACATTGACTAACCGAAAATAAATTAGTGCAAAAATAATGTGCTCCTTGGCAGTTAATTAAAATTAACGATTTTTTCAGTAGCTATACCTACTAGTGCTATTAGGGGTCGGAATTATTTAATAATTCTTAATAAGAAGCGCCACGACAATTGCTGATACCAGGAAAATCTCAAAAATGTTATTCTTTGATGTTTGATGAAAATAAATTCGTATTAAATGATCTGCCGAATAATAAATCATTCTTTAAAGATGATGTGCTAGTGTGTCAAGATTCCAACACAGTATGCCTACATACTTAAACTTTGAACATTATAAATAACAGCTTTTCAATTAATTTGGACGCCCTATAAACAATTTATTTCATTTGGTTTTCAAGTAGCGTATCCATTTCCAGTATTCAAGCTATCTCAAACAAACTTTACAGGAACCACTATAAGTTTTGACTTTTGCAGTAAAGAGCTGAATAGGTTCAGATCACGATCTCCATAAGAAATGTTATATCCCTAAGTAACGCGTGAACTTTGAAGACATTAAATGGCGCAAAGTGGTTAAGTCTGCATGGTTTTATAATAAGCCCGTGCCTTGTACTCCAGCCTTAAGGCTTACCTCGAAAGAACGAGGCTAAGTTAGATAACCTAGAGAAAGTAGTTTGCAACAACAAGCTACTATAAGTTTAACTACAATTTGGTTTCAACTTTTTTATGGTTGTTTTAATCGAATTTGCGAGAACGGTTTAACCTTGGCTTCGAGTAATGTCTCGTTTAACTTGAACGACAAAATACTTCGGTAGACTGGAATTGTATTTGCAGTTTGTTGTATAACTGGTTGAACACAAACTGCTTTGGAGTTATGGGAATATTTTTATCCTATTTGTTAAATAAAAGAACTAAGTTGAAAAATTGGATAGACACAGAATACAATTAAAATAATATAGTTACCTAAATTCTTTTGAAATTACTGAAGTCCTGGTGATTAAGATACTTCAAGAATACCTACTTCTAAATATTCACATGTAGAATCTAAAAAACTAAACTTGTACCGTAAACACTGAAATAACATGACGTTG
Organism: Colias croceus; assembly: GCF_905220415.1. Classification (NCBI taxonomy): domain Eukaryota; kingdom Metazoa; phylum Arthropoda; class Insecta; order Lepidoptera; family Pieridae; genus Colias; species Colias croceus. Next base: position 7,258,817 of record NC_059542.1, read on the forward strand.
GAGAATCAAAAAGGCTTATATGCTCGACCAATTTAAGCTTATTCGAGCACTCGAAACTGTCGGGGTAAACCGCAAAAACATCACAGTGCTCTAAGCCTCTGTACGATTTTTTCACGCAACAAAATCCTACATTAGCAATGGCCTGACATGCTCATGAATGGTTAGAGACAGACTTTTTAGGTATAGAGATAAGAGCACTCCCAACATCTTAGGTAAATTCCCTGCGGTAAAAATACGGTAAGATTTCTTTGTACTCTTCTGACTGCTGTATTTATTATGTTTAATATGTGCTTTAAACCGAATTAAATTTCGTTATTAATATTTTAAATGTATATATATTTGACAACAGCTTAGCGTTGATTGATCATGTTAAATAAACACTGCATTAATCCGCATTAAAAATGAGTTAACATGTTATTTGTAAATACATTTACATTATTAAATACGAATATTATTCTAGATAATTCAGTTAAATTTTATAAAGCATTGTTTCAATATTGCAAATGTTATGAAACAAAATAAACAAGCCGACTTTTAATTTCATAATTCCGATTTACGAATTTCCGGCCTTTTGCAAACAAACTTTTTAGTAAAAACTGAAATTAAAGTCTATGACCTTTTTATTTCCTTAGGTTTATGTGAAATCATTACTCAATAAAATATATAGACAAGTTTAAATAAGTTCTAAATAAAGTTATTCTACATGTGAGCGGACACTCGCGACCCGCAGTAACATTTTACCAAGTCGTATATATTAGTTAAAGACTTGTCTAAAAGAGAACAGGTGGCTGCGGTGTAGTGGAGCCATAAAATGTGTTCTATGCGCTTGTGCAGTGGACACATTTCGCTCTCTTTATCGCCTGATAGAGAGCGGCGGTCCTTTGTTCTCGACTCTGTTCTTGAAAATTTAAAAGCGGTCCTTGCACTAAATTTACCTTCACCTCCAACAGAACCGAGCTACCGACCAATGAATAAATTATTCCCACACGTAAGCCTACATGTATGTATTGAAATGGAGCCGCATCAAGACGGATTTTTATGGGCTCCAGGCTTGCCGTTACTTACCCATTAATTATTAAGAAACTATTCGTGTATTGGCTAGCGTTTCGGGTCTGTTTAATTAATGTACACAAATCCCAGTTGTCTTTCATGTAGGAACGTGAATAAGAAAATAGGGTGGGTCCGTTTCAGTTTATTGTAGTTTTACATATTATATTACAGAGTTCAAACAATACTATTGTTGTGAGAATTTAGACTATTAAAAAATAGAACAGACGAACGAGAGTTGTAATTGAACGTTCATTCATTTATTGGTTTGCAGATGCTGCCTTGTAGAGCGTTTATATAATATTTTGACCCTCGAGATTGATCACCAATCTATCGAAGTGAAAATTAAGAATTTAAGAAAAATATGAATTCACTTCTAAATGCAAAGAAAATAATCGAATATTTGAATCAAATATAATGCAGTTTAACAGTGATACTAAATTGTAGAAAATACAGAGTATAAAAATAAAATCGCTATCTAGGTGCGCCGCGCCTATTATCATTGAGGAGCGTGCCCAAAACATTAGTGACATTGCCAAGTTTGTTCTCTTAGTATGTTTTTTCTGTGACCCATATTAAAATGCTTTGTAATAAACAAACACAGTGTTAAATGAAAAAGACTAACAAAAAATCTCGGCTGCAAAATTCGAGGTGTTCTTGATACTGCTTTACATTTTAACTAAAATATTCATCTGTTTTCATTTTAATTATGAATTTTAAACAATTCTCATATCATATAGAATTTATCATTATAAAATTTATCGGAAACTACAAAACTGTTAAAAATACACAGAATTATAAAACCTAATTATAGTCATCATTAATCAATAAAATATTTAACAAAAGAACGATTTGTAAATAGCAATGGTAAATACCTTTCTGTTATTTCCCGATTTCTTATTTAAAAAGCTGATAAATACAATTACAATTAATATTTAATATGTGTTAAATGTAAAGGATTTACGGTGTCACCCAGTATCTGTGACGCAGGTCTGCCCAATGTCAAATGAAGCGACCCGCAAGGGGCTAGTGATAACGAATAACATCCAATCCATTCCGTTATCCTCTCCTTGAATATAACATTAATATTAGTAAAATATTTGAAAAAAAGACTTTTGAACTATTTTGAGAGGAACCTAATTGCTAAGTAATTGCTACTGTAATCATTTTGAAAATCTATCCGTCCAATAAAGTATTACACGATCATTTTAAAAATGTCACCTGTAAACTCTCAAATACGGACAATTAGAATACATTTTTGAAATGCTAGTTTAATTCGTTATTCGATGAATAAGTTTTAACCAAGGATTGAAAAATCAGCCCTTAGTTTAAAGGATACCTATCTGTTTAATGTATTAGGTATATAGGTTTTAGATTACGTAAACATTATCAGACGATCATTTTAAAATTTTTTTGGCACTCCGAAGAATAGTATTAGTACCTATTTATTGGATATATTATGCAACGAATCATATAATTCATTATAATAAACATGTGATTAATTTTATATTCCACTCGGCAAGGTTCAGCTCGCTTTACTTCGAGTTGCATTAAGTTTCGCACTATTTATGGCAAAGCCGATAAAATATAGTGGTCGGTAGTTCCAAGCGCTAAGTGCGCAGATACAAGAAAGTGTAACGATTTATTCTTACTGTTCGCATTGAATGTGTAATGCTTTTATTTCTAGGGAAATAAGAAATTCACTTTAAAGGCGCATTAATTATTCTATGCATGTGAAATAAATTATCTTGCAAACTAACTATGATTTATGGGATTCATAATTAAATACGCAAAATAGAAAAAATATAGGTACGATATATGCAGTATTGTTTTATGTGTTTCATATAAATTGAAGTTTATGTTTATACTTTTATTTTATACGTTTCATATAAATTGGTACAAACTGTATGCGTTTTTCGTGAAGGGCTAGAAAATTGTAATGAAAAATTGATAGGTAGACAATCGTTATACTTTTATGAAGTTACAATGGTAGTTACCATACTGCTCCGAAACGGCTGGTCCGATTCTCACGTGTTGGGTAGATCTGAGAATCAGCCAACATGTTTTTACAACATGCCTTAAGTGATAAGAGTAAGGCAGAACAACGTTTACCAGGCAGCTAGTAATTTATAAATTCACAAACTTTTTTATACGATCTGATATAAAACCCTTTATTACACCAACTTATTTGAGACACACATTACGTAGGCGTGTCTAAGGACAATTTATAACCGATTAGTTAAGTGCTACCAAAGTGATTCTGCATTTATTAAACAATCCACGAGACTGCAGTGCAGTGCGAGCCTTGGCACAATTTATAGGCTGGCCTGGTGCCGGGGACAACAGAGTGATCGCGTCGACTGCCCCGATCCCTAATAAATAACTGCAGTCCCCTTTGCAGTGCATAATACGATACTATCCACCGATTTAAAGCTAAACTCTCATCTTATAGCATAATGCGGGAGGTAACTGCGTCGGAAGCTGTGACAATCGATATATGTACATGGCTCTACATTCTAGGTATGTTAAGCGAATGCCGTGGTACATCGTTTGATGGTGGCATCGAGTGATAAAACATTTTTTTGATGTTACCCAGTCTTCAATGATCACCAGTGTAACTATAATATTAAGTCTTGGTTCGTAGAATCGTGTTATTTAAATATTTTAATACCTTTCGCTTTAGATACATAATTCCACAAAATATCACTGAGAATATATTATCATAAAAAAGAAGATTATCAATTTATCTTTATAAATTTATTGTTTAATTTGAAAAACTTTCCACTCGAAACCTTTTAAATCAATGGTAATAATAAAGTGTTTTTACAAAAAATATCGCTGGAAAGCGGAGAGTAAAATTGACTCAACAGTAAATGGAATATTTGAGAAACTTTCGTCATTTGTTTCTCGGGCAACTGAATATTTTGTGAAAACTATGTCCATCAAATAAACAAAAATTGTTGATTGTTTTATATCTTTGTTTTATATTGTTTTATATTTTAATTATTTTATTATTGATGGTTTTGAAGCATTTAAGTGGTGCCACTAACAGCTTTGGTAAATAAAAAGTTACTATTAATACGCAAATATTTTGAAAGATCCTTTTAAAACTTTTCAAATATTGTTTAATAATATATAAATGAACAGTTTAAAAGTTTCAGAATAAAAATTCATTGGTACACATGAGCCATATTACATTTTGCACAAAGAGACCTCAGTGTGGCTTGAGTCATTTTATTTCCTTCGAAGCTGTTTATAAAGAAAAATAATAATACATTTGCTGTTAATATAAAGAAATAAAAATAAAGAAACGTAAACGTAAATTTTATAGGTAACCTAGGTTCTTTCTATTTATTTTCAGATTTAATATAATTCCCTTAAATTATAATGACATATATTATTAATTGCATGATAAATTTCTATGTATGTAGAAGCAGTTTTACAAACATATTCATATTCAGACATGCCTGTACACCATTGTAAATTGATACAATAATTTGTTATAACGCACTTAAATTATTATACAAATACAATTAACAGTTGAGACACGTATTCGTGCGATAATTCAATACAAACTCAATTCTTATCCCGACCGTAAACCAACAGGCCGTGTGCAAACGGCTTCAAACAGACCGAAGAGAATAAACTACAGAGATAACAAGATAATCGTGTTCGGAGTAGTTTCCCATTGTAACTTGGGTGAGACAATTTAATCTGTCGGCTCCATGGTCCCTCGGATCGCACTCTTTAAACGGCTAGTTTCGGTCGTCGCCCGCCGCCATACCATGAACGATTTCAGCTCTTAAATAGTTACGGCAACATCGTTGGCGGTTAAATAAAATATTCAGACGCGAAAACTTTAACATTCCTTTGTAGGTTTCATTTATCGGGTTGTATTCACTAGCTGATGTTCTTGAAATGTTTATTTATTATTGCATTTTTGGGTGCTTGAGTCTGTTTGACTTAATAACTAATAAAGGAGATGAAAAGTCACTCAAAGACAATTTTCCTTATGTTATACAAAATACAATATTAAATAGTTAGAAGATTTTAGCATCTACCAATGTATCTACTGTATGACATTGAAAATATACTTTTCATTTCTATATACTTAACTATCCTTTGCGATGTCGTATTGACAAAGAATGCATAATCTTCTCTAATATATAAAAATCAATGCCACTTTTCGTTGTAATTCCATAACTCGAGAACGGCTGAACCGATTTCGATAATTCTTTTTTTATTATATTCCTTGAAGTACGAGGATGGTTCTTATGTAGAGAAAACGTTAATATGTACCACGGGCGAAGCCGGGGCGGACCGCTAGTACACTATATATGCATAGACACTCTCCGCCTCCCGCCAAAATTAAACACTTATCTCACCCCGCACGATCAGACATAAAATGGTCCATATTTTTCAAGATATTTTTCTACAGGGACGATACGCAACGAAGATTGACAACATTAATCAAATTGACTTAAAGTAATTTTATTATTTTGGATTTGTGATTATCGTTTTTCGTAGAAAATGGTTAGATATTGTGCTGTTTACGGATGTATTTCATCAGAAAAACGCGAATTTTTTTTACGCTAGTCAAAAATGTGCCAACCATAAAGCACACACATTTGCAGTCTCTACAGTGTGACTGTCAAAACGATAATTTTGTATGGAGTGTCCGGGGTGTGGTATTGAGATAGTTAACTTATATCCATCTGGTTGGTTAATTGAAATAATCGAATATTTAAGTTTTCAACGACATCAAACAACATAAAACACTATTTGATCTGGTTTTATTATAACTAATAAATTATATTATAATATAACTTCTGTTAATAATATATTGGTACGTGCAAGCGCGTTGCATCGCAATTCGCAAAATGCGTCGTTCACGACAAAAGAGCTAAAAGCCTCGCACTAAGGAAATTGTATCGAACAAGTACGTGTAACTCCGTAACAGAAAACGAATTTGTTCTTTTAATCGCGTGTAAGTCCTTAAGGCTACTGTGACTTGCAGCGAGTGAGATTGAATGTAGTGGGAAAGAATTCAACAGGAAAGTCTATTAAGGAGAGTACGGGCGCTTAGTTCGAAATTAAATTTAGATTGAAGCTATCCGTTAGAAAGAGAACCCGATGTGGGACTATTGTTTACAGCGCTAGATTGCACTATTTTGTTAGCTTGGTAAACTTTATTGTGTGATTAAGTCTGTGATTAAGGCGTTCTTCTTAGTGTAACATTCCTTAAAATAACCTCTTTACAATGTTAACTTTAGACGTGTTTAAAATTCTACGTTTCATCGAACCTTGGGAATTCAATCACTGGTTACAGTTGAAATAAAAAAAATTAATAGCAAAATTTCCATTTAAATTTATCAGACAATCGTAAAACTGAAAGAACTCAAGATTTTTTACGATTTGCCCAAATATAAGATGGACATTCTATTTAAATAATGAAAATACTTGGTGCTGTAAAATTTACCTAGCAGTTCCAGTTGGTGTTTTTAATAACAAGCGTTTAACAATTAATATATTATGGAAATTCGTTATTATTAATATTTTGTGTGTTCATGAATGATAAGTATTGAAAAATCTAAGATATAATTATTTTACTTAAGTAATACATATCTCATATTATGTTTAATTATAAATCTAATTGAAAAGTACTATAAGATGAAAAGAGATAAACGCTTGGCCACGTTACAGGAATGCGATTATACAAGCTCTACTTTGAGAGTTATTCTTAATTTACAGTGACAAAGCTCTTCAAGATTCTAATCATGTTGTACATTCTCTGAATGCGTCCTCCATACGAGTCTATTGTCTATTGTTTAATTAATTAGTTAGTTACAAAATCTACTCCGAGATGTGTGACTTGGAACGACAAACTTTGTGTTTTTGAAGGGGCTTTTCTGAGCTTAATGGAAAACAGAATTATGTAATCCCCTTCACAAAGTTTTCACACTAGTCAATTATGTAGGTATTAATGAAAGAGAATGTGTTAAAATGTTTACAACAAACTTTGTTGAGATTATGTTGAATATATTTTAAATATCACCAGTATATCGTGTTGTTTATACATTACGATTTACGGTTCATATTGTCTGTTTATTAATCACGAATCTCAACATATTTTAAAAAATAATATCTCTTGAGAGGGGCCAGCGATGTTTATTGAAGGTCATGTTCCACAACCAACAAACTAGATTTCCTACAGAAGATTTATATAAACATTGCGGTCTCTTGTCTGTTAGAAAATTATATATTTTAAACTCTGTCTTAAAAACTCACAAAAACCTGCTATTTAATCCTTCGCTTGATTTTGGAAGGAAAAATGATATTATTAAAATTCCGCATACTAAAACATCCTTTGCTAAAACACAATTCACTGCACAATCTTCAAACTTGTATAATAAAATAAATAAAAAATTAAATGTAGGTAAATTGCTCAATAAAAACTGTAAAAAAGTATTAACGGAATGGTTGAAACCCTTAAGCTACTCAGACACCGAAGCTTTGCTCCAATATAACACACACACACACACACATACAGAGATTTTATTAAATTCTTTCTTTTCTTTTGTGTTTTTGCATTGTATTCATTCATATTGTTTTATTTCTGTTTCTGCGTCTAATAGTGTTAAAGAAGAGCGGAACCTCCTGACACAAGCATTTATTTGCTTACTAGGAGTGTTCCAATCACAAATTAGTTAAGGACCTATTGTAAAAGGAAGAAATAAATAATTTGAATTTAAATTTGAATTTTAACGAAGTAGAATTTATACATACTAGGTAGGTAAATATATATTAATTAGACGAAATATACTTCAATTAATTTAATTTATCCCTAGAGTAGTAATACATAATAAGTTCTTATTATTATTGGTAAAGTAGCTCCTAATTGGCTCTTGTTATTTTGGAATCGAACGGTATTTCCATTTTATTTAAAAGGGATGGTTTGAATAAAAACGTTAGTTCATTATCGACAGTAGGCTTGCTCTCCAACCGACTCGTTACGGAGACATGGCTTCATGAATAATTTACAAGGAATAAATGTTAGTCCCGCGAAATATCTACCTGTATGTTTTAAATTGTGCAAATTTCTTCTTCTGATATTCCGGCCCATGGATATCTTGGAATATTTTAGCGGTACTAAGCTATAAAGTCGCATTATCCCGACTTAGGCCGGTATTTTTATGCGGGAACTTTAAACTAAACTATTCGAATATCAAGGCGGTATTACACGCCCATTTTCAAGATTACCCTGAAATTGAGACTCGTACATACAATTTTCAGTTTCAAAGTTTTAAGAATCTTTAAGTGGATTGTTGTTTATAGCGCCGACCTCACGGTCATTCACCTAATAGGAAATTTCCACAAGAAGCTATCTGAACATAACATGTTCTTCAAAAACATGGGTTAGCCTTCAGCCAGAATATCAATCAAAGATTCATTTATTTATATTTTAACAATAATGATTAAAAATCTAGGCACACAGTCATATTGATCACAACATATCGGTCACCATTTTTCCTAGGTGCTCGTAACAAAATTAATTTAAATATTTTTATCATTAAAAACACCTCCGTCAATAATAAAATACAGTTTATGTTTTGTTGTCTATTTAAGTAATTAAATTGGTCTGCAAAGTAACTAATTCCCATTTACATTGATTGTTTGATTGGAACTTTTATGACAGAGTACTCTAAGGACAAATTGTTCGGGTTTGGATAATGTAAGGTATAACAGTGAAACGTTTTTATCATCACCCTCTGTTTAATTTTGCAAAGAGCCAGAGTTGCGTCACATTTGGTTCTTTATTTGGACAGTCTACCTTGTACTTACCCAGTGCCTAAGATCAGTTAGGCGTATACCATTTGAATTAAGTATTTTATATTGACGTATTTATATTTGTTAGCTTCTATAAGAGGCAAACCTAAAAGTTTTGCAAAGGTTTGACTTGGAAGATTATGTTAATTAAATTTACCGTGTTGATTACAAAAACCCTCATATATCTGGAGTTACACCTAGATAACAAACACAAAGAAATTATAATACTCTGCAAATATTTATCCTATCGCATTATAATTAGTTTTATGTAAGAGCCCTGAGTAATCAGAACGGGCTTAATTTGTTGTTTTTAAAGCAATTTTGTGATCAAAGTCCTCACCTCTATAAAAGGCAGCACAAACAGAGGCGCTATAATCGATTTAATGAAAGGGGAATCGAAAGGTCCCGTAGGTTTGCCCTCCCAAATTTACGACTACCTCTAACGTTAAATTGGAAATTCATGCCGCAATAAAAACGAGTTGATGACCAAAAGATTACAACGATTTAAAATGAAACTAAATGTTAATGGAATTAAATCCGGGATGGGAAATTTTGAAACGGTTTTCATTAGAGATGGATTTAGGCGTAAAAGGCATTGTCCGATCCTAACACATTTACCTGCCGTTTAAAATTAGTAACAAAAATTAACAATACAATGTTAACATAATACCAACAGTACCTACCCTTAGAAGGGGGAACCATATCTGGCCTTAAGAAGCATAATATATACCTCCAAATACGGTTCCCCATTCTAGGAAATTCTCGTTATTTCGACTGTATAAAATTCACTGCAGTGCCTTGTATGAATCAAAACATTTGCCTTTTAAATACTCGTTTATTATTTATGGCTTGGAGCTGTTTAATTGGCAATGAATCTTTGACGTCGCTTCCACATTTTCAGAGCATTTATATTGAATATCCAACATTTTGTTTGATGTAAAAGATACCTCTTAAGCTTTATATACAAATGAAATCATAAAATATAAATGAATAAGGAACGAATAAACCGTAAATCTTTCTTAGCAAAGTTACAATCTTTAACTTTCTGACAGTTTAATAAGATAATAAAAATATAACGAGGGAGAGATTAGGTAAATGAAATTTTTTCTTCCATTTTGCCGGTATACCGATTGAACAGAGCAATATATTTTGTTTGATTACCTTTTTGTGAAATAGGATGTGTATAATGATTTATCATCTTGCGCTTTACACTGTTTCATTTATAAAAAATCTGCTTAAGTAGTGGTTTTGATTCATCCATTACAATTACCCCAATGTTGTTGGACTTGGACATTTTACAAATTTTACAACTTTATTTCATATTTTCTCTTAAAATTATGCACACTTATAAATATTACAATTTCTAAACGCTAACCTGTGATTCTAATACCGTGCAGTTAAACTAAATGGGGCAAATGTCGCACAGCAAAGCAATGAGAATTGAAAATTTAATGTTAAGAGTCGTACTTGCGTAGCAGCAAGCGAAAATGTGTGAAGGTAATTTTGCGGTAGCTACGCAGGAATGAGACGGTTGTATTCAAAGGGCCTGGCATTTTATAGGGACAACACACGCTAATGTTTTATGGATACAGCGAAATCTTTTGCCCCTTTGTTCACAACAAACAACTTTCATAGACACATGTATTGTTCAGATTTTGTGTACTAGCTACGGATTTAACACAATACACTTCATGACACTGTGATGTAGAAACAGGGCATTAACACAGAATGTAGCGCCGTAATATTTCCTGGGTCATTCATATTTTAGCTGGATTGTTTCAGTTGCTGTAATGGGATTGGACGTATACAATTTTTAAGCGTTTAAGTTTGGTAGTATTTTATATAATACGACAGTCCGTTTGCTTTAATAATTATTTCAAATTTTAAGTTGTTTTTGTATACTCATGTCGGTTGCTGATGTTTTTACAATATTCGAAATTCATCGTTAACAGAATGAAGATTATCTACTTAAATAACTTGAGCAATAATGTCTAGTTTTTTTTGTTGTTAAACAAAAATATATACTTTTGATAAAAATATCATTAATTAAAGATTCATTATCCTTAAGTCTAAACCAGAATCTTTGTTGACTGTAGTTAATGAATGCACGTGTCTTTGAGCTTATCCAATGAATTCTGGAAGTTAATTAAATGTCCTATAATAACAACTGATCTTGAATTCCTACGTGACTTTGCATAATAGAAGTACCACCTCTGTTTCTAATAATACTCGGTTTGAAATAAATCATTTATAGAAAACGACTACAAACTCTGGAAATAAAGTGAGTTCTTGGAAGGAAAAAATATGAAATTAATAATTGTTTATTCACGACATTTAAAATGAATGTGATCCTATGGTCGTGTCGTTATATAATTGGGTTCTATTTAATAGTCTGTGGTACAGGGCTTAATTTCTCAAAACTATCGTGTGCCACAGACCGTGAATAATAATTTAGGCTAATTTCCAAGATGCAAACATGCCTAGAGTATTATTAGAGATGGATCCAAGGTAAAAACAGATGAGACCGTTCTGTTACGAGACTTAATGTGGGTAAACACTCGTCCCTTGTAATCACGAGATTACAGGCCCTGCCTGCCCAACAGGTGAAAGCGATGACAAATTCGGATCACTTAATACAAACACACCTGGAACGTATATTTAAATATTATTTAGTTTAATATTCGGTAATTTTTAGGGTTCTAAGCTTACAAGGAAAAAAACGGAACTCATATAGGATCACTTTGTTGTCCATCTGTTTGTCTGTTTATCTGTCAAGACCCTATTTCTAAAGAATGTGTGACCCTATTTCTGAAAATACCCACGCAGGTCAACGTGAAAGTTAAGACGTAGAAGTTAAGTACTTCTAAACCAACGCACTCAAAAGATATACCTAGCTATTTTTTACCTTGTAGTACATACCTATATATCTAATGGCAAGCTTTTTACAGTACTTCTTCATTATGAAAAATTATATAATATTCATATAACCAAAAAACATATTATCTATTTAGATATTTATTGATTTATACCTAATTAGATAAAATAATTATATTTTTATGTCGAAACTTCAAAGAGATATAGAATCCTTTGAGAATGTGGATACAACTGAGTACCTACTGATTTATAATAATTATGTCTCTGGGAACAAACTTGATGACAATCTGAAGTAAAATTAATTTAAGGGTTGACCCTTAGGTTTGAGCTCACACAAAATAGAGAATTATAAAAGTTTCACAAATTAATGTTTAACAATCCAATGTTTTGTCCTGTTAACAGCAAATTTAAATTAGTATATAGTTTATTATAAATTCGAAAGTTTGTGAGGATGGATGGATTCGAAAGTTTTTTACTATTTCGCGCAAATACTACTGAACCGGTTACAATAAAATTTGGTATATAGGTAGCTGAAGACCTAGATTCAGACATAAGCAAATATTTTTCCCAGAAATCTAACAGTAACGGGAACTATGCGGGTTTTTCTTTGACAACGCGGGCAAATTGGGCGGAAATATGGTTCCCTTATATAAAGACGAATTATACCTTATCTTACTACATTTTTATATTAATAAAATATTTAAATTACCAATCCTTTATTTAATTAAATAGATGTGTAACTGAGGCAACACAATTTTTTGATCGTAGACGTAATATATATAAGATCTATGATCTATGATCGTAGAGCTCTCCGAGTCGTGCAATACGTGTAGAGATAAAGGGCCTAGTGTTTATACTTTAAGATACTACAGAATGTATTGAATTTATTAATTAATAGTTTAACTATTTCAAACTAACTAACTAATTCTTCAATAAATGTAATACGAAGAAATATGCAATGCGAAATATAGAAATGTCATCATGAAACTATACCACAGAATGAACAACTAAACTAGCTAAGTTATAAAAGCTTATAACGACACTTTGAAATAAACGTGGACATTTCACGTCTTCATTAGACGACTAACTAATGTAAGGTATTTACGTATTCACTCGTGTTCTCGTCCAGGCGATGATAACTTTGTTTCACGGTCGAGCTTTGTATAATCTAGTTTTGGGTTTGAATTCTGTTCCCTCTAGTGTGGCCCTGTTTTGTTCTGTTCCTGGAAAAGGTGTAATTTCTTACGGATGGTACCATTTTCAGTGTACTCCAAATCTCTTAATAAGACTTATTACACACACGACATATTTTATGAGACTATATTATTCGATTTTAAAAATATAAAGTATTCGCTTCTCTATAGTTTTTAATAAAAAATAGGTACACTCAACTACTCTTACCGCATTTTTTTAATATTTTGAAGGTTTTAAGCAAATAAGAAGTGTGAATGATAACTAATAATAACTCACCTGTATAAAATAGTTATATATTATTTGGTAAGTTAAACACTAAATTGTTAGCTGCTATTTTATCTACGTTAATTAAGATCAAAGACAAATCCGCCGTGTAATCAGACTGAGTTAACGATGTTATTGTATTTTGTTATTAATCTATTAATTACCCATTTGAGTCGAGTAAATTCATTTATATGTGTTATGTCATAATGTGTTTCAAGAATCGACATCCGAAATCGAAAATTTAACAATAATTCCAAAAATTTCAAACTTCGGTCAACTGAATAGTACATTGGGACGACAATAAATCTCATTTTGCAACCTTGTCCGCAGTCCGGAACATTGTTAAAATTGCAATTAAATTATTTTTTGCTGTATGGTCGTGGAAAAAATTCCAAAAGTTCTGCAAACTCGACACAGATATCGGAAATATATACCGAACGGTTGTATAAATTTGCAACCTTTTTCGTTAACCGGAACATGTTTATTTATAATTTTTTTTTAATTCGTGGTAATTTTTTCGAGTAAGGTGGTCTCGGAATAATTACAAAAGTTTTGGTACTTGGTTGCAAACTTCGAAAACATATATTCTAATGCATTTACAAATTTGCAAAATCAATCAGTTTAATAAATAAAAAAAAACATTAATATTCAATACCAAAAGATGTTCCGTACACTGAGATTGGTTGCAAATTTAATACGTGATATGAAATATTATATCGAAAACTTCCCCAAGATTGCAGAGCTTTTGGAATTTTTTTCACGACCATACAGCAAAAAATAATTTAATTACAGTTCCGGACTGCGGACAAGGTTTCAAAATGAGATTCATTGTCGCCCCAATGTACCATTCACTTGACCGAAGTTTGAAAAATTTTGGAATTATTGTGAATTGATTGTCTTGACTGACTGGAGATTTAAAAAAAGCATCAAATAGGTTACGTAGTTTTGAAGATTTAAGCATACAAAGAGACAAAGGGACAGAGAAAGCGAGTTTGTTTTATACTATGTAGTGACGATACAAAGTCTGGACGTAATATAAACAATCATTTTTTTTATTTATCTATGTTTCTTAACATATTTACAATAGCATTTATATTTAAACATGTATATTGAAATACACAAGTTATGGCCCCTTGTGAATAAGTTTGGGGCGTTAAATGCACGTAAAATTAGAATTTTGGTATGACGACAACAGAACAATAGGTACACAGTTTCATTAAAATAATTCACGCCGATAGATTCGTACATAGAACATTTAACGTGAAATTGGAAAGTCCTGTGAACATTTTATTCCGTATTCGGGCGAAGCCAGGGAGTAAAAGCATAATTGTAATTACCTTTGTCTGTGCGCCGCAAGCTACACAATAAAATAATTTTAACGTAGCGCATGGCCTTAACAATAGATTTTAGATACAAGATTGTGGATGCAATTTAAACCAACTAACTTTGAATTGTTAACTTCATCTGTTGTGAAAACAGTTGGCTGCGATGACATTTTTATAAAATTGTGATTAAAAGTTTCGGTGCAGAAATTTAATGAACTGGAGATGCGCTCTTTCAATTTATGGGATAAACAATATACTACCGACTACGTGATACTAAACAAAGGAGTTTTTATGATTGTACACTGTACAAGCGAAGATAGATACTAGGTATAAAGAGCTACTAGCTAATCTACTGTACTGCTAGTAATGACAAGAGATTATTGTATAATATAATATGTATAATATCGAGTAATCATGTATCTTTGCATATTTCATAGGACGTAGCGGCACTACGAGAGGCTTGGCGAGAAAGTAGTCTGTGGATTGCTTGGTTTTGTGATATTTTCGTCTTTTTTATAATTATAAAGAAGAGCGCACTTATGTTTGTGTGATATTTTCCACTTCAAAATTTACATTTGCATTTGCAAACTCAACCCTAAACCATAGTATAGATGATGATAAAAGCACCTAGCTCATTAGGTTGTAGCTTGCACGGAATTGCACGATAAAGTATTTTCCACCTTGCGTCTTCGCAAAAGCGCTACAAATTCTATTAAAACGCCAAAGACAATGCAAATCACGGCACACTAAAGTAATATGGCCATAAAGATAACAAGGGCGGTGAAAGGTGGGCCCACATTAATCTTGGCATGGACCACCGTTCGTTCTGACAGCGTTCATTAAGACACAAAAGCATAGTCTATCAGTTAGTTTCCGTAGCGCTGGCTTAACAAATTGGTGGCGTAACGTCTACATTTGGATAATGTGAAGTCGGTACTGTTACTGGTCGGAGCTAGTCTATTAGTTTCGCTTCTATTTGCGTTTTGTAACGGATGCTAAAAGCCATAAACTGTAACTTTTCAGGAAGGTGATGAACGTACAAGTACAAGTTATAGGGACAAGTATATATTATTATGACAGAAATTTAATAAATGGTCTAGATTTTTATTGCTGTGTAAATTCTAGTTTAGAAAATATGCAATAAACAAAGCAACAGACTAAAAATATTGAATTTCTATAAAATAATGAATGGCCTAAATACTTTTGTGTGTTTTATTGGCTTGCAGAACATTATATTTTACACCAGGACGATTCATAAATAAATTCCTTCATTAGATGATGCCTAATAGGGTTAAAAATAAAACAATACTTTGTTGTATGTACAATGTTTATTTCATTTTCATTCATAATATCATAGACATCGTTACAAATATGTTCGTCGAGGAACTCGTTATCTGAAAAATAAACATTAAATTAATATCGTGTAAAGTTTATACATTATAAAGATTAATAAAACATATCATCTGGGATAAAACTGTGAAATTGTTTATAGCATATTTTCCATTAAGTTTTATAAGGCTAATGTTAAAAAATATTCACACTTTTTGGCTGAAACCAAATGACATAGACATATATTATATGTAGGGTAAAAAAATAAACATTACAATTTAAAGTACAATTAACTATAACTATGTATCAACAATTCATTTAATATTACAAATTAATAAAAAGTACTTACGTTTAAAAAATCATGCATAGTAGCATGCATACATACACATGCATAAAAAATGCCTTACATGATGGACGTCATTAATTTTTCGTAAATTAGTAATTAATTATAACAAGTTAATCCCATACAGTGACAGGAATAGATATTCTGTTGGTGGATTTAGTCACTATATAAATTATATAAAAATCTATATTGCTGTGATAAAACATGGTGTGTATCTGGTGATCATGGCCTCCGTGGCATTAATTACATTTGTGTAGCAAATTTTAACACGCACTTTACATGCATTAAGTAACTTACTACTTCCATTATAATAAATGACTAACATCGTATTTGCTACCCTTTTATTATATCCTGTATGCATCTTTAAGGACCTGTAGTTTTTTGTTTGTTAAACAGACAGAGTGAGATGTTAAGCATGACTGACGATTTTATATTTAAAATAAAAAAATACCTAATTGAGGTAAGCTCCTGAAAATATTATATTTATTTTTGCTTGCAAGTAAAATAGGAAAGGACGATCTGCTGTAAATGTTTTTGGTTGTAATTTGTAACGCCGCATAGACTTAACGTAGAATTTAAAAACTGCAATGAAAATAAAATCAAATTAATCACCTATTAATCAAGAAAAAGAGCAGATTCCACATCTTTCTCGTAGGTATGGAGTTGCAATTAACATACCTAAGAATGTAGTCTGTAATATAAAAATGAATCGCAAAATGTGTTGGTAAACGCATAATTTGAGAACGGCTGAACCGATTTCGTTAATTCTCTTTTTTATAATATTCACTGAAGGACGAGGATGGTTCGTATGAAGTGAAAATGTAAACATGTACCACGGGCGAAGCCGGGGCGGACTGCTAGTAGTTTATAAAATGTTAACGCATTGAAAGTAGATTGGACAATTAGAAAGTTCATACGCTGTATTTACAATTACATAGAAACATGCAATTCTTTTTAATTTATACAGGGTTACTTGTAAAACACTAGTAACTTCGCAGGACAAGACAGCTAACATCATAAGTAACACCATTTGTTCTACGACTTTTGATAATTTGTTAGATTTTATTTTCATACAAAAATAATTAATATTCATATAATTTTTCGTTTCAATATCATAAACTCTACGCGTATCCCAAAAATCACGTAAACAAGAAGCGAACGAGAGGGGGAAGAAGCGTGCGCGGGCGTCGCGTCGTCCTTTCGATAATGAATAGAATATATTATAGACTTACAAATTAATGTTAGGAC
This sequence comes from Colias croceus, assembly GCF_905220415.1. Lineage (NCBI taxonomy): Eukaryota > Metazoa > Arthropoda > Insecta > Lepidoptera > Pieridae > Colias > Colias croceus. The sequence continues at coordinate 7,276,268 of NC_059542.1, forward strand.
AATACAATAAAAGATTAAAAATCATTTAAATATAGGTAATTTATTGCGTTATGCCAATAGTCGTAGAACAAATGTTGTTACTTATGATGTTAGCTATCTTGTCCTGCGAGGTTGCTGGTGTTTTACAAGTTACCCTGTATAATATGACAACATTTTAATTTTAAGGGTTGCGGACACCAAATTGCATTGATTTTATGTTTAAATATGAAATAATTTTCCAGCATGCATAAGTATCTATAATTTTTTATTGTTTGTATAAAATACGACGGAGATGTTATGCGTGACTGACCATTGTATACAATATTTAAAATACATAAATACCTAAGCGAGGTAAGCTCCTGAAAACATTGTATTTTTTTTTGCTTTCAAGTAAAATAAGAAAGGTCGATTTGCAATGAATCTTTTTGGTGGCAATTTGTGCTGGCGCATAGACCTAAAGTACACTCTAACATCTGTAATAAAAAAAACATCACCTTTTATAATATTAAAAAAAAAAATAAGTGGATTTCACGTCTTTCTGGTTTTGAATCGTTTTTCAAAATTGCTTTATTTAGGTATATTACAAATGTAAAAATTGATAGGTAAAATAAAAAGGATATGAGGCATTTTTTATAACAACGAATCTAAAAACATAAATAGATACCATATTGTAACATTAAATAAATAAAAAACGGTGTTAACCGTGCGCGAGTTATATATAAGCGAGTTTAAGGCATAAATAATAAATAAAATAAATAAATAAATAAAAAATTATTTTTACCTGTTGGCAGTTACCTACTATCGACTTTGTCTCCGAATCGATTTGAGGTGTTTATCTTAAAATATTGCAATATATTATACAGATTCAAAAAGAAGAAGCACCATTTGTATCAGTATTCAGTGTTTGACGTTTGTGTTATAAATAACATGCATGCATTATTTCGGCCTTTTGGATAAGATCAAAAAAGTATTTAAACAAATAAGTGTCCTAGGCGCCATTCTATACTTTGTAGCGTACATTTACAAATTAAAAGTTTAAATAAATAAAAATTATTTAGTTGTAGTATTAATTACATATACCTAGGTAAGAATTGAAATTGTATAAAGTCGAGATCCCATCAACACACTTGTATTAGTTAACTATTACACAATAATACATTAAAGCTAAAAAAAATAAACAATACAATTTAATAAGTTTTAATCGGGAAAAACGTATTTTTCCTTTTTTCAAACAAAAAAAATCTGGTAAGTAGGTATTACGATGGCCATGTCCAGTTGTGCTCTAATAGTAGTGTCAAATATATTCGTGTAGTTAGTATATTTGCGTGCGTATGTCATCCAGCATATTTTCCAATAAACACATGCGTATCTATTTCAGCAACTTTTAAAAGGAATATAAATGGATGATTTGCAATAAATACTTCAGAAAACCCGCCAAATCGGAAGCCGAGCTCAATATCTGAAAATTTTCCAAAATAATTTAAACATTTTAAGCATAGACGCATGTCTTATTCGTTACTAAAATTATTGATTAGTGTGTTTTATTATTTGCTTGTATTTTTTTAATAATGGTAAATAATATTTTTTTTTGTTTTAGTAAAGTCTTATTTAATGTTAGGTGAATTCATAATATTTGAATATTAACTGTTATATTATGCAATTAGGACTTAGGAGTTATATTATTATTGGAGTTTAGTATTACATCATTCTCCTATCATAAGCACGTTCACGAAGCAACTTTGTGACTAAAGCTATGTTCTCCAGATAATACCATGCAATAACATTATTTAATTCTGCAAGTGACTCAGCCAGCATGCAATATGATTTAAATAGATAAATACCTAAGCGGTGTAGACCCCTGAGAATATTTGTATATTGTCAACTTTCAAGAAAAATATAAAAGGCTGTTCAGCCACAAATCTTTTTGGATTAATATATTTGACCATAATCTTCTTACGTATGGCAAACACTGGAATAGTAAAAAATGCCTTTAAAGGGGACGTGTGTTTAAAGGAGACTTTCCATATTATTATTATTATCTATCTATCTATAAAATTAGTATCTGGTCTTTTATTCTAATATATTAAAGTACGATATCTATATATTTTTACGAAACGCAGCTGCACGGAAATATACTGCAATAAATATGGTTTGCATCGACCTCATTATTCTTACAAAGTCCTTGGTATAACGTTTTTATAAACAGCTCAAATTATACCACCATTATGAATAAGGGTATATACCCTCATCTATAGCAACGCATGAATAAAGAAAATATAAAATGAAATACAAACTTACATAATAAAACAAAACAAAATGTAAGGTAATGAAAAGGATCTATTATTTCTACGTTGTGTAATAAAATAACACTCAAGCATAAATATTTATATAATTTATTTTGTAATTGAAAACATAGTATCGGTATAACAATGTAATAACTTATTTTATTTATACTATTACAAAGTTATAATTAAATATTTGATCGTCAATTATCTTGATGTATTTAGCTTCAGTCATTTATTATTTTAGTAAACGGGATGGATATAAAAGTATTTTTCAGTCAATTCTGTAGGTGTGAAAACTGAATCTGAAAATGCATAAATACCCTTATTACTTACACACGTATAAAAATTAATAGAAAAAAGCAAAATAAATGATTTAAGCTCAAAAAAATAAAAACAAAGCAATAGGTACCTACATAATTATAAAATTAGTGTAGCAAATTGCAATTTAAATTGTATAAAATGCTAATACATATTAATAATTAATAGATAATACAGAAAGAACACAATCCTTAAAAACCTTGATTATTATTATTCCATAAGCACATAGAAGTATTTAAAATTACTCAATATTAGATAAAGAACTGTATTGCAAACACTAAATCATACATTAGTATATAAGCAAATTACCTGAAAAAGCAACAAATGAGCATTGGTTTTTGTGGTTATTAACTCCGAAAAACATGCGATTAAAAATATATTTTTATATATTACCTAATTGAAGTGGACGCCGTTAAATATAATTTCATCTCCTACTTTCAAATAAAATAGGAAGGGACGATTTGCATTGAATCTTTTTGGACGAGAGATCGCTGCCGAGAGATAGGCGATTCCGAATTCTGGAACATTAAATGTATAAAAAACAGTGACAAATTATAATTAAATTATTATATTATATTAGTAACAAGGTATTAGTATACAGGGGAAACTGTCTTCATCTCTGGGATATCTACGAGAATTAAACAACGCTTAAATTACATAGTTTTGTATACAGTAACGAATAAACTCAAAAAACCACCCTATCGATTTGCCATCTTTACTGAGTAGAAAAAATATATATAATAAGAATGGCTGGAGTTTTTTTAGGTGTCGCGTCGTTATGATTATTTATTTACTAGCGGTCCGCCCCGGCTTCGCCCGTGGTACATATTTCGCAATAAAAGGTAGCCTATGTTCTTTCTCAGGGTCTAAAGATTGCCTGTGCCAAATTTCATCAAAAGTTTATGCGTGAAAACCATACATACATACATACATAATTACAAACCATTCCTCTTTATAATATTAGTATAGATAACTTTATGTGTGTTGAACATTACTTATTGAGGATGGTGTATAATTTTTTTTGATTAATTGTTTCTTATTGGTTTAAATAAGTTTAAATGGTTTCATAATTTCAAAATCGTTTTCGTAAATTGAATATCTGCAAAGCTAAACATACTATATAGAGTGCTTAGTGAGATTTTACATTATGATTTTTTCAAAGTATTTATAAAACTGTCAATACTTTACATCAAAAGTGTTTATTAACTATATTGAATACTTTGATAAGATAACGACTCATTAATTATTATCAGTAAGATAGGCCCAAATCAGTCAGCTAGAAACGCATTGAGATTCTGTGTCTAGGTGTTGAGTAGTAAATACATACAATTAATCTATTGTTAATCCATTTCATGTAAGTGTAATTAATAGTATCTAGAACACAGTTGTATTGTGTTCTCTGAATAAGACATTTTCTACTTCATAATGTTAATGAAATATGTTTATTATGTTTGTATTTGATGAAGATTTTTGTGTAGTTTTAAAATGTATGTGAAGATAATTGAAATCTTATGTAGAATTTTTATAGTTTTGAAAAATATTTAAGGTAATATTTTATTATCATTTTGAAATTATTTGCATTCATATGAGAAATGGTTGTTTAGGAATGAGGGTGATTAAAATATCTTGAGTAGATTTATTTTCATTTTATTTGTCTTATAATTTTACTTACATCTTAAAAGTTTAAAATAGAAACATTATATTATGGTCGTTCAATTTATTTAGTTTTATTGTTAATTCTTACTATTTAATACTATTGAGTATTGATTTTGTTCAATATCGAAATCACATCTACACATTAAATCTACACGTATAGATTTTAATATAAAATTATTTTTCTAATTAGATTTAATTCCATTGAATAAATTGAATCCAGCGGCTCTTATTTCGTAGTAAAACGGTCTATCAGCCTTGAAAATCCTTGGTTGTTCAATCATAATGCTCTCAATGTAAAAAGTGAAAGCTGAAACACAATATTGAACATTCAATATTATATGTGCATATAAAATATTAAATAAATAATATTTATACGAGCGTAATATATTCGTTTAACAACTACAATGTCAAGGAAAGAATAAGCTCCGTCGAATTATAAGTTCCATCTTATTAATGTATCATGAAATGAATTCGAAACAATGTTAATGTATGCGTATTGTATTTGAGTTTGATTAGTGTATAAAATAAATAAATAATGCAACGTGCATGCCATAAAGAAATTACATTTTAGATTAAGAAATACATAAATATTTAAATAATAATTGTAGCGTGCATGCAAAGAAATTATCTTTTAGTTTTAACACTAGGTATAATTATTAATTTATTAAATAAAGTATTATTTGCATTGTTTTCGGTTTTATCGTTTCTTTTGTACATGAATTAATAATTAATATTAGAAAAGACAAAACCCTTCTTTAAAATATGTATTTTATAATTGAGTGAGAGTCGAGAAATATGTGTCAAAAATAAAGTAAATTGTCAAAATTATCATTAATGCACTAACATTTCCGTGCACTTTTTCATCACAATAATTGTTAATTTATATAAAGCTGTTAGGGAATTTTATTTGCAATAAAATTGTTAAACTAGATTCCAACTACCTATTGCATTACATATTAATGAAAAGACTAATTTATTTTTCATAATATAGAATTGCAATAAAGTTTTATGAAATACATAATATTATGTATTATCAGTTATGATACTATATGTCTTACAGAGTATGCAGGCGAAAGATATTTATTAAATATTTGGAAACTATTATTAATATAAAAAATATCCATGCATAACGCATTTTACAAACTAATTTTAATACCTAGGAGTAGAAAGCTCCATTGAATAAAAAGTATTTACATCCTTTCAAGTAAAAAAGAAATGGACGATTGACCAAGAATGTTTTTGAACAAGTGTCACAGTCATTTCTATTTCCGAATTCTGAAAAATAACATGAACAACTTAAATATTTATATTCGTAAATCTAATGTATATTAAAAAAAATTCAATCACATGTACAGGATGTACTAGATTATATTTATTATGCAGGTACAAACTCCTTAACACTTTTTCAGATCAATTTTTTTTTGTATTCGTTACAACATGAATTGAAAAAATCAACTGTTTGTGAAAGTAGATTGATATATTTTGTACATTAAAGGAAAAAAAATAAACATTAATAAAATTAAAATAAAAAATGCTTGATTCATTTAAGTAAGTACCATTTAAGCAAAACTTAATATGCATTTAGGATAAGGTTCTTTGCACTGCTTGTTTACAATCAAACAAAACAATAATACCTTTATAGTCTAAGATCCGGCTGCAGGATTAGTGCGTTCATCGGTTTTTTGCTGAAAACCGAATTTTTATGTATATTTATAATTAGGAGAATATATATCGACTAGGTTGGCAGTCAAAATTTGGCCGCAAGCATGTTTAATTAAAAATTTTCTAATCGATTTTTGGGAAAAAAATTCGTTCACTTGTTTTTTGAATAAAATGCGTCGGTGTACTAATAGGCGTAAATATTTATAATTTTTAACAGCCGGCAACCCTTATTTGCGGCCCGATTTAATTAGGCAACCATATATGATAATAAATAGAAAAAAATTAGCTTTAATTTGATATATGATTCATAAATGTACGTTATGAACGTAAAAATGAATCGAAATCATACCTGTTTGCACCAGGCTGCCAAGATGTTGCGGCCAGGTGAAAAGCGGCAACCGTGATTTTTTTGAATCTTTATATCATTTGCCGTGATGTAGACAACATTTTATTCAAAAAACAAGTGAACGAATTTGTTTCCCAAAAATCGATTAGAAAATTTTTAATTAAACATGCTTGCGGCCAAATTTTGACTGGCAACCTAGTCGATATATATTCTCCTAATTATAAATATACATAAAAATTCGGTTTTCAGCAAAAAACCGATGAACGCACTAATCCTGCAGCCGGATCTCGTACTATTAGGTATATTCGTTAAGATTATATAATGAGATTATTAAAAAGTAATCTTTTTTTTATTCGTCAGGTCAAGTCATCAAAATAAATTAAAAAATCGTAAAAAATAAATACTTGAGAATAAAAGGTCAAATAATAGTATCAAATGTTTGTTCGATGTTGTTTATTCACTAAAAAGTCAGACAATAACGTCTAGTACATAGCACTGGGATGATTTAGATTTTATTGAATTCGCAGTCCGTTAAATAATGTGACTCCACCAGTTCTGATTTCAAAGTAAAATGGCCTGTCAGCGAGGAAGATCTTCGGAGGAGGCTCGTTAAGTAAAAGACTTGTTGCGACGATACCGAAGACTGAAAAAAATCCGAACTCATATTTTAACATCGTTACAATGAAGCATGGAATCGAACAAACGTATCATTACTAGTATAGTATTATATTATCTGTGATATTATCAACTAACACTACTCTACATTAATTTTAAGCCATTCATAACAATATTGGCTACAATTCTACCATATCTATTTAATGCATGTACCTACATAATATAAATAAAATAAAAAGAATATAATTTAATTGTATTTATCACAATATTTTGTAGTCTATGTGAAGGGAAATAAAATTTTGAAAAATGTATAGAGTAATTTTATATAATATGAATTCTGGGAAAACGCATCGAATATTTTTGAAGGTTTTGCCGAAAAAATATGCGAAAGATAAATTCTTTATTAAGTAATACAGTTTCATTGAATATTTTATAAAATTTAAAACTTTTATTTTATTAAGATTACTCTTACCGTTATTTTTTTAGATATTAATTGGACGTAGTAAATGGGAGTTACGTTTTTAAATTGAACCTATAGTAGGTATATGAATGTAATAAGTTGTTTTAATATTTACTTTTACTTATTGAAATTTTTATTATGAAGATGATATATAATTATAAGTATTATGTAAAAGCAGATTATATATCTATATATACTTTATTTACTGCATGCATTACATACATGGAAAGTCTAATAAATACCTAGGAGTGATAGGCTCCACTAAATAAAATTGTGTCGCTTCCTTTTAAATAAAATAGGAACGGATGATCAGCAAGGAAGATTTTTGAAAGTGAAAATAGAACTAATCCAAACTCTGAAAATGGAAATAAAAAATAAAATGTATTTGATTTTCATTATATAACTGGTATGCTATTGGTATTGGTATTGGTTGCTGGTATTTATCTAAGTGTTTCATGCTTGTGATGTTATAACTGATCAATTTTTCAGATACTCTACAGGGTTACAATTATAACGAAAAAAAAAATTGTACTAAAACAAATTTAACCTTTAATTCAAAATGAGTGTGATATACTGTCAGTAGTTTTGCAATTTTGAATGCAGAAAGAATCTATTTATTTAAACAGGGTCTCGTAAAGATAAAATATAGAACGGGCACAATAACAATATAGAGAACAATAGATACATGGTTTATTAAATTTACTTAATTTAATTATGTGATTAATTGTTAACTTAATACTCTGATCTTGATTCTACCAAACTTTGTGTCCCTTATTTAATAATGTCGTGGTTATATTTAATTTTTTCCTTTCTTGAATTTTATAAACGTGGAGGTTTTTTATTAAGATGCCCAAAAGAAGCATTTCTTGGAATTTTTTTTTAATATAAAGCACATGAAATCTATGATGAAGATTTGGGAAACAATAACACTTTTGTGCTTGCTGATTGGTTTTAATTTTCCTATTTTAGTATATAAATAGTTTACTCAAGAACACAATGACAACTATGATATTATATGATATTATTGTATACAAGTATACTTATACTCAACAAAGCCAGATCAATGTATTACCCTATTTTGTCGGGATGCAAAGCTATTTATTTAGCTGTTAACGACAGAACGCTTCCATAAAGAGAAGGTAAGTACTTCTTTATGGAACAAATGATAACGCGTTGAAATCTCTAGCAATGTACGCTCTTATATGACAAGAAGCTTAGAAATGAGAAGTGACTTTGCTAAGTCTACTTCATTTGCAGCATACTACACTGTTTACTCGCATTTTGTATTGAAGAACCCTTCAATATATAATATTAAGAAGCCTTTCTTGGAACTGTCTGTAAGTATGTATTAATTTATGTTGGATGCTACCACGAGAGGTGAGTTTAATGAACGTAAATCTTATATATTGTACCTCTAGCCTTTAACAATTCAATGTAATAAGTTGACACAGGCTTTTACATTCAAACATAAAATATTATTTAGCATATCAATACCTTCTAGAAATGGTTTTCAATATTCAAAGATCGTAAGTAGGGATATTACACGACTGTTCTTTTTTAAATTTGATAAAGATAATAATTGAGCTTCTTGTAAACTAGATGGTCAGTAAATTTTAAAGTTAAATATTGAAGAAAGCATTAACTACTTACGATTAGTATTTTTCTATATTTTTGAGATACGGCATGAAGTCGCTATGATAATGATGACCGTATAGAAATTTAAAACAGAAAGAGCAGAATACTTTATTACAGAGGCGGTTTCGTGGGTCTCAGCCATTGCTACGTTAAAGCCAAAGACGCTGCTTAGATCAGAATACTCCGCAGTTTTTGATTGCTTTGACTTTAAAATTAATAAAGTACTCCTTGTTTAGGTTCATGGATTTCGGAGGGAAAATAGGTTTTGACAGACAACCAATGTTTATATTTGTAAAAATTAAGAAAACTAAACGTTGTAGGTATCTTTATAATTAAATGAAATAAAAGTCAAATAGGAAATCAAGTAGATCATACATTTTTTGCAAATCTTGGAACATCGATAGGTACTTTATTTGGTGTACTTGATATTATGTTACAACGATTGTAAATATTCATGTTTAATTTTTAAATAATATGCAATATGAACATCGTTTCAAATGTTATAATTATTTTATTATTTTTTTATTCCAGCATTAATTCCATTGAATAAAAGCAATCCTTTAGACCGTATATCGAAATAAAATGGCCTATTAGCTTTAAATATCCTCGGCTGTGATGGAACGTTTGGCATTGACATATTAGTATAGAAACCTGAAAAAATATATTAAGTAAATAATTTAATAGTTACTTCATTTATAAATATAATCAGAACTGAAATAACATTTATTATACGAATTTGAAAAAAGCAACGAAACGACAGTTTTGTCAACAGACTTGTTAATGTATCAACACACAAATTCAATGCTAGAATTTATGGTGTTATTCCAGGAATACAATTTTATTCTTTTAATAAGAATTTTCGTGTTGAATAAAACTGAATCTGGTAAAAATGAGTCTAATGTATTAATGATAGGTATAATTTAAAATTGTTATTACTTTTTAATAGATTAGGTTAGGTATTAAGAGTTAAAAATTATATGCTCAAAGAAATCAAAATTGAAACTTGATGCGATATTGCTCCGATACTGCCCAAAAGTATGAAATGAATGCCAAGGAAGTAATAAAAATAGGCATCAAAACTATAACTATCCGGAATATTAATATTTTACACCAGAGAAAATTGGCGATGATCTAACTCTAATTTCGAGATAAAATGGTCGACTAGCGAGGAAGATTTTCTGTTTTGGAATTTTGACGAAGCTTTCTTTCCGAGGTAAAAATACTGAAAATATTAATCGACAATTTCCAAAATGGCCTAATGAGATCACCTACGAAATCTCTAACAAGAAGACTAAAGGTTCGATGATTTTTTAGTTCTATTTTTTATAAATGTGTCGTAATTTTGTGCACTCAGTATTAATAAGTTAATTAAAAAAATATTGCCCAGAGATGAGACATTGAAAAATAAAATTACAAAAAAAGGTTAGTTTACAGACAAGTAAAAGAAATATTGTGAATAGTATTTACCTTTTGTTACAAAATGAAGAAGGAAGATCACAGTAATAATTATAACTTTCGTAACAGTGATTATTTTAGTTCTTGAATATCTTATTCTTGCATAGAAGTTAGTACAGTTTGAATTATTCACAGAGGAAGAAATAAACTTAATCACACGGTAAGGTTATCAAATGCAAAACGCAAATCAATAGGATTTGTAAAAAGTTAAAAAGTAGATAGTAATAACAATAATCTCAAACCAATCATCGTATTTGTTATAGCAAAACTCACCGTTGGCTGCGGCTGCTTCAGCACCTTCTTCATTCACTTCAATAAAGGCCTTTTGTAAAGCATCAGAAATATATAAACCGTTATCAGTTCCTTCCAAGAGGTTGCTAAGGCGAGCGGTACTGGGAGAGAAAACTCTCTTAACGCCCATCTGAAACAAAGTTATCAAATTTATTTACAAATTTTTTATTTGGCTGGTACATTATGATCATTTCATGAAAATAATTTACAAATTTGAATTTGGCTGGTACATAAGTAAATATTATGATCATTTCATGTAAATAATTTTAGCCTATAATTTCCCATGTACATTCTAGGTATACATTCAATTAATCATTAGACAATATTATAAAAGATAGTTAGTTTCTATTGATTAGCTCAGTCCTTCGATTTATTGCAATATAACAATTTTTATTTATTTATTTATTCAAAAACACACACTGTAATGTTAGTGTGTGTTTTTGAATAAATAAGTAAATAAATAAATAAAATTGTTATATGGACGAGCGCTACTTACATTTTCCAAAACCTTTTTAAGATCGGTGGTAGTTTCAATTTTGAATTTAGGAATGTGAACTTCAACTTCCGTCTTGTATAAGTTTTTCAGAGCCTTGTCCAAAACATTAGGGTCCTTTAATTTCTGTTCCAATTCATTGATACCGTCTACTTCATTTGGAAGTACCAATACCATTGATGCTTCTTCTCCTTCGTAGAACATTTCCAAAATCTAAAATATTAAAAGATAAAATTAACCTGGACAGTATGCCTACTAGTATACCTATATTATGACTTGTCACGTTACATTTTTTATGGGAAGCTGTTTTTCTAATTAATATCAATGACAAAAAATAATGTGATATGAATATTTTTATTTACCTGGGCTTTGAGTTCGTCACTTTCGCCATACTGGAAATCTCCTTTTTGGTACATCATATCTACTTTAACAGACTTTTCTTTTGTTACGTGAAAATCTCTTGGTGCCGTTGCATGTTTGTTGAAGGGACTTTGCCAGAGACCCTGAAGATTTAAATTTCATAAATTCATTAAACAATGTTCTTAAGGTATTTTATAATCGCATATTTTTTCTAATACTATTTTGTTGAAAAGGTTTTATACATGCACTTGGGATATATTTCAAATAGTTTGAAATAGCCATTCTGACTTATATAATTTCAATTTAACATAATTTTTCAATGTTTTTATTCCTCGGTTGTTTTAAAATAGTAATGTTAAGTATCATAACTATTAAATTCAATTAAATAGTGCATACAGCAAAGAACAAAGATCTCAATATAAATTATTATTTTCATTTTATTCTATATATTACTTAACATACAAAAGGATAGTTCGTACAATCACATTGTTTAATTGTCTCTACCGTAATTAAAAAAAAAACATACCTTGAAATAAATAGCATTGACCAACAATGCACGAGTATCAGAGTTTAAAGAGTTAGGGTCAACGAGATTCTTTATTTTGTGGTTTGTTTGGTCTTCTACCTGTAAAAAACGTAAAAATGTGTAATATAGACAAACAAATTGTTTGTAAGTAAATTGAATTATACTTAAACATTTATATCACAATTACCCAGGCATTAATTGCATTCGCAGTTGGGCCACTATCAACGAAGTTTACGTTTTGAACTTCAGAGTGGAAAACATCACGAGTTACAGCTGCAAAATTGTCATTTAATTTGTAATCTTGTGCAACGTAAATTTTACTCGCAGTTTTGAGTTCAACTCCCTTGACCGATTTCAGTCTCTCATCAGAATGGGAAAATACTGCTTTCGTCTGAAAATTGAGAAGGTTGTTTATTTTTATTATTATTGATATGAGCGTTAATAAATTCATGGTCAGTCTGTGTTATTATTATCATTTACGGTTTTCTTACGGCATTTTCCTGTTGACGATTTTCTCATATTATTATTTCTTAAATTTTACTTACAACATTGTCATTAGGCATGCCGATAGCGTTGAGCAGTTCATCGTGTGATTCTCCTTCGGAAGCCAAAGCCAGCTGAGCGAGGGGAGTCAACACAGAGAATGCTGACATTACAAAACTTTCATTTGGCTTCTCCTTTACTACTTCCTGAAATTGTTGTTAATGTTATTTTATCACTTTATTAATAATAATGGAGGTTTTAAAGTGGAGAGTGAACAGGTACATTCTACGGAAGCGCGCTCAGCCACAGGCGAGATCGTGGTCAAGCGCTCCCCTATAATTGTACAATAAAAAAATGTATCTTTAGATATTCAAATTTCAAACGTCATTGTTCGTCGATATTCAGTAATTTTTTCTTGATCAGTTTATTCTATTAACAAAGGCAAACTCCTAAGGCATATTGAATGAATTAGATGTTAGATAACTTTAACTTTTAGCCTTTAATCTTCCTGTTTCCTCAATATGGTATATTTGCCAACAATGCAGATGATTTGCACGCGATATTGCAAATTTAGATGCTTGCTCTGTGTTGACGAATTGAACAATGTTTTGAGATGAAAGAAGAAGGTCACTTTTTAAGTAAGCGCTTAGATGTTATTTAAATTAATTATTATATAGGTATAACTTACAGAGAACATGTTAGCTGTGAATTGATCGTTTCCATTTTTCAATGTTCTGGATAATTCCGTATTATCTCCTAGTGCTATAGCAGCGAGCGCCATCACTGAAAAATAAACATAAGAGTTGAAATGTAAGGAAATTTTTAGTTTTAGTTATAATTAAAGGTAGTGTTTTACATAGGCTTTAGGATTTTATCTGACAATGTTTTCTATAAGTATTTACTATTTGTGGAGCTCTATAAATAATTTGTAGTAACTAGTATATCTAATTGAACTACATTACCTACTACAATATGTAGTATATTTAATTTTCTTGCTTATTGCACCAAACTTTATGTATTTCAATTATAAATTATTGTAATGTCTAATGTAAGTAATATAATATAAAACAGTACAAATTATTTCAATATTGTCCGAATAGTACTCGCTGGATTCATTAAGTTTGTTCGTAAAAGTAAAAGATCTATACTCCCAAAAGTCACACGTACAATTAATTTTAAATGTATTTCACTGTGTTTTCGAATATAATATAAATTAAAATTGTTTAACATTTGACATATTATTAAACACATGAATCATCAGTCCGGTGCTTTTTCGTGCATCATTAAAATTTTAAACACGACATGTAGTAGATGTATACGTTTTCGATTCTAAAGGTACACAAAAACTGTTTATTAATTGAATTCGATTGAACTTTAAATATGTTAAACCGGTCTAGGAGGTAAAAAAATTCCCTCTATCACTTTTTATGTCTGGGATTTCCAAAGCCGCTATGTACTTAGACGAGACGATGTATTGTTTGGTTAAACGACATTGCATCATCGTAATTTTATTTGAAAATAAATAGTAGACTATAGGAAAGACGTGGGAAGTACCAATAATAAAACACATACATTGTGAATGTGTTTATTTATGCATATATGCGATTATTTGTGACGATGTTATTGTTATTTTGTTTTCTGTTTATGTACTTTAATGTAAATAATAATTTCTAGAGAGATTTTAATTATAGTAATAGCTCTTACCTAATTATATTCGGATGTAAAATTTAGTTTTAGTTTTTAAAAATGGAAAATTTAGTTAATATAAACAATATCATCATCAAATCAAAAATAAAATTCCTATGATTTGTGCGAGACGTCAATATACATTCGAAATATCTACTTCGTAAAAGCGAGTAGAATACTGAATAAGTTCTAAAGCAAAATAATAAAAAAGTAATTACCTACAACCTACAACCGAATTGATAAAACGTTTTTGGAAGTCGGCTAAAACCTATAGGGTCTCTTTAATAGAAATAAATTGAACAATGGATCGATTGATAAATATAGTGACGTTGAAAATGTATTTCAATTAGGTACAGGTATGACTCGAAGGGAGATTCCCAGTGGAATATAAATTAATATTCATAGAACAACACGTACTTTTGAACAATCTGTCAGTTCTTAGCTATGATTTGTTTTAATGTACAGATAATTAAAAATTGAACCACACGAATGAAAAAATTCATTATTACAGCTATTTATTATAATTTACTAATAGTAAATAGTATAAAAAAGCGTGTGTGCCGAACACACGTTTCAGAAGTGAAACTTCATTGGCAAGATTCAAAGATACCAAAATCGTCGCCTTACTCCACGACGTGACGGTATTGCCATGACGCGACCTTGTTTTACTCTCAACGCGCTTAAAGAAGTTTCACTTCAAAAATCTGAATGGGTCCAATGGTAAAATGAATAACAAACAATTACGGTGCATTAGTTTCACATAATACGATTATATACCAATCGATTTGGTTATTTGTTTTGTTTTGATCGATGTAATCGATTTAAGAAAAACACAAAATTACAGAAAAGTACAGGTACTTAAATATTTTAGGTGAAACGATATTTCATAATATAAAAAATAAAATGTACATAAATAATATATTATATGATAAAATGTTACTAATTTACTGATTAATAGGTAATTAAAAAATAAACGCTACAATAGTTGAAATTAATTTCTTTTATTCAAAGTAATTCGAGTTACAAACCGGCATTGATTACCATCAGGGGTCAAGGTCAAGTTCACCGATAACTAGATGCTTAAAAACCCACAACTTTGAATACTTTTGTTTATTGAGATAAGAAGTTAAATATATAGTTTCAAGATAAAACTCCAATAAATATGTATGAGTTGAAAAGAAATTGCATTTAATGCAATGAAATCGATATTATTAATATGACGTACAGACCTATATTTTTTTATTGATGAAGGAAGGAAAGAAAGTTTTGTATTTTAAGTATTAATTAATTTTATTAATCTTAGAATTCAATGTCACGCATAAAGAAAGATATATCAAAATTAGCATAGGTACTATATTATGATAAAACTCCGTGTAAAGCAACAGGCAGGTAATTGAAATTTGAAACGAATAATATGTAAAAATTATTGGTAATATACTAGAGCATTAAGGAAAATAAATTTGTATTTTTCTAAAAAAATATTATTTAAATATTATTCAGAAGGAAAATAATATAAAATAGTGACTTACAATAAAAAATAGTGAGCTTCATTTTGCCGGTTGACTCGTTCAATCGCCGGTCACACACTAACCAGTTTCATGAAGGTGATGTGCCTTAAGTAATTCACAGTCGGTTGTTATTGTTGCCACGGTAAACAATCTCGACTTTGGGTCATTGGGGAATTCAAAGAAATATCACGGTCCCAATTAAAATAAAATTATGCGAGATCTTAGGGACTATTCACATTTGCACGTCTGAACTTGTGGCAATTAAAACGATATGACCGATTAAATCCCGTCCAAACAGTGGGGTATTGTTACAAGCAAATGTGAAGAGACCCTTCAATCAATTTTCCTAAATTGATAAGACTTCTTTATAATTGTTATTGGCATTAGTTATCGTTCACGTAAAATTGGATAAACCATTGTATGATTTATCTTATTTTCTACTAAATATGCTAAGACTGTATTTATTTTTATGTTTTACATAATATATAGATATGTGAAACATAAAAATAAATAGTCTTATCGTATTTTTAAGAAATGCAGAATCTATTGAATTTAACTGATTATTTGCTGCTGGACCCATAATAGATACTGAAAATAAATTTCTATAATGTAGGATTATTTTGTGACAGTAAAAACTTCGGTTAAGGATTAAAGAACGATTAATACTCAGGAGAAAGTTTGTTAAAAACTAATCTTCAGCTATTTATTTTATAGTTAACCCAGATCGTTGGACGTCAAACAATAGGTAGGTATTGGAATTTCGCATTGGATAATATTGAAAAATAAATTCTACCTATTCTACACTTAGGACTATTTTTTAGCATTTTTCCATTGATGAAAGAGTTTTCCCAAGTACATAGGTAGGTACTTATATCATAAAGTATAGAGGTTACTTCACATAATCAAACCCACAAACTAACAACTAACATTTAAACTGAAGATAGAAAAGTTCCAGGGTCGATTCCCGGATTGAACATTAAATTTCTCCTTTATGATTGTAAACAATCTAGAATGAAAATATACTTGAGGAGCAAACGAGTGCAGTGTTTTAATTAAATAATAAAACGACAGTGGTTCTATTTTTGGAGCGATCACCAACCTCTTCTTCAGACAAAGGACACTAAACTATTACCTAGTAATGTTAGTTAAATATTTCGTTTTTAATCCATACTAATATTATAAATGCGAAAGTAACTCTGTCTGTCTGTCTGTCTGTTACTCAATCACGCATAAACTACTGAACCAATTTGTATGAAATTTGGTATGGAGATATTTTGATACCCGAGAAAGGACATAGGCTACTACTTTTATTGCGAAATATGTACCACGGGCGAAGCCGGGGCGGACCACTAGTATGGAATAAAAAGGTTATTCATCCTTTGAATTTATTCATGGTTCTTGTTATTAATGTTGTTTGGATAAGTTGTAAATAATGTGTAAATAAATTTATAAAAAGCTGCAAGAGTAGGGCAGAGTTTTATATAATATTTATATTAAAAACTAACTTTATTATTTAACACAATGCTTGTTGTACATTAACATCGTATAACTAGTTTGACTACTGAAGAATAGGTGTATTTGTTTATGATCATTATCTCCACAGCGACAAAGGATGTTGGTCCGAGATCAGGTCTAAGAACTTGTTTATAGAAAGCAACAAAATTATTTTTTGAAAAACAACAACAACAAATCATAGTTGTTGAAACGAAGTGTACAGATAAATAATTGTCATGCTGGGAGTTTATTCCAGGAATTTTGTCATGTTTCTGAATTTAATTGAATATACATTCTGGCTTAAAATGCATAAGTTAAATAAAAATACATTTTGATTTAATGTCATTATCACCAACCACATCGCCATTACATGTAGAGATACATTGATATTATTGTCACATTAAAATTTAGTGATTTTTTGTATTTATAACAATGCGAACAATTTTGTTTAAAATATCTACATTGAATGTGTTCTATAGGTTTTCTTCAATTGTTTTTTTTTTTATATATTATACCATGAATATCTATAGTAATGTCATTGTAATCTACAAATTTCTCCATGGTAATAATAATAAATATCATAATCGTGGTATATAATAGCCAAACCGTAAAATTATAGTAGAACGATGAGAACTACGATATGAATATACACAATAAATATATCTAAATCATATGGAGAGCTAATTTACAACGAGTTATTTTCCTTTTAGTATCATCAGGTCACGATTGAAAGCATAAACAAAGACGGATAAAAATGAAAGACTGACAACATTATATTGTATGATTAATTACGGAATATGCAATTCTCAACGGAATTATAGATGTTGATGAATATAATATAGTCTTTATTTATATGGTATTATTAATATGAGAAGGATAAAATCATCGATGGAAGTTGGAACGTACTTTCCAAGAATAAAAGTAATAATCAAATTACTTGACATCTTGCTTAGTTTTTCACATAAGCGTTATTTGCTGTACTGTTTTAGCTGAAATTATAATATTGTTTATTTTGGCTTCGGCGTTCATGTGTGTGTTCAGCGTATGGGATTTTTTGTTTAACAAGTAAATGTTTGTATGTTTATATGATGGACAGCAAAATTTACTTATTGAGTTATCGTTTTTGCTTTGTTATCTCTGTAGTTTGAAGTATGACCTTTAGCTTTTTACGTTTTAGATAGGTAATAATTGTTATGACTAAGAACTGGCTGGGAATTGGATGTTCGTCTCCTGTATTAAGAAATTTATTTACAGTTGTAATAATGTTGGATGGTATAACACAAACATGAATAATTAAAATGAGTTTAGTGTATCTGTTAAATAGGTTTTTTTTCAACCGCGGCCCCCGGTGCAGGAGCTCTGGATTTTAGTAAAATATAAAAAATGTCTTAAATAAATTTAAAAATGAATCATTTTCAAAAAAATACGATCTTTTATAGTTCAAACTGCTATTTTTTCACTATATTAAATTTTCAAAAATGGGATTTGGCCTCTGCTTGTTGCTCAATTGAGCTGTTTCACTGAACCGGTATTTTCGAAGGATGGTATACAACTTAAGGATAAAGGTTACAAATATATAATAATTTTGCATCTGCATCTAGTCGTGAAAAATAAATAAATATAAAATATTGATATTAATTGCTAGAATCAAGAATGTAAACGTAGTTATAGGAAGTTTTTACTTTTAGTTTTTTATGAAGTTCGTTAGTGTTCAAAAATAATGAGCATTTAAAAACATTACCTTGAAGATTCTTAATCAATTAATCACGTGTAGTTTAACAAGCATATTGAATATTTTATAATAATCTGTTGACCCGTGTTGACCCCTTCGAAAAAATAAAAAAATAAAAAAGAGCGTGTGTGCCGAGCACACGTGTCAGAAGTGAAACTTCTTTGGCAAAATTCAGACGGGATAGCTATGACGCGACCTTGAATTTTCACTCTCCACGTGCACAGAGAAGTTTCACTTCAAAAATAAAAAAAAGGGAAGAAAAGAAACATAATCATTTATAAGTGCTAATTAGAGGAGAACTACCATTCTTTATTCTATGTAACAGCATAATATGCTTTATAAACTGCAACGCTGGTCTTCAGTAGTAATAAAATAAAATTACATTTATATGACTTACCTCTTAATATTAAAATGGCTTAGTAATAAAAATTTAATAAAACCGGTATACTATATGCATAGGGAGGTGATTGACCTTGTCTACGGGTCTACAGGTATACGAGTAGATACCAACAATGGCAAGAAGCTATCATAATAATTATATGCTATCTTAAATAGAAGGTATAATATTATTATGTAATAAATATAACCAAATTTTTTTGACTTACTAACACCCTTTTTTATTGTTATTAGGGAAGCGCTTGAACACAATCTCGCCTGATGACCCTAAGATGTGGTGTCAGTTTATTAGATTATTATTATAGGGATACTATTGGTCTACTAATTCACTATATACCTTTTTAGTTATATTTAGGAAGAATATAAAATAAAAACATTGTTTTGTGTAGTGGGTACTTTTATTTACTACAAGTTTCTTTTTAGTTTCAATTGAGATTTGACGTATGCTTAGTCGGCTTTAACTCCACTGAATATTGGTACGTTTTTTGCCCTTATTTCAAAGTAAAATGGTCTGTTGGCGTTGAAATCCTTCACAGTGCTATAGAGAGACGAGTCGAATAAATGAAATTCTGAAAAAAATATACATCGTAAATTTCAAGTTTTCTTTAAAGCCACATTTGACGCCTATTCAAACTAGAGCGGTATCCGCTACCTTTGAATAGGCCTTTATTCTGTTATGGCAAGGAATTCATTCATTTATGCTGATATTGAATAGCTATTGGCTAGATTATAACTAAAATAATCATATTTGTTGGTTTTGATATGTAATTAATTAAGGTTAAGTGCGTTAAAATATAATCAGTATAATATGTGATAAAAAATATATTTGATTTGATTCGATTTGATTTGATTCAAGTTTGTCAGTACGAGTTAAATGAAGGAATAAATTACTATTTGCGGCTGCTGCTTCAGAACCCTCTTCATTAACTTGAATGTAAGCTTTTTGTACAGCATCACTTATAGATACAGTACTGTCGTCTCCTTTCAATAGTCTAGTTAGTTGAGCTTCTCCAGGTGAGAAAATTTTCTTTACACCTAACTGCAATTAAATAATGCATTATTATATCCTTTTCAAATTTATGGTAAGTACAATATTTTACAAATTTTCATATAGGTAAGTATAATATATATTTTTTAATACTTACTTTTTCCAATATATCTCTTAAATTCGTCGTTGTTTCAATTTTAAATTTCGGAATTTGAACATCGACTTTAACGTTTTGTGTAGTTTGGAGAGCCCTATTCAAAACATGCGGGTCTTTTAGTTTCTTCACTACGTTAGTTAGGCCATTTATTTTATTTGGAAGAACAATAATCATAGAGGCCTCACCTCCGACGTACATCATTTCTAAAACCTATAAAAATTCATAATTATTTAAGTTAATTTGAATTTTATTTACATCCAAATAAAGGAATATAGGTATTTACCTTTGCTTTTAATGTTTTGTCTTCAGTATAATTAAAGTATGCTAATTGTTTCATCATAGGTACTTTTATAGTACTTTTCTTGGTGACATAAAAATCTTCCTCAGTTGTGTATTCTTTTTCAAATTGTTCTTTCCATTGACCCTTTAAATCGTGTCAAAAATGGTTTAATTAATATGAATAGTAAATTAATATTATGTGTAAACAAAGGAATGTACTAAAGCGACAAGTTATTAAGAGCAATGATTTGTGATAACGAAAATATAGTTTTAATAGATATAGGGAAGTTTGAAATTGATAAATCATATAAATATGGTTGAAGAAAAATAAATATAATCAACAAACTAAACCTGGCAAAAAACAAAGCATTGCGATCAATACATATAAAATTTAATTAAAATTTACCTTAAAATAAATTGCGTTGACGAGCATTAAACGTGTGTTACTATTTAATGAATTTGGATTAACCATATCCTTTATTTTGTGATCTGTTTGATTTTCAATCTGAGAAAAAATGAAAATTAAATGAAGTTACAATACTAAAGTACAAATAAAAAATACGTAATCTTTACATAATATTATATACATAAGTATATAATAATTGTTTAATTATACCCATAAGTTAATTTCTCTTGCAGCTTCCACATTTTTAGTGAAGTCCACATTTTCGATTTCGGAATTAAAAAGTACACTTGTGACGTTTGCGAATTCATCACTTAGCTGAAGATCTTGAGCTACATATACTTTGCTTGCTTTCTTGAGTTCTACGTCTTTTACTAATGCTATGTTCTCGTCTGCTTGCGAAAATACTGCTGCAACCTTAAAAAATATATTATGTTCCCTTAACGGTTATGTAGATACAACGATTGACATTAGTTTATTGAGCCATTCATAAAACTTAATGTAATATAGTTACAATTTTTAAATATTTTTTTAAATAATCAATCCTTATCCAAAAGTCGCAAACATAGATGGATTTAACAAGCCATTTTCTAGAACCAATCCAAGGGTTGTATTTCTACTGGCATGTAGATTAGAAATTGATCGAACAACATGTAGGTAGTTATCGAAGATTGATGCTTATCTTAGATATATCCTATATTGGGCGTTACCATAAGAGTGAATAAATAGTACTGAACATTATAGTATTATGAATTTTACGTAGCTAATTATATTTAGTAATGTGTGGTATTACTATAGAGTAAGTTGCCGGTTCTTTTCTATAGATACTGCTTTCCGAATCGGTGGTAGATGTTAAAACTGACGATTCAAAAGGATTCAAAGGCTTTTAGAGGAAGGAAGTAGGAGGATAGTAATTGAATTAATAAATTGAGTTTGAGTTTACTTACAACATCGTCATCAGGCATGCCAAGAACGTCAAGTAGTTCATCATGAGAGTCTCCTTCGGAAGCCAAAGCCAGCTGGGCTAGAGGAGTCAGAACGGAATATGCTGATATGACTGCACTCTTCTGTGGATTTGCTTTCACCACTTCCTTAATATAAAGATTTATAATTCAGTGATTTGTTTGAATATTTTTATTAAACCAATATTATGACCATTATCTGTGGTATTACTAATAGTTTATATCCAAACTGTACTTAAAATACTTAATTATAGAAACTAGATATTTCATTATCCTCCAGAACCTCCTTTGCTTCTTGTAATAATAAATAAGGTAAACAAATATAATAAACTTTACTTACAAATAGCATGTTTGCTGTGAATTTTTTGTTTCCACTTTCAAATATACTAGATAGATCGTCATCATCGTTTGCTATTGTTAGGACCACAAAGGTAATTACTGTAACATAAAGAATACATAGTAATGCTATAGTTACAAATAGAGCAAAAACAAATTCCGGAAAAAGTATCACAACTTGTATTCCATACATATTATTTACAGGAAATGTATTCCTATCCTATCTATACTATTTTAATATTATAAAGCTGAAGAGTTTGTTTGTTTGTTTGAACGCGCTAAACTCAGGCACTAGTGGTCCGATTTTAATTCTTTCGGTGTTAGATAGCCCATTTATCGACGCTATAGACTATATTATATCATCACGCTAAGACTAACAGGAGCGGAACACTGCGGGTAAAACTGCGTGGCACAGGTGTAGCTCATAAAATAAAAAAAAGAAACGACATATTTTGCAAATATGAATCTAAATTTATCTATATTAAAACGGGTTGAGGGGAGAAAGTTTTCCCGTTTTTATGTCAACGGGGATCTATCTCAGGATAATTAAGAAATACTTTCAACAAAAGATTTGAAAATTAACTTTTTAAATGAACTTGTATCTTTTTTGCACAAGTGAGGGAAATACGTAGGCATGTTCTATTATAATACAAGTTAACAGTTAAAATCAGTCTTGTAGTCATTAGTAGATGTCAAATAACAATTTATCAGCAAGCATTGTTGTGGTTGTTTTACGACTTTGACGCATCTTCGGTAAATGTTTAGTGCTAATTGTACCTACATACTATAAAAGTAATAATATCTGAGGACGATTGCTCTAACTAATCAATTGAGATTAAATGTAGAAGTGAGTGTTCATCAATAATATACAAGTATTTTTAAATTAACTTTTTGTTATCAATTATTACACAACATAGTATTTTTTTAGTAAACTATAAAAGAAACATGATTTTTCAGTCAACAATTTATGCGTAATACTTTAATATAGAGGATGTTTTGGTTCAAATAAATTTTTAAAGTCATAATGATAATTTTTGTTAACATGTGAAAAATAATAATAATTGATTAGGTATACCTAGTAAGTATCGAAAAATTAAACATTGGAACTTATTAAAAGAAAACAAGTAGGTAATAGTATGAAATTATGTTTTTCACGTTTTGTGTCGAAATTAAATTGCCGATACTGATAACATTTAAAATACAATAGCATTTAGTATTTTCATGGGTTTTCTTAACCGATTTTACGTTTACCATTATAGTACATGCGTAACGAATTTGGTAATTGTGTTATTAAAAATAAACGTCCTTCAGTCATTAACTAAGTCCTAATTGCAGATTGTAAATATTTGAATTTTTAGCCCTATTTTCATTTCTGAAAGATAACAGAAATAACAACGTATTGGAAAATACGTCAATAAATGCCTGCTGGAATTTATGTTGTCAATGTGTATAAATTTTGTAATCAACAACGAGGTTTAATTTAGATATTATCGAAGAGACGAATTGCAATCTAAAGTAATTAAATTAATTGATTAATTACTGACTACCTACTTAATGGAATAACGAATACTAATTTTATATTTTGACAGAAAATAATGGAAATAAACCTAGTGCTTCCTTTTTAAATAACAGCAATCCTTAAAATATTAGCTTTACTAAAAAGCTGTAAGTATAAATGCCTAAATGCCTAAGGAGAAAGAAAGACGTTTTTAACACCATATTATGTACTAAAACAGTTTTTGCTAAACACCAATTTAAAGCTAGGTCCATCTACCTCTATAATCGCCCTTCTCTTACTTTATTAGTAAGAGAAGGGCGACACAAATATTTCCTATTCCAAAAAGCTCTCTAGATAAATTCAATATATCTAAAACACTATCATAATAATAGTGTTTATAGGTGACGTATGTTAGCGTATGTTACTCAAAACAAAAGTGGTTGATAAGGTTTATCTTTCCAAATATAAAAATATTATTGTCTATATTGAAAAAATATTAAGTTGTGCTAATTTATGAAAATATAAATATACTTTAACTTATCTTTTATTTTAAGCTATGTAATACTGCATAAATTAATACGAACCAAAGTTATGGTATTCGGAGCGATTTGATTAATATTTGTCAATTTTCCTTTTAAATAGAAACAGTTGAGAGAAAATAAATGAAGGATGTAAGGTTATATCGTTGTTCATAAAGTTATGGTGCTATATTCTTCCAATGAATATCAATAATTGTTCAGCAGAAACATATAAACAGAAAGACACATAAAAAAGTACGGGTGATACGAAGTTCAACAGGTCATCTTGTAATCATTAAAAATGTTTATAATGTAACGTGTCTGAACATGACCTCATGTGCTCTAGGATACCTAGGTACTTAGATCATTAAGCTAGGTAAATTGTTTAGAATTTAATGATTACAATATTTTTAAGTTTAAAACGTAATTTATAATTATGTTACTTTTAACGATTTATAAATGAGTGCGGCCATGGGTAATAAATACAGTAATTTCTTTAATGCGTTATTGTAGATAAGGTACATTGTTTGTTTGCGTAAAGCATACCTACTAAGTATGAATACTATAAAATTATAACCGACTACAACGGACTAATATATTCAAGAGTGTATATTTAAAGACAAAAAGACAGATTTGAAATTAATTGGCATTAGAATTTTGTTATTGGTATGGTTGGTAAAGCTCGTTCAATCACGTGATGTTGGGAAACATTGTGATCGATTTTTGAATTTAAAGAATCCCAAATTTTGCCGTAATCCGTCTTCATCTAAATCGGTAAATATTGCTTTGATTTAATTATAAATTTTTAAAGAACAGAAAAAATCGATCACAAGTCCTGATTTGAACCCGCGACTTCCACTATTTATTTTATCCTTTCGGTTTTATGTGCTTTGGGACACCCCGCACCATCTATTTAGATAATTAACAACTATCTGTACAATCTGTCAATATGAAACATAATTTCTATTATATTACAATATCGTAACGCTGTATATAATATATAAAAATGCCTCACATTGAAAACTGAAAAGTGTACACTTACGATAAAAAATTGTAAGCTTCATTTTGCCTATTGACTCCATCAGTCGTCGGTTACCTAATGACCGATTTCTGTAAACTGTAGTTCTTCAAGCGATAAATATTACAAATACCACAAAATATTGCACTATTGTTCATTATTCCAGGGTTCATTAGGAAATTTGAAAAGTATAATTAGCGAAATATAGCTTGAATTGATTTGTTACTTTGAAAACGATTTTCATTGTTGTAGAACGAAATTATGAATATGTTCGGTAGATGACTTCATTCCGTGTGTGTTCCTTTATAATTATTATAGTGTATTAATTTTTGCTATATTGTCTTGTTGAAAGAACCTTTTAAAACTTTACTGCATCAGGTTGTTTCTGCTCATATTTATTCTCAGGGGCAGTCACATTTGATATTGGCTGAATTAGCTTTAATCGGCCAAGACAATCATTACCATACAGGGAAAATTTGTAGTAATTTAATTAAAAGTGTACATAGCTATTTATGAAACAGTTTTTTAATGCAATTTTGTGACGAGAGGCATGGAAAATAAACTTAAATGATATACAAAATGCCTAGTAGGTATTATAGCTTATTATAGATATAGCCAATGAATGACCTATTATACTAGTAGACGCGGCATACGCCAACATCATTGCACTAAAAAACAGCGTAATTAATACATACCTACTTACTAACGCATTATCACCAATACAGTTGTTCTCTCTTTCACTCTCACGCACGAGACATAATACATGTCTCACTCATGTACTTCGTAATAACAACTGCCGATTAAAATACAAAAAGAACGTCCAGCCACGACGCTGAATGGTGCGTGACTAAGTGAAACTCGGGCACTTACCTGAGTTTTTTCTTGCCAAAATAGAGAGCGGGTAACGTATCTAGCTTTTTTATATATCATAGGATATAGCTGTAAATTTATTTGAGCTTTCAGTCATTAAAAAAGTAAGAACACAGATTGGGAAATTCGTGGTGTCAGTAGACAGTCGTGGTGAGGTTAGAAAAAAAAGTGGATTAGATTAATTATTATTATTGTTGCCTGCCAATGAAGTTAATCTTTAAATAGCTACGGAACCTTATAAGGTAGTTTGTATTCGTAATTATAATATCTTTCGTAGCCAATTCTATATTATGATTGATAACACAACAAATAGATTAGAACAAATGTATCAAATAATTAATAATTTAAAATACACGTAAATTTTCACGTTAGCAAAATGCAGAAAAAATATTTTTCTCCGTATTTTTTAAGTACCGTATGTTATAAAAATACATAATAAGCAAAACAAAGACAAAATATATTATTCAATCAAAATTGATGAGCGAAAAATTGATGAAAATGATCAGAAATAGATTTCTGAATAAAGACTTCGTTAGGTACGTCATTACCTTCAGAATCCAGCCGTGTACGAAAATATGTTCAATAATATACCATTATTGCTTTAATGTTTATTTTTAAATAATAGTTAGTCTGATAAAAGAGTATATATTATATAAACATCGATTCAAAAATAAATATCGTTTACGTCATAGGTACTCTTTGTGTAACTTCGTGTAATGTAATGTGTAATCTTTGCCGCTACCTAAGCTTTGTCTAACAGATGATAGTACCTTTAAGCTTATTGTTACAAGCACAAATACAAGCGCTAAGTTCTGTTTAGTTCACAGTCCCGCCTAGTGAGTCTGCTACGTGACGCGAGACACGATAATGAGTCCACGTGACGCGGCTTCCAACCCACGAGCCAATAATTTCCGGGTTCTGACGAACGCGTTTCCAATTTCAGAGCTGAGTAAATCGATCTCTTATTTTTCTGACTATTAAACAGTTAAATTATATAACCACTGGAGCATAAAGCTAATTTGGAAACACATCTGTACTTGATCGCGTCACACGAGGTTATTTTTCTTGTGAGTGAGTTTAAATTATTTTTCGATCGTGTCACGTAAAGCTTGCGAGGGTTGTGCGGCTTTTCTCATTAAATAAACGCTTAATTTCCGTGCAATTTTCTTTTGCATTTATAAATTATTGTATTATTGGCTATCACACATGTGAAACGAGGGTTGTGAAAATGGTAATATTTTCGACTCGACAATAAGTAAGGTTTTATTATTTTGCATAAATGTCGATTATTAAAATATTTTGTACTTAATTAAGATATCTATGTAATAGGTATTATATTTATAACTGTATCAAGGGGTTTAGTACCTAGGTAACCAACAACAAATGTTTTATGTGTAAAAGTAAAATTACTTCGTAGCAAGGTTTAATGTACGTCAGTTTGATTATCAACAATATTATGAAGCATCTTAAATGTGATTTCGTGTTGCGAATCAACAATGGCAATTAAAGATTGCTGCGAAATGTATGTAGGCCGTTCATTTACGCAATATTTATACTTACTCATTACTTTTGATTAGTTTGTTACATTTTTAGTCATTTGCGTCAGAGTGTGGGATAAATATTAATGAGTAGAAAAATATTAAGTCTATTTCTGTTCATTCAATTATATAAACACAATTATAAAGAAAAATATTCAGGAATATTTAAGAACAAAGTTGTCTTCGTTGTCGTCGGTAGTGTGACCGAACCATTACCAAAATTGTATGAGCTTATGTCAATAATAATAATTAGCAATAGCAGTCTATTCTTTGGGGTTTCTGCCATTTGTCTAAAGGTCCTATTGTACTTATAATTTTACCTTTTATATTCTAGAATATTCTGAATATCTATATGCATCCACGAACAATTGCAATTTTAATCTATTACGACATGTCATTTGAATTCTGGATTGAATTGGTTTGACCTAGATTTAGGAGGGTTGAAACGGGTTTGTCCGATCTATTTGTAGATAAAGAGGCGACAAATCTTTCTTTGTACCGACAGCTTCTATATAGAATATAAGTAAGTTACGTACAAGCTCAAATGAGAAAAGCATCTGTGAAAACTTACTATTGACTATTCATTTTCATTTAGGGCCGATTTTTCAATGTTTGGATAAAACTTAACCGTCCAATAAAGTATTACACGATAATATTAAAAACTCACGTAAACTGTCAAATACGGGCAATTAGAATACGTTTTTAAAATGGTAGTTTTATACATTATTCGACGAATAAGTTTTATCCAAGCATTGAAAAATCGGCCCTTAAAAATATAATTGATGTTTGTTAGCTATTCATCTTTTTTGCAAATAAAGACATGACTAAATAACTAAACCATGAATTTAAATAAAATTTTGATTCTCTCAAATTAAATATAATTATTATAAGATACCTACGATTACACGCATATCAAGTTTACTTAAAAACATAAAATTCAGTTCTTCAGTTCCTATTTCCTATTCAAAGACAAACAGCCAATTTTAATAATTTTATATTATTGCCTAATAAATTATCACACAACATCATTATAAATCTCTTTCATTATTATTTTTCAATTAAAACCAATGTATTGTGGTTCTCCCATAGTTAGACCATAACTAATTATAACTTTCATGAGCGGCGATGGAACATTGCATTTAACATGACATGCACTTGATCGATGGTTTACCTAAGTGGTGAACATTACATTTACAAAAACCTTTATAAATAAAACGATTTTTAACAGATTTAGTTTATTCTATAAAAATAAAAACAAGGACAGTGACTGATTAAAATAATATAAATGCCGAGCACACACTTGAAACTTGACACACGAATTAGAAACTTGAAGTTATATTTCAAAAGAATTTGAACACAAGGGCATGAGGAAATGACAAATATATAAGACGAAGTTAATTCAAAATTTTGTTGTTCGAAAATTTAGAAGGGTAAACGCTGGTAAACGATAAGAATTCTCATACCAAAGGGCCAGTCCACCAAAACTTCTTCATAACGTCTTATCTAATTAAGTTGAGAAAAGGATTAATTAAATTCCAAACTCTGTTAATAAAGTCGACCTTAAGGTACAATACTAAATAGTCTAACGATATAACGCCCCGTTTCATAGAATTAAAATTCATTAAGGGTCTTTCACAGTCGCCCGTCCGTCATTCTTGGGAAATTTTCATCAAAATAATTGTTTGAATAGGAGAAAGGATCAGTCAAAGAATGGCATTCCCTCTATTGTGTTATGAATTATCATATTAGATTTGGTTATGGGCTTTGTTGACGATTATTTACGGGTGATATTTGACTAAGAAATTAGAAAAGCTAATTAATTTTCTTTGTTACAATAATAAATAGGACAAAGATACGGAAAAGTAGAGAAATCTTGTAAGAAAATTGAAACAGTTTCAGTATCAAATTATATAACAATTGCAAAATAATGGTTTTTATTTGTGCCTTCCAAGTTTCAGCTTTTACTTGAGTAAGCAATTATTCGATACAATTCCACGTAGGCCAAAAAACGGAAAAATCTCACCGCCGCTCCCTGAAACCAAACCATTGTGTTTATATTTAACCACAGCTACGTAGATATAGTTCTGCCAACTCCATTTCTAATCAAACAGCTTTAGTGCAGTGATATGTAATGGTGACTAATGTGTCCAAAGTCGGTTTCATGCCAGCGACAACATGGAGCTGTCATAGCCGTATGTTTATGACGTGAAGAATGGAACTGTGGAACAAATGTGACGTGCAGAACATATAATTATTTATAGCTTAACTAGCTTACCGCCCGCGGCTTCGCCCGCTTTCTCTAAAACGATTTGAGATTAAAACTATCCTATCTCTCAAGTTGGATCGAACTGCACATGGTGTGTGAATTTTATTATAATCGGTTGACTGGTTTAGGAGTCCATTGAGGACAAACATTGTGACACGAGATTTATATATATTAAAGATGTAATACGCAGGTTTTCGCTGAGGATAATATTATGTAGAATATTAATTAGTTGCTCATTAATTAGGAATTTTTATTGTAGGTTTATTTTTTATGTTATATTTGTATGAGTTGGTACTTACTTCTGCAATAAAAAGTCAAATGAAAATGTGGGTTAACAGAAGTTACTTGCCAACTACAGTGGCGCTGCAAATGAAGAAATGTTTCTTTTTCCCTGTCTGATAGTAGTATTATAGAAGGAAATTCATATATTTAGAGTGTTGAGTTGTGCGAGTTACCACTCGAATACGAAATTATTTCCCTGGGAGCCTTTTAATAATTTCTCTACGCGCTTAAAATTTCCGTTTAGCATTCATTGCTATGCGTACAATTTTACTTCTCCTGTCTGCAGTGCTCCCTAAAATTAAATCCTGCTTTCTTCTTTAATAATGTGTAACAATTAATAAAATTAAAAACACATGTTTTATCTTTGTGTTATAATAATAGGGCAGTACTATCTATCTGCCAGATGATTATGTGAACTACGCAAAATTTCCTTATTTACAATATTTATTTCGCTAAAATACTAAAAGAAGTGCCGAGCTAGTGAGTTCACATCTCTAAAGACTATGAAGAACCGCGCTAAACCGTGGAAGCTATTGAATTGTGTTCAATGCGTGAAATTGCTGTCTTTCTAATATTATGTATATCTGAAAAAGGGAAACAGTGTGTGCTATCCACTACTTTCAAATAAAGGTTAATATGATAATATGAAGAATGTAAATATTTTACATCTACTTAGATCTTTTCTCTAATATAAGTACATTGTATTGAGAAATTTTGGAAAAAAAAATTAAGTATTTTCAGACACAATTTTTAATCTGTTCGTTGTTTTGGTGCCTTACTTGCGTATTCAGTAACCAAATCTGGCAGAACTGATAATATGATAATCAACGTAAATTGAATATCTATATTCACATCAGGTTTAGGAACGATCAGTTTGAACTTGTAACTTATTTGGAGAACAATTTCGAATTGTCTGGAAATTGTGTCTCGTATCTGAATTAATTACGAGTTAAACAAGTTATCTCAGATTCAATTGGTGTTCGTTATGAAGATACACAAATGTGTTGATGATTGTAAAAGTCCTGGTTTGCTTATTTGTGGGTCAGAATTTCTTAGAAACTCGATTGTCTTTTGTCGATTCGCTTACAGGTAGTGTTGGATTTGTTTTTTTTTAGATATTTCCAACGAGGTGGTGAGTGGACAGGAGAAAGTAATAGAAGAAAATATCTCATTGCCCAATGCTTGGTCAATTGAATTTAAACCTTTCAGATTTTAGACAGAAATTATTAAAATGTAGTAAACATTTATTTCATGTTCACCAGTATCTACCACTTCGTGCCAAAAGGAATTATTAGTGTGAATAACACGTATATAATTTTTTCATTGATTGAAGTTTATTACGAGTAATAATATATATTTTTGCTTTTAATATTCACCTATTACTAATAACGTATTTGTAAACCCATTTCAGGGAATCCCCATTGATATTTCAATAAGTTTGTTTATCTTAGTGAATCTATATTTACTTACTATCAATATAAATAAGTTATTTATATCACGACACATTAGACCTTTAATTTCAAAGGTTATCGGTAATTGGCGCCATGACATTGTGTATTTAATAATAAATAACCATAACGTTAAAAATAACAGAGTAAGTAATCTACAAAAGATCCACATAATAAGTGATTCAACAAAAA
This sequence comes from Colias croceus, assembly GCF_905220415.1. Lineage (NCBI taxonomy): Eukaryota > Metazoa > Arthropoda > Insecta > Lepidoptera > Pieridae > Colias > Colias croceus. The sequence goes on from NC_059542.1 coordinate 7,308,403, forward strand.
TTCAAAGCGCTTTACTATTCAAACAAGTACGTAAATGAATGCCTTTAATTCATTTTCCGACCGAAGGAGCTTATAAAATGTGAATATAAAATTTCTCCGCCAAATAAAAAACGTTAAGAGTTCATAAGCGATTACGTCATAACGGATGAAAAATGACTTTTAAAATCCAGTAACCACTCTGAACTGTTACCGTTCCCGCTTAAGATGAATTGTTGAAAATTGATGCGGCGAGATTAGTTGCAAAATGTTATAAACTTTGATATTTCATCCACTATTTTAATATCCATTCAAGGACCAGAATTATGCAAGTTGTGCTAAGACAATTCTGGGAAGTGCTGTTAATACGTAATGTTGCATTAACAGGTTGCACAATGCACATTTTACTTTTATTATTGAATTGTTATGATTATGTTATTACCATAGTTCGCATGATATAGAGCATATACTTTTTAAACGCAGCTGCAGTAGAGAGTAAGCTCCCTAATGCGAAGGTTTAAATAATTGGATGGATGTATGCATATTTGATGCTAAATTTATAGAAATAGGTACTTGGTTTGGCACTAATTTAAAAACAGCAAAATAAAGAGTGCATTGTCCAAAGTAGCAGTTGTGTTATTAATTATTATAGACACATACAACTCTCTTTTACCGTAATAAATATACTCGCAGTTCATAGAAATAAAGTTGACATTCGATAAAATTCTAGAAAGTTGCTTCGGACTACTGACATACTGCACAAAACGAAACGAAACAAACTCCCGAAAAAAAAGTATCATAAGTACTGAAATCCAGCTTTTTATGAGTTCCAACCGAATTTAGCCCGATAAAAAATTCAAAATAAAACCAGTTCAGTATTTACGTCGAAATGTTAAAAAAAAAAAAAAATCTGTTTAAACTCTGCCCATGAACTCTTATTCACAATTAGCTGAATTCAAGAACAATTTGACTGCGAATAAACAACGGTAATGTTAAAATTTAACTGAAACTGAACCTCGTGAATAATGCTATTATTCCTCTCTGTAATGGAAATTTTTAATCGTTAATGAGATATATTTAAATCTTCTGTCGAGTTCATTAAATTTTTCGTCGAAAGAATATTATTATAGCCCCGTGGGGTTTTCCGTTGTATTCCGTTTGCAATAAATTTTAATAATTGCGTATGTATCCTCATTTATTTTTTTGTTTATTATAAACTTCTTTCCAAGCGAAATGTTAAATTTTAACATTTTATTAAAAAAAAAAAATGAATTTGTCTTCTTATTTTCATGTAATATTAAACTGTTTTTTCTGAGTTACCTTATTGATCAGCATTGGGGACATTATTGGCAGAGCTAAAATTGTGGTTCAGTGCAAAATTATATTCCACCAAATACCAATTTTGCAAACGTGCCTTTAAAATTGGCAAGGGAATATTCAAATGTTAAGTGGCAGACCCGTCACTCATAGACTTGCTCAATGCTCATTCAGCTGGTAATGTTGCTAATCTATAATGAGTTGATGGATATAGAGCGATATATAAGCAGAAGAAAGAGTTATGTTAGTTTAGACTTAGGTACACTTACAGTTTTGCTACTGAATCCTGTGAATGAGGAGGACAAAGAACAACAATAAACACTAGCGAACAGGCTAATCACCTACTACTATAGATAATCGATTAATTAAATAGAAATTAATCTCTGGGAAAATACTTCGTACTTCACTTTTAAAATGACTTAAATCAAAGTTACGCAATCATTGCTTACCACAGTTCCAACTTTATTCATGCATTATGGAATTAATGATAGAGACTGACCGTCGTATAATGCAGGTGTAAAATATGTATAGGCATTGCTGTACATCGAATATACATAGCAATTGTCGGCCCAGCCTGTGGCTACTATAACATTCACGTCGTCATTAGTGCGGACACAAATCATTGACGTCCAGGACACATTTGTCACTGGGTAATGATGCCACAATGCCTAGATGTAGGCTAAATAGACTACGGGATAAAGGTGTGACAAAAATGACTGTGCCGTATTGTATATGAGTTCTTTTGTCGTGTAACGGGGTCGTGTGTTTTTGTTAGCCATTGTTAAACTAATGCTTCGTTAATTATAATCACAATATACTGCATTTCAACGGTAAAACGGTGAGCCGCAACGCGAACGTTGATACATTTCTGTTTGATGATACAAGTGAATTTGTGTGTTCTAATTAATGCTTATTTTTACTTTACAAGATCTGTGCATAATTAAATTACAATTCAATTTTTATTTGTTCACGATTAGGAAAAGGATAAATAAGTTTAATAGCACAGGTTCACTTTGAGATAAATATTATATTATTTTTAACGCCACAGACCGTGCCAAAGTTACCAATATATGGCAGCAAAATTTAAGCGCTTTCGGAGTAGGGTTAATTTATATACAACTAAATATGCAATCTCAAACGAATTCTTGGGTTGCCTGGTTAAAGTATGACAACAATGAAGTACGTTGTAAGTAGTCATACAAAATCCAACAAAACATGCGATTTTTACTCCCATACATTATAAATAGAATACATTTCAAAATATATTATAAAAATACTCTTTACCGTCTGCAATATAAGAAAGCTATTATTAGAATAACAAGTTGCGTTAAAAACAACCGACTTCAAACTTGCACTTGCAACATTTACAAATACCTACAGACAAAAATGCTCATAAAATAAAAACTACTTGGCCTACCTGAATAAATTTTTTATGGGACCAATTCGACACCATCCTGCATCGAACAAAAAAATAATCACGTAAATCAGAAACCTCGGAGTAATCGGTGTACATACATAAAAAAAACATACCGGCCGAATTGATAACTTCCTCCTTATTTTTGAAGTCGGTTAAAAACAGTTGCAGGCTATATAATATTATCCCTTGGATTTTAATAGGCCAGCCATTTTTGTGGCCTTTCAATGGATCGTTAAATGGTCTGGTAGGGGAGCTATTCAATTCTTTGTTGGCCAGCTGCAGTATTTAACGGGTTAGATCACTTGACTTTAAAAAAGACGTTGTTTGTGTGTTCTTTGTTTGAAAGCTTTTTGCATACCATCGTATATACTAAAAAATAGTGAAAAAAAGTTAGGTAAAATAAAAAAAATTAGGTCTAAGGATTTAATATAGTTATCTCCCTGATTTTAATGTAACAGTACAGGTGTACAGGATTTTATGGAATCACAATTTAATTCGTGTTAAAAAACTCAAAGAAAAAATATTACTAAAATTAAAACAGAGTTCAAACAATACAAATAGACGACTCTATTCATAAAACTTTAGTACCATCGCCCCAGTTTGTATTGTTTACAAACTCTATACCAAATTCAAAACTAAGTCCAACAATATGTTAAAAATATCTCGCAAGTAGTGAACTATAATCAGGTAACCATTTGCACGTCAGTCACGTTTGTCGGTGCGCTTTTCACGGAACAAAAATATACAACTCCTAAATTACTGCAGATGCATAGAAGTGTGGAATATTTTAAATCGGTTACCTTTTTAAGAAACGTTCCCTGAATTGAAAGCACTCGGCCATTTACTGTTGCAGCTGTCAAAGGAATAAAAAGCGAAGTAACAATATTGAAATTGTAATAAGAATACTCTTTATAAATACAGTCATCGTATGAAACAGTTATACTTTAATATATTCTATCAAGGAAAGAAACAATAAACCGTTCTTATTACCTATGAACAAGCATATAGCATTTCCAGAGATATTCAACAAAGAAAATCAGACTATACTTTGTGCATAACAAGACAGTATCGAGTTTCTAAAGGATTGAATACAAAACTCTTTCCTTTTTAAAAACTTATAATGTAACACCGTCATTAGTTTAATCACATTATATTTACGCTAATTTGCAGGGATAAAACATTTCACCACCATCGTTACGAGTGCAATTACAAGATTAAACGAGTTTCCCATTATAAATTACCAAAACCTCGAGTGCCTTTATCCGCAGATTGTTTGAGAAAATTTAAGCTGTTTTCCTTTCGACGAAATTAAAAAAGTATGATTGAGGATACAATTGCTTTGCTTCCATTTGCACGAGTCTTGACATTTACTTTGTTTGTTTTTATTAAAGCTCATTTATAAGAAAAATGGCGAGATTCTGCTTTATGAAAATCTTTTTTTCAGATTTGACTGTAATAATAAAGGTAAATGAATAATAAGTCGTATTCAACGCAACCGACGCTCATAAAAGCGCTTAGGAATAATGAACTTTTCTATTCACTTTTGTGTTATTATATTGTTTACGTAGTTTTATTTTCCACGTGTTTAAGACAGGTGTGACCTGAAATATCATTGTGAGGATTTTACATTTATGTTCATGTGTCGCCTTGAATTTAGTTTGCATTATTATGCAAAGTCGAGGCATTGAGCTGTGAGAATAAGGAATAGTCGTGTCAAAAAGTTAACTGAACGAGGCGATGGTAGCATTCAAAGGATTTCTGGAAAATGCGCGCTGCTAAAGGGTTATCATCACCTATTCTTTATGATGTTATCTACTGGCGACTTCACCTTTATTTCGCGCCGATTCGGATTCTAACAAAATGAATGTCGTTTCATGTAACTAGAGAATGCTCTTTAATCTACGTGTAAAATTACTGTAATGTAGAAATTATTCAGATACGTATAATAAATATAAATTTATAAAGAATAGAAAAAATTCGATCACGAGGCGGGACTCGAACCCGCATCCTTCGCGCCATTCCGGGGCGGATGCCTAACCAACTCAGCCACTCGTGACCCGCCTGAGCAATCGAATTTATTCTACTCTTTCAGTTTTATGTGTCTTAAGGGACACACCGCGCGCCATCTATTGAGATGATTTAACAACCATCTCAACCAATATGAAGCACTTTTCAGTGAATACAATATTGTGACGATGGAACACGACCTTTTGTTGAATTTATATTTTTGGTTTTTATGGCATTCAAATGCTTTATAAATATAAATTTATAAAGAATAGAAAAAATTCGATCACGAGACGGGACTCGAACCCGCATCCTTCGCGCCATTCCGGGGCGGATGCCTAACCAACTTAGCCACTCGTGACCCGCCTGAGCAATCGAATTTATTCTACTCTTTCAGTTTTATGTGTCTTAAGGGACACACCGCGCGCCATCTATTGAGATGATTTACCAACCATCTCAACCAATTATTATTAACCATTATATTTAGCCACACGATTATACATCACAGAAATAAACTCTAATAAAGGAACTGTTTATGACGAATAAATTAGTAAGGTTTTGTATATTTCGTTTTGTTAAAAATAACTGTATGTAAATTTATCTTGTTTGGCTAAGCAGGTTTTTCCGAGAAGAATTCCTTATTCTGATAAAATATCAATATAAATAAGAAGGAAATTTTAACACAAAAAACTGTGCACTCGTGTAAATACGCGACACAATATAAAACCATTTAGGGTTAATTGTTTCATTTATAAAATTGATGTGTGGGAGTTTAATTAATGTGGTTTACGTGAAATTGTGGAAGCATTTGTTCATTTTATGTTCTAGGTACTCTGTTGCAGAATAAAGTATAAAGAATAAGTAAATTATCGGTTTTTCAATATGGTTATTTGTCACTGGACTATTTCTTTATTTATGAACAGCTTAATGTAATAATGACACCTACCTAGTAAAGAAGACTAGTTCTTCAGACATATTTTGAAATTAAATATGACTGCTGGAACACAGGGAATGAAATTGTACTAAAAGTTATTCGTAGTTTTTTTATTTAGTTCCTCAGTAACACAAGTAAACAAAGGCATTCCTCCACATCTTTGTATTGTCAGGAATGTCCTAGTTGATGCCAAAGCATTTACATTTAGTTTAAAAATAAATAAAGGATGTCTTGAAATTGTATATTAAAAACTCCTTTTTAGCATTTAGTACACTTATGTGTAATGTACTTGTAAATATTTTTCTTCAAAATATAGCTTTTGAATAATAATAAGTCACAATAGTTACTAATATAGTCATTCAAACATTAGTAATCATCATACAAAGAAGGCAGAACTAGCAGAACAAGCGACCTCGCGAAGCAATTGCTGCGTAAAGCCTGCGCCCTGCGGTCTATGTGGACGAGGCTTGGCTGACGAAAGCGCATTTGCCGAAGTTCGACTAAACAATAATTTGTAGATAACATAATACCTACATCTGCCCCATACCACACTAGGGGACACGGGACGTCACAAGAAAACAGAAATATACTTACAATATGAGAAATGTGATTGCTGAGTTTTTTTCATATTTGTTTACAGTCAATGAGATAGTTTTAATTTATAACATTATAGTAATTATAGCCACCTCACAGGTGTTATACAAATTAAAACTGTAACCCGCATTTAACACGCAAACGAACGATTAGTGTTTCATAAATGTACGTTTAATTCGTAATCGATGGTTGACGATCGGCGCCCAATGATTAATTGAGCTAAGGCACGCTGATGCCAAGTATTTATACATAACAAATTGAGTCCTTACGAAAAAAGATATTAAAATGCTTTTTGATTGAGGTCGACTCTATTTAAGGATACATATATTGGAAACTAGCGGTCCGCCCCGGCTTCGCCCGTGGTACATGTTTATGTTTTCTTTCCATAAGAACCATCCTCGTACTTCAAGGAATATTATAAAAAAAGAATTATCGAAATCGGTCCACCCGTTCACGCGTGATGCGCTTACCAACACATTTTGCGATTCATTTTTATATATAAGATAATGTTATTGAGAGATTGTGTTGCGAGTTGTAATTCTAATGTTAAATTATTGAATTCTATTTCTAATTCTAAAGAGTCTGTTACTTTTGTTTGAGGATTAATATTAATTGCTTTATAATATACGTGTTGAGCATATTTGTAAATCGAAAAAAAAAATCATGATTAAATCAAGATATTTTTACAAACATTGTAAACCAAAAAAACAAAGTATTAAACCATATTGTAACCTAAGACCATCCACATCATCACAGACATCAGTTTACTTAAGACAAATCTAACGTTGCACCTTAAGCTTAATTTCATAAAGCCGTTAACACCACAGAGCTTACCACTGAAGTACACGAACACACGAGATTCAACTCTGACTAAGAACAACTACATCCAATCTATTCAGAAGCAAAAGACAAGATTGCTATTTACTTAGACAATACTAGCCGATACCTGGATATGGTCAGGTATTATTAGTTGAAGCCAAAAATCTTCAATTTCCACAATACTTTTTAATTTTTGAATTGCCTTTGCCTTTGTACATTAAAATACATTTGTTTTCCTACAAAGGAATACAATCTTATGTAAATACAGATACGCTGCTCGCGTATACTCCTAAATTAAAGTCACTATCGAGAAACTTAAACGGAGCTAACTCGGAAAGAGTTATTGCAGGCATTATTGAACCTTACGCTCATTACAGGATCCAATTTGAAATTTGGAGACTGAACAAAAGATAGCGGGGACCGTACGTCTAGATCGATTGTCGTTGCAAGACGTCTTATTTGCAAATACAGCTGGTGGGAAAACCACCCCTATATCACAAACCTTCGTATTATTATCAGAGAATATGTTTGAACTTTTATCACACGATATAAATCTAGTGCAATATCGATCAATTATTGGATTTAAAGGTACCGTAACGGATACGGGATATATCATCAGTGGAATTAAATTACAAAGATACATTGTTGTAATTATAAAATTCGAACATTCCCAATTCCTAGTTGTAAATGTGAATAAGGTTTGATATTAATTGCCATATTGATTTTGTTGATGGTTGTAGAATGTAGAGGAGTTATTTTTATGGAACAAACGCAAATAGACATTAATGCAAGACAGGTATTTTTAATGTTATTATTAGAAAGTGCAAAAAAGGTTCAATTCAACAATCGAAGAAAACATTTTACGGTACTGGAATATAAAAATGACAAGAATAAGGAAAATAGAGTAAACAAAAGATGGGTATTTGGAGAAAATCCGCAAATTAAATGTTACCTCTGATGAACGTGAACGAAAACTCAAATAAAGATCACTGAGAAAAGGTTCTTTCAGTTTTCTTTTGATGTACCCACAAAAAGAACGGGAATTCAAACGTGAAATTTTGACGTTACGTTTGAAAGAATTAGTATAAAATGTGTTTAGAACGCCTGTAGGACGCAGAGAAAAAAGATTTTAAAGAAAAGGGAGGAGTAAGAACAATAAAAGTAAATTGAACTTGGATAGAATTTTCGCTTCGCGAGTTTTAGTGGCCGATTTGGCGTAACGAGTTTTTACCGCCTTTACAACTTTGCAGGTCGCCAACAAAGTAACTCTGTACAAAAAGTTTCGTTCCTAAACTATGTCAAAAAATCCAGATTAAATGTTGATACTTCAATTTATCTCACTGTTTTTCAATTGCGCAAGCTACTTATAAGCTAGGGTTTTTTAAAAGTTTTTATTATGCCCAAAAGTTTTAAATAAATCTTACGGACATTTAGTAATAAAACTCAAATAAGAGAATAATTATACTAATTTTTATATATTTTCTCTATTGAGTTTGACTACAACAAACTGAATATGCATTTGTTATATTTATCCAAAACCTAAATCAGACCTATATTTTTAAATGACAAGGATTCCTTTTAGGTTATCCTCAACCCTTTTAGGTCTATAGAACACTTTATCGTTTAGGCTTAAAATCCATCACTGGCTAAGAGCGGCTCGTCATGCCATTCAAGTTTAAGGATCTACAAAACACCTGATACCATTACAATTTTAACTATACATGATACTGTTAATGTTCATGAAATAATTATGCTCACCTATACTTGAAACTTTGCTCCACACTTGTGAATTAGCTAGCTGTACGAGCATAATAAATTGTTCATTTTACTTTCCATACAAATATATTGTTACCTACAATCTACATACTTTGAATTAAAACACCGGACAAGTGTAGTAATTACATGTTAATTATACAGGATGTTGAAGGGGTGGCTCAGCAATTTAAACCCCTCATTATACGATTGCAAACTAAATGTGCTTTTTGAAATCGCACTTAATTAACAATTAGGTCTGTCTTAATGTGCTGTTTATTACCATTGAATTATATATTATTTGGAGGAGGTTCTCGAGTGCATTCATGTTCATTTGACCGTTTGTCGTTTTTTTTTGTTTTGGAGCTATTTTGCTGAAAATGGACAAATACAATAATTCTTGTATAACATTAGATTAGCATTAATTATAAGCATCTATATACTGAAGTTAGCCAGACGAATGAAAGATGTGATATGTCGTTAAACTTTTTGGGTTTTGTAGACATGTCAGTTTCATTATTTATTCTAAGTTTATTTTATAAAAATATCTTGTGGTATAAAAATAAAAAAGTACTTTTTTACGTTAAAATGTATTCAAATACAATGAAAGGTTTGAAGAGCGAGGGATCCGAGAGCCGTCAATTTTGGCGTTGTTGATTAGACCCATGTTCAAATTCTGTTTAGTTTTATTTACGACTTCGAAACTCTTGCTACATTAAGATCTGGCTTGCCAAAATATGTTTCTACAGTTATTGTAAGAACAACATCATTTCGAGATATGCAAAGGTATTTGAGTATAAATAAAACATAGTATATTATGATAATGGGACCCATCCCAAAATAGCAGACAAACATCTTCAATAAGCTTCCGCCGTCCCTAATGTTTTATTCGCTTTACTCTGTAGGAGTGACTTCTAAATATTCACTTTGGCATGATAATAAATTAGTGGATAGACTTGAAAGTAAATCCGCGATCTAATTGGACGTCAGAGGTCGGGAGCGTCGCTATCTCGTAGTTAACGAGCAAGCGGGCAGCCCGCATTGCCGCAGAATCCTCTTTTTAATTCAGTCAACCACGTTATTATAAATATGCATGTAAATTAATTGAAATTATATTTATTGGTTGTTTGTATTCTTATATTTAATTTATATCAAATATTTAATTAGCGTAGAAAGTTGAAATGTGGAATTAAAAGTAGAATTTTATCTTTATTAATAACTAGCGGTCCGCCTCGGCTTCGCCCGTGGTACATATTCATGTTTTCTCTACATAAGAACCATCCTCGTACTTCAAGGAATATAATAAAAAAAGAATTAAAGAAATCGGTTCAGCTGTTCTAAAGTTATGCGCTTACCCACACATTTTGGGATTCATTTTTAATTTTTATATTATAGACTCACTAGTCTATAATATAACAAGTGATAACTGCGTTAAAAACAACCGACTTCAAACTTGCACTTGCAAAATTTACAAATACCTACAGACAAAAATGCTCATAAAATAAAAACTACTGGGCCTATCCGAATAAAATTTTTATGGGACCAATTCGACACCATCCCGCATCGAACAAAAAAAGAATCACGTAAATCGGTTCAGAAACCTCGGAGTAATCGGTGTACATACATAAAAAAAAAAAATACCGGCCGAATTGATAACCTCCTCCTTTTTTTTGAAGTCGGTTAAAAATCAGTGTTAGCCGGGGCGGACCACTGTCCGCCCCGGCTTCGCCCGTGGTACTTATTTCGCAATAAAAGGTAGCCTATGTCCTTTCTCGGGTATCAAAATATCTCCATACCAAATTTCATGCAAATTGGTTCAGTAGTTTAGGCGTGATTGAGTAACAGACAGACAGAGTTACTTTCGCATTTATAATATTAGTATGGATTTAAAGCTGATCAGTTTGTTTGTTTGTTTGAACGCACATTTGAGCAGTTCTGTAGCATGTACCGGGGCGGGCGGCCTGTTAGTTTCGATAATTATATCTATAAGACCCGATTTCACCAATATTTTCTAAATCAGAGATTTATTAATCGAGCTTCAAAATAAACATGTATTTTAACATCGTTGTCAACTCTTCAGGTCCCAAGAAGGAAATCTAACAGCCGATTATCAAATCGACCTTTAACTGAGCGACTCACGAATCATTCATTCGTATTTTAAACCGCCCGAAACAAAATGTCATAGTTGACAATGCCATAGTTTCGCACGTTGGGGCTATTTGTTCTAGTTGGATAATAACTGTCATGTTTGGTAATTCGACTAAATTGAGATGTTCTAATACAGTATAAAATTTAATAATCATGTAGTAACTTTTACGTTTACTGGTTTATATGTCAAACGATTTGGTCGTTACCATGGTTACAAATGTTTGATGTTATTTGGAGATTGTTTTGTTGTGATTTTTCTTGTGTTATTTTAATTTTATTTTGAGTTGAATAAATACAATAATGTTGAAGAAAAATCGCGGTTCAATTTCACTTAGTAGAAGGTAAACTGGATCTGGTTGAAATTACGAAAAAAAATTCGGAGTCCGAAGGAAAGTGGAGAGATCTCATACTAGAAGAGCAATTAACAAGAAAAATAAAGGCAAAGATAAAAGAAAGCAGTAAATTAATAGTAAATTCTTGTTCGTAATAACCTAGTATCTACCTAGTTGTTATAACCAATTTATTGAATGATGTTGATAGGTACAATCTAAGGGTACAATAAAAATGTTTTATAAAAACCAAGTTTTATTTATTTAGGTAACATGAAAAATTACATATTTCTATAACAATGTCACATTTAAATTAAATCAGGATCATCATCATCGTCAGCCCATATACGTTCTCACTGCTGGAACATGGGATTGGTAGTGCTCACTTAAACTTAAACACGGTAAGGTATCAGGTCATTATCCACCACGCTATCTTATGATATGTCGGTTTCCTCACAATGTTTTTCACCACTGAGCCATCACTGCACTGCACTACAATAAGCAGTTGGTCTGTATGTGAAACTGATTGATTCCTAAAACAGAATTTAAAATTAAGATAAGTACATTTCATAATCATGAGGAGGTCTGAGCCTTACCTGAGTAGTGGTGAAGTTTACATTTTAAGTACCTATTTTGGTATTCAATACTAGATTTGACATGACTCACAGGATTATTATGGTTTAATTGAAAATAATATAGTATGTAGGAAGGAACCTTTTATGCACATAAATATAAATATTACCTCACGAGATAGTTTTACTTACAGATCCGACGGTTATTCGAGTTTATCTTCAATTAATTGCAATACTTCCAAAACCGATTGTTTTGATAAACGAAATCTTGTACTAAAATCAACATCCATCATATTCTACGAAACAATGACGACGTCTTTATAAATTCTGGGCCGTCGCGGTCGCACTATATAATCCAAATTATACAAATCATCCAACACATCTTCATTTTCAAAAATAAAATAGTCCATCTTGACAACAAGAAAATATCAAATCATTTTTTTCTAATCGCTTGTTAAAAATTTAAAGAGCCTCTATGCCAGTAATTAAATATGATGCCGTGTTAAGGAAACTAAACCTCGATTAGGTCATGGTGGGACACTCCCTTACATTGATGTCCGTTTAAAAGAGTTAACAGCGTGTTAAACTAACTAACAGAGCTTGGTGAAACTGGGCCTAAGTCTCACATTTTTAAGTCAACATTAAAGTGTAGTCCACATTATACGTAGCTATGCATTGAGCTATGTATAAATTTTGTATTCTAGTATCTATTGAGTATCCATTTTTAAATTACACAACACATTTGAGAGGGTGTTACACACATTTTAATGATAAAAAATAAATGAATGCGTAATTACTAATTACCAAAGTGTTTAACCCTCATTATAATAAAATAAAATCAGGCAACTCATTTTTATGATAAATAAACCAATTAAAATATTCTTATTTTCATAACCAAGAAGTAACGAACTTAAAATACACTCATGCAACTTTCATACCCTCATCTCGTCGATTTTCCGAAAACAATTTGAATAAAATACGAACATTTACATTACCGTCAAAGGCTAGTTACAACTTTGCCATTTCGACAACAATGCAATGGACTAAACAGAACCGCAGCTGTAATAATTTAAATGCTATGGGTTAGAATTTGACCAAATGATAGGCATTTTCAAATCCCACCTATTAACGCAACAACATTCATGCACATTTCAATCAAATAAATGAAGAAAAAAATTGCTTGATATCATTACATTTCGAGTCACACTGCGTTAATTAAAAATATTTCCTGTGGTCAGATTTCCCTTTGTATGTAGTAAAATAGCAGTTCATTAAATAGCATAATACTCTTTAAAATAAGATACCAATTTTTGCTGAATTCCAAATTCGCTCATTTTTGTTTTCCTCAATTTACGAGCGTGGCTTTGTGCACTAATTAGGATGTACGAGTAAGCCTAAACAGGTTAACATTTACGTAAAATTTGCATTACGCAAATGTTATTCAAAACTGTTGGTTTAAATTCATTACTATGGTAATTACTTATAGTGCTCAAGTTATTTATGGTGATATTGTTTATAGTGTCTTGTGTCTGGTTTAAATGAAATCGGTGACAAAGTATTATAACTTTTTTTGTGATTGTTCATCAAGACGTATATTTACTTAGATATTATATTATCATAAATCTCTATAATTACTAAATTTTGTAATAACAACTATCAAAGTATGTTATCCAATAAAGTACAGGGATTAAACTTGTATAGAAAAAAATATTTAAATATATTTTTCGTGATATACGCGTCCTTTTTTAGCATACGCAACGCATTAATAATCCTATTTGACTGGAAAATTGTACGAAGCGATGTGGTCAAATGTCGTATTTATGTCACCCCTACACTGCCGAACCACGATAAAAGGTTTAAAGCTATGTGGCTATTCTGAACGTCCTAATCCGCAATTTGCTTTGGAAATTCAAGCTTTCATTATGCTGCTTAATTTGAAAATTTTCGTTACATTCCCTCTAATGTTTATTGAACAATGCCCATTGTTTATCTGGGGGCACGGCAGTGCCCCCGCCAAGTCGAGCAAAAAAAAGCGGCACGGCCGTACCATCCTTTTCTCGAAGCAATTCGGGCCTTTTTCGACCCCCTATAATTCGGTTGTGGATAAAGCAAGAAACCTGAATCTTCAGTAACTAATCCGGCATTGTATAAACACGGAATATTTAAAATTTCAGTCAATTTGAACCAGTAGTTTAAGAATGACAACTTGTTAAAGTTTCTAAATTTTGTCACTCACTGACTCACCGATCATCAAAAGTCCAAGGCACTTCTAGCAGACTTAGAAGCTTCATATTTGGAATACATATAGAGTTTAGTGTCTTAATCATGGGAAAACTTAAATATTTTGTAATTTCGGTCCAGTTTTCCAAATACACCAACTGCATCAATAACTTTGTAATCCCATATAAATATATGGGACTACAAAGTTATTTATGCAGTTGGTGGTTGGTGGTGGTTATAAATTTAATAGGTGTAGATAGGTACCTGCTACCATATGAGGCAAGGGAGGGGGTATAGGGTGGGTAAGGGTGTGTTTAGCCCATGAAACTGAACAACATTATTACTTGTAAAATGGTCGACGTAATGAAAAACACATGATTGGACATGTCTTGAAGTACGAAAATCTAATAAAACAATATATTATACAGGGTGGTTCTAAATTACGTTGACAAATTTCAAAATAATAAATTTCAAAAATGGGACATGCTGCGTTGCTTTTGTTTTTTAATTATTATTTTCACATGTTTTGGCGCCAACTTAACGTTATTTGTGAAGGGAATAAATTTAAAATTAGTCATTTTTTACTATGTCTGCTCAACGAGGTGCAATAATATCCTTATATGAGACTGGTAAGCGGGAGTGCGAGGTAGTGCGACTTCTCGGTATCAGTCGGCAGTTAGTTTCTTCTGCTATTAAACGCTTCGATGAGCTTGGCCATCTCGGTGACCGTCTGGGAAGAGGCAGAAAAATAACTGTGAGGACGCCTAGGATTCGTCATATCGTCAAACAAAGATTGACCCGCAATTCACAAGCCGATGTAAGAAAAATGGCTCGAGACTTAGTTGTAAGTCATTCAACATTACAACGAGTTGTTAAAAATGAGCTCAAGTTAACAGCATACAAGCTGCGAAAAGCACAGCGGTTGGATGATAAAGATAAAAAAATACGCCTTGAAAGATGTCGCTTACTGAAAGCGCGCTCCGCTGGTGAAGCGTGGAAAAATATTTTTTTCACAGATGAAATTTTTTTTCAAATTGAGCAATCTCATAACCGCCAAAACGATAGAGTTTACTCTTCTAGTCACCCTGGAGCCACATCAATTATCCCCCATGGGCAAAAACCGGATTCGGTCATAGTTTGGCGTGGCATTTGCTCAACAGGCAAAACTCCCCTCGTTTTCGTAAAACAAGGTGTGAAAGTGAAACAAGAAATATACCGAAGCGATATTTTGGAGAATGTAGTTCTTCCTTGGAGCCAGCAGCACTTCGGTGACCAACCATGGACTTTTCAACAGGACTCTGCTCCATCTCACAGGGCCTCAAATGTGCAGTAGTGATGTATGGACCATTTCCCAGAGTTCATAAGTTCCAAGGAATGGCCTCCATTTTCACCAGATCTTAATCAAATGGATTTCAGCGTATGATCAATTTAGAGGCGAGGGCCTGTGCAACTTCACACAGAAGTGTAGACGCGATGAAGGCAACGCTTACTTGTGAGTGGGACAAATATCTGAAGAGGAGTTACGGAAAATCGTCGAAAACTTCAGAAAACGTATTCGCCTTTGTATTAAAGCTAAAGGTGGTTATTTTGAAAATAAATAGATATTTACATTAAAATAATACTGTATTTTTATTATTTAGTAGTCACCGTTATACTGTGTAAAAGAAAAATAAAATAAATCGTAAAATAAGTTGTCAACGTATTTCAGAGCCACCCTGTAATTTAAATCTGTTATATATAAATTGTTGGCGCGACTAGCCTCCTTACAGACAGACTGGCCTCTATTTTACTCTATGACTGACAAGCAAAATATACGCCAAAATGACAGAACAATGAAATGTGAATGCCTTCGAGCGAGTTTACGTTTAAGTATTAATTGTATTCTTACATCTTGCATATCTACCAGTACTAGTAGTCGCAATGGATTCGGAAATACTGTATGTGAATGACCATCCATGCCCACACCGGATTGTCCGTATACCTGGTGATGGTTCGTGTCTATTTCATTCTTTGTCATTCTCTATGTATGGGAATACTGAGTCGTCGTATGAGATTAGACTTGCTATAGTGGAGTATGTGGTAGCGCATTGGGACGAGTTCAAAGTGTATACGTGTGACGAGCACGGAGACCCCTACATTGACGCCGACCTGTACTCGACGGCAATGGTAAAAACAACTACCTATGGCTCCGTGTCTGAACTTATGGCTGCCGCAGCTTTGTATCCGTACGCTTTCGAGGTTTACGAAAACGGCCTTTTGAGAGGATCATTCGGTGGTGATTATGGAAATCCGGTGAAACGTTTCCGATTTTCTGGTAGTTACTTAGGCGGCCATTATGAAGTGCTCCTTCCAGAAGTGCCTCCGAATGATGATAATAAGGATAAAAATAATACAAACTTGCCTAAAAAGGGGGGAAGACCTAAAAAGGTTATAGGAAGACCTAAAACTTCGTCGCTCTCCCGTTCTCAACAACTTAAAGAAGCGGCGGCTCGTTACCGCCAGAACAACCCCGAAAAACGTAAGGAGACATTAGCTCGTTACAGTGCTTCATGTCCGGATGTTAACAGAGCAGCTGTAGCGCGTTACACTGCTTCTCACCCAGAAGTTCACCGAAAAGCAGTGTCGCGTTACACTGCTTCTCATCCTGAAGTTAATCGAGAAGCGGTGTTACGTTACACTATTTCCCACCCCGATGTTAACCGTGAAGCTGTCCAAAGGAAAAGATCAAACAAAAAATTACAATCTCAACTAAAAAATATAGAAAAAATTACTCAAGCGCTAACAAATAAAATTAAGGACAGATTAGAAGCGGAGAAACTAATTAAATGGGTACTCCATAACAGGCAGCAAACTTTAGGAAACTTTAATAAAACTATTGATAAATTAAAAGATAAATTTAAAGTATCGTTAGAAAAACTAAATTCTTGCCCTTCAGATAGTTCTTTAAATGACAAATTCGAATGTTTTATTGGAAAATCAAAACATAGAAGTAATCAAGAGCCATATTACGCAGGCCAACCTTACAGTTTATTACATAACCAGGACAAAGCTATCAAAATTGACAATACAGGAAAAGCTGTCTTTGGGGATGTTAAAACGCATGGCCATAGTTTAGTTTGGTCTTGTAATGATCTGTGTGCACTAGATGAGGACGTAATCATACTATTAACAAACATTTTCGAAAGCCTGGTAAACAAAAGTGTAGCTCAGTATTACACATTAATTGAAAAAGGAAACATATTTGAGTACTTAAATTATATTAACACTATCAAAGCGCATTTTCCTCGCCTAAGAACAATTTCAAGAGAAATTTATCAAGTACTGAGTATTTTTAACATTTTAAAAGATATTGACGAATCATTGGAAAAATCTGACGTCAAAAAAATAAAAGAACACGGAATACAACAAAAAGTTGGAAGTATGGCAGTGGAAAGTGAAGAGTCACAGGAAATTATAGAGGATGAGATCATAAATAAGCATAAAGCTGCGTTTAAATCTCTAAAACTAAAGTGTCTTGAAACTCCAAAGCTAGAGTGCATGTCATGTATAAAACTTTGTTATTCAAGAGATGTTTCATCTCTGAACAGATTAAGAAAGGCTATAGACACTAGTATTTGGAATAATCTTCTCGACTACTATAAAACCAACAATCTAGACCACAGCCCGTACATATGTCACTCGTGCTTACAAAAAATTAGAGCAAATCAACTGCCAGCAGCTTGTGTTCTAAATGACCTATACGTTAGTATTGCTCCACCACAGATAACCGAGTTAAATGACTATGAGAAGATATTAATTCAACGCGCCAAAGCATTTCAGGTGGTAATGCTAATGAATCCCGTTGCTAACAAACATATACCTAATAGGAACATGGTGAAAAAAGTAAAAGGCCGAACTTTCCACCTTCCTCTGCCGATTGAAGAAACTTTAAAAAAACTGCCTAGACCAGAACACCCTATCACTAACCCTGAAATATTTATTATGGTACGAGGTACGCCAACAAAATCTAAAATAGTGTGGGAGGATATTGTAGATATTAACAAGGTTTACCAAGCCTTACAATATTTAAAAGGTGTTAATGCTCTCTACTCTCGAATACAATTGCCGCATTCACCTCAACAATTGATTGATTATATTAACGAAGAGGACAATATTCATCATATCGTAGGCCAATTAGAATCTCAAGTAGATAACGTTGTAGAAGGAAACGGTGGGCTACTAACACAAGTTACATCAGAAAAGGAGGCGGACTATGAACAATACACTATTTACCCCTTGCATGAAAGGAGGAGAAACGCTCCTATTTCCGAACTCTATCAAATGCTGAAAGTCAACGCTGCTCCAATTGATTCCAGAGATAAGGATTTAGATGTAAAATGCTTTCCTGATCTTTATATTGAAGGCAAATATGGTCAATTTTATGATCGGCAGCAAAAGCTAACATCAAGTGAGTATATTAAAGCAAGATTAATGTCAAAACACTCTCAATTCCGCCTTAATCAACAATATTTATTTTTTCTCCTTAATGATGCTAATATACGTCAAATAAATTCTGGCATTTTCTATAAAATGAATTGCGTTAACCAAAAACAAAAGCTTACAGCTGAACAGTATTTTGAGATGCTTAATAAAGATGAATTAGAAGGTGACTTAACAGCAATATTTGGTAGATTACGAAATACAGAACAGTTCTGGAAAAAGCCAAGGAATGACGTCAATTGTATGACTCAGCACTACGGGCCAGCAACCTGGTTTCTTACCATAAGTCCTTCCGAATGGATGTGGGATGACTTAGGTGAGTACCTTAGGGCAATTAATAGTCCAGAAATGGCTAGCAAGAGTATTAGCGAATTGGTTGCTTTAGATCCCGTCTCCACTTCCAGGTTTATTGACAATAAGTTCAAAGCCATGTTAGAATTCATAATGTCAACGGATGAACCGCTTGGAAAAGTTATTCATTATTTCTGGAGGCGGGAATATCAGTCACGTGGAGCGCAACACTTTCACTTAATGTTATGGGTAAAAGACGCCCCCATACTTCATGAGTCCTCGATTGATCAGGTTGCATCATTTATTACAAAGTATGTAACTTGTGCCATACCGGACAAGAATCTTTCACCAACGCTCTATCAACGAGTCACGTCATATCAGACCCATAAACATAATCAGTATTGCATGCGGCAAAAGAAAACAAGAAGAGGTTTCATAAAAGTTTGTCGTTTCGGATTCCCTCGCCCGGCCACAGAAGTACTTACTATTAGAGATTTAATAGAATCAATAGCTGCAAGAAAGACATTGTCGTCTAACAGTAGGCTCTACAATATTGTACGCAAACAAGAATGGTCTATGGTTAATGATTATAATCCTGCGATTTTGCTAGCATGGAATGGCAATACAGACATACAATACGTTGGCGAAAAAACCGCTATTTTAAATTATTACGTCACTAAATATACCACTAAGAGCGAGAAAACTCACGCTGCTGATATGTTTCAAGACATAAACTCTACGAAACCTTTAAGAAGCCGCCTATTTAACATTGGTCTTAGAGTTTTATCTAGTAGAGAGTGCGGTTCTTTGGAAGCCAGTGACACTCTACTAGGTATTTCTTTGTACGGCACAGATCCTTCCACAACTATTCGATGGCTGGACGTCAACATCTTTCGTAACCGGCGTGTTAAATCTAAGTCTGATATGATGATACTAGAACCGGAGTCCACCGATATTTATTACGAGTCATGGATCGATGACCACTATCCTAAACGGCCCAAAGAACTAGAGGCTACTAACTTATACAGTTTCGCTCAAAATTACGATATTGTGAAAACACGCCCAGTCTCCTCTGAAGTGGAGTGTTACGAGATAAATGACAGTAAAAGGTTCCTCAAACGAAGAGCTAACCCATATTTAATCAATCACTATTTCTACGACCCAGAACAGGTACCAGAAAAATACTTTTTCTCTTTACTTCTTTTATTCAAGCCATGGCGTTCCTCAGATGAGCTTAAAATAGGGTGTGAAACTTACACGGAGGCGTTTAATTTGGTGAAAGAAGAATTAAAAGAAGGAGTCAATTATGGCAATTCAATGATAGAGTCAAGATATAAAATACAAAAGGCATTTGAAATGATAGAGTCTAAAGTTGCTGAGATAAATGAAGATAGGGAAATGGTTGATGATGACGATGGTCCTGAAAATCCTCTAGACTTTGAAGCCGTGGAAGCTGCAAATGCCATGGACGACTTTCAGAGAATCAATATCGCTGAAGAAGAAGAGACTGATCTTCACAGTATGATCGCAAAACTGAATGTAGATCAAAAAAGAGTCTTTGATATGATCATAAATAAAATAGACACTACTGATAATAGCGCTGACGTTTTACGCTGTTTCGTCAGCGGAACTGGTGGCACTGGTAAGAGCTTTTTAATAAAAACCCTAAAGGTTTGGGTTAAGACGCATTTAAACAAAAAAGTGGCAGTTAGTGCTCCAACAGGCATAGCTGCCTTCAATGTAAATGGATTGACAATACATAGACTATTGCAGCTGCCTGTGGAACACAAGCAAACACCAAAGTACAAACCACTTTCTGATGAAGTACTCCAGGTTTTAAGATCAGATTTGAAAGAAGTAGTGTTGTTTATCATAGACGAAGTGTCGATGATATCCAATGTTACTTTAACATATATTCATTTACGTTTGTCTGAGATATTCGACACAAGTGACGATCAGAACGGGTGGTTTGGAAAGAAACATCTTGTAGTTTTCGGGGATCTCTTACAACTTCCACCGGTAAGAGAAAAGTCACCTTTTGAAAAATTGACAAATACTGAAACTAACAAATTGCTAGGTTCCCTCAGTATGCCCAATCTGTGGATTGAACTGTTCACATACGATGAACTTACAATTAACATGCGGCAGATTAATGATTCTGACTTTGTTGATATGCTAAATAGAATTAGATTAGGTGTGACTACAAAAAAAGACCGCGAGTTACTCTCGACTAGATTATTAACTCTCAAGTCCGATTCAAATGAAAACAGATTAACTGAAATAATTAAACACCTCTCGAAACTTCCTGATGATACCGTTTGCTTATTGCCTACAAAAAATATGTGTCAACAATTAAATACTGCAATGCTAAGATCTCTCCCACATCCTGAAATAAATCTTATAGCTATAGATAGCATTGATTGTCCCAGGTACCTAACAAAAAGAGCTCGTGAATGTATAAAAAAATATGAAGACGATGCTTCTATGACTGCAGGTCTAGAAAAGAACATAATTATAAAAATAGGCGCAAAAGTCATGTTAAGGCGAAACATTGACGTGAGTCTCGGTTTAGTTAATGGATCTATCGGTATAGTGCGAAAAGTAAAGGTTGATCCTGAAAATTCAAAAATAATTAAGAGAATATATATCACATTTAATAATGAACCTAATGCATACGAGCTTGGTCCGGTCAAAACTAAATTTGAAATTATTAATAGAGCTTATGTTCATCGCGAACAATTTCCCATATGTATAGCCTATGCTATAACTATACATAAAAGTCAGGGCCTAAGCCTAAGTAATGCGCTGATGGATATAGGTTCTGCAGTGTTCACATCCGGTCAAGCTTACGTGGCACTTTCGAGAGTTACAAGTCTGGGCGGTTTACATCTCATTAATGTCGACTTTGGAAGTATTAAAGCGCAGAAATCATCAATTTGTGAATACAACAGATTAAGAAGTATTTACCGTCCAGACTTGTCAAAAATTGAGACATCAAAGCCTCCGAGAAAAGCCCATAGAGACAGGGAGTGGGCTTTGAGAAAAACTGTTGCTGAAGCTCAAGAAGTAGTACCGGAAAAGAAAAAGAGGAAGACTACATATAAAAATAAGAAAATATCATAAGACCTTTAACAAAATTCGTTAGAAGTAGATGGTATCAAAAAGAAATGCTCTACAAAAAGAAGTGAGATCCCATCAAAAACATCCTGTAAAAAACCCAAGTCTCGCAGCTCAGTCTTTCTACCGTCAAAAGTTGTGAGATCCATGTAATACCAAGTCGGTTAATCTATTTAGTGTCTACTTGAAGGACTTTCTGTCTTAAGTTATTACATAAGTTATTATCATGCCAATATTAAAAATATTTAACGTTTTAAACAAATAGATCGACTTGGACATCGCTTGATTTGATTATTAGTATGTATCACACTACACAGCACGACGGGCCAGCGACCAACAGGAACGAGAGTTTCAATCGCGTGAGGCGCGAGAGACTAAAGAATCTAATATAATATTGTAATATTCATTTTGTTTTCATGCGATGTCCAAGTCGATCTATTTGTTTAAAACGTTAAATATTTTTAATATTGGCATGATAATAACTTATGTAATAACTTAAGACAGAAAGTCCTTCAAGTAGACACTAAATAGATTAACCGACTTGGTATTACATGGATCTCACAACTTTTGACGGTAGAAAGACTGAGCTGCGAGACTTGGGTTTTTTACAGGATGTTTTTGATGGGATTAGCCTTTACAGTTTCAATTTTGCATAAAATGCATGTAAAAGAAGATAGAACGTATAAGGATGCGAGTGAATCCAAATCTTTATCTTTTTTAATCTACTACGGAAGCTTTTAATAGGATTTATGCATCCTATCTTTACGGGTAAAAACTTTGCCTATTAAAAGGCATGATAAAACTGCAAAATTATAAAAGTAGTCTCTAGCCAGCAACATCGTAGGCTAAATATAATTTTAGGGATCTTAATTGTTACTATAAGTTCTACATGCATTTGATAATTTTATCATATAATTATTTAAAGTTGTATAGATTTTTTTCTGTACTTTTTAAGAAGTAATCTATTTTTAATCAACCACAACCCGCAAATACTTGAAAGAACGAACGAACTACACTTCAAACAATATGTTAATTGTTCACAAATTCAATAATCGGAAAACTATAAAAGTTGCGCGAAGTTATAAGCGAATGAATTAATTTAGACCTCGTAAATAACTACTTTGGCTTTCCTTTGTGTAAACAATTAAGGAAAATTGTTGTAATAGACCGTTTATAAGCAATCAATTAAACAACGGGCATTCTGATCTGTAATTGAATATTTCAAAGATTCTTGTTATACAAAATCTGCTTGTTTTCCGTGCTTAAGTTATCAATTAAATCGAAGATGTTCGAGAAAGTTTCCAGGGATTGTGTTTCTTTATAATTTATATTAATGTTATGGGAAAAGCGAATTTGTACTTTTGTGAATCCATACTACTAATATTTTTTTATTTTTTTTTAAAAGGCACCCGCCATCACAGGGTGTTCGCGCCACCTCTGGAATATTGTCCAGAGACATTATTTTCATTTTTTTTTTTTGTTTACAAAACACAATTTTCAGCCACATAATAAATTAAAAATAGAATTATTACTAAATTAAAAATATTACAAATACAAAGTCAAAAATATTAAAATACTGGGTAAATAAAATAAATGCTACAAAAGTTGAAACTATCCTAATACTAATAATATCACAGAACTAATACTACTACCACAGACTATTAATAATATACTGCTACTACTATTAACTAATTAAAAACTAATACTACTAAAATTATAAACTAATACTACTAATATTATAAAATGCGAAAGTAACTCTGTCTGTTTGTCTGTAACTCAATCACGCCTTAACTACTGAACCAATTTGCATGAAATTTGGTATAGAGATATTTTGATACCCGAGAAAGGACATAGGCGGGTTTACCTTTAGCTGCGCGGGTGAAGCTGCAGGTGGAAAGCTAGTTATCTATATTTAATATATTTACGTCAAGAAATTATATTTTGCACTTTATGAATGTGAATGAATATTAGGAGTTGTTTTTTTATAATAGAAGGTAAAATAGTATTGCTATATTTTTCTTGAGAAATATCCGCATGAAAACCTAATTGAAAATAAAATAATCATTTAAAAATACACCATAATTCAGTAGTGTAAATACAAACATATTATGCATACATTTTTATTTATAACACTGCGTTAATAACATAAAATACAGCGACAATGGCACTCCGCATCAGATTTTTCGATATCCCATATTCCCTTACAAAGTATGCTACAGGCTTAAGTGGCTCTTTAGCCGCCAATTAAGAACTTGACGTTCCCAGGCGATTAATTGCCAGACAACTTTTGTCAATGACATAGTGCTCCACGTAGCTCTTAGCTTTTTGTTCACTAACGCGATGCCTCAGCTTAAAGAAAACTTTTCTAGCTTAATATAAAAAGGGCGACAGAGTTGTTAGCCGTCTAATTGATAGTCACTTCGGAGCTGAAATAAAAGTTGGTAATTTTAGTGCAAAGAATGTTATTTTCAGTATTGGCATTTATTTGTTGAAGGTTCTTAGTGAAGAGGAAAATTATTAAGAAATTTTAAGCATTATTGCTCTTGAAGAATAAATTAGTAAAAATTTATCGCGGATTCCCTTGAGCTACTTTAATTATATAAATTCATAAAGAATCAGAGCGATCGAATTTATTCTATTCTTTCAGTTTTATGTGTCTAAGGGGCTACTTTAATTTTTTAGAGAAGATATATTAAATAATTTATTTTGTAAATGCAACTTAATAATTAAATTTTTTCAACAAACACCAAATTTAATATGTTAATAAATAGGTACTTATAAATGTAAAGAATATTATTAAAGAAACACGAAACCTTACACTGCAGCAATAAAAAGGCTAAAGTTCAATAACAGAGCAGTGTACTATTACGAGCTATTTGCGTAAAATAAAGCGTAATGAGGACTCCGGTTACGTTCCGTCAGATTGACGGAATCAGTGAAATTCGCTGGGCGATGAGTAAAAGTTGTTTATGGCTTTCATAATGTATAGTGGCTTATTTCGTTCAGTACTTTGTGCTTACTGAGTACAGCTCTTTGAGGCTACCCTTTGACCGTTTTGGTTATCTGCCGGATTGTAATCAATTAGTAGATTCGATTGGAATTCTATTTGTGCTAGCGAAGAGGGAATACCTTTTAGCCTACGCAACGTTTGTTTGAACCCCTCTGATTCATTTGTGTGGACCATTATTAACCTTTATATTGATGCTTTTGTAGACGAGTTTGTTAATGATATTAGAGGTTATATAATATAATGTTTTGACAATACCCTTTTGTGTGATGTGGTTTCCAAGAAAGTTATTAAGAAAATTATTACATTTAATCATACCAGCGATATTTTCATGGAATATAATTTGGATGGATGGATTACAGGAATTAATTGTGATAAATATAATCATCTAAGTGAAGTAATAAGGTAAATTAGTCCAGCCAATGTCGTCATGCGTCATTATTTTGTAATCATCGTTAAAAGTGTATCATTCAGTTAAGTATCGACCTAAGTCCGCCGTAAAATTCGCCAAACTATCGACTCTGGATGACCAACATCGCTCTAGGCACGTTGGTTTAGTTCTTTTGGATTGACAGACCATTACACAT
This sequence comes from Colias croceus, assembly GCF_905220415.1. Classification (NCBI taxonomy): domain Eukaryota; kingdom Metazoa; phylum Arthropoda; class Insecta; order Lepidoptera; family Pieridae; genus Colias; species Colias croceus. The sequence continues at coordinate 7,333,966 of NC_059542.1, forward strand.
CCACCCACTTTAGAGAACCTCCAGTATAAATTGAGAAGCATGTTCTACATTTTAAAAATATCACGTTCCATTTCTACGCTTGACCTACAATAACATTCATGTATTGAAGTTGAAACAACGTTAGACACGCTATTTAAACGCGTACATTCAAGCTTGCACAGTCGTAAAAGTGGTAGTGGACGTATCCTGTTGTAAAGAACGCTTTCAATTGCAAATGGGTCGTGGGACCAGAGGCACGAATTTACGACCGCGAATATTGAATAATAATATGAAATTAAGCCTAACACAATATTGGATTGTAATGAAAGCTAAAAAAGAAAAAAAAAATAATCTGTGACGAGAATGTTATGTAAAATAAAAATAATATTATGTAAAATCACAGTGCAGTTTGATAATAATTAAAATGCACTTGCTCTATCCTACGCGAAAAGTCTTAGTACTAAATAATAATTTCTTGCGTACAAAGCTGAAGAAGTCACGTATTTCCCAACTATGAGTTCACCTCCAGTGAGGTTTCCACAACAATCCTTAAAGTGTCCTCAGTTCGTTATCCGCACCATTAATCTCCTTTTACGGTGTCACGGCGTCTCTCTAACAACAAAAAATACCCCGTAATTAATGAATCTGTTTTAAAACAGTTGATTTCTATAATGTTTTTTAAAGTAAAGGAATCTGGATACCTGAGGTAAAGTTATACGCTGATAGATATCGTGCCAATTATGATACAAATTCTATTCACAAAGTTGTACATTTATAAGGTTTCTTTATGGAAAGTAATTATTTTAAGGATTCGCCTTTTAGTTTGGTTTTAAAAGATAATATGTTCATTGTATTTAATTATGTAATCAGTATAGTAATAAGCCTGTAAAAAAGGGGATTTTCCTATCACCATGCATGTCCAAAAAAAAATGGGGCTATATAGGACTATGACATGCATGTGGAACCAACGCCATGTTAAATTTTATTGGTTCAGTATTAAGTATGCATGCTTCCAGATTAATCACTTGTCTCGGAGTTAGGTTTGATCATAATCATCAATTATTAAACATGTTCTGAGGGAAAATATACGTTTTTCTCCGTTTGTTTTTGTGGTTTTATTTAAATGTTTTAGGGCGATTAGAGTGGTAAGTGGATGAATACAAGTTAAATGTTGATGTAGAGTTCACGCCAAAAACACGTAACACAATTATTTTGTTTAATAATAAATTATATTTGTGCGTATCATTGGTTTTTACACATATCTTGATATTCACGTAGACATGGCTTATTTTAAACTTTTTTGATGAGGTGAGTTGAAATAATACAAGATACTGAAAAAAAACATTATGAACAGACCTGTAAGTTGCATGTAAAACAGCCTTACCGCGACCACAGTTTGCGGCTAGGCGCGCAACGAGCCAATGTACTGTAAAGTGTATGTTCTCGGTACGTTACATCCGAAATATTCGGTTATTCAACTTTACTGCCCACGGCTGTTCACAATATACAACTATGTATAGAGCTGTTGAGGAGCGAAGTTTCTCGTAGTTGGGTTCTAAGAGTGACTTTAATGGTTAGCAGTATCCTGACATATACAACTAATATAAATAACTAGCGGCTTTGCGGCTATATTTGCAATAAGTATGATTAAAAGTTATCAACATACAGAGGAATAATGATCATGTTATAGTGCAGTAGCTACAATTCTTGTACAAATCTACAAACAAACTTTTTAGGGATTTGATTCATACCGTTATAAACACAGTCTCTGTCCTTCGCCATTCGCAAAGGAAACGTCGTGGATAGACTACTGCCTATTTAATACTTTATAATCTATGAAAACCTCTAGTTAATATAATAAGCCTTGTATATAACAATCCACGATACTCTATGCAATACGATAATCTATATATACGATAACATCCCGTTGAAAGTATGTGGAGTCTATCAAAAGATAGACTGTTACTGAAAACAGTAACATCTATATTCATACAATTTTTAAAAATCTGTCATCTAAATTTAGTCCACGTAAAAATATATGCATTTACCTGAAAGCGAATTCAGTGCAAAGTAATTATGCAATATCATACAAAAGTTTATCATTATGCCGCGCCATACAAAACTGTTTGCGTTTATTGCGCGGGAAGCGAAGTTGATACAGCTAAAGCTTATTACTTACCGACATTTTTAATCAATATTTAAAATTTTAGTATCGGGATCGGAATTTTTGATTGAGGAGGTTCTTATTTTCTTCGTTTCTTCATTTAATCACTAGCAATAATGATGTAATTTATGTACGTATATTTTAGTCGTTTTCGCAATGAAGGATTACTAAGTTACTAATTAAACTGACTAATATATACGTTCTTAGATACAGTAAGTAACAATCTATTTTTACCATAATTATCTACACTAATATTATAAAGAGGAAAACTTTGTTTCTTTGATTGTAATGAATAGGCTCATAAACAACTGGACCGATTTTAAAAATTCTTTCACCATTCAAAAGCTACATTATCCACAAGTAATATAGGCTATATAATATTATCACGCTAAGACCAACAGGAGCGGAGCCACGCGGGTGAAACCGCGCAGCACAGCTAGTCTTTAATAAAAGAATATTAAGTATAAAAATAAAAAAATAATTTACTTCAAATAACTGGTCGTAATGTTAAATATAGACTGTAAGGTTTCGTTTGATTCAATCAATATATGGTTTTAATAATCATTATATGGAAAAGTTAGAAATAAGCCTGAATAATATAATGGAAAAATCGATCCCATCAAAAACATCCTGTAAAAAACCCAAGTCTCGCAGCTCAGTCTTTCTACCGTCAAAAGTTGTGAGATCCATGTAATACCAAGTCGGTTAATCTATTTAGTGTCTACTTGAAGGACTTTCTGTCTTAAGTTATTACATAAGTTATTATCATGCCAATATTAAAAATATTTAACGTTTTAAACAAATAGATCGACTTGGACATCGCATGAAAACAAAATGAATATTACAATATTATATTAGATTCTTTAGTCTCTCGCGCCTCACGCGATTGAAACTCTCGTTCCTGTTGGTCGCTGGCCCGTCGTGCTGTGTAGTGTGATACATACTAATAATCAAATCAAGCGATGTCCAAGTCGATCTATTTGTTTAAAACGTTAAATATTTTTAATATTGGCATGATAATAACTTATGTAATAACTTAAGACAGAAAGTCCTTCAAGTAGACACTAAATAGATTAACCGACTTGGTATTACATGGATCTCACAACTTTTGACGGTAGAAAGACTGAGCTGCGAGACTTGGGTTTTTTACAGGATGTTTTTGATGGGATCTCACTTCTTTTTGTAGAGCATTTCTTTTTGATACCATCTACTTCTAACGAATTTTGTTAAAGGTCTTATGATATTTTCTTATTTTTATATGTAGTCTTCCTCTTTTTCTTTTCCGGTACTACTTCTTGAGCTTCAGCAACAGTTTTTCTCAAAGCCCACTCCCTGTCTCTATGGGCTTTTCTCGGAGGCTTTGATGTCTCAATTTTTGACAAGTCTGGACGGTAAATACTTCTTAATCTGTTGTATTCACAAATTGATGATTTCTGCGCTTTAATACTTCCAAAGTCGACATTAATGAGATGTAAACCGCCCAGACTTGTAACTCTCGAAAGTGCCACGTAAGCTTGACCGGATGTGAACACTGCAGAACCTATATCCATCAGCGCATTACTTAGGCTTAGGCCCTGACTTTTATGTATAGTTATAGCATAGGCTATACATATGGGAAATTGTTCGCGATTAACATAAGCTCTATTAATAATTTCAAATTTAGTTTTGACCGGACCAAGCTCGTATGCATTAGGTTCATTATTAAATGTGATATATATTCTCTTAATTATTTTTGAATTTTCAGGATCAACCTTTACTTTTCGCACTATACCGATAGATCCATTAACTAAACCGAGACTCACGTCAATGTTTCGCCTTAACATGACTTTTGCGCCTATTTTTATAATTATGTTCTTTTCTAGACCTGCAGTCATAGAAGCATCGTCTTCATATTTTTTTATACATTCACGAGCTCTTTTTGTTAGGTACCTGGGACAATCAATGCTATCTATAGCTATAAGATTTATTTCAGGATGTGGGAGAGATCTTAGCATTGCAGTATTTAATTGTTGACACATATTTTTTGTAGGCAATAAGCAAACGGTATCATCAGGAAGTTTCGAGAGGTGTTTAATTATTTCAGTTAATCTGTTTTCATTTGAATCGGACTTGAGAGTTAATAATCTAGTCGAGAGTAACTCGCGGTCTTTTTTTGTAGTCACACCTAATCTAATTCTATTTAGCATATCAACAAAGTCAGAATCATTAATCTGCCGCATGTTAATTGTAAGTTCATCGTATGTGAACAGTTCAATCCACAGATTGGGCATACTGAGGGAACCTAGCAATTTGTTAGTTTCAGTATTTGTCAATTTTTCAAAAGGTGACTTTTCTCTTACCGGTGGAAGTTGTAAGAGATCCCCGAAAACTACAAGATGTTTCTTTCCAAACCACCCGTTCTGATCGTCACTTGTGTCGAATATCTCAGACAAACGTAAATGAATATATGTTAAAGTAACATTGGATATCATCGACACTTCGTCTATGATAAACAACACTACTTCTTTCAAATCTGATCTTAAAACCTGGAGTACTTCATCAGAAAGTGGTTTGTACTTTGGTGTTTGCTTGTGTTCCACAGGCAGCTGCAATAGTCTATGTATTGTCAATCCATTTACATTGAAGGCAGCTATGCCTGTTGGAGCACTAACTGCCACTTTTTTGTTTAAATGCGTCTTAACCCAAACCTTTAGGGTTTTTATTAAAAAGCTCTTACCAGTGCCACCAGTTCCGCTGACGAAACAGCGTAAAACGTCAGCGCTATTATCAGTAGTGTCTATTTTATTTATGATCATATCAAAGACTCTTTTTTGATCTACATTCAGTTTTGCGATCATACTGTGAAGATCAGTCTCTTCTTCTTCAGCGATATTGATTCTCTGAAAGTCGTCCATGGCATTTGCAGCTTCCACGGCTTCAAAGTCTAGAGGATTTTCAGGACCATCGTCATCATCAACCATTTCCCTATCTTCATTTATCTCAGCAACTTTAGACTCTATCATTTCAAATGCCTTTTGTATTTTATATCTTGACTCTATCATTGAATTGCCATAATTGACTCCTTCTTTTAATTCTTCTTTCACCAAATTAAACGCCTCCGTGTAAGTTTCACACCCTATTTTAAGCTCATCTGAGGAACGCCATGGCTTGAATAAAAGAAGTAAAGAGAAAAAGTATTTTTCTGGTACCTGTTCTGGGTCGTAGAAATAGTGATTGATTAAATATGGGTTAGCTCTTCGTTTGAGGAACCTTTTACTGTCATTTATCTCGTAACACTCCACTTCAGAGGAGACTGGGCGTGTTTTCACAATATCGTAATTTTGAGCGAAACTGTATAAGTTAGTAGCCTCTAGTTCTTTGGGCCGTTTAGGATAGTGGTCATCGATCCATGACTCGTAATAAATATCGGTGGACTCCGGTTCTAGTATCATCATATCAGACTTAGATTTAACACGCCGGTTACGAAAGATGTTGACGTCCAGCCATCGAATAGTTGTGGAAGGATCTGTGCCGTACAAAGAAATACCTAGTAGAGTGTCACTGGCTTCCAAAGAACCGCACTCTCTACTAGATAAAACTCTAAGACCAATGTTAAATAGGCGGCTTCTTAAAGGTTTCGTAGAGTTTATATCTTGAAACATATCAGCAGCGTGAGTTTTCTCGCTCTTAGTGGTATATTTAGTGACGTAATAATTTAAAATAGCGGTTTTTTCGCCAACGTATTGTATGTCTGTATTGCCATTCCATGCTAGCAAAATCGCAGGATTATAATCATTAACCATAGACCATTCTTGTTTGCGTACAATATTGTAGAGCCTACTGTTAGACGACAATGTCTTTCTTGCAGCTATTGATTCTATTAAATCTCTAATAGTAAGTACTTCTGTGGCCGGGCGAGGGAATCCGAAACGACAAACTTTTATGAAACCTCTTCTTGTTTTCTTTTGCCGCATGCAATACTGATTATGTTTATGGGTCTGATATGACGTGACTCGTTGATAGAGCGTTGGTGAAAGATTCTTGTCCGGTATGGCACAAGTTACATACTTTGTAATAAATGATGCAACCTGATCAATCGAGGACTCATGAAGTATGGGGGCGTCTTTTACCCATAACATTAAGTGAAAGTGTTGCGCTCCACGTGACTGATATTCCCGCCTCCAGAAATAATGAATAACTTTTCCAAGCGGTTCATCCGTTGACATTATGAATTCTAACATGGCTTTGAACTTATTGTCAATAAACCTGGAAGTGGAGACGGGATCTAAAGCAACCAATTCGCTAATACTCTTGCTAGCCATTTCTGGACTATTAATTGCCCTAAGGTACTCACCTAAGTCATCCCACATCCATTCGGAAGGACTTATGGTAAGAAACCAGGTTGCTGGCCCGTAGTGCTGAGTCATACAATTGACGTCATTCCTTGGCTTTTTCCAGAACTGTTCTGTATTTCGTAATCTACCAAATATTGCTGTTAAGTCACCTTCTAATTCATCTTTATTAAGCATCTCAAAATACTGTTCAGCTGTAAGCTTTTGTTTTTGGTTAACGCAATTCATTTTATAGAAAATGCCAGAATTTATTTGACGTATATTAGCATCATTAAGGAGAAAAAATAAATATTGTTGATTAAGGCGGAATTGAGAGTGTTTTGACATTAATCTTGCTTTAATATACTCACTTGATGTTAGCTTTTGCTGCCGATCATAAAATTGACCATATTTGCCTTCAATATAAAGATCAGGAAAGCATTTTACATCTAAATCCTTATCTCTGGAATCAATTGGAGCAGCGTTGACTTTCAGCATTTGATAGAGTTCGGAAATAGGAGCGTTTCTCCTCCTTTCATGCAAGGGGTAAATAGTGTATTGTTCATAGTCCGCCTCCTTTTCTGATGTAACTTGTGTTAGTAGCCCACCGTTTCCTTCTACAACGTTATCTACTTGAGATTCTAATTGGCCTACGATATGATGAATATTGTCCTCTTCGTTAATATAATCAATCAATTGTTGAGGTGAATGCGGCAATTGTATTCGAGAGTAGAGAGCATTAACACCTTTTAAATATTGTAAGGCTTGGTAAACCTTGTTAATATCTACAATATCCTCCCACACTATTTTAGATTTTGTTGGCGTACCTCGTACCATAATAAATATTTCAGGGTTAGTGATAGGGTGTTCTGGTCTAGGCAGTTTTTTTAAAGTTTCTTCAATCGGCAGAGGAAGGTGGAAAGTTCGGCCTTTTACTTTTTTCACCATGTTCCTATTAGGTATATGTTTGTTAGCAACGGGATTCATTAGCATTACCACCTGAAATGCTTTGGCGCGTTGAATTAATATCTTCTCATAGTCATTTAACTCGGTTATCTGTGGTGGAGCAATACTAACGTATAGGTCATTTAGAACACAAGCTGCTGGCAGTTGATTTGCTCTAATTTTTTGTAAGCACGAGTGACATATGTACGGGCTGTGGTCTAGATTGTTGGTTTTATAGTAGTCGAGAAGATTATTCCAAATACTAGTGTCTATAGCCTTTCTTAATCTGTTCAGAGATGAAACATCTCTTGAATAACAAAGTTTTATACATGACATGCACTCTAGCTTTGGAGTTTCAAGACACTTTAGTTTTAGAGATTTAAACGCAGCTTTATGCTTATTTATGATCTCATCCTCTATAATTTCCTGTGACTCTTCACTTTCCACTGCCATACTTCCAACTTTTTGTTGTATTCCGTGTTCTTTTATTTTTTTGACGTCAGATTTTTCCAATGATTCGTCAATATCTTTTAAAATGTTAAAAATACTCAGTACTTGATAAATTTCTCTTGAAATTGTTCTTAGGCGAGGAAAATGCGCTTTGATAGTGTTAATATAATTTAAGTACTCAAATATGTTTCCTTTTTCAATTAATGTGTAATACTGAGCTACACTTTTGTTTACCAGGCTTTCGAAAATGTTTGTTAATAGTATGATTACGTCCTCATCTAGTGCACACAGATCATTACAAGACCAAACTAAACTATGGCCATGCGTTTTAACATCCCCAAAGACAGCTTTTCCTGTATTGTCAATTTTGATAGCTTTGTCCTGGTTATGTAATAAACTGTAAGGTTGGCCTGCGTAATATGGCTCTTGATTACTTCTATGTTTTGATTTTCCAATAAAACATTCGAATTTGTCATTTAAAGAACTATCTGAAGGGCAAGAATTTAGTTTTTCTAACGATACTTTAAATTTATCTTTTAATTTATCAATAGTTTTATTAAAGTTTCCTAAAGTTTGCTGCCTGTTATGGAGTACCCATTTAATTAGTTTCTCCGCTTCTAATCTGTCCTTAATTTTATTTGTTAGCGCTTGAGTAATTTTTTCTATATTTTTTAGTTGAGATTGTAATTTTTTGTTTGATCTTTTCCTTTGGACAGCTTCACGGTTAACATCGGGGTGGGAAATAGTGTAACGTAACACCGCTTCTCGATTAACTTCAGGATGAGAAGCAGTGTAACGCGACACTGCTTTTCGGTGAACTTCTGGGTGAGAAGCAGTGTAACGCGCTACAGCTGCTCTGTTAACATCCGGACATGAAGCACTGTAACGAGCTAATGTCTCCTTACGTTTTTCGGGGTTGTTCTGGCGGTAACGAGCCGCCGCTTCTTTAAGTTGTTGAGAACGGGAGAGCGACGAAGTTTTAGGTCTTCCTATAACCTTTTTAGGTCTTCCCCCCTTTTTAGGCAAGTTTGTATTATTTTTATCCTTATTATCATCATTCGGAGGCACTTCTGGAAGGAGCACTTCATAATGGCCGCCTAAGTAACTACCAGAAAATCGGAAACGTTTCACCGGATTTCCATAATCACCACCGAATGATCCTCTCAAAAGGCCGTTTTCGTAAACCTCGAAAGCGTACGGATACAAAGCTGCGGCAGCCATAAGTTCAGACACGGAGCCATAGGTAGTTGTTTTTACCATTGCCGTCGAGTACAGGTCGGCGTCAATGTAGGGGTCTCCGTGCTCGTCACACGTATACACTTTGAACTCGTCCCAATGCGCTACCACATACTCCACTATAGCAAGTCTAATCTCATACGACGACTCAGTATTCCCATACATAGAGAATGACAAAGAATGAAATAGACACGAACCATCACCAGGTATACGGACAATCCGGTGTGGGCATGGATGGTCATTCACATACAGTATTTCCGAATCCATTGCGACTACTAGTACTGGTAGATATGCAAGATGTAAGAATACAATTAATACTTAAACGTAAACTCGCTCGAAGGCATTCACATTTCATTGTTCTGTCATTTTGGCGTATATTTTGCTTGTCAGTCATAGAGTAAAATAGAGGCCAGTCTGTCTGTAAGGAGGCTAGTCGCGCCAACAATTTATATATAACAGATTTAAATTACAGGTGGCTCTGAAATACGTTGACAACTTATTTTACGATTTATTTTATTTTTCTTTTACACAGTATAACGGTGACTACTAAATAATAAAAATACAGTATTATTTTAATGTAAATATCTATTTATTTTCAAAATAACCACCTTTAGCTTTAATACAAAGGCGAATACGTTTTCTGAAGTTTTCGACGATTTTCCGTAACTCCTCTTCAGATATTTGTCCCACTCACAAGTAAGCGTTGCCTTCATCGCGTCTACACTTCTGTGTGAAGTTGCACAGGCCCTCGCCTCTAAATTGATCATACGCTGAAATCCATTTGATTAAGATCTGGTGAAAATGGAGGCCATTCCTTGGAACTTATGAACTCTGGGAAATGGTCCATACATCACTACTGCACATTTGAGGCCCTGTGAGATGGAGCAGAGTCCTGTTGAAAAGTCCATGGTTGGTCACCGAAGTGCTGCTGGCTCCAAGGAAGAACTACATTCTCCAAAATATCGCTTCGGTATATTTCTTGTTTCACTTTCACACCTTGTTTTACGAAAACGAGGGGAGTTTTGCCTGTTGAGCAAATGCCACGCCAAACTATGACCGAATCCGGTTTTTGCCCATGGGGGATAATTGATGTGGCTCCAGGGTGACTAGAAGAGTAAACTCTATCGTTTTGGCGGTTATGAGATTGCTCAATTTGAAAAAAAATTTCATCTGTGAAAAAAATATTTTTCCACGCTTCACCAGCGGAGCGCGCTTTCAGTAAGCGACATCTTTCAAGGCGTATTTTTTTATCTTTATCATCCAACCGCTGTGCTTTTCGCAGCTTGTATGCTGTTAACTTGAGCTCATTTTTAACAACTCGTTGTAATGTTGAATGACTTACAACTAAGTCTCGAGCCATTTTTCTTACATCGGCTTGTGAATTGCGGGTCAATCTTTGTTTGACGATATGACGAATCCTAGGCGTCCTCACAGTTATTTTTCTGCCTCTTCCCAGACGGTCACCGAGATGGCCAAGCTCATCGAAGCGTTTAATAGCAGAAGAAACTAACTGCCGACTGATACCGAGAAGTCGCACTACCTCGCACTCCCGCTTACCAGTCTCATATAAGGATATTATTGCACCTCGTTGAGCAGACATAGTAAAAAATGACTAATTTTAAATTTATTCCCTTCACAAATAACGTTAAGTTGGCGCCAAAACATGTGAAAATAATAATTAAAAAACAAAAGCAACGCAGCATGTCCCATTTTTGAAATTTATTATTTTGAAATTTGTCAACGTAATTTAGAACCACCCTGTATAATATATTGTTTTATTAGATTTTCGTACTTCAAGACATGTCCAATCATGTGTTTTTCATTACGTCGACCATTTTACAAGTAATAATGTTGTTCAGTTTCATGGGCTAAACACACCCTTACCCACCCTATACCCCCTCCCTTGCCTCATATGGTAGCAGGTACCTATCTACACCTATTAAATTTATAACCACCACCAACCACCAACTGCATAAATAACTTTGTAGTCCCATATATTTATATGGGATTACAAAGTTATTGATGCAGTTGGTGTATTTGGAAAACTGGACCGAAATTACAAAATATTTAAGTTTTCCCATGATTAAGACACTGAACTCTATATGTATTCCAAATATGAAGCTTCTAAGTCTGCTAGAAGTGCCTTGGACTTTTGATGATCGGTGAGTCAGTGAGTGACAAAATTTAGAAACTTTAACAAGTTGTCATTCTTAAACTACTGGTTCAAATTGACTGAAATTTTAAATATTCCGTGTTTATACAATGCCGGATTAGTTACTGAAGATTCAGGTTTCTTGCTTTATCCACAACCGAATTATAGGGGGTCGAAAAAGGCCCGAATTGCTTCGAGAAAAGGATGGTACGGCCGTGCCGCTTTTTTTTGCTCGACTTGGCGGGGGCACTGCCGTGCCCCCAGATATAATCTTCTTGCGAACGTAGGCAGCAATTTTTCCGTGACAGCCTTAATTGGCGGTTCTTAGGTTTTTATTTTCTTTTTGTAAGATGGGTTTGATATGGTTTCTTACAAATCAGCTGCTAATTAAACACGAGTAAAATCGTATATATTTACATTGAAGGGATGACAACTGACAAGATATTATCGAGCGTTAAATTGATTGAATAAAAATAATATTTTACAGTAATTTCAACTTTAACGAGTGCCGTGTATCATATCTATTAATTTTGTACAGAGCATACATTCATATATCACTGGAAAAATGTGTAATAGCTTTATTTTAGTAATTTAAAACTCACGTTTTGTACTTTATTTATACAGCCAAACCAACATCACAGCCACCTTAATTTATACCATGTATCATTAAACGTACAATTTGTACAAAATATTTGCAAGTGATACATAGCCGTGAAGTGATTACAAAACCTAACACGTAAATAAATGGGCGTCACTGGTTTGATAAATTTACGAGAATCATCCGCTTGCAAATACTGACACTTTTTACGCGTTGATTAATGTCTGCTGTATTTCGCTATATTATATAAAGCTTACGTTAAATATTTCTAACAGCATTAACGTTACTTTACGCGCATATGTTGAATAGGTATAATTATAATCGTATTATGATTTTACTTTCTTCTTTTTTATATAATGAGATGAAACTGACGTTAATATTCACGGTTATTGCCGTAAGATATCTATTGGCGGACATTAACCTCTCATATTGATTTACAGTATCATTATAATAATACTCTTTTTTCAACGACTTTTCGAAATTTTTGCCTGTTTAAGAAATTACATATCTATATAATTTAATTTAATATAAAGAAATCATGAATATGTTAGTCTGGTTTGATCGTGTTTAACATTTTAAATTCCAAAATAGGTAGTATGCACAACAGTGATGCAAAAACTAATTTTCACGTGGATCTAGTTTCGACTATTTTCGTCGTGTAAATTCACCGTTATAAATCGCTAACTTGTCCACGTCAGTGTAGTGTCCGTGACTGATGTTTGATACAGGATTAGAGGGATAAAATCATCACTCTACGTTTGAGCATTTAGTGCGGAAAACCAATAGAGTATAACATACAGTTTCATACGAGCGTGGCATTTACGAAACCAACGTTAGAAGGAAAATCTGAGCACGAACGGCGTATAGAAATATATTACGTAATGTGAATGTAATATCTACGGTCTTGAAATATTTTTGATAGTGTTTCTGCTTTGTGCTTTGTCATGTATGAAATGATACAGTGGCGCGTATTATATTGCGGCTCGGGTGATATTGCAAAAATTATTCCATTAAGTCTGTGCATTCATTAGGTTAAAAAAAGAACTAGTTTCATTATAGTTTTCGTAGAAATTCAGCAAAGCTTTTAGACAATAAGCTATAAAATGTTTTTATGTGGAGTATCATATATTATGATGCGGAAAGGGATTCTTATAATAACAATAGTCGTAAGCGCTTTTTCATAGTGTATTTTTACAACCTATTTGAAAATATAATGCACCGTGTATAAATAATGAAATTGTATTAAGTATCGTTTAACAAGCAATGTTACTGTTTGGGAAATTTTATACTAACTGCAATATTTACGACCTCTGACATAACCGATAAGCGGAAAGTTATAATATCTTGAAGAGAACAAGTGTAATTCGATCTATGCCGCTAAATTTCAAAACTAACATAAATTTTATACTTACTTAAAAATAAAGCATGAACTTTTCGTTATAAAAAATGTTAAAATTCGAATTGTTGTTTATACCACATTTTAACTCGTTAAATCATTTTACAAGACATTCCAATGGAATATTGTTTCAGTTAAAAATTTGACGAAATTTGAAATATTTTTTTTTACACAGAACATTTGCCGTGATATTGCTGATAAAGTGAATGACGAATGACGATAATTTTCCATTTATTATTTCTCCTTTCTCAATGCATTGTACTAAGTATATACGAAATAGTAGCACTGGTCGATATCTGTAAGTAATGTTAATAACTAATACACTAGCAATTACGTAAAAACGTGAAAAAATAATATTTGCTTAAAAACCTTCGGTGTCGATAAAGGTGTGAAAATAAAATATGACTTTGGCTGATGGCAATGAGGTGAACACGCAGGGATACCACAGACTATATAGATTTTTAAAACCGCCCACTCAAAGTCCGATCGCCAGCTCTATTGCCAAATTGGTAGCGTGTAGAAATCGCAGTGTCGATATTTTAATTTTCTGTTGGGAAATACGAACTGTGTATCGTGTAGTAATGCTATAGTGAATATGAATATTTTGAGCTTTTAGTTATCATGTGGTAATTTAAAAAAGTAATAAAATTGCTTTGATAAAGCAAGGATAGCCAAACTTCTGACTTGAATATAGCATGAACATAAAAATAAACATTTAAAAGTTTAAATAGAAAATGGCTGAAATATCGATGCAGTCTATATCCTAGTTCACGAATCAATGGTAAAATGAATCTCTTGTGTGCAGTAGTCGAGAAATAATCCACTGTTTATGTTTTGCCAGATTTTAATTGGATTGCGGACGAAATGAAAAATGTCGGCAACATCTCGGAATTATTAAAAAGCGAATTCACACTCGCAATGGAATAGCGAATAAAGCTGAAAACTTTGTATGAAATAGATATCAAAGGATTAAATTGGCTGCACCAAGAATGGCGAATTCAAAATATTAAAACCGTGCAGCTATTTGCGAGCTAATTTTATACTGGGTATTTAATATTGAGCAATAGAAATAGGCTCTAATTTTGCGCGTGTTTATATGTGATTTGACTGTGTTGTAGGTAATATTCTCAATAAAAAAAATATATTTTGTGGAATAACAGTTATGTTTTGTCTAATAACTAATGGAAGTCAAAATAAAGAAACCTGTCATGTCCATAAAGATTCACAATATCCCGCAACTCTATAAAAGAATATAAATAATAGGTACCTAGGTGTTGACGGGAGGGAAATAATTCAGAGATCCATTCTACCATTAAAATCTCGATACTGCGGTAGTTTTCAAGAATGACCAATTATATAACATATTGGTCACTGTCTTGAAGCAGATAGGCATAAAATTATAGAATTGTAGATTTTTTTCGTATGAAAGAAAAGTTGTATATGATGTAGAGTTTAATAGTAGGTATAATACAGAGACGGAATTATATATCTCTATATTAAATTCCACAACTCTCTACCATGTTTAATATAGCGGTTCTCGCGATAGGCCCCTTTTATAACAGTCATATTATACAATTTATGACAACAAAACGAGTCCAATACTATTTACATATGCCTAGTTATATGAAGATAGATTGAGGTGACGGTACGTGACAATCGTACATCTCAGACCGAAATCTAAGCGTCATGAACCAATCAAGAAGGATCAGCAAGACGTGCTGTCGTATATTGACGATGTATGCTGTCATGATCTTACAGCTTGTTTAAGTAAAGATTAGTGAGATATGCAGCTGCAATATCGAGTTTGAGATAATTGGAAATTCGTTATTTGGGACATTGTTTTGATTGTCTTTCGTTTACTGATTTAAATAGTATTTCACATGTTTTAAATTCAATAATAGAGCATATTTTTTCGTTATATAATTTTCAAAAGCGAATGGATAAAGAGCACAAATAACTCACAATGGCCAACCTTCAGAATCAACTAATTTTGTGTCTGTAAGTTACAACAATAAGTAACAAGTTACGTAAAGTGCTTAGATTTTATCAAAAGTAGTATAAATGGGCTAGAAAAGAACAACGATCATATTAAATATATTTTGACAAAATAAAAATTTACCTTCATTTTGTTGTATTATTTTAGCTTCTCTATAGTCGAATACAGGATTTCACGCTGGACGTTCAATACAACTTTACGGTATCTTCGATTCAAATTACTACGAATCTTACTGAAATTTTTATTGTTATAGATTCAACGTGTAAATGTGACTATGCTTGAGCCAAGTAGCGCCTCTGTACCTTACTTCCAAGAAGCGCTATTCTTCCTGTTTCAATTCCTTTTCTCTGCAAGATTGTATACGACTCCTGGTTGTTTGTGACTCACTTAATACCTTCGGAACTTAAAAGATGTTGGTTTCTACAGAGAATTCACATTAAGTGACAGAGAATACACAGTATTCTTTCAGTGATTGTGATATTTATGTAGATATAATATTAAACAATAAACTTATGGTATAAGAAAAGAAACATAATATTTTAAAAATGCGTTTGCGTATCATGGAATCGGAAATTCAATAAATCAAAAGCCCATATTATGAGTCATTGCAATGACTCTAGATTTAGAACCTTCCGAGTTCTTTACCTGAAAGACTGAAGGAAAATCGTAGACATAAACGTATTTAAAAAGCTTATTTTGTAGGAACTGTTTTCAAATAACATGTATTAAATGCCCTAATTCATATTATTTATCTACCTAATACTTATAACATACACCATGGATATTAATTCACATATTGATTAATAGGAAAAAACCTTTGTCGAGCCTAATGATACGTTAGATTCGGTTCTGAGAGCAAAAATTTGATGGGCGGGAAATCATTAGTAATTAATAGAAAAATAATTATTTCTCCGAGGAATAGGTCTGTTATTGAGTTCGACGTAATATATTACGGGGGAGATATGACTGATTTTTGTATGAGCGATATTTCACCGGCTTGCGTCACTTTTTGCCAATATTTTCCTTTTCAATATGACTAATGCTCAGAGAAGATTAATTTAATGTAACGCTTCCTATAGAATATATTCGTTAATGTCCTTATTAATGTTAGAATTGTATAGTAAGTTCTTTATTGCAATGATTTATGTTACAGAATTAAGAAATAAATGAAGGCTCGGCTTTGTTCTCTACAAGTTCGTCATAAAAGTTAATGACAGGATTAAAATGTGTATCTGGTAGGGTGTAAGATTACCCTTACTTTTTATGAGCGGATAACTAGATGATCTTCTACAATAGGGCTTATTAAGAAGCTCGAAATAACGTTATATTTCCTTTTTGACATGTTAAGTGACGAGCGTTGAAAATATTCAAATTGATGAGGCAAAGCATCAAAGATAAAGGGAGGTAAAGGCAAGCGGGGGAATAAGTGTAACATCGCTTATCCCAAGGGGTCTATATAAATTTCAACATGGGACTCCAGTGATCTTACTCACTCAGTTTATTGAATGAATTACTTACGAAATTCCTTACTGCATAATGTATCTACGAATGCGCGTTTATTTCAGTTGAATATTTAACATTTGCATTACTATAATTTGTTTTGCATTTTTATTTAAAAAGGTATCAGAAACTGAAAGAAAATCTGTTTATAAAATATGCTAGATAACATGTATTTGAAAGTGAATAATTAAAATACCAATACCCAATTAATTGTATATCTATGTGATAGTAAAATTCCTTTATAAATAGGTATCAAGAAGACCTACAGTAACTTCTCTTCTATTAACCTTATATAATACAGTCTTAGCTTCACTTCAGCTGAAAAAAAATTGTACCGACCCTCCCGGTCGTTACAGCGCAATAATGTACCCAAATGGGCGATCACCGAAATATAACAAACAAAACCCTCATCCGAACATAATATTTGATGCGAGGAGCCCGTACAATTGCCACATATCGTTTATTTGAAACATAAACAAGCGGCATTGTTGTTGGTATCGAGAGAAATCTCATATTTTGCGCAGTCTCTGAAGTAAAGTGAGGGTCAATTTATAAACGAGTGGGGACCATCATTCAAATGGATGGTTGTAGTTCGGGTTAAGCACGCGTTCCTGATATATGGCCACAGTTTTACCTCCTTGACGTTTTTTGAAAACCCAATCCTGTATAATGGATAGACCGAGACGATCCTCTGTAATTTGGAACGAAACCGGCAAAGTTCATCGATGATTGCCTTTAAATGGTTTTCAATTTAACTTTCACATCCAATCCAAAGTTTGATAAGTTAATTTCAAATCGTTCCAATGTGTTAATAAATTCGAAGTTAATATCGTTCCTTATATTATGTTCTAGCGCCAAACGCAAAACTGCAGACTCAAACGTATGTGGAACTAGGAATTACTAATTTAACTTTCAACTCGTAAAAAGTTCATCATTGAATCTATATTTCGTAACGAAACCAATTAATTCTTGTTGGTTTTCACAGGTCAAGCTTAAAAGTGAAAGTAGCTCTGTGAATTAAAAAGGATTTTATATTTTCACACAAAATAATAATAAAGTAATTATTCATTTAAACTTTACATTTTGATTTAACTTTATGGAATACCAAGAAGAGAACTTAAAAATGATGGTAAATATTTATAAAAATACACAACGTGTTTCGACAATTTAATTAATTAATTAACTTTAATTTGTTTATATCAAAGTTCTAAGAAGGTACTAATATGCTATTACCCAGAAATAATTTTCTTACTCCGTGCACACGTTTCTCTTATATATCTAAGAGCGTCCAAAGACTATTACCGTGACTTTAGTTACCAAGACGCTATTGCACCACTTAGTGCAGATTAAAAACATAAGGCAATTCTTTAAGACGGCTACTCGCATGCTTTCTTATCGAAACGCTAAAGAGCACAGCGGGGTACGCGCGACACGCGATTTAGCGATTAAAACGAGCATTCTAAATTATATTACTTTTTTATAATTATTCGCCAACCTAAACACTTTAAAGTTAGTTAAATTTCAAGTCGTTTGCAATAAAATGGTAATACGACGTATAACAAGTAGGTACTTTTATCACGTCAGCTGCTTCGATCTCGCTACAAAACCTCGGTTTGCGTGATCGTGCCAGTTTATTGTTTATGTTTTCCTTGAGGTAATAAGTAAACAATGGCTCATATTCGTTACTCTGGCTTCATAATTTATATGGAATATAATTTTCTCATGTTTTAGGTTATTCATACGCTGATATCATCGTATAATATAATATTACCATAACGTACAGTATACATTAAACACAATCAATTAAGAATGACTGTATTGTCGCTCTGTGATTTATTGTAATTTAGGTACATAACATACATACTTCCAAACGGTGTTTACGAAAAACTAAGACTAACACAGTTTATATAAATGGTGCAAACATAATATTTGTATGTACGCTGCATCGTGTGGGTTCACCTGTGTTTGTCCCGAATACTAACCATCTTCCTGTTCCTGTGTTTCTGTCTTTGTAAAATATAGCCAATAGCATTCAATGGATAATGTATCTTCACAAGTGCAAGTATTATTACAATAGTATTGGTATTAAAAAAGGATAATTATATAGATTAAAATAATTATCAATGATACTGACTCTTAATTTTCATGCATCAATATGCACTCAAACTCAAACTCAAACATTCATTTATTCAATTAGACTACTATTTAGTAGCACTTTCGAATCGTCATTACATAATTATTTTAACATTTACCACCGATTCGGAAAGCAGTGATCTATGGAGAAGAACCGGCAAGAAACTCCATAGCACATTGGTACAATTACCAACAACAATATATTTTATTGTGTGCAGACCATATCACTATATTTCATGTAAATATAAAGGCTTTTGAATCAGAGATCGTCAAATATTTTATGTCACTCACACAAAATTAATAAATACATGCTAACAGGCGCAAATTCACTACCTTCGAATATTATGTACAAACATTGATAAATGAATCTAGGTGCACGTCAATTCCACACTCAACGTCGTATATATTTCAGCAATACATCACACATGGATTTGGTAGAATATATAAAAGATTGAAAACACACAGTTCTTTTACTTGATTTCACCAAATACAATGTGACAAAACAAATTCAAGTGTGAACGTGTATCTATTAAGCACATTGAACGTGTGTACTTGTGTAGTGTATAACGCACAATAGCATTAAGCATTCTGCTCTAGTAACATTTCGACAAGTTGGCTATTAAGGTCGTTATGTGTCAGGAAATTACTGAATAAATTCGATTGACTTCACCACCTGGCTATTGGCTGATGGACGATTCGCGTGTACGCGTTATTACTCTCCGTACAACGTATTAGCACTTATTATATTGTACCTATACATGGCTTTAGTACAAGATTTTATCAGAAGTCATTTGGTTTTTACTGATTACTAATCATCAAGTTATAACTAATGTTTGTGAAGTTCATAGCCGTTCTAATGGCCCAGTGAAGGGTTAAATGTAATGTTGTTGTATGTGATTTAAAAAAGAATAAATTTACAAAAATAATGTTTTTTGTTTAAGAAAGGAACTGGATGATAGCGGTTAGGATTTTTCTTTGTCATCCCTCTTTGGACTTGATTGTTGGCAGTATTTTAAAGTATTATGCTCAAAATCTTCTTCAAAATTAACTTTTTAAAGTCTTTAATTTCTCAGCCTGGTATTGTTTGCAATTACATTTATACCAATGCGTTTTGATAATTCCTTCAAAAGTTAGAAGTTAACTTAAACTGAATATTCCGATTTGGAATTTTGTAATAATATTTATTTTCTAAGTGTAACTGTTTTGACAAATCCATAATATAATAATATTATGGATTTGTTACTTATAATAATAAATGCAGAGTATTTGCGAACTGCGTGTTATTTTTCAAACCGAAATCGCTTAACGGATGGGAATCAATCAAAAAATTTGGCAGCATGAAAGATTACAATCTGGGAGAGGATATAGGTATTTTTTCGCAAAGATAAAATAGTGTAGCAATTGGATTATGAAAGTTAGTATGAATATTCTTCATTTTTACACGAACACCGTCGCGCCGAGGTTAATGATGATTAAAGGTAATCCAAGAAACAGTTAATAACTGCATTAAATTTTTATTAAGCGTTAACGCAATTTTCATTTAGCGCCAAGTTTTTGGCCCGTAGCTTATTAACCCTAGAACACTAACCTTATTTTTCGACGTTTAATACTAACCTTCGTCGTTTCGTCTACGCTGTTTATTGGAGGGGATTTAGGGGTTTAATTAAAAAAATATATTTGTAGTTATGTTTTTATTTTAAGGACAAGATATTAATCTACATATAAAAATATTAAAATATTTATTTTAACATAGTTTTAATTCAAACAGTCATCAAAATGAGATCACAGTTTACACGATTTATGAACATTCTTAAATTTTTTGAAAAATTCCGTACATATAATATATACCTCTAAATTGCTCGAAATAAACTATTAATTACAAAAATAATATCTGGAAAATTAATTAAAAATATAATTTTGATAATAGCTTAGGATCTAAAACATTTGTGACACACATCAAGTTTGTGTTCCCCACACAACGATTTATGCACTTTGTGCACCTATTTTTAGGTCTACCTTTGCTTTACGGAGGGACATATAGCATATACTTATGTTTATTTTAGTTTGCTATGGAGGCACATCAGCAGCATTACTTTGCTCAGTCTCATTTATAACTTTCACATTATTTCTTCCTGGCATGTTTAAAATTTATGTAATTGAGTCCCACAGAGTATCAGTAATGTCACCAATAATTATACCTGAAAAACATTGAAGAGGATCTAAAATATCTTGAAAAAAGCGTACATGACCACGTGCTATGTATCTATGTTCTTTGAAGGTCTTCTGCTTTGTGACCTTGACTGTTGTGATGACCATAATATGTGTTTGTCTCTCCCAAGAAGAATGGTACGCGATGGTCTTGTAATCGCTAGGGTCAGCTGAAGTGCTATAGGTGTCTCGTCTTCAATAGAACGTGGGGAGATGTATTACTACTTGCCTCATAATTTTGATCTGGAAATTGCTCTTTATTTACAGTAGAAACTTCATCATCACCCTCCGTTTCATGCTTCTTCAGCCTCAATGTGGTCTTCAGGCTCTCTCGTAGATGAATCTTCCTTATCGCTTTCAACTTCTAAAACTAACATATGAATCGTATCTAAAAAATAAAATAATAGGCACCATTATAAAAGATAAAATAACGTAATTTTAACTTAACTAAATAGTACGAAAAGATACGTTAATACTAACCTTCGTCGATGTGACGAGCCATGGTTGCTGGAACAGCGCGTGTGGACCTTCCACGCACAAAGCACTACCGTCCATCGCAAGCGCAACGGGTTGGTTGAGATTAGCTGAAGTCTGAAAATCATATGGTCGCGCGCGTAAAAGTTACAGCGATTTTTTTGGTGACGCGTCGTCGAATCGACGAAGGGTAGTAATCTAGGGTTAAAGTAAGTGTACTATTTAGTCGAGCAAGTTGCATGTGAATGGCACGAGCTTTTTCACTTAGCTAGGCTTCAAAATTTAATTGTGTAAATTCGTACCAATTACGCAAACGCCATAACGGACTTGGCATAGAGAGGTAATTTCATTATACTACTTGGAACATTGCTTTTTGTGAAAAATAAACGGAATTTTAGCAACAAGGGTTTAAATGGAAACTGCTTGGGGCTATTTTTATAGGATCGCGGGTCGAAGATGATGATTGAATAATATCTGGCGGTCATCTGTAAAACGATAAAAGAATCTTTTTTTGAACATCATGTTTTCTTTTATTTGAGGCTTATATAAATACACGATCTGTATCTGCGGGAACAATCTCCGGTTTTCGGTTTGGTTTTCATGTTTGTAAACAAGATTTTGTTTGCTAGAAAAATAAATAGCAGTGTGTGTGTGCGTGTTTGTTTATGTCTTGCTTAACATTTGTAATAAAACAATTTTAGGATTGATGAGGAGATATCGAAAAATACTATGTATAGATTTTTATAACATACATAATATTTTTACAAGCTATTTGATATATAACAAGCTACATATCTGTTATTTGTAACGAGAAGCTTAAATATTATCTAGCAATTTTGCAAATTGTTCTTAACGACAATTATACGAGCAATACAATATCTCGCTGATCGTAATAAAATTAATGCAATTTCGTCGGTTCATGTGGGACAATCTACTTCAAAACAATTAAGTAATATTTTATCAACAATCTTCACTAGAGCTATAAAGTAAAAAATAATGCTTCCAGAGCCTCTGTAATTGCTCGCAAGAAAGGAAGCTAGGTACTGTACAGCGAAATTAAATGAAAACACTCCATCTCGATCGCTTCCAGAACGCTGCCCGGAAAAATATTACAGAATAGATTATGAAAATCTTTACCAAGATACATATTATTATATATATAGTTAGTGAAGTCCTTTCTTGTGCCGTAAGCTTTATGGTTGCCTTAAGGTATTTGAACGGTTCTACGATTTGTACTGTTGCTGTTAACAACTTTAAAAATGTTCTTAATATACCAAGAAAAAAAGCTCCCATACAGGTCGGAAATGGATAACAAACTTATATTATTAGGAATAATGTACTTAAATAAGAAAAAAATCTACATTTAAGCATATGAATATTTTATACGCTGAATCTTCATTTATTTTTGTATTAATTGCCGTATCGTTAATCGATACTGATTATTTTATTTAAACAATTATAATATGATAAAATGACAAACTTCCAATTATATCAATAACAAACTTTCATCTTCTCTATTAGGAAAGACGTCACGAACCATTGGTACATTTAAATAAACTTTCTCGTTTTTGTTAGTCTGAAAACTCTGACTTATGAATTTAATTCTTACACTATAGGGGTCAATTATATTCTTAAGGGGTAGTTTTAATTAGAGAAAACTATTTATAGATATAAATGCTAATTTAAAAACTATTTTAATGTTGGTACGAATCCTTAATTGTTTATAGTTAAACACCTACGTGATTTGCAAAGATGACTCTTGAAAATCATTTAAAAGATGATTCATTTGGAAACAAAAACATAAGCCCTTTAGGCTAGTATTTTTTTTAGCTTAAGATTGAACAGCGAAGGTTTATTACATAATATTACGACAGATTTGAAAGGAAAATAGAACATCTGTAGACAGGAGAGTAGAACAAGCGGAGTTAGATCAGTTAAAGAATCCTTAAAAACTGACTTTGTAAACAATCAACATACCACAGTAATCATTGAAGTAAAGATCTAAATCGACGTGAATGTCTAAAAGCTTAGAATTCAAAAGGATAATAGTGAAGCAAGAAACAATAAAGAATATGGTATTCAGGTCATCTTCGCACGATAGCATCGATCTGCGAAACTTCGGTTATAAGTTTCGTAGAGTACGATCCAAATTTTGCCCAAATACAGTACGTCTTCCATTACAATCTTATCTGTAGTAGTAAAGCCAACGATCCATCGAAATTGGTAAATATCGGTCAATGGGTATTCATAATCTACATTATGTTATTATTATAATATCCGCAAGTTTCTCTATAAAAAGGAATCCTTTATTTCCAATATCTTTATCATAATACGAAATATCAAATAAAAGCCGTAATAGAGGGACGAAACAAGACAAAAGTGATTTCATTTCTGTATCAGGTAAATCAATGTGTACCGGAAAAGTTAGCACGCAATTCACAAATAAAATGAGGGGCACAACATTTGTTAGCATTCATATGAACATAAAGGGTAACTCTATATGCGCGGAACGTACTGCGGTCCCACTCATCTTTATTTGTTTTAGATTACTTTGGGCTTTGGAAAGTTAGCGCGTACGGACCGTGAACACATCTTCGGATTTATAAGGGATTTGCGAATAACAAACTTATACAAGGATGAAAAAATTATCACTAAGTTTTTCAATTCGACGACGTGAGTTGTTGATACAACGTTAGTGAAGTTTGTTCGAGAGTCGAAGTGTTGTTGTTCTTGCGAACGGCTCGAGTTTGATACCTACTTATTTACATTTTATTTTTTTTCGAATTACCTTGATTTCTTTACAGCGTCTTTCTCTAACCGTGCGGGGTTTTATACCTGAATGTTTGTGATTAATTTCTTACCTACTACTTCAAATAACAAAATATGTTGTATCGATCTCTATTTCAAATTTCAAATTGGGTTTCAGTGGACACACATAATATGTATTACCTTTTAACAGTGCCTACATTCCACATCCTGGATTCATTTGTTCACAGATTAAAATAGAGTGTATTAAAATAGTTCGCATGCTGGTTTAGTTCTCCAGCTATGATAATCAAATACATGCACGTGTGCACACGGGCAGATAGTGATGTTACATTACATACCCGCTTCCCAAACCATTGTTAATGTTCACCCCAAATGCGAGAATGAAGTTGTAATAGAGTCTTTGTTCTGAAGACTGAATGTGATTTCCTTGCTGTATTTTTGCTATTTAAAATGAAGTTATATTTCCCATGTATGGAATTAAGAAAATTAATAATTAGATAATTAATAGTTTTCGCAGATAATTAATTTCTTTTCAAACTTATTATTTTAAGCCAGCATTTTACTGGCGTACACTGGGGTGGACATAAAATATTTGATTGTTTGATAATATGGATTGGATAAACTGAATTTTGATGTATCTATATTCATATTTACAATATCAGTAAAAATAATCAGGATTTGTATCTGGATCAGCGCAAGTCAAACCATGAAGATGAGCTTTTCTTAATAACACAATGTTATTTTGCTTTCTATCAACCGTTGTAGAATCACACTATTCCCTTTGCATTTTCATTTAAAAATATATTTATAGTATATTATATTATAATATATCTGCAGCTTTGTACAGAACAATAGAGATAAGTTCTACGTATGACAAAGGAGTGTGATAAATGATATTCATTTGAAGATAGCAAAAGTTCAAAAGCTTTTTCCTGAAAAAGTAATATTTGGGGCACTCGCGGAATATCGCGTAATGTGATAGTCGAAGCCGCTAGCGCAGTTCATTTGAATATTTCATAGGTTTGCGGAGGAGGCGTTTGGTTTAAGTGATTACCGGGGCTGGCGGCGGAGATATATACGCGCGTCAGAATGTCTTACATTGCTTAAATTATTATACATAAATCACCTTGCTATTATGATCGTCCGTATGATGTGCGCTTAAAAGCTTTGATGATGCCTTTTTGGTATTCAACTTTTTTGGGTACTCTTTGTAAGATTTACGATTTGATGAAATAATCCTGATGATACATTATTGATGCAACTTCCATTCTATTATAACTTCTCCTATTGAATAAATTTGGAAATAGAATTTAAAGATAATAGAGCAACATGTGTTATCTGTCTTGCACCCGCGCTGGGCCAGTGTGGTGGATTATGGTCCAAACCCTCATAGGAGGCCCGTGTCTCAATGAGAAAATATTCGGGATGATGATGATGATGATGACTAGAGCAATATCGTTCATTTATTTCTGGCTTCCTAAATGGCCACCAATAGTTTTATCGTTTCAGTTTTTTACCCATTATTCATGATAATATACACATTCACACATCATCGAGGAATATGACAATTACGTAGTGTCGTGAAGTAAATCATAAGCTAGTAGGTATTTACGAAATATGGAAATAGCTTAGGCCAGAAAATTATATCACCAACCCAGGGAGCCTAAAACAGTGGCGAATCAATCATTAGTGACCTTAACAAATGTTTAAATCTGGATTTGGTTGATTTATTTGCAACTTGATTTTTAATAAATGTTTCCATATTTAATGATATACTCACAAACAAAACTACGTAGTGAATAATTATATAGATACGATATATTTATAATAACGTGTATATCACACATATGGAAAATAATATGGTATACCTGCAATTATCCAGTGAAAATTATAACTGATCATTAAAAATATATGCTCCAATAAACATGGCTTGCGATATTGTAAGAATTTTTAATTAAACAGTGCAATAATAATCAGCTCTCATACGTGTACTTTCTCTGTAATTTTTGTTTTGAATTTATTTAATATACATTATCGTAGTGTTGCTCGTTTTAATTTTTTTTAATAACTTTCCGAGAAATTGTTCAGGTGTTTTTAATGATGAAAATTCCATGTTGCCGAGAAAAATTTATTGGAATAACAATATACAAATATATTAACAAATATATACAAATTATTACAGTATGAAATATATCGATGTAGGTATTCAGCATTAGATATATAGCATTATATTTATAGCATATATAAATGCTTGTATGCTGATGTTTTTATGCGACAGATAGTAAAGTTATCTTTACGAGTTCAATTTAAATATTTGTAGGTTTGTTTTTTATCTCTTAACTTTCAAAATCTCCTACATAATATGAAAATAATCTAATATTTTAACTAAAATACAATTTACACAACCAAGCAGAGTAAAATCTGATTGAACTAGGTCGTTGTTAAAGCTAAGTCTAGATTGTTACACTCACACTGGCCTGTGATATATTACCTACGTAAACAATTCTACAGAATCATAAAACATCGTATTTGCAATTGTGCTTTTCAGAACAATCTCGTTGAGATTTATCTTAGAACAGTCGTAACCAATATTGGTGCTTAAATAGTTTGTGGGAAATGTAATAAAAATTTGCAATATATTTATTTTTGGTTTGGATTTTTATTTTGATTTGGACGCTTATTAAATAAATGTTCTAACCATTTAAATGCATTTAAAAATTATATAATGCTGATATACTTCATAATCCACTAATCTAAAATTAAGTTACTTACTATAAATAAATAAAACTTGTACAATTCATGCACAAGATTATAGATTAATAAGATAAAAGTGTTATTCAGCGATATTTCAATAATTTTAATAACTTAAAACACCAAGACAAATAAAGCGCAAGATTTTAAAATAGATATTTTTTATGAAAGTCTATTTTAATTAACGCTCCTTTCAGAGCTCTAGTCGTTTTCACACTGACTAGATTATGCAAAACGCTATTTGGTGATTCTATTTAATGCTGTTTCCATGCATATAAAATGGCCAGTTAAACTGGATGCCCTTTCTAATCTCAACACAACTAAACTAACTTGGAGATTATATTTCATATCGCGTCACTAGCATCTGGGCCGTCGCGTGCATTTGATACCAAGTGGAAACATACGTAATAATACATGCAAGTATTAAACATACGTCAGCTGTCGTTAGCACTGTTTGAATATGTAAGCGTGTCGAAATTTCAGCTTTCAATGACACTAATGTCAATATGATGCGAACTACGGAGTGCAACCGCGAACCTGTCGGGTTGTCAACTAATAATTCAGTCGACAAGATTATATTTAAATGCGAGGAAATACGACATTCTCCGTGACACTCCAGGGATCATCATAAACGAGGCTGAGAGCAATAAACACATAAATTGACATTATAGTGCTACGTTTTATCATTTCGGATATTCAGGTGGGCGGCGTGCCGGCGTTATATGTCGGCGATATAACGAGTAGGAATATTAAACGAAGCAAGAATAGGCCTCTAAGGAGATGGGAATTATACGACAAATGTGCAAACTGGTAAGCGTTTTACGACTGAAATGACGCGCTGAATCGGATTTGGATCACGTCGTTGCGAAAACGGTTGACGTGCTGTCCTCGACTTGCATAAATTTGCACAATTAAGCAAGACCTTACAACAGATCTTCAGTTTAACATTCCTATTGTCTTCCTTAGAATATCTACTGGATTTATTATTTTTATTATTAGATGCCTAAGTGTTAACATCATAATATTATAATACTTATGGTCCACGGATACATTGTGTAGCTTAATACTACGTAACCCTATTTAAGAATAGAATTTCTGCAGTTTTTGTAATACATGTAATACAAGAAAATGTTCAGTTTTTTTAATCTTGCAAGCCTTTTTATTAGTACCTACAGTTTGTATTTTTTTCTTTTTATAAACAACACAAGCTTAAACTCGTATGATTAAAAAGTAAGCCATTCGCTATAGCCTTAGCTATAGCCAAAGGTTCAAGAACCTGCAACTTGTAAATTTTTATCACCAAATGAATGTCTTTTAAGAATGCGTTTTTCTCTACAAGGCACAAAGGTTGGCAGAGTTTAACGCCTCGTTTAGTTTCAAACGAGATAGATTCAGTCAACGATAAGTACTTGAGAAGTTCTAGTGAAACACTAAGGCTTTATCAAAGTTATCGGGTACGTTAAAACTGTATAACACGATAACAGCTGCGTTCAATCAAGGATAACAAGCTATATGTAATTATTTAAATCCTTAAAGTGGATGAAGAATGCTTTTTTTGCCGACACAATCGATCGTAAAACAAAAATTACTATTTAGAACCGGCAGTTTCTATAGCGTAGAGCCGGCTACTCTAGGAGTTCATTTTCTGGCAAATCATTATTAAATGAGCTTTTTGTTCGTTCGTGTGTTCGTTTCATAGAAAAAGAAATACTAATCAATCTTGTAAGTATGGGGTTTTGAATACCATGCTAGGTTATAAGAGAAATATAACAATAGATATAAAAAACATCACTAGTTTTACAGCTATTTTCATATACTATCAGAATATTTACGGAGTAATGTAAAGTGACCGTAAACTCATCATTAAAAATGGAGAGTGCTTACTTTTCTTACCTTATATTTATGGCTCTAAAATTAATGAATGCTCCAGTTTCCCGCAGTATTGAATTAAATTTTAATTACTTTTAAAATAAATCAACCTATGCGAATTTCTATCAAACTGTTTGTTAATGAACCATATAAAATTACAAACAAAAATGCTTTCTTAGTTGAAACTAGAATAATATGGAGCTCATACCAACTCATACCAAAATAGTTCTGAACGATAATATATTCAGATCGCAATAGTATTTGTAGCAATCGGTGACAGCTGCATTAGGAAGTAGGACATTATAATTTATGGGTCATATTTGTACAGCAACTGTTTCCGTGACAATTGTCGGAATTCTAGTGGCATCTGATACTATGTACAATTTTGCAAGCTATTAACAATGATGCGATGCATTGTTGTTTGTACATTTAAAAAACCCGGGCGTTAAACTAATTTATATCGTGAGCTGCGGGTCGTTATTTGGTCGGTTTATATCTGCGTAATAAATATGAATCACCTAAAACGTAGTACCGAGTTTCATCCTTATTTAAGTAAAGTGAGTTTAATTCTTATTTAAGTGAAACAGCTTGACATTTGCTTTTAGAAATTTAAATATCAAGCTATTCAATCTGTCACGTTTCGTGTTAAAAACCATGCAAGATTGCAATAAAGTTATAATTATGAAAAATCAAGGCGATATGCGTTTTTGAATATACAATGAAGTGTTATTAATAATGTCAGGTAACAACCTAATAGATTTTGTGGATAAATAGCAAATACAAACAACAATAAAAATTACCAGGTATCAAATAATTTACATCTATGCTAATATATTAAGCGACGGTTAAATTAAATTTAGCTTTATTAAGGATGATGTGGAATTCATTTCTTAATTCACGTGAACTTATGAAGAAAACAGAATAGGTAAGTATAATATGTCAAGATCGTGACCTTCAACAAAATTTTAAATATATGACGTAGTTAAAATTTTTAATGAAAATTCAAGTATAATTTTAAAACTTGATTGCCCTTCATTGTGCGTGATTACACGCACATGGCTGATGTTATCTTTTTGACAAATTATATAAGTATTCAATTTTTTCATCTTCATTACCTACAATACCTTTTGACAGTTATATAAAAGCATAGTGCTTGCCAAGCATGTTATTTTATATCTGTCAAGACATACAAATCATTTTATTGTTACAACAATATCGTGATATCATAGAATTAATAAATATCATATTGAATAGCTGTCATTTCACGAGCCTTTTATTACATCTTTATAAAACGGTTTATTTCGATAGAACTAAAGATAAGGGTACTTTGATCTTTGTTTGTGAAATATCTTTAAAATTTATAGTAGTAGATATTATTAGCAAATTTCTATCTGCTATCCTTCCTATTATCATTATAAGTAAAATTAATCAGATGAAACAAATGAAAATTGTTGCAGCAAACTGCTGCAGAGGTTATCGAATAAATAATAATATATATTTAAAGCTTATTTACTTAGTTGATAAGTTATTAAAGAGATCAACCAAAGAAAAAAACGTTTCCTTTCATAATATTATGTAGGTATTTAGCATGTCCATTGTCTGTACCATGTTTCGGAAACAGCAATGATAAATAGACAATAGAGAATGTGAAGCAATAGAAACGGCACTCACATTTGACTTCTAGACAGTTCAAGGAATTTTCCTGAAAGCTTTTCGATCTTTTATTTAAAGAGTAACCGAGTTAATACAATAGGTAGATAATATGAATGGGTCTCACGTTTACACAAGCTCGAGCTAGCCCAGGCGAGTCTGTCTGCACTATGAATATATTTTAAAGCCAACCCAGACAACGCTTGCGGACTTTTCTTTAAAAACGTGACGATGTAACGAATATTAAGTTCATAATATTTATCTCGACAACATTTTCAAATTTAATTTACGAGCGCAAAAACTGACGTTGAATATTTATGTGTTTAATATGAGTGTATATTTAGAACGGTTTCGAGAAGGAAACTTTACTGAAAAACATACCATTAAATTCGTATAGAGTATTTCCCCTAGTGGGGTATGGGGCAGATGCATTTTACATCTGTTTCACTGATCGATTTTCTTTAGAGGCGGGTATGTACGTGATCAGCCTTCTATGCACTGCCAGATTGCGAATTTTTTCCACTGGGGACGGGACCAAGGCCCAAGGTTGTAATACTGAAGCGCTAAGCTAAGCATTATATTTTATTGTTCTGAGAAGCCGGTAAAAATCTTATTATATCTATTCGACTATTAACATGAAAAATTCAATTAAAATTTAATTTGGCGCTAAGAGAAAAAGAAAATTGGGCCGAGATTTTTAGACACATTTAGATAGAACTAATAAAGTGCCTCAAATTAAGCTAATTCCAATGTTTCTTTCTGTTTTAATTTATTCAGAATACCAATTATAGGGATTTCTGTATAATTGACCAATTTTCTTATCTTTTATAATTTTTTGTATAATATTAAGTTACCTACCTTTTTGTTTTATTATAATGCTGTATTTTCTATGTAAGCTTGGTAGTTAGCTATTTGTTGGCACGCTATAATTTCAAGAAACTGTATGCATATAGTTTGCATTATATATTATCAAAAATATTTTCGGTATTTATGTACAAACTTCAATGTGTTTATTTTCGGTATTTATATACAAACTTCAATGTGTTTATTATTTTTCTTCGTAGTTATGTTATTCGGACAACCTATTAATTTGATATTTCTTCCACTCTTATTATAACGCAGAGTTATTCCGTCATTGTTATCTTAATTAATTTTCGCGTAGATTTATCTCATTATCTGTTCCAAAATATTTATTCAGGTTGGTAATTGTCCCTGAATTTCAATAATTTAAAAACAAACAAATTTAGAGCGAGTGGGTAAGGACAAACGTTTGGGAACTTTGTATTTGCCTAATTAACTACATTCAGGGGACCCTTTCCTGATTAGATCACGTATCGAGAGGATCAAAATGGATCTCCGAGTAAATAGAAACTTAGTTTTATTATTGTTTCACAAAGATAAATTGCCGACGAACAGAAGACGATTGACAATGCCTTCAAAGTTTCAATTGAATATTGTATAAGTTACAGCTGATAATTGAATAAATAAAGCTGTTATTGACTTTCATTATAGTGTTGTACTGCCGTCTCGCTGTACGGCATAATGCTGTTATCAGGAATTAATGAATTTTAAAATTGCACCCCATGCAAAATTGTTTAAAATTGTAATTTTTAAAGCGCTTACTGCTTCTTTACGATCAACATAATAAACGTTGTGAAAGGTAATAACTGGAATTGGTGTCTCAATGATTAAACTTAAATCGCGAACGGAAAACGCGAATACAATATTCCGTTTACAGACTACAATGTCTGCCTGGATTCATTGAGTATTTATTACACTGGAATTGCTTCAAAAGCTTATATTTACATCCGGGACATTTTCATATTTCATGACGAGTGATAATTCAAGTAAAGATAATGTTTTAAGCTCGTGTGTTAAATTTAGGTCAAACGAGAAACGAATTGCCGTGTCGGCCAGCGAGCGCTGACTCGTGATGAATACTCGGTAATGAAGCGATGTTATACGCTGAATGGAAAGTTTTTCAGAGCTCGCAACGCTCGTTCGTTGTGCACACCTCGATTAGCCTTAAATTTGAAAGAACATTAGCACATTTTCGCAGAAATATTTAGTCGTTATTCATGCGAAAGTGCCAACAACTTATTTAAATTATTCACGTTCGCAACACGCTATGTGTCATTTTGCGCCGTGATAGACGAATGAGGTGGGAGGTAAAATGAATATTAGTCCACTTTAGTACTTAAGTTGTAGATTTTTTACATGAATTTTTACTCTATACGGATATGTCCGACTTTGTTGAGTTTCTTATGCGATTGTAGAAGGAAAACAACATAAAACTACCACGTAAAAATGAATTTCAGGTTCAATTATATATTTTATTATCTATAGTAAAGCAATTTTTCAATTTCACTTTCAAAATTATATTTATTAGTTATCTAATACTTCCACTTATTATCTAATAACCTACTTAATTTAGAAAACCTCCATGATTACCGTATTAATTACGTTTATATACAGCATGAATATATTACCTTCCGCCGTTCTACAATTGCCCATTTGATTTGATCCATCGCGATAGCATTCCGGCCGAGTGTCCAATAACACATTAAGCGCAGTTTTTGTCAACATACGTTGTAGGTTTGATTAAACCAATAAATCCCGGGGCAGCGGTTATCTCCCATTTCTGCGCGAATTAAAGCGACAGAGCAGGATTCGGTAGTAAATTGTCCACGAACCGCGGCTTTCTTCTGTTAACATCTTGCGTAAATAATTTAGCGCTTGCTTTGTTCTGAATCACAATTTAGGGGCTAATAATTCAATATTATTGTCGTGGAAAGAATGAAGATTTTCGGGATGGAATGTTCCTACTTGGGAACGTCTCTTGTTTTCTTAACGACTGAGTGAGGACTTATGCAAATTCCGTAATATTGTGTTGTTTAATCATTCTGTTTGTTTAAATCTATTTATGTATATAATTCCATTGTAATAATCGGTCTGTTAAAGATAGTAAAGAAAATCTATACAAGGAGGGCATAAGAGAAATAAAAGTCAAATCAATTCTCCATCAGTTCAGGATTTTAGTCTGAACGCGATTCATGTAAAAACTACTGTATGCATGATCAGTTTTCATTGCTGTATAATTTTAATCTAGCGGAAGGTAGGGTTTATTACTTACTGCGGAGACAAAGTCGTAGGAAAAGTTTAAATATTTATGTTCCCATTTTTATTTTTCAAAACA
Source organism: Colias croceus (assembly GCF_905220415.1). NCBI lineage: Eukaryota > Metazoa > Arthropoda > Insecta > Lepidoptera > Pieridae > Colias > Colias croceus. Next base: position 7,367,742 of record NC_059542.1, read on the forward strand.
ATTATGCTATTTCACGCACGATTTTTACGTATTATTCTGCAACTCGAAGTCTACAGTGTGCTGGATCACAGAAATTCTAAAATTACAATCTTCTTAATATACAGGGTGTCCCAAAAAGTAGTGATGAACGGAAGCTGGGAGGTAGAGGACCTAGAGAGCTATCCGAATCACCCCCATGTATGTTATGCGATTTTTCGTAATTGCGGAGATATGACGTTTTTTTCAATTTTTCACCTATCGCCGAGTACGATGATATTTTAACTCATGGTGACGTCATTTAAAAGACAACCTTTTTTGTGATGTCACACTTACATTGAGCAACAGCGGGGTTATTTTAAAAATTTCTGGTTATTAAACACCTTTTTATTGGTTTTAATTTGTTTTTGTTAATCATCGTGTTAATTCAATTTTTGCACTTACCACATTTAGATTTCAATTTTTCGATTGAAGCCTTCTGAATAATAAAATGAAATTTTCAGGGTAGCTACCTGATAGATAGAGCAAGTTTTTAAAAGCCAAACGAGAACCTTTTTTATGTGATTTTATTTTTTTACGGGCCTTATTAAATTGAAAAAAACGTCATAACTCCGAAAATACGAAAAATCGCATAACATACATGGGGGTGATTCGGATAGCCCTCAAGGTCCTCTACCTCCCAGCTTCCGTTCATCACTACTTTTTGGGACACCCTGTATATAAATCTCGTGTCACAATGTTTGTCCTCAATGGACTCCTAAACCACTTAACCGATTATAATAAAATTCGCACACCATGTGCAGTTTGATCCAACTTGAGAGATAGGATAGGTTTTATCCCGGAAATCCCACGGGAAAGGGAACTATGCGGGGTTTTCTCTGAAAACGCGGGCGAAGCCGCGGGCGGAAAGCTAGTAAATATATAATGTATGCTTTTATCAATCGAACACAGTAACTAAACTGCATCAATATGCTCACGTAACACGAATACATACGTGAGAACAAACAAAGGTGGCGAGGGCTGATCAAGTTGGCTTCTCAAAATTAACGGCGTTAACGGCCTCTTCGCTCGATAGCCATAAATTACGGTCAGAGTTGATCCCATTCAGATAAATCAAACGTTGGATGGAATGGAAATTCGATTATGTCCTTTATATTCGCATTAAATGGTCAGTGTGTTTGTAAATTCTGTTTGATTGAATAACTCGGCACTTGATTAACGTGATACACTTATTTTATTTTGACGGTAGTCCGTGAATTCGCGATTTTATTTTTACTCCGTATCAGGTTATCGTAATCGATTTTTTTTTACTGTAGATAGGGAAGCGCTTGACCACAATCTCCCCTATTGTAATTTGTAAAGCGAAGATTTGGTCTAAGATATTTCCCGTTCTCTCTACGCTTGAATGATATTAAAATAATATTGTTTAATAATATGTACTAATCTTAATGTACATTTTACGTTTAGATTTTTTTTATCTAATAAGTTCACGTAACCATACTATTTCACATTAATGATTTATTATTAATGACTCAATTAACGATGTAATTTTAAGCTATTGCATAGCTTCTATCGCGGGCCTTAAGCGCGGGGACCGAATCTAGAAATTCCGTAACGAAAAAACCTCACGCTCCCCACTCCGACGGGCGGAGGTGTGGCTTGAAGGCATATAGCATGCAATAGCTTTACCGCGGCCGCGGCTGTCCCCGAGTGCCACACGTCGTTTTTTTATGTTTCAGGCGTTAAAATCCGCACAATGTCCACATAGGGACAGAATGTAGGCAGAAGCTGTGAAACCTTTCTTTCATTGCTGTTCTGTTGACAGATATTATAACAAGGAGAAACCGCTCTACCACGGATCGTTTTATTATGACTGATGTCATGCGCAGCCAGAGAACCATAGTGTTTTTCTTTTTTAAATCAATGATATCATTTTATGTATTAAATAAATTAATTTCTATAAAGATGACATTGAATTATTCACTGATAAAAGATTAAAAAATTTACAGGTATGGCCACAAGGTTAACTAATTAAACAAAATTATTGAGGTATAATTTCGTTAATATTTAAAACAGATATTACATGTTGCAGTGTTTCTTTATCCTAATCCTATCAAATGTAACTGTGCTTTGTTGTAATTAGAACATGTCAGATGTACCTAACATTAAATTGTCTAGTTCGGAACTTCTACAATACTTGTAGTTGGCAATGAATGGGATAAATGTGTTCTTTGAAATACTAGCAAGTGTCCCTTGTTTCGCTTTAGTTTAGAGAAGTATAAGCTCCTAACCAGTCATATAGGATATCGCATTTGTATTCTATTACATGCAATTATAGGCAAAGGTGTTTGATGCATGTATGGGCTATTTTAGACGAAAAAAAATCGACTTATACTAACTAAGACTGTCAACGAAATTTCATATCAAGGGTTTTTTTATTAAGTGATAGATCCTTAAAAAACCTCGAACTTTAGGTAATGAAATAAATAGCTTTTTTTCTTGTAGGTATCAGAGTCCAAGTTTCAATTTCTCAACGCTCCAACACACACATCCTCACATTTTACAATGACAGCGAAGCGACGAATAAATAGCATATTATGACAATACATGGACATTTTGGGGTCCCGAGAATATGGTACAAGTGAACTTTTCACATAAATCAGAGGTCTAACTTTATTCAAACGACTCTCTGGCGACATTCGTTTGGAATCCACGTCAAACGAAACTTCGTATGGGAAAAGCTTCTTTCTAAGAGTGCGAGTTACTTTGCGGAGTCAGTTTGTCTTATGAACACGTTACTCGTTTAACATTAAGAACGAGACGAAATCGTATTTAACTTTTTAGTTCCATTCTCGAGTAAGATTAAAAAATGCCTTCATTATAAGTTCTTTGTTCAAGATATGAGAGTACGTGAGATGTTTCATTGTTTATGAAGATAGTTCGAATAAAGTATGTAACTTTTATTTGAATGAAACTATGGAATGAAACATGCAACTTCCCCATTTATTCTGTAAGTATGAGTTGCAATAGCATTGATCAGAGAGATGTGATGTACATGTTATGCTTACTCCGAAAATTGGAATTAATTAATTGTAAAATCCTACTATTAATTAATTGTAAAATCCGAACACTTTTGCATTTGGTACATTTTATCACCATACCTAACCCCTCTTTGTTCTATCGTGTATTTTTTATTCAAACAAACTTTAATTATTAAATATCAATTGGTTTAATGAAAATTAAAATATGACATGAAAATTTAGCATCAAAGAAATGTCTGAAATAGGTATTTCATTTAGTACATTTTTTTCTTAGGTACGACTTACAAAGTTAATCACCAATTTTTTGGTTTGAGAGGATGGAACAGTAACATTAAGCACTACCCCGCCTAATCTGACAAACGCTGGCGGCCATATTGAATTGGCGGGAAACGCTGCACATGTTCAATTAAATTTTATCTGCTTTTACTGCATTCATATTGCAATTCCAAATTGCAATCGTTGACGCGCTTTGCGATATTGCAAACATTGTATTTTTCAATTATGTCGACGTTCGCAATTCATTTTAAATTTTTACTATTTAAATAATCGGATACGTGATGTTCGCTTACAGAACAAAATTACAATAGTTTACAAAAAGGGTAGATATCGTTTTCATTTTCATTAATTTAAAATAATGTTTTGTTTTTGTTTCGCTGGATACAGGCATTGGATAGTTTAAAGCAACAAAATAACATCTATGTATTTTTTTCATTAAATAATATGTTGGTTTTGTACCTATTTCTTCTAAAGTTTTTATAAGTAAACCGTAGCTTCATTTTATGAAATATTCAAGATTCTGGATCAACTAATGCGATTTCAAATAACAAACAAAAATACTTTATTGTGCACAAAATAACAAAAGTAAATATTTAATAGTAATAGAGACAGTTGAGCACAACAGGCGGTCTTATCGCTAAGACAACGATCTCTTCCAGACAACCTGGTGGTCTAGGAAAAACAATGTAAGTATAAGTTTATGGGCAAGAGGTGCATTTACTTATAAAGTTTAAAATACATAAATAAAATATTATAAAGTAAGTAAATTTACTAAGTTGTTATAACCCTAAAGTTTAATTTAATTAGAAAAGTTTGAAATAATTTCAATGTGTTAGAAACTTTCCATTTTAAAATTATATATCACGCGTCGTTTAAGCCCACTTAAACATTTTGAAATTAATTTGTTTGTAGTATAATTTCTAGCGTATGATTGTTGTATTTTAAAATTGAAATTTATATACTTTAGACCAGAAATTACAATAACTTCACTGTATTTAGTTTGTCTTACTGTATACAGTTTATGTAAAAAATAATTAATGTCGAAATTTCATCTGGTTTCTTAATTCTAAAACATAAAAATATTCGGAATTTACATGTTTCCAAAAACCGTGATGTATTAGAGCATAGCGTATACGAAAAATTAAGCCTTGCTTTTGTTCACGTTGCAAAAATCATTTCCTTATGACGAAAACTCTACATTATGCTGGTATGATATTGATTTCATAATACTATTTTCGCAATAAGTAGGTAAATGGTATTCGCATCAGGCGTCCGCGGGTCACAAACAGGATTTTAATAAAAGTTAATTTATTCAATAAAATACCACAGAACGGACCTTTATTCGTTACGGATCTGAAACTTGAATTCATTTAATATTCGTTGTCAATTGTTCGCAAAATGTTGAGAAAATTATGTAGAATAGTTTGATGTTTCTTGCATAAATTGAAGATAGATTAATTATCAATTTTGTTATGAATAGTATAAAGTATAAGGAAAACCTATAAAATAGAACGCAAGTTCTTACAATTATTACAATATATTTTTGTGTTCATTATAAAGCTTGATGCGTGACAGTCACATATAGAAAGGATCAAATAAAACAAATATATAAAACAACACACAGTAACAAACAGGAAGTTAAAATAGGTACATTTTCATTTAGAAGAACAGTCGCATAAAGCATGACATGAAATATTATTAAAATCTGTATCAAAACGAAAGGAACGGTGAACTTTAAATGAAATGTACGTTTCTCTGACTTTCTTTATTATTGAAACGTGGAAAGCCTTTTATCAAATGAGTTGAGATCGGTGCGATTGTAGTTCTTCAACTTCTTACGCTATTTCTTTAAAAAGTAATCATCAAAAATGTAAAATACCTAATGAAAATGAACGTTTGAATGTGTCCATTTGGTAGATAGTTATTATTCTATTGTATTTTTAGTTGTTATTAAGCATCCAATATTACTTAAACTAAGTGCTGATTTACACAGGGTCAGTAGACAAGTCAGTCGCGACGCCGAAATTCGGCGCCGCGACTGACTTTAGCTGTTTACATAGACTTCAAGCCTCTGTACTGACTTCAAATCTGTTTACACAAGGTTTTTTTTCGGGTCAGCACTGATTTGCCTCGAATTTGTAGTCAGTTACTGACCCTGTGTAAATCAGCACTAACACTAATTTAAAAAGATGTTCCGGCTTATTACTACCAATTACGAATAGCAATTATGTCAGATTGAACATTGTGTTCTTTTTAAATTCAAAATAATAAGACATTTTCGCACCTATTTCTAACAATAAGCCAAATAATTAGACAAAGGAAAATTAGCACAAGAGATCACAAGCAGAAATTATAAATGCCAAATAAAAATTGTAATTTACGCGAATAAAACTTGATCTTAAAAGTTGAGAAAACATACGGAATTCGAAATAAGTCAAGTCAAAACTCTCCTACAGATAACAAAGAGTATTCGAGTATGAAAGCATTTTGGCGAGGTTTCGTTGCAATGCCTACTGATTTATTTGAAAACTTATCTTCTAAAAGTCTGGTCCAGTAAGTATAAGAAGGAAACATATTTGGACGGCTGGAAAATGTTTAAAATTCAGATGTTTCAACGAAGTGTTAGTGTCACGCTATTTTTACTTTTAATTAAAAAAATAAATTATATTTGATATTATTATGTTTGATACATTTTACGTACAAAATATAAAGCATGATTAATATGAGATATTTATTTTAAGACTTCAAAAATCTTAAAATAAATATCTCATATTAATTGGATAGTTGAATTTATATTTTTGGTTTTATGGCATTCAAATGCTTTATAAATATAAATTTATAAAAAATAGAAAAAATTCGATCACGAGGCGGGACTCGAACCCGCATCCTTTCGCGCCATTCCGGGGCGGATGCCTCACCAACTCAGCCACTTCGAATCGAATTCTTTCTATTCTTTCAGTTTTATGTGTCTGAAGGGACACACCGCGCGCCATCTATTGAGATGATTAACAACCATTTCAACCAATATGAAGCACTTTTCAGTGAATACAATATTGTAACGATGGAACACGACCTTTTTTGTTGAATTTATATTTTTGGTTTTATGGCATTCAAATGCTTTATAAATATAAATTTATAAAGAATAGAAAAAATTCGATGTGTGTCCCTTCAGACACATAAAACTGAAAGACCCCCCTACATTACAAAAAAAATCGCGTCCTCTATAAAACGCCAGGTTAGGCCTAAAAATGTTACATTTCAATGGATTAATGTATTTGTTTACCGACGTAAAATTTTGACAGTTCTTGTATGATATCTGTAAAAAATGGTATGTTAGTAACCAAATCACTGGGTGAATAAGTCGGATATTGAAAACGCAGTCTTGAACATAATTAATAATTATGTATTTGTATAGAATTAGATTTTTCGAATTTAATATTTTTTTAAATTACTTTTTCCGCTTTACTTCTGGCAAAACAATCGCGGTTAACTTTTGTTCCTTTGTTGCCCATTGTGAACTGACACCAAACTGTGTTTACGTAGCAGATCCGTGCGTGAGCGCAAGCGACACAGTCTCCCCGTCTGACGGCCGAAGCGGGAAGCCAGACTAACGCGGATACGGGGGACACGGGGCGGCTCTTGGCTTTGAGTATTCTCAAATACATTATTATATAAATCTCATAACTAAAGCAATGTAACAGACCAACGCAATTATTTCGCAATTACATAACGTTTGCGAAATGCAGTCTTAAATAACCAATCAGAAGTTGTTAATATAGGAAATTTGAAACAGTATACCTCTATAAAGTTCTCTCTACGACGAAGCGATATTATATAATTATTCAACTACAACTTTACAAATTACATATCGGTGCATATGGTTATTATATTTTCAATATTTTAATAACATTGTAGATTATTACAAGCACTAGGCTTTTTTAAGTTATGTACCTAATTATTGACATAGAGTGAATAAAAATAGCAAAGTCTTCATTATTTTTATGTGACGTAATATATCATTGAAACAAATTTTGGCGGTGTTTAATAATAGAATGAAAGTAACTTTCTTTAATACATAAATCTTTAATACTTACAAATTCCCTCTTTATACAATAAATTATATTTCTAAGTTGCTGACACCCCTCCAATCTTTCCTCTCCGAAACTTTTTTCTTAAACTCTTCAATGTTATTTCAACCTTTCCCCTTTATAAAATTCAGTAAAAACTTCATCTCAATTTTGTTTTGAACATAATATAATTATAACTTTTTGAGTAATTGAGTCCGTAAACTCCGAACTACTTAAAATGATCGAGGTTAAGGATCATTGACTTTTGGAAAATCCTAATCAAGTTGTTTTTGAAATTGTATTGATACCAACATACAAATAAATTAGGTACCTACTTAAGATTTTAATAAAATTTTTATATTCAACTTTTAGTTTTATTTTTTTGACAATTATTTAATATTATGACTTTATATTCCGTCACTCCGCACTTGTCGCTTTTCGCAAAATTTAAATTAAAACTCAAATGTAGCAAGATACATACACAATGTATTATTAATTTTCAGTTCCATTATATTCAACTTTAGTAAGAAGTCGAAATTACTTTGTACACTCCCATTTCGGCAACGCATACTTAATATCTACATATTATAGTGTAGAGTTGGCAGCATAAATATCAATGTCGATAAATAACAATTGAATTGAACAATATTCAGGTACATTTTTATAGTTTTAATATTTCAAGGTCTCATCATGGCAATACCATCACGTCATGGAGTAAGGCGACGATTGTGATATCTTTGAATCTTGCCAAAGAAGTTTTACTTTTGACGCGTGTGATCGGCACGGCACACACGCTCTTTTTTTGATACTACTTATTAGTTTATTTCTATCAACAATTATACGCAGAACAAGAACCATCCAAAGTTAGTAAATGTTGCAATACAGATGACGAAGAAACTATTCCTAACATCTTACAGAAAGAAGTGGAGCAGGCCATTACAAGCCAAAAAATGGGCAAAGCACCAGGGCCAGATAAAATAACTAACGAATTAATAAAAGGAACAATGGAAGAGTTAGTACCAGTTCTGACCAAGATATTCAACGAGATCCTGACAAGTGGCTATATTCCAGAACAATGGACCAAATCCCACATAATATTATTATACAAAAAAGGAGATAAGGAAGACATTGGTAATTATAGGCCCATAAGCCTAATGTCAAATGTATACAAGGTTTTTGCAAAACTTATACTAAATAGAATCACCCCAATGCTTGACGAACAGCAACCAATTGAACAGGCGGGATTCAGAAAAGGTTTTTCAACTTTAGATCATATCCACACAGTCAAGCAGGTGCTGGAAAAATACAATGAATACAACAAAACCTTATATATAGCCTTTATAGATTATGCCAAGGCCTTCGATAGCATAAAACACGAGTACATATGGGAGACATTAAAACAACAAGGAGTACCGGCAGTATACATTAACATCATTACAAAAATCTACTCAAACAGTAAAGCCAGAATCCAATTAGAGTCTCTAGGTAGAGAATTCAACATAGAGAAAGGAGTGAGACAGGGCGACCCGCTCTCACCCAAACTATTTTCGGCAGTTCTTGAGAATATTTTCAGAAAATTAGACTGGGAAAATTTCGGTCTAAATATAAACGGAAAAAAATTGAACCACCTCAGGTTTGCGGACGACTTAGTCCTTTTCGAGGAAAATCCCAAAAATTTAGAAGTCATGATTCAAGGCCTAAACAATGAAAGTCTGAAAGTCGGATTAAAAATGAACGCCGAAAAAACTAAACTTATGACAAATGACCAAAAAACGAACATAAAAATTGGATATAAACATCTCGAATATGTCGAACAATACACATACTTGGGACAGGTTATTTCTATCACAGAACAAAATATAAAAGAGATAAATCTGAGAATAGCTATTGGGTGGAAAAAGTACTGGGCCCTAAAAGAAATAATGAAGTCTAAAGACCTTGGAATGGCGATAAAAACAAAAACTTTTAACACATGTATACTGCCGTGTCTGACTTATGGCTGCGAGACCTGGTCATTGACCAAATCGCTCAGGGAAAAACTAGCCATATGTCAAAGGGCAATGGAGCGAAGTATGACAGGCGCACGAAGACAGGATCGGATTAGAAACACAACCCTAAGATCGAAAACGAAATTGATAGATATACTCGAAAGAATAGACAAACAAAAATGGCGATGGGCAGGGCACATGATGCGTGACAAAAATGAGAAATGGAGCAAGGCTACAACAGAGTGGTACCCAAGAGATGGAAAACGAAATAGAGGAAGGCAAAAAGTAAAATGGGAAGACGATCTGAAACTGACGGCAGGTGCAAAGTGGAGAAGGGTGGCAAATGACAGAAACCAGTGGAAGTTTTTGGAGGAGGCCTATGCCAACAGGCACACTGAAATTAGAGACATATTGTAAAATAAACTAAAATTTATTTATGTATAGTGTTAGATTATGTTGAATTGTTTACTGATTTCAGAATAAAGGGCTTTATTATTATTATTATTATGTATCTCAGTTCCATAATACACGGGTACCATCATAAGGAAAGTACCCGGTCCTTTGGAAGGCTTACGTGGGGACACGGATCCAACACGCAGAGGCCCTTTCGAGAACTTTACTGTGTTGTGGGACACCAGCCGCAGCCTGCCCATGACTGCACTATAGAGATACAGCCCTGGGCAGTCCGCGGCCGATGTAGGACTATTGCAAGATAAGGAAACAAAATAAACTGGGCTATGGAATGGGATGTTAATGGACCGGAATTAAGGACTATGGAAGACTATGGCACCTGCCTTTCTACTAAGATATAGCAAAAAATTGTTGGCAGGTGGTGACTCGCCCTCTCACTGTATGGGCCCCCGAAATAAGTCGCTGCAATAGTGCGACAAGGGGGCAACATATTGTGAGCAGCTAAGGGTGGAGAGGCGTCCCTGGACTTTAAACTACGATCACGCGCTCCCTGAGGGTCCAGCATCACGTGCCCACTCGCCACTTACGCTTCGCATCCACCCTTCGAGCTAAAAGCTCTCGCGACTCCACTCTGGCCGGCCGGTTAAGGCAAGCCAGAGGTGGGGGTCCTGTCCTCGTCAGGCTTCACTCCGACCGGCCGGTGAAGGCAAGCCGGAGATGAAGACAGGGGCCTCCCCCGGGAGCGCTCGGTTCCCGCGGGGTCGCTACTCCCCGACACCCCGCCACAAGGTGTCCTGCGGGTTGACTGACTGCACGGGTGAAATATCTATTGTCACGTAGACCATAGATATTTCAACCGTGGGCGATGGGGTCGTCACATCCCTACGCCCTTATTATTATTATTATTAGTTTATTTTTGGTTAAAGAAATAAAATCGGTATTCAATGGCAATGGTATTCCATTGAATATAGGTAGATTTATATGACATTTTTCTATTCTATGTGCGTAGGTGTCTGTCTATAGACGTTTCCGTATCAATCTGATTAAAAGTTGTTTTTATAACAAAATTGTTCGTTAAAATGAAATTAATGAATAATTAGATAAATCTCTTGAGAAAATATAGTTTTATATTGCTTTGAAAAATTTAAGTTATTTCCATAGTTCAAGAAAGATTTGTGGTTTTCGTGAATATCTTTAATGTTATGTTATGTTATTAATTTATTATTTAATTAACAGTTTTATGTACCATTACACATTTTACAATCATATAATATTAAAAGAAAAGGAAACATTCACAGCACATAAGGCAACCTTATCGCTTATCAGCGATCTCTTCCAGGCTGCCCAAGGTAAAGGATAAAGATTAATATTAAATGGGTACACGGGTGGCAATGAAAATAAAGATAAAAGAGAGTAAATAAAATACATATTATATGAAAATATGTTATTGGATCGTATCTACCAAATAGCTAAGTAGATTTTAACAGCTAACGTGGTATAATGGTTGTTTAAAAAATAAAATACGCAGATTCGAAATGAAACAGAATAAAAAATTTGTGTTAAAAGTTATCGATGGAACTTGCACATCTCTACCAGTTGCAACAGTATAGCTGCTCATGATGTTTATGATCTGAAGTGATGTTACTTTTAAAGTTCTCTTTGTGTTATATTTTTTTGCTTTAAAGTTCTCGTTGTGTTGAATTCTTGTTTATTTAAATCAATTATAATTGGTTACTTTAGTAATTACAGTGTTGTCTAATGTCTTATTATGTATCTATTAGAGAGGTATGTATCGGTATGTGTGGGTAGAATATAATATTTTCAAAGGAATATTGCTATCTCTAGTTGTTAGAGTATAATCAATGTAAACTGAAACAATTTAGCTTTACATATAAATGGTTATACTTTACGAAAACCTCAAATACACACAAAATACTGTCACGTATTCAAGAATATGATATAATAAAGTTACCTTGTCATCTGTCACGCAAAATGGGACATCGGGATTTTTGTTACAAAAATACTGAAATTATCACGTGTAACGCATAATAAATACGGCTTGAATACGGCTATATAAATATCAACATAATATCTTATTAACCACGATATGCCTTTTCAATGTTATTTTTGAACATTAAATCGAATACATTTTATTGTATTAAATATTAACATTTTTTTATGCTACTTTACATTTACATGCTTCCTTTACCCATACTACAATAAATTTATTTATAAATCCCTAAATTAATTTTATTGCACCACCATGAATAAGCATTCTCAATTAAATATTATAAAAATAGAATAGCTAATCACAATTTAGAACTTCCTGCAAACAAAGTTATATTAAGCCTGTGGATATGAGAGCAAATTCATACTGCAGCTGAAATTATTCAACTTGTGTAATTTAATAAAACAAATCATTGACTTTAGAACTACGATTCTAATTTAGCAAGCGTCAGATAGCTCATACGGTTGGATATAATTTAACCCTTAAAGTCCGCTGGGATGAGTGATTTCTATCATTTCACGACTGGTCACAGAGGCTTGATGTGGCTGGTAATTGCAGCGCGTTATGTAATCCGTTTCGATGTTTACGAGATGGTGTGTAGTACAGACCTGAAATTTATGTTAGAAGAGCGACGTGGTCACGCTATGCATGCGTAATAGGTGTAGGTAATGAATTCATCTATTATCAACGTTATTTTAACACCCAATACGAATTAGGCCCTGTTGTTAGTATCGAATTAATGGCATTTTCATTTGATTTTAATATTAATTAAACTTTATTACGTACGATGTACCTATGTTGAAACACAGTACGAATTTAAATGATTGTAGAAAATATACCAACAAAAAAAATCTTTGAAATGCAAGTCGTTTGCTGCCTTTTAAAGGAAATGTAGATACAAGCTTGTGGTCTGATAAAAGCATATGACTGGATGAAAATATTATTTGAGTGGTTTGCTATTCGCTGATACCGATGGAATGAGCAAAACCAATACAATCTGACCTGGTTCAAATCTAAGAGAGAATCTATAAAAACGTGTTTTCAAATTCTCACGCAAAAATGTCAATTTACCCTCTATCTGTGCCAAAGGAAAATATTATGAGGAAATTTTGTTATTGCAGGAAATATTCAGGACTTCTGGAAGATGTCACCTCGCAGTTGAGTTCATGCTTTTATGTGACGTAATTTATTTATTTGGTGTGATATAACTCTGAATTTGAATGCTGTTATGGATGCTTGGGTGGCATACATTTGCAGTAAAGGTATTTTCTATTATTACAATTCCGGCTTCTTGAGGAAAGAAGAAAACTTTTATTGTTAAGCTATTGCATAGCTTCTATCGCGGGCCTTGAGCGCGAGGACCGAATCCAGAAATAGCGTAACGAAAAACCTCACGCTCTCCACTCCGACAGGCCCGGAGGTGTGGCTTGAAGGCATGCTATGCAATAGCTTTATCACGGCAGTCCCCGAGTGCCACACATATTTTTTTTGTATTTTTGGTATAGTATCAGCATGAAGCGCCAGAGGCCTGATCATTTTTGTCAATTTTTTATTGCTAAAAAATTAAAAAAAAGCCTTTTTTAGTATGATTATTTTTAATTTAGGTATAATGATGTGTTCGAATGGTAAACGAGTATTATGATAGTTTTATTTTTTTTATAGAAAATTGTTTTTAAAAACAGGTACAAAACATCCTCTCTACATGCAACTTCGAAGTATTTTCGTTATTTGTAGATTCTTTAACAGCTATGAAAATCCCATTTCTAAAAGTTATAGGAAAAACCGCCTCTAAAGACTAGTTTTCAATATAACGAGACGATGGGAAACTAAATTTGAATCTTTTATCACAAAAGCTTTAGTTCATTGTTCAAGCGACTTCATTATGGATCAGACTATCAATGCAGATTATCTGGTTTCAATATCGATAACCGATACTGAAAATATTGTTAGACGTTTAATGAATTCAGTTACTTACAGATCCGTAATAGGGACTTAACAAGGCATTGAGTTGTACCTATCGTTTATTTCAATAATAAAGAGGTAAGTTTAATGCAGCATTCATTTCATAGTCTTCATTATTTACAAAATAGAGTGAACATAAATTTTTAACGTTTATTGATGAATAAGACGCAGTTAAAAGTAAATCTATGAAACAGACACAAATATATATTAGATACTCGATTGTCGTGTCAAATCTTCCAACGCCAACCGCCTAAATGGCTCGATCATGCCAAATTTTTCCGAGTATATAATAAGCTACTTCACAGAACGTTTATGACTGCCGAGTCAATTGCCGAGTAGGAAAAATATGGGCGCTCCTGTACGAAAAAAAATCCTCAATCTAAGAGTAACTAACTGCCTAAATATTCCTTCAAATAAAAGTTACAACAACAACGACATCCCTATTTACAGCAATGTCCGAAATTTTCCGATACAGGACTAAACATACGCAAAGCAGGCGTCCGCGGGGCAACTTTGTGAAGTTTGATAAACTATAATTCAGCTAGTTGGGCACGAAGCAACTGTCGTGTTTTGTGAATACATTAGACGTCGTAACAAGAAGCCAGAACTCGTGACCCCAGAGGAGACCCTTAGGGAAATTATTGCGCTACTTCCTGTACTCTATGATACGGATAATAAAAATGTTTTCTGCTCTTTGACTTCATTTAGTGAATTTCATATTGTGTTATATTGTACGGATCCGGCGAAGTGAATCGGGCTCTCGATTGAAGTGTTCCGTAGTAAAATGCTAACATTAGTATTATTTTGTATAATTTAGTAGCATTTTTTATTTTAAATTGACGATTTTTTTCAATCCCTGAATGATAAATTTTTTCTTCTTTATAAAAACTACACGAAAAATACACTAATATATTTTTATAAGATACATTTAATGTCTAAATACAATTCAGAGTTATTTTATTTTAAGAAAACGTTGCTCTAAAACTGAGGCAAAAATTTTATGTGCCTTATCAAATTAAATATATTCTTCTCAGTTTTTATTCTATATGAATAATATAGGCTATGCACACAAGTATCTAAGGAATTAATTTATATTGCGTACACAATCCATATACAAAGTTACTAGACGATCAAATTCTCCTTATACATTACAAAGCAAGTAGGTAAATGAAAACACGTGAATCAATATTCGACCAATTGTGTATATTAATTTTACGGCGTTGTTATTTAAGTATCTAATAAATTGTTTACGCTTCGTATCAGCTAATACATGAAGGCATTCATAAATCGTGACCCTAATCATTTTACTACGTTCCACGTCGCTTCAATATTAGAGGATCTTAATTTTACAATATAGCAGTGGAAATTTATACTACACTATGACCGCAATAATACAAGCAAATCCTGTAAACAACGACCGGTGAAATTAAGTCGGATGTACCCTAAATGTATTTAGAATTTAATAGGACGTGCCTCAGGAGGAAATATTAACAAGCAAGTGCTTATGATAATGATTTTCTACACCATAAACGCCGTCACGCAAGAATAACGATCGGATCTCGAGAAATTACCATCTCTGCTGATAGGCAGCGCCTTGGGTAGCGCCTTGTATTATTTTTTAATCAAGCCAAAGAAAAGAAATTTCTCTTTGTGTTGTTGGTTCTTTCACGGCCTGTGAATAGTGCGAGTTGAGCGGTTTGCCGTGAATTGGCTTGGGGAAGTATAGAAGTACTTCACTCCTATATAAGAGGACTATACTAATAGTGTGATATTGCTTAGATAGAAGCAGACATAAATAATACCATAAGCTTTTTGTTAAGTTAAGCTTTATCCTTATCTTAAGCTTTAGCTTAAACTTACAAAACGATACAAATTGTTCAAATCCATAATCACATTTATTAATACCTAAATAAATCTTTAATTGCATCTAAATATCGGCGTTCGTAGGGTTCAATTTTCAAATGATTGCCGTGTCCGTAAATTTATAAAATAATTCATTGTTGTGTATGTTGTTTTTGAGATACATATAAGGTGATATTCAGTATTAATACCTATATTGATTAGAACTAACCTCCTAATACATCCAGTGTTATGGGCTTAGGCCGTCTATGTAAGTTTAAGACTTAAAACTACATCGGCCGAAAATTGATGGATGTACATTTTACAGTGTAGAGAACTGTTGAATATCGTAAAAGTTCTTGTAAAATTATTGCTAATAGTATGTTAATTTTTAAGCATTCTTTCATATTTCAATTATTATAATTAAGCTTCTATAACTCTAGATTGTTATTAAAACCAAATCATTAAATCCATCGTTCATTTAAAAACCAGAGAGTATAATAGCGTAACTCTTTTATTGAATAACAAACATTGTTTTCATTTACTCTGTGAAAAAGTGTAAATGAGTTTCAATAAAATATTTCGCACTGAGTAGCGTTCAGTGAACGTGCTTTGTCTACAGAATCATATTATCTTCTTTATTGACAACCTGTTTGAAACATTAACCCCGGCGAGAAATCGTCAAATATTTTACGACTGAAGACTGCTTCCAATATTTAGTAACGGAATTTTTATGAAGCAAATGAAATACTTTAATATTTTATGTAATTCATACTTTGTATTGTTACTCCGTGTTACCACATTTCGATTGACATAATAATAAAAACTGCAAGAGAACACAGGTGGTTTTTTATTAAATTGGAAAATTTCTTTATGAAAACTTTGATAATATCATTGAAACAAATCATTTCTTTGTCACTTTTGAACATACGTACGCGAAGTCAGAAGAAGCGAAATTATTGGTAAATTAAATTATTTCAAAAACATACTTTTAAATTGAAACCCTTAATAATGTCTTAGTTTTTCTGTTTCTTCCTGGTATCTTTACAGTAGGATGAGCAATTACGAACCGTTTTCATTAAATATGATTTATAAGCACTTGTATATTCCTCTAAATAAAAATGAACATTTGTATTTGAATTTAAACCAAATCTCGTTAGTAGTCTGCCTACTGTTTCACGTAGCCAACACCAGGGACGAAAGATTTTACTCCTTGTTTCGACACTTAATGATTTATTTGTTTTACAAGTACTTTGGTCTTAAACTATTTTCATGGCAAATTTCATCCAAATCGGTGTTCCTTTTAGTCGAGAAAGCGTAACCTACCCGAACAGAAACACAGCTGCCTTTCGCATTTGTAATATTAGTAGGTATGTGAGCTTTCGTTAAATATTTTCTAGCAGATAATATAAAATAAAAAAAGAGAAAAAACATACGATAAAAGTCGCAATATTCTCGAGAAATATGACCAGTGTTTGGTCGTGACATACTAATTAACGACTAATTGGCCAAGCTTAATTTATTATAGATTTATTATTTATTATTATTTACTTATAATACCTATTTCTCTGGACTGAGTACCTATTGTTTTCGAGTTTATCTTATTTAAGGCCTTGTTTTGGAAAATAATAAATTATTATACATATTATGTTCCTATTGAAAAGTATTTTTTTGTATTTACTCGACTGAATCAGATACTTTAATATACTTTATATGACTATCATGTGTCATGCCTTTATAGTGTAAGTATGTGTGTGTATTTCTCTGGCACGCTTGGCTTATCTCTTGAGCGATTAAGATTCGTCAGAGTAAGAATGACAATGATTGCATAAAATAAAATTTCTTATCTTTGCACAATAAGTGCTCTTATTTAGTTAGGTACGTATCAGGCGGTCACGAGTTGGTCAGGAATGCGCCCCGGAATGGCGCGAAAGGATGCGGGTTCGAGTCCCACCTCGTGATGATGAATTTTTTATATTCTTTATAAATTTATATTTATAAAGCATTTGAATGCCATAAAACCAAAAATATAATTTATTATATTATGTTTTTAAAAATCTCGAGTTTTCTTTATATTTCAATTTCAAATTCACCCATTGTATAGGAAATTGAATGGTCTTGTGTAATTTAAATAACTTCATCTTCCTTGCCATTGGAATGTAATTTCATCGAGTTGTACATAAATATATATGTTATGCCAAAATGTACTTTAATGGTAATATACATGAATCAGAATTCTTTAAAACTACATTTAAACGCTACCATCTACTGCGTAAGAACTGAATCAAACCATTAGTCTTACCGCCAAATGTAATTAAAGATATCGATAGCATTTGTTCTGAAACTCTCGCTCGAAAATATTTAGATATACATATGGAGACGACACCGCCTACATCACTTATGTTCCGCTCAACATACGCCATATGACGTAACTGCACGCTCATTTTTTTATTTGTTTTAAAGTGAAACGCATCAAATAAGCCTTCGTGTGTGTTACGATATTGCACAAATAATACGGAAAAGTGCAAAGGAATAACTTTCATCGGTAAGTACGTAACTAGATAATAATTTTTAAAATTTAGTTAGAGCAAAAAAAATGGCGCACAGATTTTGTTCGTGGTATCTCCCCCATACGTAGTATTATTATCTCAATGCTCGAAAATAATTCCATAAGAACTTCTTAATTGGGAATACACAGTTAGTCTGACCCGAAGATAAGTATCATTCAGTCCCATCAAAAATTCAAGTTCGAGAAAAAACTTAATTGCATATTTTAAAAGAAGAAAATTAAAATCAATTTCAACAGCATCAATATTCCATTTGCCGTTCGTTATGATGGCATACCGACAAAGAGATTTTATTGAATAAATTAAAATAAATTTGAAAGAAAAAATGTGAAGCGTGCTTCGAGTCAAGGCTTTTAATGTTTTAATAACATCCTCATTAGCTCTCTCTACGTAATTAATAATTAATGAATTGAACTTAATATTATATTAAATGGATTTTTCGTATTTATTATATTCTTAACGATTTTAATTTCAACCTAGAAAGGTTTTATTCCTTACAAAATAACTTTATATGTCTACTTTCAACAATAAAATAATAATCGACTCAAAATAATTATTAACACAACTAAGCACAACCAAAACGACCGTTACGTCCGAGAGCCCAACGGAAAAGTGTGTCAAATCCGCTCACCGCTGTTCAGCTCATTTTTATAACCACCCACTCGGTTCGGGTTGCCAGTTGGGAATTAATGTATAACAATATGATAATTGAAAAACATTAGCACAAAAGATTCTCCTACAATTGAAGAAAATTGAATCGCTAGGAAGACGATGATCATAATTATTTCAAGATACTTATCATTGAATCACCAAATATTTTTAAATGTGGTTTACGGAAGAGTTATAAATACTTTTAATGTAAATGACATATTATTATACAGAATAAAATAAATAAAAAAGACGGGTTGCACTCTGGGAGTGCCGGCAGAAGTGAAAACTTGATTATTAACGTTCAGCATTTTTGATATTTTGGAATGGTATCCGTCTTACGCAATATGCATGGAATATAAGGGTAAAAAAAAACATCCGTCTTACGCTTTTTCGATCAGGCCACGTGTTCTGACGCGAGTTTAAGATTTTATACCCAACGCCGCTAAAGAAGTTTTCACTTCAAAAGTTTAGTTTTAACCCCTCCGATTATATTATTTTCACCCAAACAAAGAAATTAATGCGGAAGCAATATTCAATACCAATCTTTATAAATTTACATTTAATAAGTATAATACATTTAGAAACGGATTAAAAAAGGCTTAAAACAAAATATAATGGCAAATGTGCTAATTTATAGCTCATATGGAAATTGTTGCTATTTTTTGTTAGTTGTAGTAAAGAGGCTAATATAATACTTATTTACAAATTTACTATAAATAAATGTTGTAAGAATGAACATAACAAAAAATATGCCTTATGCTTAAAATATATGCATTTAGGCGTGCACATGCATTTGTAGGTATTGTTGATGTGAACGGAATTATTTGCTTTGTATATGGCGTACCCTCGCACATACCTTATTGAATTTTCGAGTCAGCCCCTTGCTCCATTATTGATATAAAATATACCTATTATACTAGGATCGTTTTTATTATAACGAAACTTATGAAGAATTTCTTCATAAAATTGTGTTGAAGAGAACAAAATGCTGAAAAAATTCATGAAATTTACAGTTATATTGTTAGGAGGAGGCATGTAGAAGCTTACCACGATATTGTCTTCGGAATGTTTCATACTTTATAAATTATTGACCAATGTAATAAATTAGAACTAACTAGATCTGTTCTAGTCCGGGCACATTTAAATAAAAATAAAAATCTTTTTTATTTTTTACTTTTCCGTTTTTGAAGTCGGTTTTTTTAACGCAGTTATTTTTATTGTACTTCGGATTGTTTGAAACGAAATAATAGAAAAATTTGAGCCCTAAAGATAACTGGTAAGTTTCTAAAAAAAATACATTAATGTTAGGTATGCAAAAAAAACGATATTCATAGAATATACTCCCGCTAGTTTACTCGGAATTTATTCTTTGCCTAAAGTTATATTTCGGGAATATCGCCGGCGACGTCGGTTTGAAGAAAACGTGAGAAAAATACAAAGTAGTCATGGTGCAGAAACATGTTTAGTAACTTTCTACAACACATAATCTCTTTACAAAAAAACTAATTATTTCATAAAACTATTAAAACTTTACGTGGTTGCTCTGCGACCTCTATTTTCTTTTAAAATGTTATTTTGAAGACAAAACATTGTACCGTGTAACATTTAATTATAATTCAGGGTTTTCATTTATTTATTTAATTTTCTTATACAGTCTTATTAGCTTTTATATTATTAACATAAATTCGTAACTTTACATTAATTTAAATGTTAAAGTATAAAAATAGTACTATGTAGCTTGTAGATAAATCTAAATTTTGTTATAAGACAGACTAGCTACAGTATAGACGTAGGTAATTTCATTTAAATTACTAGTATATTATACCTATGTATTCAATTGGTTCGATACCTTTTTTTTACAGTGGGGAAATCTTCCAAAGATACCCACGGCCCCGGGGGAAGGAGCCGTGGGTTATGTCGGATTCTTACCGACTAAAACCCCACTGTGTTCCGTCGAGCCGCTTTAATGAGGTGGCCACGGGTATTTGTTAGAATTCTTCGATACCTACTTTTTGCTTGAATTAACAAAATACTAAGCTACGCCTACAACTATAACAATGTGTCGGTACCTATCATGTAACAAATATAATATGGATATAAATAATAGCGCAGGGTAAGTCTATTTTTAAATCAACACTAATTATCTTATTATTAGTTCTCTCAAAATACAACTTGTATATTGCACAGGCAATAACTGCAAATATTATTGCAAATGTATGTGGAAGGTTATTAGCTTACCTTCAGGGGAACCATGGGCGTAGCCACGGTGGGGCAGGGTGGGGCACTTGCCCCACTCTAGCTTTAACCTGGAAGGTAGGTAGATACCGAACCAAATCTAAAAATTGAAGTAAGTACCTACTAACTCTTTTGACTGACTAACACCTAACAATTAGTGTCATACGCCCAGCGACCAAACGGCGGAAGATTTTTGGATCTATTTCGTTGTGTGGTAGGTGAACAATAAGGTGTTTTGAATAAGAATAATTCGAATAACGAATTACACACGAAAAAAGAAAATAGCTGAGGTTTCTATGTTACATGAACTGTAAGAAAAATGAGTATAGTACCCCAATTAGTTACCCCACTAACTTATCCAATTTCACTTTTGTTGTTTTACACGTTCTACAACTCACTGATACTTTTTACTTTAGACTTATTCGCCATCGCAAATGCCTTCGCAAATGCCTTCGCGAATGCCTTCGCCAATGCCTTCGCGAATGCCTTCGCCAATGCCTTCGCGAATGCCTTCGCAAATGCCTTCGCGAATGCCATCGCAAATGCCTTCGCGATTGCCTTCGCGAATGCCTTCGCAAATGCCTTCGCGAATGCTATCGCAAATGCCTTCGCGAATGCCTTCGCGAATGCCTTCGCGAGTGCCTTCGCGAATGCCTTCGCGAATGCCTTCGCAAATGCCTTCGCAAATGCCTCCGCAAATGCCTTCGCGAGTGCCTTCGCGAATGCCTTCGCGAATGCCATCGCGAATGCCTTCACAAATGCCTTCGCAAATGCCTTCGCGAGTGCCTTCGCGAATGCCTTCGCAAATGCCTTCGGAAATGCCGGCGGTACAGCCGCCGGCATTTGAAGACCTGGATATAACTTTGGGTACATACTTGGTACATACAGTTGCTAGTTACATATTATTTTTTATTGTTGCCCCACCTTGAGCCCATGGCTAGCTACGCCCATGAGGGGAACCACATAAACAAAAAAAAAACTACATTAGTCTACTCTCAAAACATAAAACAACGCTTTTTCCTAGACCAACCTAGACGTTATAATAGATGCAGTTGACATAAAGTACGAGTAGCGTAGGTATAGGCGATCGGCGAGAGGGCTAGAAGATTAATTTGCATTCTCGGCCAAAACCGATCGTGAGGCTATTTCGTCGGCATCTCCTCCATTTCCTGCTTATAGTCAACACGGCCTGACCCGGATGTAGCTGTATCAACGGGTAGCCTACGTTTATAGCCTTCCTAATACCTTGCTATACATTGGTTGCATGGCGCACATACTTTTGTTACATGGTATGAATGAAGGTGTTTATTTAAATATGATATCAATCATTGGGTAATACCTACTACTATACTTATTTTACACACGATATTACACAACTGACAGAAAATAGGCTTTATACCAAACACGTAACTTTACATATAAAGGCATACTACATATTACTCTATGTAAGTAATGTATCCATAATAAAATTGAAATCTCCCGACTTCTTTATGTTGTCCTAAGCCGTTTGACACCTCATTATGAGAAATTCTAGCTTTTCCGAGCTGAAAGAAAAACAAACGATACTAACAGAAATGGAAGAAAAATATAAAATACCTTTTACTTCTTAATCTAGACGGGTAAGTTGTGTTAAGCCACTTTTTTTTCGTTTTATAGCGATTAAAAGTTTGTGACCAAGGAAGTGAAGTAAAAAATCTTTGAAACTGTATTACGTTACAATTTTAGAACAAGAAGCACCTTTCACGAACTTTCAACTATTTCAGTAAAATAATACTTACGTAACGTAATAACAGTTGGATCGTTCTAATTGTGTTTTACTCACAAGACATAATAAAATACTGGGTATTCAACTTTATGAGAATTACAATATCGAATAGTGATCGAATAAAATTATCAGCCTCGCGAATCTGTATACGAGGAAAATGATGACGTATGCTGTCATGGTGAAATTATTTGAATAAAAGAGTGATAAAAGCGAATAATTCAAAATCTAAGTTTTCTATAATTTTCTGTAACACAAACCTTGCACCATACGTTATAAAACGTCCGTATTTGTCAAGTTTTTATTCCAAAACGAATGCCTTGTTCAGAACGCTCCGTATTTATAGAACGTAAACGAAATTAAATGCCTCCAGCAGTACGTACGGAGTGCACACATATTCTTGTTAGCTAACTGACCGCATATGTCAGGGGTACGATGGACCATGTCTTAACTCGATTTGCATAGGATCATTCGACACACATAGACCGTAACGTTTAATAGTATTTAGGATTGATTCAAATAATATATTCATCAAATAAATATAAAGAGAGAGTGACAAATCAAACAAATATAGAAATGGTTGTTATAAAATAAATATATCAAATGTTTCAGATTGTATTATTTTGTTCACTAATTAAAAGACTGCCGGTAACCTCAGCTAACCTAATTGGTTATTTCACACTATAAAACAATTGTACATAAAAATACGACTGAAGTGAATATTCAGTCAAATATTCGTATTCCAGCCCATATTTTTGTACCACATTTATACATCTACTATGTGGATCGGAAACAAATCAAATATGCATCGTCCGTCCAACCGTGAGATGGAATTCGCGCATTAGCGATACGCCAATCCGAATATCACTCCAATAAACTTTCTATTTAATATACGAAAAAGAGAATCCAATCACATACAGTACAAGATTTATATGCAAAAATAAGAATCGAAGCCGTATAGTAGTCTCTGGGAGGCTGTTTATTGAGCGATGCATCACCGCACCTCTTTCAGGATCGAATTTAAATAAAATAGTGTTTAAAACAGTTTCAAGTCCATTACTGGAAGAGAGGTCTATATTTTCAGCTTTGCGGGCAAGTAGTCTGAGGTAGAGGAAATTTATTTTTGAAATAAAAGAGTTTGCGTTGCCTTAATTGAATTTTAACTGTTATTTTCTCCCTGTTTTAGTTTCAAAGATTTTTATTAGGTTATACTAAGTTTTGAACTTATGAAAACCGGTAGAATACTTGATATTATTGTCAGCATCATTTAATAACTGAAGCATGATTAATATCCACTTACTATGAAATAGGTTTCCAATGATAGAATGCTTTATAAATGATTGGCATGACTGGCTTATGGTATGATGAGCTGATTAATGGATTTGTGTATTTTGATCTATTCGGTGTTTCCTTATAGAACTACGTAATACCTTCGTGGAATATAGGTACAATTATTACAAATACGCTTTCCAAATAATCAACTGTACAACATAAGAAAGTTTTACTTCAAAAAGGGTGTTTGTATTGTATATTTAAATAACGTTTCAATCATTCATAAAACTCGTTATTTTATTACTAGATATTTTCCATGAAATTATAGTACACACGTAATCTAGAATAATTAAATTGTGTTACAGTTTATACACCAAACATTTTAAAATATCCACTAAAAGTTGCGAAATCCTAAATTAATTGCTAAAGAATAAAGGCATATTGGCCGAAAGCTTCTCTAAAAAGATACATTTCAGATTTCAGCTTCTAAAGTGGTTTTTGGGATTTAAATTTATTATACTGGCCGGGGTGACAGTTGACAGGTTTCGTAAACAACCGACGGCCGGAGGAGGATCTGCCTCTCAGTTATTTTTGCTCATAGCCGCAGGTCAGACACGATATCTTTATAAATATTCTTTTCAGGAAAATGATATTATTTTTCAATAACAATATCAATATTCATTTGACATTTATAAGGTGAAATATTAAAAGAAAAAATGCTTGAAGACATTATAAATAAATTAAGTTGATGTCGAATGTTCTGGTAGCTGAATTTCTTTTTAAGATTTTGAAATAATATGCATATCCTAGGGCAGATTTTATGATTTCAATTTATCAAAAGAAAAACCCAGTTTCTTTACATGTGCTAAAATTTATCTACTACGTAAAAATTATTATAATACTTTCTTTAAAAATATGAATCGTAATTTATGCGACTCTTCTACTCGACGCCCGCGCCACTACAATACGTCACTCTTAAAGTTTCTGATAATATAAATACCCAACCAAAATGAAAATGCTTTTAAAGGTATTATGCGACTAAATAAATAGTCAATTGTAAAACAGTATTAAAATTTAGTATAGCGCCGTGAATGAACGGCCTGTCGTTCGTGGCTGACTGAATGAATGTGCTAATTTGCATTGCGACAAGCGCTACTCAACGTCCTTTCATAATAAACGAACGCTCGACTTTGCTTTCGACAGGTCCTATTGTTTTTGTACGAATTATACAAAGATATTGCTTATTAGTAAATTTACTGTCAGTTCAAGCTGGGAAATTTAAAATTGTAGCTTTTTTCTTTAATAATAGGATACTAATATCGTGAAATCACAAGTTAAATCACAGTTAAATAGTAGTTTGATAAGAAAATGTCACAAGATAATATCTTTATCGCTTTATTAACGACCAAAAGCTTAAAGATTGGGATAAATATGATGTTTTCAATAGCCTCGGTCACAAGATTATATCGTAGATTATTTGCCGCCTTGTAGTTTGGATTATCCATTTTGTTAATTGGAGTCTCGGCGCGGTCACGCGAATACTCAATTAAGGCAGCAGGTTGTCTCTTAGCGTGGAATTGAGTGGAACTTATCACGAATTCAAATGATGAATGTCACTAATTCTTGTTAGTGTTGCCCACTGTTTGGTTAGAACGTTAATAATGCGATTCCATAGTGCTATCCAACTTGATGAATGATCAGGATTTGAACGGATCTTTGGCACTATCCAAATTGGTAATTCTGAGCTATTGTCGCAATGTGACCGCTGATTCAGGTTTGTGTTGATTAAACCATCAATTGTTACATTGCTCATTAATTAAATTATTTTCTTGACGCTCGTTCGTTTTTATATAATTTGAAGAGTTTTTTTAAAGGCCCAAGATATTTGCTATAAATAACAAACATACTAACTTCTCATATTGTGATTTATAGGGACAAAAAGAGACAAAACAATATTTATGGTACGAATGAAGTTAGTTCACGATTGTGGAATAAGCCCTTGAGCTATTTTTATAGTCCAAAGGACGTGTATACTATACAAAGAATTTTATTGTATACATTACATGTCATTGTTATTTTTGTTACAAGCCCCCGAAAGTGATTTCTTATGGTAGATAATTTTAAATTATTATGGTAGCTTATACGCGATACCTCGTAATGAAGACATCAAACAATTCACACATTCATAATAATATGAACAGGGCTCTAGTAAAATTGTGACGTCAATGGTTTTCGCTAAAAAATCTTCTATCTATCTATTTATTTGTAAATATCTATTTTGTAGGAATCCGCGACTAGTTGGCAAATGATAAATTGGTAGAGACAAAAGTTGCAGCTTTGTTAGTGGTGGATACGACCCTTCAAAATTTTAATGTAGTTTGATACATTATATGACTGCATCTGAATGATTTTGACTGTAAAGGATTATCGATTTTGATTACTAACCCAGACTATTATAAATGCGAAAGTAACTCTGTCTGTCTCTCTGTTAATCAATCACGCTTTAACTACTGGTCCAATTTGCATGAAATTTGGTGTAAAGCTATTTTGACAACCGAGAAAGGACATAGGATAGGTTTTATCCCGGAAATCCCACGGGAACTATGCGGGTTTTTCTTTGACTGCGCGGGCGATGCCTTGTGGAAAGCTAGTTATATATACTTTGACAACAAATAGTTTTGCAGAGAGTCAATATAGAGCAATAGATAATAAATTACTTTCAAGCACTCATACATTGAATATAATTGCTTATTGAATTGATTCAAATTATATTCAAATCACCAATATTGATTTGGAATTCGAAACAGAAATCTATTTCAACCCACCCCATTTATGATTACATTTATTCACCAAATGAACGGCTGAAATAAGTCGCAATATACATTACAAGAGGTTCAAGCCATCTGCGAAATGATAATCCTTATTTGATTCATAGCGCTACGTTAATGGGGATAGTGATCTAGGAAATAGGCTCCGTTCGTGACGGGCCCGGTCCATTGGCAATGCGGCATCGACTCAACAGACCGCAAATTTGTCGGAACTAGCAATGAAATCGGATTACTGCAGCCTATGGCTAGGGAGCGCTAACGAGCGAGAATGCCATTACTAGACGTCAATAACGTCTTTGATGTGTAATTTTACATCGGGTTACCACGGGGCTGGTTACACGTGTTCCTGTCTTTACTGTTCGTAATATATAAAGGAAAGATTTCTACGTTAGTTCCTTGTACTGTTTACAGATCAGGAAAATTATTTTACCGGAAAGCCACGTTATTGTTATATGACTCAAGGCTATGTTTTATCTTGACCTGGGCGGAGGTACCAGAGTTTAAATCCTAATATATGGGTCCAAAGCTTGAATGTGATTAACGTTTCTATTACGTTTTGGCAATTACCAGCGAAACCTATCCTGAATATGTGAGAAACCTCTGTTTTTGATAAATACAACGAGATCCCATTATTTTTGCATGGAAACACCTCTGTTTCTAGGAATTTTCGAACCTTGTTTCGTGGATATAGGCTTAGCGTTTACCTTTGTAATTGGAACTTTGTGACTCAACAAGCCGAAAATGTGAAAAAAAAATGAAATA
Source organism: Colias croceus (assembly GCF_905220415.1). Taxonomy (NCBI): domain Eukaryota; kingdom Metazoa; phylum Arthropoda; class Insecta; order Lepidoptera; family Pieridae; genus Colias; species Colias croceus. Next base: position 7,395,387 of record NC_059542.1, read on the forward strand.
ATGTGACAACATGTTTTTTCAAAAATAGAGTAACTTATAGTTGCTTTGCTAATGAATATCCTAGCTGTATAAATACGACTAGTCTTATGTTAAGTTGCCTATAAATAATAAAGCTGTAAAAGTTTTTTTGAAATAAGAGATACTTGAGAAACACTGAACTCTAAATAGTAAACACTATTGTTTTTCAAAGCAAACTACAATCCCTAATGTTGTTTGAAATAGTCACTTAGCTCGTTAGATTCTAGCAGTTTCCATTTCATCATACAACATTTATTCAATAAATAAATCTAACATTTACTTAGTAGTTATTATAGGTTTATTATGATAGTGGAATAAGGAATTTCAGTTCAACCAAATATTAGGTACTAGCTGTGCTTCGTGCTTTCACCCGCGTGGCTCTTCTCCTGTTGGTCTTAGCCTAGCCTTCCGGGATAAATGGGCTATCAAACACCGAAAGACTTTTTCAAATCGGACCAGTAGTTCCTGAGATTAGCGCGTTCAAACATACAAACTGTTCAGCTTTATAATCTAATATTATTATAGATGTGTTTAATTCATAGACCGATGTAGATTTTAATTAGATATTTTATTCATTAAAATAAGTAATTTACTTACTTTAATATAATATCAAACATCACATTCTTTGATTTTAGAAAAATATTAAAGGAAATGTGACTATTACTACTTAGTGCAGGTACCACCTATTTAGTGCAAAATTTTACTTTACATAATGTGTTGTTTCGTACCAGAGATTCTATTATTCCGCCCTAGGGGTTAGGGGTTGAAAAGAGTACCCAAAGGTATAATTATGAGCAAATTTTCAAACAAAACTCCAAAGTGAAACATTTATTTATTCTACTACAACTCTTTCAAATCGGGGTTCTAACTGTTGGATATAAGGGATTATTATTCTATATTTACCAGTTCACTGAGTAGATATTTTATAATCTAATTAATTAATATTTAAGTGTTAATCTATTTATGATTTCAACAGTTTCTATCAAGAAGAAGAAACATGTTATAAGATTCAAATAATTGTTAAAGCAAACACTGATTTCAACTTTTGTGTTTTATTTAAAAAGCAGATTTTGCGTCATGTTTTCATTTTGGGGAGGTTTTTCATTGCACGATAGATACAGACGAAGTCAGAATTTTAAGTTTCATCGTCTTTTGTTTGTTACGTCAAATATATCCGAAATTTAACGAGGTCGGTCTCTTACGTTACAATATTTCAAAGGAGTTTTTTATGTTGCACGCGCCACATAAAAGTTTAATTGCAGTGAAGCTGTACACGAAGACTTTCAGTTAAAGTAATATGGAAAGTAATATGTTCCATATATCGTTAAGGCGGAGGAAATAATGTTGTTTAAACGAGCTTTTCGAAAAGTTTGAAGACATGTGATACCGCTGCACCGACGTCGAGCTAATGATTTTAAGTTTGGTTAATATTTTAAGATAATATTAACTGTGTATATTCATGACTCTAAATTGATGAATAATTTTAAGTCGTGTAAAGACAACATGACTTTTAAATGTTCCTTCCACATGTGTCTAAATTAACTGGACATGCAAACAAAGAGTAAAAATGTAGGTTACATTGAAGTAAAATTATTGAAACAAAGAATAGAATAGAATTCTTTTACACGCTGTATAAACATTTTCTACCCATACCTTAATACACTTATTCACAGAAACACACACAAACAAAAACATAATCCAAAAAGTTGTTAAGTAACGGGAAAGACGTTTAAAATATAGTAAAAACCTAAGCATTTGCATGACTTAATTAAACATTGAGAAATAAATTCTCCGGTATGATAGGCAATATAGAACGTTATCTTTTTAGAGCATCGCACTATTTTAAATAAAGCACGGGAAATTCAGAGCCGTAAAGCTTTAATCGAATCCATAACTTCTCGGACCTACGTGGCTTCCAGTGCTTTTGAAAGATCAATTCTGTTTGTATGTAGCACAAAGAACTGAATATACCTGTACCTAGTAAATTATTTTTTTAAAAATAAGATCATAAAGAAATTTACTTCTTACGTGTGTACCTACACTAGTACACGCACACGTTTTTTTTAGTTACTTCTTTTAATATATGCTATTATTTATTCATTTATATTCCATACTAGCTTCCGCCCGCGACTCCGTCCGCGCGGATGTCGGTCTTCGCGTGGATGGTTTATTTCTCCATTTTGAGTAACTCTGACAATGACATCTTATAAATATCTATCTGACCCAAATACGGCTAGGCCTATAATAATACGCAACGTGTGTTCGCAGTTCTACAGAACAACGTCTATGGATAACTGAAAAATTAAGATTATTTTTTTTCTACATATTTTTCCAGGATAAAAAGTATCCTATTGCACGCCCAGGATAATAAGGTATAATTATACCAAGTTTCATCGAAATCGAACCGGTAGTTTTCACGTGATGTCTTCACATACAGACAGACAGACAGACAGACAGACAGACAGACAGACAAAAATTTGTTTAATCACATATTTGGGTTTGGTATCGATCCAGTAACACCCCCTGCTATTTATTTTTTCAATATTTTCAATGTACAGAATTGACCCTTCTACAGATTTATTATATGTATAGATAACGAATAAAGAATTTCTATACCGTAGGTACTAATAACATTTTTTGAAGTGAAACTTCTTTATCGGGGTTGGAAAAAAATTTTGTGGAACATTATTTCGTTACGCGTAACATTTTTCCGTTACGCGCCATCTTTTTCTTATCCTTATCACGCGTGATTCGACGTATTTCTGTAAAGTTGCATATGTATAGTAAATTATTTTTTGAAAAATAAGGTCATAAAGAAGTTTCACTTCTTACGTGTGTACACTAGTACACGCACACGTTTTTTTTAGTTACTTCTTATTTTCCACATGACGAATAAATAATTTTTATACCGTACTCATAAAAAATTTTATAACTTTATAGTGTATTTAATTATTATCAGGCGAATAGTAAGTAACAATAATTTAAAAACTACGAGTAAAACATTAAACAAAATTGAAAAAAAAATCTATGTACATTGTTCGGTAATGTACTCGACTCGATAGATAATATAAATTGTGAGCGTAAAATAAAAAGAAATGTAAATCCTATAAAATCTGAGTCAAAAGATGAAGCCAATGAAAGCGTGGATTACGTTGCTAAAAAGAAAAATTATTTTACAAAGCTAAACAATTCACTGCTTGTGCTTGCCTGTGAAATTCGGGAGCCCAAAGTTATACAGTAAATTTTCACAATAAGCAAGCTGGTGATATAATTCTTTATATATTTCTTAACTTTGTTTTAATGGCTACCATCTTTTATTTATGATACCTTAATGTTGAATTAAGACGATAATATTTAAGCAAATACTGTCCGTTTATGCAAAGGGTTTATTTTAGCTTGTGTGGTAGCATATTGTAATTTTATACCGTGTCAGCATTTCATGTGTAATAATTCTACGTTATACGAATCTGCTGGTTGATGTTGATGTTATCTTAACTGGTAAAAATTTAATTTATAGTAATAAAAAGAAATAAAAATAAAATGTCGCGCGCTATTTAGGTACATGAATTTCCAAGGATTACGAAAAACATTAAAAATAGTACACACAATGGACAATGAATGCACACATAAAAGAAATAGAGACACATATAGTACAGATAAGAGGAAAATAATGTGTACAAACGTATATAATTTAGTATGATGTTAATTTATTATTTTGACTTTAAAACGTATGTTCACCGATTTCCGGCAACTTTTGCGGACACTAAGTTAACAATAAGGTGGATAATGTAGTATTTTTTAATAATTGAAAGAATTTAGTACCTATTTAATTGTACACAAATCCTTAATAGGAAGTTCCTATCTAAATATGACGTAAGACAAAAATAATCCATACTAATATTATAAATGCGAAAGTAACTCTGTCTGTCTGTCTGTTCCTCAATCACGCCTAAACTACTGAATTAATTTGCATGAAATTTGGTATGGAGATATTTTGATACCCGGAAAGGAAATAGGCTACCTTTTAATGCGAAATATTATGTACCACGGGCGAAGCCGGGGCGGACCACTAGTTTGATAATAAATTAATATTGTTGTTTGTTTAAATTATTGTGCAAGAAATTGTCAAAATAATTCTTTATCTAGAATATTGTAGTCGTTTCATTATTGTTGTTCCTCTTTGTTGTACGATGCGTTTTTTTTAAATATATATAGTTATTCAATATACTTTTATTTACTTATTTCTAATAGATAATATCATTTCATAGTTGGTAAAACGCGGATGCAAATTCATAAAATTATTATTCATACAGCTGTATTGCCATTTCCATGAATAGATTATTACCAATTCTTGGAAATTATAATAGGGTTGATGTGTTTTAGTCATTAATTTATAAATTATAATTAAAATTACACATTAAATTAACTAGGTATTAAGTTCATATAAATAATAATTTAAAGTATTTTGATGGTTCATTTAAATGGCTTGTGCTATTTCATGTGACTTAACTTAGATTTTTCCTTTGAAAACGTAGCTTTAGTCTCTTAAGGTCAAACGAGCAATAATTCTTGCCATTCTAAACCACAGTATAAACCGCGTGCGTAGTCGTTCAGACGCAGACATTTACTCGAAAAAAACAATTTACTTAAAAGGATATGACTTTGTATTTATAATTTCCACGTCGCGAAGGAGCATTTTTTTGTCAAGCACGCACCCTTTGCCGTGTCTTTGACGTAGAATAATGGACCAGACGCTCACCAAATGGAAATCCAGATTATGATAAATCACAAAGTTTTGAAATTTGCCGCCTATTCCCGTGATTTATATGTGAAGTACAGAAAACGATATGCGTTGTTTTGCAATCGCAATCTATAAATCATTTGTTTGAAAAATCCCGTCTCGAGCGCCCTCAACTATTAACATAATGAGCGACTCTGATGTTTTAATACGTCCTTTATTCTAGCTTATAAAAATTACAGATAATAATCAATTTCAGTAAATGAAAGGATAAAAATATACAGATTATTTACTGTATTTTAAGTATTTTTTTTAATGTTATAAGTATTTAAGTTTTGTGAATGCATTTTATCTATACTAATATTATAAGGCTGAAGAGTTTGTTTGTTTGTTTGTTTGAACGCGCTAATCTCGGGAACTATTGGTCCGATTTGAAAAATTCTTTCGGTGTTAGATAGCTCATTTATCGAGGAAGGCTATAGGCTATATACCATCACGCTACGACCAGCAGGAGAGGAGCTACGGGGGTGAAACCGTGCGGAGCGGCTAGTTTATGATAAATCTGCTATTTAAGTTGGAAGGAATTCCTACACGTAATCAGAGCATTCTCGACTATCACGCTATGTACACAACAACATCTAACATCTCGCTATGTAAAAATTAGTTACCACTGCGTATTTTTTTCTCTCTACATCTATTGCTTGGCAAATTGTAGTCAATTATCTGTATAATATATATAATAAAAATAATAATAAAATTCTATATTGACATAATTACACATCTGTACTTTTATTTTTCCTGAAAAGTTATATTTTTGCAATTATCCTTTTTTTCTCCGGTGACGGCGATATAGGTAATGTCACTTTAAGATAGAGTCAATGAAAATGACGACATTGTAATATCTGATAAAATGGTCCAATAAACTTTTATACTTAAATACGTAAACCATACAATAATTATTATATAAATTAAATGATATTCCTCACGAAGCGTCTGTATAGCATGAAGATAATATAACTTCAGCTTGCTTTTGCAGCTAAATAAGCTTCGCTGAACACGAACTGGTGGCAAATCGTTCCAACATTTACAAGAGTTAAACTTGCAACTCGGAATATATGCCAATAGTTATTTTTGAAGATATTCAAGCGTGGAATATGACATTTTATCTAATAGTTTGTTAATATACCTACTATATGAATTTAATGGTACATAATTGGTCAATAGTGGGCAAAGAAATTATAAAGACTTAGACACATAACAAAGACATGGATACTTAGAAATCTACGCATTGGTAACGTTTCTGAATTATAATTTCTAAAAATGTGCCTCTAATAATTTGGATACATTCGACATTACTAAGATTAATGATCAGAACGCATAATTGGCTTTTGTTACTCATAAGATGTTATTTTGTGGCGACCAAGAAACAATGGTATTTAGGTTGAACTAACTATTGAATTTTTAGGCATGATTCGATTGAATAAATATGTAGCCTTTTGTGTCTATTTCACATGTTTGTAAAGCTAAAAAATGGAAGTGCACAATATTAATTAAAATATAATAAATATAGTTAATGTTTGTATTTTTATGTAAAAGGATTCAACATTCCCTGAAGACGGTTTACAATTTATGTATTTACCTTAATAAGGTCCCAGAAATCAATTGCAAAACTGAGCCAAGCAAAAATATTGTATAGTAATGTCGGTCATTAGTTAGGTTGATTTATTTCTCTGTTGAGAGTTCTATGAGACTTCGTTAACAATACTTGCGGATATATCGAGTTACTTACCTATCAGGCAAAAAGAAATAATTAAATCATTGAAAGGAAAACATATTTCCTACGCAAAAAATTAAATAAACCGGACATATTATTATCCCGAAAACTCTCAATATTATGCGTTAGAATTGTAGCACCCTTACAGTAGCATTCTTATGGTTCAATTTAATTTCTCATTGGTAAATACTATAATGGTGTCATTAGGGAATCAATGTGCTTTACGGAATAGCTATTTATTTTTGTTTGTTATTGTTACGATGGCAAAATTTTTAAAAGATTAATTAATAAAGAAAAAGAAATAATAGATAAGTCAACCACATTATGTTCACATTGGTGTAAATTAAACTATATTGTATGTTGATCATTTTAACCCCATGATTGCAACTACCCTAAAGCACCCTCCATTATTAATTCAATTTTAAACTCCGCAATAAATTAATTTAATTCTGGTTCGTCAAAGCACTTTATAATAATTCCATTGGCAAAATAATTACCTACAATTTCGGTAGCGTTATAGTAATCCACGAGTAATTTGTACATATCAACAGCGATATCATTTGAGGATACTGGTTATTAATATGCGGTACAATCTGCCATAATGATTGGGAATCGATTGTACGTGAAGCGGATTCTAAGACGAAGGTATTAAGCGGCAGCGTCTGGATGTGTCAATTAGAGGGAAAATTGGACTCAATACTGGGGACTTAATATTCTGTTGCGACATATTTCATGGTTGATAAGACGGTCTTAAATGTGATCGTTTTTTTATTGAACGGTATTTGAAGATTATTTCGCGTTTGCTCGTAAATGAGAAAAAGTAGAGATAAGGCTTTGAAGAATAGATTTTCAAGATGTTCTTGCGTTTTAAATTGTATTTAAATAACGGTGACTATAACATTATAAAAATTAATAATTATTATAAACATGACTAGTAATAAAATTACCGTTGGTTGGATTGTGATTGTTGCTATAGTAATAAATAGACGCTGAGTCCATAGGAAAAAAAGAAGAAGATGAACTAGAGGCAACGTCTTGCAAAGAACTTTCATTTTCCTCGGCCGAGCCTTGATAGATCGAGCTGCTTTGCGAACCAATTGCTTGGCGGGACTGCTCGCTGTGTAGATACCCTGCACCTATAGGCGGTACAAAGTTCATCGCGTGTGCTAGTTGTTAAGAAAATGGTATGTTTTAAAGTAATAAATAAAATACGTTGTTTTTCAGGCACCTACTCTGTTGAACAGATTCTTTAAACACAGTTAAGCCGATCAATTGTTTACGTATCTATTTGTAAGACTGAGCTTTTTATTTTTTTATGATTTTAGCTTATCACAACCGCTTCGCTAAAGAAGCATTTGAAATTAATCTCTGATTAATTACAAAACTTTTCTACGTTGATTGTAATAAATTGAGCTGATAATCGGTTGTAATTAACGATCGAAAGGCAAATAGTCCGTTAAGAAACAATAATTCTCTATCAGCGTTTTATTACATGGCGTGTCTAGCCCCTATCTTTGTTAATAAGGAATAGTGTAACTAACGAAAATAAATGTCAATGGGAGGTGTAACATTTTATATTTTAGTTGCACGCAATCTCTAACAATTTACGAGTTTGTATACGAATTAGTTAATTAAGTAATTAGCATTGAAATGAAGAGGGTCCTTGCATCAGTCAATCCATCAAACTCATAATTCTACCTATAAGGTAATCAGTAATCACATACCGATAAAAAGGTAATATTGTAAAGAGCGTTGTTATACTTTGAATAAATCGTAATGGTACATTAATTTTTCAGTTTTTAAAGAAAAAAGGATAACAACTAAAGCATATTTATAACTAGATTTCTGCCCGCGGCTTCGCCCGCGTTTGCAAAGGAAAACCCGCATAGTTCCCGTTCCCGTGGGATTTCCGGGATAAAAACTATCCTATGTGTTAATCCTAGTTACCCTCTATATGTGTGCTAAATTTCATTGTAATCGGTTTTGTAGTTTTTACGTGAAAGAGTAACAAACATCCATACATCCATATATCCATACATCCTTACAAACTTTCGCCTTTATAATATATATTAGATATTAGATATTAGATTATTGACAAACATACAGTTCTTAGAAGCGTGCAAATTTCAAAATTAGCGCAATATTCAAATTTACCATTTCAATATGTATATTGGCTGCATACCTACTTGATGAATTTAGTAGTCGATGTTGAATTATAGGAAATAGCTTTGTCCTCGTCGAGTTTACAATTAATATATAATTGTGTATGGAGAATATTTAGAATAATTGTGATTAATTATGATATAGATGGCTGATTGTATTTATTGTATATGTATAAAGTAATCATTTCTGGCAGTGAACCAGCAGACTAGGTAAGATAAGGCTAGGTACAGATTCAGAGAAGCGAGACAATCGGCTTATATACTTGGTTATTGTGTTATAAGCCTTTTCAGTTCACATGTTGTATCAATTTTTAAAAATAGAGATAAGTGTGTGTTACCTTTAATGTAGGTAATACGAAATTATGTATTTTTAAGTTTAAAATGCGTTTCTAAGCACAATTACATAGATTCATAGACAGTAAAGATACTGTGTCGGACTATTGAAATAAAGTTATTTTTTGATCACCTTATTTAGCTTTTAATAAATCTATACTAATATTATAAAGCTGAAGAGTTTGTTTGTTTGAACGCGATAATCTCGGGAACTACTGGTCTGATTTGAAAAATTCTTTCGGTGTTAGATAGCTCATTTATCGAGGAAGGTTATAGGCTATATATCATCACGCTACGACCAACAGGGGTGGAGCCACGGGGGTGAAACCACGCGGAGCAGCTAGTAGTTCATATAATAGTGGAAACAAACTGCTTGCTATAGAGAAAAGATTTAAACATCTTCTTTAAAACTTTAAAATTTCGTATTATCTCAGCGAATAAATTTATTTGGCATCCATAATAATAATCTAATCGCGACGAAAATTGTTAAAATAACTTTCTAAATAAACTTTGAGATCAAATATTTGGGTCAATTCTGGGACGGAAAATTTTGATCGTTAATAATCCGCTTGATGAGCCATTCAGATCGGTTCTGGAGCCCTGGGCTAATTTCCAGATCAAGGTTAGGATTTTACCCGCGAAATTTCAGGAAATTTAAACAGAAATTAATGAATCTTAAAATTGTGGCGGCTCTCTAGTGTAACGATGTTTAGGAAAATGCAAGTAATTGTGGTATTGTCAGTAAATATAAGTACCACTTGAGAATTGTATATTTATTTCTAGGAAGAAGATTTTTGGTAAAGTATTAAAAAAATATAGACCATTTAGACATCAGACAAGTCGTAAAAATGTACATCCATACTAATATTATAAATGCGAAAGTAACTCTGTCTGTTACTCAATCACGCCTAAACTACTGAACCAATTTGTATGAAATTTGGAACTGCTAGTGGAAAATAAATATGTGTAATATGCGTAAGGTATCTAAGTAACTAATATGAGTAAGGTAAGTAAAGAATATAATATTACATTTAATAATTATTGTAGTTGGATATATTTTGCTGTTTTGATATTTAAGTTTTAAAAACGGACAACTTAGAAAAAGGCATTGATTTTTAAAGATTATTTATGTTCTAAGAAGCCGATATCTATTCCAATTATTTCGAAAAGCTTTCTCGATATTTTATATTGTTTTTAATTTATTTTAACTTCATTCTATTTATATTCTAAGAACTTAACATATTTTGATATAAGTTTTACAAATTTTATAAATAATATCTAAGCATGGGCGTAGCTAGCCATGGGCTCAAGGTGGGGCAAAAATAAAAAAATAATATGTAACTAGCAACTGTATGTACCCAAAGTCATATCCAGGTCTTCGAATCTCAAATGCCGGTGGCTGTGCCGCCGGCATTTGCGAAGGCATTTGCGAAGGCATTTGCGAAGGCATTTGCGAAGGCATTTGCGAAGGCATTTGCGAGGGCATTGGCGAAGGCATTTGCGAAGGCATTTGCGAAGGCATTTGCGAAGGCATTTGCAAACGCGCTTGCGAACGCGCTTGCGAACGCGCCTGCGAACGCACCTGCGAACGCGCCTGCGAACGCGCCTGCGAACGCGCCTGCGAACGCGTCTGCGAACGCGCCTGCGAACGCGCCTGCGAACGCGCCTGCGAGCGCGCCTGCGAGCGCGCCTGCGAGCGCGCCTGCGAGCGCGCCTGCGAGCGCGCCTGCGAGCGCACCTGCGAGCGCGCCTGCGAACGCGCCTGCGAGCGCGCCTGCGAACGCGCCTGCGAACGCGCCTGCGAACGCGCCTGCGAACGCGCCTGCGAACGCGCCAGCGAACGCGCCTGCGAACGCGCCTGCGAACGCTCTTGCGAACGCGCTTGCGAACGCTCTTGCGAACGCGCTTGCCAACGCGCTTGCGAGCGCGCCTGCGAGCGCGCCTGCGAACGCGCCTGCGAACGCGCCTGCGAACGCGCCTGCGAACGCGCCTGCGAGCGCGCCTGCGAGCGCGCCTGCGAGCGCGCCTGCGAACGCGCCTGCGAGCGCGCCTGCGAGCGCGCCTGCGAGCGCGCCTGCGAGCGCGCCTGCGAGCGCGCCTGCGAGCGCGCCTGCGAGCGCGCCTGCGAGCGCGCCTGCGAGCGCGCCTGCGAGCGCGCCTGCGAACGCGCCTGAGAACGCGCCTGCGAACGCGCCTGCGAACGCGCCTGCGAACGCGCCTGCGAACGCGCCTGCGAACGCGCCTGAGAACGCGCCTGCGAACGCGCCTGCGAACGCGCCTGCGAACGCGCCTGCGAACGCGCCTGCGAACGCGCCTGCGAACGCGCCTGCGAACGCGCCTGCGAACGCGCCTGCGAACGCGCCTGCGAACGCTCTTGCGAACGCGCTTGCGAACGCGCTTGCGAACGCGCTTGCGAACGCGCCTGCGAACGCGCCTGCGAACGCGCCTGCGAACGCGCCTGCGAACGCGCCTGCGAACGCGCCTGCGAACGCGCCTGCGAACGCGCCTGCGAACGCGCCTGCGAACGCGCCTGCGAACGCGCTTGCGAACGCGCTTGCGAACACGCTTGCGAACGCGCTTGCGAACGCGCCTTCGAACGCGCTTGCGAACGCGCTTGCGAACGCGCTTGCGAACGCGCCTTCGAACGCGCTTGCGAACGCATTTGCGATGGCATCTTCTTTACCTTGAAAACTTTTTTATAACACTCACTTTATTCTGTGTAATATTTTCTGAAAGTTTTTTTTTCTAAGGCCCATATTTTTTTGAGTTTTGTAACTAACTGTACTACACTCATTAACCGACTTCAAAAAAAAGGAGGAGGTTATCAATTCGGCCGGTATATATATTTTTTTTTTTATGTATGTACACCGATTACTCCGAGGTTTCTGAACCGATTTACGTGATTCTTTTTTTGTTCGATGATGGTGTCGAATTGGTCCCATAAAAATTTTATTCGGATAGGCCCAGTAGTTTTTATTTTATGAGCATTTTTGTCTGTAGGTATTTGTAAATTTTGCAAGTGCAAGTTTGAAGTCGGTTGTTTTTTAACGCAGTTATCACTTGTTTTTCTTACAGTTTATGTCATAGAAGCCTCAGCTATTTTCTTTTTTCGTGTGTAATTCGTTATTCGAATTATTCTTATTCAAAACACCTTATTGTTCACCTACCACATCACGAAATAGATCCAAAATGTGTCCCTATCTTCAGCCGTTTGGTCGCTGGGCGTATGACAATTATTTGTTAATCAGTCATTGTAGAGGTAAATAATATTAATGTTTTGGTCTCATTTTCTGTGTCGACTGTCGACCTTCGAGAATCGAGTGTGAATTTTCTTACGGATATTAAGCTTAGTAGTTAGTACCTGGATAATTCAATTTTTAGATTTGGTTAGGTACCTTCCAGGTCAAAGCCTGGGTGGGGCAAGCGCCCCACCCTGCCCCACCGTGGCTACGCCCATGTATCTAAGATAGATCATAATACTAATTCTAACTAAGGTTACAAGTAAAAAGGTTGTTGAACCATTGTAAGAAATACGTTAGTCACTTTTACATACCTCATAAACACAAATATCCTAAAGCAGTCGAGTAATTAGAAGAGCCAAATGCGCATACGTGAAAAACATAAGTTTAAAGAGTCTGTATAGCAAACAGTCGTAAATCTGATACCCCGCTTCGGTAATGGGTTTTCTTGTGTCAACAAATTTTGAGGAGTAGCTACAATTTAAAAGCCGCACTTTTGTTGACTCACATCTCTGGAGATACGAGTTTCTGCACATTTGCCGTGTAATTTTGCATGGTAAGCATGTTATATATTAAGTGTTGGAGTGCCCAATGTATGTAGATTTAGTTTGATGGAAAAAATAGTAAAAGTAGTGTTTATTAATTATGTAGTAGTAATTCATGTATTTCTACTATGAAATTACTTTATTTGCATCAGGCAAAGATGTATGAAGAGTTTAATAGGTTGTTGAAATACTTGCACGTTTTTATCTATGCTTTATCTGATGTACTTTGTATTTTACAATAGGTAGTTTGGGTTGTTAATGTTACAATTTCATATATTTTAATTTGCATATTAATCGAGAGGTCATGAAAAACTACATTGTATAATAGTTCTTTTATAGCTAAATTATTTCGGTACCATAGACATTATGACTCACTTTTATAATATCCTATTGTTAGTATCCTACATAATAAAAATGTTTCATTGGTTTCTAAATATCATATAGAAAATCAAGCAATTTTGCTTTTGCAGGCTTTCAAAAAACCGACAGACAAACCGAACTTTTGCATTTATAATATTAGTAGGGGTTCAATATAACAAAAAGTTATAAACACGTAGAGAATTCTATACTTACGAAAATTATTATTCGTGAGTTTCATTTTCCATTTTATTTCTCTTGACGGTTTTGACGGTACATTAAAATTCAAAAAATGCTACAGTATCCTGGATTAAGCTGACCGCGGTTTTTTTACCTATATTTTGTACGTACATCTAACATCTAATATTCTAATATATATTATAAAGGCGAAAGTTTGTATGGATGTATGGATGTTTGTTACTCTTTCACCTAAAAACTACTGAACCGATTACAATGAAATTTCGCACACATATAGAGGGTAACTTGGATTAACACATAGAATAGTTTTTATCCCGGAAATCGCACGGGAACGGGAACTATGCGGGTTTTCCTTTGCAAACGCGGGCGAAGCCGCGGGCGAAGATCTAGTGTTAAATATATTATCAGTAAATCCATACAACAAAAAAAACAAACATAGACGTAGATCTATTGAGACGTGTAAATCAGGCTTAATCCTCAAGTAAGAAGCAAAAAGCCTTTTCCTCACAGAGGGTGTTGAGACGTCCTGCGGGATGCTAATGAGCCAACACCGCCCACAACTTCTACATACCTCAAACAATGAACCTAGGTCTAAACCAAAGCATTAGTTTAATGACTAATACTTAGGCATTGTTAGGTTTCCTATTAGGCGGGTCTCTACAGTCAATGTCTTGATAAACTATCAACTATTCAAAAGCTTTTATTAAAGCTGCTGTTTGTTTGTACCAACACTGTAAAACTAATATATATTTATTTTACTGTAGTTACAATAAATCCATCTTCCTACAAATTTTAATATATCTTCAATTAAATAACCGATATCGGTTTCTACGTTTTAATTTAGCAAAAAGGAATGCAATAAAGTATTCATTACTAGCCAGACCGGGTTCAAATAAACCAGCGAATACGGAGTTTTCGAGCAAGAACCTCTTAGACAAAATGGCTCTTACGTCGCTTGTCAACCCGAGTGTCTCTTCACTGATCTCGACTTGCAACCCCTATCTACACACTGTTTGAACCCAAAGAACTCAGTACAAACAAACAAAGGAATTCCATTGCTTTTTCTGTGAATTTACCTAAGTTATTATACCTATATATATATATTGGTTGAGATGTAGTCAATTTTTTAATAGTTATTAAAAGTAATTTTTTTCAGCTTGTTTAGGTTATATATTTAATATAATAATAGAGAATGAGACACAGTATTTAACTAATTCAGGAGCCTATAAAAAAAAAGAAAAAAAAAAGAAAAAGAAAAAAAGAATGTTAGTTGCAAACACTCTAATTCAGTTTTGTTTTATGTTTCATTTACAATTCCTGATACCGGCTTTTTCATTAGCATCTTCAAGGCTCTAATGAATATAGAAAACCGTTAGTGGTACTTTCTAATCTATCGACTAGTAGCGTGTAATTAATGGAATTTAACTTTTTTTGATAAATGAATATTACTTTTGAAAGTAATTTTCTTCATTTGAATAAGGTTAAGCACTTTTGAGGCGTCATGTTTTTCAAGAAGTTCCAACTTCAATGTATTTAACACAGCATTGGCAAGAAACTTAATTAACTAATATATTGATTAATTACATGGAAAATATGCATTGAGTAGACACATTAAACATGTCAAAGTAAAAATGTTATTCACATATATTATTATACTTGCTTTCCACCCGCAGCTTCACCCGCGCAGTCAAAGAAAAATCCGCATAGTTCCCGTTCCCGTGGGATTTCCGGGATAAAACCTATCCGATTTTCCGAGGTAAAAAGTAGCCTATGTCCTTTCTCGGGTATCAAAATATCTCTATACCAAATTTCATGCAAATTGGTTCAGTAGTTAAGGCGTCATTGAGTAACAGACGGACAGACAGAGTTACTTTCGCATTTATAATATTAATATAGTATGGAATAGTATGGATTAAACGTCCAATAAACAAACATAAATAAAATTAAAGGGTCGTTCTATTGATTGGATAACTGAATGATATTGCAGCTTTGCGCCTTCGTGATTTGAAGGGCTATTAGATGTTATGAAGTCGAATCAAACTTGCTTGAACATTTTGTGAACTCAATTCTAAAGCACTCGAAAAAACTTTCGCAACAGGTTGATTAAAAAGATCTAAATGAATAGCAAAATAGTCCAATCGCTCAAATGACTTCTGTTTTGTGATTTCATCCGACATTCAAAGAGGAAGAAACCCCAATTTGACTGTATTAAAAATATTTCTCCAGATAACTTTTCATACGTTACCAACTTTAAAGATACTCTTTTTAATTGAATTATTAAGCTCGACAAGACAACAGCTTTTAACCCATTGAGCCCCAAGCGACCCGATCGGTCCCAGACACAATAGATTTTCTACTGTGTCTGTGGTTCCGGGGCCCTAGTTACTACGCCATCAAGTTTTACCCAACGAGTAGTTTTTATCGTCTCGTTACTCTATCAAGTTTTACTCAAGTATTAACACATTGGATTCAACCTGCATATATTCAAAGTTCCAGACGCAAGATCGTTCTACCTGTATATATTCCATTCCAACGCAACTCGGCATTGCTATAAATTATTTAGCTATCGCCAGGGATCGTGTACCTTCATTAATATACAGTAAGAAAAACTGTCCCACCAGCTCTGCTCCGACATTTACTGTAATTTATTTAAAAGGAAATAGACTAAAAAGTTTTTGTTCTGTTTAGTAATTGCATACTAATTTATTCGTTTTCGATTCACGATATTAAAGCCAATAATGCTATTGTCTCAGGCTAACTCGTGAATAGTTTATTCATTCAATTCTATAATGTTCACTGACAATGGTTAAAAGTTAATCTAATTGTTTTTGTGAATCCTATTAATGTAACAAAGAATTTTTAAATTTACATCATCAAACTAAACTTACCATAACAACGTCATGTAAGCTAAACTATAACCCCAGTATGAAGCAAACATTGAAAATAAGATAAAAAAATTGGCAGAGTACCTCTAGAACTCAACATAATATGCCAAGCAAATTAATAAACAACAAAAATATTAGATAGAGCATCAGCGATGTTTACAAGTGCGCTGTAAGTAAAAAGAAGTGAAATAAGCCGCCAGAATGTGTTATATGTGGAAAATAGTCTCTCAAATAAGTCGGAATAAAATGCAGTTGAACGAAACAAAGGCTGCTCGCAAAGCGACATGGTGTAACTCCGCCCGATAGATAAAAGCTCTATTAAGATAGTAGAAGCGTAACAGACGTCTTGCCAGGGTTTATTGCATCTTTGTTTGCTCGCAAAGCTATAATAGCGAGACGACCCACCCTCCTTTGGAATTCCGGTACTAGTTTCCGATTGTTATTACTCCCAACTTAACCTATACTTGCTGTGAGGTTTACAAGGATTGGGGATCTGTTTAATAAAATACCGTTTGTGTGCTAGTTTTTAGGAATTGCGGAAAATTTTAAGTGTTTAATAATTATTATTAATAATATGAAATGTCAATGTCTAGTCATTGTGTTTTTGAATAAGAAAGCTCGCTAAGAATATATTATAATTGATGTATCTCAATACATCAGTTGTTTATTTATAATAACACTAGCTTACCGCCCGCGGCTTCGCCCGCTTTCTCTAAAACGATTTGAGATTTAAACTATCCTATCTCTCAAGTTGTATCAAACTGCACATGGTGTGCGAATTTTATTATAATCGGTTAAGTGGTTTAGGAGTCCATTGAGGACAAACATTATGACACGAGATTTATATATATTAAGATTTAAGTTGAGGAGAACTAAACAATAGTAAATGGGAAAAGCTCTTATGTTCTTATATTAGAGCTCTTTTATGCATACAATTATCTGTTAATATCACACGGCAAAAAGCATGGAAAAGCACGGATTCACTATAAAATTTTTTACACAGTAAATAAATATATATGTTAAATATTTTTTATTTCATTATATAAAATAAAAACATACCATATTACTGCGTACTGTATAAAAAAACTATTTAAAATAGACTGCACAGTTTAAATGCATCGATCTAAAACAATATAAGTAGAATCTATAAATTGAAGCCAGAAATAAATATTCGCAATCGAAAATAAATGTACGTAAGTTATACATTCACGCGAACTAAGTTTGAATTGCTGTGGACATTTTTCTCTTTATTTATTCATAAGTAAAGCAATCTAAAACAGACTGGAGCTACTCGAAAAATACGTGACTGCCAAAGCCTAAATAATTTATAGAGAATTACTTGAAATGCGGGGTTGATAGTTGCATAGCTGTTTACTCTTCGATTTTATGATACGTGGTATTAAAGCATTTGTTTGCTAGAATTGAGTTTCCTTTTATTCGTAATGTCGAACACATTTCCAATGCCATCGTTGTAATTTGAATAGAAATTTGATAAATTATGATAGCTTTGAATTTAGTAGCATTTATATGCTCAAATACGATTATGGGACAATGATCATAGAGTTATATTACTCTATAGATATATTGGTGATGGTAGAAAACACGAATGAACAATATACCCAATATTAAATAAATAAAAAAATATACCCCATATTATTTTTTTGTTTCGGAATTAAAGACCAGTAGTTTTCCATAAAAAATTATATACATATTAGTAGCAATTAACACTTAATAATTTTGCTGCAAGCGTCAAACATTTCTTTCTTGAAAGCTTCTTTTTCTGATTTATATTATGTTTCAAGAGTCTTATCATAAAGTTAAGCTAATTTTTTTGACGATTTTATATCTATAACATCTGCTTGTACTTGTACCTACTTGCTTCAACAGATATTACCTCTGAAACTAAAACCCACTTGGGGACTTCACTGTTGAGTAGTTCGTTCTGTGCCATGAATTTTAGAAAAGAAAAATATTTAAATATACTCTCGTATTCAAGCAGATCCTACCGACTGTAACGTTAAGATTACAATATTAACAATATTTGCAGGGATTTTCGGAAAATTGAAACGAATGTTGACTGAAATAACGTAAAAGATATTTGTATAACGGTCTCATGTTTCTTGTAAATATATCCTTAAGTCTACTCGCGATTTGTGCAAATATATAATACCTATTTGCTTAAATTTCATGAATACATGAAATTGAGTAAGGTTTAAAATATTATCTGGATGAGGAATTGTTTGTAAATTAGTGTAATTAATAAAAGTTCGTTTTTTATCTTATAAATAAAGTAATACCTATGACCTAAAATATATCTTTACGTTAAAATAATTAAATCTACGTTATTTTTGGTACTAAAGTAGACTTTTCATTAGATAATTAATACCGAGAGAGTGGTTTGCAAACTTAGTTAATTAATTAAAAACTAAATTGGCTGTATTTAGAATCTTTAAGATAATCATAACTCAGACCTCAAAACCAGATGCTTTTATAATTGACCTACAGTCCAGTCAGATTTCCATTTTGTAATGTGATTTAATACAATTATTGATTAACTGATCGTATCAGTATCAATATATATTCTTATTTCTTATATGTTAAATCCACTTTCAGTATTTATATACCCAATATCACTTAGTTATATCGCAGAGCTATACAAAACTCACAAATTTTATAACAATTTAATATCAAATAATATTCCATGAAGCCTTTGGACTTTAATACATTTAAAGCCCCTAATCCCTGAGATCTTAACGCGGCGGTGCCCAAAATAATCTCTGAATACCTGCTTATCATCGAGTAGAAAATTAGTGAATCCGTTGGAAATGTACGAAATATTAAGCCTATTAATAACGGATCACAAAAGAGCGCCGCAGTAAGCAGCGTCTTGAGGACTCAGCTTAGAGATAATGATGCTGTGATCCGCGTTCGCGAGAGATTTGCCAAGTCCACTTGAATTAATTATGCTCGAAATCCCTCATATTAGTTACAATATAACGTTGTTGAAGGAAATTCTATCATTTAGAAAACTGGTTTCTATCTGATTTTTTTATATACCTACCTACCTATTTACGTAGCTACCTACACACGCTACACAAAACTTTATCAGAATGAAATCCGAGATTGAAATATTATGTAATAGAAATCGGTTGACGTGAAATGCATACGAGCGATGCCGCGGGCATATAGCAAGTATATTATTTCTCATCTCTGTATTTTGTTTCCTAGTATACAACAAAGTGTGAAATATAAAACTAACAAAAATTGTATAATGCATAGATATTACAAACAAACGTAGGTATATAAAATAAATTTAATCGGTCATCCATAAATTGAAAAAACACGTTAGGGGTTAGGAAGTAAAGGGAAGTGTCAACGGATTGTAACATTGTGTGACAAGGGGTAGGCGGGGCCATAGGCTTTTTAACTTCACGAGTCACGTATCAAATAATTTTTATATTGTATGTGTTACTTGGTAAAAGCAAATAAATTTTTAACATTTTGCGCTATTTCAAACTTTTAATTAATGCTCTATTGCAAATTCAGACTTATTGGAAACCTTATTGGAATCTATCGATCCATCCATCGCAAAGTTTCACATTTACAGAACATACTTTATAGCGTTCTAAAACTGGAATTCTACGTAATAATGAATGAAGGAAATAGCAAACATCTCTTCCAGTAACTAAACGACACATCCTCTATCTGTTTATAAGATATTATTTTTATTATCTGGATCAAGTTTATATTGACTTCCCACTATGTAATTATCGTGACTTCTCTCACATAAAAATAGCAGGCTTTTTTGATTAAATCCTTAATTATTCCTAAGAAGATTAATTCAACAAGCCAGAGATATCAATGAAAGAACAGACAGACGGACAAACATAATGAAAATTCCAATCAACATTACTCACTTAACTTATAAATAAACATTTAAATGGATACAGAATACAATTGGTTAACTGTTTAATTGTTATTAATTTATTTATTAGCGTACTCCATAAGCCAATAATATTCACAGTTTGGGTTCTTATCGGTCTGATAATCATGAAAGCTTGTGGGGGCGATATAACATCTCTATATAATTAATATTTTTATTTATTTATTTATTTATTTAAATAGGTACACACTACAGCTGACAATTTTGACTTATTATACACAAATTTAATCACAATCATGTTGCGGTAAAATGCCAGCCTAATTGTATGTACACAGCACAATTGAGGTTAAAAAAAAATTATTAAAAATTACATTATTTCAACAATTCACAGATCAAGTGAAACATTTTTTTAAATACAAGTCATAAAATAAATTGAATCCAAATCATAATACAAATAAATTTCACATCAATATAGCTACAATACAATAAATCACATAAAATACAGTTAAGTCAATAAATACCTACATTAAATTCAATCACATAAAATTCATTACATTTCATCACATTAGTTAAATAAAAGTATAATAAATATATAATAAACAGTAAAGTATCTAAGAACTATGAAAGTCAAATTTTAAATTATCATAGAGCCTTAATATTAGACTTGAGCACGGTATTAATTGTCATATCCTTTATTAGTCCCGGCTCTAGAGATGTAAGTAGTTAATTATTTTTCAAGCTCACGATTATTGTTGCCAACGTAACGTTATAGTAATTATTGATTTCATCTTAGATGAGGTAAAAATCGTGACCCTTGAGATCTCATCAACCATTTTAGTAATTTGTTATTTATTTTAGGTATTCCTGAAGAAAGATAGTTTGGTAAAATGTATCTTTCTTACCATGTCTAGGTTGCAAGGTTATATTATTAAACTTACATAATATATGTTCTAGAAATTTCCAGTTTTATCCCGAGGTTTTCTCCACCAATACTGTATTGTTAATAAATAAAATATTGTTCTTAACTTAACAAACTTTTATAGTTGAAGAAGATGAAAAATACAATTTTAAATTTCAAGATTTCTTGAAATACGTTGACAAAGGTGTTCCGCTGTGAACGAATCACAACAAGAAAATAAGTAAATAAAATAAAAGAAACTTACCTCACAAAGCGATATAAGCACAGGCTAATGACGTCACGCCTGAATTTATATGGAAGACGCGGCTTTTGTTGAAATTTTAATGAAAACGGAAAATGAATACGTTGTGCTAAGCATTTTACATTAGGGTGTGTTGGTATAACCTGTTTGAGATGAAGGTTTATAGAGTATGTTGAAGTAAAAAGGAGTTTATTTCATGTAACATTACGATCAAAGTAGCTTTTTCGTTGAAAATACTCGGGTTTAGCTTTCAGGGTATTTGTGGACTATATCTTAACTTAAGGGGAGTCCTTTCAGCGAAGCGGAGTAAAATTGGTTTGCAAGATCAAATTTTTCATGTATTTGCAATTATATGACGCTTCTAGAAAAAATAATCAATACACTTCAAGATATTTCCTAAAAAGTGTGCTAATTTGTTACACAACCACGTGTATTTTGTTCGATCATATAAAATCATAAAAATAGGCTAAAATAAAGATCGAAAACGAATTATTTATTAATGAAATTTCTGATTTTGGAAATAATTTTTATATAAGGATATGTATTTTGATGTACTGCAGAAAACGTGCTAAATTTTGGTTTTCTACTGAAGCCCTGTAATTATTAAATACATATTATATCTCAGAACTTAACGTTGCCCAGCGTTTTCTTTACAAACCGCGCTGCCCGCTACCCCGCCAGTCCTGATCAGGCGCTTGCTAACGTAGGACCTGTGTCAAATTATCTCCGCTCGATTTTAAGTTTTGAGTAAAGATAAATTATTGAAAATGGGTAACAAAACAAACAAAATTCGGAAGAAAGCAGTGTCAGTATCACAAAAAAGGACAGGAAAAGAGAACTAGTATGTAAATTGAGTAATATGATAAAAACGTAGTTACTTGATGCCACAGAATAAAAATATCAGTTGGTCATAAAGTTTCACCTCGTATGCTTTTATTTCAAAACGATAAAAGCTGCGTTACTGTGAAATAAGAGTTTAGTTTATAATAATTTGTTTTATATATATAATACTAGTGGTCCGCCCCGGCTTCGCCCGTGGTACATATTTCGCAATAAAAGGTAGCCTATGCCTTTTCTCGGGTATCAAAATATCTCTATACCAAATTTCATGCAAATTGGTTCAGTAGTTTAGGCGTGATTGAGTAACAGACAGACAGACAGAGTTACGTTCGCATTTATAATATTAGTATGGATTATTATTACGTAATTGGTGTATTATTTGCATAATTTTGGGGTATAATTATTAATTACAGTTGTTTATTTTAAGGAAAAAAACAATAATGATTATTTGTTAAAAAATAATTGATAATAGTCAAATAATAATGATTATTGACTAATAATAATTATTAATCACTACAGTAAAAGTTCCTTATTGGCGGGGTATATGTTCCATAAAATATATGCCTCGAATACAGAAACCGTGAATACGGAATGGTAATTATTATATGGGATTATAGGTTCTACGTTATACGTTCCTAGGTGACGATTGAGATTTTTTTCGTGTCTCATTTTTTTTAGTTGACATTATAAATTTATAAACTAGGAAGAGTGCAGTAGACGTTACTCGATCACAATTATTTTTGTAACGAATGTGAAAGACGAAACCTATAAAACACGCAAAGCGGCTTTTACTATAAACGGAACTACATTTAAAAATATACTTTATTTATTGAGTTATAAGGTTGCTTCCATTCTGTTTATTTACATTCTCAAAAACATCAATCGCGGCAAAGGCGGCTTGCGACAAAGGCGGCTTGGGTCAAAGGCCTCGGCGATATCATTAATTAACAACATAATATTATGTACTTTAGGCTAACTTGTAATAAGATCTATTTTACTTTCTTATTAGTCCATTTGACAAGGATATTGTGTTAGATACCTATTGGAATAATTTTATTATTATGTATGTACTTATTAAATCCGCGAATAAAAAAATTTTTAGTCGCGAATATAGAAATTGGGTCGCATTTTTTTAATTCCCGAATAGTGAAAACGCGAATAAAGGAAGCGCGAATAAGGAACTTTTACTGTATAATAGATGATAATAGTTAGTTCATAATCATTGTTATTATAGTTCATTGAAAAGTTACATTTGGGGTTGCGTTTTTTAGGAGGACGCATTTTATTTTTTTGATGTGTAGGGGGGGTTAGTGTGAAGCTATCACCAAGTTTGTGGGGTCGCCACCCTTGTCCCACGGCCGCCATCTTAAAAATAGCGCTTAATATGGTTTTTATGATATATCTCTTAAACTATTAATCTGATAAAAAAAAATTGTCAACATTATTTGTTGCAAATTAAATTTTCTACAATTTTGGTCCAGTAACTTTTTGTCATAGAACTATAAATAAAAATGTTATGAGTGAAAATGTTCAGAAATTAGCGATATTTATATTTTTCAATAAAACTTTTTTTTTTATAATTTTACGAAGAAATAATATCAGACCATTTTTGTAGATTGTTGTAGTATTGTAGTTATATTGTAATACACGCGCTCTATACTATTCTAATATAATACTCTAAGCTTCTACTGGTAGCAGCAAGTAATATTTATTAGTTACACCAAGTACTTCCATAATTATGTTGTGCTAATTAATAAATTCCTAGTACCTACTTATCTCAGTTTATAAAGTTGTAAATGATTTCTTTATTTACTTTTATATTTACAATCTGACACAAACACTTTTACATTGCTTACATAATAAAAATTGATCACAATTTACTTTTGATATAAGTATTTTACACTGTGGCATAGCGCTAACGTTACGAAAAACAAACGACGCGAGGAGCGCGAGGAGCGCGTGTCACGCGAACGGCCCCGCACACCTCACCTCCAATCTTGCCTCGCGTTGAAATACCTCGCGTTAACTGATAAACTGACGGTCTAAAGAGTATCAAAATTACTACAATGAAAAACAAACTCTATAAGTACTTAATTTTCATTCAGCATTTGAAAATCAAGACTTAGAAGACTCGAGATCTTTTCGATAACAACAATAAGCGATCATTTTCAGGCCTCATTAGGTCAGAGCTGGCGGGCTCATAGTTTGTGTTGGCCTGGAGACGGGCAGCTGCTGATGGGGTCACGGACGAATTTTACCTATACCCTTGGCCCCGTCGTTGATGCGGCTTGACGGAAAACAGTGGGGTTTTGGTCGGTAGGAATCCGACATAACCCACGGCCCTTTCCCCGGAAGCCGTGGGTATCTATTCAAGATTTCCCCACTTAAAAAAAAAGGTATTCTATGGGCTCAATAATATAAAAATGTTAATGTGACAAATCTAAAAATAAAAAATACTAGCTATGAAGATATAGTTTGTTTGTGATAATATAAACAACTTTTAATCAACTCTGCATCACGTTAAGAAAAATATTGCACTATAAAACGTCGGGCAACTCCGAAATTAGTTTTAAATGTTCTGTAAAAGTATGCTTCAATTTAAACTTTCAGGCACGGAACTATGTAAAGGAAAGTAAAGTCATACGAAAAATACGGCCTCCTTCAAGTTTTGATTGATATTCATGATTTCATTATGTATAAATTTTTATCTATTAACTAGCTGTGCCCCGCGGTTTTACCCACATTGCTGCGATCCTGTTGGTCTTATCGTGGTGATAATATTATAATATGGCCTTGCTCGATAAATGGGCTATCTAACACCGAAAGAAGTTTTGAAACCGTACCAGTCGTTCTTGAGATTACCGCGTTCAAACAAACAAACTCTCATATTATATGAAAATTTCAGGAACTGGGAATCTATTGACAATTTGAAATTTAATTATCAGAAAATGTAATTAATCAAGCATTCTAGTAAAGCTAAATCATTGCATAGTTAAATCATTGCAGCTGGTTTGAATGACATTTAATTATTATAAAACGAAAAGTTAATTTTATAGTTGTACAATGTACAATTTACAAAATTGTAAATAAAAATTGTAATACAATGTAATACAATGTACTAAAATGTATTGAAAAGTAGGGAGGCAACGATTCATGTAATAAAAATCAAGTATATTAGAGCTGAAGTAAGGTCTGTACCAAGTTTTCAGAGCTCTCACAATTACGTTTCAATAATCTTTATGTTACAGGTATCTTGTTGCAGTTTCAATACATGGTTGACAGAGTCCAAAAAGTTACCAGCAAAAGGTCAAACTATTTTTGTGTAATCTACAAACGGAGGAACTGAAGAATGGCTGGACAGATAGCGTGCACTAGCACTGCGTGACCATGCCTCATTGATCACTATTCTTGAAAGATAGATGCGAAAGACATTTTTTTTCACACGGAGCGTCCCCTAGCGGGCAAAGTGGGTGCGAGCAATTCTCATACCTACGTAATTTGTTACTTTAATGCGACGTGTGGCCACTTGGCGTCCCCAGCGCCTTTTGTGCGAGATTTAACTGGGCTTTTTATTTGATCGAGAATGTTTTCGGGGAAACTTTTTTGGCGTCATTTTTATTGAGGTTTGCCTGAAATTGTCGTTATAGTATATTGGTTTAATAGAATAGTGTTGTCGTAACTGGCAAATGGCTGTGTGTCCTAATTGCTTCGTTTACTATCAATGCCTTGATTAATGGACTAAGCACGCAATATATTTGTATATAATATAATCGCTGCCGTGTCTTGTTACTTAATTAGGTACGGACTGTTATAATGATATATGGAAGGGAATATTACGCGTCCATCCGAATAAAAACAAGGGAATCAATTATTATATTATGATCGTGGAAATTAAATATCTAACATGTAGTTGGCTAATAAGAACAGAATAGTATGTAAGAAGACAAAATGTGGTTTATTAAACGAGTAACTGGTATAAGTAGGTCTAGTAAATTATTTCAGGTGACATATTGAAACGATGAACTATCGTAGATCAATGTGATAATAATTATTAATTGTCAACAAAAAAAGAATAATAGATCTATCCTGATAGTTTCTACTTAAAAAGCTGCTTATCATACATAAATGTATACACTTGAAATCGTTTAACCCTTAACACGGCAAGCCCTGAAATAATGTTCCCAGATATGACTTGAATTGATTTTAGTGATAGTTATTGATTAAAAAATACTATAGTAGAGAAAAAAATAAAACAAATTTTCTGTAAGTAGGTTTTTCAGGATGTCCGTTAAAACGGCCTTTGCCAAGAACCCCATCTTCATTGCTGTCTCAAAAAACGGACAACGCTGTCATACAGGTTATAAAATAAGAATGAAAAAAATAAATATTCACTTAATATAACACAATTGAAATCAATTTCAAATAGCATTTTATTGTTTTATTGTATCACAGTATTTTCACTATCTTTTATAACAAAAAATTCTTCAATTTTAACTAAATACCTAACAAATGATAATTGAGCCCTCTCGAGCTCAATCACACTATTTAGTTGGGTGGAATGTTAAATAACATTTATTATTTTGTGTCAAGCAACCTTTGGTTTCATTTAATACAAATAATAATGGTTTTTTCTAAATGTGAAGTGATATTTGGCCCATGATTAGGACATTTAGTCGAAATGAAATATAAATCGTTCGTTAGTGAATCAGAATAGACGTGTATTACTTTTTACTATAAAGTGCTTTGCGATTTTAATAATTATTTACATGGTAATAAGAATTCAAGTTGCATAATTAGTGTTTGGTATTTATATCATTTCAATTTACGTTCGAAACACAGCGAGCGTTTCAAGCGGGAGCAAGACAATTGCAATTTTTTGTCCTGCACGCACCGTAGAACGACTCATATTCGTGCACAAATTATCCATTGCGGAGTAAATATGAGTGTACGCAGATCGCCAACACGTTTAACCAGCAGTGGTGCAGTGGGTACTGCCGGTGGATCGCATCCCGATCTATCGAAGCTAAGTTCGTTTTCAACGAGTTCTACGCCAACTGATACTCAAATCACTTACAGAAAACGGAAACAACCGCTAGAACAAGATTGCAGATGTAGTGATGATATGAAGGATATTCGCTCGGAGTTGAGCCGTATTAGTACATTACTTGAAAAATATGTTTGCTCAAACGAACAAATAATAAACAAAATTCATGAAAACATTTCTGAGGTAAAAACACAAATTACCGAAATTAAATCGTCCAACGAACAATCCTTGAATTTAATTCGCCAGAATACGAATCAAATCAATGAAATTAAGTCATCAGCATGTATGATAATTACTGAACAAAACATATTGAAGAGTACTATTTCTCAATTAGAATCCCAGATCAACCAGGGTGAGAGTAAAATAAAATCACTGGAGTTAAATCTTCAATCAATAAATCAGTCATCCAATCCATCGGGTTTTACGTCTAAAAATCAACTACATATAAATGAACACTTAATCAAGGAACTACGAGACAGAAAAAGCCGCGAAAAAAATGTAATTTTTGCTGGTTTCCCAGAATCGACATCTTATAACTCAGAGGAGAGGATATCTAAAGACAACTACGAAATTTTAAAAATTACCTCGCTAATAAGTTCAGACCTACCGAAGCCAGTAAAGATATATAGAATTGGCAAGTATTCACCGGGGAAAAATCGTAGAATAAAGGTTTGCTATGACACAATTGAATCTGCTAAAATAATCCTACGTAACAAAAATAAACTACCCAACAATATTAAAGCTTTTAGTGATCAAACGCCAGCTCAGGAAAAATATCTTAAAAGTTTACAGGATGAACTAAACCGTCGCATTGGTGAAGGAGAAACAGATCTCACAATAAAATACGTTAACGGAATGCCTACTATAAAGAAAATTATGTCAAAAAACTAGAAATAAATTTAAAGACAAACAACCAAAATATCAACTCCTACGAAATACTAGACAGCTATGAAAATTTGCAACTCTCCCGATCCAGGCTTAGATTTATATACTTCAATGCGCGAAGCATAAGAAAAAAAGGTAAACTAGATGAAGTAAAATGTATCCTGAGCTCATTAATAAAACCTATCCACGTAATTCTAATTACTGAAACTTGGATAAATTCTGATGCGCAAGCTTCAGAATTAAATATTGATAATTACACACATTATTTTAACTACCGGACTGACGCAAGAGGGGGTGGAGTCTCAGCATACATCCACAACGATTTAAAACACAATCTTATTGAATCACGATACGAGGAAGGGAACAATTACTTATGGATAAGTTTAGAACGATGTAAAATTGATGTAGGCGTTATCTATAAACCGGGCTATACTAAC
The DNA here is from genome assembly GCF_905220415.1 of Colias croceus. Lineage (NCBI taxonomy): Eukaryota > Metazoa > Arthropoda > Insecta > Lepidoptera > Pieridae > Colias > Colias croceus. Next base: position 7,423,885 of record NC_059542.1, read on the forward strand.
TGTCAAAAATTCCTTGAAATGTATGAATCGCAATTACAAAAAAGGCACAGAGCTATTATTTTTGGAGATTTTAATATCGACTTGTTAACAAAAGATAAAAATACCAAACTATACAAATATACTCTTAAGTGTAATGGACATATATTACTCAATAAACTAACTAAAAAATACAGCACAAGAGACTCTTCAAAAAAATCTATCATTGACCATGTAAGTACGAACCTTCAAAACGATAATTTTCATTTCGCAATAATAAACTCATGTATTTCCGACCATAAGCACATATACGTAGAATTAAAAAAATATTTACCCCCAAAAAGTGTTAAAACCCAATATAAAGCAATTAATTACGAAAGATTATCATCCCTGTCTGACTCCATAGTTGATACTGAAATAAACAAAGATTATACAATATTAGAAAATAAAATTAAATCTATTATAGATAAAAGTAAGATTACTAAAACTAAATTTCTAAATCTGCCCCGAAAAGACTGGATAAACAAAGCAATTTTAACAGAAATTAACGAAAGAAATTTATTATGGTCTCAACTAAAAAACAACCCTAAAAATAAAAACATTCAAATAAAATTTAACACTCAAAAAATAAAGGTAAAAAATTTTATTCAAGACACAAAAGATTCTTACTATTACCAAGAATTTACAAGGAATATAAAAAAACCCAAGAAATTATGGACTTTAGTAAATAAATTAGCTAATAACAAAACTGTAAAATGTACTTTACCTGCTAAATTACTTATAAATTCTGAATATATTACCGAGCCAAATGAAATATGCCAGATATTTAATCAATATTTTTCTACAATAGGATCTCGTCTAGCAAATTTAATACCCCTACAATATCAAACCAACTCTTCCTCAACCTTACCTAAATCACCATCAAAAAAGTACGAATTATCCACTTTTGATCCGTGTACACCTAATGAAATTTTAAAAATTATAAATAACCTTAATTCAAACTGTAGTACAGGTCTTGATGGTATTACCACAAAAGCAATTAAATGCATTAAAGAAAAATTGAATCATACCTTAAGCGATTGTTTCAACCAAGCTATAAGTCAAGGACGTTTTCCGGATTCGTTAAAAATAGCGAAGGTAACTCCTATCTATAAGAGTGGTTCAAAATTTGAACCTGGTAACTATAGGCCAATTTCGGTGTTGCCAGTGTTGTCAAAAATATTAGAGAAAATTTTACACACGAGATTAGAAAAATATTTAGACTCATTTAATTTTATTTCAGTGCGTCAATACGGTTTTAAGCCAAAAAGTAACACTCTGTCAGCGACTATAGACCTGACTACTAAAATAAAACAGAACATTGACGCAAAAAATTTAGTTTTGGGAGTATTTATTGACCTACAAAAGGCCTTCGATACCGTTTCTCACGAACTTTTAATAAAGAAATTAGCATCCATTAACATTACTGGTAAAGCACTAGACATGCTGAAATCATATTTAAAAAATCGATCACAAATCGTTAAAATAGATAACTACAATAGCATTCCCTTACCAATTACGTGTGGCATACCACAAGGTTCGATTTTAGGCCCATTGCTTTTTTTAATTTATATTAATAATTTACAAGACTTAAAACTAAATGGTCATCTAACACTTTATGCGGATGACACCTGTCTGTTTTATTTTGGTCCCTCTATACATGACATGATAAAGCAAGCACAAAATGATTTAAATAAATTAAATAAATGGTTTCAATACAATCTACTAACAATAAATATATCTAAAACGTGTTATATTAAATTCAAAGCTCAGAACAAAATTATTCCACCACACGCTCCACTTAAAATTAACGGTGTTGTATTAGAACATAAAACTCACGAGAAATACCTAGGTTTGCGAATCGACAGCTCTCTAAAATGGAATTATCACATTGACCACCTAAAAAATAAATTATCAGCACTTCTTAGATCTCTGCGTAATATCACTTCTTGCATTCCTCATAAATTACGCCACACCATCTACAACACGTTAGTCAAACCTCACCTAATGTATTTAATAGAAGTATGGGGTAGCGCTTACAAAAATAAATTAGCGCCACTACAAATTTTACAAAATAAAATTATTAAAACCATTTTTAAATATCCTTTTTTAACTTCTACAAATAAAATCTACGACGATACTAAAATAATGAATTTAAAACAATTATACTTTTATAATACGTGTATGTTCATCCACAAAGCGCTACATAAAAACATAAATACAAATATAATATTCTCAACATCAAATCGCCACTATCCTAATAGACGAGCTAGCTATCTTGCCCTCCCGAAGATCCGAACGAATTATGGAAGGCGAACGGCAACATACGAGGGAGCACGTTTCTATAACGGATTGCCAAGCAAATTAAAAAGTGTAAACTCATTCATTGTATTCAAAAAACAATTAGCGAAACACATCCTGGAAGACCACACGCTCAAACTTTGAATGCAATGAATGAGTACCTAACCTAAACTTATGTTTATAGTATGTAACTTACTCTAAATTTTTAACTAACGAATGATATTTTTTATAAATACCTATGTTTAAAATTTAAGTTTCTCATGTAAGTGACTTAATGTCTTAATGGGAATAAATGTCTTTAAACCTAAATGCATGTGGGGGTCGAGGAACTCCCGGTTCTATTGTAGACCCAAGAGATTTAACTGATCTTAGATTATATTCGTCATTTTGAACTTAATTAAAAATAATTCTACATATAATTAAAGACTCTAAAGCAAAGAAATCCCATAAAAGTGATATTTTATTAAAGTACGAATCATGGCAACGTCCGTTTCTTGGGACATGCCAAATGGTTCTTAGTTACCTGTATCTACGGCACTGTCCCAAAAAACGGACCAGCTATATTTCGGATGTTTTGTCATAGAATTATTTGAATATTTCATAATCTTTAGAGCAAAAACAACAGTTTATCTCACCTGAAAGTTAAATCAATAGAAATCAAACACGGAAACTATTTCATAAAAGCTATTATTGACCAGAAACACAAACCATCACTAATTCCGGAAATCCCTAAATTCAACAGTCACCTAGCACACGAATCAAATGATCTCTATAATTGGCATGTAGGAGAAAAATAAAGGATTGTTATCGTACTTTCTCCAACGTAGTCAATTTTCTAGATTTTTTGGAACGTTTAAGATTTACACGGCAATAAGTTCATGTACTAAAAAAGTGACAGAAAAGCTTTAAGGGTTAAACAACATTATAACGTCTTCATTAGAATCAGATTAGCTAAGTCTATCAGAATACCCAAGCAATTTGACAGAGTGGTGGCAAAAATCGTTCACGCAAGCTTCACAAAGGTAACATCATTTACTTGTATTCCGACGGCGTTCGGAACTCGGGATTCGCAAACGCATCCGTGAGTCCCACAAAAAATATTGCCCTCTGCTTCCTGCACTGAAAATTCGAACCTAGTAAAACATTTGATGTGGATAGTGGACCGCGTTTGATTTATTTACCTACTCCAATTGAAGTACTTTCTGGATGATTCTGTGAAGTGAAAAAGGGAACAAAAACATATACAACTTATAACGTGCCGATATGTTGTTTTATTTGTATCTAAAGATTTTGTTTATACCTATATTGTTTGTACTTTGGTTAGCTCGATTACAGATATAAAATGGAGGATGGGGAATATTAAAACAGATTTTTTAAGAGTACTTCTTTAATAAAAACAAACTACAGACATACCATAACTGAGAGACCTTTTTACATTTTTATTAAAATAACAGTTATCAGTTAAGTACCTACATAAATAGGTAAAATTTCTTTCTTTGCATATGGTTCAAGTCACCTTGATTTATTTAGAGGCAGTAACCGTGATTTATTTATAGGCACAGGGCTCTTCCGAAGTGTTACAATCTTTAAATTTGTCACGAAAGGCTTTTGGGACACGAAACCAGCATTTTTCTCAATAAAAATCGTAATTAAAATGTTATTTAACAAGTTTAAACACCCTTTAACCGATAAATATCGCTTTTGAAATTATGATTTTTTTTGAGTAAATAATACTATATTATTTTTTTTTATGAGCATTTGTAAATGAAATAAATTTTTGAATAAAATATGTAATAAAACGAATAGTTAAGAACCTATACATAATATTATAATTAGTTACTTTTTCTAATATCTAAAAGTATCTATTAAGTTATCCTCAATGAACACAATCATGTGTAATCCATATCAAACTTAAGTTAATAAAATATAGTGTTATGCTAGCGAATACAATATAGTTTCAGTGAAATCAATTAAATCTGAAACAACCATGAAACCTATTAAATCCGCAATCCGCAACAGTAATAAATGGATTGTGTTTATTTTTTATTTACGCGCTTAAATAATTTTTAATAATCTGAAATATATTCGCTCGTCATTTAATTTCATGAAAAATATAGGTAATCTACGCGGAGTTAATAACCACAATCTACTGGTTTATTAATGCCACGAGGCTTATCTGACGCGCTTATGTTTTGAGATGCGACGTTAATTTAAGACTTTATTAATACCTCAGTAAAATACATAAGATTTTTATCTTCATTTGGATTTTCTGTAACATTTATTAAAGAAACAGAAGCGTTTAGCATACTTTTTCCTTTGTCTTTATAATCGGCAAGAGGTTATAAGAAACTAGCGGTCCGCCCCGGCTTCGCCCGTGGTACATATTCACGTTTTCTCTACATAAGAACCAGCCTCGTACTTCAAGGAATATAATAAAAAAAGAATTAAAGAAATCGGTTCAGCTGTTCTAAAGTTATGGCGCTTACCAACACATTTTGGGATTCATTTTTATATTATAAAGCATGATAAAAAAAAGAAATCATGTTTCAATCATGTGATTTAAAAACGACAAGCTTATTAATATTTAAAGGAGTTAATAAACTTTATCTACATTAAGCCTTTAAACCCACTTTAACGTATTACCAATAATCACTTAATACTGTATTAATATCGCGACAAGATCGCTAATTAGTTGGTTATAAGCTAGTCTATTCAACAGTAATTTATTTAGGTATTACTTGTATTTATATGATAAAGGAAATTCATAGATCCAATTAATACCACCGAATCAGTATCGATATAATATACCCAATACTTGTGAAATTAATTACGGAAAGGTAAGAAGAAAATGTATTTCGGCATTTACAAGAAAAAGTAAAATAAATGTGGATCATTTCGAGCGGTGGTAGAAGTTCTACCTATTGATTCTTAAGATTCTTATCGCTTTTAGTATATAAATACCTGCTGTAATCACGTATTTAAAAAGAAATAAAATAAATAAACAGGGTAAACAGACACTAAGATATATTTTACTAATAGAAATTAAGACAGTCTCTACGTCACCACGCTCGAGCTCTCTGTAAAGTGTGCGAAACATCGGAATAATAATATATTGAATAAATCGATTTTAAAATTCATTATAATCTTTAATTTATAGAAAATACTATATTTTACTTGTATTCAGAAGTATTTAAAGCTTCGTGAGTGATAAAATTGCTTTATTTAGTTACAAGTTAACATTGCGTGACAAAACGCGGCTAACCTCTAATCAGATTATGTGGCCATTTGGTTGTCTTTCTTGTCAACCATCAGACCCTACGCAATAAAAGTCCACGGATACATTTGTACTACCGTAACAATAAATAGTGGGATTACTAGTGGCTTGAAATATCAAGTTCTCGCTATCCATAGGTAGCTTATGTACCTATTTATGTATTGAATAATTATTTCAGAACGCTTTCGTCGAATCAGAGCCTATATTCGGCACTACAACTCTACCATCATCCAAGCTGATCAATTATTGTGAATTTGACAAGTTATCGTATGACATCCTAAATTTAATTCATTGCTAGATACTATTGGTATTTTTTTTTGCAATCCACATTTCAACTTGTTCTTATTAGTTGCTAAGTTTACTCTCTGTCGCAAAGTCGATATCAGGGTTACGAGTATCCAAAGCCCGTTAAAATATCTGATGGAAGTAAATTCCATCTGATTTTCTAAAATATGAAAAGAATAAAACCGACTAATTTATTTATATTCAATTAGTAATGGATTCATTTACTCTGAACCATTAAGACACTGCTCAAAAATCTTTATATCTCGGTTCGCGTAAGATTTAGCTCCCTGATAAATTATAATGAATAATTAATTTAATTCATAATCCTGAATCCAGCTTAATTAATAATTAAATTCTGTTGCTAATATCCCTTAATTTATGTTTGAATAGATTACTAAACCAGACTCCTTCGTGTAAGTAATATAAATGTTGCTTTGATGTATTTATATTACATATTAGAATATCAATTTGTTAGTTCTCGTGAGTAATAAAAAGTATGCGTGTACAATAATAATTTAAATAATTTTGAACAAAATAAAGTTATCCTTCATTTACGTATGGATTAGCCTTAAAAGTCGTGGTTTAAAAGAATGAACAACGCTGATTAGTCGGTTTTAGCTCATAAAAATTCAAATTGATTTTTATTTGTCGCATTTATATATAGAACTCTATGAACTTTGAAGTCGTAATTGTATTGATGGTTATAATACATAGTTATATTATTAAGGTGTAGGGTTAACTTTAGATAGAGTAGACTAGCCGTACCATAATTATTGTAGAAGCCGGATTCTTTCTACTATTAATTGTATCTGAAATTTAAACCCGTCTTTGTTATCCCTTGAAAATAAAATATTTATAAGTATACATAAACTAGGTACTTTATCAGTTATAGAAATTTTATAGATATCATAACTACACAAAGACTGTTGTGTAAATGTGAAAAAAATATTTTTAAAAACAATTCGCATCAGTCAGCATCTATAATATATAAAACTCAAAGGTGACTGATATAGTGATCTATCAACGCACAGCCCAAACCACTGGACGTATCGGGCTGAAATTTGGCATGCAGATAGATGTCATAACGTAGGCGTCCCCTAAGAAAGGATTTTAGAAAATTCGTCCCCTAAAGGGGTAAAATAGGGGATAGAAGTTTGTATGAAACTTTTTATTCCTTGGATGTATTTGCATGAAATTGGGCATGTAAATAGATCATATGACGTAGACGTTCTGTTAAGATTTTTTTTTTAATTCATCCCCTAAAGGTGTAAAATAGGCAATAGACATTTGTAGGAAACTTTTTATTCCTTTGATGTATTTGCATGAAATTGGGCATGTTGATAGATCTTATGACACGTAGGCGTCCGGTAAGAAAAGATTTTCGAAAATTCATACCCTAGCTTTGCCCTGCGGTTTCAGTCAGTAATCTATATATAAGTATAAAACTCAAAGGTTACTGATATAGTGATCTATCAACGCACAGCCCAAACCACTGGACGTATCGGGCTGAAATTTGGCATGCAGGTAGGTATCCCCTAAGAAAGGATTTGGATCAATTCTACCCCCAAGGGGATTAAATAAGGGATGAAAGTTTGTATGAAACTATGTCAATTTTATACCGATCGGGCTTAGACTTTGCATGCATAAAGCTACTATGACGTAGGCATTCCCTAAGTAAGGATTTTGTCAAATTCCACCTCTAAGGGGATAAAATATGTGATTAAAGTTTTGTAGTTTTGTAGGCCCTAAGTTTTTACATACGCTAAAAAAATGTACCAAAGCCGCAAAAAATATACCTAATTAATATTAATACTTCTTAACGCGAGCGAAGCCGCGAGTAAAAGCTAGTTGAAAATAAAACTGAAATTTATGAAAATAAAAAAGTCTAATATTAAATTTATATAGCCATTGAAAATTAGAGAAGGCTCAGAGAAAGGATTTTATTTATACAATTTGTATCGCTTGTTAAAAGAAATCATTATGCAAAAACTTTGAATCCGTAGCTAACTTTGAGTCTACTACTTTTGTTGTAACCATCTTTTTATAATGTTTATTAGGTACCTATTGTAGATTTCATGTTTCTAGATTTTCCGCTTAAAATCTTTTAAACAACCTAACTAGTTATTTACCAAGTTAACCTAAAAAAAAAGTCTAAAATGAGACTCTAAAGTCTAAAAGAACGCCGTTTTGTGTACCCTAATTAGCGTTAATGATTATACAAATTCTTATAGCTAATAATTTTTATATTATTGTGGGAACTTCATAATTATTTCCATATTCCTTACAAGTGGGGGTATAATTTCTTATTTAAAACGATTTCAAGCACCTACTTTATAAGGTAAGTATAGAAGCCTCTTGACCCTCTCTGGCCAAAACCTAAAGCATTCAAATGGGTATTATTAAGGAACAACAACGGGTGCTCATTTGCGAACAATCACAAGCAACTTTGCGTAGCTCTACAAAGTTAAAACTTCACCCCAATTGTATTATTTATAATACATACAACTTTGTTATTGCGAATAACAAAGCCCTCGTCTCGACGTCTTAGAAGAAAGACGTCATAAAAATGTTATTCCCTAAAACTGTCAGACTACCCTTGTTTGTATTGCATTGAGCCATCGCGGAGTTTGAAACTCAGCGACAAAAATTTAATAACGCAGTTAGAATCTCATTTAAACTTTTAGAGGGTGTTATAAACATGGAATACAATTATTTGCACTCTGTTCACGCATTTAACACGTAGCTACACCCTTTTGCGTGTCCCACGTTATTAACTCACAACGCGTGTTTGACACGACCACTTAATTGTGACCTAAACTTTTTGGCACATTACCCTGATATAATCACTTTGTTCGTTATCCGAGGGAAACGAGGCAGTTCATTTAAAAGTGGCGGGTTAATTATTTTGATGGCCCTCCTATCACTCGTTGATTTACGTAAATGATTCTTTGCGTGCCAAAATATAAGGGAAGATTACAGTTACTTTAAATAATGCTGGTTTGGATATTCTGATTGTTTGAAATTGAGTTCAATGATCTTTAATTTGAAGGAGTTTGTTTCTATGCAGTTAGCGTATGAAAAGCCTAAGTTCCATTGAGCATACAATACTGTATTGAAAAAATTATCTCGACTACGAATTATGAGGAAAATTATAATAATAAAAAAACACACGTTTCGTACGTACATTTTATCTTTTATTTTTATTCAACTAACAAAACTTTACAATACGTATTTGGCATAGTTCCATTGTAGGATTAACGTAGGCTTAACTAAAATAAAATTATGAACAGCGATACAGTAATTTATAATACATACTGTATTTATTATTAGTGCTGTTGAATGTAGAGACATAATAATATATTTATTGAACGAATGGATAACCGATAATATTACATAAATCATAAAATTTATATTAAATAACAAATTTCATTATTAATAAACAATAACTATTACTGTTACATAAACATTATTGCGTTTGTTTGAACCATTGCTATTAATATAAAGAAACAGGTAAACATTCTCAAACGTTTATAAAATGACAAAAAAAAAACAAACTTATCATATTACAGTAAAACCATAAAACATAATATTTTGTTGGACTCAGTCAATTTAATATACTTACTGTAAGTTCAATTTAGCGACGAAATACGACAAAGGGCTCGTACACAAGTATGTTGGTTTGCTGACAAAAGAATCTTGTAGACAGCTTCAGCAATTTGCCCGAGATGGTCAGGATAAAATGTGCTTTACGAACCTTTCAAGCAGGATTTACTTTCTTAACTGTACGACTTTTATAGTAATAACTCTGAGCTGCATTTTTGGTCAGTTTGCGAAGCTTTAGAATCGGGGATTATTGAAAACCAGTCAATCACTTCCAACTGGATGTATTTTTTAGTGCAGATTTAGTTTATTGTTTATAAACTTTTGATCGGAGAATTCGCATAATTGTTTTAAATAAATAAAGATTTATAGCTGAATATATTATATTCTCCTTATACCTACCTAGTTGACAGACTACCCTTGTTTGTATTGACTTCCCTTTGTTTATACTTTCGTGCAGGTTTGATTCGTTGATTTAATATTTTATTAACTAAATATACTATTTTGATTTGATTTACCTATTAAATTATGAATGAGTACATAGCGACAAAGTCTATCTTATATCCAATTCAAATGAATTTAAAATTACAATGAAGTACTTGAAAAAAAATACAAGATTTGAAGAAAATTGGATGAAAGAAGTGCTTCTGAATAAAATATGTTAACTGATAACAATATAGTTGCCGGGCAAAATTACCATAAACGATTCTCGGCTGTATTATTGCACAGTCTTCGTTGTGAATGAAAAATGGTGGCATTTATGTCCGTCCTCATAATCTTTATATGAACATGGGTTGTTATTGTTTGGCTCGCCCAAAGGGTAACATTCTTAAGGGTATATACGGATATTGATCCAATGTATTGCGGTCACGTTCTAAGTGGGTTCGAAGAAATGCAATTTTTATCTTTTGTGTATTTTCGAAGTGGTATTAAGTAAATCAGTTTGAGTGCTTAAGTGTATCTGTAGACAGAAATATTAGTAAGTACTACATTTTTGTATCAAAGTGCCGCGATTATTAACTGTTGTGTCTAAAGACAAAATTGCACTGAAAAAGCTTATTGAATACGAATTAATAATCATATTTTCAACCTCCAAAATTACATTGGTATAAAATAATTTTCAAATATAATTATTAAAACCCTTGAAAATCACATAGCTTCATGATAAAAATTTTAGATAAGCTGGTCGCACAGAAACACTAGTAAAATTATTCCGTTTCGTGTAAGCAATGTCGAAGAATAGCAGACATAGCAGTCAATATTAGTCTTCATGTAAGACTACTTGTTGCTCAACGTATATTTTGCCAAGCGATACGTTATCGAAGAGTTCATAATTTATGACTGTTGTTTTTCTTTTTGTAAATATTAGTGGGAGTTGCTTACTTTCCAACTTTGTCGTACCTTTGTTCCGTTGTTTAAAGGTTACACTAATGTTGATTTCGGTAAGATCGGAATCTTTGTGTAAGTAAATAGAGTTTAATAAAAGAAAATAAAGGTTAAGTATTTCAATTAGTATTAGGTCCATTTAAAATAGTTTTGTATTTTCATTGTATAGTGCGTATAGTAGGTATGTAGAGTGTGTGGTACTAGTATTAGTATACTAGATAAAGTAGCATATTATATCAATGAAATAGATAGCCTTTGGTGCCTTATAGCCGTACAGAGATCATCTAGCAACTTTAGAATTTTCAAGTTTTCCCAGAAACCACATTGACGTACCTATATGTATACGGTAAGAGACGATGTATTTGTGTAATTATAATCGTGTATGTATTGTTATTGTAAATATTATGTCTTGTAAAGCAGTTTTGTCTCAGCCAGTTGTTTCCTACGCTGGTTTTTCTCATCGAAAATAAATAATTCAAGTCGATATTTTGATAAATAATTGAAGTAAGACTAAAAAGATATAGATGTAATAGTAGATTATAGTGAGGGAGATTACCTGAAGGTAATAAAACTAATTAATAATAAAATTCATTATGTTAATAGTTTATTTTATTTCAATAAAATCATAATCTTGTATTCTAGATACAGAACAACTGAACAACAAAAGCATTCGTTTCTTAGAATCTATTCACATTAGCTTAACAGTTATAAAAAACTTCGATTTTGATTCAGTTCTTTAAGGGATAAGAAAAGGACATGAAATTGTAGCTATTTACTAATAAAATGGATTAAGCCGAATTGATGTCTGGGTTTCGCCGTTTAACTATAAGTTCGTTTAGTTTCTTTGAGCTGTAAAACTTACTTTACTGTTTAAGTTAGAACCAACCTTGATTAGAGGGTGTTCAACCGTTCAAACAGTTAGGTAACTTGATACCTAATAACATAATACATTGAATATTACCCAACGCTTCAAAATAGTTGTATAACAAAACAAACAAATCATTATTTTCTACAGAGATACAAATAACGGCAATCACTATAAATAAGTCTATTTTCTCAAGGTAAGGTAATCAAGTCCTTAGCGTAGGTTTGTCTCAAGAGAAATCCACGGAACAAAGAAGTAACCCGACATCGGACTACGGCCGCTGAGTATTGAGAATACATTGAAACTAGACAGAACTTTAATTAGGATCTTTTTTTATTTCGTGTTCTTGTAATTTATGAGATCATAATGTGTCCATATTTAATAACGTAGAGCTAAAAAATGAACGCGTAAAAATATTATTATTGCAAATATTTCATATGCCTATGATGAATTAGATATTTCGAACTTAATATTAGCAACTTCACTCGAGTAATATTTGAATTTATGTTATATTACATGGACTTATACAGAAGTTGATATTCTTTCAGATTGCTTTTTTAATTTAAAAAACCCTTCAGTATCTGCCATTATATAGCTTTGAATGATTAGTACATCGGATTATTTATTTTCACGAGTAAATCAATGTAGGGCTCATAAATTACAAGAACTACAAAAAAATCCAAAATTAACGAGAACACGTCATTATCATATTTTTACATTCAAACTTATTACTTCATTACACTTACAAAATATTCGTATGTTTGTATTTACAATTGACAAGTTTACCGATACATAGCACTGAGTACTAAAATAATTTGTGAAGATATGCCTAATAAAAATAGCCAGAATTGAAAAATAATATTTCATTTAAAAATAGATAACATTTACATAGTACATGTTTTAGATTTATCCCTATAAAGATTGTCTAATCATGTTACAAAAGAACTTCACCTATGCAATATTTACAGATTTATTTACTAGGAAGGCGTTACTAAGTTTTTATTCATATCCAAGAGAACAAACTAAATTGTTTTTTAATGAGAAATAAATGAAATTCAAGCATGTATATAAAACAATAAGTGGCCTAATTACAGATATGTATTTGATGCTTATGATTAACTAATTTCCAAAATATCTATCTATAAAGTATGGGATACTTGCATGGCTGAAAATTAAACAATGTATGCAAAAATTTATTAACTACTTATAAGTATCACAATTATCGCTTTGGGGTTGCATTTTTAATACAAATCATTCACTAGGGACTCAAAATTAAACGAGGTTTAACAATCTTAATTATAACATCGATATTAAAATAAAAGTTTTCGAAGTAAACACTTATAATAACATAACGTAAGTAACGTAAATAAAAATTACACTTAGAACGTGTATATAAACGAAAGGTTTAATTTCTGGAAAACCATTGTATCCAATATACACAGATACGAAATATTTAATATACGACAAACCTTGTAAAATTCCAAATTAAATTATATCAAAATGCACCTACAAAATAATAAATTAAAAGTATACAAAACAAAACCCAAAAATAAACATAACAGTACAGTAAAACGATGAAATATATCCTTAAATTAAACCAATTAGAACACAAGTACCCCATTGCAAATAACTTACACCTAATCAGAACCCATTGCTAACGAATTCAGAGTCATGGTTGCGTCTTAGCACATTTTCGGTTAATAAATACAAGTGATAATTTATCACGTCTCTGATTGTATTAGCGAACTGAGGATTTGAAGGAGCGAAAGTGTTAACAGCATTATACTCAACGTGGCTGCCTCGCCCGAACTTCGCACTGAAACAAACAAGCCGTTATTATTCAACTTAATGGAAGGACTTTTGTAATGATAACTGTGAATAAGACGAGGGAATTGCGTTAAGTATTTAAGAATGTTTTTATGTTCATCTCTTTGCAGCTCTAATTACACATAATTAATGAATATTAAAAAGTTCTTTATAGCGTGTTATTTTCGTTGGAACGAGCGTGGTTTATTATGCGAGGTGTAATGCTTTTTGCTGCTTACGTTGTTTAATTTTTTATTTGACGTCTGTGTTTTTGAATTATGTCGCAAGATAGGTTTAGAATAATTATAGTACATAATAATATTATATCAATTCGTAGGGTGTAATTTATTATCTTTTGATCAAATAAATGAGGAACTACAAGTTGAACTTTTTATCTTTTACAGAAGCTTGTAAGTTTTAAATGTTACTATCGTATTTAAGTTTGTATTTAATTTTAATTTATTACACATTCAACTGTGTACAAATGTTCTTAATAAAGTTGTTATGATATTAATACAAATAACAACTCAAAGTTATGTTCGTAAGGAGTTAACATACCTACTCTTAATACGCTAACGAACCCGCTACGTAATTAATCTAAACTAGATGAGTCTTAGTCTCTATCCATATGTTGATAAATTGCAGTCAGTCATTCAGTCTGGAATTAATTAAAATATACATAAATAGTAAACCTATTTATTTATTTATTTATAAACTTTATTGCACACAAACAGAAAATACAAATAATTTTACTTAAAAAGAGGACATTTGACAAAAGGCGGCTTTATTGCTTCAAGCAATTTCTTCCTTTAAACCTAAAATAGCTTACCGCCCGCGGCTTCTCCCGCTTTGTCTGAAACCTAATAAATTGTATTCTTAAACCTTCCTCTTGAATCACTCTATCTATTAAAAATAACCGCATAAAAATCCGTTGCGTAATTGATGAGCATATTAAATTCTTTATTATATTTCGTTTACTTACCTTGTTACTCTACTCAGACTTTGGGTTTTAAACATTTATGATATCTCAAAAGTTTCGTGCCTCCATTATTAGATTTTTGTGCAGCTCGATTGCATAAGGGAATATTAAGTTATTTAAAATCCCCTTTTAAATATGAATTTGCGAAAGCAAACGATATTGAAAAATAGCAGAGATTTAAAATAAAAACAATTTAAAGTACGGGTGGCGACTGGCGCCGTGTGCGAATACTAGTCTGACATAATTAATTTTGCAGCCACTAGAACTAACTAGCAACCCGAATGCGATCATGCGATGCATTCCGGTTATTTATAGGAGGTATATAAAGTTTATTAAATTTGGACCGAATTTACAGTGAATTATTTGTATAATTTATTTGTATATAAGCAAATAATAAATTGTAATAACTAAGTTGTTGTCTGTATGTGTGTCCCTATACCCGCTATCCGCTATCCTATGTCCCTAGATCTTGAAAACTATGCTACAAAATTTGACGTGGTTTCTTTGAAAGGTAGAGTGATTCTCGAGGAAGGTTTTAGTTCGATATAATTTGTAAAGTTTTAAACAAAGCATGCGAAGCCGCGCGTTGTAAGCTAGTTTCTAATAAAACGACTGCTACAATAATGTATTAAAATATAATCTAGACGATGTATAAAAGATACTATTAGGTAAATATTTGATATTCATTTCCACATAAAAGCATAAGTTAACCATCAATATAATAGATCTACGCTTTTCATTTTTCTATTCAACGTTTAATACGAAATTGAATGCAGTGGCTTGAATGTATAATCTCCCACGGCGAAGGAATATAAATTATACAGTCAATTTAGGAATTCATTCCGTAGAAATAGCAAAGGGAATTATTAGCGTTGATTAAATGTAATATCATGGCCGTTTCACAATTGAAAATATCGCAGCTCCAATTTAGAGAGGGCAGCGAAGTATATTCGGTGTTGGCCGAGTTAGTCTTTGATATAACTGAATTAAGATTTGCTTTTTATCTGCTCAAATATTTACCGTGATTAATTGAATAAAAATTATATTGTATAGAATTAAATTATGGGGGTATTATAATGTCGATACATAGATTACAAACAATGTTACAACTTGTCCTTAATCGGGGATTGTACAGTGTTTTGCAACGGGACTAACCTTTCTAATACGATTTGTATGTCTATTTACATAATAAAAATACATGAAACACAAGTAAGGGACAGACCACATTGTCTAGACATGGGCGTATCAACTTACGTAGCAAAACTTAGAGAAAACAGACAATCAAATTTTATTACGGTTTATTTTTATATACTTTATGCATCAAAACGTGTAGAAAAATATTCCATCATTTTAAAAATATTATTAAAATAAGCATTTATTTTCGAATATCGTATTTATTTTTGTTTATGAAAAGATGTAACTAGTTCGAAATAAATTAGTCTGAATATTTCCGCTTGCTTTCAAATATATAAAATTTATTTTACACGAACGTTGAAAATAAATAGAAAGTTATTTATATGCGTCAATCGAGGTTGTAAAGAGCATTATCATTAGGTAAGCCAGCGTAAAGGAAAACGATCATATTAATAATTTATTAATTGCTAATAATGTAAGCGTATTCAAAGTGGATTTGATAATACTCTCCAACTGATATCGAAGTTCAATTATGTGTATAACTAGCTGATAGCCGCGACTTATTATGCGCAAAGTTTTCCTATTAGCGTCTCAAACAAACGGCGTGATTTTATATTGTCATAATTAGAATAGCAATTGACAGTGGATGAGTCAAATTTTGTTATTATTTTGTATAGTTCAGGATACATCGCCCATTTTTGCAAGTGACTATAACTATCAAGCTGATTTTCCGTTTGTAGCTTTATTTTGATGAGACACCGAATAATTTCGTGTACGAAACTCTCGATTGTGGTAGCTAACAGAGATAACAAGGATAAAATTTTTTGATTTGATGGTTCTCAAATATTTATTACGCAATTTGTAGGACAATATGTCTGTTGAATTATATTTAAACATTAACTAAGTGAAAACAAAAAAATCAGCTTGTTAGTACCTTTTTTTTTTTTTTTTTTTTTTATAGTGGGGAAATCTTCCAAAGATACCCACTGCCCCCGGGGAAGGAGCCGTGGGTTATGTCGGATTCCTACCGACTAAAACCCCACTGTGTTCCGTCGAGCCGCTTTAATGATGGGGCCGCGGGTATTTGTTAGAATTCTTCCGCGACAGCTTGTTAGTACCTAATCATTTATGATGACCTCGTTATCGATACACTTTGGAAAGGGGGACTCTTTGAACCAACCATAGATTTTGTAGGACAAACATTTTTTCGAATAATTTAGGTAATTATCTTGAGATTGAACAAAAAAAAAATCAGTTAGTAATAAATATTTGAGAACTATCAAATCAAAATTTTTTATCCTTGGTATCTCTGTTAGCTACCACAATCGAGACTTTAGTACACGAAATTATTGGGCGTCTCATCAAAATAAAGCTACAAACGGAAAATCAGCTTGATAATAGTCACTTGCAAAAATGGGCGATGTATCCTGAACTAGTATAGACTCACGGTTCAAGTTCGCTTACCTAATAACATAGCTTCTTTAATATCAGCCAGCTGGCTGTTGCCGATCACAGCCACGCTGCCCTTCCACCAGCTGGACGCGATGCGGGCTATGCAGCGCACTTGCAACTTTATGTCACTAGACTCACGGTTCAAGTTCGCTTACCTAATAACATAGCATCTTTACTATCAGCCAGCTGGCTTTTGCCGATCACGGCCTCGCTGCCCTCCCGCCAGCTGGACGCGATGCGGGCTATGCAGCGCACTTGCAACTTTATGTCACTAGACTCACGGTTCAAGTTCGCTTACCTAATAACATAGCTTCTTTACTATCAGCTAGCTTGCCGATCACGGCCTCGCTTCCCTCACACCAGCTGGGCGCGATGCGGGCTATGCAGCGCACTTGCAACTTTATGTCACTAGACTCACGGTTCAAGTTCGCTTACCTGATAACATAGCTTCTTTACTATCAGCCAGCTGGCTTTTGCCGATCACGGCCTCGCTGCCCTCCCGCCAGCTGGACGCGATGCGGGCTATGCAGCGCACTTGCAACTTTATGTCACTAGACTCACGGTTCAAGTTCGCTTACCTAATAACATAGCTTCTTTACTATCAGCTAGCTGGCTGTTGCCGGTCACGGCCTCGCTTCCCTCCCACCAGCTGGGCGCGATGCGGGCTATGCAGCGCACTTGTAACTTTATGTCACTAGACTCACGGTTCAAGTTCGCTTACCTAATAACATAGCTTCTTTACTATCAGCTAGCTGGCTGTTGCCGATCACGGCCTCGCTGCCCTCCCGCCAACCGGGCGCGACGCGGGCTATGCAGCGAACTTGCATGGTTCGGCCGGTTGGCACGCGCAGCCCTAGCGCGGTCGACAACAGCCCGTGAGCGTGTTGTATTGGTGGGTAGTGGACTAGTAACTCTGGGTCTGTTACCTGAACAAAATAAAATCTTTATTATCATAGGTACCTAACGAATAAACACAAAATAGCGTGTGTGTCGAGCGTCAGAAGTGTAACTTCTTTGGCAAGATTCAAAGATACCTCGAGATATAGTCGCCTCTCCATGACGTGACGGTATCGCCATGACGCGACCTTGAAATTTTACACTCAGCGCAAGTTTCACTTCAAAAAATAAAATCTTTAAAAAAATCTTTGGGTTGTTTTTTTCATGTAAGTAACTTAAGTGTTATAACTACGTTATTAAGTAAAAACTAAACTTCGATATTTAAGTGCAGAAAATTGTGAAGGAATGCAAATTGTTTCTATAAATGGACACTTGAAAAATTGCAAATTGTTTTATAAATGTTTGACGAAACGATTTATATAAACTTGTCCATTTAATTTCATTATTTCTGATTAATTATATTCATTATTTCAGATATTCTGACATCTGACTTTGAATAGGGTTATTAATACAATTAAAGCAAACACGACCTTTAAACTTTAACGATATTATTATTTATATAAGTTTTAAGCGTCTAGACTTGTATGTTGTAAAATTTGGGGGATAATAGTCAAAATCTTCTGAAAATACATAAATGAATTCATACTAATAGATACTAGTAATTGTAGGATTGCAATTGTAAACAAAAGGATTTTGTTAGAAGTTATGAATTGTTACTAACATAATGAGTCCTGGTTACTTGAATAAATTAATGAATTATTAAAAGAGTCAAAATGCTGCTATAATTCAAATTTATTTTAAGTGAGTTCTCTTCCTACATGTAAAGAATACTATCAAAAGCATGTTACTAAGAATTTATAAGATATTTAGTACTCGAACATTTTGTATTTCATTTTAACCCCTAGTTTACGATACTTTGTTGTAAAGTATTGTATTTCTCACCAACCTCATTGTTTTATTTATCAGGTTTCATACTGGATATACACGGGCTTAAATTTATTGAGAAAACTTTGAACGTATCAATTCATTATTCATATCATCATTATTTTATCGTCAGTAAGGTATTATAAATTTATAACTTACTAGCGGTCCGCCCCGGCTTCGCCCGTGGTACATATTTCGCAATAAAAGATAGCCTATGTCCTTTCTCGGGTATCAAAATATCTCCATACCAAATTTCATGCAAATTGGTTCAGTAGTTCAGGCGTGATTGAGTAACAGACAGACAGACAGACAGAGTTACTTTCGCATTTATAATATTAGTATGGATAATATTTTGTATAACGATTGGTATGTGGTTGATGGTAGAGAAACATTAATTAAGGCATATTACGGAATAATATGTATTATTACTATACTAATGTAAAAAATATTTAACACGTACACAACCGTACAGTACTTTAAACTGGTTTTAACAACAAATTCAGTTCATCATCATCATCATCATCATCATCAGCCCATATACGTTCCCACTGCTGGGACACAGGCCTCCTATGAGGGTACAGGCCATAATCCACCACGCTGGCCAAGTGCGGGTTGGCGGATGACACATGTCGTCGAACTTTTTAATTCTTCGACATGTCGGTTTCCTCACGATGTTTTCCTTCACCGTTCGAGCAGTGGTGATGTTACAACATGCGCAGATAAATTGAAAAATCAATTTATTTCCTGCGCGCTCGCCTGGTCTCGAACCACGGACTTATCGATTCGAAGTCCGAGGTCTCACCACTGAGCCACCACTGCTCTTACTCACACATTCACTCACAAATTCAGTTGATATTTATATATAATAAAACTATAATGTCTATAATTATGAAGAAAAAAAAAATAATATCTGCGTCCTCATCGAGAATCCAAAGCACTTATTACAATAAAGATGTACTTAAAATAAGGTTAAAATATATAATGTAATCTTTATTTACCTTCTCACCATCTATGTCCCAACTTAGAACTGCGGCGGGGTATGATCGCCCCGACGTACAGTTCAGAAATAATGAGTCACCTCTTCTATTTTCTAGTTCATTACCAGTTATTCTTGGACCCTCACGCGGTAGATCTGTAACAACACAATTATTTAAGAATCTATATTCAGTTTATATGATAATGCTAAGTGTTTTAGGCATTGTGTTAGGTTGACTGATTTCAGACGCGCAAAGCTCTAAAAGCTTTTTCATACTATTCACCATTTTCCTACGTTCGTACAAAGTTCACGTATTTCTTGTTCAATGGTTCCACTTATTTTTCTGTTAAAAGTGATGATTGATATCGATTATTTGTTTTATTAGAAATTAATAGAGGTTATTGTCAAAGCTAAGCGTTGTCTCTAGGTTAATCTTCTTCTCTTCTAATATATAAAAATCAATGCCACTTTTCGTTGTAATTCCATAACTCGAGAACGGCTGAACCGATTTCGATAATTCTTTTTTTATTATATTCCTTGAAGTACGAGGATGGTTCTTATGTAGAGAAAACGTTAATATGTACCACGGGCGAAGCCGGGGCGGACCGCTAGTATAATATAAAAATGAATCCCAAAATGTGTTGGTAAGCGCATAACTTGAGAACGGCTGAACCAATTTCGTTAATTCTTTTTTTATTATATTCCTTGAAGTACGAGGATGGATCTTATGTAGAGAAAACGTAAATATGTACCACGGGCGAAGCCGGGGCGGACTGCTAGTTTTAAATATATTGAGTAGTTACTGCATACATAATATAATAACACATATTTACTTTTTATTAGGTAATGTATCGCTCTGTATTCATCAGACCAAACCGACAAATAATAATATTGAAAATTACAAACGCCATAAATAAATTTAGCAATACAATTTGAATAGCAATGCCAGTAATACACTATTTTACCGGATTGAATTGATAAATGAGTTACCAGCAACGAAATCATTGTCAAAATAACACATCGCGCATCCATTAATATGCCGCAATATACATCATTACATTATATATGTGTTTTCAACTAAAATAATTGGTTTTGAGTGTTCTGGTAAAGCCTATTGTGTGGGCTATTGGGCAATAAAACCGATTGATGTATGTGCTTTAGACAAATTCGTTATTAAGTACGATACATAAATTACCCATTGAAGTGAAGAGGATCATAAGTAATGAATGGATGATCTAGCCGATTTACTGGAGCCTTATTATGGTTACATTAGTGGGTTAGGTGGGTAGGAATGAATGCAGAGCTGTCCATTTCAATAATTTATTGATTACAGTCTGTACTGTTTATTATTAAACAAATGGGTATATCAGTTTATAAGGGTATTGTAAGAGTTAAGAAGATGAAAATCACTCTGAATTTACCCAATAAGTAGGCAGTAATTACTCAATAAATTAAATAAGCCCAGAAACGTCAGTACTAGCAACCTGCCATAATTAGAATATAAACTACAAAAACAACAATGTCTTTATAACCAAAGCAGCAAAACACTCTAACAAAATTTCATCTAAGTCGGAACTAACATCCAGGTATTTTAATCTGGCCGACCGATGTAGTTTAAATGAAATTGAAAACTTTTATAAGAATTGCGGGGACTTACAAATAACTTCCATTCTTCCCTCGTCGGCTGCAGATGCGAAACTAGGCGCTTCCGCTGACACTTCACATCTGTATATGCCTGTTGTTTTGAGCGTCACTTGGTGAAGCAACACCTTCTTCATGTCTGATTTTGATAACTGCAAGCATTTTAAGCGTTATTCCTACTTTACTATTACCACAGATAATTCGACACCTATTACTATAACTCTACTAGCTTTCTGAACTATTATAATACTATATCGTTTACAAAAGGTCTCTACTAGCTTTTTGGTCTTATTTACGCCATTGCAACCAATACAATTCTGTAGTCAAAGGTTCTGTGTGCCTAGTGCGAGTTTTCATCGAGGACGAAACGTTACTATCGCGTTTGCGTCACAGCCGAATTAGTATGGGAAATCGAACAGCGCCCCTAGCGGACGTATGGGGAAGCTTTGATTCCCCATACAAATTTCGCTGTGACGCAGACGCGATAGTAACGTTTCGTACTCGATGAAAACTCGCACTAGGCACACTGTAGTCTTTAGGTTAAAACCATTAGTTAATATCAAATTGAGTTCTGATAGCGCAATTTGCGATGCATAGGTACTATAAATTTAGTTTTATTTCTGAAAATTACACCCATTTATTTAAGCTTGGTGTAAAAATAAAATTATTCTATTCATAAACCTCCATAATATTGGCTATTGAAATACCTAAACTTAAACTAAACAACGATTTGTTGACGAACCGTTCTGTCACTCACGACAGTTTAATTGAGGCTTTGATTTGTTATCAACTGACGACAGTTAACAGAACTTGTCGCTATGACTGTTTACTCAGAAAGTTTGGATATCGATTATACAATATAGAAGCACCGAAATATACTCACTGTGAATAGTTCGACGTTAGAAGTTTTATATGAATGAGTATATCTAAAAGGATTTACATAAGTTAGACGATATTTTAATAGTACCTATCTAATGTAATTGTGCATTCATGAACATGCCTAAAAACGATACCAATATATTTGAAGTGAAACTTATTTATCGGGATTGAAAAAAATTTAGTGCAACATTTTTTCGTTACGCGTGACATTTTTCCGTTACGCGCCATCTTTTTCTTATTCCTACCACGCGTGATTCGACGTATTTCTGTAAAGTTGCATATATTAAATTATTTTTTGAAAAATAAGGTCATAAAGAAGTTTCACTTCTTACATGTGTATATGCACAATTTTTTAATTGAAGTAATTTTTATAAATATTAAAGCCATATATAATGATGACTTAATATTGAATATCAAAAATAATGCATTCGTATATATTATTAGATTTATACTTAACTATTCACTGAAAGTCAAATATCCGTTGAAGTTTAATTATTTCCTAATACAGTTTGTTACGATTGGCAATTACAAAAGTTAATTTTATGAATCTGACACAAGTTAAAATTGGTCAATTAAGCATTTATCTACACAATTCATTTTATATAGACGTTTTATATAACATGCCTACTAATTACATAACATTACCTACAATTACTTTTGGTTTTAAATTACTAAAATCGAACAATTTTAATTAAATGAAGCATTTCGGAAAACAAAATGATAATGTAAAATATTCACATAAAAATAACGTCCACAAATAGTGTTTTAAATTAAAATATTTTAATTTAATGTGAAATAAAATTCCAAATATTAACTGAAGCATTATTAAATTTAATATTATGTTACAGTAAAAATATTTTAACGTTAACTTCAATAAAATTTTGTGCAATCATTAAATATTTTCAGACATTATTTTGATAGAAAGGAAATGAAAGAAGCGACTAGAATTTTATCATTAAGTTAATAACATCGACCGAACATTGAAATATTCACTTTTATAATGTACAAAGTGAATGCTTTCGTTCGTCCCATTTGCTTTACTAATATTGATCATTTTTTGTAATAATAATCTACACTAATAGTATATAGTTGATTTGTTTTTTTTTGCTTGAACGCGCCAATTTCAGAAACCACGGGTCCGATTTGAAAAAGACACTGTTAGACAGTCCATTTATTGAAATATGTCATTACGCTAAGACCAATTACAGGAGAAGAGAGCGGGTAAAACCGCAGGGCACAGCTAACTAAACCTTAAATGTAAATTAAACAAAATGTCGCACGCAAAAGTTAGAATAATATAAATAAAACTTTAATCATAATATTATAATGCATGCAAATTTACGTTTCACATTCTAAATGTTTGTCTTTGTTTAATTAAAAGGGTATCTAATAAATAACAATAATTAGAAAAGCTATCTTCAGATCTGCATTATAAAATACTCGTATATCTTAATGTGGTACTCTACAATGAAAATATCTGTAACATACTAAGATGCCTTATTTACCTTTCTTTTTAGAACGACATAATATAATAATTAACTATACTTTTTTAATATTTATGATGTTTGAACATACTAAAAATATATTATGAATGAACTTTCATAATCGCTAAACGTACACGTAATCTACGTATTTGGATTCATTATTCTTAAATTAGAAAACAAAAATATCCAATACTAATTGTACAAAGGACTAAACAAGCAATTGTGAAAATCCTCTTACAAGTATTGTATTAATTAATCCATCAGATCATAAGTTAAACGTATAATACTCACGTCAACCTTAATCCCCTCGACTTTATAAGCGAGTTTGGGCGGATCAAACTTCGGCATGTACCTGTAGAACTCTTCATTGTCTCTGTACCATTTGACTGAATATAATTTGTCTTCACCTAACTCGAAATTACATTCCAACTGGGCCGGTTGACCCCTCACGCGGTATGACGGGACCGTCACCCGAACCACTTTTAGAAGTAGAGAATCTGAAACAATTAATAACATTATTGGTAGCTTTTTATCACAGCAGTTTGTATGGTAGTTGGTAATATAGTTCCATGGCTTGTCGACAAGTTTCTTTGTGTCTTTATATTATTAGGAATTCATAACCATAATCTTTCGTAGTTCATAGAAATGTCGCTTAAGTAAATTACAGAAAAAAAGGATTTAAATACATTTCAATCTGTGTAAATTTGCAATGACAGATGTTGTACCCATGTATAGGCTGATACATATTATTTTCTCTATCCTATTTTTTTTTAATCCATACGTTGTTCGATCCCTTTCACTCAAAATGAAGCAAAAAAAAAATTCTAAATTTGATAAAATATATAAAGCTACATCCTGCAGTTATTTAAAAAGAGAAATATAACATTCATCGTTCGTTCCCAAGTCAACAATCAAAAGAAACACACACAAATGTAAACGACATAATATTCCAACATGGTTTATGTACAATTAGATAAGTTGTAAAGCTGCCTAATATATTTCTGTACACTTTTACGCAAGAAGCACTAAATACAATTTGAAAGATATCAGTAGGCAATTTATTCGTTGAACGAAGATAAAACTGTCGAACAATTAGGAGTAAAACTTAAAAGGAGATAAGCCGACGCAAGTTAAAGAGCCATAGTTGGAACAGCAATTAGACAGCGAACTCTTTAATTTAACTCTTTAACCTTTAGCGGCACGACATTGTTATCTTTCTTAAGTTTTATAATTGTTTCCGATAATTCTAAATAAACAGTTCACGCAGAAAAAACTTTTAGAAAAAATACAACACAAAATAGACGAATATCTTTGAGTAATAAAATTGTAAAAGATATGACAGATTAAAAGAAAACTTTAGTTTTTACTTTATGAAACCCATTTTGATTAACTCTTACCATGAACTGGTACCGTCTCGTTATTTATATTTCTTAAATTGTCTTTATTTTGTACGACTAGTTCTGCTCCGTGGTTTTACCCACCGATTACAGTATAATATCGCCCCTTTCTTTCTATTTATCGTTCTTGGCTCTTTTATTTCTCGTTCGGCCCCTAAGGGTCGTAGCGTGATGCTAAATGGCCTTCGAGAAGTGGGCCATTCAGAACTTTCAGAGGTTAAGAAATAAATAAACTATTCAGCTTTATTGTATCAGTATAAATTACGATTGGCTAAGTGTTTCCTTGTGTTTTATTTTTGGGAGCATTTTATCAAAAATTTTAATCATAGTACTACACTGTACTTGGGTTTTGTTATAATTTTAGGTTATTCAAAACAATATTATTATATCGGTTCTCAATATTATAAATTGATAGTAGATTTTAGGTAGTTAGGTAATAATCATAAACTATACATTTTGCTATAGGAGAATATAATTCATTCAAGGTATGAAAAGTGAAGATACAACCAACACTTATGAACTATCATTATAACATGACATAAATTGAATTTTTATCGATACCAATTCTATTGAATTCTTACTTCAAACCCCATAAATGCAACCATACGTATACCTTCGAAGTTTATTTCTTCTACGAGTAAGTATATGTTGTTCGTACTAGTAAGCAAAATACCTATTGACGTAGATATAATTGCGGATAGGTGGTCATAAAATGTAAACATTCAATTAAAGCTTTAGAAAATACAATAAATAATATACCTTATTGCAAAAATAATAGAAATTACTGCAAAAAGAAAAACCATATTATACTTTCAACACAACAGTCAAGTTTCAGTGTTTAAGTGAGTGCAAATACAGGCGCACTCTATTCCATTATTCTCATAGTCCGATGGGACAAATCCCACGACTGGAGAGAGATCAACTCTGGTCGAGACCGATAAGGTAACCTAATCCAAGCCACGGGAGTGTAGCACATCTTAATCCTGACTTTAGACAGCTACCGGGGCTTTATAAAGTAAAAATCAATCAAACTATGCAAGGAGAAAGCATGATTTACACTGCACTTTGTCGCGCGTGCCCCTTCCGGGGCTGGATCAAACATTATTGTATACTTTTTGTATGAAGTGTTTCAAGCCTGAACGTGGCTCGGCCGTGCACGGACTCGACCCGGACGGAGCACGGCGTTGAAATGTGTATGGACGTTGTGTCATTTGTTTTCCGTCCCCGGTAGGGTGTAGCGTCATGCTTTATGAACTCTTGCGATTTATGAACAATATATACCAAAAAACGGTGAACGAAAACTTATAAAGACTGAAGTAGAACTTGTACGCTAATCTTTAGAGCTCAACCGTTTAGATGCAAACTTCTGAATTCGCATATTCTGTGAGCCAGTAATTAAGCGATGAGGTAAGGTACATTACATATAATTTTAACTTTGTAAAATTTAAAATTAAATGTATTAATGGACATAGAGCTAGAGCAAGAACTTTCTTTGGTGATCTTTTAGTATAAACGAATACTCGTATTCAGTGTTGTTCAGTAGGTATTAGAACATTGTATAGAATATTTTCCAACGCACTGACTACAACAACAATTTGACATAGTGTGGTTAGGTTAGCATTCGTTCGTTTGATGCTTGGTTTGATGTAAATGAACCGTTACAAATATTTAAAATTTTTCTCAAAGTTATACAGGTAAACAAAAATATCGTGTAATATTGAATTAAATATATTAATATTACCTACCTATAATTGAAATCTAAAGTAAACAATTCTCATTTATAATTACAGCGATAGTCATAGAAATAAATAATAATTCAAATAATATCGTTAAGGGCTTAATCATCCTTAAACATTTGATAGAAAGACCGATCGTTAGATTAGTGAAAATATTAGGTAGTGGGTATATAAAGTACTATTAAATCGTATCTTTAATATACATTGATCCAAAGTTGCTATAGTAACTTTATTTCTATCAAAATTGAAACCAAATCAGATTATTCTGGGTAGCCTACATTTGTTCTCACTCCAGGGACAATATTATACAAAATAACTTCGAGAGATATTGCATTTTCAAATCAGATGAATGATTGCTTTATTACTTTCTTTTATAATATTGCTGAAAATAGAAATACAAAATATTCGATCATCTAAACACAAAAAGTATAATATGAATTTATGTGCTTTTTACTCAACAAAACGCCTAACGCTATGTGGCCGTATGTAATGAATAATACAATATTGAAATTACTTGAAAAGACAACCTAATTAATCTAATAAGTTCATATCCAAATCAATTTCAGTGCATATTTGCAAAGCGTAAACCGCCTGAAATTGTCCATGATTATACAAAGGGGATTTATTAAATTTTGATGTAGTAATTTTACCTGAATGCGCGGCGAGATGTAAATTTTCATGTAATGTTCAAATGTGATGATACTTCCAATTACGTGATACTAATTAGTGAGAATATTCAAATAAGTGAAACGCCTGCAATATCTTTTGCACATTTCTATTACACCCAGTTTAAATTCCTGCAAAACATTTACAGGAAATTTTTCATCAAATATTTCTTTTAAAAATAACGTCGGATGCTCATGCAATTTGATAAAATCAGGCAACTTATTTTTATATAGAACACTTCAGTGGAAGATAATATTTTCTATAAATAAGGGTTGAATTAACGTTGTGTTATAGAATATCTTTCTCTAAAATAAATTTAAACATGATTTATCTGTAAAAAAATTGAACACAAGAAAACACTTGATGGATCGTTGTTACAGTTTGCTGCGAATTTGTAACTTTTGTGCAGCAAATTCGTTGAAATTGTATAGGTACTTATTACTGAATATTACTGGTTTTATATATATTTTAATTATAATATTTACATTTGATAAAAAATACTGCCACCATGTAAGAGTATTTTAATATGGAGTTTCTTATTTGCGTATAAATTGATGTGTTCACAGTTGATTAATAAATAATAAGTGAGACTTTCAATCGAAACAGGTATTCCAAAGTTACAATAGATGTTTTTATTTTAGTTATAAGAGGTAAAAATAGACATTTATTTTATCATCCACCATTAAATTTCTACATTCACAACAGTTTAAAGTTATTCATATGAATGAGTGATTAAGCTATGCAAAATAATATAAACGTGTTCATTTTAAATCCTTTACCATTGTTCAAAAATAGTTTCATACAATAACGACCGAGTTACCGCTTGTTTACGACCATTTATTGGAAATTCATATAAAGTTCTAAAGCCACTGTGGAAAGAAGATTATAAAATGAAATATAAAATACTAACTCGCGGTAAGTATTAAATTAATTAAAACTAACAAAACTTCGGAATTTTTTAAATTCCATTTTTTAGTAGTTTGATCAGTATTTATTGGTCACTAGCTTTCCGCCCGCGGCTTCACCCGCGCAGTTGAAGAAAAACCCGCATAGTTCCCGTTCCCGTTGGATTTCCGGAATTGCGTCATTTTCTCGGGATAAAAAGTACCCTATGTCCTTTCTCGGGTATCAAAATATCTCCATACCAAATTTCATGAATATTGGTTCAGTAGTTTAGGCGTGATTGAGTAACAGACAGACAGACAGAGTTACTTTCGCATTTATAAAATAAAGTATGGAAGTATGGATTTTCCTTGAACAAAATTGTATAAAGCTTATATTTTTTACATTTTTCAATCGAATAATATTATGTAATGATAAAATAAATTTTACTTTGCAGTTAGTTTCGTTTTTATTAAGTCTTTCAGATACGAATAGAAAATTTGATTAGATCTCAAACCTATGTATTTAATATGATATTTGATACATCTCTACATAAGATATCTGAGTAGTTTTTTGTAGGACGCTATGTAGGTATTATCACAAAGGCTACTAGAAATTTGTCTTCGTATCAATAATGCCTAATTGCTATAATATTATTATAATAATTATAACTACAATTCTAAAGATATCTAGTTGATAAATTTAACAATTAGTGCTTCAGAAAAAAAACGTAAATTATCTTTTAAATACGAAGAGAAATGCGACTAGGTATTTATACAAAAGTGCATATCTGTCTATTCATGCAGGAAATACAGATATCATTTTATTTCCATTAAAATGTAGACTTTACTGTTATAATTATACGGTTGAAATTCCACATTACGATATTAAGTAATGGAACCGCACAGCCGAAGCAAAAAGCATATTTTTCCAACAACATATCTAAATGACTCTAGATTCATACTTTTTCATACAATACCGTCTAATTCTGTACTAAGGTTAAAATGAATATATTTATGTAAGTAATTTTGTGAATAATTCATGGAATAACATTGAATTCTGTGTATTTATTTATATTCTAAATGCCAACATAATATAAGTGCAACAGGAATACTATTTCTCGTAACTATTTATTGTAAACGTTGTTATGATAAAATGTAAGTCAATGAGATACTTTTTAAAAAAATAATTCTAGGTCCTTGCTAACAGGAACTTACAATGTCATATTATTTATATGTAATAAAAAATATTACCTAGTTATTCATTTGTAGCGGTTCGTTTTTTTTTTTTTTGGAAAAAAAAAGCTGGGATTCAAACTATTCACCTTATTTTAGTTACTTTTTTGCTAGGCATATGTTATAGTCGCGGAAGAATTCTAACCAATACCCGCCGCCCCATCACTCAGCATCATCGGCTTGACGGAACACAGTGGGGTTTTAGTCGGTAAGAATCCGACATAACCCACGGCTCCTTCCCCGGGGGCCGTGGGTATCTTTGGCAGATTTCCCCACTTAAAAAAAAGGCATTTTATGTTATAGTTCATAGATATATTATAGTAACTATAGGAAATATTTCCACTATAAGAGGTTACAATTTTCACAATTCCACAAAAATAAACTAATTTACTCATTTATAATGATAATGAGTAGTGACAAGACAACTCTAATATATTTTACAGACATAGTCTTGTCTTCACATGATACTTATTAAATATTCAGAATAATATTTAGTTCAGAATTATTGATGTTAGTGTCGGCTGTGACTAATAAATTAGATACTAAATTTACTTTAATATTTGAGTAACTTCTATTAATTCCATGTTCTAGATGACAAAAAGTTCGTACCTACGTTTACATATATTATAAGCAATGAATGGTTTGTAACTTATAAAATTGTATTGAACAAAATCAACGCGAAACAAAAATTCTACTGATCGTCAACATTTTCTCTAGGGATACATCTTAGGTTATCCAGTTCACTCATAAGAATATCATTTTCTAACTTTTCATGAAGGAATACTAGAGAAGGTGCATTCTGTGTTATGTTTCATTCTTTATAATTGAAATTATCTATTATGCCTATTATGTCTAGGTTCAGAAGAATTGGGTGAAACATTTGTGATTAGTTCTTGATGTGTGGAGCCTAATTTTTGTTTGAAGTTATGTTTTATTTCGCATATTGTAACACATTATCTTATGTATTAAATAAATTTAACAGCTACTTTTCTTATTTTTTTTTGCATACATTCCTTTTTGCATAATATAACGATACTAAATTATTATCTACAAAAACTTTATCGTTATGCATGGCTTGCATTTTATAACAGCTGTTAGTAGACATTATTGTATACTTTTTATAATATTATTGTTGGATTGGTGTACTACACCAGTAGATGTAAATAATAAAACAAAGATGAGAAATATTTTTATGTAGTTATCACTAGAAATTATCGCGAAGTTCAAAGGTTAAACATGTTTACAATTATTACTTACATTAAATATTTATTATCTACAGAGCGATAGAGCTAATTGATAAGTAATTCTAAAACAAAACAACTGTTCGTTTGTTAAATTATATACTCAGAATATCAGAGAATTCATATCCGATAGAAAATGAAAAATGAATAATGCCTTAAACTATCAATAATTATTCTTAGCAGTCCTTAAATATAGCTTGATATCTGTGACAGATATCAACGAAACCAACGAAATAACTTTAAACATGAGCCATGTTGATAATAATTGTAGTTATTATGACTTTTATTTTAATTATTTTCTTTAATAAAATGGATATTATTACGTAAACTTAACTAGTTTGACCTATGTCACATTTAACGGACTGCAGTAAGTAATGTTCTACATATTACTAGCTCATATATCATCAATATTCGTATGATTTCATCATGAAATACCTACCCATAGTTATACGTATATGCACGATCTTCACATTTATCATCCCAATATTCCGAAGCTTAAGCAAAATATCGCATTCATCAATGACAATGCATCCGTTATCCAAAAACCAAATTAAAAAACACGCTTGATTGACGGGCAATGACAAAAACGATAGCGGCACACAACCCTCCATTTATTTATGTATTTACAAAGAATATGTTTGTTATGTTTAAATATATGCTATTGATGATACATTTGTTTTATTTATGTTTAACGATAACTCGTATGTTTACACTAGGTGTAATCATGTAAATAGTTACGCAGTCAAATCGTAGGTAAGAATTACATATTATGTGTGTATTTACTGTCTAGCATTAGAAAGTTTATTTATTTACTGCAATCGATAAATTTAATAGGAAAATATAGTTTAATTTCTCGTACTCAAAAAAAATTATTCATGAAACCGTATCACAAATATTAACAAAACGTTTTGGACTTTTCGTGGAAATATTGAGCTGTGATTGTAACTTTACTATGAAAACTTGGGAACTTTCACGAAAAACAATAAATATACCGAATACTTTACAAACTGTTGACTTCACGTAGCGGTTACATTAAATAAGCATGTTTTAATTAATACTAATAATTTTTATTGCAAAATATGTTTGTTTTTATTAGTTATTATTTCATTATAAAGTTTACACGCATTTTACGAGCTACGTATTCTTCTACACAGACACATTCTATGTACTAAAATTAGGAATCTATTTGCTTCATTGTCCAATCCATACTTATATTATAAATGCGGAAGTAACTAAGTCTGTCTGTCTGTTACTCAATCACGCCTAAACTACTGAACTAATTTGCATGAAATTTGGTATGGAGATATTTTGATACCCGAGAAAGGACATAGGCTACCTTTTAATGCGAAATATTATGTACCACGGGCGAAGCCGGGGCGGACCACTAGTCTATATATCTAAAAAATAAAAATGAAACCCGTTTCGCGTCGTCACGGCATCACGTGTGAACGGTTGAACCGATTTCGATAATTCTTTTTTTTATTATATTCCTTGAAGTACGAGGATGGTTCTTATGTATAGATAGAAAATGTAAATATGTACCACGGGCGAAGCCAGGGTGGACCGCTAGTGGGAAATCATTCATAATGAACATTGTAAAGAAATGCATAAAACAATGCAATTTATGCTCTGTACTCACTCTTTACTTCTTTCTTTCTTCTGCACGTGTGTGCTCGATATCACTTGCGAGCAGAATCTTGTAAATAAACTTGAAAATATGAGAGACTGAGAGCTCAGACTCTACAATTATTAAATTCCTTATAATACATCTCACGTATTTATTAATTGAACTAGCAAGATGTTTCTTTCAGTAAAATTTGAAAGAAAAATAACATGAACCAAAAACGTGTGGTGCTAAGGAATCTCACTTTCTTCATCAATAAATAAATTATTATTTTTTATTTATTTATTTATTTATTTATTACAAAGAACATGTTACATGCGTTTCAGTAAGATATATAGGTACATAACAATTATTACACATAAACATAAGGCATATAGGTACATAACAATTATTAGGTACAAACATACATACATCCCTCCGTGCTAGTCGCTGACGCCACTGTGTTACAGCAGGGAAGTTTATTATTATTTTATTTTTATTTATTGATTTACTTATTTTTTGCAAAATGTACACTACGGTTTATATAATATTATAAATGTTCTCGTTATACAAGTTCTGATGCACATATAAAACTAATGAGTATAAATAATAGTAAGGTAACTTTAAGTAATAGGTTCTAGATGGTACTAGCCACAAACAGTTTTTCTGTCTCGTTGTCGTATTGTAGATTGGGGTTGTTTGTATTAAAAGCACATATTTGTTCTTGAGGCCCTGGTATAGTATTGTTGAAATGTCCTCGATTTCTGTTGAATAGGCAGTCTAATAAATATTAAAATAAGTGTTGTAAGAAAACACGGATTTTTTTTCATTAAAAAGGATACGCAGGGTTGTAACAATTTCGTATCTTTTAGGAAAATAAGATAGAGTCACGCGTCATTTGTTAAATGAGAAACGTATCAATTATCGTGTTATATTTGGAAAAATAATTGCTTTAAAATGAAAGATGAATCGTGTAATTGAATGAAAGAATCAGAGCAACGTTTCACTCTCATGTGGGTCAAATGCTTTATACTAATGGTATATTGTTATTTTTGTCATATGTATTAGTTTATTTATAAGGAAAACTGGAATAAAATAAAATTATCGGAAAACACTCTAGGACTCGACTTTTTATGCAGATAGAGCTAACAAAAGTTGCATTTTCTGGTGTTTATAAGTTTATTGATTAATTAAAATGTTTTGTGACAAAGTAAAGAACGAAGTCGAAAACCTTTCGATTTTTACATCAAAACAAATAATAATTTTTATGTTTATCTTCTACTGCTTTATTACGTAAGAAAATACTTTTTTTTTATAAACTCGTTTTCCGTAATAATATTTTCATTAGTTAATATTGTTTATTTCATTGTTAAAATTTTGTTTAAAAACTCTCGAAAAATTTCAGTGGCGCCCAACGTTGCACTACTATTAAAATGTACAAAATAATAATAATCTTACCTTTAACAAGTAAGCTCAGAAATATTAAAACGATATACATCCTTAAGTATTGTTCACTTCGAATCACATATCACAAAACTTTTGTCATGCACAGTTCACGCGTGTTTATGTAACTTATTATACGAACACGTTTTGTATTGTCCGTGAGCGCTCAATGCACACGTCTTTTGCCATAGAGCGCGCGCGGTCGACTAAACGGCGACGGTTGGATTTGGCCGCCCACCCCCCCTTGTCGAGGTCACAAAGGCCTTTTTATATTTTCATGATCTTACAGCGTAAGTCGACAAAGTTTACGTTTGATCAAATCCGTCACAGCTCATGTATTATGTCATTCGCGACACCTTGCTGCAATTTGCATCGGTCCAGATGCTTCGTAGCCATTTCGTAGCGCTTTCTTTAAGCCCGTAGACCCAGTTCTTTATGAAAATGTTGGGCAAAATTGAGCTGAAATAAAACAATATAGTTTTTTATTTATTCTATGATTCATTTAACGTTTTAATTTTATAAAATCTGTTGAATAATATGTTGTTGGTGTTTTATAAATAAAATATAAACGCCTGTGAACGTGATTTATGTAATAATTATTAATTAGTCATTTAACAGTTATATTTATAAAACTATGTGCCTATATTTCCTTAACACAAAGCAATTAAAAATAGTAATTACTTGTTAGTCCTGAGAAATATCATAAAATTAAATAAAATCTAAATTTAGGATATTATTTTCAAATTGAGTCTTATATTATTTTATTTCAAAGCCTTATTTTTATTGCCGTTTGTCTATGATCCAATTGTTTCCATGTCACCTTTGGTCACGTACCTATCTCAAGGGTCTATTTCGGATCCTCAGTCTAAAATTCACGTTTGGGTTCTATCGACAGTTATCTATTTTAAGAAAAACCCTTTATCCTTGATGTAACTAATAGATAAGATTAGAATGAAAAAAAATATTTTAAAATAAAATAATATTGGGAAACCAGAAGTGTAAAACGGCAATTGTCTTTCCTTATTAGTGATTTGCCAAACTAAATATAATTGTAGAAACAGAAAGCTTTTGGCTTTAATGAAATCTGGAGCATACATAGAAGACGGGAATATATTTTCATTTTTACGATACATTTATAAGTTTTGCATTGTAATAAAATCGAGAGCGTATCGTATTTTCATTCCCGAAGTTCAAATTTAATTTGATAAATTTGAAATATTATATCGTTTATTGTAAATATGTTCCGATATTAATTTCCCATTTTATTGTTTTGAAGTAAGATAAATCCAAACAAGAAAACAATAACAATCCAATTCAATAAAGTAATAGCACATTGCACTCGATAATCCATCGGTTGATAGGAAAATGGATTAAAAAAAGTGCATAAGTTTTATAGTATGTAGGTACTCATATTCAATTAGATTTTTATAAACCTGGTCAAGATATTGTTAATGTATCATGCTAAATTGTTTTTCTAGTTTCTCCTTATTTTACTACGAAACCATTTTGTCATCATTAGCTCTAGATACTATTATAAAAGAATACACAGCTATTGTATCATCTCGTATAATTTGTCACGTAGTCATATCATTCATTGAGTTATTAAGGCTAAGATGTCAACATCACATGTTCCTCTCATTAAGGTAAATGTTCTTCGTATTCTTTATAACTAGGACGTGATATATTTTCCCCTTTTCTCGGCATCGAGTGGATCGTAACGTTATCGTAATTGTACGACTATGAAGGAGCATCATAAAATCATAAACACTCCGTTCTATCCTTTACGAATTTGCCGGGTTATCGTGAATGGTCGATTATGAATTTGCTACCGAGTACGTGAATGTTTTTCCATCAGACAGATTATCTTGTTGAACTATTCAGAGCATTGTTATTCGGTTGAATTCACTGATTTTTCGTTTACACGTAGTATTTTTGAGGCCATATATAACGTATTAAGCTTTTTGCGTAAATCTTCTTGGCTTGAAATTAATTATTCGGTGCTGGGCCTGAATTTAATTACTCGGTTCATAGTTACGAATACTAATTTATAAAGAGACACATGGAGATAATAATGTACATTTTATAGTCTAGAATAATATTATTTATAATGATGCATTCTTACTGTATTTGATTCATGATTCAAACCTAGATATTGTACTTAATCTGGTAGCTCAATAAATTATTTTATTTATCTGTCTGCATCATTGTAACAACTTCATTCTTCAAAATAAAATATTTTACTCAAACAAAAACTGCCTTAGCCTTTATCTAAGTAAGTTACATATTAAGCGAAACAAAAAATCTTCGCATTGAGCTCTTCAGATAAAGTTAAGCTTTACTCGCCCTTCTACATGACGAGCGGGCACAGGCGGCTTACATCCAACGCTTTATCACTTAATTTGAATCGTGTTCAGCATTCACAAGACGTTAGAGCCCGGGCAGAACGAATCATCAAAGCATGATTACTGACAAATGAATAAGGTTACGTAATTCGCAAATTGAACGTTATTTTCTGACGGAATTCACTTGATGACAGCAGTAATATCGACAAAGTGAAACGTAAACTGAGACGAGTTTACGATACTTTTATTCGAGGGAGGCGAATCATAATATCCAAATTATTATGAAGGCAATAACTTTTGATCAATAGAGCGTTCGATGCTTGAGAATATGTTTTACGTTCATTGTTCACTTCAGAATGTTTCATATTACTTCTCGTTTCTTTAGAAACAATATTTTTTGGTATTTTGAGTTTATACAGGAATTAATAAATGAAACACCAGTGAGTTCTGGCATTACCTTATAATAAGTGGAAAATATTGTATTAATAATTTAACTATGAAATTTGTAAATTGAATATTGTAATTGGTTTTCGGAAATAATTAATTACTAAATATTTAAAAATATTATTCTTTTTATGGAATATAATATATTATGTAGATATATAGTAATAATATATTATGTATATATTATATATGATATGCATGCAGAAAAATTGTTCGTTCAAAACCTATTTCAAGTAGATGTAGGTATATATGTAAATGTCTATGTAATGAATACCTACATGCGAAATTTTTTTTTACTATAACACTAAGAAAATACTAAGATGTTTTGTCTAAGACTGTACAAGTATATACCAAAAGAAATTGAAAATTATTATTTAAAAAAATTACTGACAAAATTTAAGTCTCTTCGTATAGGCGTATGTATTGCGGAAAACCAGGTATATTTGCAACATTAGCATTCGCTTTTATCTAACGTTAATGTGATACTGCCACGTCGTTTGCGTGATTTTCGTACAACCGGGCTCATATTTTAGTGGTAAAATATACAAATATGACAACCCTCACCTTTCTGTAAATCAAACATGCATAAATCTACGCCGTCCCCTCTACGCTATTATGTCAACCGATACGATTTATGATCACATCTAAGAGATTTTCAAGACGGAAATCGGGGTAAATAGACTAAGTAAATATATGATTTTCAGAACAAATACGGGGAATTTAGGTACCGTTTGCATTATTATTTGTTTGATTTTTTTATTTGTTTTTAAATAGTTTTTTTTATTTCCACTAAGGAATATTAAATAAAAACTGTACAGAATTTACTGCAATATAACCTAAAAACGTTTGATAAAACAATCACTTAGAAATGTAGTAAAGACAAGTGATCGAAATCAATAAGCAAATAATCATAATCTTAATCTTAATATATTATAATATAAATCTCGTGTCTCAATGTTTGTCCTCAATGGACTCCTAAACCACTTAACCGATTAGAATAAAATTCGCACACCATGTGCAGTTCGATCCAACTTGAGAGATAGGATAGTTTAAATCTCAAATCATTTTAGAGAAAGCGGGCGAAGCCGCGGGCGGTAAGCTAGTTTTATAATAAAATACTCTTTAAAAATATAAATCTTCGAAGAGTCATTATAGTACTTACACCTTAGTCTTAATTGTAAAATCTCTTAGAAGCCCTCTTACTAACTAACATCTCCGTGAGAATGCGAAGCTTGGTGCAAACGTGATGCAATATTTGCCGTAGTTAGTGTTTCTCTAGTAAACATATTGATTACATGCGTCTATCCTTTCTTAGAGTTCGAGGTGGATCAAAATCAAGTATCTATCGAGTACCTTAATTTCGCTGCATGTGCAGAATTTAACTGCAAAATGCATAAAAGCGCGTCGCTGAAACTTTTAAGAGCACGACGCTTCTCCGTACATCTGTGGTAAAGAATATGAATTCAATAAACGTTGTGTTTTAAATATTCACTTAATGTAGTCCTCCGATAGTGTGGTGTCTAAGCGATTTCCCACCGCAGCCATGTACGTAACTTACCAAGGTATTTGTACCACTTTGACTGAAGTTGGCTCTGGCCCAAACTGATGATATTACTTTATATTATGCTACATTTGTAGATATTACTTGGACGATTATGGGTCCATATCTTTGGTGTAATAGGATCAACTTTGTAGAGTCGAATTCCTTTGTTCGGAATATTCTTTGCTTCCTTAACGATTTGGGGATTTCGCTCCGGTTTTTTACATTATTTGTCACTGAATTTTACTAGCAGTAATACATATATTTCACTTTTATGAATCAATATAGCAGACCCAATTATTATACTTTAAACTATGTCTAAAGCGATCTTGTGTCTTATGTATTATATTACAAAAGTTACGTTACGTTTATGATTATAGTTACATCCAAAAATCTGTAATCATAAATGTGTTATTTTTATCGCTAAACCATGCAATGATGCGCTGTGAATAATATACACTGTTACTAAAGTTCCTCTTTAAGTTTTTGGTGTATATTCACTTTAATTGATGTCTTTAATCAATCTAATTGATATCTTAAATTTGAGGTACGTAAACTGGGATGAAGATTATTTAAAGAAATATATAATATCAAATAACAGCGCTTCTGAGTGTTTTATAAAGTTACAAATCTAATCGTCCTAAACAGAACGAGAACTTTCGTCTATCAAATTTTTGATTGATCATTTCAATTTCTCAATAAGCCATTTCACTATCATAAAAACATCGAGTTAAATCTAATAACCAACAGGTTGATAAATTAGTACCAGACATGGTAATATAACAAATTTCCCCAGTCACCTGAGGTCAGAGCGGAGTTGAGTAATGCAATTAACGGTCAACCTTTTTTTAAACCTCAGCCACCCTGTCGGTTTTTTCACGTGGTTAATTACAGGACTACAATTTAGGTAAAGCTGTGACGTCACGGAATGTTATTAATGTGTTATGTGGAGTTGGTTTTAGGCAGGAAATGGGAAGGATTTAGTATGTATAATTGAGGTCCATGTCTCTTTATGGATTACGGGAATAGATGCGTTTCAAATTTCTATTACTGATCGGTCAGGTACAGGTAAAGTGTGTAACGATTTTCACCCGGTATCGAATCAACGGCCTTTACCTTTACGAAACCCCATACAAAGGACCTCGCCAATAGAAATCGTAATACAATTTATTAATTGGGCTATATTATAACCATAATATAAAACTAGCCCAGTATATTACTATTTCATAGCTTAATAGATATTGAAGATAAATTGAACAAAAATAGCTTAATAAATATTTACTCAATGAAAAGCGGCTTTTTAATTTTCTATAATATTACTGTAATATAGAAATTAAAAAATCAAATGGTATAAAAGAGTTATAAAAAAGCTATTCAAACCAATATAAAAGTAAAAGTAATTGTAAACATTTTCGTGATTAAATACAACTTTTGAACTTGGGTTTTATTGTTTTCTTTATAAGGAGCCGTAAACTTCGAGCCATAAAAAATAATTTATTGTTGTAAACACTTTTGTAATTTAGCGTCTTTAAGAATTCTTAAAAGCAATGAAGTATAATATGATTACATACATAATATTTAAATACAGCTATCTTATATGCAAAATAACCTTTGTGTATGCAAATAGGAATGTTATCGGTGCTTTCATCCTAATAACTAAATATCTAAAAGATAAATAGGTGACCTAAAAGACAAAAGGTGCCCAAAATCTTTGTAGCAATTTTTCACATCTCCATGAAATTGTATATTCAATGATTTTCCAGGCGTATTTTAGGTGAAAGTGATTTATTTGACTATATTACGCACCCTGGCCCGGCTTCAATGGCATTACGTTGACAGCTTATGAGGTCCCTTATTTATGTTTGATTTATGTAGTGAGCAGAGATACGGCTGGTTTAGGTCTGTAACGGTGGAGCTCAATAAGTGTAAGAAAATTATCTTAGTTTTTCAGAGCAACAATATTCGTGTAAAAGTTGCCTATTCACGACTCTATTTTCCAACTCATGCTGTGAAACACTACGCTATTAGGTTTCCCTTGACAGAGAGTCAAAGAAAGTCTATCATTTGGAATAATATTCCACGTGGTCTGGACTAGCACGGGATGTTTGTAAGGTCCATACTCCAATCAAGTACGAATATTTATTATTTACCGTAATAAGTTTGTTATCATTATAATATGTATCATCGATATAATGTTGGAGCATATTTTAAAGTAAGATTTCACATTATACTACAGTTAAGTACATTATAATAATATCCATTTAATAACTTAATTGGTAGCTTAGGACGCGATTGTATTTCGCTTCGTGGTAAGTGTGTAAATTATAATTACTATCTATACTTAGTTAAAAAAGCACGCTTAAACTCATGATGTTATAAAGCACCGCACTACAATGCATGCAAAAAATATTACTAAGAAGGTAACTCACAAAACCGTAACGTGGGAACTGGGAAAGGGGTCATAATTTAAAATAATTGATACGTGAAGAATCCATAAATAAGCTTATATCGCAATAAAGAGTTTTGATGAACAAATTTACAATATTTTTATGAGTGGCTGAAAAATTCATACATAAAATTATGAGTGTCTAAATCCTAAACACACTTGGGTATTGTAAAAACAAATCGCTTAATGTGAGGTTTCGTCATGCAAATTCGAGGGATTTCCTGAGTCCAATGAAAGCTTTGTTGTAAAAATAATTGGGGTCACATTGTCAGTGCTTCGCTGCTGTGGGTGGTACTTTAATGTTTAATTTGTAAAGATTATTTATAATATTATTGTTTAAGAGCCTTTGTAGTGCTACTACTTTTATAATAGTGTAATATTAATAATAGCTTGAACATGTTACACTATTATAGTAGATAGAGGTTAACCATGTATTTATTTTCTCTTATGAAGAAAGGTGAACAGTCATTGCAAGTTGAAAATTTGTAAATGAAAAAAATATTTGTCTATAACTATACAATTAAATAAGATATCCTTATGGCATCAATTTTGCAATGCATCCCATCTTATTATAAGCGGAAGAAGTAACGAGTGGTGGATTGATCACACATGCACAGATGATTATTAGATATAGTTAAACAATATTCATATATTATATCGTCGCATGGTCACATAAATGCTTCCTATTTATTACATCACGAAACAATTTTTCAGAAGCACAAAATTAACAAAGGAAATTTCGATAAAAGATAGCAGCCAACACTGTAATAAGAATATTAAATAACCTACACTTACATCACATATCCTTTCCCAGAAAATAAACGTCTTCGTTCACTTGGAAAATCTA
This sequence comes from Colias croceus, assembly GCF_905220415.1. Lineage (NCBI taxonomy): Eukaryota > Metazoa > Arthropoda > Insecta > Lepidoptera > Pieridae > Colias > Colias croceus. The sequence goes on from NC_059542.1 coordinate 7,465,605, forward strand.
AAAGCTTTTATTCAAGAGCCTTTAATTACACTCCAAAAGCGTCGCAAAGTACCTTCTCAGTCATTATAGATGCCGTGACGCGAGCTATAAAGCAGGAATATACTTCATGCAAATTATTTTACCTGTGGCAGTGCTTGCTATTAGTAATAATCGTATAAGTCGGAAAACGTGAGTAAATATAGGCACCTGCTCCTCATATTGTACGGAGTATGCATGTAAGTCGTGCTATATGAATGTCCGAACGACATCACGCTATCATTAAATCTAAATGGAATTTTTGTTCCTGTCACATTTATTGGTAGAGGTTGTTATGTATAAGACCTTTATTGTGTAGCGTTAGGCTGCAACTGCTAAGTTATATTTTTGTTTATAATCTTATTACTATGATAATATGTTTTGATAAAAGTTTAATCTAAGTTTTAAATAACTGAAGGATACATTAATAGGAGAAATGACAAAGAAGTTGTTGAGTAAACTGGTTTGCTTGTATACTGTAAAACGTTACGAAAATCATATTACGGATACAAACTACTTATATCACTCATCTATACTTACCGTACTTGAAGCGTATTAAATATTAATCAATACAATTATAAAATACTGATCAGGAACGTTACAATATGTTATTTATAATTGCATTTATAATGCATATTGCATGTATTAAATATAATTTTTGCTCAAGCATCCACAGCTTTAAAAGTCTAAATACCTCCACGCGTTGCGGTTAATAACAACACACAACATGTGAATGTTGATTGCCAATACGTATTGATTCATTAAATTGATCGCCTATGAGAAGTGGCAATTAGTTTATGTAATTAGAGACATCAAATAAAATGTAGGGCGCTGTTCAGCAAACAAAACGAGAACTAATTAGCCCCGTGCACTAATTATCGTATTTGAATTAATATTTTCATGCTTTAAATGAGAGCGTTGGAAGCTTTGGTCCCGGCTCGCTTGTGATGTTAACTTAGCTTACAAGATTATTCGTGGGTCTTTTATACCAGTTTTTGTATAGAAATTTGTATTTTCTTTTATTTATTTAGAGATTTTTGTTAATAAATACATTGACTGTTCCATTGTAAGTTAATCCAATGGAAAATGATTAGGAACAAGTTTTTTTTTATTAATTAAAAAAAATAACTCTGTCAGAGTGTAGCAAGTACCTAATATCTAGTAGTTTTTCTGCTAGAATAAAATACAACAAATGTTGCAAGGCTTTCCTTTCACTGTAATTCAAGACACTTTCCAAGTACAGCATTTTAAATATTTTGAATTATTTTATTACTGTTCTTTGTCGTGAGTGTTTAAAACAAGACAATTGCATTTGCTTCCTGCTCTTAGTACAAAATGTTATTGTTCCAAATAGCAATGTGTGCCAAACCAAATTACTTTTATAGTTATAGTCATATTAATTGTAAGTGCCTACTCTGCTTGTTTTCTACATAGTAATCATTAATGTTATGATTAAATTAATTGTTAAGTAACATTAATGTATATAGTATTACAAATACGAATAAACATCATTTTCCTCAGTAATATTATAAAAAGATATTTAATATTGCAAACTCAGTTCTACCTTTCTTAAAACAATTACATCTAGTGATCTTTATTGTGTCTAAAAATAGATTGTAACAAAAGCTTTCCTCTGAATTAAAATTAAACCACTTATTAATATAAATTATTACCATTACCTTGCGTATTCGATAACTAAACAGTCTTAAAACTACAACAGATACTGAGAATAATTTTGCGTTGGAGACTTAGGTTTGAGTTGTTCTAACTAAAATCTATAAATAATGGCTTCCTTCCTTGCATTTGCACATTCAATATTCCTTCTACATTCTTAGGTCTCAGCATTCAAATTAAGTTTTTTCAATACTTTAGACTTTTAACTCGGAAACGCTTATTTTGGAATGTTTTTGTTTGTAAGACTAGTGTATTATTTAAAACGTATTAATACACACACATTTATATTATATTATACCTAGTTTCTAAAGGCAAGATATTAGTAGAAGATTATTAAACATTTCATAACTATATTATTATCAAAACTATGTCGTTCTAATCTCCTAAATCTACTAATAATATATTATTAACTGTGAATAGGTTACCAAATATATGGATAAAGAAATTTCAACCTTATTAGTGACATTATAAGAGCAATGATAAATGTAACAAAAAAGTAAAATAAAGTGAGCAATATCAAAACACGAAACTCTTGAACAGCTTGAAATGGTTAAACAGCAGCGTCATTTTTTACTCTTAGGGGAAAATTCAACTATTATTTTTTTCTTTCGAGTACTTTTAGGGTTGCGTAGATAAACTAAATAAACAATCCGTACCACTATTATTATATGATTTCAAATGTGTAGATTATGACAAGGGTAAATTAAACCATTATAATTATTATGAATTACAAATATTGCAGCAGAAGTGCTGCAGTACAAATAATAATATTTTCAATAGATCATTGGAATATTTGATAAATCACTTCCCGTTATTTTTATTTCAAAGACTAGATCCGAATACGAAAAACATATAAAATATTGATTAAACGAAAATACTCTAACATGAAAATACATGATTAAGTAGGTATTACTAAATCGAAAAACAAAAAAAACGCATTGACAAAGAACCCACAAAGTGCGACGCAAGGTCGAGCTTGATCGGTTTTTATTTTGTTAAAAATCAAGGCCTGTATTCAAATATTTTGAAGCCCTCGTTAGATCCAATGCGGTGTCGGTTGAAATGTAGAGTGAATTCATTATCGCGGTCGGGCAGTCGTTAGTGGTTTACAACCCTGTTCACCATCTCTTTGAAATAATGCTCCCCTGGTACCTTCATGTATCACGTAAACCCACCGCATTGGAAAGACATTTAGAATACAGCCCGGGCCCTGGAAACGGCCTTTATAAACCTTAGCGTAATCACTGCGAGGAATTAAAAATGCGTTGTGTAGCATTTCTAAAGAGGGGAAGATCTAGAGCTATTTTTGTAATACATAGGAACATTTTTTTATAATTTACATAAAAAAATGTTACTTTGTATTACAGAAATAGCTCTAGATTCTCTAGATTTTTTTTATAATTAAATGATACAGAAAAAGTTTTGCGATGGACGTTGCATGTATTAATTTGTTGAAAATTAGAAGTACCTTTCTACAAATTTTCTCCAAGCACCTTTATTAAATTCTTTAACTCGTAAACAATGAAACGTTTTCATTAAAAATTGGTCTAAGCAAATGTCCAATCATGGTCAATCAACGTATATTATAGAATTAAAAAGTTAGCGTTGAATATTCACATACCAACTTTAATAATATAACGTATCCGAATACGAATCTACGAAAATACGAACGAAAGTCCTGAAAATAACATCGTTAATTCAACACTCGCTAGAAATCATTTACTTTCACGCTACTCGTAATGTACTGTAGGAATTAAAACTTATCTGCGCAAAAGCTGTGTTACCTAATCCCAAGCTAAATGAGTTATTTTGTGAAACTACTCAATTAAATTGCCAAAGGGCCCTAAACGAAACCTTGAAAACCGTTCAATAAGGATTATTATACTTAGTTAAGTTGCTGATGTGACTTTCAACTGTATTTCATTATAATGCTATTATAAGCGTACTAAAAATTCATAATGTCATTACGTTACTCACCTTAATCTCCTTAAATGTATCGGTTACATAAATGAAAAATTATATTTTATTTTCTACATAAGTCAGCGAAGTTAATTCATCGCTGAGCCAATTAGTCAAATTAAACTGCTTGCGTAATTATGTCCTTAATCTTTGTTCACTGGTCATATTTTGTAATAAAGGTCAAATTTGAAGGGTCAGTGAGTAAATCAGCTTAGCGTAGGAACCTGACGTTTAAGTAATATTTACAGTTATAATTATAATGCTTTCTCGTGTTTATGTTTTGGGGGATAAAAAATATTGTGCACAGGTTTATATCGGTGTTTTTTACAAGTGTTTTTCTATACGTATTTCTTATACCTACATTCTTATTGGTATAAATATCGTAAATTCGAATGTAACGCCTAACTTCTCTAGTTTAATTTCCGGGCATGCATTGTGTTACTCCTTGTTAGTATTTAGACTTTCAACCTTAAAGAAAACTTGTAAGAATCCATAAGCTTATTTTTAACGGATTTTTGAAGTAATATATATGTACACCAAGGTTGCCTGGAAGAAATCGCTTTTAAGCGAAAAGGCCGCCAAATTGTACATTTATTATAATAATATCGTTTCTGTAAATTTTGTTTTTGTGTGCAATAAAGTGTTTTCTATCTATCTATATATCTAAACCGAAACGAAATATAATTGAAATGCAATACTATAATTTTAGGTTTAAGCGCGTCACACACGGTTAAGATACTATAATATTTTATGTTAAGATTCTCTACTATAAAATATTACAGTATCTTAAGGTATCCGGTATCAGCGTTCTGACCATCATTTTTCTTTTTGTCATTGCGTACTAAGACCTGTAGAACCGCCACCCTGTTATAAATGACCCGAAATTTTGTGTCAGTGTTTCGGGTCAAATGATGGTCAGAACGCTGATACCGGATATCTTAACATAAAATATTATAGTATCTTCACCGTGTGTGACGCGCTTTAGCATAAAACTTTCAAATAAATTATTAATAAATTAAATTTAGCATAAAATTTATTTATTTTATTTATTTATTTTATTATACATAAACAAACTATTCGCGATTTAAATGCGCTATAAAATTTCTAAACACATTAGTTATTATAACATCGATGAAGTACCTAATCGTTAAACACAAATGTTTTTCTCCTAAAATGTAATTCCATTTTCAATATTATCTGAGTTATTACTTTTCAATATTCATGATCGCAAATTGAGAAACCCCTTTAACGCCATCTTGTCGACTTTCACAGCTAAAAGTTTATTATCATACTGTGTAGTTTAAGTGACCTTGCCAGTTGTAAGTGGGCCTTTTATTAGATTATTCTATATGTAAAATTTATACTTTGTGCCTATAAAAATACACGGATAAGCGTGAAAGAAGATTATTTCTAAAATTTGGTGCATTAGAACCTATTTTATTCAGAATTCCGTTCTATATTATAGCATGTAACATGGAAAATATAATTGAATGCATTCACTCAGCCGTGTTACGTTTCCTGTCCACCCCTTTCAGTTAAATTTTCACGAAGTAGCACTTCGCGTATACAATTACTTTAAATGTATTCAACTTTAATGGCCTGCAGAATTTGAAAAACCCCACTTAAGTTTTGTAAAGAAACTGACGATTAAGTAAATGACTACATTTCGATCGTAATTAATGTACAACAGTACAAATTACTAGTCAATCGCCCCGGTTGCGCCTGTGTTAAATTCTTCCTTGTAATTTTTTTTATTTGTGAAAATAGTATGAACAACATTAAATTACATTTCCCATGTTAAGAAGGTTCTCTTCTATCGTATCACTATCCCAATTTTTATGGGAAACAGATCATAAATTTATAATTTTCGTGATAAGTGATAAATGTTTTGTGTGTTGTAAGACTGTTCGGCTAATAGTACTAGCAGCTATCAGCTAGAGAACGCTACAATATGCTACGTGCTACGACGGCTCTACGAATTGGCTAAAAGGAACTATAATAATATGTTCAATGTTCATCGATTTTAATTTTTATTAGGTTCATAGATATATACTTTTTTTCTATTTTTGCACTAGGTATCCCATAATCTTCTTGCATTTCCTTTCCTGCCAAGTCGCCTGGTAGAGATTGCTGTTCCACAATAAGGCCACCTTCTGTACAAATTATGCTTTTTGTAAGACCGCTTCTTTTTACTTAGTTTCGTATTTTATACATGTTTTTTTTTCATAATAATATGATTATATAATTCAAGAGAAACTCGACCAGTAATATTATATCTATTCACTGCAGCAAAATGTAGCTTTTAAATCAATTTTATGCTTCCATCAGTTTGAGGAAAAAATACAGTTGAAATCAGCTCTGATGCATTAAGGCGGGTTAATTACTTAAGGGTGGGATTTATGACTCTTTTTTTTCTAAGTGTATCAGTAAAAACAACCTAATTTCGTTTACCATGCTTAATTAACTAAGGACTTGTTATGTTAGATAAGAAAACACGTTCATTAGTAGAATTCAATTAAATATTTTCATAATCACCCTAATGCTCAATTCTATACGAAATACAGAAAACTGTTACTATGTACATGCCGAGGCATTTTTCACAATAATCTTGATAAAATGTAAGCAGAACTTATACGAAATAATAAACTTCCTTTTTCAAAGAGGTATTTTCATTTATAAATTCTCAGGGATAAGGTCCAGATTTCCACGAAGGATAAATAAGTATTTCATTATTATAAGGCTTTAAGTGCTTTCAATAAAGTAAAATTTTATGTCCGAAGTGAGGTGAATGAACCGATATAATTACATTAATAAGTAAGATGAGTATTATATGAAGGACCTACGAAGTATTAAGAGTACAAATATATAACTGAAATGTAACTTATAAAGAAATCGACCAAGACCAAGTAATATATTTTATTAAAGGAACATAACGTAGGAGTGGAGCCAGAACTTTGGATATTTTATTTTTATGGATTTAAAACAGTTTGTTTTCAGTGTCAGGCTTAGCGGCACTAATTATTTCCGCATATATTTCCGGACTTAAGTTTTTATTTTCTTTGCTATCAGTAGTCATACCAAGAATTACACATTTTTCTATATAAAATGTTCTCCTTTTAAAGATTTTTCAAAGAAAGACGCATTTCTTAATAACAAATTACTTTTACTTCTGAACCTTACCTTTTTGATAATATTAGATATTTCTGTATGAACTGTATTATAATGATAACGTACACCACGGTTGTTGATATAGTTGATTGATTGACGAGGTTGCTCAATTGCTTATTATGACGTGAAAGCCCTTCCGGGAACAGAATTGATCCTGACAGCAGCGATAATCACTGGACTTAATCCCTTAGTTAATGGAAACGTTATTTATCATATAAATGATACTTGTAAAAAGAATAAAACAAACTCATTGACAGTTATAATTAATTAAAGCTTTATAATAATGCAATCCGTTCTTTCAGTTATCTTTTCCCGTTTTTTTGCTTATTTATAACAAAGAGTAAACAAAAATAAATAAACATAAATCAAATATTAAAATTGAATGGTGTACATTGTACAAACTTATCAACAATACGCTAAAACTGTTCGCAAGCATAATGTTTTGTCGGAATGAACGCTACTTACAAGTCCGAGCCCACATTAAGGAATGACGAAGGCGTAGTCGGACAATAAAAAGGTAAGCCGTAAGCCGCTTCGTGCGTGACCACCGACTCAATGCAAATTACACTACCATCCATTTTATACAATAAAACCAAATGAGCCCTTTTAACGCGACATGAGAAATCGATAAAAAGTACACGTCCATGCTTCGCTCTAAGTAATTTATAGTTGGCTGACTCACTGCTTGTATTTTTACTCAAACTTCCTTATGCTTATGAACACTTCAACTGAAAGTAGCTTGAGAAGGGTAGGCTTATTGCATGTACTCACTGGTAATGTCTATTCATGCATAATGATAAGGGTCACACTTCGTGGTGCCAATAATTGTCGAACTATCAGACTTATCTATTATTGTTTTTTATTCTTAAAACATAGATTTTTATTTTGAAATGTAAATGGTTATCATTGTTAAATCTGAAAATATTATAAAACACGGCTTTCAAAGTTTTAATTTATGTGAAAGATAACAGGAAAATTATATAGTTTCAAATAAAATCAAAATATGATTTTTGAAATGAAAATTATAATTTTACATATTTTATACAAAGTCTTTTAACATAAAAAAAATAAACAATCACGCCATCACGTGGCAGCTTTGTAATTCATTGTAAAAAATATTTTTACGATTACGAATTTATTAAAATATTTACCTACCTAATAATAATAATACCTGAGGTATTTAAATATTTGTAACAAATCACAGAAAACATTCGGTTTTCATTACTTAGCCACTTTTTTATTTATTTATTTTTACATATACTTTCTTCTTACTTTCTTTTACTTTCAATAAATGTTATTCAGGCTACCTGTAAATGTATGGAGATACCAAGAAGCAGTAACAACCAATTCATTATTTAGGATCCCAATTTATAGTCAAATTTTGAGAGTGCAAAACGTTGTTTTAATTTGTGTCATTGTTGTGACGTCAAGGAAGGCAAAACGGTTTTCTTGTTTCCCTAAAAGCAAAACTTGAGCATTACATCCCTGACTCGACGCGTTACTGTTAAGGAAATTTCATTTGCACTTTACTACGTATATAAAGACTCTGGTTACAGTCCGGAACTCAGGTTGCAATGAGGAAATAATTTGTATAGAAGCGTAATTTTCTTAAACACCAATGTCACTTGGAAACGTTTTTACTTTTTTAGTAAGCTTTAATAATTCCACATAAACATAGACTAGCTTTCCACTGGCGGCTTTACCCTGCTATTTCCAATACCTACCTAATAAATTATATAAGCACAAAAATCTAAAAACATTCCTCGAGAACCAGGGTGGGAAACAAGAAAACCGTTATTAAAAAAAACCGCACCAAAGCCGTTGCGTAGTTTGATAGATTTTAGCATACAGATACAAATACTGGCATAAGTGAACTGATCATCCGCAAGACATAACTAATCAGGATGGCTTTGAAGCTATATCAAATTGTCTACGTTCGACATTATCATACATGACATTACATACATAGTACATACTCATGCTAGAATTTGACAGCACCAAAAGCTAAGATAACAATTAGACCAGTGTAGGATTGTCTCTATATTGTGGATCTATAAATTCACAATAGCATCCGACGTTCGATTATAAATATCGATTCTATAGATATAATATTTGCAACTAATTTATACGAATACTAGGTTTTCGCCCGCGGCTTCGCCCGCACAGTCAAAGAAAAACCCGCATAGTTCCCGTACCCGTGGGATTTCCGGGATTGCGTCATTTTCCCAAGATAAAAAGTAGCATATGTCCTTTCTCGGGTATCAAAATATCTCCATACCAAATTTAATTTAAATTGGTTCAGTAGTTCAAGCGTGATTGAGTAACAGATAGACAGACAGAGTTACTTTCGCATTTAGAATAAGTATGGAATAGTACATGGAATATGGTAGAGCGAAATGTTCCAATATGAAAGCTCTCTTCATTTCTATGAAAGATTCGACGCAAAAAATGATAAAATTCTATAAACAATTCATAGTTGGAATGTGTCTGTTACACTCTGCTAGAAAAGAAATTGATTAATTTCATCAAGGGTCGTGTTCTAATTAAAGTGACGACACGAAAAGAAAGTGAGGCCAGAAAACAAGATTCTAAGAACGATGTCTTTCAAGGAAGTATGATATTTCTGTCCCTCTGGAATACGTGGATGCACGTCCAGCTGCTGAACAATCTTTTGAAATATCTTTGAGCAACATACAAAATAAAAGTCATGGTCGATGTTAAAGTTTTTTTGAAGAGGGTACGTTTTTTGCTTGCGGAGGATGTATTTACCTTATCCTGAATCTTGTAAAGCCTGAAGATGTAGAATTTATATCGAAACTAAACTAAAGAAACAGCTTAATAAACCTGAAATCACGAATTAATGTCCCGTCACAACCTCATCTATTCACAGAACTACGAAATACATATTATCCTATTTTAATATTCTCGTTTAATATAGTATTTGTTATTCGCTACATATAAATGGAATAAAATATACAATACCTGTCGTGAGGTACGGTCTTTATACATATTATATTGTTAGGCAACTAATAACGTGGTATTATCGCTAATACTTGAAGGATATCGGCTTCGAATAATATGTGATCAAGTTTTTGACGTTGCAATCTATCGCTAATTTCCCGAGAGGATCACCTGCTGCCACAATGAAGAAACTATATTATTGTTACCGAGCAACTGTAAAGTACGTAGATATTAAATTGGGTTATTCGATACAACTCTTCCTTCTTGTATTACGAATGTGAATGTGAAATCTATTGTGGAATTGTTATGGGTGGAAAATATTACGTTATAGACATGTTAAGGGGAGTCCTTTCAGCGAAGCGGAGTAAAATTGGTTTGCAAGATCAAATTTTTCATGTATTTGCAATTATATGACGCTTCTAGAAAAAATAATCAATACACTTCAAGATATTTCCTAAAAAGTGTGCTAATTTGTTACACAACCACGTGTATTTTGTTCGATCATATAAAATCATAAAAATAGGCTAAAATAAAGATCGAAAACGAATTATTTATTAATGAAATTTCTGATTTTGGAAATAATTTTTATATAAGGATATGTATTTTGATGTACTGCAGAAAACGTGCTAAATTTTGGTTTTCTACTGAAGCCCTGTAATTATTAAATACATATTATATCTCAGAACTTAACGTTGCCCAGCGTTTTCTTTACAAACCGCGCTGCCCGCTACCCCGCCAGTCCTGATCAGGCGCTTGCTAACGTAGGACCTGTGTCAAATTATCTCCGCTCGATTTTAAGTTTTGAGTAAAGATAAATTATTGAAAATGGGTAACAAAACAAACAAAATTCGGAAGAAAGCAGTGTCAGTATCACAAAAAAGGACAGGAAAAGAGAACTAGTATGTAAATTGAGTAATATGATAAAAACGTAGTTACTTGATGCCACAGAATAAAAATATCAGTTGGTCATAAAGTTTCACCTCGTATGCTTTTATTTCAAAACGATAAAAGCTGCGTTACTGTGAAATAAGAGTTTAGTTTATAATAATTTGTTTTATATATATAATACTAGTGGTCCGCCCCGGCTTCGCCCGTGGTACATATTTCGCAATAAAAGGTAGCCTATGCCTTTTCTCGGGTATCAAAATATCTCTATACCAAATTTCATGCAAATTGGTTCAGTAGTTTAGGCGTGATTGAGTAACAGACAGACAGACAGAGTTACGTTCGCATTTATAATATTAGTATGGATTATTATTACGTAATTGGTGTATTATTTGCATAATTTTGGGGTATAATTATTAATTACAGTTGTTTATTTTAAGGAAAAAAACAATAATGATTATTTGTTAAAAAATAATTAATAATAGTCAAATAATAATGATTATTGACTAATAATAATTATTAATCACTACAGTAAAAGTTCCTTATTGGCGGGGTATATGTTCCATAAAATATATGCCTCGAATACAGAAACCGTGAATACGGAATGGTAATTATTATATGGGATTATAGGTTCTACGTTATACGTTCCTAGGTGACGATTGAGATTTTTTTCGTGTCTCATTTTTTTTAGTTGACATTATAAATTTATAAACTAGGAAGAGTGCAGTAGACGTTACTCGATCACAATTATTTTTGTAACGAATGTGAAAGACGAAACCTATAAAACACGCAAAGCGGCTTTTACTATAAACGGAACTACATTTAAAAATATACTTTATTTATTGAGTTATAAGGTTGCTTCCATTCTGTTTATTTACATTCTCAAAAACATCAATCGCGGCAAAGGCGGCTTGCGACAAAGGCGGCTTGGGTCAAAGGCCTCGGCGATATCATTAATTAACAACATAATATTATGTACTTTAGGCTAACTTGTAATAAGATCTATTTTACTTTCTTATTAGTCCATTTGACAAGGATATTGTGTTAGATACCTATTGGAATAATTTTATTATTATGTATGTACTTATTAAATCCGCGAATAAAAAAATTTTTAGTCGCGAATATAGAAATTGGGTCGCATTTTTTTAATTCCCGAATAGTGAAAACGCGAATAAAGGAAGCGCGAATAAGGAACTTTTACTGTATAATAGATGATAATAGTTAGTTCATAATCATTGTTATTATAGTTCATTGAAAAGTTACATTTGGGGTTGCGTTTTTTAGGAGGACGCATTTTATTTTTTTGATGTGTAGGGGGGGTTAGTGTGAAGCTATCACCAAGTTTGTGGGGTCGCCACCCTTGTCCCACGGCCGCCATCTTAAAAATAGCGCTTAATATGGTTTTTATGATATATCTCTTAAACTATTAATCTGATAAAAAAAAATTGTCAACATTATTTGTTGCAAATTAAATTTTCTACAATTTTGGTCTAGTAACTTTTTGTCATAGAACTATAAATAAAAATGTTATGAGTGAAAATGTTCAGAAATTAGCGATATTTATATTTTTCAATAAAACTTTTTTTTTTATAATTTTACGAAGAAATAATATCAGACCATTTTTGTAGATTGTTGTAGTATTGTAGTTATATTGTAATACACGCGCTCTATACTATTCTAATATAATACTCTAAGCTTCTACTGGTAGCAGCAAGTAATATTTATTAGTTACACCAAGTACTTCCATAATTATGTTGTGCTAATTAATAAATTCCTAGTACCTACTTATCTCAGTTTATAAAGTTGTAAATGATTTCTTTATTTACTTTTATATTTACAATCTGACACAAACACTTTTACATTGCTTACATAATAAAAATTGATCACAATTTACTTTTGATATAAGTATTTTACACTGTGGCATAGCGCTAACGTTACGAAAAACAAACGACGCGAGGAGCGCGAGGAGCGCGTGTCACGCGAACGGCCCCGCACACCTCACCTCCAATCTTGCCTCGCGTTGAAATACCTCGCGTTAAGGTTTTCTAAAAACTTATTTTACGATTTTTTAGAAATGATATGTAAAATAGAGAAAATAATAATATGAAACTAAAGATTATATAATAATAGGTATGTTTCAGTTGGATGCGGCGGATTTATTAACAATTGCGATGAAGAATCACTACATAGGATAAAACAAAGTCGCTTTCTCTGCCCCTTTTGTATGCTTAAATCTTTAAAACTACGCAACGGTTTTTGATGCGGTTTTTTAATAGATGGAGTGATTCAAGAGGAAGGTTTTAGTACATATTTTATTAGGTTTTAGCCAAAGCGCAGCAGCAAAGCCGCGGGCGGTATGCTAGTCTTAATAATTTAATTTTTTTACTTCATTTCCTTACTATATAGACACCACACATCATAGCATATTATATTGAAAATTTGTTAACACTACCTTACGTAGATTCTGATTTATTATATTTAACTTGATACCAATTATTCATTTCCAGACAATAATTAAAAGGACAGAATAATCGAGAGAAAAAAATAATATGATAATATTAACGTGAGTGAAGTCATGAATAACATCAAGTCAAGCAAATAAGAATTAAGTACAGAAAAATAAAATAGGAATTCATAATTACATTAGCTTCAGTAACCTAATTAGATCTGATAAAATATCCGCCTGGAAAATAACATGGAATTTTTAAATATAAAAAATTCCGGAGTTTTTCTTATACCGAATATAATATTATAACTGTTGCTAAGATCTTCCAATTAGGTTGAAGATATTTATTGTTTCTGTTAAGTTTTGTTTATTAATATGTTATCAATGAACTACAATGTTGTATGTATATTATGTATTTTTTTTAATAATAAAAAACAACTTCACAATTCATACACATGCAATACATTTTGGAAGATTAGGATAGTGGTAATAAATTGCTCCTAAAAAGCTCATAACCCTTAAATTAAAATAGATAAATGAAAATGAAAGGATATATAAAAAAATAAGGATAAATAAAGCCTTATAAAAAAATTACCCTTCTACTACCTAATCTAATAAAATAATTTCAATCTCCGAAAAATATGGGCTTTTTCGTCTTATTTTAGACCATTTCCTTAATGGTATGAAATATAAACATGACGTCAGAGGCCTGAGAGCTCTTACAACTTCCAAAAGTCCTTATTGCGTGGTTACGATTTCCCGAGCCCTAATGGGTGCCGCGATTTTGCTGACAAATAAATATGTACTTCCCTCAGTAATTGTACGGCCAGTAAATCGATGACCGAGTTAAAACCCATTCTAGGCCAAATAACGAAACTAGAATTTCAATTATTTAAACTTTATGGATTTATTAAAAGTGCCTTAGTCGTTTAGAAGTTACTGTTCCCACAATTTTATAGCACAATAGCACTAATTTAATCGACATGCACGTCAACTATCGTAAAGAATATCAATTAAGTACGTGCCGTGGCATGACCATTTTAAAATATTCTGACAACCTTTTAAGGTTTCGTTGCATATTAATATTAAAGATTTTTGCGGATATGTTACCTATGTATTGGGGATATGTGCAATTTTTAAAGAATAAGCCAGTAGTTTAGATAATAGACATTTTATAAAATGTAAAATGTTCTCTCGAATAAAAGAAATAGATCCCAAAACAATTATCCAACAAGGGCTCCCATACAATCTATGTATTTTATGAGTAATAAAGATGATAATAGTGGGCTTCACTAAGCAATAAATGTTAACTTGTGTCTATTGGCCCCACTGGAAGGTTGCTAGCATGCAACACGATAAAGTACCAACTACCAGCTAACATAAAAGGAGCAAGAATTTCTTGAGCAATAAAAAGAAACCGCCCTAAGCCGTGCGTGACCACAATAAGTCCATGAAAATTCATATTTATTTTCGTCTCAGAAATAAACACGACATGTAGCATTTGACTTTTGAATTTTAATACTTTAATTTTTAAAAGCTTATTTATCTTGATGGCGTGATTTTATATTTTTGGGCTGAATTTTGTAAATTTTCTGTATACATGGATCATAAAATACCGTTGTTTATTATTACTGAATTTGGTTTAATTTTTATCAAAGTTTTTATTTATGATCGAAGTTATCAACGCAATAATTAATGGTAGGTAATTTACTAAATAACGTTTAGTGAACATCAACTAGCCATCGGACACGTCCTTTACGTACCTATCTATAGATTTAGCTCGACATAAAGAGGCGTTCGAATCGAATCTCTTTTATTTTGGTCTGCGCCGGGGATTCAATCCTGGATCTTCCGGTTTGATCGCTAGGATAACGTTTATAACTGACATATTAGAACGTGGCTTTTTGTGAAATATGTTATTTCTCTATAGTTTGTTTAGCCTTATTTTTGTGTTTATTCGTAGGTTTAAAATAAAGTCTTAATAATGCTGTAATAATAAATTATGACCATCCATATTCCATTGGGTAAATAATAAAATGTAAAATTATATATTTATCTTTGTTGTTCCTATAATATAAAATACTAGGTATTTGCCAAGGTTTCATGGAAGCGAAAATAAATTGTGTGCCTACCGTTAAGGTTAACGAGATATTGTTTTATACTTTTCGAGATTCGTAGAATAAAAACTGACATAAGGTAATTCATTAATAATATTACGTAACGATCGTAAAGTTAAAAAGTCCAAATTTATCATTAATAAATCTAGTACTAGAAGAAATTAAAAATATCGGTCAATCAAGCATTTCCAATAATAATACAACAAGAAGCCTAACCCGTTCACCGCCGTCCGTAAACATTAAAGCGCGTCATACACGGTGAAGAAACTATAATATTTTATGTTAAGATTATCTAATATAAAATATTACAGTATCAGCGTTCTGACCATCTTTTTGTCATTGCGTACTAAGACCCCTGTAGAACCGCCATCCTGTTACAAATGACGCAAAATTTCGGGTCATTTGTATTTATTAAGACATTGATTAAATAAATTCTGTAAGGTATGTCCCATTTCGCTCATACATTTTAAATGTAGTTAACCCACCTTTAGGCAACAATACCGTGCACTTAATATATAATTCCCGTAAGCCTGCGTCCTTTATACATAAGTCTAATTTCCCAAGGGCACAGCGGTCGCAAACAAGCCTAACTTAAGATAGCTATTGATCTTAAATTATGGACACTCGCCTCAAACTTTTATCAACCCTCTATTTGTGTAACCCTCTTTTTGTTTAAAGTTTGAATTAATTAAAGCTTTAGTGACGAATAAAGTTTATACCACTTTTAAATTTAAACTATAATGTGCTATAAGCACAATTTATCATGAATCGAAATAAATTGAGACTTATGACATTTAAAAAATAACATAAGTTACTGAAAATTGTAAATGAGCTTGGAGAAAGTTACCAAAGTACGTAAGTAGTTTATATTGCTATGTTAATAATTTTTGAAGTGAAACTTTTTATCGGGGTTGGAAGAAAATTTAGTGTAACATTTTTTTTGTTACACGTGACATTTTTCCGTTACGCGCCATCTTTTTCTTATCCCTACTACGCGTGATTAGACGTATTTCTGTAAAGTTGCATATAGTAAATTGTTTTTTTTAAATAAGGTCATAAAGAAGTTTCACTTCTTACGTATGTAGTGTGTACCTACACTAGTACGCGCACACATTTTTTTATATATGCTTATTTGCCTACAATTTTAAATATTAATATAGAGTAACTACATAATGCTCTAAATATGCGACTCTATGTATTATTATGTATTTTAAAATAAAATATGTACCTAGTAGATATTTAAAAAGGACGCTAATGAAAAAGGCAAATTACCAGAAGCTACTAAGCAGTTGTAACAAATAACCCTCCACTATTTATTTGAAATAATTATTAGAAATGGGTAATTTATTACCACGGTTACATTAATCGGCTTATTCGAGGAATCTTTTGACTATTGACAAACATTTGAACATCTATATTTAGTAATTTATTTCTTGTTTTATTCATAAAATAAATTAAATCTTGATCGAAAATAAACTGAGGTACAAGACCTGGCATCGATATTAAAGAATTCTTAATACTTACGTGCTAAGAATTCTTATTTTATCGAAGAAAAATACTAATTTATAATAGCAATTTTTAGATCTATCGGAGTTAATTACTTGATTGAGAATAACGAATTTAGATAGAAATTTGTACATAGCTAGTAGGTACTCTATACTAATATTACAAAGCTGAAGGGTTTGTTTGTTTGTTTGAACGCGCTAATCTCAGGAACTACTGGTCCGATTTGCAAAATTCTTTCTGTGTTAGATAGCCCATTTATCGAGGAAGGCTATAGGCTATATATCATTACGCTAAGACCAACAGGAGCGGAGCCATGCGGGTGGAACCGCAAAGCGCAGCTATTATCATATTATAACGTCGATTAACATACTCGATACCAAAAAAACTCTAACAAGATTTTTTATTTCCAGTTAACTAACTGTAAAGTACAAAGAGGAGCTGCAAACATTGACATTACAATAGTCTAAAGCAATAATAATTGTAAATTCCTCAAGAAGAGAAAGCGTAGGCGGACTTATTTTTAGAAAGAAATGCAAGAACCACTTGAAATTATACTTCAGTTTGCATCCACTACGGTAGTTATTGTTAGTCTACTTAAACCCTCAGTACTATAAATATAATTGTTTATATTTAAATTTTCCTTTACTTTGAATTTACGGAAATATTGCAGTAACTTAATGAAGAATTTTTTAATATGGGAATAGGTTTTACTACGTGCCTATAATATTATCCACGGTGTTTAATAATTATACTTTGTTTTTCTTATACTATAGAGGCTTAATTTATCGCTATTGAATTATCATGATTTTAAGACAAGATAATATTATACTGTTGAAATGAATTATTACGGAATGTAAAACATATGAGACTTATAAAATGTAATTTGTCCTCCAATGTTTTAATTGCCGTTTGGAACCTAACAGCGTCTAGGTACTTTACGCGGATCTAATTACTGTGGTACAGATAGTTGACTTAACTTTCCAATATATGGAAATCTATTGAGGTTTCCCGTAGTCTGCTTTGAATGTTAAATACTCCGCTTGAATTCAACCCGTTTAACATTGGTATATTTGATTGACTTCCATTTAATGTTATAGAATAGATATTAGGTTTGTTATCCAGGGCTTTGAAGGAGATGTCCCATCGTGGTGAAAAGAAGCCGATCGCTCTCTAGCCTCGTTACTATTACCATATATATAAACTAGGTTTCCACCCGCGGCTTCGCCCGCGCACTCAAAGAAAACCCCGCATAGTTACCGTTCCCGTGGGATTTCCAGGATTGTGTAGTTTTTCAATTTTTAGCGGATAAAAAGTAGCCTACGTCCTTTCTCGGGTATCAAAATATCTCCATACCAAATTTCATGAAAATGGTTCAGTAGTTTAGGCGTGATTGAGTAACAGACCGACAGACAGAGTTACTTTCGAATTTATAATATTAGTATGGATAATACCATAAATCTAATCATACTGTTACGACATGAAAAAAAGACAAACGAATTACTTACTACGTATCAGCATAAAAGTCCGCTTTCTCTTAAATTGTTGTATGGAACAACTTGCAGATAATGATCAACTTTTTCTATGTACACTTTTGAATCTTTTTCTTTTCTCTATCGGTAATTCCCGATTCCACGGACTGAAAAGCCTTACCAGTGAAAATCAGGATGCCTGCATGTCACACATTTGTCTTTTATCATTATAACAAGGAAGCTATTAATATTACATACGTTCAATCGATATCCTAAATCCCCATTTGATTGACCAGATAATAAAGTGCTCAAGCCTTTTCACAAAGATTGAGTTTAGAGAAATCGGGCTGAAGATGAATGGTTTATTTTTAACTTTTATGTGTCTTGCGTCTTATCTATGTGCGTGAAAGTTTATGAATCCTTGGTGATTTAGAGGAAATTAAATAAATTGTTATTAATGTTATTGTATGATTTGCTTAATTTTAATTGTTTATTATTGAACCGCGGCTCAGCTGTTAGTTGTTTGTGTAACATCTAAATATTTTGTTATCCCGATCTACACGTTAAGCATTTTCCTACGATTCTTGGTATAAAATGTAGGGTAAAACAATTCTTGAAGAATTTCTGAGAATTTTATTATAGTAACAAGATCTCAAATAGAAAGGTTGAATTTCTAAATATTTTCTAGTGAACGTGATTTAATGCTGTTTATTACTTGGAAACTTGTAAAGAATGTAATAATAAGAAAACAGACAAGACGTTCTATCTGTTAAATAAAATATTTAACTTACTTTAAGGGCCGATTTTTCAATGCTTGGATAAAACTTATCCGTCCAATAAAGTATTACACGACAATATTAAAATGTCACGTAAACTGTCAAATACGAGCACTTAGAATACGTTTTTAAAATGGGAGTTTTATACATTATTCGACAAATAAGTTTTAACCAAGGATTGAAAAATCAGCCCTAATAATAATAAACGTAGCTATAATTTACCTATCATCAATATAATATTAGCCTATTTCATGTTCATTGCATACACAATCTACATTCTACCTATGAGGGTATAAAATGTTTTTTTTTAATTAGGTACACACATATTCGGAACACATCTTATAACATGGAAAGCAGAACTACCAACAAACAATATAAAGAACACGATTACAGCACCACAATTCATCACTTTCCACAGCCTATTCAGCGAGTCGGCTCCAACGTGGCAGTCATAACATCAATACACTCCAAGTTACGAGGAAACAGATTTCTGAATCAGCGAATCGCAAACATTCCGGAGTGATTTCCTGCGTGAAATCGAGATGTGATCGGTCACTTGTTCGAGTGTAAAAAGATCAAATTACCGCCTGACGTTTTCCTTGTTATTTGTTTTTAATTTGTTCGCCTTTTTAGTGCGCCTATCGCGATTTGTGTATCTGTGTTCTTCAGAGTATGAACGTCAGTAATTTTCTTATTGGCAAATTATCTTACGTGATGCAGTGAAACGGGGGGATTCTAGGTCTCTTTAAAACTCAGTGTATGAATTTGGGGCCATGGCTATGTCTCCTACTTCAAAGTGGGTACACTCTGATCTGTCACGCTTAAAGTAGCCTACGGAGATTGTCTCTAAATAAAATATCGTACAATATAATTGTATGGAATATACTAAACGTTTATTGCATCAGAATATTGCAATCACTTTTTAAATTATTATTATTTATATTTATTTACTTTTTTTGTACTTACGCATATTCCATTGCGTGTCGTTAATTTCAATATACAATATTATAGTTACGTACTACGTACCTAACCTCTACGTTATTGAATATCAATTATAATAATTGTAGTTGACTCAGCTTAGCTAATATGAAATGATATTCATTCATATAAAATAATTACAATTTTGAATCGTTCATTTGGTACAGTTATCGTAACATTAATCAATTTTATTTATTGTGCAATTATCGGCCAGCAGCGGTGTACGTTCGATTGTAAAACACATAAGTCCATAAATTATTTAAACCACATGAAAGATGGTACACCTATTTGCACTGTTTTAAAGTTAAAAACACATTTCAGTGTATATATTTTCGACGTTTATACTTTTTTTTTGGGAAGATAATAAAAATAGCACAGTATCTACACTAATATTATAAAGAGGAAAACTTTGTTTGATTGTAATGAATAGGCTCATTAAAACTACTGGACCGATTTTGATGAAATTTTGCACAGACAATCTTTAAGCCCAGAGAAAGAACATAGGCTACCTTTTATTACGAAATATGTACCACGGGCGAAGCCGAGGCGGACCGCTAGTATTTTATAATAATATACTGTGCTATTCTTAGTTATGTTCTAGGAACATGTTTTATTTGTATTTCTTGTTTCCAAGAAAGGCATAATGTGTGAGTAGACTTGTTAGCTACAAAGTTCTTGTTATTGTTGTATAAGTACTTAAACAAGTACTATAGAATATTTGATGTAATGAAAATTAATAGTAGGTATAATATAATATCTTTTTGTAATAAATTTTAGGTCTTCCTCTTTCCTGTACCCGCATCCGACATGACGATTTTAGTACTATTTTGATAATACCTCAAAGTTAATTTGTTAATTATCTTGTGTGTCTATGTTTTTATAAAAATTAAATTTAATTAAATTATCACTGTAGATTCCTATTAAAAACAAATCACTTAATACGGATATCCAATGATCGGTTTCCCGATACAATCCGATGCAGATACTTTAAAAGCAACATTGAAAACCCAATGATAAGTAGGATTAAAACTCCAGTCTGAGCTCAATGGCCAGATGATTTCCAAACTGAGGGGATTAATGGCCTTGCTAGCCCGGCTTCATTGTCTCCCTAACCATACCCTATATTGTGGTAAATGCATAAACCTTGTATCTGTTTACTCTAAAACCCTTTCAAATTGTAGTACCTATTTATAAAAAAATTACCTCAGCGCCATTCGTATGTGACCCGAAAGGCAATAAGTGTTAAATATTTAGCGGCGGATCCGCGGAGTGGAAATAAAATAATGGACGCAGAATAATGGACGTTTTGGCATGTCAATCTAATATTAACAAACGGATGGTTAAGTATTTTTGAACAAAAAGTACTTTTTTTAAATAGACGTAGTAAATAGTGGATATGGTACTAAATTAATTTTTTTGTTTGGTGAATTTCAGCATAAATTATGTGAAACTACTTTTATAATAATTATTATTCTTGTAATTATTGATAAACATTAAAGTTTGTAAGGCGTGTCATATGTAGAAACTCGTGTCATATTAGAAATTTATAAAACATAGAATTAAAAGTTGTGTTGCATGGTCGTTGCTAAACCACGTGCAAAAGCAAGAATTTAGCTAAGTAGTATGTTATTCCTAGTACCTAGCAGGTTTTGAACTTATGAATAAAATCTAAGAAGGAGTGAGCAATGCACCTTGCATTGTTCACTCCCCACTCCAGATTGTGAATAAAAATACACACGTTGATTAATATTGATACAGTTAATCTTCATGTTTTCAAGACAACAATAGAGCAAAATTGTCCATTTAAATTTTCCATTTGACAAAAGCGCTAAAATTATAATACGTAGAAATTTCAGCGTTGTAGTGTAATCAAAAACCCGCCAACAAATCCAAACATTTTATTTATACGACTTCACGCGCACACGTTGAAATTTCCACAATTATTTATACAAAAAATTAAAACGCTCTCGAAAAAAGGCAAGTTGTGTTTAGGGAAAGACTTTGGCATGAAACCACGCTGTTACTACTTTACGAGGTCATTATAGAAACCATTAAATGTATGATTATGGCGACCCAGCGTTGGGCATTTGTTTGAGCACATCAACTTTTCGTAAACGACCACCGACACCCAAAGTATTTTAATTCATTACGGGTCCCCTTTAACTATAAACAACGTTTTAGATTTATTATTTCATTAATTGAGTTTTGGTGTTTACGCATACAGATGCTTAGCGTAATCATTAAATGAACAAACGGCAATTTTGGTGACAAATATTTCAGTGTATCTTTTCCAAGAATATCAGACGTTTTAACAAGGAAATAAATGGAAAAATATTCTCGATACTTACAATGTTCTCTTAATCAAATCTGGGATAATTATAGCCTTCTTATAGACTGGATTATCATTGAATTTTTTTAGACTAGGCACAATGCTTTGTTATTTTCCAACGAGCAATCGAGACGCATAGCTCCTTGCGGTTTCTTAATGCTTGTGAAGGAAGAAAGAGCTTTAATAGAATTCAATTGTTAGTTATAATAGTTTACTCTTTATTTTCGATCAATTCACTGAACTAAATGTTTAAATAACAACCAATTCAAATCTTAACTAAATACGTGTACAAAGTGAAAGGAGTTCTATATAATTAATTATTAATTGTATACTGGATGGAATATGCATATATTATTAGCGTCCAAGATACCTTTGAAACTGCGGCTCCTCAGTGTAGCGTTTATTATGCAATGTTTTAATTCAATTACCCACGTGGTCGACCCTAATTAGGAGTCCACGTGGGAGCGGGTCTTGCTTCGTGGAAAAAGAGCTGTAAAAATACCGCAGCCGTCTCTTTGTGAACAATACTCGTACATATAAAGTACTCTATTTATCATGCTGTCTAATCTTTCGCGATGACTCCGTTGTTTCGTGATAATACACGTTTGCAATAGCGCTTTTACTGGTAATGAACGGTGATTGGTCGTACGTTGTTTGGCCGAAATGTATGGCCATTAGCGATTGCTCTTCAATTTGGGTAGGCACTCACATTTGAACCTTTTTTGTGATCAATTCTTAATTAACAGAATTTGATGATGTGTTAATTGTTATGTTACCTACATTACAATTTTGTGTTTGTAATGAATCAATTGTTTTTTCTATTCTTTACAAATTTATATATAATTATTTATAACTTCTAACCTGCTTTACCTACCACTTAAACTTTGTTTAAATGATATTTTACACCTCTATTTCTTAATTTTATCAATAAAAATAATAATGCGATTAGTTTCGTAATCTATTCTAATTCTGTGGTGAACTTATACAAACCGTAGCTTACGAGCTTTAACGAAACTATACATTATATTTTATCATAACACTATTATAACCTAGTATATTATTAACATTATCTAACAATTATAGACATACATTTGTCTTTAAGCTAAGCATAAAGACGAGACGGGCTGCTAGTTGTAACTATATTATATAGATATTATTTAAATAGCAAAACATTGCTTATAGTAACCATTATCATTACAAAGAACCTGCAAGTTACTATATGAACTCACTCATATCCATTAGCAACGCTTAAATTTATGAAATTTAAGCAAAATTGTTAAATTATTAATGTATATACGCATAGATTAATGCCCGTTATTATCGATAATGAAAATTAAATCACGTCATTTATTTAAACACGGAATAATAATTATTATATAAAGAGTTTAGAGCAGTGGTGGCTCAGTGGTGAGACCTCGGACTTCGAATCGATAAGTCCGTGGTTCGAGACCAGGCGAGCGCGCAGGAAATAAATGTATTTTTCAACTTATCTGCGCATGTTGTAACATCACCACTGCTCGAACGGTGAAGGAAAACATCGTGAGGAAACCGACAAGAACTAAAAAGTTCGACGACATGACGTGTCATCCGCCAACACGCACTTGGCCAGCGTGGTGGATTATGACCTGTACCCTCATAGGAGGCCCGTGTCCCAGCAGTGGGAACGTATATGGGCTGATGATGATGATATAAAAAACGACGTATGGCACTCGGGGACTGCCGCGGTAAAGCTATTGCATGCTATGCCTTCAAGCCACACCTCCGCCCGTCGGAGTGGGGAGCGTGAGGTTTTTCGTTACGGAATTTCTCGATTCGGTCCCCGCGCTCAAGGCCCGCGATAGAAGCTATGCAATAGCTTAAAAGTTTATTGTAGAATATTCTATCAAAATACTGCATTTCGTTTCACTGTTGATTTAATTTTCTAAAATGCAGCTACATCAGGGAGTCATACAAAGAACGACTTATTACATTCGAATAAAGATTTTTAGTAACATTGCTTATATTATGTTCAAATCCTTTTGAGTTTTAATCTTAGCAAAAATTTCATTCCTCACTCCTTCGAATAGTATCGGATAGTATCACTACATAGTCCCTTTAATACAGTCCCTTTCTCTGTCCCTATTTTGAAATCTTTAAAACTACGCAACGGAATTTGATGAGGTTTTTTTTAATAGCTAGATAGAGTGATTTACGAGGAAGGTATATAATAATTTATTACGATTTTGACAACGCGGGCGAAGCCGCGGGCGGAAAGCTAATCTATTGATGATTCATTTATCCTGTGATAAATCTAAGAGCATCGTTCGAGTTATCATTCCCGCGCATCAGAATGCCTTATTCCAACCGAAAAAAGTTTAATATTTTATGCAACATAATAAAAATAGAGAGGATTTTCTGTTTTTCAATTCTATCCAACGTAAAACCATTTTCAATTTGTTACGTGTACAGCCACAGTGCCCTCTCACTCTACTAAATACGTATTTCCTATTTACCTCAAGTTTATTTTCTTTCTATGTCGCAGTGCATCGGATTAAGTCTGGTTTGCTTCTCCGATGTTCAGGCTCAGATTAAAGAAAATTGGCTAAATATTTTCCATTTGTACAGGATTACTTTCAGGGCGAAGTTGTAAGGAATAATTATTCGATATAAGAATAAGTTTTTTTGTTTACATTGATCATTGTGTAAGAAACCTTTTTAGGAAATTTTAATTTGTGTGATAGGGACAAAAGATAGTTAAACTTTGCGGGAGCGATTTGACTTTTTTAAAAAAAGAAATAAAATTAAAATTAAACTTATTTAATTACTTAACTATAACAAGTGGACGATTTGGAGTCACAAATGTTAATGCCAGAATTACATGCAATGATACTAGCGATACCTTATTGCGAAACAAATGTTTTCCATTATGTGGAATGCTTATGTTAAATTGCAAGAACTCTCCGGTGGTCTTGCTGAGGCCAGCGGAAGGCTATTGCTCAACCTAACACAGAGGGTTGGGGTGGATGCGTAACTCCTCCCTCCTTAAGTGCGAAATTATCGGTTTGTTCATTTTTAATAACTATCCGATGATTTCGCAGACACATTACATTTAATATATTATAACGAAGTAAGTAAAGTAAAAATAGAATTACAAGTACAAAGATTAAAAATAGAGACGTATAGCCTAAAGTAACACTGAATCTAAAGTTTCTTTCACTGTTAACCATTTCACTATCACTGAACACTGATTGCTTTTATATCGTTGACATATATTTAACTTCGTCCAAGTTGATTCCTCGCATATTGAGTACACGTGTACTGGATAATATTGGAGTTCTATTCACAGGTAATTGCGGCAAAATTATAACTTTTGTTGGTTCTACAGGATCATTCTCAGTAATTTCTTGGTGAGGGCGAATCGTTATATTCTGGATCTCGATGCTACATGGTACGTCGATGGTCATTACGTATGTGCCCACGACAGGATATTTGCTGACATCACCATTGCAAATTTGAGTCAGAGTATTTCTGTATTTTGAGAAAAGTATCCAACTTATAGATGTGATTCTTTGAATTCTCACATTCTCTATATTGATTAGCTGTTGTTCGCAGTGCATTGGGTTTCCTTCAAATTTAAGCAGTAGTTCTATGCAAGTAGTTTCAGGATAAGGCGTTTGATTTTGTTCATCGCATAGAAATTGTTCTCCAGCAGCGAGCGATCGGCACGGTTTTACGATCGGTAAGTATTTCATCCCCTTTGCCAACAGGTAAGGATATTTAGGGAAAATGGAAAGGGTTTTACTATCGGAATCACGGTACATAGGTATAGAGTATAATTTGTAATAGTTATAAGTATAATTATCTGTAATTGGAACCTCCATTATGAACGTAATCTGGTTTTGTTTAATATATGATTTAACATTAATAGTTTCTTCTAGTTTTACTAAATTTGCCTCACTCGCTTTAAACACTAAACTTTCAGTTTGAGATATAACTAAATGTTGCAACAACTCTGTAAAATTAATAATGCCTTGATGTAGTATGGATACTTTACTAAATGCTAGAGCAGTCTCTATTTCTCCTAATTTTATAAAAATAGTGCGAAAGTTACTTACAAATAAATTTAAAAGGCTTACAACATAAGTAGTATAAACCCAATGATTATCCTTAGATGCTAATTCCTTAATCATAGATTCTACAATTTTTAAACGCTTATCTAAAATATTAGAATTTTGATATAAGACTTTTTTTCAGACTTCATTTTGATCGTTTTCAAGTTTAGGTATAAGTTTATCATATCTCATTGCGTCACTATAGTCTAAATTTCCGGTTATGTTTAAGAGGTTGTAGTTGAAGAGCCAGTGCGGACCTCATCACTATCAGCCAACACCACAACGCGGAGGGCGTTTTACATTTTTAATAGGGACCTTAGTCTTCCTTTTACCAATCTCTATCGGTATAACGTTCCTTGAACCTTGTTCTATAAACTTGGTTTTATGGAGTATGGGTATACCGGACGATTCTACAATATTAGCTGAATGAACTGTATCCGATTTCGACGTTACAAATTGTGACTTTCTAGGAGAACTCAGCGCCGATAGAGTTTCAGGATCGGGAATAGATATCGTTTCACTAGAATCGCGTTCTGATATAGAAATTGTACTAGAGTCGTTACGCGTTCTTGGCCTATTGTCTCTATCGCCTATATTAACAACCATAGATTCGTTTTCATTATCGGAATGCGTAGCGTTAACCCTAATTTTAGATAAAGCGTCCGCGTTTAAATTTTGCTTCCCATTATCAATCACAAATTTGGAATTAATTTCAGAAATATAAATATGTGGCAATTTCAGATTTGGATCGCAATTTGATTCTACGGTTTTTTCTTGGTAGAGGCTTTCGTTCGAAAATTTTTTTTATCAGACGGAAGCACATTAATGTCTTGAGTATCGTCAGTGGGTGTATAAATCTTACTCTCATCGTATTCATAAGTCGTATCATAAGGATTACAGCCATAGTAATTCGTATAGTCGTAAGGATTATAGCTATAGTAATTCGAATAGTCGTAAGGATTGTAGCCATAGTAATAATTGTCATTATGTAAGTCGGTTTCGTTCACTCTAAAACCTGGCTGAGTTATATTTTGTGGTCGAGGGGGTGCTGTCCTCATGGAAACGTCAGTAGACTCAAAGTGGTTATTTTGAGGAGGTCTTTGACCAAATTGTGGGTTTTGATTAAATGTTGACCTATAACCAAATTGTGGATTTTGATTGAATGAAGGCCTATACCCGAACTGTGGGTTATTATTAAATGGTTGTTGAGGTGTAAATTTAAAACCAAATTTTGCCTGCTGTGCATTTTGAGGTACATTTGGTATCCCAAAATTAAATCTTTGTTGAGGATTATTTTGTAAAAATTGGGGCACCGTAACGTTAGGCGTTTGCCTCGGCAGCGTTGTATTATTGTGGGTACGATTGCGCGATTGGTATTGCTCGTGAAAATTAACTTCTTCTAAAACGATTTCTAAAGCCTGTTCTAATGTACTAGGTGATTTTAGTCTTACAATACGCACCATGCTTTCGGGCAAATTATACAAGAAAACGTTCAGGGCTGTATGATTATAAATCGCAATTTTCGCGCGTTTAATTTCCGTATCTACCGATAAATTTACCTTCGATATTAATAATGATCGAATATTCTGTATCCTATTACAAAATTCAAGGTAACTTTCGCCGGATTTAATTTTACAGGACTCGAGAGAGATTTTTATGCAATCCTCACTACGCGGATCACCAAAATGCTGTTCTAGTAATTCCTTTAAAGCGGGCCAAGTATTAATATCTTCGCGCTCGGATAATAACGCGGCGGCATCGCCTATTAATCTACTAGTTATGGCATGTAAAACGTAAATATTCTGTTCTTCATGCCCTCTAAATTTATTAATTATATATTCACATTTTCGAAAGAATAAATTCAAAATTCTTTTGTCTCCACCAAAAAGAGGAATAAGCTTTAACATATCACTCGGAATTGTTATTACGTTAACGCTTTCCATGTTAAATAAGTACAGAGTAATTAAAGTTCTGAAGTCTTTAACCAATTACAATAATTTCGAACTATTAAAATCACACACACACACAGAAATCAATTAAAAACACAATATAATAAAAATTATTAAAATATAGCAGAATAAAAATTATATGTTATCAATTACTATAAAAATTAAAACTTGAAGTAAAGTGAATCACATATAAAATATAAAATTTATTAATTGAATTACGATCAATTTTGAGATCATTTAAATCAATTAATATTAATATTTCTTTATGCAAAAATTCATTTACTTTTCTTATGTAAAACTTTTATTTAAGTTACACTCTATAGCTAATTAGTCTGTGCAGAGTTTTATGCAAGACAATTCTTAGAATTAAATACGATATTTCTTATTGTATGAGTTATAACTAATTACTGATTTAATAGAATTTCATATTAAAACCAGATCCGTTATAATGAGAGACGTTCAATCCCAAAATAACAGTTAATAAATAATTAAAAGTCAAGATTACACTCTCGTGAAAAGGATATAGGAATATATCAGAAAGGATGGCAAAAAGTTTTACTCACCAACCGATCGTCGATCCCATGTCCTCGTCGTGGTCGTTTAACAAATTTATTTTTCGGTTCTTTTAGGATAGCACGGCCTTTATAGCAATGTTCTAGGGCTAATTTTGAAGACCTCTAGACATGCAGACCTTATGTGGCTATCCTACCGGCTGCGCCAGTTAAACTTTGCGGGAGCGATTTGACTTTTTTAAAAAAAGAAATAAAATTAAAATTAAACTTATTTAATTACTTAACTATAACAAGTGGACGATTTGGAGTCACAAATGTTAATGCCAGAATTACATGCAATGATACAAGCGATACCTTATTGCGAAACAAATGTTTTCCATTATGTGGAATGCTTATGTTAAATTGCAAGAACTCTCTGGTGGTCTTGCTGAGGCCAGCGGAAGGCTATTGCTCAACCTAACACAGAGGGTTGGGGTGGATGCGTAACTAGATACTTATGCTGTTTATTACGAATAATTTAATTTAAACAAAATAGCGCGTCCGTTTATGAATACAATTTTTTTTTAATAATAAATTTATACCTTTCAAGCCAAAAACTCGTTCAGATGATAATTTAATCGGTATTCCAAGAACATTGTTACCTACCTGTATTATAGTTTACTTTATATCGCTCTCTTTAAAGCGAAAAATACTATCAACTGAAGTGTTGCAGTTATGGTTTTCGATTCAATAAAACAATTCCAGGAAAAGCTTTTGAATACTGCATAAACTATTTTGTTTCATAATATTTATCGAAACTATATTTTGTGTATCATATTTTATAACGTTAGTAAACTGTTGTATTTAAATATGTAACAATAATATGTAAGTAAAAACCAAAACTATCTACGAGAACTTTTTTATAGAGTTTTAATAGAGAGATTCATTTAATCATTAGCACTATGTACATGTACCACACATGTACCTACAATAAGAAGTTTGAAGTTATTTTCAGATTGAGTCAAATAAATAAAAAACACCTGTCTATTTTATAAAAGCTTATTTGAGCCTGATTTTAATTGCAAATGTAGTTTGACGGGATACAGTGGTTTAGATTGCGCCCAGTAATTTCTATGTGTCCGTTCCACATCACACATCCAGTTTGATGAATTGAAAACATGTTTTCAGATCTAGTTTGATTATATAAATTAATATAGATATTTTTATTAGCGAAGTTTTGAAATACATTAACATTGTCTGACATTTATTTCATTTATTATTTTATTAAATGGAATGTACCTAATGATGGAATGGATCGAAGAGTGAAGTCGGGTCCTTCGTATACAAAATGGTAAAATGTATATAACAATATGGTTCTTGATGTATAAAATAAAAATATTTACAAGCACTTTTTTTTCTATAAATTAATTGTTATAAGTAGTAAACCCCCTAATTTAATAAAAGAGATAGGAAAAAGAAAGAAAAAGCTTTAAGCCAAAACATTAAACTATTTCAAAATTTGCTGCAGATAAAAAGATAAAATGCAGGCGAGCGAAGCTGGAGGTAAAGAGATAAAATGAGCATAATTTTGATAAGTTGCAAAACTCACTAAACTCTGAAGACGAAGAAAATATGAATTTCAACACAAACAGCTTATACAGAAGATTTGCATCAAAAATTGAAATGTGTTTCAATTACTCTCACGACGGGGACAGAATACATTTTCCGTGGCTAACCAGGCAAGATGTCAAGTGGCCCTTCTCACTGTTTCGTGTTTAATCTTGTTAATGTCCGCAGAAATACTGCATTCCACTGCATTTACTCCATAAACTTCCGCAGAGTGGCGTCAACTAGGCATTATTGTCTGTTTTAAGAGGTTGCTGTAACATGCATATCTTCTGATGATGACGCAGTTTGTATTCTTTCAACTTTGTTCCTTTGGTTTGAGGTAGGTCGGAAGTATTCTTACACATTTGAAGAAGAAAAGTGTCATTGATTTACAAGATATTATAGTACCTATATTAAATGTATATCTATCTACAATGATTATTTTGCTTGTTATAAAACATATTAAATTAAAATGTTTAATCATATTTGCATTGCAATTACGTGTGCAGTGTGGTTGGCTATAATTTACTCTACTCATTCAATTATATAAATTCAATTAATAAATTTAGCCAATTCTGAAAAATGTTAAGTTGGTAGGATATTGCCGCCACAAATTTTAGATAGATAGATAGATAGATAATACTTTTATTGCACACACACAAGATTTACATACAAGTGATAACTGCGTTAAAAACAACCGACTTCAAACTTGCACTTGCAAAATTTACAAATACCTACAGACAAAAATGCTCATAAAATAAAAACTACTGGGCCTATCCGAATAAAATTTTTATGGGACCAATTCGACACCATCCCGCATCGAACAAAAAAAGAATCACGTAAATCGGTTCAGAAACCTCGGAGTAATCGGTGTACATACATAAAAAAAAAAAATATACCGGCCGAATTGATAACCTCCTCCTTTTTTTGAAGTCGGTTAAAAACACAGAAAAATAACAAACAATCTTATCTTATTATAATATAATATAAATCTCGTGTCACAATGTTTGTCCTCAATGGACTCCTAAACCACTTAACCAGTTCGATCCAACTTGAGAGATAGGATAGTTTTTATAAAAAAACGTAAACATGTAGGTACCACGGGCGAAGCCGGGGCGAAAAGCTAGTGTTTATATAAATAAAGCCATAGATATATCTATACAAAATGAAATCACAACATTCCAAACAGTAGGTACAAAACACATAAATATGCTTCAGGGGTTTAAAACAATTAATTCCTTGAAAAGTTCCACAGAACGTAAAGAACAAACGAGTGAAATGAGATGGAACGACGCAGTAAGTTGCTGATAATTCAGCATCCGTCCTCACTGAATCGACAAAATCCATTCTATCGACGCAGTCTGATTTAGGCCATGAAAATAGAATAGAAAGGTTTCCGATAAACTGTGTACATACCTACATAAAGCAAAAACTTGTTCAATTTTTTGCTTGCGCCGAGCTCAAATCGACGGATAGTTGATGAAGACTTTTTATTCTATTGTATCCTGATTTTGCGTCATCACTTCTTTACAATATTTGCAAAACTCTTTGATAATTTCGAGCGGCTTATACGCGCTTAGACGTGAAATAAATTGATATTGTTGTTAGGTATTGTTCTTTCACATTATTTTTTGTCTGTCATTGTGCAGTTTATAAGTTTTCCCGCTTCACTTTTTTTAGATGTTATTAAAAGACGTTGAAGTATGTTTCATTAAATGTAGGTTGTAAGAAATAAAATATAGTTATTGTATTATTTATGAGATTTAATCATTTTTAACAAATTCTGATACGAACATCGCAGCATGGACGTTATATGTATATATGCAGGATTTGTTTATTATACAACAAAAAAGACGCTTGATTATCCCAAGAAAGATATTAACTTTTTATGTAATGATTTATTTCTAGCACTCGACCTAATTGTATCTAGGTCTCCACAGACATGTCCTAAATTAACAGCAAAAACAAATGTGTATCGACTGTACAGTCTTGACGTTAATAAAAAGTACCAATCGTTTAATTGTCAGCTTAGATTCATTCGGAATACAGGGCTTTTTTCAATTGTAGATTAAATGCCAATTTTTTCATATAACTTTATTATGATGGATATAAGATGAATACGAAGTAGAGTCCTATTATGCTGTGAATAAAATATAATTTTTGATTTCAAATATCTATTGCTTACCCAATACTTATTTCCCTTCACAATGTTCTATGAGGAACATGTATCCTAATAACCCTTAGATAGCTTTGACTGCTAAAGATAAAACACTATTCATATCAGTAATAATTAATGTATCAATTCCAAATAAAGGCTAATAGAACTACACATAAAAGAGAACATTTTAAAGTTAAAATTAATAAGGCAATAAAAATTCCCAGTAAAAGGAGTTCGTTAAGCCGTCAATTAATCCCAGAATAGCTAATAATAATTTAATTTGACTCTGTAATGTATTCAAGTCACATTCAGAACTTTTGAACATTTTCCTGTTAACAGGTAAAAATCAACTTTTAACATAATTTCTTTCACTGGATTTGAATTTGGACAATCTGATTATGTATTTAATGTAAATTTCATTGTTTTTAGGATTGGTTTTGATATTTTATTATATAAAATGTATTTATAACTAATTGATTCATAAACTTATCAAAATGAATAAGGTACATTAAAAAAAATCTAAAGTACATTAGTTGAAAAAATTACCAGACAATTTTACTTAATTCAATTTCACGCGTTTCGTTTGATTTAATTTTACCAATCAATTACATACTAACCAATCAATTTTTTTTTTATTTTAACCAAAAAAATTCGCACAACTGAAGTGAGTTTTCACAATTCGTAGCATTGACGCGCACGCAAAGAATAAATGTAGGAAAATATTCATTTTAATAACGAGTGCCTCTGGCGAAAGTCGTTAACGACATTTTCGAATCAATTAAAGGACATGCTATTTTACAAAAAATATTTTAAATCTTCAGTTTAATTATTAATTCACAAATTGTCTGGTCTTGGCACACGTTTTTTGTATAAAATATTTCCAAATTGAAATGTCATAAACTTTATTTTACAAAATGTTTGAAACTAAAGTAGGTAAAATGAAACATGTTTTAAAACTCCCCTTATCGTTGCATAAGTGTGTCGGATAAAGGGCATCGCTTGTCATTTGCTCAGTAGGTCAGTGTGGTGTAATATAACATGAATATAACATAAAAGTTCTACAACCTAACGACATTCACTATATTGGGGCTGTAACGACTGCTTTTTGCTGATATTATCTTGATGCATGGTCCGTGGATCGGATGGAATGTATTGATTGACTGTGATATAGTTGTTGGCTTCAGATTTTGTAGGAGAATGTATATAATGTTGAAAATATGTCAAAACTCAATTAAACTAAATCTTTTTGTTTAATTTTTGCGTAGTCTTGTAAGAATCAAATATATAACAACCTTTAAAGTTACGTAGTATAATAGACCTTATTTTGACATACCTAAGGACATACTAATAAATAATTTTGTAAATGTTTCAAAGAAAAAAAATAACGAGATTTCAGAGCTCTTTGAATATCGTACGAAAAATTCTCAGAACTAAACTAATACTTTTCTTAACTAAGATAATATTATTATGGCGAAAATTTACGTGATATTACATTCCGCACAAAATTTTCCGCTGCGTGCGACTAAAATTTTCATTTCATTCCCATAACTTCACTGAAGATATCTAAGGATAATTCAGTCTTTATCCTTAAATATCCCCGGATTGGATTCATATTAAAACCCTGATTTTGCATCGCTTCGAGTTCTTTGAAAATAGATTTCGAGTTAAATTATTTAAGCTCGAAGGTTATCTTTAAAGCGCGGGAACGGTTATTCGATAAAGGAATTGTCAAAGAAAAGACGTTGTGACAATCTGACAATACGGTCCTTATTCAACGAGGGATGAACGCTGTCATGAGAGTAAACAAGACTCCACT